>NC_133975.1:15526980-16946980 GCF_047716275.1 Strix uralensis
GTGAGTTTTTGCTGATCTTCTCACTTGGTGATGAAAAGAAATCACTCAGCTCTATTTTAACCCTGAATATTCTCATTTCCATAACAAAATATTGGCAACTTCTTTATATAATCTTTATCCTGTGATATTAAGATTACTTATCCAAAATGAATGCCTGCCAGGCTGATATGACACTCATAAGCTTATGAGCTTCCATGTGATTCATCATTTTTCATCTTTTATTCTACTTTCCATAAAAATATTGATTTTTCCTGTATGCTGATATATACAAAGTATTTACTGAGACTACTACTGCTGGCATGTTAGTCTTCCTTTTCTATCTCAACAGTGGTTTAAGAAGTCTATAACAGACTTTAATACACCCAATTTAATTAGTCCATTTTTTATCACTTTAAAATAGAATTTCATGGTGAAACAGAAGAGATTCAAAAGTTCATGAGAATTTCAATTTGAAAATGAGAGTTTTAACTTACAAAAGTGTATCAAAGAGCCTGATTCTTACAAAATTTTGAGTCTGAGGTGCACAAACTCCAAAAAGCTAGGTTGGGATATGTTACCAGCTCAAGCAGTGAAAGTATGCAGTCTCTTGTACTCAAGCAAGAAGAATAAAGATGTTCTTTTTCCATATTACTATGAACAGGAAATCTACCTGAGGAAGGAATAAATGAGTTCTAGGGGTTATCAGACCTCATCAGGGTAAATCAGGTTTGTTAATATCAGCTAGTCAGATCTTGGTCCCAGTAGATATAATGAAGATCCAGAGTAATTAATTTGACCTTGAAAAAGACTAGCATTCTTTATCTTCCTTAATGAATCTGAAACTTATGAGAATTTTATGTTTGGAAACTATTTCAAGGGACTATATAGAAAGTATAATCTGGATAATAATCCTGTTTTTTACTCTTCCTAAACATTTGGGTTTTTTGCTGTTGTTGAAGTTGAGATAAATACCTACATGTTTTCATTTGAATGTCTGTTCCTTTGTTTTTATGCAATGCAGTACAAAATTCTATGATCACTTAAAACTATGAACATTCTATTAAAAAAACTAGTCAGGTACCAGTTTCATTTTTGCTACCAGCAAAATGTAATTGAACCTAGCTGATTCTAATGTAATGAATTTAATTGACAATTGGTATTTGACCAACTGCCAATAAGAAAACCAGTTTCATGTGTTAAAGTGATACAGAATTCAAGGGAAAAGCAAACTAGCCACTTTTTAATATGCCAAGTTTTTGTTTTGAATACTATTGCTCTTCTAGTAAGGTTGTTCCTAAGAAATATGCTAAGATTAATGGCCATGATACAGGAAAATGTTTCCATGACACATTATCTACTCAGTTACCTACTCAGACATATGTCTATGTTTAGCAGAAAGGAGGATTTAAGATATTAAAGTAGCAGAATCATAATGTGCACTTGATTACTATACAGTTAAATACTGTCTTGAAAAAGAGTGAAGAGACCTGGGATAAATAGAAGTGTATAGATATTTTGCCTGAAGAGTTTTTGCAGATAGATGCTGTATGTAACCTAATGCCTTTCTTAATTTTTTTTTTCTCTAGTTTTCTCAAGATGTTCACACAGGATTAAGCTCTGCCTCAAGATGTGAATTAGCATCAGAGGAAAGGTTGAGCTTTCTTTGAGAGAGAGAAAATTGCCTTTCATTATCTGTTCAATGTGAGTTTTTTCAGTTGGAGCTCCTGTAATAAAACTGGAAAATGATGTGAACTACTGTATTTGATGGATTACTACACAACTATGATGACATGTAATTGGTCAGGAAGTTTGTGTAGGGGAGCTAATTATTGTAGGCCAAAAAACGTATAACAGTTTTATCTGTATACTCTTGTTTCTTCAAGTGAACTGCGAAGGAACATAATAGAGGCAGTGAAAAACAACATTCCATTGACTTTTCTTCAGCATATTTTGGTACACCTGAGTTCAACTGTCATCTTGTCTGCTGCTAAAATCACATAATACACTGTTCATATGTACAATCTTATGTGTATGTATTAGTTTTATTGGAATTTTTAAGAGAACCCTGATTTGAATATAGTCATTGACTGTTTTCTTAATAGATATATTTTTCAGTACTAATACTCAAAATCTTACATTTGTTTTTGATGAGAAATTATGTACATATTAACAATTACATTTACAATGTTTGAACTATATAAATTGCCAGATACTTACAAACTATTCCAGTTTATCTACAGCTAGAGAACTATGCAGAAAGCCTTTTGCCCCGCAAATTATCTACAGACTAAGACTTAGTTGTTGATGATATTAATAAGCAACTGTCATTGTGTACAAAATCAGCAAAATCTAAGTGGCTAACAAATCCACAAAACTCCTGTCTTAGTTATACATGTAAAACTGTACAGTAAACTCAGCTTTGTCTAACCAAATTTCTAGGTGCCTTTGTTTCTTCTTTGCAATTGAAGACCTGCTACCTTCACAACAGAGTTGTGTGCTTGCTACTTGTCTCCTTGTGTCTCTCCTATGCCTGTCTGAAATTTACAGCTCAGCCATCCCTGAGCCTAAATTCTTTGAAAGGCCTAAAATTGACAGCTCTTCTTGAAGTACACATAATACTGACAGTGTAGACTTTCTGTCAAAAGAATCCTGCTGAGACTGATGCTTCCCAGCCTTAATAGGATAACAATAAGAACCTTGGATTTACCGTCTCCCTTGAGGAAGTTCAGACCCTTACGTTCTGCAAGGTTGCCCTTCAACCAGCCATTAGGCAAGGACCACCCCATCTTTGGTTTTGCAGTTAGGTTGTTACATAACAAAGGGTTTAATACTCATAGTCCCTCTTTGTAAGACTATTTGTACAGTTAGACAATGGCTGTTACTACAGAAAGCAAAGGTAAGGCTAGGAATAGAAGTCTGACTATCCCAGTGTTGGAGTATTAATCAGTGGAACTTCATGTAATGTTCATTAACTTTCCTTTTTTAGGCCTGTTTGAAATAAGTGAGGAAATAAATGACTTGGCAAAGCTTATGTTTATGATAAGGATTCAAATATTTTACGTCTATCCAGCCACCTGAGACATCTTTTCTATACCTATAATTCTTTCTGCTGTTCTGAAGCAAGAAATTATTTTTTTTCACAAGACTTCCTAATCTCTGTATGTAAAAGTATGTCCTGAATTCTGTGAACTCTGGAGGAAAGGAACTGGCTTTGAACACAATACCTGCAAACTGTTACAGAGCCATGTCCACTGGAGGCAGTAGGAGTAACCATACAAGCAATGAAACTGCAGATTCAATCTTGAAGCTGGTTAAATAAGCATATGCAGATGTCCTGCTTAACATAAGGAAGCTGAATGATAAATACTTCTCTCTGCCTGAAAGAATACAAGAATGTATAAGGATTCACCATTTAAAAGAAGGGAGAATGACAAGGAAAGTGTGAGAGAAGCAAAGAAAATACATAATTTTGTTTTAAACCAAGAGCTCATGGTTGCATGTAATTTAAAAATAATTTGTTCAATTGGCTCTATAATTATTTTAGGTTCACTCACAACAGCTGTAAATACTTTTTTCTCCATAATAATGTGCACTCTGCACCTGTTTGAATAAGATTAAACTTTATTTAGTAACTGTGTTAACCTTATCAATCATTTGAAATATATAGCCGCATTAATAATAATAATGTCAAACATGGTTATATTCTCATATTGAAACATTAACAGGATCAAAGATATATAGAATTTTAGTGCTTCTTCAAGGCTTGGTTTCACGGCACCAGGAAGCTCCATTTTTTTTAAATCCAGAGATGGACAAGGCCAAGTTTCTTTTCCCAACTAACATAGCTAAAATCTGTCTCTGGAAAGTTCCTAAACTGTTCCTACAAGAAATATCCACAAAGTGATTTTGATTTTTCAGTTTCCTAAAGGGAAATAACAACAGCAAGCAAGTCATATAGCACAGTAACCTGCAATAAGTAGTTTTGATGATCTGATGGTTTAGGTTTTATGGAACAGATACCTGAACACTTTTAATTTGTAAGAGCCCATGGCATATGGCCACAAAAACACTGTTGTCAGATTCATCTGAGAAAGATGAATTCCAGAATATACTAAATATTCTCATTATTTTACAATTATTTAGAATATTTGAAGATTTAAGTAATTTGGGATCCAGACTTGAAACCAGCCAATATACTGTTGAAGGCTCCAGCCTTACCTACAAATGCTGAAGAATCTGAATAGTTCAATTAAAATGAAAAGAATTCTCTATTTTACTAATACTGAGCACTCAATTAAGGTATTTCTAGTTCTTTGTTGTAAAAAGATCTAGAGCAGAGTTTATATTATACAATTTATGTTTCACATGCAAACATGTATGACAGTTTCGATTTGATCCTTTTTTCCGAAGTTGTAGTGCTGAATAGACAGTGGATATATTTCAGCATGGAACTAGCTTTGCTGAGGAAGTGTTACTGCAGTCAACAATGCTTTACCTTTTTTTCCCACTTTCTGAATACTTTTTAACTCTTCAAATGTGTTTATAATATGTCTTTATTTCCATAAATATTTCAGCTAGTAAGTACAATTTAAATAGCAAATGTCATTTACTCACTCATTTCTTTGACAAGTTTAATCATTAGTGCAGTACAGGAAATAAATTCTTATACTGTGCTTAATTCTGTTATTCTTCTAAACTGTACTTATGAGATGGGTATTCAGTTCTTGCACTATAAACCCAAATTTAAATATGCTACATGCTCTGGTTATGAATGCTCCTTTAAAGCCTATCATGAAAAAAGGTCTGAAGAGACAGAGTTGCTCTTATGTGATGCATTTACTACTTTATTCTTCTATGTCACTACTTAGCTTTAACTGGACATACATCTACTTTCATTTGTGGTCTTTGTTTTTTTTTTTATTTGTGAATGATAACATAACAGTAAGATGATGAAAACAATCCTATTTTCCTTGTAAGGATCTTAGCTTATTGAAGCCGTGTATTACCCTACTAATTCAGAGGCACCCCTTGCTTTCAAAAACTAGGGTTTTTTCTCGTGGGTCCCACTGCGTTCAGTGAAAGCCTAAGGCTGCAGTTTGAACTCTGGCCTTCACACTGTGCAAGAACTCAAAATCAACCAACTGGGTGCAAACATTACCTGCAAACACGTGTTTACCTGGAGGTAGAAATGACCCACTGAGGCTAAGAAAAGGGATGATGCCAATGTCTTGTGAGGTGATTTGTAGTGCCACAAGCTCAGCTAGACAACACTTGTTATTATATATATGCCTGTGTGGCATTTATTTGGCTTTCACTTTGATGAATCATAGCTCTAGAGAATATCTCAGTAAATCAGTGATGCCTCCATAAGACAAAGAAATAATATTCCTCCTCATAGTAAAAGAAAAGGTAACACGTGGCAAACATTTTAGGAAATCACAACAGAATCTCTGAAGCAGCTGTAGAAATTGTATATCATGCCAAGTTTTATTTGCATGTGGCCTGATACATTCCCAGCCTTTAATTGCATGTTGAAATGTCAACCTCCACAGGGCTAATGATCTGGAAATATTTAAAACTGATAACTAACCCAGACTTTATAACAATGTAACTGCATTGACCTTAATAGTCCTAATTTTTAGCTTATAAAGACCAAATTCTGAGTTAATCATTGGTAAAGGAAATACCAAAATTATGATAAATGCACTGATTTGAGGTATTAACACTGAGTCAATAAAAGGAAGAAAATGATATTGTACCTCACCTTCCTCCCCAATAAGCCTGTGGAAAAGGCATCATAAATTTGCACACTTACGGCTTTCGTTTTGTATCACAAGAGTTTCTCTGTTAGCAGTATTTAAGTACATGTTCATGTTTAGAAAACTCAAATATATTCATAGTAACTAGCTCATAAAACTGTATTTAATTGATTGTCTAGAGCAAAAGTGAGGGCAATTATACTTAACTTCTTTTAAAGACTGTCTTGAGATCAGCAGTTGAAAACACTACATAAAAATGGGTGGTAAAAAAAAGCAATATTAATATTTTGTTATTAGGACTCTTTTTTTGAAGATGACATAAGTAAATTAAATATCTAGAGTGGGAATATGTTCACAGTAAATTAATGACAGCTTTATTTTACCACTCAGAGTCCAATTCCAGATAAGTGCCAGTGTGAGAGGAGTAGGTTAGTTAATGTAGTAGAGGTTAAACATCCCAGCAGACTGCATCTGTGCAAAGGTGACAGAAGTGTTTACTAATATATACAGGTGATTAAGTACATTGGAAAGAACCTACTATTAGTGTTTTGTTGTCTCCTGCTAGCACAGGAAATAGTTTTTTTTCCCTATGACTTATGACCTGTAATTTAACTCATTCTTGTTTACCGCAGTTCCCTGAGTCCTTGTAAGTAGAAAGGAATGGTGAGAAAATATATTACTCGCTATTTTCTGGATATGGCAGAATTGATCCAACATGTTAATGATTTGTACAAGGAAAGGAAGTGGTGAAAGTTTCTGGCAGGAAAAACAGATGTATCTGAAAAAAAATTTTTAGATGGGAATTTTTGTGCATTGCTAAAACCAAGTGAGTTTTGATGTTTATGAGGGAGAAAAGAATAATACTTCTTTAAGAAAGGCTGAGTTGACATAGGTTACAATGATCTTTCAGAGTTCATAATCTGCTTTTTCCTTTATATTTTAAAAAACACCTTTGAGGGATTAAGAAGCTGCTGAACACAATGTAAATCTGTGAACACAGATAATGTGAATGGCAAGTGCAAAGTCTGCTACTCTGCTAATTAGAAGACACCTGGAATTGATCTTTCTAAATTGTGATGTGAAATAGTATTTTAGCACAAATTCTTGTTTGAAATGAAGATTTATTTCTGTGTTATACATGCATATCCTGAAAAACTTGTCTACTGTGGTTTTTTTAATAACTCCAAATACTAAAGACAAAACAGAATAAAGAAAATACTTTTGATTAAGTTTCTGCTGTAGTTAGATAAAGTCTGCAATCTCTGTTGTAAACAGACTTCAAAATGAAGTTTAGATATCTTAAGTAATTTGTATTTTCACTATTACTTTCTCCAATTCATAAATTAGATCTTAACTCTGGAAAGACTTGTATATAGTTTTATTCACTGAAGTCAACAAAATTGACAAATATAAGAGTAAGCGAGTGTGAGTCTTGGCAAAAATGGGACATTACTCTGTAGATTAATTCTCATTCGATGTAGTTTGCTGCAGTGTTCTGTTGGCATTTTTAGTTGTTTCAAGATTTTCCAATTTTAAAAAACAATTTATGTTGACTTACTGTGTCCCTTTTTGAAAGCTGGTAATCAGATGGGATTTAGCTTCTTTTTTATAACATTAAGAATCAAACTCCTAGGGAAAAAAAAAAAGGATTAGGTATTTGCACTGTTTTTTTGAAAGGCAACAATGTCCTTCCAGTAGCTCAGAGAGGTGGCTTACACACAGCATTCGGAGTATTTTCTTGCTTTATGTGCAGTCTAAACAATCTGTCTGTTAGACTAGAAAGGCAGTTGGATGTCTCCACAAGATCTGTAAGCAGTACTGATTTTTTTCTCAAATATTTTTCAACAGCAATTATATTGTTTAAAAGAATCTCAGACAACTTTTTTCAAGTGTTTTGTATTTCAAAACAGTTGGAAAAAATCTGTGTTTTTTTTTTTTTCTCACTCCATTAGTCCTGTTCTTTTATGCTAGAAAGTGGGAAAATACTTTTGCTTCCCTCAGAAATGTGTTAAAATCTAAGTAAAAATACATTTTACTAAATATGTGCAGGCAATACAGTATGTTTCAAGGTGAAAGTAAAAGGGAAAGGTTTGAGAATTCTAAACATTTTCCAAAATAAAATTTAAAATAGAGACTATCTCAATATGAAAAGAAGTTCAATATTTAAAAGAAATGAGTATCTGAGAAAAATGATTTTGTTGTTTTTTAAATAAGCAGTAAGCTGATAAAACAGGATGTGTATTTAAAACAGAGATACAGCAGGAAATGGTTTGGACCCTGAAATTCAGTGATGAGATTACCATTTATGAAACTTCAAAAGATAATTTTCAATTGTTGAGTAAAGAGATTTCAACAGACAGGGAACTCATCAGCTGAAGGTCAGTGATACATAGCTTCTCCTGTATCTTTTTCTCAAAACCAAATATAAGATGTCATTCTAACTCAGCTCATAAATAGGAATTCCCTGATTTTAGCTTTCTTGCATCTGCTTTAAGACCAAAAAGTAAGCAACATATACCAAAGGCAATGTTATTTCATGTATATTGCAATTTGGCATATTCCTTTAAAATAAACTTAACAGAAAAACTTATCTGATTTGCATATTTCTATTTATTAACAGAGCTATGAATAATTTGCATCCAACATTTCACTCTTACTTTTTAGACTTCTTTGGAATTTGAAAAAGGGATCTCAGTGTAGTGCCATATTTGTCCTATAATAATGGAAGATAACTGACAGGCTCTGAGGGCTGCTGTCTGCCTGTTTCTCCTTTCTTGTTTCCTCTGTCAGCACTAGGACAGTTCAGCTTTGGGACTGTAAGATTTCATTAAATAGCTTTCTTTTCAGTATGTAGGAGAAGTTCCTATCTTTCAGATTTTCATTTGTCACTTTAACTTTATTTCTTAACTGTGCCTGTGACAATGGTGGTATTTCGGCCTGTGTTGTCTTTTTTTTTTTTCCTTGCCAAAATTAAGGTGTATGGGGTTAGACAGAAATGTAGTATCTTGAGGGAGAAAGACATGGAGTGTCGGGGAACCTGAACATTTGTGACCCTAGAATCAGAGAGCCTTATCATTTCCTTTTGAAAAAAAGTCTCTGAGAAAAACTTTGGCACTGAAATACTTTACTAAATGGCTTAGACAAAAGTTGTGCGAGACTCATGCTTCTTATTAATGTCGTGATAAATCTTGTCATGAGAACTTGATACTTTAGCTCAGTTGTGTGGAAGGATGACTTGTATTGAGACACATTTTTATTCTGTTACACTTGATTTTTATTTGTTCTCTGTTAGAATGCAAGTCAAAAGATACTCTCACCTGCTGCAATATGCAACACCAAATGTATATCACAAATCTGAAGTGGTCCTAAGGGAGTAAGGATTTTCCAATAACCTAATATATTTGGAGTGATGGAGGGGAAAAGAAAGCTATTGGGTAGCATGGGAAGGGATTTTAGAAAAGGTCTGGAGGGGTGCCTTTCTTCCATAAATGTATTTTCTTAGGTATTGCTAGGCTCTGAACTTTTCCAACAGCAATATTAATGGGATACTTTGCAGTTCACCACCTAAGTTGAATGTATTTACTCTTGTATAACTTATAGAAAAGACCTTACGTTCCTTCTCGGAGCAAAATAAACCAGAGTTCTGACACTCTTGTATCTCTCTCTGGTATATTCACATCTGGAGAAGCTTTGCAATTAAATGATCATCTTCCATTAAGATACAAGTTTTGATTCCATCATTATCTCAAATTAATTAACTTAAGAGACTTTTAATCATCATATTCATCAAATTCTAAGATCGCTATGTTTTTCTTGATTGTCTTTGTCTTAATTGTCATGCTGGAATTTCAAAGCAGGGCTGTACAGTTTTGGCAAAACTTGAAATCTCTTTATGAGGTGCTGGTTCTCCTCATTCTGTTTTAGGTGGGATTTGTTTTAGAACTGGCTTTTAAGGACACTAGCTTTATTTAAGTAATGAGACCACTTTAATTTTTTCCCCTGATCTTTATCATTTCTCTTCTCATCTAATGCATGAAAGATTCAATTTCAGTCTCACTTTCTTAGCATGTCATTATTTTTTTTAATTTTCATGTGCATTTCTAAGATCATTTTATATTCTCTCTGAGTCATAATACCTTGATCAGAGCATCCAATATAAGGGCAGAATTAATGGCGGGTGCTGAATTTGGTTAAGTAGAAAATTGGAAGAAGTTAAAATGGCTGAAAAGATGCTTCAATGCTCCTCATAGTAATGAGAAAGAAAATACAATCATATGAAGGGAGGTGCAGAAAAAAAGAATAACTAGCACATGAAGTTTGCAGACCATGGAATGTGTGTGGAGGAACATAAATGAAAGAAGACACAATGTAGGCAAATTAGGCCTGTGTCTTGATATGCATTGTAAACAATGTGGCTTTTTAAAGAGAACTGAAGAGGATTCTGAGAGATAGAAGAACTATCAGACTTGTTCTTTTCCATAGGATATTAATGATTTTTTATGAGACTACTCCAGGGCTCGTTTTTCAAGCTAACTTTGTCCAAATTGTCTGACCCCTAAGTCAGAGACACTGTGGATGGAAAAGACCAATCTTTGCTGTTACAGCAGGATCACCAAAGAAAGTACAAAAATGTGACTAGAAAACTCACCACATTTTTGACACCAGTGGGAGAGGATTCAGGATTTTTTTCTCAATTTAGCTTGCTACTTGTAGCATCTACTCTATTTCCCTGTATTAGTCTATTTCCCCATGTTACTCAAGCTACTGTTTCCCTATGCTACTCATGTTCATCCTTGGTGTTCAAAAATAATCTGCACTGATGTTGAGAGCTGAACTAAAAATATTTAATAAGAGTTTGTAATATGGTATCTACATCTGCTGCCACCTTTTGTTCTGCCTGTTTTTGTCTATCTGATACTTGCCTCAATCCTTGTCTTTTTATACAGTGTAATACATGCTTGTGATTGTTAATGTACGTGTACCAGGTGCAATTGGTTGCTGATCTTGGTATTTGATTACTTAAGATCTAAGAAGATCTTGGCTAATAAGAGAAGGGCAACAGTGATTGCATATTTATGAACACCACGTGCAGCACAGGTTGTGGAGCATCCAGCATCTGGTGAGACATACACTGTATTCATATCATGGTGATCTCAGAGCTATGTCTGGATGCAGCTTGTGCACCTTTGTGTAGCCATTACTTCTACTTAGTCTAGAAATCATGCAAATCCATAACAATGCATTAATCTTTTAGAGTCACATGAAATATCTATGACCTATTCATGTTTTTCCTTTCTCCCCGTCTTGTCCCATTCAATGTAATCTGACTCTAATATGCATATTAACTTCACTGCTGTGCACGTTCCCCTCACTAGACAAAAGCTTCTCGTGGAAAAGAGGAAGATTGAATGGTAAGTACTTCTTTGAAATGAGTCATCCTGTGTTCGTCAGGTAGCTTTACTGCTGAAACTTGAATAGCAACAGGTGAATTACCGAGAAGGTTGGTGTACCCTGTGGGTTAAATACAGCCATCAGTGAATGGAAGTTTTATCAAGGAGCACTGTGAGTCAGGTCACTTCTCTCTGAGCCTGAACCTGAAAGGTCAAAGCAAGATCTGTCAACTCAGGAACTGCACTCAAGGACACTGGTTAACAGTATCAAACTACCAGGGAAAGAGATGTAGTGCAGACATAGATGGTACTTTAGAGCTTTGATTGGGAAGGCATTGCAACCTGCTAAGCATCTTGATAAAAATGCTTTCAGTGTAATGAAAGGGGAAGTGCCATGCCAACCACCATAAAAATAGTTGAGAAGAACCCTAGAAAATGATTTTAAATGTTTGTTATTCTGTTCATGGCTGTCTACTACACCTTTATTGCATAAATGTGGTAGACAAAGATGAACATTTACTAATTGTCAGCAATATCTGTGAGCAAGTACCAGAGGACAGAAGATAGTTAACATGCATACTTACTGAGTCAGTGAAGTTTTGTATCTTCCAGACAGTAGTTCTACTGTCTAAATCAAATCAAGAGAAAATCTGTGGATCTACATAAATCATTTAAATTCTTCCCTTGAGAGCAAACTGTTATATCAAAAGAAGAGTTGATCAGAACTACATTATGCAATGTTGGCTTTGTTCTAGCAAAACACAGATTCTTTTTTTGCTATGGCAACTATTCTGTGTTTTGGTCTATTGTGGTTGTTTTGCTTTGTTTTGTTTTTTAACCCCCAAAAGACTGTAGTGAATAACTTTTACACAATGCGATGCCCTCAACCTGCTGCTTTTCTGAAATAAAGCAGCTTTTCAGGACAGGAACCGCTGTGCAGCATGAACTTTTAAACAAGGAATGACCTATTTTCTTGCTTCTGTGCTCTCTGCTTCTTCCTTTTTACTGCCTAGAGCCCCAAAAAGAGACTCAGGGAGGGAGGTATCAGGAAACTTTTCCTGAGGTGGAGTAGCCACCTTGTTATTTTATTTGTTGCTTTTCCTGTTAAGGCCCTGGGTGAACACTTTTTCTCACTGAAGCCTTGCTTTTACACCAAGAATCCTCTTTTCATTTTTGCCTGCTTAGGTTAAACAGACATTATATTATTAAAGGAATGAAGATGCAGATGAAATGTGTTAGCTTCCTTATAGCATTTGGTGGTGGGGACAATCAAATTTACCTTCTGAGATATGTTATTTCTGGTCTATTGTTTGGCTAAGATAGTGGGGAAAGGGAAATGAAACTAACCTGTTAGAAATGAGATTGTGGATGTGAAAGGAGTGGTTCATAAGAACAGCGAGCAAGACAGGGTAAAAACTCAAAGGCATACAGATAAATTAATACATTTATGACATTGAAAGGATAAAGCACACATCACAAATATAACTTGGGGATGTGAATACAGATACTGCAGAGAAATAAGTGTAGGCATCTAGATAGAAAAAACCTAGATCAAAGGAAATGTTTTCTGGATCAGATTCTCACAGCCAGTCTGTGTCCCTGCACTGTTCTGCAGATGGAACCTCACACTCACTCAGCTTCCCTTTACAGCTGGATTGCATTAGGTCTCCAGCATGGAGGAGCCAAGATTTGTGTAGCTCTGGATCCTTGGCCCTGGAGGGCCAATAATAAATAAAATGTTAGCACAGGAAAGAAGTATTGTGGGATTGTTTTGAAGGCTAAAGAACTCACAGTTTCAATATTGTTATGCAACCTAAAACAGTTTAGTTGGTCTAAATATTAGCTTATATTTGGAGAAATAAAAAAAAATAAAAGGGAAACACAATGGAACAATCATTTAATAAACAATGCAAGTGTGGAAACCCTTTGTTGACCTTCTGCTACCATAATTTTATGCCACAGCAGGACACAAAGAAATCAAAATTAACAGTTATGCACTGTAAATACCAACAAAACTAGAACACTTCTTATACAAAAGAAAATATTTCTCTGTAGCTACCTTTTTAGTTTACCTTTATTGTACTTTGGACTCCAAGTAAAAAAAACACGAACAACTTACCCACTCACACCCCAGGATCCTCCCTTTATCAACATAGATGCCATATTTTTACACTAAATAAATAAATACAAGTCTTTTCATCCAGTATTTTGAAATTCCACACACTTTTTACTTTACAAAATCCTAAATCAGTACATTTGAAAGAAATGTAATGTTGATAGTTTGCTAGCTTTGTAACTATGTTCTGGCAGAAAACTATTTTGAGTGGAAATGTCCTTACCAGTTTAAGTGTTGTCTCAAAAGAACAAATGCATTCATCTCTACAGATTTAGACGGGACTGCCCCATGCTGGACACAGCTGGCTCCACAACAGACCCTCTGCAGGACACAGCTGAACTCATTGGTGAAGTTGGTTGTGTCTCTGGGAAAACACATTTAAGAAAATGCAGAAAACATTGGACAGAGAGAGAAAGGGGAGGGAAGTGAGAAACAGCAAAGGGAACACCAGTGTCAGAGAAGGAAAACTTTAGATCAAGCTCCTCAAAGCACAAGAATGGTCTGGTACAACATGCAGGAATTCAAGCAAGTGTGGCAGAGGTCAAGCGTGGATTAACAAGGTACTTTTCACTGAGCTCTTTCCTGGTAAGGTCTGCCTACAGGTTCCTGTGCTGAGTGGCAGAGTGTGAGAAAGTGAAGTACTATCCAGATGAGTAAAATCAAGTTATGGATATGTAAGCAAACATATGGGAGACTTACATGCTGTCTTAACTTCCTTTATTGAGTAGTTATAGAGAGGGTGGAGCCACTCTTCTGAGAAGTGCACAATGAGAAGGCAAGATGCAACACAAGTTTCAACAAGAGAAATTCCAATAGAATCTAAGGAAAAAGTTCTTCACAGAGAGGCTGATGAAGGATCAGACCAGCTTGCACAGAGAAGCTGTGGAATTTCTGTCCTTGGAGATACCTGAACCTCAACTGGATTTGACTCTGAACAACCTGATCTAACTTCAAAGCCAGCCCTGCTTTGAGCAGGATGCTGGATGAGATAATCTGCAGAGATCCCTTCCGATCTAAATTATTCAGCAATACTATGACATCTGTCAGATGCTCTGGCTCTAGGTGACCACTGAACAGCCTGTTTTCATATAACCAATTCACAGGAGTGTAGGCAGGAATGAGGCAAGCTTTTACATCCTGAGAGGCAGGTACTGCCTGGTTCCCTATCAGCAATACCTGTCAGAGATGGAAGAATGACCAGGAGGAGGAACGGTATGCCTTTCAGAACAAAGGGAAACTTGTCCAAGATAGAGGAACTAGACAGATACTTTTCCTTTGGTTTGTGACTAGGGGAATTAATTTGGGAATGCTGTCAATCAATACACTGTGTTGGTAATTAGCTCACTGAAAGTTTTTTTGGTACTATTTTTATTGAATCAAAAAAGTAGACTAATATGCAATGTGACAGGGAACTTATTTCTGGATCCTCTTTGTAGTATAAAATAATTTTTAGTAACCCAGAGTTACTTATGTTTTTTTTAAAAAAATATTATACTGATTTATTCCTAATATATTGTATTAAATGCTTAAAGCATAAATATAACAAATTTAGGAAATTATCTAAGTCCAATGACATAATTTTAAAGTAATTGTTTTCCAGCCCAAACTGTCATACTGTATTTCAGAGGAAAACCACTATATACTACTTAATCTCTGATCAAATTTCACTAGATTAAGAATTTGTAAGGTTTTTCGAGTTCAGGAACAGTCCCTTTATATTATTTTAATACCATTTTAATTAATGAATTAATACTGAAAGCACACGCTGGAAAATATTCTTAGTTCCAAGGAAAAGACAAGAACTCACTTTTGAAAATACGAGTATTGTTATTCTTCTCTAAGTAAAAACCCAGTACTCATTTTCTGATTTATTTTTTTTCACAGCATGATAAGATCCCCAGATCATAGGATTAAAGAGTGCATTACTCAGGCAAGTGTATAGAATGGATAATGTAAATAGTTCTACACTGATTTCTTAAAGTATGCCCACAATTACAAATGTTGACTTACCCTTTTATTTTTTAATACCAGCTCCCAAACACTAATGGCTAAAAAATAAATAGAAAATGAATTGCTAAAAATGGCTTTCATACCAATCTTTAGCACAGAATCACAGAGTATTATAAGCACTAAAGGGCCAGTGGAATTCATGTGGTCCAACCACTTCTCAGAGTGGGCCCAGCTTGGGGCATAGACTTGCAACATGTACTGTACCTTTAATGAGATGTGGGTAGGTATATTCTGATGTTTGAGGTATGTTTGAGTAACCTAAACAACAGTGTGCATACATCTTGCTGACTTTTTCATTAAATGATTCCCTTTCAGTAAAGTATACAAAAGAAAACGTAAAAGATATTTGCTACAGTTTTAGCTTAGGAATTCAGAATTTCACTTAAGAACAACTTTGTGCAGCTTTTATTTGAAATTATGGAGCAAAAGACTATTACACAAAAGGGATCATGTGGTGCTCAGGTAACAGCTGAATCTAGTAAACAACTGTATTATTCCCTTTCCATTTCTTAGAAAACTGGCTGAGAAGGGAGTTCTGTGGAGAAAAGTATAAGAGATCCCCCCAGTTGGGCATGTGTGAAGTTAATGAATTATGTGCAGTTAACTTCAGCTGATGCAAGTTCTGATCCAAAGAATAAAAAGAAGAGAAGGAAGGTAAGCAAGGGAAAAAGAGAATAAATATTTACATCCTATTCAATGTTAACAGTGCCTCAAACACTATATCATGCAAAAATAGAGGAAGAAAATACAAACCTCCCACAGTGCTAACTATATATATAGGTCTGAATTTAAATGTGTAGTATTTTTTGCAAGACCATTGAATTTTTCAGCTGCCATAACAATCTGGTTTTCTCCTGTGTAAAGATTTACTTTTACTGTACAAACAAAACTCAAAACATAGTTTTTGGTTCACAAATAACTGAACTTACATTAAAATATAATTGCTGCTGCTTACATAATGACTATCCGGTGATGTGTATTCCCTGCAGCTTTGTGCATTTTTTATTTTCTGAGGTGCTTCAAGCTTCTTCCATCTCTCAATATAAAAAACATAAAGCATGTTATAAGAGTGCATTAAAAAAAAAAAACATAACAGTTTGGCATATGCTGCTTTTACCATATGAGTAAAATTTTTAAACCAATATGTAGTGTGAAAGTGTCTATCACTGAAAACTGAAGGGAAAAAAATTTAGTTTCTTAATTTTTCACTTGTAAAGGATCCACTTCAGATCTTGTTGAAACTGAAGGAGTTTTGGACAGCCATTGATGTGAAGGGGAAATGGATTGAGGTTATCAGTAGGATTCTGTAAGGTTTTGTTGCAAGGCAGAACTCTCCCACACTTAATGTCCATGGCTGAGACTCAGAATAGGACAGAAGAGTTGTGAGAGGAATGGGTTTTTGTTGTTTCAATTCTGCCACAGTTTGGTATCTGGCCTTGGGTGCAGCATCTAGTTCCACTGTCTCATTGAATATATTTATAAGTTGGAATAGTTTACATACTGTTTGCATGTGCAGTAACTAATCCATCGGGTACCAGATTTGAACTTCTTTGTGGTATTGTGCCCTGTGTTAACTCTCACTGTTCCATCTCCAGCCTTCTTTGTAAAAGATACCCTAAAATAGTGCTCCTAATGTTACTTCTATTTCCTGTAGCTTGTCTTTGTCAGAGGTAGTCCTTTCCATGGAGCCATATCCTATTGCTCCCTAGAACTCATCTCTACTCTGGTCCTCAGCCAGATGAGCATTAACAAGTACATCAACAGGCTTGGCTTATCCCATATTTTGTACCCTGTCTTCAGACTTGTGCTCTAGGATATAAATGGTTGGAATTTTTAATATTTTAACACCCAACAGGGCATCGTTTATAGAAAGGTCTGGATAGCCTTCAATAGTTTTGGTGGTGCTCAAGGTATTCTGCATTTCTGAAGTTGCCATTAGCCAATCAAATCACGAGAGTGTTTTCAAATACATGCACTAAGCCTGCTTGTTCATATTTAAGAGGCATAGTCACTGCAACCAAGATATACTACAGATGTATTTGTATTACTTCTATTACATTAAGAGTAAAAGAGACAAAAAGGAGCATAAGCCTGTGACTAAATGGGTTTTGTGAAGCTCAGTGTAGAAAGGCTAATTTCTCTTTCTTGGCATTTTGTACACCCACACAGAGGGAAGCCACAACCTGCTAAATTCCTTGGGGCAAGAGCCTGTCATTTTCATTTGTTTGAAATATAATAAATGCTTCTCTGGCAAAATTTCATTGTCTTTCACTGTATGTAATAAATCATATAACTCCATGTGAGCTTTTCAAAGCAACTTATTTTAATTCAAATTTTCTATCAGTTTCCATGGAAAATGATAGAAGTAGTTATTAGTCTATGAGCATCTGTTAATGCTGCCACTCACAAATATAAAATCCACATTAACAACTTCCACTTTTTTTTCTAACATTTCTAACTTCTGAAACATCTGCTTGAGCTATTTTTCTCCTTCCATCTCAACTGATCCGTTGAAGTAGAGAGAGGTGAGCAAGCAGCTTGAGACTTCAGTTTGAAATATATTAAAGAGGATAAGCTCAAAGGGGAAACATCTGCTGAAGTGAAAATGTCTGTGCAGGGTTGGAAGGCAGGATTTAAAGACTGAGGAATAGGAGAAAGAAGCTTTCAAATAGTATTTAAAATACTACCTGTCTGATTTTTGTAGTTCTTTCAGGTTGTTCAAGTTCACTACCTGGGTCAGACAGGTACACAATGTTGTCTAGATTCCTGTTCCTGTATTTACATCTGTATTACTTCTGACTTAAAAGAAACATCGCCTAAATTGAATAGCATCTAGTTAGGTTTAGAGATATTATTAATTTATTGCTGTGGCACATGAGGGAGAAACCATGAGATAATCTCATACAAGAAATCAAGCTGCCTACTGGTCTAATCAAATCTGTTACACTTCAGAGCATCTGTACATCAAGCGGTCCCATAGCATCTTGCCCAGTCATCCAGCTGAATCTGAAAAGGGCTATGCAAAAGATGGGCATACTAGTTTGTTTGAATTCCCACAGTCTGTCCACAGCAGCAAATGTTCACTGAACATATTACAGAGGAAAAAACACCACTGTTATTCAGTCCTCAACACATGAAACAAGAGGTTACTCTTTTGTATTCAGTACATGGTTGCAAGGGTATGGATCCTTGTAATATGGGTGGTCTGGAAGAAATTCTGTAACAGATTCCTAGGCAAAGTGGTTTTATTTTTACAGAATTAAAAAAAAAAAGAAAAAAAAAGGGAAAAAAAGAAAAAAAAAAAGAAAAAAAATCCCAACCCTAAAGCCCCTGAGGCTGGCCTTAGCCAGATGTCTTAATTTCAGAGGACTGATCTGTGAAAGATACCATTTTTTTTTTCATTGCCAGTAAGGTGACAGCACAGTGACAGCATTCCTGGTCAGAGGGCAGAGGGACATACAGAATCTGCTGAGAAACAACATGACAAGAGAAAACTTTGGCTGGATAGGTAATTCCACTTGCTTTTCACAGGAGGAAACCGGGAGTATTTACATCCAGATGAGTGCATGGGTAGTGTCATAGATAAGAAAATAAAGTAGATTGACTATCTTCAAGACAGTGAAATCATCTACCACATGTCTTAGTCAGGGAGTCATTCAAGTATCTTTAAGCCTAGAGTCCCTGAACATAGTAAAAAGCAGCCATCTTTAGCAAAAAAGTGCTGGAAAATATTTAGGGTCACCTGTAATGTCCTAGATTGCCTTTGACTTTCTTTCTCCACCTTTTCTTTGAGAGTTTAAAGACTCCAGTGATTCTTTCTGGCTCATTTAGAGATAAGATGAGTCAGTCAGGGAGAAGAAACCACAACTGACATAAGTAATGTCAAATTCCATAAGCAGTAGTACCTGCAGTCTGTGGGCTGTGAGGACTTTGCTAGATGTTATCAGAAGCCGTTAGATTAGCTGAGATTGGCAAGAAGAGAACATATGTTGCCCACCTGTATTTCTTTTGAAGTGTTGTCTATGGAGGATTGCAGATCATTAATTTTTAGAAATTCATGCTCTTTGCAAAAAAATTAAGAAAACCGAAAGTCTGTTTATGAAAAAGCAAAAGAAATATGCAGACTACTGTGACACCATATACATATTCAGAAAGAAAAAAAAAAAAGATTGATTTACTGAGCATCTGAGGACCAAATTACTTCCAGAGTTCAAAATTAGTGGACAATTCCAATGATTTATAGTACTTATAATACTAGCAGCCAGCTGGTGCTTGTCTCCTGCAGCATAATTACCCAGACAAGGGGTAGTGACTATATAACCAAAGGGTGCAGAATGCATGTGAGGAGCTAGGGATTTGGGGCACGTTGCAGGAGAATTTTTGGAAGAGCAAGAAACTCAGGGAGGACATTGCTGGGACAAGGAGGGGTAGGAAAGTGCAGAGAAAGCTTTGCCTAGGAGCATTGGCCCAGCAAGGCCTGCAAGAAAGGTCTCAACTTATTGTCCCACAGTTTGAGATGGCCCACAGTCCTGAGTGTCCTGAGTCCCAAGTGTTAGGGGCTCTCAAGCTATGAGGGAATGGAGGAGGCAACAAGATCATGCAATGTAGCCCGGAGAGAAAGTAGGGTATCATTACAGAGAACTACATGTGAACACTGCAGTAGTTTACAGATCCATTGCAGAGTTGTGAGAAGTCTACCTATGGCCAAAGGAAGGTACTCATTTTGACCTCACTTTTGATATAGGTTCAGAGGGGTTATGTTGAGAAGGGAGCCTGAACTGAGGAGAAGTATTCCCACCTTGCCAGGACCAACCCTGCAAGGCAACCCACCTTGGAAACTCATTTCTTTGACAGTAATTAGTCTTGTGTTTGACAGTGGCAGGAGGAATTCTGTTACAAGCGCTCACATGCTTTTGCAACATGAAGAGAGGGTGATATCATGTCTCTGCCCCTTATTAAATCAGCTTCCTTCCTGCTTTAAGCCTTTTCCAGGGATACAGTACAGTCAGTTCCAGGGACCTGAAGTGAGGGAAACCTTATTCCTGTGAGTGGCCTTATGAGATAAGTGGTGAAACTAGCTAGAAACGTGTTCAGAGGCTATGACAAGCACTTTGCTTAAAGATATTTGAAAAAGTCTCTTTGCTGTTATCAATTCAGTAATGACTAAATCAGAACATTTATATTAAAGGAACAGAACCCGCAACCTCCTTAGTAACTCTGCCTTCTGCTACCAATGTGGAAATGAAACAAAAAATGAATAGGGCAGCTATGTAGTAGGCCTGGATTTCTCCTAAACTACTCACTGGAAAATGGGATAACATCTTTGTATGTCACTTCTAAAGTTCCCTTCTTTTTGGAAGTATTGAGTCATTATTATTTCAGTACGTACAATTTGCCACCTTAAAATAAGCAGACTTGCTTCCTTGGTGTGTGTGTATGCCTTCTCTGTCATCAAAGGATGTGCTAATTTTGAGAAGAGCTTGTTGTTTTGATGATTTAAATTCAGTAATATTTTCATTGCCTGTACAAGTGTTTACAGTTTCTAGCACTCGTTTCAGTTAGATAATGCTACAGTGCCAGCAGCCATCTGCTTAATTTTACAAAATGTTTGGATTAAAATTTAAGCCAAGCTTTTTAAGCTCTTCACAAAAACGCAGTTGCCACTAGACTTCTAGACTGAGGAAGCAGGCTTCATTTATCCCAATCTCCTAGACATATCATATATTAAAAATATCAATATAGAAAGCAAAACAGAGGAGCTATACAAGGCTGGGATATTTATGGAACACATTATGATAAAGAATGATTAGCCATGGAAATAACTGAATTAAACTGTTTTTCAAAATTTAGTTATATATCTGTGTTAGTACAAGCAGTTTGATTTTGATTTTAAGAACAGTTGGTGTTATTTCTTTGAGAAAAATAGTGAGACAATTGCTCTACATGGGAGTTCTTATTTTGCCATAACTTTTGAACCCTTGTAAGGCTCAAGGGATTTGTTACAGAAAAAGATTTGGATTCGCCTCCCTTGCTTCTAGTTTAGATCATTTTGAACCCAATTCAGGCATGAAAGAAATACTAATCAGTCTTTTAGACTGGAGAGAAACTCCCAGGAGTATAGTATACATGTAAACTCTTCTATAAATATGAATATTATAACATCTGAGAAAAAAGCTACATGAGGTAGGGAAGTTTTATCTATTTTTCTTCAAATGTGAAGATGAACAAAAGATTTTGCCTGAAATATGGAGATCGCAAGAACCTTGGAAAAGTGGTTTTATAATCTAATCTTGAGTTGTTGTTAGTGGGATACATCTATCTATTGTTTGTGGCTGAAAGTTTATTGTTGTAAAGCTTCCCTGTCCCCTCACAAGGGTTTTTCTTTTAAAGGTAATGGAAGGTTTTTTTCTTATGCTCTCACATAAGAGAAGTTTAGTCACATGGATCAGAGAAGGGAAGGCAATAAGAGATGAAACAAAGCAGAATGTTCCCCAGAATATTCTAATATGGCATGTGGATAGCTTTACTCTTTTCTTTAGATAAGCAGGATTGTTTATTTTTCTAAAATCAAAGACAGTGATATTAACCATAGTAACAGCATATCTTGTATCTGTCTCCTGTCCATCATAACCAGTAACTGTTTAATACAAAATCCATGTAGGAACAGTAGCTGCACAGGGGCAGGGAACACAGGTCTCTGCTTCATAGCTAGCTGCAGAACCCTGCTCTGCTCACCACCTGCATGTCCTTTGGTGAATGTTGGGGCAACTTCAGTAGAAAGGCATATGCTCTGCTCAGATAGGTGTATTTACTTGTTGATTAGGACAGTCTCCCAGGAGGTGAAAATACATTTTTAAACATCTGAAAAGAAAGTTGAAACTCTGGCTTTTCATGTCCTAGATAAGGCCTGTCTGCTCTGCCGCTTAGCTGGGCAACGCTACAACTGGCACCAGCCAGGCTCCAGAGGTGAGACCGGCTCACACCTTTGAAATAAAAGAATTAAGCGGAAAAATGGAGGGGAGGGTTTTAGTCTATGAATCAGGCTGTGAATGGAGGGAGTCTCTGAATCTGTACCCCAAAGGGATGATTTGTTTATCCTTCTGTCTAAGAACCCTTATTGACAAACAGCAGGTCTGTCTTTACTCTGTGTGGTAGCTATTTTGGATCCCATTCCAAGATACCCAAGTCCATGCCTTGGGAAGTTCTAGTCCTTTTTCAAGAACATAATTTTGCTGCTGTACTGGTTTTAAACACATAAATCCTCTATTGTGTACAATCTTAGGCACCCAATAATAAAAAAAGGAAGTACTGAGAGAGAACATGAAATATGCATTATGAAATTTTCTAACATGAGGAAAAATTCTTGCATTCCAAGTCAAATTATATTTCATCTAATTTGCAACCAGAAAACAGAAGCACTAATAATATATGTGTCAAATTAGTGATGGAAATAGCTATGCAATGAAATGAAATTAAATGATATAAGTGAAGGTGACCTACTAATGAATAATGTGGGAAGGAAAGACTGACAAAGTGTTAATTGATATGTCAAACCAGTGATGTCAGTCAGCTGCATGGAGGAAGAGAAATTAGTCAGTGTAAATTACGTAGTGACCATCAAAACATGCCAAAAGCAATGTCACATTCCTCAAAGTTGACAGATAAGACATAAGAACAAATTACAGAAAAAAAAAAAAAAGTAGATATACCATATCTGATTTACTGCTTGCTCCAGGTAACCAGTAATGGTTCACCCAATGATGCTTTTTAATGTCTGTTATAAGAAAAAATATTTGCAGCATCTGTGTACCACAATAATCCTCAATTTAATCTGTGAAGTTTTCACAGCTTCTCTTTAGAGAAAACCAATAAAATCTACAATATTTGATCCATATCTGCTGACATTGAATGGCTAGTGAGTAGCTGAAGTGAGACAAAAAATGTGTGTGTATAAGTCTGAGTTCAGCAGAAGCTGGGGACTCCTGGTTCTCTGTAAAAAAAAATTGAATTTTTAAATACTAACCTCATTTGGTACTTTCTTATAAAGTATATTACAAAAAATAGATGATAGTTTCCTAGGCTGAGTTTTTCCTTAGCTTGCATTTTAAAGGACCTTTTGTGCCTTTATTGACAGAACTCTGGAAAAAACACAACCATTACCTTGGTTGGGACTAAACAGTCCGATCAGTGCCATGAAATTGCAGTGGGTCATTTCAGCCAGTGAGAGAGAAAACTCTTATGTGGCTTTGGTCACACAGTTTACTCTAGATGCAAAATGAAATGTTAAACATGGGTTTTTTTTAAAATTATATCTTTTTTGGATCATAGCTGCCTGAGAAATTTTCATATTCTTTCTAAACTTGAAACCATTCTACTTCACTGGTTTGAAATACATGCACAAATTCTCATTTTTGGATAACGTAAGAGGTTATATGTTATTTTGTCCACTAGAGGGTACCCAAAATATTTCCAATCTTGCAGTAGAAAGCATCAGCGGCTAAGAAAATAATTAAAATCAGATCAAATTAATGTTATCATATTTTCAAAAAATACCAGGGTCTGTGTTTTGTATGATACTTTATAAAAATGAAATTAATTTTAATTTTCTGGAACAAATAACTTCCTCCAGCTATAGAAATTCCTGGATATATTTTTCATGATGGACTATCTCTACACAATTTTGACTCTTCTTAATGTTATCATGAGAGAGAGGCTATGTTGGACTGAAATATTTAATGATTTACTTCTGAATTGGAGCTGCAAGTAAAATCCAGTTTTGGAGTTAGTCTCCAAAATCTTATGGTGTAGGATTTAATCTAATTTCAATATCCTGGGTCTGATTTGCAGAGGTTTGTATTTCAGTATCTAATTTGTGATGATCCCTAAGAGGAAACAAAAAACGTCTCAAAGTTCTACCAAAAAAACCCTTTGGATTTTATATTAGTTCTATATGTAACAGTTTTGTTGCTGCATGGCTCGGTTTTAAGGTGTTTGCCTTTGTTTTTAAAAAAGGTAATTGAAAAGTTTTGTTCCCTCAAACTCAAAGCATTTAACAGGCATTTTCTCAGTCCAGGATAATTACCAGTGCTGTTTTTCATCATTACTGAAGCAAAATCTGCCCTTTCTGTGAGACTTCAGTGGACAAGTTATGTAATAGAAACGCTTTCAAAATTTATTGTTCTTGCTAGTTTGAAGCATTTTGTGTTGAAATAAAATTAAACAAATTTAAGCAGGAACTGAAGTACACCTCCTTTAACATTTCTTTAGTTATTACTACAATCAGCCAAGGAAAGATGTGAATTTATCAATACAAAATCTTTACCAAGATGGGGTTTAAAGAGATGGATGTGTTTTCTTGTTCAACCAGAAGGTAGTCATCATGATGCAGAAGTTAGTGAGTGGGAATGGAATTCTTCAGTATATGTTATCATGAGGTCTATGATCAGAGTGGTCCCTTGTGGATGTAGTACACACTATGTGTGATACATGATAATGAGTACGTGTTTTGTATTGACCTGGAGAAAGTAGTTTGTGGGATCCCAGAGAATACATCACACATTCCACACATTCTGTTGAAAAAAAAGCCACATCAAAACAAACCCAAACAGTCTTATTTAGAAATAGTTAATTCTTCTTTCTTACATGCGGAAATCCACAGCTGACTCTGCTGGAAAGCTTTGCTCATAGTGTTTACTACAATAAACCGATTTAAGATGTTTATTTCTGATTTGTATACATTAAAAGCAGTTGAATCGGACAACCTCCATCAACTGACCCTCTAGATTCTGTCAGTTCTCCAGAACAGATGCACTTCTAAAAAGTATATTCTGTCAAATTCTTTTTATTTTTATTTGTCTCTGGGTTTTACTGTCCTTAACAGTATCGTAGAAAACCTGGATCTTTGGAGTTGAAGCAATAATGAATTTATAGTGTGTTTTATTTTGCTTCTGCCTGTATTAGCTAAGGTTGTTGCATACTGCTTAAAAGACAGATACTGAGATAAATCGCCCTACAAAAATAAATTTAAAAAAATTTCAGCAATGAAGCTTCATGTGAAATCCTTCAAAAACAAGCTCACAGTAAACTGCAAGTTTATCTCATATGAGGCTGGCAGAAAATTCCTGTTGAGTTTAAGATCCTCAAGTGTTCAAAGTACTTTCTTGCCTAAGAAATTAATGAAGTAAGCACCATTACCGCTTTCAGAGTCCACTACTACCAAGGAAACAGCAACTGAGCAACATTCTGGACTTACCTCCCTCTCTTTTAGTCTCACAATAGTGAATAATGTACATGCACAAAAGGAAAATGTGCTCCTCTTCTTCATCTGAAAAGAAAATTACTTACTTTCTTTGTTCCTAGTGAATATCATTACATACCCTCATTGTCAAATAACTTGACTGAATTGACCATCAGTAATTCAGTATACTTCAATGCAACACAGTACACTGCATTCAGATTATCATCTGAAACATGCATATTAGAAAATAAGCTTGTCATTTACATTATCATACAATAACAATCTTACAATGATGGTTTATTTTGAATATATCATTTGCATCAATGAACAGAGCCTTGTATTCCTTACAAGATGATCAATGACAAAAGATCTAATCCATGGTGACTACAAGGCAACAAGTAGATTGTCTTTGGCTTCTGTGAGAATTGGATTAAGCTTTACAGGTTTTATTGAATAGAGGAAAACCCTAGAATTGTTAATTCTTGAAATTCACTAACTCCCTGGAAAACATGCTGGATTTTATGATTGTGATCCTATAGTCCTTATTCAGGTCTTATATTCATGAATTCAAAAACTGAGTGAAACCCTAGATCATATGTTTCAGCTCACTTACTGTCATCTCCTCTATGCAGAAGCCTTTGTGAGACACAATTTAAAAATAGGCTTAGTCTTGGCTTAATTATAATTTTCTAAAACTTTCATAGTTTTGTTGCTTTTTAACCCTCTGTTAGGTCTTTAAAATAAGAAAGATGTTTCTAAAATGCATAAAAATGAGAATAGCTATCAGGTATTTGTGCAGTGAGAGAGAGAATTGCACACAGATTTTTTGCACATAGACATTTTATGTCTGTTTTATGCTGACATGCCTGTGCACACATTTTGATGTTCTACTTTCTGAGCATAATGAAGACATCTGAGACCTAAATTATTCCCTGTAAATATTTTGCACTCCGTCCCTTCTGGCTGCTTGTAAGTGTTCATATTCAAAAAGGATCACATTCTACTGCAACCAAAAATATTAAGAGCTTGGTCCTGAGTAGCACTCATCTAGGCACATGGCTAGGATTTGAGAAATGTAATCTAGTGTCTATGTTAGTTGTATTTACTTATTTTTCCAAGATTTGTTAGTCATACATTAGTAGATAAATATAATTCCACTATGTAATTATGTATATATATATACACAGGAATAGCCATCCAAAAATTCCTCTTAACTTGGTTCCTAGCAAAAAATAGTTTGTTTCCTCCTTTGTAGGAGGAAAATTACAAGTACTGGGTAACATTCTGTTCTGTCCGTTTATTGATTTGCTAGCCAAATCTTGATGCTACTGATCTGATACTCACTTCCTGGAAGGGGCAAATTTGCTTTTAAACTAAACACTCTGCCCTTTCACAGATATGTCTGGGATTTCTGCTTTATGCTTTGCCAAACTCCACCCAACTTTCTTTCCTTTCAGGAACAGTCCTGAAGGGTGTATCCTGTGAGTTTTCCTGACACCTGGCATGGAGCCAGCATAATATTGTTTTAACAAATCCATCTAATTTCACCTTCAACATTGCTTTATTTTCACATTATCATCTTCCTGTTGATGGAAGTGTTAAATACTATGGCAATGGGGAGTGACAGACAGTTCATTCAGACAGAATTTTCTTCTTGTAGGAAATTCACTTCCTGTAGTTTAGTACTTTAATGTACATACACTAGAATGGCAAACTTTGTTCTACCTTAAACCCTGAATCTTATGCATGGGTATAAATCTTAACATGACTTTTTTTCTTACCAAATTCAAGTTCTCTTCCTCATGTTCATTTGTGGTGGGTTAACCTTGGATGGCCATCAAGTGCCCACCAAGCTGGTCTCTCACTCCCCCTCCTGAGAAGGATGGGGCGGGGAATAAGACAAAAAACTCCTGGGTTGAGATAAGGATAGGGAGATTGCTTACCAATTATTGTCATGGGCAAACCAGACTTGACTTTGGGAAGATTAATTTAATTTATTGTCAATTAAAAATAGAGTAAGATAGTGACAAACAAAAACCAAATTAAAACTAGCTTCCCTTCACCTCTTCCCCCTCTGTTCTTCTCAGGCTCCTTCACTTCTTCAGTCCCAACTCCTCTATCTGCCCCTCTCTGAGTAGTGCAGGGGAGACAGGGAATGGGGATGGCACTCAGTTCATAACATTTTGTCTCTGCTGCTCCTTCCTTCTCACACTCTTCCCCTGCTCCAGCGTGGGGTCTCCCCCACAGGATACAGTCCTTCACAAATAGTTTGAGGGACAGTGTGCTAGCAAGGTCCTTTGGTCTGCCGTCTCAGTGGAGGTAGGGGATGGAGATCCATGTGGCAGAAAAGATGCAAGGGTTATTGATGTGTTAGAAACCATGGAAGTGCCTGAGAATGGTCACATAAGAATTAGGGCTTCTCCTCCCAAAAACATGGCAGGATCAATAGCCCAACTGAAGTGCATCTACACCAATGCACACAGGATGGACAACAAGTGGGAGGAGCTAGAAGCCATTGTGCAGCAGGAAAACTACGAAATAGTTGCCATAACAGAAACATGGTGGGATGACTTGGACAACTGGAGTTCTGCAATAAATTCTTCAGAAGGGATAGGCAAAGAAGGAGAGGCAATGGGGTAGCCTTGTATGTTAGAGAATGTTTTGATTGTCTAGAGCTTAATGATGGTGATGGTAAGGTTGAGTGTTTATGAATAGGAATAAGGGGGTGAAGTGTTAAGGCTTGGACAACAGGCCCAAGCCAGAGTAGACCTATAGATGAATCCTGTATATTTTATAACTGATAATTATTGTGCTAGTAGGTATTGTACTAAGTTATAACAACCCATTTATACTGGTGTCAAAAGTGCTAAAGCATTGAAATACTGCAGCCTGAACAACAGTCCCCAAGCTGTTAACTTAGCATGTAGTCATTAATAAAATATGTAAACGCGCTAGTGAAAGACAAAATATAATCAGTAGTGAGGAGAGAATGTATCCAACTTTCCTTTTGCAGCCTTGTTCAAGGCTGAGAACCTAAGTATTTGGCCTTGTTAGAAACTCCCTTGGTTCCCCCCCCAAGCCCTGGCCAAGCTTTGGGTGGAATCCAACAGGAGAATGAAACCAGAAATTTTCCGCTCAAAACAAAGTTGCCAGTTATTGTGGCTTGTCGATCTCTGGTATATAAGGCTGGACCCACTCACAGCGACTTTGGATACCTCACCTATGGGTGGACGCACCGCGTAGGATTTCCCACTTGCTGGGACAGGCTCTCCAAATCCTCACTGTAACCGGGGCTCCCCAGCGTCTGATGATCTGGATGATGATGATGATATATGCAAGTGGTGATGTATTTATCTTAATTACTATTCTCTCTCTCTCTCGTGTAGTAATGATTTGATGCATTACCCTGTATTTTCCTGTTTGTTGCTTTAAGTGCACTATTCTGCTTCTTACTGTATGTTTTCTGTATTACGCTGTTACATTACTTGGTTATCACTAGTAAAGTACACCTACTCTTTTCACTCTGGTGTCTGAGTTTAATTGGTATCCTTAATATAGCAAAACAGGGGGAAGGCCAACAAGGCAGATACCATGGTGGGAGTCTGTTATAGGCTGCCCAACCAGGATGAAGAGACAGACGAAATATTCTATAAGCAACTGGGAGATGTCTCACAATTGCTAGTCCTTGTTCCTGTGGGGGACTTCAACTTACCAGGTGTCTGCTGGAAATACAATACAGCAGAGAACAAACAGACTAGGAGGTTCCTGGACTGTGTGGAAGATAACTTCCTGACACAGTTGGTGAGTGAGCCAACTAGAGAAGGCATTCCACTGAACCTGTTGTTTGTGAACAGAGAAGGACTTGTGGATGATGTGATGGTTGAAGGCCATCTTGGGGAGAGAGATCATGAAATGATAGAGTTTTTGAATCTCAGAGAAATAAGGCGGGGGGGGGGGGGGGGGGGGGCGTTGGTTGACAGCCAGCTGAATATGAGACAGCATTGTGCCCAGGTGGCCAGGAAGACCAATAGCATCCTGGCTTGTATCAGAAATAGCGTGACCAGCAGGACTAGGGACGTGATTGTCTCCATGTATTTGACACTGGTGAGATCACACCTTGAATACCGTGTTCAGTTTTAGGGCCCTCACTACAAGAATGTCATTGAGGTGCTGGAGCTCATCTGAAGAAGAGCAATGAAGCTGGTGAAGGGTCTAGAGCACAAGTCTTATGAGGAGTGGCTGAGGGAACTGGGGTTGTTTAGTCTGGAGGAAAGGAGACTGAGGTGAGACCTTATTGCTCTCTACAACTACCTTGTAGTGTGGTGGGTGTCAGTCTCTTCTCCCAAGCAACAAGAATAGGACAAGAGAAAATGCCCTTGAATTGCGCCAGGGGAGGTTTAAGTTAGATATTAGGAAAAATATCTTTACTGAAAGGGTTGTCAAGCACTGGGACAGGCTGCCCAGGGAAGTAGCTGAGTCAGCATGCCTGGAGGTATTAAAAAGACATGTAGATGTGGTGCTTAATGACATGGTTTAGTGGTGGACTTGGCAGTGCTAGCTAGATTAACAGTTGGGGTCAATAAACTTAAAGGTCTTTTCCAACTTAAAAAATTCTATGATTCTATGAACTGTTCCAACATGAGTCCTTCCCATGGATTTGCAGTTCTTCAAGAACTGCTCCAGCATGGGTACCTTCCATGGGGTATAGTCCTTCAGGAGCTATAGTTCTCATCAGTGTGAGTCCCCCATGGGTCACAGGTCTTGCCAGAAAACCTGCTCCTGCATGAACTCCTCTCCATGGGCTGCAACTTCCTTCAGGGCATCTCCACCTGCTGCCGCATGAGGTCTTCCATGGGCTGCAGTATGGATATCTGCTCCACTATGGTCCTCCATGGGCTACATGGGGGCAACCTGTGTCATCATGGTCTTTACCGTGGGCTGAAAGGGAATATCTACTCTGGTGCTGGAACACCTCCTCCCTCTCCTTCTTCACTGACCTTGGTGTCCGCAGGGCTGTTTCTCTCACATTTTTCTTACTCCTCTATCCCACAGTTGCTGCACAACATTTTTTGCCCTTTCTTAAATATATTTTCACAGAGGTTCCACAAGTGTTGCTGATGGGCTCAGCTTTGGCCAGCAGTGTACCCATTTTGGGGCCAGCTGGAAATGGATCTGTCCAATATGAGGGCAACCCCTGTTTTCTTGTCACAGAGGCCACCCCTACAGTACCCCACCCCCCACAAACCTTGTCACGTAAGCACAATATGTCAATTCTTACCTTTTTTTACTAACTTATACCATATATGCCACTCACATGTATATGCAACCTTAAAATATATGCTACTATAATTCCCCAAATCTTGAGTTTCTTCAGGCAGCTCATGACCCAGGGGGTGTTTTAATCTTTCTAGGCTTTCATAATTGCTATCATTTAGGACATAAATAATCTGAATATCAGGTAATTTTGTTCTATTGTACTTTAATTATTCTTTTCTCATAATTCTTTTCTACCCTTTCCCAGCTCTTCCCAACCCATTTCGTCTCATCTTGTCCCATCCCATGCTTGCCCTACAAGTTTCTGCTGTGCAAACTATATTTCATCTCAGACACCTTCATTCCTCTTGAGCTTTCTGCCTTTCACTCCTGAACTTTGCTTTCTCTGAGTCTCACAGGATATTCCCATTGTTCATCTCCTTTGTTGTTATCCTGAGTTCCACCTAACCCTCCAGTATATTTGTATAAATAAAGCAGTGTTTATCCAAATAGATATAAGGTGACAGAATAAACATAGTGATCCCCAGATAGCAAACTTCCCCTTTCCTCTCTCTTTCTCTCTTTTTTTTTTTTTTTTTTTTTTTTTTTGGTAATTATAGCTTGTATACATTCCCTCTGGATTTTTTTGGTGTTGTGGTTTTTTTTTTTTTTTTAATTTAAATTAGTAGAGAAAGGTCGTTTCTATATGGAAGAAAAACACTTGACACATTATGCCCCAGCTCTTACTATGACTTATACAAAATAAATGTGTTTGATAATATAAAAGAAGTGGAAGAGGTTCCAATCCAGTTGCAATGTTTTTCCTTGGTGGTGGCTGATGCCAGTCTCTTCTGGTTTTTTATATTTTTGTACTTTCTGGTTTTTTTGCCTTGCTATCTTGTTCATTAAGAATGTTCAAGCAGAACAAAACAAATTTAGTAATATGTGTTCTTCCAAAGCTGTTATCTTTGTTTTAACAGAACATCCTTCCAAATTAAAAATATCCTGACTGGTATCCATTATCCATTAAATGATGTCTGTTTCTTAACTGATTTCATACACAAAGTATGTGCAAATAATTCTTGGATGGCTTAATATATTTTTGTTTAGAGTGGGGTTTTAGATTTAGAGTTTCTCTTGATTTCTTGGTGAGAAAAAATTAGTTTGTTTATCTTTCTGATTACAAATAAATAAATAGGGATTTATCCTCATCATTGTTTTCATGGGAGTTCTCTCATATTCTCTGTGCATTAACTCTGAGGCTGTATAACAGTACAATGCCAGAGTATGGAGATAATTCAACAATTTAAACTTTTACCAGTGAAATGACTGTTCCTCATTTGCATTGCACACATATAAGTACAGAACACCAACTCGTTACCACTAATTATTAAGAGAAGATAAATGGTCTGAATGTGGACATAACCATTGCGTAGGAGTAATCGTCAAATGCTTTGGAAGGGTTAATAAAAATAAGCATTCTTTATTTTTCAAAATACTGTGTATAGCTGAAGACATGAATTTCACAAAAGGTGCTAAGTGCTTTAAGTACATTAAAATATTCTAATGGAGACTGAACTGCGAAAGAAAAGTTTTCTCTGAAATGAATGAAAAAGAAGTGTATTCAATTTCACTGATATTTGTAATTCATTGGAGAACATCATTAAAAACGTCTGTTACTTAAAGCTGCATCAGCTTTAACTGGATACTATTTTTAACCCTCTCCCACTCTCCATTTTTCTAATCATTGATTTCACTAGGTATTGATTTCTGTGTGTAGGAACTCAGTAATATATGATATTACTATACACTACTATGTTTTTAGAATTGTGTGGGTGTTTTATCATTCATAGCTTGCAAAGCAAATTCTGTACATGCACAAGAGGGTTTTGGTCAAATGGGTTGGCACAGATGATCTCTCAGAAGTTTGAGTGCTTAACCCCTTACTAGAGGTCATGTGAAGGCTGAGACAGAAGCCTGAGCTCTAACAGAATCCTCACTTACTCTAATTGCTAATGGAAATGAGAAAATAATTATTTTCTCTTTTTGCTACCTGGTGTGGCAGGAGATGTAACATGTTGTCTCCTTGTCTCTTTTACAGTGGTTAGGATAATGGCTTTTTCCTGGTGGCACGTTTATAGATCTGCTATAAGAAGATCAATGAGCTAGGATTCATGAAGAACAGTCATCTGTGTCAAGGCAGGAGACCAAAGAGGTCAGTCCCTGAGGAAGACAAAGTAAAGTAGGATAGTCCATAAAATGAGATGGAGGAGTGTCGTGGTTTAACCTCAGCCAGCAACTAAGCACCACACAGCTGCTTGCTCATTCCTTCCCCTTCTGCCCCAGTGGGATGGGGAGGAGAATCAGAAACAAGTAAAACTCATGGGATGAGATAAGAACAGTTTAATAATTGAAATAAGAGAATATAATTATAATAATAATAGTAATAATAATAATAATTGTAATAATTGTAATACAAAATCCCAAAAACCAACAAAAAGAGTGAAATAAAACCTAAGAAAGACAATTGATGCACAATGCAATTGCTCACCACCCACTGAGCAATGCTCAGCCAGTTCCCAAGCAGTCCCTCCCAGTCAACTCCTTGTAGTTTATATACTGGGCATGATGTCATATGATATTCCTTTGACCAGTTTGGGTCAGCTGCCCTGTCTGTGTCCCCTCCCAGCTGTCTTGCTGGCAGGGCACAAGAAGCTGAAAAATCCTTGACTTTGTATAAACATTACTTAGCAACAACTAAAAACATCTGTATGTTATCAACATTATTCTCATAGTAAATCCAAAACACAACACTATACCAGGTACTAGGAAGAAAAATTAACTCTATCCCAGCTGAAACCAGGACAAGGAGATATCTGACAGGTTCTGCACATAGCTTCTTACCTTCCCAAAGATATAATATTCCACATCTTTCTCTATGTTTTTCTAAGGTTGCATTACTAGTAACTTCTCTGAATTTTGTTTTCTTCATCCTTTTTTTCCATCTTGATCTACCTTCAAGAAAATTTGCAGTGTTTATGAGTGAATGGACTGTCATAGGCTTTTATGTTCATGGCCATGTCTATGCTCTGCAGCTTTCATTCAGCTACATATTGCAAGGGCTTTCCTTAATGTTTCAGAGTGCAAGCTCTCACTCAACAGCTTTATTTTCCTCCTGGCTACATTTCCTTCCTTCCGGTTCTACTTGCCCACCTCTTTTTCTTTTTGAAACTATACTCTCTCATCAGCAGTTCTACTGTTAGTAAGGTAGTTGAAATGATAGCCTTAGGTTTTTTTTTTGTCTGTCTGGTTTTCCATTTGCCCCTCTGCAAAAGATAGTTTTTCTGATATATCACCAAAACTACTGTTGCATTTCAGGAGGAGGGCAACATCATCTGATGCAGCTGCTGTGTTCAAGTCTCTTCAGATTAAATCACATTAATTTACTGCAGGATCATTATAAAGCCATTCATAGATGCTTGTATACTCAGAAATCACATTTACCAGCTAACTGAATGGATGAATGAAGAGGAAATTACAACTTTCTTCTCTGAAATCATAGGCCTCTTCCACTTGAACAACAAGAGAATTTCTACTAGCTGAGGGCTATTAGAAGGCATACATTGGAGCTCCACGTAATTTCTATAATGACCTCAAACCATGTAAAATACAGATTTAAAATTTTATTAAAAATCTAATCTTTGGAAGAGATTCCTATGGAAAATTACAAACAGCATCACATTATCACAAAGAAGAGGGGTTACAGTGAACACCAGCAACAAACAACAGAGGTTAGAGAGGAAGGATTGAATGAAGATTAAAAGAGCCAAATATATGCTTTTTCAGTAAAAGGGGATTGCAGGATTGCATGATTGTTCTCTACAGTTATCTGAAGGGCTTCAGGAGTAGAAATTTATTTCTGTGTAGTATGGAGGGAGTACATATATGAGTAGTTAGATTAAATAAAAAACCTCAACATCACCACAATGTAGTTTAAATGTTGTGAACCTTTTCTAGCAGCAAAAGATCCATTACAATGTCTCAAGTGAGGTATATACTCTGCGAAAAGGTTCAGGAAGCATCTGTTTTCTAGTCATAACTATATTTTATTCAGTAATTTTGAAGAAACATTGAGATGTTTTCACAATGATTATGTAGCACTTTGAAAACAAGACTGGATAAAACACCAAATATAGTAGGGATAGATAACATGCTGTCAGTGTGTTAGGTTATAAGATTTAATAAATCTATTCCACTATTGATTTCCATTAGGCTATGATTTCTTAAGGAATCTGGGTTGGTTTGTAGTTTTGAAGTCTCATATTACTTCAGTGGGAAGCGAGCTGAAACCTGCAATTAAGAGTTTCTCTGGGTTTTTGGCTGTGTTTGGCCTCAAATAATGAACTGATGATGAGAAAAGCATGGGGATGCTTGGATAAACTCTGTGAAATACAATGTACATATTTTGTCCTTCTTTCTTTTCTGGTCAGTCAGAAGAACCTGAAGCAATCAGAAGTCCCATTGTTTCAGTGTGGTAACTCTCCAGGCCAGGGAGCACTTAACTCTTGCAGGAGCACTTTAGGTTTGAGTTGTCTGGAGGTGCCCTCAGGAACCAGCTACCTGGTATAAATCTGTTAAATCATTGATCAAATATTATAAATAAATATATAAGATGGTTACTACAGTACTTTTTTAAAGAGAGACTTTCTTTCTTTATCTATACCTGACAATATAAAAAGTATGTATACTTAAGTAGTGTTACTTCCTAATATCATAGAATCATAGAATAGCTTGGGTTGGAAGGGACCTTTAAAGGTCATTGTACAGGGTCTGGCTGAGCCAGAATTGGTTTTCCCCTGTAGCAGTCCTCATGGTGCTGTGTTTTATGTTGGGAGCTGGCAGGGTGTTGATAGCACACTGGTGTTGTGGCTACTGCTGAGTAGTGCTTACACAGCACCAAGGCTCTTTCTGACATTTCCCCCCCACAGTGGCACGGGGTGGGCAAGATCTTGGGAGGGGACACAACCAGGACAGCTGAGCCAAACTGACCAAAGGGATATTCCAGACCATATGACGTCTGCTCAGTATAAAGCTGGGAGAAAGGAGGAAGGAGGTTGGGTCACCCTTGGTTCTCTGAGGCAACCACTACGTGTATTGGAGCCCTGCTTCCTGAGAAGGCCCGACATCGCCTGTTAATGGGAAGTAGAGAATAAATCTGTCTTCTTTTTTTTTGGCTTCCACGCGTGGACCTTTGCTTCGCTTTGCTTATATTAAAACTGCTGTTGTTTTACCCACAAGGGTTGTTTTGTTTTCCTATCTTATTTTCTTTCTCCTCTTTGCCCTGTTGAGAAAAAAAGGGGAAGGGGGCGGGGGGGGGAGTGATAGAGCGACTTGGTGGGTACCTGGCATTTAGCCAAGGTCAAACCACCACAGTCATCTAGTCCAACTCCCCCTACAATGATCAGGGACATCTTCAACTAGACCAGGTTGCTCAGAGCTCTATCCAACCTGACCTTGAATGTTTCCAGGGATAGTGCATCCTTGCCCTCTCTGTGCCACACATTCCAGTGTTTCACCACAATCATCGTAAAAAATTCTTCCTTATGTCTAGTCTGAATCTACCCTTTTTCACTTTAAAACCATTATCCCTTGTCTTATCACAACAGGCCCTACTGAAAATTCTGTCTCCATCTTTCTTATAAGCCTTCTTTAAATATTGAAAGGCTGCAATAACGTCTCCCCAGAGCCTTCTCTTCTCCAAGCTAAACAACCCCAACTGTCTCAACCTTTCCTTATAGGAGAGGTATTCCATCCCTCTGATCATTTTTGTGGCCCTCCTCTGAACCCGATCCAACAGGGCCATGTCTTTCCTGAACTGAGGTCTCCAGAGCTGGATGCAGTACTCCAGATAGGGTTTTATGAGAGTAGAGGGGCAGAACCACCTCCCTTGACCTGCTGTTCATGTTTCTTTTGATGCAGCTCAGGATATGGTTGACTTTCTGGACTGTGAGCACACATTTCTGGCTCATGTCCAGTTTTTCATTCACCAGTACCCCCAAGTACTTCTCCGTGGGACTGCTCTCAATCCCTTCATCCCCCAGCCTGTACTGATACTGGGATTCACCCCGACGCAGGTGCAGCACCTTGCACTTGGCCTTGTTGAACTTCATGAGGTTCACATGGGTCTGCTTCTTGATCTTGTCCAGGTCCCTCTGGATGGCATTCCATCCCTCAGGCATGTCAACCACACCACTCAGCTTGGTGTCATCTGCAAACTTGCTGAGGGTGCACTCCATCCCACTGTCTATGTCATTGATGAAGCTGTTAAACAGAGTGGTCCCAATACAGACCTCTGAGGGACACCATTCATCACTGATCTCCATCTAGACATTGAGACGTTGACCACCACTCCCTGGATGTGACCATCCATCCAATTTCTTATCCATCGAACAGTCCACCCATCAAATCCATATGTCTCCAATTTGGAGAGAAGGATGTTGTGGGAGATCATGTCAAAGGCCTTACAGAAGTCCAGAGCTCTTCCCTTGTCCACTAATGTAGTCACTCCATCATAACTTGTATTGTTGTGGCTGACTGAAGGAGTAGCAGTCAAGGATTCATTATACAGCCATACCTCAAAAATAACCATCTCTTTCCAAGGTACAGAATATAATTACTTTCCAGGATATAACAGGTATAACAAAATACACAGTGTTCTGGGATGAAGAGGTAATTTTAAAAGAGGTAATTTTAAAAGAAGCAGAGGTTGGCAGAAATGTAGAAGTCACAGGTCAGCATTTGTCTAATTAATACAAGAAAGGAGTCAACTGTTGACTCACAGCAGTAGTAGAGAATGAGAAAGAACCTAGAGGCAGCTTGAGAAACTGATGTTGATCATCTTCCATGACAGGAGGGCTGAATGGGAAAGTCATGGAAGGGCTAATAGGGAAACTGAAAAGTTGACTGGGGATAAGAAAAACATCAACTCCAATTTGAAAGGGAAGAAGAAAAATTAAAGCTTAAATATATAACATTGCAGCACCAGTTGTGGAACAGCAAGGAGATGTCTCTTAAGTTAGACATAAAACCCACCAGACATAGGTAATTGATTTCATAGAAATATTGTTAAGGGAGTTACTGTAGTAGTATGTTTCTTTTTATATGTATGAGAAGCTTTATTACAAATCCTGCAGGATTCCTGAGATTCATTAGCAGAGAGGATCTGTAGATCTTTTTAAAGACCATCTGTTTTGTTTCTGGGATCATCACCTTGTCAGGTTGTGAGGAACACTGTGTTCAGTAGAAAATAACAAATACAGAATTAGAATTTGTAGGATGTGTTTTTCTGATTAATAATGCAGATGCCTTACTTTTGTCACTTTAAAATCTGTTTCAGGAAACAATTGAAGTCTTTCATTCCATTTTGAAGATTTTTGTTTCTTTGAAGAATGTTGTCTTGAAACCAGAAACAGTTTTTCTGCAGATCTAAGCTTTGGTTAATTTTTTTCTCCAAATCAGGGATCCGCCCTGCTCCTAGCTGATTTGTTATTTGTCTCTTTAGAAATCTGACTTGAACTCCTTACAAAACAGTATTTACAGATCTGTCATCACTTTGTGATTTATACAGTGTAGGTTATGTGGTATGTGCAAAATACATTGACATTATTTGTGTTTGGTTTTTTTTTTTTCAAATTGTAGAAACTTAAAAGACCTTGAAGTTATTGCAAAACATTACCAAATCAATTATATTTTGTTGCTATTCATTTTTATTAAGGCAGAATAAACATAAAACTTTGAAACTTTTCAAGTCAAAATATGCTTTAAACATAGCAGTTCAATAATTGAATCATACAAAGAAATCTTGGAGGGGCAGTAGGACATCTCAGCTCATGGTTTGCATATGGGCACAACACATTCTCATTAATGTTAATTGGATTTATATGTCTGCACCGAAGGAAGCATATAGGCTTAAAAGTAACATTCAGTCATGCTCAGATCTCACTCCTCCTTGGGCATTTTGCACATTTTCCTAGAGTTTTTCTCAAACTCTGTTTTGAACTAAGCATAAGTTTACTGTAGAGCATAATGGTGCATGGTTTAATCACTTTATCAAGGTCAGCATAACTAGTCCACTTACATAGAGACACCTGTTCTTTCCTAACCATATTCTGCATGCTCTGTTGTAATTCACCTGCAGACATTTTTCTGAATTACATGAAGAAATAAAAAGATTTCTGTGAATTTGCCCCAAAACCACTGTCGCTCTAGTTTGGTCAGAAGCAAAGGAAAACAGATAGATGGCTTCCTCAGCATCTGGTAGCCCACTATCCAATCTCCTTCACCCTTCTTCTTTCAATGGGAGACTGAGGAAAAGATTTCAGTAATTAGTTCTTCTAAAGCAATAACACAGTCTTCTAATGCATGTGTCTTCAAACAAATGATATAAAATGAAAATGCGTCTGATTGCGAGTATAGTCAAGGCTCCATTTTATACACCTCTATCTATAATTACATGAGCAAATTATGACTCTGTAGTAGCCAGGATCATATCAATATTTATCTTGATATTTATTTATGCTCATTAAGCAAAGAGAAGCCCATTGTTATCCTGATCCCAGGAGGAGAATGAAACAATGGCACTCGCTGGTTCTCCCTTTAGCTGATCATCAGCAGATGGCTTCCCACAAACACTTGGTTGTACTGTGAGAGAGAGGACAAGAATTCTTCACTGGCAGCTGCTGACCCACAGCTGCAATTATGGCTTTGCAGCATCAGACAGTCCTGAAGGGAAGACTATAGTCCTTATATACCCTGTCATCCATTAAGTAGGAGTCTGTTGACAAGGCAGTCTCCTTACCTGTGAATGTGGTTGTAGAAGTAAATGCACTTCTGCAGATGCAAACAGTAGTTTCAGAGGTGTTATGCAGGTAACACAGTTTCCATAACAGGTTAGGAATTAATGCAGAATGAAAAATAAGACCAAAAAATTGAAACAGGGCTACATGAAATATCTATGTGTTCTAAAAGCAAAGCAGTTTTAATTGTTAACCCTCTTGTCAACACCTGACAGCTTACTAAAATTTCCATAGCTATAAGTACATTTCATGGCATTGTTGAACTTCTATAAAATGAACCTGGATTATACACTAGGCAGATCTTTCTTCTCAAATGCTTCTGGCTGTTTAGATCCTCTGTGCACAATCTCTCACTATTCTGTTGAAATCAGGAAAAACTTTCCCCTCCATAATGAGTGGACACATTCCCAGCAAGCAGTTACACCTGTGGTCTATCTGGGGCTTCTAAGTTTTTGTAAGTCTTTTAAGCAATGCAAAACCTTTCTGATTTATTTTTCTAAAATACAAATTGATCTTCCAATGTATTTCTTACAAAATATTGTTTTGAACCACAGACATGTGCCCAGACAGAGTAAGAAGAGAGTATAGATAATGCATTGTTTTTGTTGTAGAATGCAGCACAGTTGTCTAAGTAGACTTGTTCAGAAATGTTGCTGCACCATACAGTACTCTATTCTTATGTTGGTAGTTAGAAAAAAGCATCAGACCTTGTTCTTTTCAGCTGTAGATTTAGTTTTAATTAATTTATCCTTTCAGCATGTCTGGAGGGTTGTCAATCAAGGACTAAATATAAAGCCACATTTATTTGATTCAGCCCACATTCTTTATGTACCGTAATCAAATGAACACATCATCCTTCTTTCCAGCAATTTGCAAATTGCTAAGCACCTTAGATTCTCTTGTTCTGGTAAAAATTTATCCCTGAATCTGTGATGTCTTTGGGTCTGAGCCTTCATTATTACTTGTGCTTTAAGAGCTGAGTTGGTGGTACCGCAGATAAAATTCCCAGCTTGCACAGTCTTCTTGGCAAACTTCAGTGTCACTAGAGTTAATAATTCTCAAATCTTGCTATATTAAATGTTCAATTGCCAGGACGGTTTCTATGGAATTTCAAATGTTGTTCTGCATTGGTGAGACTTTTGATTTTCCTTTGTTTACGTATCATCCTAGGCCCGAGAATTTTTTTTTTAAATTAAAATAGAGAAGTTCCATGCTAACCTGGCTGCCTGATTCAAAGATACACCTTTTCACCTTTCTCTCCCATCCCTCTCTTAGAATTTTATATAAATTTGTTGTTTTTTTTTTTTTTTTCCACTTACATTTTAAAAAGGATCACAATTTAGAATCTGTGCAAAACAGTTTTCACAATTATGACCAGAAGGTGGGGATGAGGTTGGATAGGGGCCTTTATATAAAGGTGAAGCACAATGTTAAAGTGAAGATGGCACAGATGTGCAACTCAAGATCAAAAGAGAAAAATATGATGGGGAGGGGAGAGTTGTTGGTTTTATGTCCATGAAGAATTCTTCCCACGGTGCACTGGTGTATCTGTTGTAGATTTGCCTATATTTATACTGACAGCTTTAGAGATATTTATGCAGGTGAGCATCTGTAGATAAAAGATCCTAGCAGGCAGCTGTGGGGTGAAACAAGGTGGTGAGATGCTCCTATCATAGTTACATATTTAACATTATAAGAAATAACATAGAAAATGAAAATAGATTTCAGATATTAGGCAGCAGGCTTTCTCCTCCCCCCACAAGACTTTGGTAACATTTAGTTCCAAAATGCCCCAATTTTTGCAGTAATCTACAAAACAACCATTAGCAAGATTCTGTCCATCTGTGCAGAAGATATCTATGGCAAAATGGGTTTTCTTTTTTGTGCTTATTATTAATTTTATTGGTGAAATACTAAAAAAATCTAATTGATGAAATACCATCCCAACATTAGATTCAGCCAGACATGATATTGTTTTTATTTTTAGTCGATGTAAGATGAATAACATATCACTCCCTTGATATGATCATCTGTCTTGTCTTGTGGGGAAGGAATCTTTTAAACCACAGAGAAAAGGAAGTTCATTCAGCTTCTTTTCTGTTTTTTAAGGATGACAGAAACTTATATATAATTTCATCACATACTTCTGCAGTCAACAGCACCTTCACTGCTGAAAACTGACCTTCATTTCTCTCAGAGAACACCATCATAAATCCATTTCACTCTTTGATTTGGTTGGTTGAATTACAAATTATTGCCTTAGCTGCAGTCTGATTTCAGGCAACACCATGGTCAGCCTAGGTGCCATCACTGGGCATCTCTGTCTCACAGGTCGTTGTCACAATAAATACAGAATGATTAAATAGGTTGTTTAAAGTTTACAGTCCATTTTATGCATACTGACCTACCATATAGTAATAACAACGTAATAAAATGTAGTACAAGTTCAGCTTTAGACCTGTGTCCGTATCATGATATTATTTAATAATATCCAATGTGAACACATGTAAACACTGTAAGAATGTGACTTACAGGTCTAGTTCAACAAAATCTCTTCATGAGTTGGTGCTTTGCTCCTGTCATTGCTGTACTTTCTGGACCACACATACTGATTGTAGTGGGGGGAAGGGGACTGATGGCATCACAGTAAGCCATTCATCATGAACCTGTTGCTTTGGCATATTTTTGTTAGTGTGACTAAATCTATTTCCATTTTACATCAATGCAAATCAGGTCACAGTTGATTTCCACACTACTGCACTGCTTCTAATATTCACCACATGAAAAATATGGTTGCAGGGTATCATAATTGCCATAACAGTTACCATTAATTCTATGATATCTACCTTAGTCACAATCTAGGGACTCCAGAATTACCCTTTTGGTGAAATAGAAAGGCAAGACTTGCTGAACTAAAGTATGATTAATTTTTCCCAACCTGATAGCCATTTGCAAGTTGAAGGAACTTTAGTGCAATCTTGGATTTTTTTTTTGCAGAGATTAGAAGGAAAATATTTGTTTAATACATCTAAGAATTTTTTTTTTTATTTATTTTATTTCAAAGATTTCTACATCTGTTTTCCTGGAATTCAGACTGGAGTGAACGAGTTTCTTCAAAGTGATAGACTCATAGCCGTTTCACTCTTTGGGACAGAGAAATAAAATAAGCCTACAGCAAACTCTGGTAACATCAATAAGCTAAATGGAAATTTGTACCTCATGTGTGTTAGAATGCCAAGCCCTGAAACTCCTTTCCATTTCATCACCAATCAATGGCATCTTTGAGATTCAGATGGAGGCTGAGTCAGCCTTTGGACACACTAGAGACCTCTGAAGTAGTCTCAGTAGAGATTAATGAGAAGTGAAAGTTATCTCCCCCAAAATAAGGATGGAACAGAGACACACTGGATGTTCAAGAGAGAGCAAGTTGTCTATTACTCCTTACAGTGTTTTAAGTATTGAGTAGATAGCACAAGAATTTAAGTGACTAGAATTGCTACTTAGATGCTTTGGAGGATATAAAGTATTCAAGGAGTAAATTTCAGTAACTCTGGAATTTAGAATATACAGAGATCATGGACATTCTGTACCCTGTCATTGATAAATCCGCTGCTTCGTGCACCTCTGAAAATAATGAAGTTTTGGGTGAAGAAAAATCTTTAAGAAATTAATTTTAAATTATTTTTGACCAAGACAGCATATGTTCTAAACTGGTAAGTCAACAGAAGGCTGCATCCCATGCTGTGCATGTTGTCTACATATTTGAGAACAGCGATGAATCATGATCCTGAATGGACTCTTCAGGGGATTCTCTATATCTTGAAAATAACTAGGCTGAGAATCTAATGCATTAAAATGAATTCCTTAATAATGACTAGCCATATCATGTATGTCCAGATTCTGATGAATCTGAATCAATGTCTATCTTTCAGTCTGTCTGTTTTTCATCCATTTCTGTGGTTTCCTGGATCAGAGGTAAACTGATGTATTAGTCCAGCTTTCCCATTCTGTACACTTTAGATATACTTGTAGAAAACTTTCCTAGAATATAATCCAGGATAACAAATTCTCTTTGGATTTTTTAAGTAATCATTTGAATTTTAAGAGCCTTTTAATATCTTGAGTAGAATTTTATGTCACAATTTCAAAACTAATGGCAGAGGTTTTACCTTCTATTAAATTCTGTAGATTTTTAGAATGATTTTTGAAAGTTTTTTAGATCCATGAGCTTTCCTCTGTTTTTTTCTTCATTTTGTGTGTTCCTGGTTTTATTAATGAAAGAAATATTTCTAGTAGGAAAACCATTTAGCCTGTGACTTTAAAGATCTTAGTTCTGCTCCCTGCTTCACAATTTTCTGTCAATATGACTTGAGTAAGTCTGGTTTCTTGAGTTCTTTCCCAGAAAAATTCATTTGTCAGTATTATTCCATTTCATAGGCCTATTGCCAGTATATACCCATTTCACACATTCATTCAGACACCTTGGTATAGACACGGTGTGATTATTTAAGACTGAAAATGTTTTTCTGTGTCTGAAGTACAATAACTAGCTGTACACATGAAAACATTTCTCATAGAAGGACTGTATATACTTATGCAGATATTGCAGGATGACTTAGGCATGCCAGGAGACACCCTTATTCTTGCTCTTTTTCTCACTAATTCTTCTCAGAGGCATCCAAACTGGAGGACCTCTGTCTGTAGCATTTGCACAGCTTTAGCATGTAGAACCTGCAGAATCAGACTAAATCCTACTGAAGCAGGCACTGAACACACAGCTACTGAAAAAGAATATTCTGAGATTTTTCGGTCTTTATCTTGTGATTATCTAGTACATTTTATAGAGCCTGTATAAATGTTCACTTAGAGTCTTTACAATTCTGTGATATTGTTACAAAGAAGAGTTGAATGGAGATGTTTTGAACTTTTAAAATCAGATTTTTCAGCTGCGTGAACCTTGCATTTCACTGAGTCTTTGGTCACGAGTTCTAAGGACCATAGTGGCTAGTGGTACTAGCATAAAAATCTAGAGTCTGTGTGCTGACAACCTGCCCCTGTGTGAATGATCCATTCTTTTTAAAGCTCTCTTAATTGTGCTGAAGATGAAACACCTCACAAACTGTTGCCAATAAATGCAGAAAGATTTTTGTTTTTTTTTGTTGTTGCGTTTTCCTTAAATTATTTTTTATTATGGCTAATGCATATAATTCTCACAAGAGATTTTTATGCATTCTTAAAAACATAATTAAAATATCACAATCTTGTTTTTAAAATGCTAGGTGGGCACTTTTAAAGCCAACCATTATACTTACAATAAAATTTATATTGATTTTGTAGAAGAAAACCAAGCTTCAAATTTATGAACTAAACTTTTCTTCTATTCTATTCAACATCTGTTCAATAGTCAAAAAGAAGTTCTCTTAACTATGGAACATTTAAAATATATGCATTTTCCCCAATCGCGTACTGAGTCAAACACAAGAACTTCTGATCTTTACTGGATATATGTTACCCACATACCACTACCATAACCTGTAGTTGGGGTATAAGAACACAGGTGAAAGTTCTTAGTCTTATCCAGTCAGAGCAAGGTCATGAGTATCAACCTCTCTTTCTAGGTAAAAGGTCTGCTTGTCAGGCTGTTGATCTTATTTCTTCTGATCAGACATACATGCTAAATCCAAGAAAGCTTTCCAAAAGGTTTTCAAAATCCTGCAAAATAACCTAATAAGTCAGCATTTTGCAGCACTTGGTTTCTTCAGCTCTAGGTCTGAGTATGACTTATCTGAATATCTTTAGTGAAGCTAATGCTCACAGCATCTGCTAGTTCTTAAAATGCTTCTATCTGTGAAAGGTAGAAATTGCAGGGGATATTTCTGAGGGTTGTGCCATGGCCCTCCCTTTTGGGAGGGTGAAAGATATTTCCTTTGGGATAGAAGTTCTGGTACTGTTTGACAGAGAGGAGATGAACTGAAGAGCTACCTTCACAATATCAAAATTACTTAGGCTCGTGCCACTATTGACACTAGTTTGTACCCACTCATCCCTAGCTAAAGATCTAGAAGGACACAGAGGTATATAGGGACAGGCTTCTTCAACTTCCATTTGCTTGTTTCTCTTTAGGACCTAAGTACAATTTGGGTCTTGTAGGGTGAAATCAGAAACACTGAAAATGCCATTCTGTTCAAGTACGATGCATTTTTTACCCTCAGTCATATGTAGTACCTGATGAATTTAATATCAAAGTATTTAGTATCTGATGATTAAAGAAAAAAATGAATTTGTCACATCTCTACTCTGCATAGCATATTTAAAAAGAAGCTGTGCAAAACCTTTCCCTTTTCACTTTCCTGTCTCTCCCCAATAAAAATTTCTCTGTTTCTCGGGAGTTTTGGAAGATCTCCTTGTTTGTTTTTTAAAAATCTTAAATAAACTAGCAAATCTTTGATTAAATAAGCAATGATTTAATGCAAACAGAAAGAATAAGACTGTTTAAAAACAATAAACCAACCTCCCAAAATGCAAATGTGTTTTATGGATTAATATCTGGGATATGTTAATTGATGTACTCTCTTGTGGATTTCAAGAACATGCAGATTATTCTGTCTAAAATGAAAGCATGTGTCATTATCTCCAAGAGTTCCCAGAAGCCCAGTAACAGTGCTAAATGACAGCACAGTGTGAATGTGAAGCAGCTGTGAATAGCTGTTTAATACTATCACGCTAAACGAACAATGTAACAAGAACTAGCTCGACTCAGAAAATGTCCATTGTATTTTCCATTTATTTTTCTGAGTCATTAAAAAAAAAAAGTAATAAAAAACCCCAAACCCTCACCTTTCTTCTTGCATCCTGGCATTGTATGGTCTTTGTCATGTGCAGTTTTCATGTTGCAGAAATAATTCATCTTGCTCTTTCATGTCTTGTTGACACAAGCGTGTATGTGAGCTACATTATTAAACCAGTTGTCTCACCTGACTGGACTTTAAGACAGAATTCACTTGTAGCTGAATGAAAAATATTTCACCTCAAAGGGGAAGACCTGTCCACTTGGCTGTGTGTAAAGTTGACTTTTCTTTGTGCTGCTGTGTTATGTTTGTACTGTCTACCAAAGTACTCGAAATCTTCCTAAGGTCAAACAAGTGTCATGGAAAGCAGAAAAGAGTAAGCTTAGCTTTGACAGATGCTTCTTTCTGAACTGGTTCTCAAAAACATTGTCTCTACCTAAAAGTTGTCTTGCTGACTGCTTTATGCCATTACATGCTGTTGGTGGTAGTGTTCAATGCAGCATGGTGACAGAAGCAGGATGGAGCTCCCTAGGGAACTGAGGAAGAGCCAAGGAGATTGCATAAAGCTAAGAATCATCCCTCAGATGAACGGAACTACAGGAAGAGTGGGTGGCTGAGTGAGGGTGGTATCATATTGCTTAAGGCATAAGGGGTACTTACCCTGCATTTCCACAGAGTTATATATTGGTTTAAGTACTGGTGAGAAAACACTAAAAATGTTTCAGAGATAGATAAATTAATGGGTTTGGAGACATTTAAATGATAAATACAGAAACAGCATTATTCCCTTGACCACCAAAGTTTACATATACTTGTTTGGGAAGGGTCATCCTTTGCCTACCTACTGAGTTCCTGCTCTTGAGTTTACTCAGAGGTTTGTATCAATCTTTACAACCTGACTTCTGTGTCCTCTTCATTTCATGTAGCATAGAAAAATGAAACAAAGAACAAAACCTTTTCTTCTTTCATATTAAGTGCATTAAAAGGAAATGAGGAGACAGACTGTGCGTATTGATTAGTAAATGTTCCTCCAAGATATGTCATTGCAAGATAACGTGGAGGGATAAATGAAGATTCAAGCATATCTCTTCCCTTGTTTTAACAGAAACCTGGAGGTATATTAATCTATTAGCATTGACAGATAGGTGAGTATTTTCCTACATGTAAGGACTTGGATGGTTGATTCTTGTTTCAGATGGCACTGAAAGAATTGTATGCATTTCTGTGCTGTTTTGTGGTTGTTGCCCCACTGCTGTGGATGTGGTGTTTAGGAGCTGGTTTGGTCCTGCTGTGACCAGAACTGCAGAGGAAGGAAAGCCTAAACCACAAGCAATGGTTCTCTGATTGGTTTTACTTCATCCTGCAACCCATGGGAAGGATAAATAAGACTCATGCTCTCTCACTGTCATAGTGATAAGGTTACATATCTTCTAATGAAAAACCTGTTAAACGGAAAGCAAATATTCTGCACCAAGGCTTGCATGTGTGTCAAGATTTATACTGTTCCTAGAACTTAAAATTCTTATTGGAAAGCAGGTCCTTAGACTACACAGAAATAGGGAAGCTCATCCCTATCCTGCTGTGAATAAAGTTATGCTGAAGTTCTGGCTGGTACCAGAGAAGATGCATATATGGGTCGCTGTGGAACTCAGTTGGTTTGGTTCTGATGAAAACTGTGTTAGGAAAAAATGTGGGGTTTATATGTCTCTCTTCAGCTTTCATACTGTCATTTGTCACAGTAAATTTTGAATAACTGTGTGAAATCACTGCATATGTCTGCCTTTATAAACAAGGCCTAAGGCTTCCCCCAATAGCCATTTGGTTTCAGGCTATTCAAACAGCGACCAAGAAGAAAAGCTTAGCCCTGGCCAGAAGATCCCTTCCAAATGATTCCCAGCTATTCTCTGAGGAGTAAAGCACCAAACACCACTGTATCACCCAAGCAGGCTATGATACTACTACATCACTAGTAGCAAGTGAGGAGAACAGAATTCACTCACGAGCCCATCTTGAAACTGTTCTTTTAGACAGGCATTGGCATTGCCTTTCACAGGTGAAGTCCTGAGTGTCCCACAGAGTCTCTGGTATTTCCCTGGTTTGGGATAGGATTTTCTGGACTTACTGATGTGTTATTTAGAATTAGTTTTTTCTTTCCTTTATTAGATTGTTATATGTGAGATGGAATGTTGCATAGTCTCCAAGAGTGGAGATATGTTTAGGGGGTTCTATTCCTTGCCATTTTCCCTCTCTTTTGATTATTCTGCCTCTATTGATGGGCGGTAAAAGCAAATGTTAGTTCAATGGATCTGTCAGGCATTTAATGCATTAACCTAGAAAAAGAAGCCAAATAGCTCTACCAATCTGGGCAGAAGAGAATTTCTCTACTGCTATCCCAAGAGCTTGATTCCATAAACTTTACTGTGCAGGAGTGCTGGGCATAAAGCTAATGAAAAACTGGTCTTCTTGAAGCTACCCTCCAAGACAATGAAGAGTGAAATACTTGAAGTCACAGTGCATGTTTTGGCCCTGAAAAATAGTCTTTGTCAAGCATATCCCGGGTCCAATGTGTCAGTGGGAGCTGTGTTGATTCTTAAGAAAAACTGGAAATTACAGGCTGGCAGTAAGAGCCAAAATATAGGAGTTTCCACAGTGAGAGAGAAACTAGGGGAAAAAAAAAAAAAAAAAAAGAGTAATTTCAGTGATTCACTTACAGATAGAAGAAAAAGCGTGGGAAAGTGGCTGAAGTTCACCACATTTTGCCTTTCCTGAATCCTGTCTGTGTCTGTCTTGTCTCTATCTTTTCTTTCTCTGGATTCCAATTCATCTTTTTGTTTTTCATCCCCCTTCTTCCACCTCATAACCTATCTTCTAGGTTGCCTTCAGCCATCTGTATTTTCTTGCATTCCCAAATATATCTGTGGAAATCCTGTATGCTCTTCTCTGGATGTTGGCAGCAAAGAATTCACTCAAATTTTGCTCACCGAAGCACCAACTCTACACAGATATCAGAATCTGAGTAAATTTCTATTGTTAACTCCCTCCTGGTCTTATGGACAGTGAGTGGTCACGCTATGTAGACCACCAGGACACTGGCTGTGCTCTTTGTCAGGGAGCAGGGATAGCAGGGCTGCTTCAGAAGGGAAGACACACCAGGAGTCAAAGCAGGGCAACTTGGCCAGAGACAGCACCGTCACCAATCAAGGTGCAGTTCCACATCTCCAAGCAGGGTGAGCAGAGCACAATTGATGATAACAACAGGTTATCATCTTGCTTTTGTTAGGTGACCTCTGATAAGTCAGTCCAGTCATTAAGGAAGCTCAGCAGCAGTAAGAGACATGTCTACCTGCACATATCTACCTACAACATATCTTCAGGCTAGAAATAGGTGCACAGGCCTCAACACAAATGGAGATGCTGAGCCAACAGGCAGAGGGTAGGTGAGTGGGAGTCTCAGGTGAGGCTCATCAAGGCATACGCTTTTGGTGTTAAAGGAGAGGTTAAGCTGTCCAAAACTAAGTAAACTTCAGCAAGTATACAGAGTCCAGCTCACCAGTTTCACTCCTTCCAATGTCTTTTCTTCAGTCTTATTGACTCAATTTCAAGCTATTCTTTGTCTGTTTGGACAGTGGGCCCCAAAGTCTTTACGTACCCTGCAATACCCATCTGCTGATTCAGATCTTTGCATATTGCAGTTAGCCAAATAATAGAGAAAATATTCTGAAGTAATAAACTAATGAAAACTCAGAAACCTTAAATTTCCTAAGCATTTATGTGAATGAATTTATGTCTTCTTAGGGCCATTTTCATACTTATTCATTCCTCGGAGCGGCCAGACACCAGTTCAGTCTGCATTGTAAATTAGAACAATTTAACAGCACGTGGTCATTTGGAGGAAATAAACACCCCATTGACAGCCCTCCAGTTTTTTCTCTTGAGTTAAATAATGTTAAATCTGGCCTTGGTTAGCATTCTGTAAAAGAAAAGTCTACAAAGAATGAATCAGTTAAAAATGGGCTCAAAAATTAGTAGTCAATAGTTTCTATCCTACCCAAAGGCCTGTTACAAGTGAAGTTCCCCAGCGTGTTGTATTCTGAGACCTAGCTTGTTTAATATATTTATAAATTACTTGGAAACAGAATGCAACCCCATCAAGTTTGCAGATGACATCAAAACGGAGGGTACAGTTCATATGCTTGAGGGAACACTGCCTTTGACGAGATTACTGAGAAGACAGAGCCAGGATCTTTATGGAGGTCCACAGCAGGCAAACAAGAGACAATGGTCATACATTGAATCAGGGGAAGTTCAAGCTGGATATAAGGAAAAAAAATCCCCATAAAAATAATCAAGTATTGGAAGAAGTGACCTTGGATACAGAATTTCAGGATTAGACTAGAAAAATCCTTGAGCCTGGTCTGAATTAACTGTTTATTTTGCTTTGAACAGGGCATCCTGGGATCATTTCCATCCTGAATGGTACTGGGATTCCAATGGTATTTTCCCCGAAGGATGTTGATTATAGTTCTATAAAGCGAAACCAGCAGTGTTGTGAGTTGTTTAGCTCACACATTTCTTCACAGTTACTGCTCAGGATGATGCAGAATGAGACCTTCAACCTGATAAACTGAAACTGCCTGATTGTGATTTCCTGACAGATTTTCTACGCAGAATTCTGTGGTGTTAGAAAGGACCTGTAGGGAGCTGAGGATGCAAAACTTACAGCTTTGGTAAGTTACTTTACCTGATTTATTCTTTTAAAATCGTATTACAGTTGGGATTGATTGGGATGAATGTTTATGTGAAATAATTTGCAAATGCTGACAACTGTATGTCTTTAAATTATTGTTTTTGTTAATGTGTGGGCAGTTTTTTTGACCTCTCACAAAGACACATAACATCTCTGAGGACCTTACCAGTTGACAACCTTTTCTAAATATTTGCAGAACTCAATAATAGAAACCTAAATAATTTATGTGCAAATTATGACACTGTACCATCATTTGAGTAAGAAGTTATTGATAAAAAATGGCAGAACAGCTGTGTGTTCCTTACTGTCTACCTGTGATTAGAGTTGAGTGAGAAGCAGAACCATGTTGTTTCAAAGAATATTGATTTGATAATATTCATTGCTATTTTATGTTCCCTGGATAAGAACAATGGAAAGCTCTTTCTGTCCTTGCTAGCCTCAATAATTTGAAAATAATATTGCTTTTCTATAATAATGAGCATATTTACATGTCTCAGATCCTGTTAGAAGCTACTTAGAATAGGGAAGAATAACTTACAATAATTAAAAAGAACTCTGATTTGAATCTAAAAGGAAAACAATAGTGAGAGACTAAAGTGTTTGTTTAAGTTAAGTTATCTATCCAGTTAGGAGAGAATTTGACTGTAATGTGTGTGTCTAGGGGGTGAACTTTTAATAGCTACAATACTTAACTAATGGAACAATTTACAAGAGTATGAAACTGATTGTCTGTTATTCCAAGACCTACACAATAAAAAAATATTCTAAAATGTATTCTGTGGTGAGATCCAAGGAGAGAATGGCTGAGGTTGTGAGGTGTGTCATGCTGTCTGATCAGATAAACAATTTATATTCTTCTATCCTTTGTACTATGCATCAAAAATACTTATGAAAAATAAATGTACTACTGAGACGTTCAATAAAAATGAATTGTACGATGAGGTATTTCCCATGGCTACCTCTAAAGGGAGAACAAGCACACATAGAGTTAACATGAATAAGAAAATATCACTAGAGCATCATAACCCCCTTCAAGTTCTTTCCAGCTGACAGATGCTCCTTTAGTCAGAGAAATACCATGTCCTTTTCAAAAAAGGAAGACAGTCTGAACCTTCACGAGATTTTTTATAAGCTTAGGCCAAGAGTAATTTACAATGTGTTACTTGGCTTACTAATGTATATTATATGAATCTATGGTCTGAGCCTAATTCTGTTGTATCAGTATTCTGATTGCAAGAAATGGTTGTCATGCATTTGATGAGCGTTCCACTTAAATATACATCAGAGGTCTTTAGCACGGGACCTGTGTTCTACAAGATGCTGCTGAAAAATATTGGTTCAGATTAGGATGTGACTTATCCCTCTTTAACATTGGTTTTCAGTATAACAGCTGATGGAACGGTGTGCAGATGTTGGTGTCAGAAAAATAAAACCGGTAACAGTGAGTTCTATAGCAAAATGTACCTTGCATAGAGTTGTTTTGAGCCATTACTTTCTTGTTTATGAGCTCATCCTGCACCACTACTTTGACAGGGAAAGCCTGAAGAGGAGGCCAGGGTAAATGTGATTATGTACACCTTGGAGCTCAGTTTTATTGCATTTGTGGTGTCTCCTGGAGTCTATTGAAGTTATGGAGGATCTTATGCTTTGCTGAGGAGCAGCCCAAACATATGTCTAGTCTGATAGCTCTGATGGTTTTCCAGGTGTTTTTTAAAGATTTGGCTTAGATTTTGGATTAAAATCTACTTTCTGATTTTCCATAGCACTGAAAAAGAGTCATTTATGAAATAAAAAGTCTCTTTTGAGCTGTATATCTGGTTTGGTGATTTTGTTCTTCTGAGTTTGTTTTGGTTTGGTTTGGTTTGGTTTTTGTTTTTTTTCTCCAGTGGATTGAAAGAGGGAAGATCTTGTGGTTTGGATTGAACTTCAGTATTTCATATCTGTTTGACTTAACTGAAGAAACAGTTTAGATCTTGCTAATACAGAGATACTTAACGCACTTAAGTGGAAAAGGACTTTGAACATAATTGAAATAAACAGTATTAAGAAGTTACGTGACAAAGCAAGAAGTTGTCTGTTCCCATATAGCTACAGGAAAAGCATCTATAGGAAGCTAATAAATCATATATATACATGTATCAAGACAGCACATGACATTATGATATGGGAACTACATGCACCATGGATGTTTATGATCAGTTTTTTAATTATGCTTTTTTTTTTTTTTGGCCTGTGTTGCATACCTACAGGGTCTAATATTGGTTTCTGATATAAAACTATAGAGTTGGTGACATTCCACTAAATTTCAGCAGTATTTCAAAGGTCCAAACAATACCATTTCTTACCTTCTACAATCTGCCTGTTTATTACATGTCTAAGTGACTTAAACTGGTAGTATTAGCTCAGTGTGAAACTAGAAAAGGTGACTCTAGCATGTAGATGACTGTACATGCATAGAGTTGCTGAGACTTTAAAATGGATAATATGGGCAAATTTTGAATAATTTTTTTTTTTTCAGTACATTCTTTGTCTTCTTACTAAAGAGATGAAAAATTCAAAACACAGTTAACAAAAAAACTTGGATGGTCTCTGCGAGATGAGAGAGTTAATACTGGAGAGGCTACAAATCCCATCATACATTTATGTGAATAATAAATAAAAGGTAATGGTTCATTGTCACAAATACACTTTGAGAACAAAGAATGGTTTATTAGGTTTACCTTGTTCTGTCATTATGGCTTTCTTTTGTGAGGGCCATTCAAGCATTTAACCATTGTCAGCTTTATAAAAGATAATAAAGTTTATTAGTATAATAATGGGCAATGAATAATACCTTAGAAATAGCAAATAGGCTGTAAAAAAATAGGATAAGGTCAAAACTGTGTTATCAAAAGCCATTGTGGCATCTTTAAAAGAAAAGGGTACTCTGTGGTCCAGTCTTTTTACCTAGCACAGTGTTTAATGTATGAAAAAAAGTAAAAAGCTAGATAAATTAAACCCAGTAAAAAAAAAAAAAAATAGAAAATGACATTTGAATCATTATCCTGTAGGGGTTTGCTGGTGACTTTGTATGTTTCTCTGTTTGATGGCTTTTTCTCATATCCCTGAAAGCAGTCTAGAACTTTCTATGTTTTATGGGGGCCAGAGAAAGAACGTTTTTGATACATTAAAAATGTGTGAGCAGCTTTGTTATACTTGTACGCTTTCTTCTTGAGTGTTCCATATTCTTTCACTTAATTCCTTTCTCATTATGAAGCAAGTCCACTGTACTCAATGAACAGCATACTGCAAGACTGGATTCTTTCATTTCATTTTTTTCTGTGGTGAAGTGACTTTGAAGTTGGTGTTACCTCCATCCAGCGGAGAATTCCATGCTTTTGGAAGAACTATCAGGTCTCACAAAGACTGGATTATCTCTCAGATTTTTTTTTCCCTGCATGTAAGAACACCTCCATAGAATAAGAAAGAGATCTCCACTGGCCAGAGTTAACAATGAGTATAATGGATGCACATCACATCTATCCATCAGTTGTGGTTTGGGCAGACTAAGATATGCTTTATTTTTATCAGTTATGAAAAAGTTTTATGTTTGGCTCAGGTAACATTTTGGGAAATATGTGTGAAACATACTGGGAAAGTCATATACGCTTATGAAAATAGTACTGGCTACCATAGCAACGTCCAAGCCAGATGAGTTACCAAGTAGGGGCCAATGGCCACAGATCCAATCAGAGTGGTAATTTAAAAGAAAGAGAAGCCAAAGAAAGCAATTTCTAATGCTAATAGCAAGTTCAAATTCCGTTCATTTCAAAAATAACACCAACTTCCAAGATTTTAAAGAAATTCTCTCTTGGTTAAAGGAGACATATGTAGGAAACAGTAAATCTCACTACTGTGGGGGAGGGCAGGTAACAGAAAGCATCTTCACTTCTCTCTAAGACTCAACTTGCTGTTCTGTTTTCAGTATTTTATCTTGTCCTGTATTATAGTATCATACAACTTGCCAGATTTCACATATGGACTAACTGTACTTAATACACTTCCTCTCTTCCCCATGATTTCTTCTGAAATGTCATGCCTTGGGCTCTTATTGCAAAAGGCTAGGTAATGGATTTCTTGCACCAGTAGGTTTTGCCATTGTAGTATGGGCTGTCACTTTTCCTGTTGCATACATGGTTCTGTTTTAGAGCAGTCAGTTTATAAAAACTCTATCCCTTACACAAATAGGAACAGTGCTAATTAAAACAGTAGCAATAGATGAATACCAAAATCATTATATGGTTAAAACCATAAAATAAATACTACACACTTTGGAAAACAGAGGGGAGAGCATGATAATAACTCCCAACTTGTCTCTGAATCCCACTGTGAAATAGGAGGATGGTGTAGCAGGGGTCCCTTGGCTAGCTGCCAGTAGCAAGTTCAGCAACCTCTCTTGGCTCAGTTCTTCCCATAGTATTTAGATATATAACAGTTTTATGCCAGATGTGCATGTGTCCTTAGAGTAGGAGTCTCTTTCACCCTGTTACCATTGTTCCATGTGGTGTGTGACAGTTTGAGACCTGTTCTCTGTTTTTTATTACCTAAGGTAGCAGGAACAAAGTGAGAATTATGTGTCATCTAGGATGTGTTGCATCCTTTTAGAATGAAGATATTTTAATGTTTTCTAGAACAGTTCATCTAGGATAATGGTATTGAGACTTGATTGTTCCTATTGCATGAGGTACTATATGAAACATCATTAGCAATGTAGACATTTTCAGGACAATATGGTAGAAGAGCTCCGTGGCAGAGCATTTCTTTTTGTTTAGCTTTTTTTTCTTGTTAAGTTCTTCAACAGTAAAAAATAAGTCTGTACTTCAGTTCCCAGCCTGTATAGTAGTATCACATCTGCCTCCCCTACTAGTCTGTTGTATAAATACATTAGATATGAGGCACTCAGATACTGTTGTGTGATAAACAGGTGGCTGTCTGGGTTTCTTTTTTTTTCTTTTTCTTAGCAGAACTAGAGGCTGAGATCTTTTTAGATTCCTGAAATACTGTTCTCCAGTGACTTGAGATAGAATAACGCACAGTAGAATAAGCTAGCAAGAGAGACAGATTGACATTTCTCTCTGAAACACCTGAAAGTTGGGGCAGAATGGAGAGCTGACCTCAATAAAGACATAAATGTCTTAGAAATAATACAGTACATCCTCACGCTGTGTGCTTTATTCAAAGGGGAAAAAAAATAACAAATGGAAAAAGTTTGCTAATATATTAAAGCCAAACGAACTTAATCCTACATTTTAATCTTTTTGAGGAGTACTTCTATTAAAAAGGCTCTGCTGGGTTTTCTACTGGTGGTGTGCAAACTTTCATAAAAAATGTATGGAAATATATAATGAAGACACAACTAGATTTCGACCTGTTTCATTAGCAGCCTGGCTCTTGGGAACATTTGACCTAGATCTGCCTACTAATAGACAAACTTCATAACATTTCAAGACAAATTTTCATAATGGATAATGTTCACTTTTGCACTGAGGCCTGAACACCACCTATACCCTTCTTAAATTCTGTCTTTCCAGACTTGAACAGTATTTGATTCAGCTGCTGGACTCAAGTTCAGTCTTTTATATGGAGCTGAATGTGCTTGATGTGAAGAAAGTTGGTGGGGTTTTTTTGGGTCCTTTTTTTATTGTTTTGTTTGGTGTTTTTTTCTTTCCTATTTGATAAAGATACAGTAAACTTTCCATAGAGAGTACATAGAATTTCTAATAGATGGGGACTGGGAATGAGAAAAACTTGAACAGATGTTCAGAGATTCATGTGAACAAAGCCTTTTCAGTCAAACCATGTTCCAAACTGGAGACAAAAAGATCTGTTGTGTGGATCTGAATGAATAAGGAATGTATGTAAACGAATGGCAAGGCTGTTTATCACCACTGGAGAGATGCTTGTGTTTGGTGGAAATTCAGTCCCAGGTAGAAAACCTGGTAAGTAGATGCACTCTAACTATCCATAGTACCACTTTGGGAAGTAGGCTTAGGTGATAAACACTTTTGAAACAGCTCATTTAAAATTCTTCTTCTGACTTTCTTGTCTGTGGGAGCAGCACATTGTCTACATGCAGGCTGACTGACTGGCAGTCAGGGCTAGGTTTGATAATAAAAATAAATGATAATGAAAAATGTATGGGTAAGTGGCACAAAGCATAGACGGGGGAGGGCCTCTGTTATGTGTACTGGCACCAGAGTGCTGCATAATTACTGCAATATCTGCAAGTGGGGAGTAATTTCAGTACTGGCATCTTAAAAATATTTTAAATGAATGACCATGAAAAAAAGTGAGTCCAGAGTTAGTCTTTATCTGTCTTTGTGGCTCAAAGACTAGATTCTGATTTGATGCCAGTTTCATGGTAGTGGAACTAAAGAATTTCCTAAAAGGAATGAATTCCAAATCAGGACTTTTTGAAGGAGGGCTGGAGGAGGGCTGGGCACTAGGATACATACAATGCGGTTCATTCTGTAAATTCTTGGTTTTGGGAAAAAGTGAAATTTCATAAACCACAGAATCCATGCTTTATTTTAGAGGTTATCACTGGGAACAAGGGAAAAAACCAAAACCTGTATCCCAAATATTAGTGAGTGCGGGCAGGGAAAGGAATGAAGATTTAAAGAAGGAAAGATGCCTCATTCTAAATGAGATTTGGAAATAGCTGGAGAGTGGGTGAGATGGAAAGATATGAAGGCTAGCTTAGAAATGTGATGTACATGATAGAGCTCTAATCCCAAAAGGGGCTTCAGAGTGTTCTAACAGTCTAAACAACAGAGAAGACTAAGATTATGTAAACATAAGTGAAATCTTATGCAAGAACCAAAGATGCAAGTGAATAGGCTAAGGAAAAAAAAAAAGTCTATTCCAGTGAAACATCATAGAACATTTTTTTTCATGTGTAGGCTGTATCACAGCTAGCGAGTGGGTTTGCACTGGTTGCAGTTTAATTTGCTGTTGTCTTCATTGTGTTTTCACGCTGCAAAAATACCCCACCAAACCCAAATTACTGGCCTGCCAGCCCAGCCATTTAAGGTATGGGACTATGCTTTCTTGCTCACTCTCAAAACAGACTACTTTTTCTTATAAACACTCAAGCATATTCTAAGAGCTACTTTCTCCCAAGTTCCAGGTCTTCCTTAAGAAAGGACTTGGAAAGATTTGTTTGTTGTTTTAGAATTGCAGAATAATTGAATAATTCAGGCTGAAAGTTATCCCTGGCTGTCATCTAGATCTATTGAAGCAGACTGATCTAGGTCAGACTTCTGAAGGCTTGTCCATCCCTTTTCTGAGTATCTCCAAGGTTATATATCCTCTGTGGGCAACCTGACCACATTTCCGTTGGAAAAGTTCTTCCTTAGATGTAAATAGAATTTCCTGTTTTCCATCCTGTTTCCTTTGTGTCTTTCCTTACCACTAGGTACTTAGAGAAGAATTGGGCTCCATCCTTTCTGTATCCTCCTATTCAGCATTTGTTGGCAGTTAAGAGCTCCCTTTAGCCTTCTCAAGGCTGAACAAACAGTTCTCTCAGCCTCTTGTCATACTTATTGTAGGTCTTAGTCCAGGTTCATGGGGTCTGGACAGATAAGGTGTGACAAGGACTGAGTGCACTACAGCCCAAGCTACCAGGTCTGTCCTGAGACCAACTTTTCCTAAGTGTAGCAGAAGTAATTTTCAGCCAAGGCTCAAGAGCAGTAAACAGGAACATGAATAGAAGTATATTCTCAGTCATTTTCTTTGATGTTATGACATTTCCTTGTCGCTGTTTAATTAAATAATATAGACGTGCCCAAGGTCTGTTCCCAGAAACAACTTAAATGTATGTACTGTTATACTACCAGAACATTCCCTGGCAAGCTTTTGGCCCAGATCAATCTCTATGCTCTCAAATATTTGCCATGAACTGTTCAGAAGTTAGCCTAGGTCAGGCTTATCAATAGCTAGTTAAGATATCAATACCCAGCTTATAATAGTGTTTAGTAACAGGAACATGAGCTGTTCTGTGCCAGTTGATCTCAGTGTTAGTGAATGGTCCCACATGCAATTAATTTATTGACAGGGATGTAACTCTAGACTTGATTCTGCTAGAGCAACTCAATGTAGCTTCAGTCCAGCGTCAGAAATCTCTGCTGAAACTGCATTGAAAGAGGATAGTGATCTGGAGCATGTGGGAGTTAAGAATGAAATTGAATGGGTAAGACCAGAAAAGTATACTTTGAAGAGAAACATATATGTATTTCTTTAAGCTTCTTTTAATGTCCATTTTTTTTGCAACAGAAAATTCTTTTTAAACTGGGCAGGAGGCAAACAGAGAAGAGATGGAAATAGTTGAAAACATAGAATATTTCATGTTCCAAGGGATTTATAGCTTTCAGCTATAATTTCTTTCCATTATTGGCTTGTTAGACATTAGATTACATTGTTTTTGTATTTCAACACAACTACATGGAAAATCACGCAGATGTCAGGCAGAGTAATCTTGATTCTCAAAATGTTCAAGAGAAAAACAATCTATGCCTGATTTGCTTGTTTTTTTCACTACATTCAGGTTATACTTAGATATTGAGACTATGTGTAATGGAGCATTCCACAACCCAGGCACTGGTTATGAAATCACCTTACATTCCATTTGTAAAGAGTTCTAGAAAACACTATGAGAAACAAGAAAATATCAACCACATATCAGAGTTGATCTGGTATTCAGTATTATTATCTGATCAGATTAAATCTGATTTGATCTGATGGCTGACCCTGCTTTAAGAAGAGGGTTGAAGGGGAGATCTTCTGAGGTCCCTTCCACCTGAATGATTCTGTGATTATGATAATTATTAGTTGCACCAAAGCTCATACAAATAGTGTAACAAAGGGAAATGACCTATCACTCAGGGGTTGATTTTATGAGCTGTCTTTAAGTGCTAAGTGCTCTTAACTCCTACTGATTTTCACAGGAACTGAGATAACTGCAAGCTGTGTGAGAAACATCAAAAAGTTCAATCCAGTAGACATTTAAATTACAAAATACACTTCCTCTAATTTCAGAGTGGGTCTAATATTGCATAAGTATAAGGAAGAAGCATCAAACTCTCCAGCTAAGGATTTGCCTAAAAGCAGTTCCAGCTGTGGTAAATGGAGAGTGCTGTTCAGACTGTTTATGAAAAATTGATGGGATAGGCATTTAGTTTTCCATGAATCACCAAGATGGGAAGGCAGTGGGTTAGTGGAGATGATATAACAATACAAAATGTTCACATCATGGGTAGGGACCACCTCATTGCCATGGACAAACCTAAGCTTTTCTGAACTTGCTAGATCTTGAGACAAAGATTGAGGTAACTGTGAACCAAATTATTTTTTTTTGCTGCTTCCAGCCTTGTTGACAGAACAGATAACATAACCTATCCAGAAGGAATTTATCTTCAAATATCTAGTGACATATTTCCAGGTTCATAACCTGAACCGCATGAAACCTATGCAAAAAAGCCTGGTTATTATGTATGTCAGAAATAGTAATTTTAATTAGTAATATATATATTGATTGCAGGAATAAAATAAAACACACAGTTCAGTGGCTGGAGGAACGTCATACAAAGTTGTTCTCAGAGAGGCTGTAGGTTAACAGCACTTCATTCAGTGGTGTCATGGTCTGCTCTCTTTCAGGTTGATAATTCTTTTCACTCTTCCTTCTCTTCCCAGTTTTGCTCCTACCACTATTTGCACAGTTGCAGAGTGAACCGGATCAGAGAACTGATCAAATTAAAAGGGGGAAAAAGGTGAAGCCATTAAAGCTGAGTCACTGTTACAGAAAAAAGCTGGTTGAATGACAGCCTGAGAATGTGGTTCCAGGGCAGTTTAAACCAAACTAAAGCTGAGCTTGCATGGTTTTAGCTTTTCCTGAGCAGCAAAGCAGTGTGACCTAGATTGTGGCATGAGCTTATTCTGATGGTTCATGGTGTAGTCATGCAAGGGAGGAGGATGAATTCTCTAGACCAGATGTTATTAGAATAAATTCCTGTGGAACCACACCTTTTGACATCAAAGTGACTTTTAGTTGTCATCAGGAGAAGGTGTTGTTACCAGCCAGTGACGTACTGGAGATATCATCTTTCCTACCCAAAGAGTTGACACAGTCCTTATTTAATAGGGGGAAATTCAAAATTATCTTCTGTTACACTGAGGTAAATGTAACCTTTGATTAGATAGATTCAGATCAGTAAGAGATATTTCAACTTCTGAACAAACTGCTCATCTCCTCAGCACATTGGTCCAGTTTGTCCTCGGGAGAAATGAGAATGCATAAGAACCGTATGTGTGGTTTTAAAAGCTGGTATCACAGATGTTCAAAAAGAATGAAGTATCTTTCAGTAATCACCAATAACCAGTACAACAGAGATGGAAAACCTGATTATGCAGGTCAGTAAACCAAGGTACATATCTCAGAAAAACTTCTGGCACTTGGTTAGGTCCAGCTGGAGACCAAGTAGTCTGGAAAATTTAAAAAACCCATTTTCTTCCAGGAAATGAGACAGAGCTGTCTCATTTGTTATGACTATGCAGGAAGTTCTGACTGAATTTGAGGCTACAATTCATTTTGCCGTTAAGAAATTGAAGAGATTTGAAGTGGTGGTACCAGAACCCATAGGTTCTAATTCTGCAGCAGCCAGCAAAACAACCTATCTGAGGGGAAAACAGATTCTGAAAGATTTGACACACCAACTGTATTACTACAGTTGTTTGGTTTCAAGAATTGGCATTCTTGAAAGGAAAACAATTGATCCAGAACATTGCCAGCTACCACTAATTAACGGAACACTCTCTTCAAAGGTAGTATTTGCACCTTTAAAAGGAGGTTGACAAACCTGAAAGGGTTCAGAAAAGAGCTATATAAATTAGTCAAGGTCTGAAATATTCTGCTTATCACAGGTGATCAAAACTCACTCTGACTTGGGAACAAGGAGTTCAAGAGATATCTTGCTATAAAAGTACCTACATAAGGAAGAAAATGTCTGATAGCAGATGCTTTTTTAATTTAGCAGACAAAGCAAATTGTTGGACACTGAAGTGAGATAAAGTCAAACTACAAACATGATACAACTTTTTTTTTTTTTTTTTTTTTTTTTTTTCCCCTAACAGGGTGAGTAATAAATCACTGGGCAGTTTATTTGGAGTTAGAGAGGCTCTGTTCCTAACAGGTGTTCCTGCATATCCACTGATGCATTAGAAATACCTTCAAGTGAAGGAAGAGCTTCCCCTTTCCCCACTCCCTGCCCCCAAATCCAGCACCTTTGTTAAAACAGGCTGTTTGCTATGACATGACTTTTTTGTTGGGCCTGCTCATATCATAACTGACAGCTCTGGGTTGGGAACTGAACAGAACTGCTGCTGCTTTGCTGGAATGAGAGACTGGGCTTGCCCCTCTGAAGCACTGGGCTCGCTGTGGTAGCATGCTGAGCAGCATATGCTGTACCAAACTGGAACTCTTTCCAAGTTCATTCACTTTCCAGGAGAAAAATCAAAAGAAGTGTGGCTTTATGCTATTTCTTATCCCAAATGGTATCATTGTATACTACAGTTGAGCCTTAAAATCTCGTAGGAAGGGAGAGGATGAAGACATGGGAGAAACAGAGAATAGAATTAGTCTTGACTTCTTGCTTCACAAATGGTGTTTTGGTGTGTAGAAAATTACTAGATGTTGGGAATGGCCTCATTTGGCAACTTCAGTAAATTTTGCTGATTTATTGTAGATGAGGAACTGTCCCTTTTGTCTGTGTGCGTGTTTGCTTCTGTGATGTGCAATCTCACTAGAAAAAAAATTGAGAAAAGCATCATGCATGAAAAGTATATTTACAACTGCGTATCAAGTTAGGTGAAAAGACTGAATGGCTGAGACATGAGAGATCAATGGAAGGAGACTAGTCTTATTTAAACCTCTATTAATGTTTTGGGAACTTGCAGCCTCTTAATGAAACATCCAGGGAATAAATTAAAAGTGAAAGGAGAAAGCACAAAGAAGTAGTTCTCTTTCTAGAATAAGATTCATCCAGGATACTGCTGGCTGAGACTTCCAGGCACGTATGGTAGTATATTTAGTCAGTGAAAGAAAATTGAAAAAAATTAAGAAACATTGATCCTCAACTAACTTAAAAAGGGAATGGGTTGCAAATTACATCTGACTTTTCAAATAGATGAAGACAAAAAGTAAACAATTGAACTATGTTAATCCACTAGCTAGGTAGAAGTCTACCAGCTGAATAGTGTTTTGTACTTTCAGATTGTCAGATTATTTTATGTATATTTCTAATAATTCTATTATTTTTTTTTCTCCAGTCTTCATTTTAATTTTGACAAAGGTAGGACAATTTTCAGAGGCTTGAATTTCAGGCAGATTTTTTGCTGGTCATTATCTCTTTTGTTTTGTTCCTATTATGTTTTCAGGAAGGTGTATCTAAATTTGTAATGTCATGTGTTGTATGCTGTTTGCTGAAGGCAATCATTCTCATGATGAATTTGTATGTGTGGGATGAAAATATGCACATCAGCTTCATCTAGTATTCCATTAAAATTGGACCACAAAGCTCAGTGACACACAGCAAGGTGCGGTGGTGAATTTATGTTGGATTGCACAGATATTTGGATTTAGATGCATGTTGGCAAACAATTAATTTTACGATCTAAAATCCTCTCTGTACCAAAAGAATAGGAAAGAGTCTCTCTTCTCACTGTAATGGGGGGAAAAATTATACAGTGAACCTGCTAAATTGGAAATAGTTTTGCAACTAGCCCAAAGAATATGAGAGGTAGCTAGGGAACAACAATGCTGTTTTGTAGCAGCTCATTAGATTTCAAAATTTGGTTTCATTCTATGTTAGAATCAACCCAAAACCTTTCAACTTTTTGAGAAGGAAATAGAATTTAATAACTTTTTTCTTTTTTTTTTTTTTTAGAGTGAATCAGGTCAGTTTTTGTCTTTTGTTCTCTCTTCACAGACCTTAGATCACAGAAACTTACAACTGACAACTTTGTTGAAACAGATTTGTCAGCTTTCCATTTTCTTAAAATGTTCTAGCAGCTCTACTATGTAGGTGGTTAGTTATTAAGTGTACCTTTCGTACTTGGATACTCCAAGGAGACTTCAAGAATTCACTTAAAAGGAAGGGTTCTCTTCTGCTGTGTCTTCTTCAGAGACTGCCAGCATGAGAAAAAGCAGCTACTACATTTACAAAAAGAGATAGAAAGGAAATGAGATACAGTGATGACCAAGATGTCAAACTGAAAATCTGAATTCTTCACTTTAAAAAATCATTATCTCTTACCTTCTATGTTTACAGGTTGGATGCTCAGCTAGAGTTGACAGAAATGTAACCATATTGTAATATGCAGAACTGTCCTTATTTGCACTGGCTGAAGTTGACTACACTTCCCCTTTCCTGTGTCCTGGCTTTTTCTGCCTTGTTCCTCTCCTTTCTTTCTCTGGGCTCCAATTTTCTTCTTTCCTCTTCCCGCTCCATTTCTTCCTCCTCATAACCCAGCTTTTAGGTTGCCTTTGGCCATCTGTATTTTCTTGCATTCCCAAATGTGGCATTCTCCCTGGAAATCCTGTATGTTCTGCTTCAAGTGCTGGCAGCAAGGAAGAATTTACTCAAATTCTGCTCACTGAAGCACCAGCTCCACATGGCCATCAGGATTTGAGTAAATTTCACTTTGCTGCCAGCACTCAGAGCAAAAAGCTGCATCAAGAGAAAACAACAAAAGCTGTAAGTTCTAAAAGGATTTTCTGAACAAGAATTAGTTCATTTATATGATGTACCTTACATAATATCAAAAGAAACAGCATAGCTGCTGGGCTATTAGGTTCATGATTCTTCTTATTCTTCGTCAGTATTGTAGAAGCTACAGCCCTGACTCATGCCATTTTATTGATATGAAACAATTCAGTTTGTAAGACTAGAGCTTTAAAACCTTTTTCTACTATGGTCATTCTGTGATACTAGATAAGTTAATTAATGGCATTGCTTCATTTTTCCTCATGTGAATGAACATATATAATTTCAATGCATTGATAACATTCAAAATATGTTTAAAGGTTTTGTGGTACTGGAGAACATGATTGCAGCTGTTACGGATGTGTCCAAAGTGGAATAACTAGTTCTGGTTGCAGCAAAAAACTATGGTGGCAGCATAGGTATCATGATCCTGTTTGGAGTGCTGGGAAATATTTGGTGGTGGAAATCTACCTTACATAGTTACAGTGCTGTCAGCACAGGACTGAATTAATGTAAAGCTGACCTTCCTGAGTTACAAACAAAAAGTGGGGTTTACACATCCCTTGGACTCCAATGACAAGTGTAACCTCTAACTCTGCCTTATAAATCAGGAATCTTTATTGGGATTAGTCACGTCACTCAGAGAATATTTCTTCTGATCTGTAACTGAATAACTGCAGTTTCTTCTGGCACAAATATAGAACCTTTGGGACTAAATAGAAAATTCATTCTCCCCTCACAGCCCCAAGAGTCTTCTCTGACCCAGTGTCCATATAGAATTTGCATAGACTGCAACTGGGGAGCAAACCACAGCCAAAGCAAATTAATTTCCCAAACCAGATGGAAATTCATGTAAATACTTTTGTGATGTTTGCTAGTTCTTATCATGTGAGTGACTCCCTCACAGATGATGCAGTCTGCAACAGGACACTTTGGGAACTTATGTCATACAGGCAGGATAAAAAAGTAATTGGCAAAAAGATTCTCTGCAGACTTATGCGCAACTTTGACAGCAGCTGCTTCAATTCTCAGCTCCCTTTTCCATTAATTGTTTCAAAGCAACAGAAGAAATAACGTCTTCTCTTGTATATTTCCAGTGATATAATTCTGCCATGGTGATGTCAGAGAAGAAAATTCAGACTAGTCTAACCTAGGAAATGCAATTTCTGAATTACTTGGTAACTGAATATGTGGGGTTTACAATGAATATGAATGTAATTTCTTTTTTTTTTTTTAAAGTGTCTGATTCCCGGAAACAAATACCTAGAGTTTTGAAACTGAATATTTTCACATTGAATAACACACAAATGCAGTCCTGTGTGTGAAGATGATGTGCCTTAAGAACTAGTTAATGGTATAAATTATTGTTACTATTCCTAGTCCAATAACATTTAGAAGGCCCTTGTTCCTACCTCCAATGAGATACCATTCAATAAGTCACTGCAATGAAGGAAAAAGCCTTCTAGTGAAATCTAAAATGCCAAGATAAATAAGATTTGAAAGAAAAGAATAATGACTGTCCCCATTTACTGGTAGGGATAAGAGGCACAAGTCCTGATATACAGTTTAAGCAGAATTTACATGATGGGCTCAGAACACTGTCCAAAACCCCTTCCTTCATTCCTTGTTCCCTATACTTAACTCACTGCAGACATTTAAGCTTCTGATGATTTTCACAGGTTCACAGGGTCTTCGTTGAGCTAAGCATCAAAGTTCCCTATGCAACATCTAAACAGGTTTGAATCCATAAGGAGGTACTCCTAACCTGTGGTCAACAGTTACTAAGAACGTTAGGAGTTCAAAAAGAACAAAGAGAATCTTTTGAATAATCACCTTGCAGAAATGTGTTGTGAGCTTGCCTCAAACTCAGGGTGCCTGAACTGGCACTCCAAGCAGTCCTCCAAGCAGCAAGCTTCAGAGGTTAGAGAAGAAGCTTAGGAGGAGCCCAACTCTAAGATAAGGAAGTGGGGAACACTACCATATTGTGTGACTGACATCATATAGTATCATTCTGGGCATACTGGGACTCATAAATCAGTGCTTGGCCCTGGCCAAGGAAAGAATATGTTGCACAAAGGATATTGAGATAGATTCACTTGCACAAAAATTTGTTAGAAGGGTCCATAGCTGATGGCATACATTGACTAAAATAGTGAAAGTAACTTTAGGAAGAAAAAGAAAACTAAAACAAAAACAAAAAAGCAAAAGAGGACAAAGAGAAAGTAAATCTTTTGCTTCAGTCCTAGTCTAACTAGCATAAGACAAAGAGGGAGAGGGGAGAGGGAGCTGTTTCCAGATATACATCCTCTCCTGGGTGTCCTTTACAGTGCAGCAGGGTTCCCACATAATATTTTCCCCACAGCAACTATGAAGTTGTCATTATAACACACTGACTCCCTTTTGGTAGTGCCTGTTTGCAATGCTGTTAGTGTTGATTGGAGCATACTTTGATAAGGGCAGCTGTTGCATGCTTGTTAATAGTTAAGGGTTGTGCAGGCAAAGTAGTGGGTCCCCTAGTGTGAACCAAAACCTATAATCAAAAGGCAGGAAAAGAGGGAGGAAGAAGAGGTGATTTTCAGCCAGTGGCAATTGGATAAGTTCTCTTCCTGACTGAGGGATCTGAACACTAGGCTGAAGAGTTAGACACCAGCTTGTCACCTGTGTTGACTCCAGACACCTGCAAAGTCCTGTAGTAGACAATTTGTTTCAAAGGGTCACTAAAACTTAGGCAAAACTGCCATTTAGGGGTCTCTAAAGGATTCATGGTCTTTTGGCCTCATTACACACACACATAATTAATTTATTCCATGCATGTCATGCAAGGCCTCTTTTGCAGAAATTTTACTGAATCCTTTCCAAGTGAGTCCAGATAAGCAGCAGGTGGACAAGGTACAGGAAACCACTAAACTTTGTCAGGTTTTGTCATGTAGAATTAAATTATGCTGAATGATGATATCATAAACAGCAGCAAGGACTTAAAACCATGTGAACACAAAGAAAGGCACCCATAATTATTACCATAAATGTACCTTAAACAGTGATAAATTAGGCAAGAAGTATTTCTATTTTTTATAAATTAATTGTGAAAACAATACTTCCAATAGTCCTGATGGCATTAAATTTCTACTTAAATTTCCCTTGAGACTGATCCCTTCCTTCTCAGAACGAAAGTTGTTTAGAACTTCCAGTCCCTGATATTTTCAGCTTTTTGCTCTTTAAATTTATTCAACCAGTGAAAAATGTCCTTACTACCATAAAAGCCTCAAAAATTGTGGATAGGAAATCAGAGAAAAATAAAAATATTGAATTATTGAGCAGGGAAAGTAGTCTACAGCACCTATTAAAGGAAGTGGAAAACATATAAAGAAAGAATTTTACTCCCTACAAAATAGTATCTGTGTTTTTAGCCTAAATATTGAAAGATATTATTTTCAAAATGTTAAAAGAAGTGCGAAAACATTGCATTTTCTTAGAGACATGACTGATGGAAAGACTTATTAAACCATGTCCAATATTCCCTGTCAAATGCTTAATTTTTAGTATCCCATCAATATCATAAGTAGTAGCACTTTCACCTGTGTAGCTGATTAATGGATCTTTATGTGAGAGAGTTTTCCTTGAGACTCAGCCTAAACTGTCTTTTATTGTTTCTTCTCTCCATATCGCCAAGCCCATCACTTCACATATTATTTACATATTTGCATATTGTTATTATGCTAAATAATTCCTGTTCATCCTCATTACATACTTTACATGTTGAAATGCCTTCCTAAACTAGACTGGAAATTGTTACTGGGAATGTACAATTAAAAATTATAATAATGCTATTCTGCTTTCCTCAAAGTCTACTCAACACAAACACCAAGAGGATCAAAAGCAGAGAATCAGTCGGTATAAGAGCAGAGCCTTTACAAAAGGTCAGCCCAATGTCTGATATGAACAAGCTGTCAGGGAAGAGATCTTTTGGAGCCTGCACCTTCCTCTTAGAGCCCCTTTCCAGCCCCATGACAGCTGCAGCTCTATGCTTTGACTTTCTCCCAGCCCTAACCTTAATCGTAACCCTAGAGCCACACAAAGCCTGAGACCAAGGTTCCCAGCCACACACAGGAAGAAGTTCTCAGGGAAGAGTTGCTTTTGCTTCTTCCACTCCTTCTCTGCTCCCACTGCATTTTGACTCTTTTTCTCTTTCCCAACTTTAACACTACATGTTAACACTATACATAGGACACTGCCTTGTCTTATTTCGAGCGTATGTCACCAACCCCTGCTCATTCCACCTGCTGCTCCAGGTTCTGTATTGCAACTCCTGAGCTGCAATTAAGGTTGTTTTTGTGTTTATTGTTGGGAGAATGAAAAAGCCTACAGCTGTAAATTGAATGGGGCTGGGAATGGGCTGCCAAAGCGAGTGCTGGGCTTCAGAGTTCTCTCCTGAGAACTTTTTCATCTTGCTATGGATAGGGTCTTGGGCTAAAGTCAAGACCCAGCTCCAGCTTTAGGTTTAGGATTTTTGTTAAGATTACAGTTCGGATTAGGATTGGCATTTTGAGAGAAGGAAAGCCCAGAGCAGCACCTGAAGTGACATCATGAAGGAGCTTTCAGAGGATACACATGTGGAGGGATTCAGGAAATGTATAAAAACCATGGAGATTAAAATTTTACAGAAATCTTTATAGTTATTTGTACCCCAGGTATTGGGGCTTGTATTTGGGTATGGCATGAATTTTTGTGTAGCTGAATACGCATAGTATTTTGACTGAAAGATGTATCTTAAATGTAAGAGGCATCCCTGCTTAGGTTGTCTTTGACTGCAAGATATTCCTGCCCCACTAGCAGTCTCTTACTGAAACAAAGAGGGTGTATATCAATACATACATTCCTGACAGAAAAATAATTAATGTAATGGAAACAGTTTATATGCCAGAAGAGGTCTTTCTGTCTGAGAGATTCCAGACCATGGTAATGGACATTTATCATCTTTGCAGAAGCTTTGAAATATTTCTTGTTCATCTCCTTTTTTTTTTTTTTTTTTTTCCTCCGTTCTAGTCATGCCTCCTATTGAATGTGCATCTAATCAGGAAGAGATTTTGCAATATAATGAGCTGCAGTAGCACCAATAATTAATGCCATTCAACTTTGTAGTCATGATTTTCTATTTTCTTTCATCTTTGGTAGTTATTTACCCCTGTGCAAAGTGAGTATAACACTGACAAATCAGATTGCTTCTCAATTTACATATATACAATGTCATTGCTTAGGAAAACAGTACTTACATGAGTAAATGAACAGTTAAACATCTGACTTACCATTTGCATCTGCAATCTTAATAATGGCTTGCATAAACTAACTGTGCAATTGTGCATGTGTTTTTGTGTATGCACCTGCTTTATGGTTCTCTTCACCTCTGTTACACATACATTTATGAAAATTTAGCATCTAATGTGTTTTGGTCCCCATTTCTGTTTTTTATTTAAAAGATGGCAACTCTATCAACACCAAGTTCCCAATTATCTTGGGTCATTTATTCAATCAGTGTATAGTCTGAAATAAAGATAACATCTAAGAGTTTATCGCATCTTTTCTCCCAAAAAAAAAGATTTTTTTTTTTATTTCTCTCAGCCAGTTACTGAAAAAGATCAATGTACAACCATACAGTAAAGCATAATTAGCTGGCAAAATTGTACAGAAGCTGACACAGAACTGCGTTATTGTAAATTAACTCTAAGGACTGATTCTCACTTAATTGTAAACTGTTCCATCATCTGCCAGTTGCCTCATTAAACAGTAGTATTCCATGCAATCACTCTGTGAATTGTATGTATTAGAGGAAAAACTACTCTTCAGGATATTCTGACCAATAGCTTAAGCTACAGTTAGCTGTTTAAGTGTGTTACAGGTACTTACCACAGAAAGACCCCATGCTTTTGTGACCAGCTGTGGGCCTTCATCAAGACTGATGAAATCAAAGGAAAGACTCCCAGCAAGTTCAGTGTATTTAGGATTTGTTCCTAGTCAACATTACTAGCGAAGTATAGAAACAGACCTCTGATTGTGGAATGATAAAAACAATCCTATTTCAAAATAACACTAAATGTTGCTACTCATAAAGCATTTGGAAGGTGAATACTTCAACAGATTAATTTAGTTAAGCATTTCACGAAGACAGGCGTTTTTGGCATTACAATTTCTCAACAGTTCTGGAGAAGACAGATAATTCAGGCATAATGTACCTAGAGATATTACCTATAGTTATTTACTTATAATTATTTTTCTCATCCAAGTATTTGCTCTTGAAATCCAGTGAAAAGTGAAATTCAGGCAACAGGCACATGATTTCAGCAGATATACACCTGCTAGTGGTTATCCTTTCAGGTGTTACTTTTTTTACAATAAGGAAAAGGTCTTTCCCCTATTTTCATTGACCAGTAAGAATAGACATGTAATACCTCAGGTTTTGCCATGAAGAGGAGATTTGTTCCTGGAAAAGCAGATTATAAAAAAATAATACTGTTTTTTAATTTTTTTAATTTAACCCAAAACCTCCACAACCCAATATTTTTGAGGGGGGAAAAGAATAGAAGAGAAAAAAATGTCACCTGCTTCCTACAGAAAGTTGGCCATCAAAGAAGATATAAGGAGAGGGTTGAGTCTGAGAAAGGAAGAGAGAGAGGGAATAAATGTGAGCAGATGAACAGACCAAAGCTCTGCCCAGGACAGACAGACAACCCTAAGCAGGATGCTGGAACTCAGGGAATCATATTGGGGCTGTTACCTCAGAGAAGCTAATGGTTAAGAATCTGTGGTTATAATGCTGGTGGTTGAGAAGGACTGTAGTTGAGCTGTAGCATGTGATGAGACCAAATTGGAGCCCAGAAGAAGACTTAAAATGGTAGAAGTCATACAAAGGTTGTGAGATCTTATTCTGAGTAATGGAGAAGAGACTACATGTCTTCTAGTATTGTCAGAACTGTCTTTGCTCAGTAGAACATAAGAAAAGGTGGGTTTTGACCATTGTGTTTACTGTATTTCTCATGTGTTTGAAGGATGGGGTGGGAAGCAGGGAGCTGTTTAGATAAACGGGGTTCTTTGAGGTAAAGGGAAGAGAGTGACAGACAGCATGTACATTGTTAAACCAACCACAATAATTTGGTCACAAATAGCATCCTAGAAAACTGTTGTAATGGCTACAAAATCTTCTGTGAGGTTACTTATGCAGACTGTGGAGAAGCTCTTTTACTGGAAAAAAGTGTTAATGAAGGCTGCTTTGTGGAGAGCAGGTGGTTCACTAATCATAAATGCTGAATGCAGTGATTTTCTGGATTCCTGGGAAAGGTCTGTTCTTTCAGAAACTATAAAGAGCCAGTGGGAAGCAACTAGAGTGAATAATCTTTGAGCCCTGGTCTACTATGCCATCTCTGCGGCCAAATGACCATTTTGATTGTCTGGCATGGAGAGGATTGTAACTCATCCCACACTATTTCTCCCCTTTAAGAAATCTTATTCTCAGAATTTAAGGGAGTGTGTCTCTGTTTCCTGCCTTGTTGTCCTACCATGTAACTGTGGGAAGGCTTTTCCTAACACCTCTTCCCTGTATGCTGCATAGAACCAATGGGATGTCTGGCTTGGGTTCTGGTTCAGCAGCTGGATCACAAAGTGGCACTAGTCGGATTTTTGTAAGTTAGGATTTCAGGATCAACCCCAGTATTGATGAAAAAAGCTACTCATGAGTGGTTTTAAGCAAACAATCATGGTCTTAAGCCTGCATGGTTAACTGTGCAAAGCACATACACAGCTGACTAAATGCTATCTGTTTATTTGGACATAAGAAATACAGTCAGTGGAAGAAATTTACCCTTTAAGGAGTCTTTTATGTCTCTTCTGGGTTTGTTACACATTGCAAAACAATTGTCAGGATGAATGCTGTGTGTTTTCTCTGAATCTAAGCATGTGTGCTAAATTAATTCAAAGGTATAAATTATTTGTTCCAAAAGCATTATCCTTGCTTTTGCCTTCCTGACTGAAAAGCAACTGAAATAACACAGCTTTTTGGACGTATGTGGGGATTATACGGTACATTAACTTTGTCCTCATCCTCCACAGCAAGGTGAATTTAATCCTTTTAGGGTATATACAAGGGATGATTTTTGATCTACTGTGTGTTGCTTCATTATTGTTAATAATAATGATAGGTAGGTAGTAGACGCTCATTTTATATCTTCTGCATCTTGTCTATCTTTCCCTGTAGAAAAGAAATTTGAAGATCTCTCTCAGATATTTTAATTTCCACAAGAATCCATCAAACTCAGCATATTCTAATACTATAGTTATTCCAGTCATGCAAGGCACTTTACTAATTAATTTTACTTTTGGATAGATCTGGACTTAAAGCACAGTTCTTCAAAGAGGAGTCAAATGTAACACCTGTCAGTCTTCCCTATTTTACACATTAGTGTTCTGATAACTTCAGTCAGTGCTGATGTCATCATTCACAACGGCAAAACATAAAACACTAGTTAACTTTATCACAAAATTTCCATCACATGATCATGTCCTTTTAAACTAAATCTGATTATGTTAACTGTGATAACAAGTTATAATTTTTTCATAAAAAGTTATCAAACCTGAATGCTAATACTATATATTTTCTTTATGTAGATGATACTGAATGTGAACCCTACTTGAATGATAGTGGATACTGAATTCATTTACCGACAGAGAAACTAATTCACTATGGAGTACACTTGATGCAGACATCTTCCCATTGAGAAATGAGACATACTGCATTTACAGTTTTGCTGAATGTTCTAGTTTCAAATTAATTATAAAGAGGGAAGAAGAAGTCCATCTACAGCAAAAATAACCCATTGTTATGAAGACTTTCTCCAATGTAGTGGCAGCTCCATTTGAAAGAATAATCACTGATTCCTTTGGGGATATAACAAGTCCTGCCAAGATATGTAGCAGGCCTCAAGGGAGCTGACAGGACAAACTGTGAAATGCAGTGACTGCTTATATAAACAGAAAAGTCTTGAGACTCTTAAGGATTATATAAATGTTAGAGGACTTAATAGAGACATGATCAGCCAATTTGCATACACCTTAGAACACAAACTGACCATACCTGTTTTTTTTTTTTTTTTTTCCCAAGAAAACCAAAAAGACCAAAAAGCTTATTATGTTACATACAAAATATATGCAGTTATACTGGCATGCTCAGAACATACTGCCAGGCAATTGGAAACAGTATTGGTTAGTGGACTAACAGCACTGGGCAATGGACTGATATTCAGACAGTCCAAATCTAAGTCCAAGATAAGTTGGTGTCTTGTCAAGTCATTTAACATTGGTGTTTCAGTTTCTTCTATTTCAAAGAGGGAAATACTACTGTTTATCTTGTAAAGTTCTTTGGATCCATGAGAGAAAGTAAACTACCCATGAGCTTAGTATTGTTGTTGAGTGTTTTCATGCAGTTTTTAGTATTTTTTTTTTTGGTATTATCAAGCACAGCTTGATAAAATGCTCACTCAGTAAGACAGTTCTTTTAAAGCAAAGGGATTTCATCCTCCTTGAGTCCCCAACAAAATAAATTGGTTATTTGAATTAGACTGAAGACTGTTGTTCTTTGGCATCTGATTTTCCAGACCTCAATTTGTGCAGCTTTGAACATGGAAATTCTTTTCTCCTAGGACATGCTTATTGCTTCCAAGTGAGGCTTTTGCAGCTTCCTCACTGTTGGATCTTATGTCCTTGTTTGTCTTGTTGATACACTCGAAAACTGATGCTCTTCAACAATCATTAAAAACTCATAACTTCTCAAAATCCCTCATCTCCACATAGGTAGTTGTCTGGGATAAAGTGTGGAGTACGCATGAGAATTCTAGAAGAATGTAAAATAGTAAAAATAGTAAGCTAGTTCATAGTTATTAATTTTTAATATTAAAAAACACTTCAGAATTTTAGAGGGTTTTTTGGCCCTGTTATGACAGTATCTGAGAATACAACATTCCCACTGAGGTAAGAATTTGTCCATTGCCTCTTGTCCTTTAACTATGGACCTTTGTGAAGGGACTGTGCCTCCATCTTCTTTACATCCTTGCATTGGGTAGTTGTGAACAGCAATAAAGTCTCCCTAAGCTTTCTCTTCCAAATGCTGAACAAACACAGCTCTTTCAGCTTCTTATAAACCATGTGCTCCAATTCCCTATCTTAGTGGCTTATCTCCTGAACTTGGTGCAGCATGTCAACATGTTTCTTATCTCAGGGAATCCAAAATCTGGATTGCAGTACTGCAGATGAGGTCTCACAAGTGTCAAGTAAATGAGAATTGTCAATTCCCATGACCTGTTGTCTACATTCTTGATAACACAATCTGGCATGCAGTTGGACTTCCTCTCTGCAAGGGCAAGTTTTGTTCCATTTTCATATTCATGTTACATGTTACAGAACTGAAGCTTAAAGAGCCAAACTCCCATAAACTGTATATTTATTTCAGCATAAACAAAAAACCCCAAACCCCTATAAAAAACCCCAATCTTTGACAAGCCGTAGACTGCAGTCTGGCTAATGTATAGGGATTGCATGATATCTTGCTATTTGCAGACCATTTGAGATGAGTGGGAAGTAGAGGGTGTGTTTTAAAAACGTCACATGAAATTTGATGTAACTGAGAATCTGTGTTTCGTGTGTTGGTAATCTCAAGACAAAATGTCATTTGTTTGTTCATGTCAACTACTTAAGAGTAGCTGAATCAAAATCTCTGGGTTAGTCAGTCCAACATGTTATTCTATTCCTGACCACAACAGTAACAAGTTCACTTTTGAGATGCAATCTGTAACAGAAAACATGAGATGCTACAACACCACACAAACATTTTTAGCCCTGTATTTTATAGTACTGCTCAAGCAGTTATGACTCGAAAATGTCAAGTATTAAGTCAAGCCTGAAGCTGAAAGTTGGTCTTGACATAACTCAAGGAACTTGGCAACCAGTAATAAATTCAGCTTATAGAATGCCTATCTGTAACTAATATATTTAAATTCAATATTTTAACAACTTTAGAATTTATTGCTCAACTTCCAGTACAGAAAACATTTAGAATAGCTCACCAGCTTTTTATCACAGATGCCTGATTCGCATGGCTACTCTAGTCTACTCTTTCAATAACTGCCCTGTGACTACATTCTTGGCCTCTTTTTGTTTGTTATTTAAGATTTGTCCAAGAAACAGTATAACCCTAATCCCCCCTGTGCTTGTTTGGCAACATCCCATTCATTTTCCTAATAACAAAAGAAGTTATAAAAATTATTTGAGTAACATGCTCTACATTTTCTCTGAACATTTATTTATTTCTTATATTTGCTATGTTTACACTGGAATGTATTCATCAGATCAGACCAGAAGTCCATCTCATCGAGTACCTTTTCTCTAAGTGACTACATATTACCCTGAGAGGTGTAAAGATAAATCATATAGGATATTGTTCTGGGCAAAATTTTCTCATAAATCTGGGCAGGAAACTGAAAGAAGGTTTTTTATAGTATCAAGGATCATATATTATATAATCAAATTTTGTGGTAATTTGACCCTGAATCCCTATTGTCTTTTTGGTTGCCTTTGTTAAAGCCATCTAAATTTTCTTCAGTTTTAGCTTTTCTAAATCCAATTAATGCAAATTTTTGTCTTCTGCAACGTTGTTATTTACTCCCTGTTTAGACTATTTGTAAAAACCTGTATCACTGAATCTTTCCAACACCGTTAACACCTGCTGTGCTAACCACTAACCCTTTCTGCACATAATCTGTCATTTCAGTCCCATGGGAAAGTTGTATCCATCACTCAAGGCACTTTAATTTCCTGAATATCTTCTCCCAGATTTTTCAAAAAATCCAAGTAGATGTTTTTCCATTCCTTTTTATACTTTCAGCTGATAATTCTTCAAAAGTTCTAAATAATTAAAAGGGGCATTAGTTTCCACTAGCAAAGCCATCTGACTCCAGAAGTTATCTTATTCTACGTATTTAACACTTAGAAACATGATGTCAAATTTTTATACAATACTGAAGTAACAGACACAGTTCTGTAATTCTAGAAGTCAGTCACGTATCAGATGTGAGAGAAATGAAACTATACCTATGATTTAGCACATTGATGTGGTAACAGATTTTCAAAACATAGCTCTGACAGCAGGTTTGCAGGCCTCACGTTTAATTCCATTACAGTCAAGGTCTGTGTATTCACATAACAGTCAGTAGACTGGCCTCTTGTAGAAAGTCACATCTGTGTACCTACCCTTCTCTTCTGCACTGTATACAAGCACCCACATGTCTTAAACATAGATGTAGCCCAGTAAAAACAATTTTTGCCATTACTATTAAAAAGCCACAGGCTTTTTATTGACCTAGCGATGCAGGGTCTTAGAACTTGCTGGGCTTGTCTTAGCTTGAGCTGATTTTAGCTTGTTTTACAAGTGTATAGATGTAGTTGGTAAGAAAAAACAGCCTTTGGTATTAACTGGGACAAAGAAATAAGGTTGCTCTCAAGTCCTTTCAAATAAGGCTCTCCTGCCCCCTTCTTACAGAAGCCTGGAGCTGTTGACTTTAGGAGCTAGAGGAGCATTAAAAGAGTGTGAGTAGCACTAGAGAAAGGAGGTAGGTACTAAGAAGATAGTATATAATTTCCTGTAGTATTAAGAGGGTTCTTCTGTACTACTTAGATAATGAAAAACATATGCATAGGTATAGTTGTACCTGGGCATAACTGGATGTTACATTTTGATTACATGCTAAAATATTAATTGGACTAACAATAAATTCTTATCTATGTATCTAAGCTGAGTTCCCTTTTTTCCTGATAACAAGATTTTAGTACAAAACATGAACAAGCTTGTCAAAAGCTCAACACTACATGCATGCCAAGCTTTGAAATCCTAAGCAGTTTCATTGACATTAAGAGGGACAGTTCGTGTTCAGTTACACAGGTGCTCAAGTTCGGGTTTTTTTGGGAAGTATTAAGAGGTTGTATCTTCATTCTTGATGCTAACTCTTAGTGGAAAATACACCTCTACTTTTAGCAAGTGCCAAATGTTATTGTTCAGAAAGCTGGAGTCTCCCTAATGAGTAGTATCTGAGCTTAATCACTTGATAAATTGTAAGTGCTGTTTTTCTTCTAATGCCCTAGCAACTCTATCAGTGTGGTTGCCTCTTTTTATCTTTATTTCTTTATTCTTCTGTCTTTGTTTCAGTTATTATAGTCTCATTTGCACTCCCTCCCCTGACATCTTTTGATATACAATCATTATAAATCATGGGCAGTTTTGTAAAGTTCAGAAGGTTTTTTTCATTATACTACAGTTAATAACTCATTACAAATGTTATTTCAGATCCCTTGTGTTTGCAAAGGATGACCTCATTTAATGGTATGGAAATGGTAGGAGCGAAAGGCACTTTTCATCATCAAACCATCAAAAAAGAAGAACACAAATTACATCATGGTATTGTATCAGTAAGCAAAGCTGCCTGATTGTTATTATAACTGTGATTTTTATTTTGCTGTGGTGACTGAACCCTACTTGAGGATCAGGGCACAGTTATGTGAAGTACCACATCAACATACAGCAGATGTTTAGACATCTCATATGATGCACTGTGACCCAACAGCAAAATATGTGCACTGCTTCCTCTAGTCTTGGGGAAGAAGGGGTTGCACACACGACTCCAGCTTTATTTTCTTTGTTAAAGGGGCATCTCTCACTATGAAGAGGAATTTCAGCAGAGAATATTTTTTATCCTAAAGACGTTAAATGTTTTACCTATGCCCAGTTTCTTCCTTGCTTGCAAGCTATTTCCCAGTGAGACTATTTGCCAGGCAGATGTAGATATACAAGCAGGAAATATGATGATGAAATTGAGGTTAAATTACAAAGACACAGTATCCGGACACTGGCATTAGAATTGTTGCACAGTGAGCATGCTGTGATTGTTAGGGGGAGGCTTCTTCTAAGTAAATTATTGCTATTGTAAGGGAATCCAGTGATGCTGCCAGATATAATGTCCCCTTTTTATCAGTACTATGTGCATGTTGTGTTTACACAGTGCACACAGATCACATTGAACTTAAACAAAGGAAATATGGCAACATATAGAGCATTGGCTCTAGAAGACTTCTTGTAAATGCTGTTACCTAACCAACCAGGAACAGCTGCTTGTATTATTGAACTTTTTGGTCTCCAACTGTTTGGAAAACTCCTACCAGTACTGAAGATTGTCTTTGTTTTATGCCCAAGTGCATCTCATATGACTTCACAGTTCCTGAATAACTTTTTTTGGTAAATTCTTCATAATTTAAATGAAACTTCCCTTGTTTTAGTACTTGAAGTTGTCAAAATGTAGTGGAAAATGGGCATATGTCTTCAAAATTCTGACCAAAACCTAAACCTCCATGCAACATCAGCAGCATTGTCAATACTGTATCTGTTCTTCCACATGGGTGTTAAATCTCTTGTACCATTATCATACTGTGATTTCTCTTGTTCAGTGCTTTGGGGTTCACTCAGATTGCCTAGTTGTTGGTTGATTTGCTGTGCTCAGCATCTGTTACTGTCATGTGGATTATTTGCTAATTTCTCCTTAGATGGAATTGCTGGTTTCCAAAAGACTATTCATTTCAGCAGACTCTTCTCTGTTTTTTGACAAATTGTTGGTAGAAGACTGCAAATGAGGTAAAATGTCTTTTAAAATGTCACAGATACATTCACCATACACACTTTAGGAACTGTAATTTGAGATTTGAAAGAACTTTCCTAATATTAGGCCCCCAGAGGAATCCTATGACAAAAAGTAATCTGTGAGAAGTAAGCACCTACTAAGTATGGGGTTTTTTGTTTATAACAGAAGACATCAGTGGATTAATTTTTGGATGTATTCAGGTAATGGCAGAGCTTGACTATCTGTTTGTAGAGAAAGGGTTTCAGAGCTGGAAATGAAGTTTAAAAGTAAATCAGAGTGGGAGATTATATGTCTACCCACATGACCTTTTTCTTTTTTTAATATTCTTCCTAACTTGAGCAGAAAATAAGAAATATGAGATTTCCTGTACAGTGGAAGTATTTGAAACATTGTATTTTAGGAAACTCCAACATGGAGCTCTTAGAGTATTTCTGACCACTCTCTGTCAGCCTTGTTATGGGTGTCTCTGTAAGGTGACTGGCATGTGCAGGCAGCTCCCACTTGAGACACAGGAGCCATTTTTTTGGTGGGCTGCCAAAGGAATAGGGAAGTGACATCCTGGCAGTGCAAGTCCCTGAGCTGTCTGCTAGTTAGACTGATGTGAGATGGAGATCTTAGTAGTGGAATGACCTGAATATCTGCAACAAGCCTTTTCTCTGGGAAAATGACAATTTACTCCAATGATGTTCTTAAAGGAAGTGTACAATTTTGAGCAACTTCCCCCCTCTAAACCCTCCCTGGAAATATTTTTATGCTCCAGGATAAAAAATTGTATTAAAACGTCAGACTTTGGCCTTCTATATTCTCAAATGTGTGATCTTCAAGATGAACTGTTTAGTCCGATGTACAATAAATATTTAATTGTTCATATAAAGTAGAAGATTTTTGTGTGGAGGTAGTAAGAGATAACCACTCATGAAATGACAGTTCCCAGGGAGTTGAAAGGAGTCAGTTGTTCCATACATGAAAGGAAGAATAAGCAGATCGTGTATTTGGAATGAAAACTTTTCTATCCGGAGTAGGCTCCCTAGCTTTAATGGTCTAAGCAGTTTTAAACAAGTCTTGTTCAATTTCATGAGTTTATTTTATTCAGTGGTTTGGGTTTTTTTTTTCTTTTTTTCCAGGAATTTTTTTCGAGGTCTTGGTCTTCCTAGCCATCCATGGACTGCAGGAGACATAGATGTTAATGAGAGAGGTTGATGCTCTGTATCATGTGCAGTCCCAACACTTTGATCCAGTCCTAGAACTTTGTCCTTGTTGTATCGAAGTTCCCACTGAAACAGTAAAGTTTAATATATGTGTTAACTTCTACAGGTTAATGATTCCCTGCTTGCACTTTCTGTTTTCTATAGACATTTCTCCAATGAAAGATTAATTTTTTGAGGGTATTTTAGGGTCTGGACCAGCAAAGACATTGAAGCCTCACAGATTCTCAGGATGCCTAATGATATGGTTGGGTGCCCATGTACTGAGGCTCATTGCAATATGTATTTACATTCAGTAGGAGATTCAGAAAGTTTAAAAAGTATTTCTGCAATTGAACAAAATAATGGCATTTCTGTTAGAAAGAAACGTATTGAACTTTTTTCTGTATGAAGAAATGAAAACACAAAGAATCATTTATATAGTATTCTTAAAAGCAAACTGTTGGTGAACTTCCTTAAGCTCCCTGGACACCACAATCGTGGTGGTTTACATATGCCTGGCCACATCCAGTCAGCATGGCAGTCTTGGCTTCACTCAAGTCTCATGACCAAAAGGTTTCCAAGTCCCTGTCAGGGAGCCCTAAAGCCCTACCACTTGTGGCTTTAGTTGTTACTCTGCAGTTGCCAGAATTGTGGCTATGTTCAGTTTGTCTGACACACTGCTGGGAAGCTGGGTCACCTGCCAGTAAAGTGTGCTAACCTCTGTAGGAAAGCTACCTGCTTCTGTCAAATGGCTCATCACATCCTGTTCTTGTAGAACACTTATACACTGGCATAACAGTTCAAGGGAAAAATTTCTAGCTAACTCTACCAGGAATGGGAAGATGACTAAAAGCTGTGTTTTGCCAGTGGGATGGGCAGAGCTTCAATTCTGCTCACACTTCCAGTAGTTTGAAGGCTTAGACACTAGCATTCTTCCAGTACCTAAAGTGGGCCTACAAAAAAGCTGAAGAGGGACTTTTTACAAGGTCATGTAGTGATAGGACAAGGGAAAATGGCTTTAAACTGAAAGAGAGTAGATTTAGATAGATATATGGAAGAAATTCTTCACTGTGAGGGTGGTGGGATACTGGAACAGGTTGCCCAGAGAAGCTGTGGCTGCTCCCTCCCTGGCAGTGTTCAAGGCCAATTTGATAGGGCTTTGAGCAACCTGGTCTAGTGGAAGGTGTCCCTGCTTATGTACAGGGGGGTTGGAACAAGATGATTTTTAAGATCCCTTCCAACCCAAACCATTCTATGAATCTATGAAGTCAGGGTTTCTCCTTTGGCCAAACCCAAAGGAAAGAAGCAAAACTTCTGGACAGAACCCCTAGTGTGTTTCCACTTTCAGGCTCAAACAGAGTTTAAGTCTCTCACATCTGGAGTTTCAAGGTACCAGGACCTACTGCATCAGTCACCATCAGTGTTCAGCCAATGGGAGTTACCAGAGACTTGAGGAATATATTTAAGTTGTGTTAACATCTTAAAGTGAGCTTTGTCCTTTCTGAATACGTTTGTGTTTCGCAGATATCTGGACAGGACAGGTCCTTCATCAGTGTATATATACTCATTGTATGCATGTAAAAACATTAGTGAGATTATTCACAGTGGAACTGCTTTTGCAAGGAGAATGAAGAGCTGCTTCTCATAAAATGAACTTCCTCCTGCTGCTCTGCAGTGTTTGTTTCATCTTCCACTTTCTGAGCTGCAATAATCAGAGTTATTTTAAGTTTGTCACAAATTAACAGGGAATTGTGCTCCCCCTTGTTAGTATGGAAACTAATGGATCAGGCCAGGTTCTGTGCTAGTGTTAATTGCTCCACCTCTATTTGAAGTCAATGGCACTAAATTATTTCCTGATAACAGAGGACCCAACCTTTCATTTTTCTTTTGACACTCAGGCATTGGTAATGCTGAGTTGGAAATCTCATTTGTGAAGTTTTATAGACTTGGGCTGAGATGCTTTGTATCCTAACACTAGAGCTCTTATCTTGTATAATTTTTTGTGGTTTTCACCGCAAAGTATAACCTCCCATTTCTATTCTAGCCTGATACAGTTTCTGAAAAAAATCAGCAAGTCTTTTAGAAAGGAGGGGGTGTCTCCCTCATCTTTTGTCTCCAACATTCACATGTAGTTTTCCCCATCACACTTCTACTTCTAGTGTGTAATCTTTTGTACTCTTATTCAAATTTTCCATTTTCTTTATTTTCCTCTTTCTCTGATTCTGTTTCAGGAATCCTACCAGCAACTGCATTCTCTACTTTGGTGCTGTATGACTAGAGTTTTATTTCTAGTTATTATCTTGCTATGTGAATCTTTCTGAGCATATCTATCATCTAGAAATGCATCTAGTCATTTAAGATATTTCCATTTCTGTTCCCTTCCTTCCACCCTCTCTCCATCCATCTTTGCCATAAAGATTCAGAACAGCTTGTTGATAAGAATTAAATCTTTCTTCTACTTATTCATACCCAGTTAGAAGTGTTTGATTTGAATAGGTCAGGCATTTCACTGATAACTGATTATTGAAGGTATATTTTTTTGCTTATTATATGGCTATAAACTAATGAAGAATGTGTTTTTCTGTTTGCTATCTACATGTTGACCCTTTCTGCCTTTAAAACTGTTTAATTATGAAAGTCCATTTTATTTCCCAAATTCTTGTAGTTCTTTGAGACTTCTTTAAAGATTAATAGTTACTTAATTATAATAATGGTGTTACTACAAACAGTTTTCTAAAGGTTTTGAAAAACAGGATCTCTGGGAGAGTTTGGATAGGACAGTCTTATCTAGGGCACTGAACTGTCACCTGCTTCATGAAAATGTTCTGTGTTTAAAAAACATGATACAAAAAAATATTTCCAAGGGGAGTTAAAAATTTTAGAAAATTTTAGTGATCTAATTCATAGGAAAGTCCTGCAACTAATTTTATTGGCACATACTATATGAGAATAAAGGAGGAAGTCCCTGCAGGGTGAATAAACTGCAGTGGAGAGGTAAGGACAAGAGGTCTAAGTAGCACGGGGACATAGGCTTGGAAATTTCTTAAGTTTGCATCATTTTCAACATAGCATGTAAACATATCCTGAACCTGTAAATATACCCTTAGCATGGCTGTACCTTCTAAAGCATGTGGTGATTGGCATGCTCAAGCCTTCAGGGTACCTTAGGACACCATCATGCATATCCAGACTGCATGGCAGTCTGAGGTCCAAGAGGTGGATCATGCCAAGTTCATGACTTTCTTTGGGTGCTCAGGAGAAGGCAAGGATTACTACTCCAGAGGCAGTGACAGGCAGGGAGTATGTTGCATAGTAATGACGCTAGAGAGTTGTCTGTTGCAGCAGGTTTTCTGTTTTTTTCCTGGCAGGAAAAGGGACAGAACTTCCTACCTACAGAAATAGAGAAATATAACATGACAGAATAGAACTTGGTGCATAAGTAGCATATCTGGATTTGTATCTCATATTACGATTCAAGTGTTTGATTTCCAGAATGAAACTAATTCATACCATCATCTGCATCAGAAAGGAAGGAGGTGGCCTTTTCTAGAGTATCTTCTTGTGTCAGAACACTCACAGTTCATATCATTCCAGAGTCTTCCAACATTCACATATAAAGCCTTTCAGTTCTGTTTGGTTCTTAAGCCTGAGTTGTTGTGTAAATTTTACTTTTGATAATGTGTTGAGGATGATAATGAATGAGGATAAGGACAAAGACAATCAAGTGCTTCCAATACGTTTCCATAAAGGACACTGAAAGAGTCAGTTCACTGCAAGAGTTATAGAGCAGCTTAGACTATTGAACTGCAAAAAACCTTAAATTATGGACTCATATATGTTCATACTCACATGATTATGCTCACATAAAGGTGAGCAACTTCAGTGAAATAAATTTCATTTATTGTGGCTTCTTGTATTTTAACAATGTTTAAATAATAGCTGAACCAGACAAGCTAACTGCCAAAAATTACTTCTGCCTTGAAATCAAACGATAAAAATGATCTGTTCACTAATAACTAGGATTTCTTAAAAGAAAATACTAGGCCAGATAATCTTTTTATTCTCATGTCTCTTCTTAAGATGTGCAAAGCATTTGGAAAGAGTGTAGGTGAATGTAGACGTTGGGTTTTGAGGCACATGTGAGGGAATCATCTTTGTTACTCAAGAGCCATGGTTATGTGAACAGGTTAAAATGTGACACATTATTGTGAAGAAGTAGCACAGTGCATAAAAGAGAGGTAGCCCTGTCCCAGTAATGACAGCTTCATCTTTAGATAAACATGTCTTCCTGAAGGAAACATACTTATTTTTCCTCGTATTTTCGAATTCATGAATTTATGGCCTTCTTGTTTATTTGCAAGTAATATTTGTCATCCAGATTCTTGCTTCAAGCCTCACCTTGTCATTTATGGTCTAATTTTAAAGGAAAATCTATCTTCAAACAGTGTATGAAGATTACTTAATTTAAAAGTTCTTTTTTTTTCATAGGTTTTTAGCCAAGAAAGCTGCATGTCAGTAGTATTGGTCATAGTTCCCCAAAAGGAGGATGAGTACCTCAAACCTTCCATTTTGTAACCCTAGAAAGGAGATACTATGCAAGTAGAGCAGTAAGTTTCTAGAAGGTGAGTTCTATCTATTACAAAGTGTTGAGAAAAGAGCAGTCTTCAGTAGAATATTTTGCTTGGGAAAAAAAAAGTTAATTTTTGAAAAATTTATTTCTGCCCCACTTTATTTCTTCATGTGTCTTTTTGTCTCTGAGTGATGGCTAGAGCACTTCTCTCCTTTCTTTATTATTTAATTATTTAATCCTTGCTTTTGCTGTTCTTTCCCTCTCTGAAATTCAGTAAATTTAGAACAGTAGGAAGGGAAATAGGACCTATTGAAGTGAATTTGGTCAATGACTGTGGTACATCACCCATTCTTTAATCAGTCTTAATACAAAAGTAACAATAGGTGACCAGTGTGATACCAAACTGTCAGAAGAAACAGAAGGAATCTTAAGAAACTAAGGGTCAGTGAATCTGGTTTTTATACTAGACAAATGTGTAGATTCATACATCATTTTAGGTTACTTAGCTGAATAACCATCTAAATGCCAATATCTTTTTGTATATTAAATAACTTTTAAAGATTCTCCCAGAGACAATGTAGAAATATGACATTCATAATGAGCTAAAAACACTTTATATTGAGTGATGAGAATCCTATGTACTAGAGTTAGTAGAGAAATGGTTACATGTTATCTAGAGGAAGAGTCACTCCGTAGGGGGAACTCCTATTTCACACATCTACTAGGGGTCTTCTAAAGTCAACAGCATATCAGTAAGGATGATAAAGCTAATATTGGGGAAGAAATGAAGCTGTCACAGGGAAAAAAGAAAAGTCCTCACATAGGTCAGTGACTATTTAAAAGATATGGAAAAAAGGGTAGGAGTATATGCTTGGTTGTGACTATACAAGAAAGTTAGAAGTGAGATCCAAATACTGTGTAGCATATTAAAAAAATCTGCAAAAGGGTTGAATAGGGAAATAACAAAGTTTGTATATGATTCAAAATTATTTAGACATATCTAAAGTTGATTGTCAGGAGCTGCAGAAAATTCTCATGCTAGTTAACTGATAGTGACAAAAATGCAATGAAATTCACTGTCATAATTGCAAAGCAATGAAAATGAATAAAAATAGTCCATGATAGTATACAGGTAATTAGGACTAAAGCCATTATGAATACCCAAGAAAAAGTTAATTTTTTAGAAAAAGCCTAGAAGAGGAAGGAACTGAAGCACAAAGGCCTTCTCATTAAATCTTTCAGTGCTTAAGAGAATCTGAAGTGAAACTTGAGTTTCGACTGCATTCTTTTGACTAATCTTGAAGAGGTGTATGCAGCATCTTATAGAGATACTGTCAGTTACTCTTCACTGATACAGCCATGAAGCTGGAGAGGAATTTTGCCTCTAATAATAGTTCAGCTCCAAGGAGAAGAAGCTTTTCAACGCTGCATAAGCAGCAGCTGGGCTCCAAACCTCACTGACTTCCAGTAGAGATGAATTGCCGTATAAACATATGTGTCTTTATTTACCTCCTTCCCTCAGCCACCCACATGCAAACTAGCCTAGTTTCTTATCCACGCTGTGTGGGCAGAGAATGGGAAAATAGCTCCTGGGATCTGCTCCTGCTCTCTCCTTGCCAGAAAGGGGGTTGTTCCTAAGGTGCTCTGACTGCAATTGCTGAGTAGCAAAACAAGACTCTACTCTGGCAAGAGACTTACGCATCCTGCTTCTATGACAAGTGAAAACCAAAGTCAAATGCCTGGGTGCCAGCACAGCCACAAATATCACCCTCTCCTGACAAGACTTGTTTTCTTCACTTAACTAATGATCATAGCTGAGGTTTAGCACTTTCTCTCTTCCCACCTTATCCCCACCCCCAGACCATCAGACTTCAAATGGATGAATTCGCTTCCCCTAGTTAGACAACTTAGAATTTCAAGTTAAGCATTAGCAAAATCTTCAAAATTATTCTCTAGCTTTCTATAATATGGAAAGTATGGTTTTACCTATCAAAATGTATTTATACCTATCTAAAGCTGATTGAATAATAGTTTTTTTGGTTATCTGGAATTTCTGGAAAAGAAATATTTAATTTGAAACATTTCAAAATTTTTGACACTGTCCCACACAACATCCTTGCCTCTAAATTGGAGAGACATGGATTTGATGGAGGGACCACTTGGTGGATAAGGAATTGGTTTGGATGGTCACACTCAAAGAGTTGTGGTCAACGGCTCAATGTCCAAATGGAGAGCAGTGACAAGATGCATTCCTCAGGGGTCGGTATTGGGACCAGCGTTGTTTAACATCTTTGTTGGTGACATGGACAGTGGGATTGAGTGCACCCTCAGCAAGTTCACTGATTACACCAAGCTGTGAGATGCAGTTGATACACTGGAGGGAAGGGATGTGCCATCCAGAGGGACCTGGACAGTTTTGAGAGGTGGGCCTGTGCAGAACTCATGAAGTTCAACAAGGCCAAGTGCAAGGTTCTGCACACAGGTCAAGGCAATTCCATGCACAAATACAGGCTGGGCGACGAGTGGATTGAGAGCAGTCCTGTGGAGAAGGACTTGGGGGGTACTGCTGGATGAAAAACTTGGATATGAGCCAGCAATGTGCGCTTGCAGCCCAGAAAGGCAACCACATCCTGGACTGCAACAAGAGAAGGGTGGCCAGCAGGTCGAGGGAGGGGATTCTCCCCCTCTATTCTGCTTTTGTGAGACCCCACCTGCAGTGCTGTGTCCAGCTCTGGGGTCACCAACATAAGAAAGACATGGACCTGTTGAAGAGAGTCCAGAGAAGGGCCACAACAATGATCAGGGGGCTGAAGCACCTCCCTTATGAGGACAGTCTGAGAGATTTGGGGTTGTTCATCCTAAAGAATAGAAGGCTCTGAGTAGACCTTATAGCAGCCTTCAAGTACTTAAAGGGGGCTACAGGTAAGATGGGGAGGGACTCTTTATCAGGATGAGCAGTAATGGTTTTAAACTGAAAGAGGACAGATTTAGATTAGATATATGGAACAAATTCTTCACTGTGAGGGTGGTGAGGCACTGGAACAGGTTGCCCAGAGAGGTTGTCGATGTCCCCTCCCTGGAAATGTTCAAGGCCAGGTTGGGTGGGGCTTTGAACAACCTGATCTAGTGGAAGGTGTCCCTGCCCATGGCAGGGGGTTTGGAACTGGGTGATCTTTAAGGTCCATTCCAACCCAAACCATTCTATGATTCTATGATTTGATCTAAAACAATTGTATTCAACACCAAATACTTTATCTTTACTTCTAGTATTTTTTAAATTATGAAATGTTATCAGTAGGATCAAAGGACGTTTCAAACCAAAAAATATTTCATGCAAATCAGTGTTTTCATTTTGAAAATATTTTGCAATTTTTTCAAATATTTTTAGAATGTAAAAATTGAATGACTATCTAATGTTATTAAATATTTTGCTCAGGAAAAGAAAGCAGTAGTTGTAAATCTCACTGTATTTCAAACATTCTTTCTCATCCTCAGAATCTACCATTAATAATAATTTTTAGAAGCTGAGACTTTATTCCAAGTTTCCACCTTGGGGGAGTTTTCTTTTTATCTTGGCATTGCAAACCTTTTAAAAGAAGCATTTAGAATGGAAGGCATGACAGATCTTTTAAATGGAATATACAGCTACTGAGCTCCACACTATAATTACTGTCATACTGCAGAAGGTTAAATATTTATGAAGAATGTGCTTTTTATCATTCAGTCTAATTTTTAAACCTGAATTCTGTAATTGCATTGAAATGCCAATAATCAAGGGGGGGTTCTCTCTTGGCAGGCAAAAGATTTTTACCAGTTCCATTTATTTGTGAAGCGTGGCCAGTGGAGGTATATAAACAAAATCTGTGGAATTTTTTCATTTTGGACAAAGAATAAATTGAAAACAGTTTTGCCAAATAACTTCTTAGGCAATGCCTAATTGATTTTTTCCCAGAGATTGGAAATCGGGCTTCCCTCCTATATGTATATTGAGTTTTATATTTGGTCATTTTGTGAATTTTTTCATCCCCAAATTTGGCTAGGCTAAATATCAAAGCGAAAACTATTCTTACTAGTGTAGATTGCCATACTGAAATCATACAGTAAACTTCTGAAGAGTTTCATGCTAAAATTTACTGCATAACCCAAATTTGCCTGATGTTTGCACTTTGATAAATTTGTTGAAAACCTGATCCAAATTCTGGTTTTAACAATGTTATTACAGATATCTTTCACCTCTTTTTACAGTTCTATAATCAAAATACTAATAAAACAAACAGGTGAAATTATTTCTGTTTAATAATTTGATGGATGCACATTAAGCTCCACCATTTTCATATCATAGTTTTTTGTAAATTAAGCTATAAGAATTGTCTGAATAGATTTACTAGAAAGCTTATCCTAGAGGATTTTATAGTTAATCTGGCTTTTAAAAACTTTTAATCTTTGATGTGAAATATTGTTTTGTTTGTTGGGAAATATTAGGAAAAAAAGTTACAGTCATCTAAAATGGGCTCAACAGGTATCTGACACCTAAATCTAAATTGTCATCCAAATTCTGCTTGCACAATAAATGCTTAAACCAAGAGGCATCTAGATGTTTTCTCATCACTTGATAGTCCCTCGGGTGTGATTCATAAAGTCCTGTCATTTGTGCAGGCCCAGAATGCACAAGCTAGTTCCCACTTATGCTAGGAAGTCAGAAGTGAAGCAGAGCAGTGCCCAAGTCTTTGCCCTGGCAGAGGAGGTGGAACTTCTTGCTGAATGGCATTCCAGTACAGAGTTACTGAACTGGGTCCCTGTCAGCATTGCTTTCTAGCTATTTTCCTTAAATAACTAGCTGCTGGAGGAGAAGTGATGGCAGTTTGACCATCTTTTATTTTACAGATTTGGGGCTAATACACTTACCTGAGAGGTGATGCTTACTTAAGAGAAAAGGAGTCCTGGGTTTGATTCTTGATTCTAGGGCTATTTATGTGTTTACATTTAGTAGGAAATAACAAGAAAACAAATGAACAAAAGAAACAAAAGAAAAGCAAATGTTTAGATCAGAGTGTTGTACAAACTTACTTTCCCTGGAGTCTTTCAGATGACTGGCCTGTGCATTGTGTGCTTTTCTACAGGACAGTGCAGCTTCTGTCAGAGGCATGGGGGGCACACTGCCTTCTGATAAGGGCTGTCCATCTGGAGGAGCAATGCCTGGCTTTGAAACCACTCAGGCTAGAGAGGGTCCTCCACATTTCCACAAAGTATTCTAGTCACTGGGAAGGGGTAGGGGGTTAGTTTAATTGAACTCTAGGTGCCTATTTTTGAGGTGGAAACTACCTTGACTACCTTAACAATAAATGTATTCAGGATGTGATTTGTCTTATCTGAGAATAAATGTCTAAAGAATGTCAGGTCAGCCAACTCCTCCAAATATTTCCTTCTTTCCATCAGCTGGAAAGGGCCCCAGCCTTAATTAGCACAGCCACAGCCATTTAATGCTCTATTAAATGAACGCTACCCACTGATATTCAGAGGAACACCACCATGGTGCAGCTTTGTTCTAAAAGAAAACAAGTCCTTCTCAGTTGTGTGAAAGTTATGTCCTTGTCGTCAGGAGGAGATGCTGGACCCTGTTTCCAGGAGGGCTGGAAGGACCATCCAGAGTCACAGAAGTGAGCACTCCATAGTGCAGTGTTTTCTGGGGGGTACTCTCAGGAACTCTCTATTAACAGTGCAGGGTAGCCCTTCTGAGAGTTCTAAGTCTTCTTGTGCATTAGACAAGGAATGTAGGGGCCCAAATTCTGGTGTTACTTCCATTCAGGGTAAGCATTTACATTCTAAGTAGGCCTGGCTTTTCACAGCTTCCGGAAAATATTGTAAGGGCTAAAAGAATCTTAGTGGTGTCAATAAATTTGAGTCACAAAGCATCTTGTATTTAAAATGAATGTTGTTCTGCTTCTTTTCATTACAATTTAAGTAACTACTTAGAATTGAAAAAAAATATATTAATTGGCATTTACAGAATGCATTTTCTTCAATCTATAAAGCTGGGAATATATACTTTGAGAATTTGTTATGAATCTAGTATTGACTATGACTCTTTCTCAGTTTAGTTTTGTTCTGTTGCCAGCCTGAATGCATAGAGTTAAATCATGAGAAATGGCAACAAGGTTGCTCAAGAAGTGAGTGAGAATGTAGAACAATGACACAGATAAGGCAGCCTAAGGTATAAAACTTCAAAGAATTTTAGGTATGAGTGGCTTCTGGGCTACTGGGAGTCAAACTGGCTCCATATAGGCTGAAATGGGATACTATTCCTAGGGCTATGTCTGGGTTCAGCAGAGATCTGAAACTTCAAATACATTAGAAAAGGGGAGGGGACACAAATAGATTAGAAAAGGCCATGCGAGATGAATCAATGGAAAGTTGAGAGTCAGACTGCAAGAGACATGGGGAGACATCATGTATGGTGATCTGAGTGGAGTGTTGGGTCTTTTTTGGGTTTGTTTTGCTTTACCTCCAGGAATGAGGTTAGCTCAGTTCGGGGGAAAATCAAAGCTTTCAAACAGTTCTGTAGATGTTCCTACCTTTCAAGAGATTAATGTTTTTCTTCTTGTTTTGCAGATGTGATCACTGTGTTGTCATATAGATATAAATCTGTAGATATATTGGAGAAAATAATCATGACCAACATCTTATTGTGTCCCAGATAAAGCCTGGGAGAGGTTAAGCTGTGGAATCCCACCCAAGAGAAATGGAATTAAGGTCTAGCAACTTTGAAGTATATTCAGGAAGATCCAAAAGAAAGAGTTTCAGATATTTATTAGCTGTGACCGATGTTCATAACTGCTTCTCTAGTATTATGTTAATAAAAAGGGTATAAATCTGGATTCTTCTAGGGCTCAGATTCAAAAAAGGCAGACTGAGGACTGGCAAGATGATTATAGACAATTTAGATTCTGTCTGTTTTATCCAGAGTGACCTTGTACAGAAGTTATCTGTGTTGAGCAACACAGAAAACTAAAACATTACATTGTTTAACCTTTGTTATCTATTCTCTATTTGTTTTATTTTTTATCTATTCTTTAACCAGTAAAAGAGGATTTCTTGCAAAGCTATTCTTCTGCATCCTTTGCTGCTTTGTATTCACAAGTGCATAAAAGATTAAATTTGAACTCTGTTTACAGCATGTTAATAGTATTGTATTACATTTATTGCTGATCAGCTTCTAGGAAGCACAAATGTTTTCGGTGAACACTTGTGGCTTTTTTTGGCTCCCTTAATTTGAGTAGAACAAGAGTTGAAGGGGCAATAAATGTTGAACCAGGTTGCTATATTCAGAAAAGTATAGTCAGAATAAAATATGTTATATTAATTCTACTAAGCCAATATTAATTTTGCTTAAAATGTGTTACCCTAGTCTCTTTGTTCTTCAGAACAATTTCAGTGTCCTTGAAACTGTAGGCATTATAGGCAAACTGTAGAATATTTGAAGAATTCAGAATAGTTAAGCCATTAAAATTTGAGTGGAGTCCCTTTTATATCTCTAGCAAGTAGCTCATCTGAGCTCTTTAACTCCAGTTACATTGCTTCAAAAATCACTGATTTGAAAGGCATTAGGAGCTGAGGGCAAGTTGTAGTAGTGATAATTGTTGGAATGATATGATTTAAGAGGTCTAATTACAAGATCTGGAGAAAAGCTGTTTGCTTCCCAAAACATCTTCATAGGGATCCTTAGAGGAAATCCTATTATATCTCCTTTCCAGAACCCCAATCTGATTTCATACATAAGTAGTCATGCAATTTTAAAGAATGATGGTGAGTTACCCGTAGGTTTTTTTATTCTATTTTGGAGTCTTGCCTGACAACATTAATGCAAGCATGTTCTAAATTACACTTAGCAGAAAGTATAGCACAAAAAAATTCAGCATTGCGTGACTGGTTTTGCAAGCAAAGCTGTAAAGATTTTTGTTATACATCATCTGGACATCTGAAGTAATGTTGTCAAGGACTTTCAGACATTGTTTAAATCCTGTACATGTTTTTTACAGCCAATCAGGGAGAACAGCAATGGGACATTATTTCTGCAAACAGTACTGTAAAAGGTATGGCACAGTGCATTGCTTACTTTTTGTAAGAAGACATGAAGTACATTTTGCTAGAAAGTGTATAAGCTTTTAAATGATTTGATACCAGTTTATTTAAGTGAAAAAATAATTTTAATTCTGATACCCACAAAAGTCAAGCAGAGTAAGATTTTGTTTATTTTATGGGACCATTAACTATAGAATGGCGACTTACATTTCCTATATTTAATCCTCAGAACAGCAAGCAATCTACAGCCAGATCTGTTCAATTACTCTCAGTGATTTAAAGGAACATTGTTACCTCTTGCAAATGAAATATCAATATAAGCACTTCAAAAATATTGAAAAGCTTGATCCTTTCAGCAGTTTATTATTTTATTTACAAACATTTTATATTGCTATATTTTATGTATCTGTTTGCTTTCTTTGTTGGCTTTATTAGAAAAGAATGTAGTGCTATCTTTAGCTTAACTTAGCTAGATCTATAAATGTAATAAAAATAATCTTTGACCTCACTGATGCAACACCTTTTTCTTCCTGTCCACTATTTTCTTCTCCTCTTCATGGTTTCTACAGAAATAGGCAGAAGCAGGGCAGTATAGTCCCTGTTGTCCTTATATCATGGTTCACCTATAGCTACATTTTGCTTTCCTGAATCTTTTTTTCACAGCTGACAATCAAGACAAGTGGCCTTAGCACACATGCAGTAAGAACAGCACCACCATGTCTCAGTGAGACCATATCTGCATGATTTTGAGAGAAAATCTCTATTGAGGTACGCAGTAAATAAAGCCATCTCGTGAAAGGAATCAATGAAAATGACTGTTGTGGGATAGCTACTAATGACCAGCCCTGAAGTTTGTGTTAACTTTCACCTTTTCCTCTTGAGCTAACCTACATTTGATGGTAACATCATGTGTCAGGAGAGAGCCCTTTAGAGGACACCTCTTGATCTAGACCAAATTGAGGGAGAATAGTTAGACATTCCACAGTATTCCTCTGGAGATGTTACAGACAGAGCTGGTTCTCTTTCTTCCATGAACATGTATATGAATTATATAACAAAAAAAAAAAAAAAAAAAGGGCAAAAATGCTTAGCAACTCTACATTTCTGTGTCCTCTTATCTAAACCACAGCTGGCATCTGAGCACAGTCATGGCCTTGCTCTGCAGTTTATGAAAGTCTTTCTCTGTTCACCATGTTCATCATCTGAGAGACTTCTCTTATCAGGTCAGCATGAACCTTCAGACATGTTTCATTCAATAAAGGGCAGTGGCTGTGGCTGCTTCTGGATTTCAGACTAGCATTTTAACCTGGACAGTCAGATTAGAAATCATTGCTTTTTCTCAGAGATTGTCCATGGAGGCTAAAAAGTTGTTAGCAGGTGATAAATAGGTGCCTTTCAAAGGAAAGATGACTGTTCTTATGATCCACATCTTGTAAACCAATCTGCAGTTGTCTGCTTTGTCTTATTGTTGAATTGCTTGCCTGTATGAGCAAATTGTCATTTGTCTCAGTAACAACTCCTGCATATTTTTGTTTTGTTTTGGAGTATGAAATAGAGAGAAGAAAACTGGAATTTCCTTTGCATGAGGCATTTGCTTAATATACTAGAAAAGGCAAAAAATCCCTGGTAACTTCTTTACTGATAGACAAGCTCCAAGAAAGCTAGAGGAAAAATCTGTTTTAATTCATTAGCTGTCTCTCCCTTATGCTTGAATTACAGGTGTCAAAATATGTGTAATTTAGTAGACTTTTCTAGGGATATAAAAGAAAAATAACTTGATCCACTACAAATCTTTAGTTTGGGCTGCAGAACACACCATCAATGAACCATAACTGTTGGGACTATCTGCATCCTTCTGCTGCATTTAACTTCATTGTCTTTTTTGTGATAAATTGTAAAACAACATATTAAGTTAGCAGATCTGTCCTGCTGGAAAATTTGTAGAGCAGGCATGGTTTTAAATTAGCTCTGTAGAAGAGTTTACATAGCATACATTGGATTGACAGGCAGTAACTAAAAGCTGAAATGTGCTAATTTGGGTAGAGGGGATTTTATGAGACATGAGTTGTTTTCATGAACACTTGGAGTCTAGATAATTTCTACATGATTTCTTGTTCTTTGAAAGGTATCTGGCTCTAACCAACTCTGCTATGGAATTTTAAAGTTTTCTTTTGCTGTCATACAGTTTGGCTAGTTTAAGAAGGATGGCTAAACAACCTTGTTGTTGTTTTCTGGGACCAGGGAGGGAAGACTTTAGTCTCATTTTAATAAATTCATTTACACCATTTCAGAAGTGCAGAAGGATTATGGAACAACTACACATAATTTTTGTTTTCTTCAAGTCCCTTTTCCAATAGTGAAAAGTACATGATAACAAAGTGTGTTGGCTTTAATGAATCTGTGTTGATTTAAATGAGTTGAAAGTTTGGTTTATCATCTGGAAAAGTCTAGTATATGTTTAATGTCTGTGTATTTTATTTGATGATTTGGGTTTCTTCCATTATTTAACTTCCTATAATGCTAAATTCCTGTGATATGATTGCAATAGTTCCATAGAAAGTAGAGCTGATGTAGGTCCTCTCTGCCCTCGTTGGTTTTTTTTAACTTTTGCCTAAGGAGAAAGCAAGACTTCAGAAAAGGTTCAGCTAAGCTACAGAGAGCTTATCACTGGAGAGAGCAAACTTGTCACTGGAGATGGCATAGACAGAGAAATTATACTCTCTACACTGAAATGATCTTCCTTTAAGTGTTAGGTGTCTTTAAAGATTAGAAGATTTTGTTTTAATGACTTCAGTTTGGAGATATTTAAAATGTAGCATTTTTTCTCCAGTTGTGGACTCCATGTCGTTGGTTGGTTGGTTGGTTTGTTGTTTTTTGGTTGTTTTGTTTGTTTGTTTGTTTGGTTGGCTTTTTTTGTTGTTGTTGTTTTGTTTTGTTTGTTTGTTTTTTTTTTTCAGAACGTAGAGACCATTTTCCTCTGACAATATTCACAAAGCCTTCAGGAGTCTATCAGAGCCACGGTATTCAAGCCCCTAAAAAGAATCTGGTACTTACGAAGGTGCTTTTGAAAATTCCAGTGGTTACCTTTCTGCATTTCCAGATACATAAATACCTTTAAAAACATGCTGTTTTTAAAAAATATTTAAATTTATTAAAAATAAAAATTACCTGCCAACTTCTCACTAGGCAAATTTACAAGGTATCTATTTCTGGCCGAATATACTGTCAAAAGGCATTGATTTAAAATACTTATTCTTTTTCTTTCATTTTGAGACACTGATATATTCTGCAGCATTTCCATTTTCAGAGCAAGGTAAATTGCATGGTTTACCATGTAGGGCTCTGGTGCATGTGCTTAAAAATAAGTTCCTGTTTTACCTACACATTAAAGTTTTCATTGTCCTTCTTAAGGGTAGAAGTTTGCATTTGGTTTCCTCAAAAACATTGACTTGTCTGCTTTTTGTATGGCTTTAAACAGAACTTGAATGTCATTCTCCACTGTAACACTGGTTGTATTTCAGGGGTCTTATAAAAGGGGTCTGACAAATGAGACGGTAGGATGCAGCTGTCCCAGAAGGGGAAAAGTATTCTGGGGCAGGAGTTAGCAGGGCTTATTGACAAGGCTTTAAACTAGATATGAGAGGGGACAGGGAGATAACTGGCCCTGTTAGGAATAAGCTCAAGGGAAGCATGCCAAAGCTTGAAGGATGGTGGACTGGTGAGGGCTCTCCCTCTGCCACTTCATTTGAGAGATGGGAAAGATGTTTAGAAACCGTGGAAGCACCTCAGAAGGGTCTGGTAGGGAATGGGGCCCACACTCACAAAAAGGTGTTGGATTCATTAGCTCATCTCAAGTGCATCTATACCAATGCATGCAGTATGAGCAACAAACAGGGGGAGCTTGAAGCCAAGATGCAGCACGAGAACTATGACATAGTAGCTATAACAGAAACGTGGTGGGATGCCTCACATGACTGGAGTGCTGCAATCGATGGCTACAAGGTCTTCAGGAGGGATAAACAGGGAAGGAGAGGTGGTGGAGTGGCTCTGTATGTAAGAGAATGCTGTGACAGCTCAGAAATCAAGTATAGCGATAATGGGGTTGAAAGTGTTTGGATTAGGTTAAGGACCAATAAAACACATCTTGCTGTGGGATTCTGCTATAGACCTCCCAACCAAAGCAGTGAGGTGGATGAAGCTTGGTGCCCTCCTGGACCTGCTTCTTGTGAACAGGGAAGAGCTTGTGGGGGAAGTAAAGGTTGGAGGCTGTCTAGTGTGCAGTGATCATGAGATGATTGAGTTTTCGATCCTTGGAGAAACAAAGAGAGGGGTTAGTAAAACTGCCACCTTAGACTTTCGGAGGGCTAACTTTGACCTGTTCAAAAGACTGATTAACAAAATCCCTTGGGAGGCTGCCTTGAAGGATATGGGAGTCCAGGAAGGCTGGACACACTTCAAGAGCGAAGTCTTAAAGGCACAGGAACAGGCTGTTCCAATGTGCCGAAAAACAAGCAGGAGGGGAAGGAGACCGGCCTGGCTAAACAGGGACCTTTGGCTGGATCTCAAGAACAAAAGGAGAATCTATTGCCCTTGGAAGAGGGGCCAGGTCTGTCATGAAGACTATAAAGTTGTAGTGAAGTTATGCAGGGAGAACATTAGGAGAGCCAAAGCGCAGCTAGAGCTCAACTTGGCTACAGCTGTTAAGGATAATAAAAAATGTTTCTATAAATTCGTTAACAGCAAAAGGAGGATTAGGGAAAATATCCCTCCTTTATTGGATGCAGAGGGAAACATGGTAACTAAGGACGAGGAAAAGGCTGAGGTGCTCAATGCCTACTTTGCCTCAGTCTTTAGCAGTGGAACTGGCTGTTCCCTGGACACCCAGCCTCATGAGCCGGGGGATGGGGAGGGGAAGCAGATTGAGGTCAGCACAGTTGAAGAGGAGGTGGTCAGAGACCTGCTACACCACTTGGATGCACACAAGTCTGCGGGACCAGATGGGTTACACCCAAGGGTGCTGAAAGAGTTGGCAGATGTGCTCACTAAGCTGCTGTCCATGATTTACTGGAAATCATGGCTAACTGGGGGGGTCCCATTGGACTGGAGGGTGGCAAATGTGACATCCATGTACAAGAAAGGCAGAAAGGAGGATCCAGGAAACTATAGACCTGTCAGTCTGACCTCAGTGTCAGGGAAGGTCATGGAGCAGGTCATCTCGAGTGTCATTAAAAGTCATGTAATGGACAACCAGGGGATCAGGCCTAGTCAGCATGGGTTTATGAAAGGCAGGTCCTGCCTGACAAACCTGATCTCCTTCTATGACAAGATGACCCGACTATTGGATGAGGGAAAAGCTGTGGATGTTATCTACCTGGATTTTCAAAAAGCATTTGACACAGTTCCCCATAGGATTCTCACAGAAAAACTGGCTGCCCATGGCCTGGATGAGCGAACAGTCTGCTGGGTCAAGCACTGGCTGGATGGACGGTCCCAGAGAGTGGTGGTAAAATACTTGAGTGATGTATGCCGCTGATAGAACATAGAGGAATTCACCTTAGCACCTAGGTGATATTCTATGGTGACTTCACTATGGTGACTTCAGTGAGACTGGGAATTTCCAACTTTAACTGAATCCACTCTACCAGTTTTGTAGGAGAACTGTCATATCACTCTGTAGCGGAAGCCAGAGTTTTATAGATACATTTGTCTGTAGGGTTTTTTAGATACGTTCCTCACTTGCCAAGTTAAGAACAAGTTCTCAGAAATTGATTTTACAGATAAGAAAGGGAAATTTATCAGGGATATTAACGGTATTTAAAATATTCTAAGTACAATTCTCCTCTCAGAGGTATAAATCAAGTCTGACATTAAATATAGCAGAAATTACATGTTCACCAGCAAGAGGAAAAGGTGGTTTTCCTGCTCTCTCAATACTTCAGAAGATATGCTTGCTTAGTATATTTTATGTCTATGGGCCTATAGTATTGTCTCCCTTTCTTCAGATGATTGTATGGGGCGCACTAGGTTTAAACAGCGTATCTGAGAGCAGAATGAGGTAACAATCCTGCTTATTAGAAAAAGATTTTCCCAATTGCTAAAATTTTGGTTAAACATGATCATAAACATGGTATATCCTTTTAGATTAGAAAAGACATTTTCTGGGCATTCTTTTTGTGGTTGATTGCACCTATCACATATTTAACTATAAATGTGAAGCTGTGGCACAGATTCCTTGTGAAATTGGCTAAGAGATATACTAAAGGTGTCCTTCAAAAACAGGAATTATCTTAGACGCTCTACCCTTTGTTGGCAGACAAAGAAGTTAAGGATTGAATGGAAAAATAAACAGAACCCATTGAGAGATGAACATTTTGAGAGCTGTGGGGAATTCGGCACTTTTACTGTTGCAGTCTCCTCACAGACAGGTTTGAGGGTCATTTATCACCCGCTCTTCCTCATCTACAGTGTTTGAATATTATGTCTATCATCAGACAAGACGTAAAAATAAGCTCTGGGCATTCATTCCATTTAAATGTTTTTATCAAGAGCATTTGTCAGTTCCCAGGTTGGTCTGAACTAGAAGACAGGTCTATGGGTGAAGATAGGTCTTGCTGCAATGTACACACCAGGGCTGTGGTGTCACAGTATAAAGCATTCAGTGGCAAAATTTGTATCAAACCCCACAATGGCCACAGCATGCCACTTCTCTGGTTGTCTCTGCATGACCAGTGATTTGAAGCAAATGTATAAAAAAATACATCAGTTTCTTGATCCAATTCACACGATAACTGCCCACAAAGTTGTACCAGTCCCAAGGCAGTACAAATTTGAGGTCAGGAATATCTCAAGGTGCTGTAATACCTTGTAATACAGAACTTCTGTAGTTTAATAAGCAAATTTTGGCAGTTTTGGAATGAAAGGTTGTCTTACATTCAGATCTGCTCAGGGTTACTTGTGTTTGCAGAAGTGTGTGATGACCTGAACAAGGGACCTGATGCAGCTGAAAAAACAGTTTTTGTTTGGGTTCTTTTTCAGCTGAATCCACTCCTGTTCTGGCACAGCTCTGACCAGCTTTGGCTAGATTAAACAGTATCTCTGAGTGTTCAACCATGGCTTGTATCTACTGAAATCACATTCTGAATCACTGGTTTGGGGAAAAAGAAATGTAGGGGCATCATCCCCCAGCAAGTAGTTATTACTAAACAATCAAACACAAGAGATGATGGCCAGTCTGCCAGTGGAATGGCCGCAATTTTAAAGAGCTGAGGTCCTTCAGTTAGTAGGAACAATGCCAAAGCTGTCTTCTGAATAAGGTAATGAAGAGTTTAGCAGCAATATCAGTGTAATGTATTCCTGCTGTCTGCACTGGGCACATTGTCCTCCCAGCTGGTTCAGCATAACTGTTTATAAGGCAAGCAGTTATGTAGGTGGAGAAGAGAGCTGATTCTACTAAGCCACTTTCTCCTTCATGTTTAAATTGTTATTTCCAGTATACTCACAGCTAAACAGACCAATTCAAGGCTAGTAACCTGAGGCACAGGAGAAGAAAAAGCATCTTTTCGTGACAGATGAGAGGCAGTAAAACTCTCATGCTTGTGATAAGGTGGAGGGAACATATCAGAACTCTGCAGGTCCCCATAGAGGCTGTGACACCCATTTTACCTTTGCTCTGAGAACAGGAGAAAAGCAAACTTTTCACTTTCATGAGCTGTCAATTCTCATTCAACATCATGAACAGTTAATTCACTTGTTAAAATCAATTTTTCATGCATTGCCCTATTTGTAAGGGATAGTAAATCCTTTCCTTATTTACTGTGCTTGAAATTTAACTTTCTTCCATAAGGTTGTATAAAAAAAGTTCTTGTATGAATCACAAAAAGGAGCATTTGAGGCAGTTCAACTTCTCAATTATTTTCTTTTCAGTTTATGAATGCCTGAGTATTAGCTGACTCAAGTTTATTAAGTATGAAAAAACGGCACTAGGATTTTGCCATCATTTGATGTTAAATAATTAACCTAGAAAACTAATGCCAACATCCTAAAACTTCATATGTATGGTATTCAATAGATAGCTATATGCAATAATAAATATCTTATGGAATTAATATAATTGAAGCCCACACAAGAATAAGGAAGATGTCAAAAGTAGTATCATATACAGTTGGCTTAGTCAGCAAGAAACCAATTGATCCACAGATGCTCTTTTTTTCTATAAGAAAATATCCTCTTTTGCAAGTCTCCTGTCTACAAAATGTATAATATGAACTCTTCTCCTCCTGCAGGCTGTAAATCATTTATTCATCAAACCCTTTTATTTGTAGCACATAGAAAACTTAGTACAAATTTGAAAACAAAAAAGGGGAAAATTAGACACTTAGGTGAATAATAAGTCTAATTGCATTATACTGCACTGACTTTTTTAAAAGAGGCCTTTAGGCACTGGAATCAGCTGATAGTCAGATGGATTTGGATGCCTTTTCTCTGTTTGGGTGGCACAGACAAGAACTGGGCAAGAGGCTGTTTTTCCTAAGAGTGCTTGTTCATCATATGTAAGGATGTGAACATAGGGAATGAGGCTATGATAAGAGGTTCCCCTGTATCCCTTACTATCCACTCCCAGTGTCCTTGTCCATTCATGTGGCTGTCTGGTCCCAGCCAGCGTGACAGTCAAAATGGACTAGGTGGTCTTTTTTTCTGCAGAGTGTGTCCTTTTTTCACCTCTATTATTCCCCTTGCACAGGAACACACACATTCAAGCAAGAAAATGATAAGACACTGAAATAAACAAGACGTGGTATGGTTTCAATTTCTTCCAGCACATCCACACTTATCTTACTTTTGGTTTAGTTACATTTCAGTAAACTTTTGTTATCTGACTATATAACGTAACTTGCATTCTTGCTCTTTGTACTTTACACAAAGTCACAAGGGGAAAAAATACCCCATTCCTACATGGATCAAGAGAATGTTTCTCAGACTTTTTCATTACTTCAAAAGAAATACTGCTACCAGTCATAGTATGGGTAAAAGCCTCATAATATTGTCAAGAACATAACTGCTGTTCTAGCAACAAGAAAAATATGTTCCTTTGATTATACATTTCTATTTACCAAATGCATTAGATGATAACTACTCGCCTGTGATAGTGTGACAATAGTTCTTCCTATAATGCAATGATGCAAATCAAATAAGCTGAATTTTATTCATTTAAAGTTTAAAATATATCAGAGCAAACATACATAAAGTATGTTTTGGACCCCATAATGCTGTGATTTCCCATTCATTTGAGCAGTATTCTATAAAAATATCATCAGTTCATGGAACTATTTTCTTAGAGTATTAATATAATAGTTAATTATAGAACAGATGTGATACAGCAGCAAACTGGAGAGGAAGGAAGAATTTCACAAAATTCAGTAGAGGTACCCTGAGAAATCTGGTGTAAGAAATACTGCAAGAACTCTTCCTTTTGTAACTGAGTGTATCTGGACTGAACTCTGTTGAGTCCTAGAAGCTTACCTGATAATTATTGTTGAAATGCTGCTGACTGATTGACTGAAAACCAAGAAGGGGAGGGCATGTTAGTTGTTCTGCTGTTTTACTGTGAATGCATACACGTTCCTGTTTCTGTAACCCTCATCCAAATTAAATAAAGAAGAATTTTGCCATTCACTTCAGAACAGTCCTTTGTTCAAGCCATGTGCCTTCATAATTGAAGCTATGTTTCTGAGTTGTATTACAATTTATTTTTATACTAAGGGATCCCTCAGGCACCTGCTGTTTGGGGTTTGGCTCTTAAGCCATGTTTTGGCAGAGCATGATGTCAATAGTTAGTTAAAAGATGATGTCATTATGATAGGATTATTGACTTGGAAGTTAATTGAAGACATTGCTTTCATAGACAACACAGTGACACCCAAGCCAAAAATTTCACGTCCTGTACCATTAAAAAAAAAAGTGTTCTCAGACCAATGAGACCAGCTGTTCCTATGCATCCAGCTGCTCCCCGCCCTGACTTGCATATTTTATATATCCCAGAAGGCATTTAAAATCTGCAGCATCACTGTTGAGTTTATTGCACTATTAACTTAAAAACTGCATCAACTGTTGTGTGGTAGTTAAGTAGAAAATTTACTGTGTATGGGTTATTGTTGCAAGAAAAGAGAGTACTGCTCTTCTTTGCTAATATTCTAGGACACATAAATGCAATTTCATTTATTTTTGGTAAGCAAAATACTAATAAAAGTTTTTTTCACTCATAAGATATTTGCGTGACTTCTATCTGTAACTGGCTTTTCTAATGCAATTGCAAAATGAAGGAATTAACATTGAACATATAATCTTTCCAGCATAACTGGGCATTTGTGCAGAGCCATATAAATAAAAGTTACTGGGTTAAGAATGAGAAAAGAATAATGTTAACAGCTGTAGGGGCACATACTTGCAACTATTTCAGTTGGTATATACCTAGTAGCAAGTTCAACACACTTTGTTGACATATGTCAGTTTAATACTTTTGCCTTAATTGTACTTTTTATTACTTTATTAATGTATTAGAGAACATCTACTAATATACTCCTGAAAAATTTCATTCATAATGTGAGCTAAATTAGGGCTTTAGACTCACAGACTTTGAAAAAGAGAAAGGAGAAGGGATATTCGTCTAAATAGTTTTGATATACAGCCTCTTACTTGTGGGGTGCATGTGTGAACTTTCCTAAATGTCTGGTCAGCCATGCTAGATAAAGCAGAAGAAAGATACATAAAAATATGCCTTACCCCATCTTATTTCTCTTTAGACATTTGAAACCTGTGTGGATGACAACAGAAAATGAGAATCCTGGCTTTCTGCAGAAACTGGGTCTGAAAATGCATGTAGACAAGGAAACATGAAATGATCATCTTTGAGCCCCAAAGAAATGAAGTTTTCATCTAAAATATTCTGTGATGGTAAGTCTCACACACTCATCAATGAGTGCCGTATTTCCCTATGCAAATAGGCTCAAGCAAGATTAAAAAAAAGATGGATTTTTTTTTCTCAGATGTTCCAAAACAATGTTGATTTATTCAAACACGGTAGATGTTATTTCACATACAACATCAGGAGAAAGGTACAAGGAACAGCAAAGCGCATGTAAAAGGATTATACAGCACCAATAGTAGATGTAGCAATGTTCCTGATGAAGTAATTTTTTGGGTTTTTTTTCCTAGGAGACTTCTATCCCTTTCCATACTCTTTCAGCAGTGTTAATGGAATAATCATTATACTTTAAACTTTGTCCTCTGCAGGTACAGTATCTGGCTTTCAAAGACTAACACTAATCTGTGTTGCGAAGCAAAGAGCAAGACTTAGTCCTGAAGTGCACCCTGATTAATGACTTGATTGGCATTTCTTCTTGTACTCAAGAGGGGTGGTAGGCTTTGAATTGGACATTGAACTCTCATGAAGTGTTGTATTTATTTTATATTTGCAAGAGTGATCACAGACTTGGCTAGCTGCCCTGAGGAAACAGGCCTCTGGAGCAATACCCAAGTGGTTGTACTTTAAACCTGAGATGGTAGTTTTACAGAATTAAATACCTGTATTGCATAACTCTGGAAAGGTATTTTCAGAGATTTTTTTTTTTTCTTTTATGAATAGATATGGCATGACTTCAGGGCTCACTATTGGTGTTTCTACAGTCTCAATTGGAATGTGCTTCAGCCTCTTTCTTTCATTTTCTTTTCACTTTCTTCTGTTGACTTTTGTTGTTTAGCACTTCTTTAGAAATAGGGTAGCAAATATATTTAATGCAGTAATGCATGTGTGGAAAGTGAATGTTACTTTTGTGAAACTGAAAATTCACACTCTGAATCCTAGTTTTAAGTATTGTAACTCTTGAACTTAGGGCATCTATGGCAGGTAAATATTACCATCATTAGTGTGGGTGTGATTATTGTCCATCACCATCATAGCTACCACACAGCTATCTGTAAAACCTCCAGGATAAGGTATTTTAGAGTCATGCCATCCCTGCACAAGGCATACACATTTAGTATGACACACTATCTGTGGGCCCCTTTGAACTTAGTGGCCAGGGCACGGGTCATGTAAGCTTTTGCTTCAGGATGTCCCCCTGAAGTGGTCACTTCACCTCCTGATCCTACAGATCACATGCTATGAGGTCCCAGCACTAACACAGCGATAGTGACCCAATGGTTCATGCTACAATTCTCTTTCTACAGACAAGCAATATTGGGTGGGGGGAAACATGTGCATGTGTCCTGCTTAGTCACAGGCAAGATACTGGTATCAAGTAGCATTATACATCTAAAAGTATTCTCAATACCAACACCAGGCATCAATATTGCTCTGGCATTAACGATTCAACACTTATACCCTCTGCTGCCCTGTATGACCTACCACAGGTGAACTTGATGCAACCCTCCCTCCTTGTACTCCTCTGGCTCCTGGTCACATGCCCTGGTAGTATTTTTCCTTTCCCAGCAAAAAGTTGGTGAATGCAGTGGGCTTAGCCTGGGACTGTAGGGAGGCACTAGTGAAGGTCGAACTATACTAAGGTGGGAAGCCTTTCATCTGGGCCAAAATCTCTTAGGTCCAGATGGCTCCTGCAGAGATCACATTAGCAAGAAAATGGGATAATAATGACTGTAGAAAAAATTACTGCCCCACCTTACAGAAACACCCCTGAATTTCTCTTTTCCAAAACTTTAACAGGAGTATGATGGTACTATAATCCTATTATTTTTGGCATTTGCCTCATGTAAGATTTGACATTATTGCCATCAGAAACTTTCCCTCCTTGTTGTATATTCTGGGTCAGCAATAGACCATGTAGGTGCAACCCAGTGGCAAACAACTGCTTTCCAACCAATCCACTAGCTAAATTCTCAAGTTACATTTAACTGGAATCTAAACTGGAGTTGAATCCTAAATTCTGGTCTTCCAAACTAGAAGCTGATGAACAAAAGAGAAAGGAAAGATGCAATTCAGAAAATATTTTATTGAGTACAATACCATTTCATTGTAGGCTTTCATCAAAGATCTACTTTATAAAACACCACCAACCTCTCTGAGGTTGAATACAGCTTGGGCAGGTGCACAAGGAGCAAGAGAGAGAGGGGCAGCATCTGCAAATTTTCATGCAAGCAGCATAATATGAGATATTTGCATCCAGACGGTACCTTGTCATAGTGCCCAAGCTTGCACCATCTCACTAGGAAAAAATTAATGCATCTACATTTAAATATTATAAAGGATTGTAACAATTAGTTACAAGTTCAAATTTACAGGGTGTTACCACTGCACATTCAACAGCTAAACTCAAGATCATAAAATAAAAATCAGGAGCTCAGAATGAAAGTACTATAGTAAGCCTTGTGTGGAAACAGGATTAAGTCTAACTCCAGAAATTGATGGCTAACAAGACATCATAACTACTGTAGACAAGGACAGCTGTAATTTTTACCAGTGTACTAACATCTAACTTCCATTTTTAGCAGATGGAAGACCATAAAAGTTCCTGGAATTGGGGTTAATCCCACAGCACACGTCTAATCAAGACTTGGCATCATGGTTCTTGGAAGGAGATTAAATGAACAGTAGTCCATGGGCAATTTTCAGTTGCATGAAGCACCTGTTCAACTCGTAGAAAACAGCCTTAAATGGGGTACAAATGTAATATTTATATGAATGAATTTGCTGCTTTTTGGAATGTAGACCAAATAATTTTTCTGGTGTAAGTGTTCATTTGCAGTGATGGCAAAGCATAAATGTGCTATAAAATGCAGGAACAGTCACAAGGAATCTTGAAAATGTCCCTATATTGCTTAAATTCTTCTCTAAACCCTCCTTCTTTATGAAGTATATATACATTCAGAGACTGTAGGGAGTTTTCAGGTTGACCATATTTCTGCAGCTAACTCTAGATTTTATGAGCTAGTCCCCACAGAAACTTTAAAAATCTGCCATGAAACCTGTACTGTACTGTCAAAGAATTTGAGGAGCACTTGTTTTAACAGTAAATACAAAGGTAAGTACAGCAGTTAATATGTCATATTACACAGAGACTTCCATTGTCCTTTGGGTATGCACATCCCAACATGTATAAGTACCACCACTTTATCAGGAAATAATTTTATAAAGCAGGATGGAACAATATTTTGAAATGAAAAAATCATTAAACCACATTTTAAAGCAAGAAAAATGGGAATGTAAAGTTTAGCATATTTATTAGCAATTAGAGGAGAAAGTCCAGAATAGTCCAGGAAGGCCAAAGTATTCAAATAATTCTGAAGGGTTCTGTTGAAATTAATTTCTTATTTATTAAAAAGACAACGCATTCTCAAGAGAGTATCTTCTGCAGTGAAATAATTTAGTTTCTTCATATAGACACATCATACACAATGTTAACAACCATGAAAAACAATACAAAATGCTTTCAGATTTAACAAGTAGAAAAATATAACTAGTATATATGGCAATTGTGAATCTAATACTGTACAGAAGTATTTATGGATTTTACAAATAAATTATAGCTTAAATGCCCTTTTTAAAATTTCTAAATGTACACTGGAACATAGGTTCTGAAGCTTACCACTAACTTGCCACAAATGAGTGCCAGTCAAATGTTCTGCCCACAAGTTCAAAGAATTTCTTGTTGGGTTCATGGAAATATTCATGCAGTTTCTCGAGTAACCGGGTATCTACTTGTGGGTGTGCTCGTCCTTTTGACTCATGTAAACAACGCTCTCTACCACTGTCCCTTAGGCAGTAGAAGCCTTTAGTTTTATTGAAATAAAAGTTTGAAGCATTTATCTGTGGCGATAACTTCAAAAATCTCTCTACCTTCTCTATTTCTGGGAAGGGATCTTTGATTAGTTTATCCCCATCTACAATGTGGATACGATCAAGAGGAAAATACTTCAGCCAGTTTTGCATGTGAATGTAGTATAAGCTTCTGTTTATTGCCTTGTAGTCCACATTGAGTTCACCATCTTTAATCAGGAATTGTTCAATGGATGGATACGGCTTGTGCTTCTGCATATGATTATAGAACACTTGGGTGTAATCTGATAGTACTCTCTCACTTGGGTCTCTTAAAATAAGGAGTAGTCTCATTGATTGGTTCATGTTATAAACTCTTTCAGGCACTTTAGGTGATGTGAAATATGCTGGAGTTTTTTCCACGGTGATCTGATGGGGATAAGAGAATGGCATTTGATTAATATACCATTGCAATCCATTTCTGTAATGATCTTCCCAGTCAAAGAAGTGAACTTCACTTTCTGCTGCCGCAATATCTGGATGGAGACTCAACATCTCTAACAAAGCTCTTGTTCCACCTTTTCTCACTCCAATAATGATAGTCTGTGGCAGCTGCCGGCATGATCCATTAGAATGAATGTTTTCCTTGAAGTCATTTTTTTGAGATGTTTTCTTTAAAAGCTCTCTCTGAACAGACTGAGGAGAAGTGTCAGCCTTCAAATTTATAGCCGATCTGGAAGGCACTATCTGAGGTTGAACAATAAGCAACACAGCTCCCAGCAGAAAAGCTGCCATGACAGAAGTTCTTAGTCTGGTTTCACTCAAGCAGGTAATGGGGCATAGAGTGATTTCCACTGAGAACAACTTTTAAAAGTTGTTTTTGTTTTGCTGAGTGAACGTGTATTTCTCAAACAGAAACTTTGCTGAAAGAGGGAAAAGAAAAAGAAAAGTAGCACATTATTTTATACTCAAACATATCACTACTAAAGCCACACTGCAAGTATCTTTTGCTTTTCACAACTGAACAAATTTCTTTAGTTTTCCCAACTCTATGCTCATACATCATTTGGTATAATTAAATTCTTTTAAAGACAGGCACATACAATATGCTATGAGAAAATGACTTCCAGTCATCAGGAGACATGAACATTCTGAATATTTCTCTTGCACCCAGGATTCATCTGGAGTATTAGTTTTTATTATTTTTTTTAGATCTGATTTCATTGGAGTTGAACCACAATCACAAGAGAATTAAGCGCTTTTTTGATCTGCAAGAATAGGTTTATCTTAGAAAAAACATAAAAAGGAAAAGGTGTGGACTGGACAAAAAGAGCACTCCTAAAAAGCTGAGGGTCTTGTAGGAAGTCTGGGAATTATAGTCTCCTAAGGGACCATGTGACAGCAACTTTAGATGTAAAGCCTCTTGGGAAAAAGGCTCATGCAATGTAGATGGAGCTGCCCAACTGTGAGAAGTTAACATTCTCCTAGGAGGAAGTTAAGAAGAGCTCTGGGTGAGTAGCAGACCAAAGAAAAGTTGAATCTTTGTGTCATTTTTAAGTGAAGTTAACGTTTGCTTTGTGCTTAGGGTTTCTAAAGATAGTGTCAGGTGGCACGCACTTTGATGCTGCAAAAATGTAAGACAATGAAACCACAGAATATAGTATGACTACATCAAAAAATACTAAAAGACCTGTGGTTCCAGTCATGATACTCAGGAAAGAAAATACAGAATGGATACTTCTGAAGGTCATTTCAAGAGTTAGCCAGCAAGCTGCTGTGATGTAAAGAACTAACTTTACACTTAATCAAAAGACTAAATACCACCACTGAACCCCATTTAAAGGTGAGGGTGTTTTTAATGCAATGTTTGAAGTGAAATCTTAACAGCCTCACACACAGCATAGGTGTTAGATTGTCATGTTGTGAGCAGGCTGTGCATACAAGCACCCTAAATTAAGATGCCTTCCAAAGACTTTATAACCTCAGTGGAAGGCTGGTGTAAATATGATTTTGGTACTGTCTAACTCCATTTAGAAGTGGAAGCCACAATGGCAGAGCACCTGACTGCTTTGCCTTAGTAGGCTACTGTATTTATGAATTTAAAATTGGAACAGCACATACTGTACTGGCTAACAAGGGCTGAAATATGAAATTACATATGAACGACCTGAGGAAATGCAAGGGCTAGGTTTTGGAAATTCTCCAGAGAATCTGAAAAGAAACTAATGACTTTTCCACAATAAGCTAAGTCCCAGTGTGACAAGGACTAATGATGTGTTTCTAAGTGATCTAGAAAGTTCTGTTTGATAGCTTTGCATTTACAGAGGTCATGACTCCATCCTGAATGGAGCAGGTCTGCTTCCTGATGTTTGCTACTGATTATTACTTCTATGCTTTCCCTTTCTCTAATCACTTTTAAAGGGCTACAAGGCAGTAATATTGTTAGGAAGCAGAAATCAAGGTTGGGAGGAGAGGAAAGTAAAGTGTCACAATAAATGTGAAGTTGAAAAGTGTGTGTTTCCCTGTATGCCTTCAGGCTTTGAGCTCATGGGCATGCCCTGTCTTGGGCAGAAGGTCACACCCTGGGCTGTTCTGTGATGTCTGATGTGAGGCAACTTTGCAGAGGAATTTGTTGTTCTTCCCTTTATGGTCACTGTGAAGTTTTATCTGGCTAAGAGAGCTCCATTTTGGTTATCGTCATTAATCTTCTCTCTTTCCCTGTCCTCACTATTCCTGTTAATCTTTCTCAGCTTAATCTACTTCAGTTTTAACAAGAAATAATCTTAATTATTAGCCCCACACTGAGGATACTCGTGGTGGAACACTGGGTGACAGACAATTCCATATAGATAAATTCATGGTGGATGTCCCCACTGAGCTATGCTGCCAACATATTCAGCAGCAATGTGAACAAAAGGTACAGCACCAGCCAGATTGGATCAGTGACTGATGGGTAGCTCAGTATATAAGAGCAACAAAACATCAACTCTTGCTGAATTTTAAGGTCACAGATTAACAGACTAGCCACTTACTTCAGAATATATTTTAAGAGTCACTAGCTCCATAAATAGTAAACCTGAGTTGTTGTCTTAACACCTGACTGGAAAAGCATAATAGGATTCCAGTGAGGAACAGGTTGAACTGTCATTGAAAGGAGTTAAAGCCCAATGGTAGGAACCCTTATATCTTAGTAGTCAGATTGAAATATGCTATGCTAATAGCCAAGTTCTGCAACAGTCTGTTGCTGGAAATAGAAACTTTTAGCTGCTAGTCTCAGATATTAGTGACAACACACTGCTGGGATTTTTTTTTTTTTAATTAACTATATATACCAATTAATTGGGACTGTTCATTTTTGATTCATAGTTTGCATACCACTCAGTTGCCAACTTTTTTTATTCAAGCCTTTCTGTGGCTGAGTACCGCACGGGAATGTTTGGGGGAAATAAAAGACACAGCAAGGTGTCTCTTAACTGTAGCTCTTCTCCTGTTTTGGCTGACATTGCTCTCTGAAATCAGACTTGTGGGATATTACAGGTGTGGTACCAAGGTCCTCACCTCAGATAGCTTTTTGAGCTTCAGTGTCTTCCCATTCTTAACTCAAATACTTTTGCGGGGATCACTTTTTCTAAATAAACAAAAGCAACTGTTTCCTGTTGCAACATGAGAGTATCTTCTGCTTCAGACATATAAAATTTCTTTGTCCCTCCCCAATTATTTGTTCAGGTGTGCATCAGGTGTGCACCAGGTGTTCTTACACTGCAGAACACTGCTACAGTACCTGTAGCATTTACTTTATGCACACCCAATGAACCATATCAGTAATTATGCCTTTCAAAGTATAAAATCATAAAATGGTTTGGAGGGGAGCTTAAATATTACCTAGTTTCAACCCCCCTGCCATGGGCAGGGACACCTTCCACTAGACCAGGTTGCCCAAAGCCCCGTCCAACCTGGCCTTGAACACTGCCAGGGAGGGGGCAGCCACAGCTTCTCTGGGCAACCTGTTCCAGTGTCTCACCACCCTCACAGTGAAGAATGTCTTGTTTATATCTAATCTACATCTACCCTCTTTCAGTTTAAAACCGTTACCCCTTGTCCTATCACTACACCCCTGATCAGGAGTCCCTCCCCATCTTTCCTGTAGCCCCCTTTAAGTACTGGAAGGCTGCTATAAGATCTCCCTAGAGCCTTCTCTTCTTCAGGCTGAACAACCCCAACTCTCTCAGCCTGTCCTCAGAGAAGAGGTGCTCCAGCCCCCAATCATCTTCGTGGCCTCCTCTGGACTTGCTCCAACAGGTCCACGTCCTTCTTATGTTGGTGCCCCCAGAGCTGGACACAGCACTGCAGGTGGGGTCTCACAAGAGCAGAGTAGAGGGGGAGAATCCCCTCCCTCACCCTGCTGGCCACACTTCTCTTGATGCAGCCCAGGATACAGTTGGCTTTCTGGGCTGTGAGCACACATTGCTGGCTCATATGCTACTGTTGTTTTGCTTGCAATCAATAAAGCTTTGTCTGCCTTTTCTTTCAATTCTTTCTTGTTTCTCTCAAACTGTATAGGTTTGATATCTGGATCAATTATTTTGTTGTGTTAGACTAATGCAACACAATGGACATGAGTGTGCCTCTAAATTCAGCACAAAACATATGTTGTGTGAGCAAAATGGTGTCCAGGAATAAAACTGAATATAAATTGATTGTCATTCAGCTTTCTTCTCTTATGACCTCTTTAACACTTTATGCAGTTTGGTGGCTAGAACTACAGCAGGTTATATAAAATGATGCAAACGTGTATTCCACAGCTTTATAATTTGTGGGTCCGAAAAACTGTTTCAACAATTATAAGCATGCACTGAACAGTTTATAGGAGCTACTCTGCCGAATGACTTTTCTGCTTTAAGAATTCTCTTCACTGCTTCCAGAAGACATGCAGAGCATACATGACTTCACTCAATGACTTTGTATTCCAGATTAGTACAAAAATTTAACTGACAGTCATTACTATTGTATTTGCTACAAGTAAATGAGCAAGTTGGTAAAAGAAACACAGTTTATGTTAAATGGTGCTTTGAAGATTATACCAAGACTTTTCAAAAAGTTTGCTTGTGCTTAATCTTTTCTTCAGTTTTCTCCAATTAATTAGCGAAATGTGCCATACTGTTTATTCAACAAGATTCAATGTGGACATTGCCAATCAGATCAGCTTTCATGATTAAAACCTCTTCAAAAGTAATAGTAACTTGGAAATAAATTGAAGCTTTTCTCAGTAAATGCAGTACGAGGGCCACAGCTGCCATATTTAAGAATATTACAGTGCTCTTTAAATATGTGTCACTATTTTATGACTTCTGACTATCTTTACCACATTACTAAGGTATTTTAATCCCTGGATATGTTTAGCCTCACTCAATGGCATGGCCTAAACCACCTAGATTCTATATAATTTTTATTTTAATTAGAATTAACAAATTATGGTAGTTTTCGCCTGGACTGATAACACCTTTTTTGCTGGGGATAGGATGGGGCTGGATTTAGCTCTGAGCTTTCATAAGAGCCTTTGAGTTAGCTGCCAAAGCAGGTAGGAGGGAACATAAGGAATGTCTGTAGGGCAGTCAGTAAGCATCAGGTAGAGTCTGCTGGCAAATCTGGCAGGGGGATACTTCACAAAAAAGGCCACAGCAACACACTGAGAAGTTTAGCAGAGCTAATGGGACACAGTTACTACCAGGACAGTGACTGGGAGAGGGAAGACTACATCCTTTCCATGAACATGCAGGTGACTTCACCTTCATTAAGGAGAAGTTGTGTTTTTATGGTTCTCTAGGAACTTAGGATGAACTGGTTATGTTTCAGATGTCGTCACTTTTTCTCCTTTCAGAACTGAAGCCTTTCACTGGAGATATCTTTGCCCAGGCATCTAAAAAAGCACAGTCTGGTCTGAATGAGAACCATAGATCAGTTGCTAAAGTTTGTCTCTAGAGGGAGATTAGAGCTGAAAATCTGAGGGAGACATTCTGTTCTTATAAAGTATATTTAGTTTTGCAGATGTGATAGAATCTCAGCACAGTTTGTGGACTGTATTTTCCTTTGCGTATACTTGGGCATTCAGTACTGCAAAACGTAAGACTAACACTGCTGGTTAAAATGAGCTGTGCAGTATAACCCACACATCTGCTATGCTGGCTTCTTATATTGGGTAAAAAAAAAATAAATCCATTACTGAGCTAACCAACTCTACAAACAACTTTCTAAACTGATGAAAAGTCAGTGATCTGAACATTTGTATTCAGTGATGTGTTTAAAAAAACTGAACTAGATAAACTGTAGTGTACTTGAACTTCTTCAAGAACTCATTGATATGAACAATATATATTCCTATCCTCTAAGAATAGATGGTGTCTGACATAGGATATATTCCTTAGCTGTTTATAGGAGCTCTTGAGTGACACTTTGTATCCAGCTGGCATAAAACTCTCTAGTACAGGTATCACTTGAAGCTCAGTCAAGAGCAGGAAAGGAAAGGGAGCAATTTTTTTTTTTTTTTTGAAGTCTGATCTAGATTATGAAACATTTTTTTTTCCTTGGAAATGTATTCTGCATTTTGCTATTTTTAACTATTAAAGTGTCTCAAAATGCCCTCTTCACAAATAAATGCTTCCCACACTTCCCCACCATCACTATTTTTTAATCACATTTTAACAGAAGTTTTAAACAACATGTGCCAATGAAATGCTTTAATTCTAGTTTCCAGTAATTAATGACAAGTAATTGCCTACTTTAGTGAGTGCTACAGAGACAAGTTTAGTAAATTAAATAGAACTACATACCTCTGAAGCCATAGATCTCTAGGGGCATAAACTATTGATCACCTCCTGATATATAAAAAAGCCATCTGTGTATTTAAGAGGGGAGGTAAAAAGATAAGTAACTGTATGAACCTGTATTAGAGTGCCTAAATGATATTGTCTAGGTACTTTTCCCAAATTATATTAACAAATCTGGTCATCTTAACAGCACTGAAATTATGATATATTGTCTATCAGCTCTAAGACTTCAGAAATATCCTTTTAAAAGTCTCTAAATTTTGGTTAGGGGAACTTAACAAGCTGAAAAGGGCTGACTTGGTAGAAGTATTTTTGGCTGAAATCTGCTATATTTCTGCACCTGCTGTGACATATACAGTTTATACAAATTAGCTAGGTCACCAGTTCATGACTTCTAAAGAAAGAACTCAGCTCCAGTGTGAGCAATAAAGTAACAAATTTATAATAGACTGTAGTTATATATAACATGCACTCTTTTTCTTAAGGTCAGAAGGGACCACTGCAATCTTTCATGCCAAGAGATCATAAAAATTTTTAGAAGAGAGAATACCCTAGATTTCAGAGAACCTCATGCAGGTAAAAATAAAATGGGACGTTACAGCAGAATAAAAATAAACTTGAAAAGCTCAGGATGCACAGAAATTTTTGTACTGAATGCTAATATGGAATCCCCCTACCACCTTCTAGCAATTTTGAATACCCGTCAGGACTCAATTTTTTTCACAAAGAGAAAGGGTACACTGTACCACCACCTTCTCTATACTCCCCATAAACCCAAATGTTCAATTGAAAATCCAGAAGTTACTCCCCATGCCAATTCCCAAGCAAAATGGGTCACATTCTAATTAGGAAGCAGAACTCTATTGCACAGTTAATAGAGTTCCTTCCTGATTCATCAAATCTGTCCCCAAGAAAACAACCTGTGTGAAAGGATGACTCTGTCCTGTCTTGCTCCCTTTCTGTACAAAGGCTCACCTTAACTGGATGTATTGAAAAAGGGAACACAGCAGATTAAGCATCCCATTCTCATTTCCTCTGTCAAACAATTTCTTACGACTCTCTGTAGCTGTGGGCCCCGTTTCAAATACCAGTAAGACATTTAAAGCAACAATAAAGAAAAAAAAAAAAAAAAAAACCAAACCCAAAACCCAAACCTCCAAATAATGTTTTGGTTCATATTCCAAGCTGATTTCTGTGTCTTCCACTCTCCTGCCTTCGGAATAATACTGGAGCAGAGTATGTACTGGTGAGGTCATCACTGTATTAGACTTAGCTAAACCAATCAATTTACTAAGTGAAGCACCTCATGGTGACCTGGAGAGAACCCTCATGATCTAGAGCAAGAAGTGACCCAGCAGGATCTGGGACTGCCCAGGCATATTCTCAGTTTTCTTTTTCTAATTATCAAAACTTTTCATGGAAATCCATCAGCTTTGACATATTTCATGGCTCTAAAGCTTCTTGGCTCTGGGTGGCATTTCTGGAAGAGGGAAAGGAGAGATCCCACGCTAGTTAGACCAGCAAAAACATTTCTGGTTTCCTCTAATGAAAAGCAGAGGAGTTATATGTATCTATACATGCAGGCATTCTTGTGTACTGAAAAACGGTTTTCCACCCACTCTGTTTTTCTGTAATGTCTGTGGAAGCATATGGCTAATTCAGAATAACCAAGGTAGTATCCTGACAAGGAGGGGACACAGACTGGAACCTGGTAATGGTGGGGTCGGAATTTGCTCAAATTATTGCCCCTCCACTGCAGCAGCTGGCTTTGCCTCAGATGCATAATCTTGCTGCTGACCTACCGAAGGCATTTGTTTGGCTATGCAATATCAAAACCCTCTGCATTTTCCAAAAAGGAAAAAAAAACAGGGTGGGTACTGAAAGGGTGGATGTGCAAGAGATAGCTAAAGCTGATGTCATTAATTGCGCTCTTACTGATAGGTGCTCGTTTCTGAGCAATGTGGGAAACGCACTTGTTTGTGAGTGCAAGAAATGCTGGCAGAAGTAAATTGTAATAGTTACTATATTTTATATGTATATTTAGATATTAAGTTTGATAGCCACACAACATATGGGCATACACTGAACTGAACCTGTTCTACTAAATGTTCCACTTGCCATATATACTGCAGAGGCTCTCAGTGGGAGTGGGCAATGAACGGGTCTCTCATGCCAGAAGGATGATCACTGCAGATAGTCCAGCCCCATGCCATTCAAGCCTGGTATTCACAGGACTTCCCAGGTATTTTTCTTCCTCCCCAGCATCCCAAGAGGAACAGTCTTGGGACAGGGAAAGCCCTCAACCTACTGCACCAACATAGAGATGAAGGAAAGTCAAACACTTTAATTCCCAGTCAGTTGAGGTGATTGAATTACTTGTACTTCGCTAGGTGCCCTTTCTTGATCTTTTGAATGGCTCGAAGACAAGACCAAATCAGAACTCTTCTAGCTGGTTACTGCCACCCCTGCCTCCTGGCATTCTTTTGCCCCCAAAAGATTTGAACCTCTTACACCCTTATCCCTGGAAAGCAGGCTGAGAACTGCAGTAACCGAGCCTTCCCTGTACTGCTCTAGGGAACCAGTCCTTCAAAGCAGAGGTGAGCTCGAGTCAAGGCTTCGTGCTCTCCTGCCAGCCCCCAGAGACCACTTTGCCCGACGCAGCTCGCCAGGTTCCAGCTCAGCACCCTGCACCCAGCCGGCTCCAGCGCTCAGCGTGGAATGGACCGAAGATGCTCAGAGGAGCTTTTGCAAGTTGTTCTGCTGTCAGGCAGGAGCCCTGCACCCCGCCACCCTGCCTCCGCACCCCTGACAGTCTGCCCTTACATACCCCTGTCATTTAGTCGCAAGGGAAACAAGCAGGTAAAGAAAAAAAGTGCCCAGGAGCCAGATCTGGGCAGATCTACAATCCAGGTGCTGCCGACCACTTCCCCCCCGCCCCCCGTTTTCTTTTCTTCCCCGCCCCGGCAGCGATGCCCAGAGCCCGACCCGGTGAGCAAGGAGGGTGTGGGGCAGCCGCCGTGCGTCCCTCCCCGGGGCCGGGCGCGCAGGCTCGCACGGTCGGTCGGTCAAACACGCTGCTCGGCCCCGCAGCGGCGCTCGCCTCCCGCGGCCGCGGGGCTCCCACCTGCCGGGAGCAGGTGCCGGGCGCAGGGGCGGGCGGCAGCGCAGGGGGCCGACACCTGCGCACCCCCGGGGCGAGAGGAAGGGGATGGCAGACACCCCCCCGCCCCTTTCGCGATCGCCCCGACGCCGGCGCCCGCTTCCACCCCAAACTTCCCGCGGGCAGCACCCGCCGCCCCACTGCCGTTCTCCGAGGCACCCCCGCATCACTCACCGCCGGGGCGCGAAGCCGTGGGGCAGCGCCCGCCCCGCTGTTCCATGGGCGGCGGAGCCGGGGGAAGCGCCCGGCGGCGGGTGGGAGCGAGCGCCCGGTGCCGCCCGCCTGGCAGCGGCGCAGGCAGCGCCCGGCGCCAGCTTGTTTGTACGGCCCCGCCCCGCGCCGCGTCACCGCGAGGCCCCGCCCCGCCCCGCCCCGCCCCCCCGCGGGCCCCGCTGGGCTGAGCGCGGCGGCGGCGCGGCCGGGGCGAGGAGCTGGGGGCGGAGAGCGGACGGAGGACAGCGGTCGACGGGGAGCGGGCTGCCTGCCTGCCTGCCTGCCTGCCTGCCTGCCTGCCTGCCTGCCGGGTCGGCAGCACCTCCTTCTGTGCGTGCACGCACACACACACACACGGATGCACGAAAATAATTCACACAAATAATATTACAGGCCTGGGGAAGAAAATTGTTATCTACAGCCCCCCGCCCCTCCTTGATAGCCTCCTTCCTGTACCTACAAAAATAACACCCGTGCAAGGCCGCATGAATAACTGTAGTTGTATTTACTTCTTCTTGTTTATGTTTTCTGGACTTTACAAGGTGGCTTTGGTTTTCTAATTTTTTTTTTTTTTCCCCTCTGAAATGCTTGTTAGCCAGAAGAATTTAAAGCAGGATGGATGTCTAGAGTGACAGAAATGCTGCTTCCTAAGAGCTGGGGGAAAAAGGCTTTCTGGGGATTTATTTTAAGTCATAGGGTTAATTTAATGAAATAGGTCTGTATTTGCCAAGAAACAATGTATGTTTTTTTCAAGATAAAATGCATTAAAACTAGCATTAACATACTTCTTCATCCATTATTTCAACAGCCAAACTCTAGATGTTCACTGGGCGTAAAAAGCAGGCTCAAACAACAACAGAAAAAAGAGGCTGGTGGGGGAACTCATTTCTCAGTTGATTTTGATCAGTTTAGCTCCACTCCTATCTGGGGCGTTTCATGCAGTCTGACAGATCTGAAAGAGGTGGGGTATTCCTCAAGAAGGTGGATTACACTGTTTGTACACAGGTTTTGGTACTGTTTGCCTAAAGAGATAACTTGCTTAAATCATAGATCAGCACTCCCCTGACTGGGGAAGGGTGACAGCCAGGAACCTCTCTGCAGCTGAGGGTCAGTTTAAGACTTCCTGAATTTATTCTTATGTTTTCTGTTCCAAACTTTTACTTTTTTTCTGTAGCTTTAGTTCTGCAGCTTTGCTTGGAAAGAATAGTTGCTTGTTCATCGGCTTGCTTTGAGAACTGCTGTTCTCCAATGGCACGTGATTATATTGATTTAGGGTTTGATGTTTAAATTTCCATCCACGTTGGTGGAGCCGTTTGCAAAAGCATTGCAGGACGGGGTTCCCGCTGCACATGTACACCAGCCAGGTTTTTTCCATCCTTCTACTAGAAACTGTTGCTGTGGCTGCTGTGTGGGGACTGTGAGGTTGGCATGAGCTGGACCTAAGTGTCTGAGAGTGGTCTCTTTAAATAAGCAGTGGCTAAGAAAAGCTTAAATCACCTCTCCAACCTTTGACAGGACGCTGGTTAATATTCCTGCTGAAAGTGGACTAATGAGAGGTTTGCCAGATACTATGACCATTCACTGCAACTTACTCACTGTTCATTCACTCCTTGGGCGCAGGGCTGTGGAAATGTCAGATCACACTCGCTTCCTGCCCCAAAGCCAGCTTAGTGCGCTAATGCTACACAGAAATTCTCATGATGTGTATTTCCTTAAATCCTTTTCCTTTAGCCTTGGCCTGCATTCATATTATAACAGGAGCCACAGCAATCAATTACAGAACTCTGTTTTCTAATCATGACTTCTATTGAGGGATGCAGAACAAAGATGCTATGTTTATTTAAGTATTATCAGCAATTTCAAATGGATTACAGGAAGTAGGTGTGTGTGGAGTTCTTCTGTTTACAACTGTTTGTCTGCCTCCAGCCTTGAATAGGCATACTATTGTATGGCTAAATTAATTAGTAAAATAAATATGCAATAGAAAATCTAAGGAAAGAAAAACATTCAATTATTTTTTAAAAGCAGTATTTCTAAATAGAATCTTGTCAAAGGTTTTCAAGAAACAAATACAACTACTTAAGGAAAAATAGGATGGTATAATTATAAATGTCTTTTACTTTATGTTTTTGCATATTTAATATTTAAGATGCTTTCTGTACTTAAGTGTTTACTAAATAATTTCAGTGTAATTTCTTTAGTACCAATCGACATCTGCAAATACTTTTAATTTTTTAAGATAAAAAGAGAACATTTCACAAGTGTGTTTACTAAAATAATGACAATAATGCTGTCTTTTTACTTGTATTTTAATACCTCCCTGTATGCTTTATTATAAACCTGAGAGTCTAGTAGAGAAATACTTTCATTTGAGATTAGCCTTGCTGTTTAACCCTGCTATTTATGGCATGACAGTGGGTTTTGGTTTTCTTGCAAACAGGTTAAAACCAAAAAGCCTAGATGCTGTTCAACGGCTACAGACCCGCACAATGCAGTCATAAGGGATCACTGTTTTTTCCATGTAATCTCTAGATCAGATACCATAATACCCATTTGATATTTAATATCCAGTCTTCATATAAAAGAATCGAAAGGTGAAAAATTCACCATTTTTTTTAGGTAGTTTGTTCCAAGATGAACCATCTTTGGTGTCAGTAACAGAAAGTGTCTGTGCGCCTTCTAATCCTAAATTATCTAATTGTAGCTCCAAGCCATTGTCTTATATTATCACCTTCCCAGGTAGATTAAAGATATGTTTTGCCCAAAAACATACTTTCTTATTCTAATTAAGTCATTTCTCAGTGTGCTTTTTTTTTTTTTTTTTTGGATAAGCTAAACAAAGTGATCTCTTGCAGTGTCTCACTGAAAGGCATTTTCTCTAGGCTCAGGGAAGTTTAGATTTAATTAATTTTCCTTGCTTTTCACAAATTTTCATCAGTGAGTGCAATACTAATGCTTAACATTCACAATGGAAACACTTTCACAGTGCTTTGATAATGAATTCCAATTGCCAATAAGGTTTCAAGATCTATCAGTTTCTGAGTTCTTAGGCTTTTTCAAGTACATGTAATCCTTACTTTTTAAATTCAAATGCTCTGAGCTACTAAATCTGATGCCTTATGAAGGTCTAGGTCCATCCTGCCTGCATACTTCTCTTTATCAAGCAAATTTGTAATTTCCTCAAAGCAGACTTGTTTGACATGATGGTGGTAGTGTCTTTTCAACTGTGGGAAAACTGGTAAGAGAGAGTGACACTAACTGTACACATGCTACATTTTTTTTTTTTGGTTAATTGAGTTAATTGACTAATTTAGAAAAAGGAAATGAGAAAGCCAAAAGAAAGAGAAAGGAAATTATCAATACAATGTCACCAATATTCATTTACACTTCCCTCATTAGTCTGAAAAGGAGGATGTGAAAAATGGGATGTCTGATTTTACCAGAATTCCAGCATATCCTGCATGACTGGCATGTGTCATACACTCAAAAGAGAAGGGTGTTCTGCCCATACAGTAAATGAAATGGGAGCCTGCTCAGAGGAAACAGTTCTGCTGGAGGAGATGCCGACTGATTCAGAGCCAGGGTCAGATAATTTAGGGACAGGGCTGGGGACAGGGCCGGTGTTGGAGACAGGAAGGCAGCAGAGGTGGGATGCCTGCATGGCAGGGAGGGAGGAGGTGGTGACTCACCGGAGACAAAGTGGCTCCCAGGATGGACCACAGTGCAGATCAGCCAGCGCTGGAGGTGGGCTTTGCTGCTGGCTCGGCTCTGGAGCTGGCTGAAGCTGTTACCAGCACTGCATGGAGAGCATTGGTTTCATGCTGCCATAAACATTAAGGAGACAACTCCTTCTCAGTGGGATTTGACAACTGTCTTTTAAATCTTGGGCCACCACTCCACTGTTTCTCACAGTAGCTGTTTTGGAAATGCAGAGGTGGAAGATAGCTGAAAGAACAAAGACATGAAAATTACTTAATTGAGGAAATACTTAGAGCTTTCTCTGTATAGTCTATGCTGGAGCTGCCTGTTACACAACAGAGTTTACATTTGTCAGGTTGAAGTAATGCAATTATGACTTAAGCAATTCAGGACAATTCAGGCTCCCAGATTTCTAGATTTGTCACTAGGAAATACTCAAGGGAAAGCAGGGAGGAAGTAGTGGTGTAATCCAGCTAGCCAAGGGAATTCAGGAGTTGAGTTATAAAATACATTTAAATATATATTATAATGTTATTTTACATTCAGGAAATAATAGGTATGTTACTTCAGGTCTAAAATGTAAAGAAGATGGGTCCAATTTGGGGCTAGAATGTAAACACATGAGAAATGCACCATTTTGATGTGAAAATCAAAGGAAGTGAAAAGGGAAGGAAAGTATGGAAAGATGTATGTGGCTGGGAGTGTGAGGTTATAAGATGGCCTTTGCTCAGGTGAAGTATTTAAAGTTTTCCCCTTTCCTACATACTGTGTTTTTCCTTTATCCCCAAAGGCAAGCACTGATGAGGTGTTCAGGTTGGAGATGACAGCATGGCCACCAGGCAATGTGACTCTTGATAGAAATAACAAGTCAGTATAAATCCAGGGAGCTGTCCTTTCACTCCGTAAACAGTTTGCTCCCACACTTGTGGAGTAAGGCAGTGCTGCTTCTTGGGCCTGATATCATTGTAGATAGAGCTGTGGCTTAACAGAAATGGTCCAAAATGAACTCTTGGGTGGTGAAACCTTGTAGCGTACAAGATATGTGAGCTGTCGGATTTGAAAGAAGGGCCTGGGATTTTGCAGTCCACAGGTAGTTAGATTAGTTTTGGTAGAAGAGACTGTGTGTCTCTGGTCTGGGAAAGGTTCTTCTCTGGAAGAGAAGGCTTTCTGGGCCATCCAGAGAAGAGCTGTCCCTGAGGTGGAAGACAGCACCTTGGTTGTTCATGGTAGAAGGTACAGCTGAAATAGCAAAACAAACTGTGAGAATGAGACAGTAATTCCAAATGGGCATCAGATTTGAACAAGTATACAAAAGGCTAAACCATAAACCTTTTGAAAGTTGAGTTTGCTTCTGTCAAGTGTCCAGTGCTGCTGATAACAAGTGCTACTATCAAAGCTTCTCAGAAGCAGTGATGGTGCATTTAGTAATGGCAATATTCAGGAGATGTAATATTATGGTCCAGGGTGGGAACCACTTTTACCATATATTCTCTCAATGGTCCAGCATTTTAAAATTAAATTCACATCTTAGATTAAGGAATAAAACACAGGGAAAACAAACAAAATGTAGCAGATGGAAAGGAACTGTGTGAAAGGGACCAGACTGGTGTAGGAACAATACTGAAGGAGGTGCAAGGAAAATCTAAAAAGCTCAATCTTATAAAAATATTTTCAGGGAAGGTTTATCTACAGAGAATAAGTGAGGGCTTGCTGTATAGGTGAGTTTAGGAAAGGTAGGTGGAACTGAGTCATGCAGGAGGGAACTTTACAGTGAAAAGGGAGGATGAATGATAATTAAGTGATAATATTGAACTTTTCCAGAGAAATAAATAAAGGATTAATCTGAAGCTTCCTCACAGCCCCGCCTCATAGCACAGTTTAGATTTTTATTTAAAAGGATCTCTGTGAAGCATGCAGTAATGCCATGGCCTTCTAATATGTTTTCTTTAGGCAAACATTCTCAGGTTGGCACTTTAAGCTCCAGGAGTCAAACATTGAGGAGCACTGAGGTTTGTACTGCTGTAAGTAAGAAGCCTGTTAAAATCCTGCAGTTCAGTATAAACATTTAAGACTTTTCCTTTCAGTAACTGAAGTGCTGTTTGTAATAAGAAGCAGAGATTATTACTTAGTGATGCAAGACTCCGGATAATAGCTTTCACCTGATCTGAAGAATGTTTGGTTTAACAAAGTAAAAGAAAAAAAAAATAATCTGTAGTAAATTGACAATGGATAAGACCCAAGTTTCAGAAAATGTGTCAAACTCGTTATAGCTTTGCAAGTAATTAAGCCTTTTCCTTTGAGAATATAGAGTACCCCTTTCAGGTAAGGTATTGCTATATAAAGAGAAGGAGATAGGTATAAAGTGATAACTCTTGTAGTGTAATCTTCCTGAACAGCTGTGTGGGTGACAAGAACTCTGGGCATGAGGCAGAGGTGAGTCCAGATCAGTTGCTGCTGCAGAGGTTTTCCTACCCTTCTGTTCAGGGTGACATCCTAAGGCTAGCAGAGTCTTGCAAGGACAGCAGAGCTTGCAGGTGCTGAAAAGGCAGGTCTGTCTTTCCCCATTCCCACTGTCCTGCTGCTAGACTTGTTCATTGGGCAGTTGAGTTTGCTAAAGCAGCAGAAAACCACCAGTGCCTCCAGTGAAGAGAATTGTTTCCTCTTGGTTTCATGTGAGCTGCCTCACCAAGGCTTTGCCCTGGCACAAGAGCGTGTGGCCGAGAGCTGTTGAGAACAGGTTAGGATCCTCATTTTCAGTGGTACCTAGCCACTTGGAGGAAAAAAGTTAAATGCTGTTATACCACTTGAAAGTTGCTTGCAGCACACAGACCTTTTCACTAGGGGTAGGTGACAGCAATCCATGCATCTGAGCCCTGCTGTGCAGTTTCAAATACAGAAAAAAAACTGAAGATGGTGAAAGAAGCAGGGTAAATGACTGACTGGGGTTGCTTTCCCATTCAAGCAATATTATGCTTCCAGACTTGTAATTTCAGACATCTCTCAATGTCAAAAAGCCTCTTGTGTTATTTAGGTTTATTACACGTTCAGCCTGAGAGCTAGAAGACTTTTTCTACTCATGGCCATGTACAGATGTAAGAAAATAGCCAGAAGGTCTCCATAAGACAAGTTAATTCTTTGCTTAGTTTTCTGGCTACTCTAAATTAGGAATGTCTGGCCTCAGATTATTTTAAGAGAAAGATATTCATGCTCTTTGGAATGACAGTTTCCATCTCAGTTTTTAGAGGGCTTCACTGTGATTGAGAGTACTGTTCTGCATTTGTTCTGTGCCACTTTGTTTTCCTATACTTGCCACCTGATGGAATATATTATACTAGATTTTTTTTTTTTTTTTTTTTTTTTTTTTTTTTTTGCATGTATCATTATTGCTTTCTTTAGAAGCAAATCCCTGTCATGCCAATGCTATGTGGTCTGTGAGAACTTAATAGTAACAGGCAAGAACTAATCTGCATACTCTAATTGAAGTCTACTCTACTGGCTTTCTTGCTTAGGTGAAGGAAAGACATTCTGTTGAATTTATACTCTGCAACTGAAATACAAACCTGCATGAGGTAATAAATACAGACATGTTTCTTCTAGTACTGCAATATATTGTTGAGGACTAGACTTTCCCCAGGCTTTAGTGTGTGACATGGGCAGGGGATAGAGAATTGAAATGTGTGCCGTACACAGCACACTCCTAGGCAGAGCCTGACAGCATCGCACTGAGAGGCACTTTGCTCTCAGTTGAATCATCTGGGATGTCTGCTGGCTTTAAAGGGATTCAAAGTAGGTTAAGGCCATGGCCCGCTTTCCTTTCACACCATCAAGCAGGACATGAAACATACTGTGTGTTTTCAGATGCACTGGGCATTGATGGGACACTTTAGAGACATCCTTCCCCTAGACAGTGTGATGTGTTTACCTGCTAGAGACTGGGACCCACTGTTGGTCATCTGTCCCCTGGGTTTACACTACAGGAAAAAAATTCTTTTGATTGTGGGGTCTTTGCTTATTTCAAATAGAACATAACATCACTAACTGGACTGGAAGCCTAAAAAAAGCTGTGATTGCTCTTGGTGCTGAAGAAGTTTAAGGTATTTGTGATAGCTACAGTAGGGATATTGTAACCTCAGATGGAAAGAACATGCCCAGGCACACAGATGCTTTGTATCCTTTATTAGACACAGTGTTCAAATTTGAATGCTTTCACCTACCAGATGGTATCCAGAATAACTGTGTTCCTTTAAGGGCGCGGTTACTTTTAAAAGACTGTTTGTTTTTTTTTCCCTGTGGTGGCCTCTAACCCTTAAGGCTCAACTCTGCCACTTTGATTCAGAGCATTACCTAAGTTTGCAAGTGATTCCATGGAAATCAACTGACCTTGCAGAGGAAGGTACATTTAACAGAGAAAAAGAAAGCTTGATCCAGGCTTTCATTAAATATCACTCATGTGTAACATGGGCTGGTCTGTGTTTGTCTTTTTGTTGCTTATAACTAGCTGCCGCTAAGATCATTAGGGTTTCCAGGCACAGACCAACTGGGTTATGAAACCTGAGTTCTAGATATAGAGTGAAGTCCGAGGAAACTAGATGACCCATGTTGCAGACAGAATACAAGTTCAGTGTAAAATATTTATTGCTCCAAATTATCATTGTGAGAGTAATAAAATGAAGCCATATTTGTAGGCTTCACAGTGATATATTTTTATGAGCTTAGAGCTGCTGTTTGTATAAATTCAGTAGAGAAGCTGTTTGGACTTGTTTCAGATTTCTTTAGCTACAGGGGAAGAACACTTATTCCCTATTTCACTTGTTAGAAAGAATGAAAAGCAGATCTTTTATCTGCTTACTAGAAAATACAGCTTTAATGAAACTCATTGCTGTTTTGAGTCTGGCTGTTTGAGTTGTATGGAGATGGAATCAGGTTGCCTAGACATCGACGGACAAGACTAACCCCAGTTCTCTATGGGCCTTTTAAGAAGGTACAGATGAAAACTGGTTAGATGGATTCAGCTGAAATACTTACCCAAATCATGTAGTCAAGTCAGTATTTCAACTGAGAATGGGCTTCACTGAAGACTGAAGGAAATAAATTTATTTGTGAAATCCTGACTAGACCTTCCTGGTTTCTGGGCTTGATATTTTCCCCAGTTACTCAGCATCTTGGGTGCTGGCTGCATTTGTGGGGTCCCTAGATCATCCTGGTTTCCTAGTTGCAAGAGTGTCTGTTAGCCAGGAATCCAGCCCTCAGAAGTGTTAAATGTTGAGCTGTAGTTGGTAGAAACCCCATTCTGAAATATCAAAATCATCAGAAAAACAGAGTGACCCTTATGTGCCTACCCATGGAGCTGTATGTCTTTCACAGGGCTATCCTGACTGAAAGGCAGCTATACTGTACCGGGTGAAAGAAATTTTATTATAGCCTTAGGACTAGCATCATGGCAGAGTTCCTTTATGGAGTGGGAGAGGAACCCAAACATGCTACTGTTTCACGCTCACTCTTAGAGTAACAGTTGATCATTCTGGCCTAATTCAGGTCTTGATCTGATTCCCACTGGGACCGATTTCAAGGTGGTTTGGGTTATTACAGGTGGCAGCACCCTTGGGGTGCACACAGACTGTATAAAGAAGCCATGTTCCTGGGATCCTCATTGGAGATGTCCTGTGTTCCTAAAGAAGCCATATCATATGAGCCAGTTCAATTCTTTCAATGACAGGAAAGAAGGTTCATCCTCACTTCATCCTTAAAGACAAAATGTAATGTGTTTGGTTTTCATTTTAATGGAAATTACAAATTTAATTCAAACACTAAAACCAACACTTAACAGAGTAGGACAGTAAGAAGTGTTACCACATCTTAAAAAAACCTCCCCCGCTTCCTCCTCCTTTCTTCCACTGACCTTGGTGTTCACACAGGTGTCCTTCTCACAACTCTTTCTCACAAGTCCAACTCCTCCTCCCAGATTCCCCCTCTTAAATATGTTATCGCAGAGGTGCAGCCACCATTGCTAATTGGCTCGGCCTTGGCCAGAGGTGGGTCCGAGTTGGAGCTGGGGGAGCTTCAGGAAGCTTCTACAGGTGCCACCACTGTAGCCCCCTCCCCCACTACCAAAAACCCACCACACAAACCCAGTGTACAGTGTTTCATAAAAACTGGTATGTTTAATATTCAGCCCCATTTTTAAGGTTCTTGTGTCTCTGTGTAAACACCTTGTAACATCTCCTTCCACCCACTGTTTCTTCATTACAGATAAGACAGCAGCATCTCCATTCACCTAGTTCAGGAAAAGTGACCAGTGGCACAGACTCATCATGAGCCTGCCTTAGCAACTACCATCAATTGAAGGTATCTATGGCTGACTAATATAAACTTTTATATCTCTCAACACAGTTACAGACCTACAGTTTGAAAAATTCCATGTTAAAATAATTGTTGCATCTGCCTTTTTACTCCAGTTTTGCAGTCCAAAGAAACTAATTTTGTCCTTATGTTGCAGCAGAGCCATAGTAAAGGAACAGTGACAAATGAGGTAAATATACCCAAATGTTGTGAATTGCTGCTTCTGCTACTATTACTTCTGAAGAGGAGAGGCTGAGTTTCAGAGCTGTGAGGTAGCACAGCTCAGAGGTGCTGGAAGGAGACAGCACAAGAAGAGTGTGGACATCAGGGATGCTAAGGGACCAATCCTTTCAGCAGAGATCTGCCTTAAATTATCCAGACCTTAACTACTATTGAGAGTATGAGCTTTTACCTCCTTGTAATTCATCCTCCTAATCACAAAATGGGTTGGTGAAAAGGACTATAAAATAAAGAGAATTAAAATTTTATTTAGCAATAATATTTTTACAAATTATTTTTTTTTAGGACATCATCATTAACATGAATTCCCATCTAGATCATAGGATAGTTCAGCTCTGGAGGAATCTCAGGTCATGTAGTCCAGCCTGTCCAAAGTCAGAGCATGGTCAGCTGCCATGTTCTTCCACTAATTCTTGCATGTTTAGTTGTTTACATACAATTTCCAGCTATGTAGTCAGTGCAGATCTCTTGGGCAGACTGTGTGGTGTCTACCTTAACTTCTTTGGAGTTCTATCACCTCTTATTTTCTGCGATTTCCTCTCCTTTGAAATTTTTTCAGGTGTAGTCAGTTCTCAGCCATGGCTTCACATATTGCTAGCTTTTATTACAGGATCCTCCTTTCCTGTCTTCATTATAGGAAACTTTTCTGTAATATTAGTCTGCCATGTTTCTCTCTTAAAATGCTGTTTAGATGTTTTTCACTGGAAAAGTCTTTTTTGCTTAAAATGTTCATTATTAGGACTGGTAAATCTTTACCCACAGAAATAAAACCTACTTCCATTTCCCACTCAGAAAGTCTGAGATTTTCTAAAAAATAGATCTAATTACTTATTTCTGATTTCTAATAAGAATATATTCTCATATTTACATTTTCTAGATTGGTGTTTCTGTTCATGTGTGTTGCTATGTACTGGAGTATGTTTCATTACTAAAATGTGCCTGGCTAATATATCTATATATAAATAATTGTGTCTATAAATATTCATATTTTATGTAAATACCCACATAGTGAATAATATGACCAGAAAGACATGGATTTTTGAATTTAAAAGATTAAATCTCATTTGTTTAAAACGTTGTCATGAAAGAATTCTTCCTGTTTGTGCGCATCAGCTCACACAGTCTTTGTTCTAAATCAAATTAGAGAAAAGTAAGCAAAAATGAACTGGAGTTAATTAAAGTGTATTTTTAAGCAGTCTCACTATAAAAAGCTATTTTAAAAAGCCTCCATTAATGAGGTGCAGCTTGATTAGAAAGTCACTTTAAACCCCTTGCCTGTTTCTCTGGGAGAACAGCAGAAAGAATTGTTCAGTTTCATTGTGTAGAACTCATTAATAAAAGAGTGCTAATGCACATTGGCTACCCCAGTAAACTGTGTCTTATATAAGTCTGATTCAACTAGACAAATGACCTGTTTTTAAAAGGAGATGGAAACATTTGCAGTAAACCTCTGGGCTATCAGATGTGCAGAGGGGATATAGCTATTACTGAAAAGATGTTTATTCAAATTCTTCAGACACAGAAGGTCAAACAAGCCCAGTTAAAAGTTGAGAAACCCCGCCCCCCCCCAGCATTTGGGACAGAATTCTTGTTTCAGTGCGTGGGCTAAATACCCCACCTGTCCTCTTGGGATGTCAGTGGTCTCTGGGCAGCATTACTCAATCACTCCTTGAGTGGAGCAGAAGTAATCTGTGATGACTATACACCTGCTGTGCAGAAAATGTTGATCTGTTCACTCAGATATGTACCTTTTCTAGTTCTAGTGGAATTCAGTTCCTTCTGATAGATATAAGCTGCTTTGTTATGAAATACACATGGGAGAGGAACAGCACCAGGGAAGATTCTGTATTTTTGTTGGAGGGGTGGAGACTCCCAGTACACTTCAGAGGAAGAAACACTACACAGAGGAAGAAAACAATTTTATGCATTAGTGGTAGCTGTAGACTTGAAAATGTGCAAATATCCTGCAAATACCATCAGTCAGTTACTCAAGCAATTGCTTTCAAAAATTTTTTTTCAACTTGGCTATCAGTCTAGCATAATGGAACAACCTACAGTCCAGTTCTGGTCTCTTTTGCCCATGTAGTTCATTGACAGAACTGGAATTATTTCTAACTTGCTCCACCAAGCCAAGGTTAAGAAACATAGTTTTCTTTCCAATCTGTCACAGAATCACAAAATGCTTGAGGTTGGAAGGGACATCTGGAGGTCATTTGGTCCACCTTCCCTGCTCAAGCAGAGCCACCTACAGCCGGTTACCCAGGACCGTGTCCAGATGGCTTTGAGTATCTTCAAGGATGGAGTCTCTACAAGCTCTCTGGGTAACCTGTTCCAGTGCTCAGTCACCCTCACAGTAAAAAAAGTGTTTCCTGATGTTCAGAGACAGTCTTCTGTGTTTCAGTTTGTGCCCATTGCCTCTGGTCCTGCCACTGGGCACCACTGAAAAGAGCCTGACTCCATCTTCTTTGCACCCTCCCTTCAGGTATTTATATAACTTGATAAGATCTCCCTGAGCCTTCTCTTCTCCAGGCTGAACAGTCCCAGCTCTTTCAGTCTTTTCTTATAGGAGAAATGCCCCACTCCCTTCATCATCTTGGTAGTCCCTCTCTGAACTCTCTCCAGTCTGTCCATGTCTCTCTTGTACTGGGAAGGCCAGAACTGGGCACAGCACTCCAGGTGTGGCCTCACTTGTGTTGAGTAGAGGAGAAGGATCACCTCCCTCCACCTGCTGGCAATGCTTTGACCTGCTGGCACCCCATAACAGGTGCCTTGTAAGCAATTCCTTGCTTACTTGTGGGAGGAAGCATAGAAAAATGCTGTTTTCAGTCTTGTTGTGCTCAATTTATGCTCTGCATCTACTGCGTCCCTCATACTGACATGTTCCTTGCATTTCTCATTTTTAAACAATGCTGAAGATAGCAGAGTTTCAGGTTTTGTTGAGTCATCCCACATCTAAGGAAAAACAGAGGAAGCATTTTCTTATACCTTTCTGAAGAATGGGAAAATAACCAAGTAGAATATTGCAATCCCTTTCTTCTACAAATACCTGCCAGTGCTCCCATTTTCCAAGTTACACCCACATCGCAGAGGAGAGGCCTAATATGTGATTTTCACATTTATATGTTTCTCCTTCAACTCCAGGCTTATATATACTCATACACTTATGTGAATTTATGACTATATGAAATCAAACAATTTCATGTATCTCTTTGGTTAGCTACTTGGGATGCAGGAGGCCAGCAGTCCGTAGGCTCTCTGTTAAGGTCAAGGGGCTTAACTAGTGGTGGGAGAGATTTATGTGGTAAAAGCCCTTCGTTTGTCATGTTTCCACTCCCTAGAATCATTCTAGAGCAGCTGGGAAGGAGGGACCTTTCAGATTGGCTAAGAGCAGTCTCACCTAAAGTATTTAAATGTCGAGTACCTAGTGTAAGCCAGTCAATGCAAAAATAGACACTCCTGGAGCAGAGGTCCCTTCTTTCTGCACTGTAGGCATGCAGTTATAAAGAGGAATTGACTTTGACTGTAGAAGGAACCTACAGAAGGAGTCTACAGTACTGTCTTACTCTGCCAAATCTTCAGGAATTATGTTTAGATAAACTGGATCCTAACAGAAGACCTTTTGTTCCGCTCTTAAGATTCCTTATGCTGGATGAGTTGAGCTGATTGTATACAAGAGGGTGGAGAGTGCTCCATCCATTTGTGGCTGTAGGCAGGCCACCCAAATGGATTCAAGGTGGGTTTTTACCTGTACCCAAAGTGGGCTTCTCAGCTGCCTGCAAGATGCAGGCAATGCAGCTTTGGGTGTGCAGTGCAAAAAGAAAAGAAGTAATTCGGATCTAGTGCCCAAAGCAGGATAAAATGAATCTGAATCACAGTTCTTCTGAATCTGATTCTTCATCTGTACCTCCTTAGTTAGAATCAAGGAACCACGATGTCCAGCTAACACTTAAATTTGTATTTCTGAACTGATATGATTAATCAGTGAAGAAATATAGGTCCTTCTTTTCAGCCGACTGTATTTGACCTAGAGCTCTCCATCCCTGTTTCCTGAGTTCCCAGTTCCTGCAGATTACCTTGAATACCAGTGGAAAAGCTTGCTGCGATTTCTGCTAGTGGCTATATGAATGTATGCTACTGTTGTGTGAATATGAATTTGACCCAAAGGTATGTGTGGCTTTTTAGGAATGCATCATAAAGATTCAAGTATGTGAAGAATTGCAGTAGACAGTGCGATTTACTCTACTGAGAGGAGGTGCCACAAGATATTATGAAATCCTCCTAGCCTAGTTTAATCTTTCTCCTGTGTTCTCCCACACAGTGTTCAGAACCAGTTAAGTGACATGAGGAATATTACACATTTTTTATAACAGATGGGGGACATCACTTTTATGGATTTGAACAATCCATTAAAAGTCAGGTTCTATTAAGATTCATCATGCTGTGATTTTTCTCACATCTTGTCTAGTTTCGGTGGTCCAGGCTGATCCTAGTCTAAGTAGGGGATTGAGGGAGTCCTCTCACTGGTCCACCAGCTGATGTCTGGACCACCCTCTCTTCAGCAAAGAAATAAGGAGACTTTGGAGAAGGAGAACATAAGTGGTGCCCCCTCTGTGTCCAGTGCTGCTGCTGCTGCATGAAGGAGACAGGCCACATCTGTTCAGGTGTTGCAGAAATCTGTTTTTGTCCTCAACATTCCCCACATTAATGGGCAGATTTGGGCAAAATGGATTAGTGAATGTGCTTTTTAGACAGTGAGAACTGTTTCTGGAAGGACTTGCCAAGGCTTCGTCAGGGCTAGGAAGGACTCTTAGGTGGATTATGGGATGGGACACCACAGGCCATATGTGCACCTATATAACCAGCTGTGTGTCCATAGCATGATCAGAATGTTATGATGCATACTTGACAAGGCATGTCTTCTGCATGTGTATGTGTGTAAGTTTAGGTGACTCGAGGCTGTTTACATGCCCCATTATATGAATGTCTGTCTCATAATAGTGGAATATGTGCTTTGGGAAAGTGACAGGTACATAAAAGTAGACACTGTTCACGTGACTTCACATATACTTGCAAACAGATCTGGATGATGGCAGTCATGTGCAGTTTGATTACAGGATGGGTGCATATTTGCTTACATGACAGGGATGAGCCATAGTGTACAGGAGTCACATACCTTCATGAGAGCTTTATTAACATGAAAAGTTGGACACCGCTATTCTAGGTCACCCATGACATCTAATCTTCACATCACATTTGTGTAATAACAATCCCTTTCCTGAAGTGTTGTCAGTCTATAGACATAGTTGATGAGGAAGAGATGTTGTGATTTAAGACCAGAGTGCCAGTTCAGAGACTAAATGGATTAGATGCCAAAACACTTTAATCACAGATGTAAGCAATTTTAGAAATTATATGACTTCCCTGCCCCATTGGAGAGACAATGCAATCTAGAAGTCAGGAGGGAGTCAATATAGTGGTTCCAGCTGTATGGTACCTAGTCACGGAGTAGGGCTGTTAAGTCCTTTTCCATTCTTGAGTGACTCTGGACACCAATAGTTATAGCATTGGGTAGAGAAAATTTAATTCTTTGTTAGCTTGTTCACATTCCCTCAACACCCAAAACCTAGCTAGTGCTGGTGCTCACAATCAGCCAATCTCAAAGGCTTTCCACAAAGACACTCACAGTGCTTGACAGGTTGTTTACACTCAATGTACTCTATTTTTATAACTAAGTTTCTCCCTTTTCCTACAGGGTTAACTGAAGTTTATATGCTAACAGCACTTGTCAACTAAGTCCACCCCATGCCAACTGCCACAAGGAGCAACTTTTTAGGCTTGACTTATTTTATGTTGAAGTTGGTGAGAGCTGTTCCATTGTCTGATCCAAAGAAACAATGCCAGAATCTAATGTCCTTTAATACTTGTACTAAAACCACCAAGGTACAGCAAATCCAAATCCTATGTCTGCAAGTACATTTCCCAGTTTATTAATTTACTAATATATGTGTGTATACATGCATCACACATATTTGTATCACTGCAAAGAAATACAGCTGGACAACTTGATTCAAGTTGCCCACTGATTTTATTTTCCTTGGACTTCAATGGCATTTAGTTGTGTCTCTGCTGATCAGCATGATGTTTTGCTCCTTGCAGTATTATATTTTATCTTGGCTCCAAATGTGTTCTCAAATTAGCATGATGATACAGATGGATTCTTGTCTCAGAGCCATATGATTGATTTCATCTCTCATATTGTGCTTCATCAACATGCAAGGAATTAGTCCTGACATCAAAGGGCAATCTGTTTACATTGGGAGCGCAAAATATCAGCGTTAAGCAATGCAAAACAGATTAAAAAAGAGAATGGCACTGCCACTGCTTTTTGAAACAAAACAAAACAAAAACTTATTAGGAAAGCCATACACCTTCTTCTGTAAAACAATTATCTTAAATGCTGAGAACATAAGAACATCTGTAATGAGTCAAACCAAAGGTCTGTTTAGACTGCTGTGCATGTACACTAGTGGTCAATTTAGGATGCTAGAGATATGAATGGGGCAAGCGGATGGTGATAGACTTCACCTCTTGCAGCCTTTCCAAAACAAAGTTTCTAGAGGATCTCCAGGAAGTGGACCAGCAATAATCGCGGTAAATTTAGATGGGTTATAATTTCTCAGCCACTCAACAGATTTTAAAATATAGTAGCATAGTATACAAAGCATTACCAAAAATTGCACTACAGATTGTAAATTAATACAGAGTTAGGATATATTTTTTTGAAATAAATTCTGACACAAAGATTGTTATCTTCCATTTTGTTTTAGAACATAAATAGTGTCATATTTATTTTGATTCAGAAGATTGTGTTTTGTACTTGTCAGTGTAAAGGATGAAAACAAATAACTAAACCAGATTTAATTCTGACCTTGACACTTCAAGTTAAAAAGTTCCTTTTTATTCACTTTTGAGTCAGAAAAGATTTTATTTCATGACCTAAAGTTACTTACTCTGTTACACTGCTATTTTTATATAGCTTATATTAGTTTCTTTTGACTGATGTAAAATAACAGTAATAGCATCGCTTTGAAAAAAACTCTAAGACTAAAATGGTGAATGTGAACTAGTCTGACAGAGAAAGAATACAGCAATAGACTGGGCAATGCATAATTCCTCTGGGTAGTATATAGACCTCTCTCCTGCCCATCACTTATTTTGCATTGAAGATCTTTCTTCTGTGTTTGCATTCTACACAAAAAATGAAGTATCTGGTTTAGTCAGCTCTGGCTGAGGTCCCAAGTGTAGGGAACATAGAATCACAGAATCATTTAGGTTGGAAGAGACTCTTAAGATCATCAGGTCTGACCATAAACCTAACACTTCCAAGTCCAGCACTAAACCATGTCTCTAAGTGCCATGTCTATATGTCTTTTAATACCTTCAGGGATGGCGACTCAACCACTTCCCTGGGCAGCCTGTTCCAGTGCTTGACAACCCTTTCAGTGCAGAACATTTTTCCTAATATCTAATCTAAACCTCCCCTGGCTCAACTTGAGGCCATTTCCTCTCACCCTATCGCTTGTTACTTGGGAATGGAGACTGACACCCACCTTGCTACAACCTCCTTCCAGGTAGTTGTAAAGAGTGATAAGGTCCCCCCCTCAGCCTCCTTTTCTCCAGACTAAACAACCTCAGTTCCCTCAGCCACTCCTCATAGGACTTGTGCTCTAGACCTTTCAGCAGCTTCATTGCTCTTCTTTGGACATGGTCCAGCACCAAAATGTCTTTCTTGTAGTGACGGGCCCCAAACTGAACACAATATTTAAGGTGTGCCTCACCAGTGCCGAATACAGGGGGACGATCACTTCCTTAGTCCTGCCAGCCACACTGTTTCTAATACAAGCCAGGATGCTATTGGCCTTTTTGGCCACCTGGGCACACTGCCAGCTCATATTCAGATGACTGTCAATCAACACCCCTGGGTCCTTTTTTCTCAGACAGCTTCCCAGCTTCCCTAAGCCTGTAGTGTTGCATGGGGTTGTTGTGACCCAGGTGCAGGACCTGGCACTTAGCCTTGCTGAACCTCATACAGTTGGCCTAGGCCCATCGATTCAGCCTGTCCAGATCCCTCTGTAGAGCCTTTCTGCCCTCAAGCAGACCAACACTCCCACCCAACTTGGTGTTCATCTGCAAACTTACTGAGGGTGCACTCGATCCCTTCATCCAGATCATTGACAAAGATATTAAACAGAACTGTCCCCAGTACTGAGCCCTGGGGAACACCACTTGTGACTGACCACCAATTGGATTTAATTCCATTCACCACAACTCTTTGGAATTGGCCATCTAGCCAGTTTTTTATCCAGTGAAGAATACGCCTGTCCAAGCCATGAGCAGCCAATTTCTGCATGAGTATGCTGTGGGAAATGGTGTCAAAGGCTTTACTAAAGTCTAGGTAGACAACATGCACAGCCTTTCCCTCATCCTATAAGTGGGTCACCCTGTCATAGAAGGAGATCTGGTTAGTCAAGTATGACCTGCTTTTCATAAACCCATGCTGACTGGGCCTGATCACCTGATTGTCCTGCATGTGCCGTGTGATGGCACTCAAGATGTTCTGTTCCATAACCTTCCCCAGCATTATGGTCAGACTGACAGACCTATGGTTCCCCGGATCCTCCTTCCGGCCCTTCTTGTAGATGGGCGTCACATTTGCTAACTTCCATTCAACTGGGACCCCCTGGTTAGCCAGGACTGTTGATAAATGATTGAAAGTGACTTGGTGAGCACTTACATCATCTCCTTTAGTACCCTGGGGTGGATCACATCCTGCCCCATAGACCTGTGTGTGTCTAAGTGGTGTAGCAGGTCACTAATCACTTCCCCTTGGATTATGGGGGCTTCATTCTGCTCCCTGTCCCTGTCTTCCAGCTCAGCGGGCTAGATACCCAGAGAACAACTGGTCTTACTATTAAAGACCAGATGCAAAAGTGCAAAGAAGGCATTACATACCTCACCCTTTTCCTCATCCTTTGTCCCTATGTTTTGCCTCACATCCAATAAAGGACAGAGATTCTCCTTAGCCCTCCTTTTGTTAATGTGTTTGTAGAAACATTTTTTGTTATCTTTTACTGCAGTAGCCAGATTAAATTCTATCTGGGCTTTGACCAGTTTAATTTTCTCCCTGCATAACCTCACTACGTCCTTGTAGTCCTGCTGAGTCTCCTGCCCCTTTCTTCCAAAGGTCATAAACTCTCCTTTTTTTCTGAGTTTCAGCCAAAGCTCTCTGTTCAGCCAGGCTGGTCTTCTTCCCCACTGGCTCATCTTTCAGCACATGGGGACAGCCTGCTCCTATGCTTTTAAGATTTTATTCTTGAAGAACGTCCAGGCTTCCTGGACCCCTTTACCCTTCAGGACTGCCTCCCAAGGAACTCGATCAACCAGGCCCTTAAACAGGCCAGAGTTTGCCCTCCGGAAGTCCAAGGTGGCAGTTCTGCTAACGGCCCCCTCTCACCAGCTGTGTCAGGAAGTTATCTTCCACACACTCCAGGAACTTCCTAAACACATCTTTGCTCTATTTGACTGTGACTGTGGGCAGGCCACTGAAAGAAATTCAGTATGCATCTGTGAGAGAAGGTGATGTGGCCCGTGGATGGTTTACTCGCGCTCTGCCACCCTTTGAGATGGATCGGCTGCCTTGGTGCTGGCCTTTGTGCTCGTAGACATGACAGTGCCCTTGGTGCCTTCGTGATACTGATGGGAGGGTGATGGTGTCTATCCCTGTGGTGGGATGGGGCCTCTCCATGGCAGGGCCTCTGTCCTTGCCGTGCTGATGAGACATCAGTGTTCTAAAAGAGACTCTATTTCCAAATAGTGATGAGGGAGTGTGGGAGTGGAGGTGCTTGGTGCTGTAGAACACTTCTCCCTCCTGTGCCTGCCCTAACTGTGCCTCCAGCTCTCAAGCTGCTGCTCTGCGTTGACTCATGCTCAAGCCTCCCACCAGTGCAGCAAGCACAGCATCCAGGGCCCTGCTCTGCTCTCGTGGTGCTTGTTCCCTGTGCAAAGGGCTCGTCAGTTGGAGACCATGATGTCCACCTCCCCAGGAGCCACCCCAGGACAATGCTGTTGGGCTTCCAGGTGTTGGTTTGCTCCGAGTTCATCTGGTGCAACCCCTCTGTTTAAGCACAGCCACCTAGAGCAGGCTGTCCAGGACTGTGTCCAAATGACTTTCAAAGGCTGGAGATACCACAACCTCCCTGGACAGGCTGTGTGAGTGTTAAAGTACCCTAAGAGTGAGGATGTACTTGGTGGTGTTTGGATGGAATTTAATGGTTTTTAATTTGTGCCCACTGGTTCCTGTCCTGTCAGTGGTCACTACTGAGAAGGGTCTGGCTCTCTTGACCTCCTTCCCTCCCATCCGGTATACACACACTGAGGCATCTTCCCCTTAAAACTGAAGCAGAGCAGAAAACTGGAAAAGAAAGGAAAAAGGGGTCGGGAAGCATTCTGTTTTGGTACTACTTACTTCCCTCAAAATGCCACCCAACTTCTTCTGCATCTGAGCAGGTAGCAACCTGTTACCTGCTCGCATTTCCCAACAAAGAGTTGCACAAACATACAGAGGATTGGTTAAAACAAGCTAATTTATTGTCATCTTCACATTGTGTAAAGGTTCCAGAGGGAATCAACAATTTCCAAAGGGTGGGTGGTCCCATCCTGTTACAGGTGGTAATGGGAGCCTCAGTTGCAATGGCATCTTCAGCTGGACCGGTTGAGATTCCCCAAACTCTAGTTATGCTGAGCTCCCCTGGAGCGGTGACATCTCCAAGTCTAGTCTGCTCCGCTCTGTGGCACACACTCCCCAGGCGGTCTCTGGGATGAGCAGAGTCTCTGTGCCTGTCTCTGAAATTACCGTCTGGTCCTCCCCAGCGTGAGACGAAAGTAGGTCCTCAGGGTCACAGGCATGGATGGAAAAGCCTGTGACCACCAGGATATGGGTGCAGAACTGCAGACATCTGAGATGGAAGTTGTGCTGCTGGGTGTGTCTCGCCATGAGTCTGGAAAGCAGCGTCTCAACAAGAGCACAGCTCTCCAGCCATGGTGTGCTGCTGGTAAAGCTGACCTCTGCCTACTCAAGGCTTAGGAAGGTGCCTGAGCTGCCTTGCTGCACTGCAAAAATCACTTCGGTGCAGATGTTCATCTTGGAGGTGCTTGTCAGCTGGAACCTGCAGGACTGGGAGGAGGGCAGCACCTCCAGCTGGCAGTTGCGACTGAGGCAAAAGCAGCCAGGCTGATCTCATGAACATGTGAGGTGTCTCCACGTCTAAGTAGGAGCCTGTGCAGAGGGTGTGTAGGAGGCACAAGCTCTGATCCCTCAACAGCTTGTCATCAGGATGGTGGAGAAAGCACAAGATATCCCCCAGCAGCTGCTTCCTTGAGCACGTGCACTCCAACATCACATGGATGCTGGAGGGCCTTGCTAGCAGGTGCCCCGTGGTGTCCAGCTCCAGGCTGAAAGAGTGCCCGGGGAGTGGCCACAGGGACACAAGCAGGTGGTAGGCAATGCTGTTCTCATGGATGCTCCAGGTTTCATAGGTGCCATCCATCCCACTGGCCAGGTGCATCTCTGACATCAAAGTCTTCTTGCAAAGCACTCAGCAGACAGCAAGGAGGTCACCCACCAGCTCCCTCAGCAGCTTGCATGCGTCGGGCAGGTCCTGCATTGATGATGGGGTGGATGCAGCCAAAGACCTGACACCATTGTGTGCACCACTGAAGTCTTCCTCCTCCTTGTCATCCTCCTCTTTGCTGCTGGAGCTGTCCTGCTCACTGCAGCTGTCAGAGGCTGCCAGAAGCTTCACTGCCCTGGCCAGCCAGTAGATTTCAGTGAGCAGGAGGAAGGCTCTGGCAATGGTCCTGCAATGTGGCCTGTACTGCATGAGTACATGCCTTGAGACCCAGACACCTTAAAAGCTTTCTGTAGCCTGGCTGCATATGTGCCCGGACTGACACAAGTGGCATGTTTCTGTCAGTGCAGCATGTGCAGAACTGTACATCCTATGCGTATCCTGTCCAAAACCTTCTGAAGGAAAAGAGAGGGAGGTGTTGTCAATGGGAGCATGCCCTGAAGTCCCTTTCTGTGTTAAGTGTCTCTTGTTGAGGTGGCAGGGACCTGAGGTCCCAAGTGGAGGGAACACAGAATTATAGAATCATTTAGGTTGGAAAAGAAGGATGACACTCAAATGCAAATTGTGTCCCTGGTGCAAGTGGAAAAGATGCTGCTGCTCCTGTCTCTGACTACCACCTTGCCCCCTGCAAGGACAAGGGGGCTGAAGAGGCCATGCTGGGGCCTGCAGCTCTGAGCCACCCTTGCTGTGGGGCTGCTGCTCCATGGCTGGAGCCCAGCTTGACCCAAGAAGGGAAGGGCACTTGGAGAAGCACTGGAAGCTTCCTACCCTGCCCTCTCATGGGACTGTGTAACCAGGGCTCTGCAGGACCAGAGGTTTCCCTGCAGGTGGTCATGGGGAGGGACAGGAGAGACCAGGAGGCCCCCCTCTTCCCTGGGACATTTCCTGCCCTCTCTGCTTTCCCCCTCTGGGGCTGTATCCAATTCAGCCTTGGGTGAGAGCTCCTTTGATCACTTTGCCCTAGTTGCGCTAGAGCTGCCCAGGGAGTAGCAAGCACCCTGCAGTAATCCTGGCTGAAGGGATTCACCCCAGTGATGGAACTGGTGATTTCAAAAGCATTGTGTGAGTACAGAGGGGACTGAGTGGACTGTCCAGATGGCCAGAAGCAAGCTAGAAGAAAGTCTGTGCATAAATGTAACCACTGCTAATGTACATTTGACTATGAAGTTAATAGTTTTTATGGAGAAGAGATAAAGGCAATGGAGGATAAAGAGTAGTTCACAAATACTAGCAAATTAACTGAATGAAATAGGGAAACAAGAATGTGACTGAGTAGACCCTGAAGAAATGTCCCCAGAAACACCAAGGGAGGGAGGTCTTCCAGCATTCGTAGCTATGGTATCTATGACAATTTTTTCAGTTCTCTTTGTTTCACATGGCAAGCACAGAAGTAGCAGGAATTAATACTGCTTAGCTTTGCTTTGACTGTGTTGGTATGGCTGTATTATCATCCATGCATATATAAGAAGTAAAAGATGAAAGATTATCTTTTAGACTACCATGGCTGGAGAAAGAAAAGAGAGAGGAAAAGCAAAAAGTAAAGGGGGAAGAAAAAGGGAAATGACAAGAGATGACATGAGATGAGACGAGATGAAATGGAAAGAGGAGAAAAAAGGGAATATGAAAATTAAAAGGGAATATGAAAAATAAAAGGGAAGTGGATCCAATTGAAAGATATCTCCCTCTCCTGACCAGAGAAACCCTGTTTCTCTAGGTGAGGATGGATATACCTTCATTTTTCTACCTCCTCCTTTTAAGAGTGATTGCAATTAACAGATCGCTAGTAAAGTCATATTTGCATATGTAATGTGTGCATGCATGTGCATGTGCACGTATGGAAGTAACTTTCTGTCTTTATAAAAATCTGGTTTTGAGAGCTGCAAGAAACAATGGTGAACGTGTTTACTGTGGCCATATTTCCTGTGGTAAATTGTGCTTGAACAGACTGTATACCATGAAATGCCCCCTTCACTCTCCCATAACATGACAGTTCTAAGTTCACTCCAATGCCCAAGAAAAATCTCAGCTTTCTGGCATGCCAACCCAGAAAGCCAGCAGGAGCTCTGCTAGCTGACTGGGATTGTCCCTTCTTACAGCAGGGTGACAAGCAGAGTTTGGAGCAGAGTTTCTGGGAGGTGATGCTGAGAGTGTTTGTATTTTCCTGAGACACCCTCCATCTGCCATACATACAGCTGCTTTGCAGCAGAGTGGTTCCTTCCTTCCACATGTGAGCACATTTGAACTGTACCTTTAAAGCCCTGACATTAGAACAAGATCTCCAGCTCAGAGTAGCTAACAGTTCAGATCATAATATGATCAGTCAAACAAATGATTTTTAAAAGCTTTCCTGTATAATGTGACCCAGGGAAGTGCATTAGCCAAGTAAATATATTGTAGATTTGTTTTTCCATTAATAATGAGTGATTTCTCTGTAAGTGACCTACAGTACTGCTTTCTGGGAATAAAGCAATATTGATAAGGAGAATGGAATCTAAAGGAAATATTTTTGTCTTTTGAGAAAACTTGTACACAAAACCAGTGCACTCAGCTTTCTCTAGTTTTGTATCCTTTAGAGTGACATGCCTTTGTTACTTTGTCTTCCTTTACCTCCAGGTCAAAAGACTCCTGCTGTACATTCTAACAGCAGTACTGTTTTCATTTTCTCAACATCTATGCTCAGCCTGTGCCTTTAAAAAAGACAAATTCATCTTGTGACTGTCTGCTCTGTGACATGTTATATAATTTGATGTATATATATTTATATCCCTCCATTGCAAAGAATGACGGTGTTCACCAAAGGAAAACAAGACATTCATTCTCATTTGTTTGGGGATCCAAGATGTATTTGAGCAAACAATTTGCTTGCACTGTTTGCTTCAAGATTGAGTACAGGAAATATAGATCTGGGATGGAGAATATGACAAAGCATTTGGCACTGGAGCTAATCTTTTATAATTAAGGTTGTCTCATGATAGACTGTGCCTGAAATTTTCATGCATTTATGCTTTTTGATGTGTTACGAAGTAAGTATATATCCACTGTAAACTGATATTCATCAGATTTGTTAGTATGCAGACCTTTGCAAGATAATCAAGAGAGCGCTTAGAAAGTATTGCAATAATAAATTTCTTAGAGCAGATGTTCCTGAGCAGATCTTATTGGTGTCATTTCAGTGATAAATCCTTCTGACTTCTTAACCTTTAACTACAGTTACACGTTTACCTTTGGTTGTGAGGAATAAAAGGAACTGATAAGAATTTTATAAAATGAGTGTGATTTATCTGGAGGTCACTAAGTCTATGATAAAGAAAAAAACTGCCCCTAAAATTTACCATTAGGAGGAAAAAAGTTTAGAAATTGTGAAAAACTGTTAGTAAAATGATTGCAACTTATATTGTGAATTCTCCACGTTCTTGCTTCAAGTTCTTGTGAAATGCTAAGCCAAAAGTCTATATCTAACCTTCCTAAGACATATTGCCCCCTGTACACTCTTTATTCAGGTATGGTTTTAGTCTCACAGATGGATTAAATGTGAGATTCATCTCTTGTCATTTTAACCTTCTAACATTAAGGTATATGCACCAAAATAGTCACCAAGGCGGTCTTCATAATTAGTAGAGAAGGCCTATACTAAAGGGAAACTTTATGTACTTGAAATAGCTGTATTAACATGGGATATCTGAAGTTGCATAAGTGTCATGTTTACTGTGTCTTACTGGTGGCAGAACTATAGGGTCAGTTTTGGCATTAATCCTAGCTGCAGGCTTTGTCCACAAAAAGTAAATTTCTTCCATTTGCTTGGATTCTAACCTACAGTGGGTTCAAAGCCCTTTCTGTCCATGGATGTCCTTGGTAAATAAAGTTAGACCTACCTTGATCTTTGAAGTTGTGAGAATTGCACACCTATATGCTATTGAAAACGTAAGCATTGTTCTTGTGCCTTCTCCAAGCATAATTTGTAACAATATTTATTCCCATCCTCCCACCTTAAACTGAAGCTCTGTAGATTAAGCATTGAGAGATACTTAGAGATTGTTACTACATTTTTACTAGAAAATTAAACAATATCAGGGAATATTTTTAGCCTTGATGCCAAGTGATAGCGTCTGCCCATGATCTTAAGGTTAAACTCTTTCTCTCTTAAACAGAGTTACAAACTGCCTGTTGGAAAAAATCCTTGGCTTGTGTTAACATCCAGACTTTGTTGAGAATTACTTGAGAGATTGCTAATTGACCCCAGTCAAAACCATGCTGGAGATGATTTGAATGGCATGGAAAATGGCATTTTCATGTCAAGAACATTTCCTGGTATTGTTTATTTTACTCATATAGTGGACTGTGGTGATGGAGGACATATAAGTACTTTAATAAGACGAGCTTATTTATACTTGCCTTGGCAAGTAGAGCTGTGTGAACCTCTATTTGCAAAATAAAACTCTGAGGAGCATCATCTAAATGATGAGATATTGATGAAACTCTTTCTTCAGTCTATACTGTGGCACCAGGACTCATAAAGCATAGATTGTAGTGCTCTGCAGTCTGGGAGTTTTTCCACTATACAATGTGAAGAGAGTCTTTAAAACAGTGAAAAAATAAGCAGAAAGATGTGCAGTGTTACTGCTTCCATCACACCAGGATAATGGTACACCAATGATGGAGAAAGGTGAGACAGTAGGAAAGCAGGTAGTAGGAAAGCAGGTAGAAAATGGTAATGTTTTCCAGACTTCTGCCCCTCTTTAGCTTAGAAGATCTTTGGAGTGAACAAGAGCTGGACTACAGCCATTATAGAGTGATTGCAGTGATGATGCTAGAAGGTTAGATAGCTGCCAAGCCATTATTGAAACTATCTAGTCTGCATACCACAGAGTTGAACCAATGTGAAATGTATACTGTATACCTTTTAGTCTTCATTCTTTCCCAGTAAATGTATGTATTGGTAAACTTAGGACAAGGAAATAAGGTTTCCTTGGGAAAATTAATTTGATACCATGGTGGCTATTTGTTAATGATTTTGGAAGAAAGGGATACACGTAAGGAGAAGGCATTCAGGACATCCGAGGCAGATAAGAATATAGACATGCCTGAAGTTGTTTAGTGGCTCTTACTGGATTTTTCAAGGTTTCACTCTGAATGAACCTGAAATACAGTCAGAACTTGTTTGCAATCAAAACTGACAAGAACCTCTGCCAACAGCCTGAGCTGCTTCAAACAAGCAGCACCAGTTTATAGGTTCATAAATATCAGATGCAGTGCTTTAAAAACTGTATTGAGCAGTCCCAAATGCCATGGTGGCAGCTGAGCAAAGATTAAAAGAGTAATGAGGAAAAAAAATCCAACTGCTTGTGGAGAAGAATCTCTCAGCAGCAAAACCAGAAGACATATAAGCATAGTTTTTCTGTAGTACAATAAAGAATATATACAATTTACCCCACACCTGAATTTCTTTTGTTCTGAGAGAATGAGGTGACTCCCTGATAATAAAGCTCCTTAGAGCTCATGAAATAAGGGAGGCAGCCAACACATTAGGGTGTCAATAAGTACTTATCCCAAGAATGAATACATTTTTCACAGGCTCAGTGCTTATTTTCAGTCTTGTTAATAACACAAGCAATATGCCTTTTGTTGGCTGTGCAGCAGAGCTGAAAAAAGAGCAGATTGTGCATCAAGGCACAATTCAAGGTAGGAGGGGTAGAGAAATGGTTGGGTTGTGACTATTGTTGAATATTGCTTTAGCGGGCTATGCTTCTATGATGGCTGCTGCTGTCACTTCGGTGTGGCCTTTTCTTCTGGCTTGATACTTGAGATAGTAGATTAGGGTATCAGAAGACCTGAAAGAGCCCTCTTTCTCTGTCATGACCATGCTGAATTATAGTTATCTGGCTACTTCCATATCTAACAGGTTTCACATCACAATTTTGTAGGTAGAAATTTTACAGGCTCATCTAAGAAAAGTTTAGAACCTGGAGAGGATTTTTTTGGCTGCTATAAAGTAACTACAATTTCATGCAATAATTTTCACTGGTGTTATTGTCTGTGGTTCACTGCAGTTTACATTCTCAGTATAAATGCATCCCTCTTCAAATAAACACTTTGTTGGTCACATTTAAAATACAAGAAGGGAAGAGAGAGAGAATTGTGATAAACTGAGAATATGAAGTTTTTGGAATGCAGATTTCTTTGACCTCAGGTTAATTTTAAGATGTGTTGTGTATGAGCTTCTAATAGAAGGATGAACTGAGATTACAGTTCAAGGATTTGATTGGGTTCTGATGGTTTTTCCTGAATAGTTCTCAGTACGGTTTTGTGGGGGGTTTTTTTGTTTGTTTGTGGGGGGTTTTTTTGTTTATTTGTTTTTTAAATTTTATTTGCACAGTAATAAAGCTTGGCCAAGTTTCATAGCTATGCCAGAACTAGGGGATAGACTTTGGATCTTGGCTTTCAGTTGAATTTCTCTTAATCCTGAAATCTGAATAGCCTCAGATCTAAGGTCTCTGCTTACAAATAGTTGTTTCATTGTAGGTACATATATTCTTAAAATTACATTTAGAAGAGAAGGCGCATATATTTGTTGACATTTATGGTATTCTTATACTTGAATCATTCAGTTTAATGGGAATCAACACATTATCCTGACACATTGGGAACCATTGTGAAAAGGGTTAACTTTAGAGACAGAGAGTCTGAGGAAGGGTGAGGTGGAAGCCATGTCCTGTTTTGCACAGACAGTGGAAGTTACTCTCTGAATTACTTCCCCTGTTAAAGTTCTTCAGTCTGGTGAGATTCATGGGTGTCATAAACCGAAGTATGCTGCACTCAGCTTGCCTTCACTGTAGTCTATGGGGCTATTCAGTATGAATAAAAGCAAGTGACTGATTTTGTGTAACTCATAAGCAATTATAGCAGTGAAGGTAAGAGTAAGACTGTAAATAATCAAAGTAAATGAGAAGGCAGAATACTCTTGAGCTTTTCTCACCTAACAACACAGAAGTGAAGGGCAAGGGTAAAGCAGTTTGCACTACTTGAGGAAACTTATTAACTTATTCATTGAGAAGCAAAAGCAAGTGAAAGGGCACCTTCCACATCAGTATTTGAAGCAGGTTGTAATAGCATTTTTAATGAGGATGAGACCTAGGCAGAAAAGAGGCTTCATCTTTCTTGAGAAATCATCAAACAGGATTGCATGGCTCATCACATAGTGCAAAGACAGTCCTTCAGGCAGGAGGTAAGTTTGCAAAGCTCCTTGCAGAGATGCAGACACTGGTGCCAGGCACAGCTCTCTGCCACTGTGCTGCATGTCACTTCCTCCTTTTAACGAGTTGATCTTAGCAGGGGACAATATTTGCCCATCTAAAGTAGGATTGCTATCTTGGGCAGCACTTAGACCCTACCCTGGATCATGTAGTTGTGTCCTAGTCAAGCCTGCCAGCTTTAATGTGGTCCTGACAATGTCTTACAGTGTGATCCAAGAGTACTTTCACATCCTGTCTGAGCTCTGAGCTGCCTGTTAAATGTAGATAATATAATTTACCTACTGTATAGTCAATCATTTATGTTTTTAAAATATTACCTAAATATTGTTAATGGCAGTATATATCACAAAAGTATGAATAAAAATAATCTCATGATATGTACCAGTTCCTGTTCTAGTAGTGGTTTCAGACATCATTATTGCAAATCTGTGTTTGAAAATGTTTGCATTCGTTTGTGAGTCAGATTTGAGCAAGGGTCAGGGTTTGGTTCAGAATCTCCTTATTGCCACATGCATAAACAAGAAAGGATGTGAGGAGAAAGGGAGAGTGGGAGATTGTTAAATTAGGAAGATAATTATCAACACATCACATCAAATGGGTACTTCAGAGGTTCCTGAGCTGTGGTACCTCGGTCATGAGTGAAGTTGGAGTCAGTTACAAATATCTCAGAAAACCCCAACCATGTTTCTTGTGTTGTATTTTCAGTAAAATTTGATATTACAGCCTCACAGTGATGTCTGTGAAGAATTCTGACACATGGCAATAGTCTGTTACAGAACTGGCCCCTTATTTGAAATTTCTGTTCTTCTGCAGCCACTCCTTCAAATGATGGACTGGAATGTAAAAGAAATACTGGAGTGAACATTATGGAAGTAATGCACTTAAAAAGAAATTTCTTCTTAACAGCAAGCAGTTACGGTTTTCCCTGAAGTGCAAGTATTTTCATCCTTTTGTTGTTTTCTTCCCATCTGATTTAATTGTGGTGCATTTAATTATGTAATCAAATGCCCAATTCTTCAATATTTTGTTAAGACTAGATACCTGGCTCTAGTAATACCTTCTGAAGAAGAGCTCAGCTGGCTAATTAAATGCACTGTTAAGAAGTGTCCAGGGAATCTTTTGGATTTGCAAAGTGTTTGTCCCAAAATAATCGAAAAAGAATGGGACAAAGTAATGAGCTTGCATTGTATGAGAATTTGGATTTTGCAGTTTAATGTTTTGCTTGTAAGCTGACTAAAAATATTTCCAATCAAAAGGCATATAGGTACATACATAAATGAGTATGCATTTATTTTATATATATTTTTTAGGAAACAGTGTGGGTATTGCTTATGCCAATCCACATCTCAGCTATGGAGCAATGTTTGGGACAATGAAGTGAATACAACCCAGAACATGTATGGAGATGGGCTGCGAAGATAATCTTATGAGAAAGAACTAACAGATTGCCTGGTTTGACAGCAAAATTAAGGCTGAAAGGGGATATGACAGTAAATATTCAGGATTAGGAGAGAAGGTAAAGGCAGGACAGGAGGTGAATTACTGAAGTTAAAGGGCAAATTTTGGCATTAAAACTAATGGGTCTGAATGGTTGTGAATGGCCATTTAGTCTCTAAGTAAGAAGTTTGTAACCATCAGAGAAAGAAAAGCCTGGAATAATAGGGGTCAAAAATATCTAATTATTTTTGAAGATGGGAAGTTATGAGAAATATTGTAGGGTGTGAGTACTTGGGAACTGAGGGAATGGACTTGAAATATGAGACTATCACTCGTGATTGACTGTTCCTGTATGGTTGTTTGTTAGCCCATTTCAGCTTCTTTTAAGTGGCTGGGCAGGAAACAGAAGAACGGCTGGAACATCTGGGGCCAATCAACAGATCACCTGTATTTGTACCTTTAAAGCAACTGTTTAAAATGGTGTAACTTTGTGATACTATCCTAATTCATGCCAGATGAGAATCTGGCCACAGACATCACACTGGTTTAATGTAAACAAAGAAATCATTCTATTTGAAAAGTCTGACCTGTAAATCCCCATGCAAATAGCTCCCTGGCAATGAAGGATGTTCTTGTATAGTGCAGCTAACAGTGAGTGAGGATGCCGGAACTGGGCCAAAAGTGATTACAACAAGAAAAAGTAATGGTTGATGCATAAACTTTGTTATAAGAAAAAAACCATTTTTCTTCTTTCTACTTCAGAAGAAAACCCACTACTAGGAAAACAGTACTTTTTTAGCAGCCTTCTACCTGATTTTTGTTCATTGTTATCCCTTCTTGAAGCTGAGGGCTTTTCTTTTAGATAATAGTTTGTGTTACATTTACTACAACAAAAAAAAAAAGGGAGAAATAGAAGCTTTTCAACTTAATTGCCTAATGGATAAATATATGGCACAGAAATTCTCTTCTGTCCTTCTACTTCAAGTTCTGTAGAAAAATTAAAAAGTCTGTTGGCTGTGGTCATATGGATATGACCTTGCTGGCCAGAATTAGTGTCTGCTAGCAACATGATGGGAATTGTTCATGAGTGCTGAAAACCATTGTACAGATCTGTGACTTTATGTTATAAACATATTGAAACTGTAGTCCCAAAATCACTGAATCAAAGATTTAATCATGTTCCTTGCCTAATTTTGAAGTTATCAGACATTGTTGCTTTGTTTTATTGAAAAATTTTTGCACAAAACTTCTAACACGTAAAATAATCAGTATATCTAAAAAGTAACATTTCTTCTTTTCAGGAGTTCTGTGATAGAACACCTGCTGTTACTCAGCTACCACAGCACAACTTGTTCATTCCTGTTCTATTTCTTCACCTTCTTTTCCACCCCCCCAGCCAACATTGTGCAGCAACCAAGTTTCTAACAAATAAGGTGACTGCTTCAGGGTACATGAGTGAATTAAAACCTCTGTGGCCTCACTTTCACATCTGCAATTACTTTAAGGTTTTCACTGGTAGTTCATGCAAGTCCCAGGAAGAGATTTATTCAACTTGCCTTTCATATAAACTTACAGATAGGTGCATGTCAGGATACGTGGACATTTATCATTTCCTGTACACCTTAAGCAAAGATAATGCAACATTTCTAAGGAGTGTTGATTATACAGTGAACTTTCCAGCTTGCATTGAGTCAGATTAGACTATACAGGTTCACTAGATTTCAATCCAGGTTTCTTGCATAATGAAAAAAAATTGCTCAATGAAACAATCCGGTGGTGTATCTGTTTACGGATGTCCCTGCCCAAATTAATTTCTGATTTAATTCCACTGATGTTGTTAGACTCACACTATGGATGAATTTGGGTTGTTCAGTGTAGCCTGTCACTATTTTCCATGTTAATTTTAATGGAATTGCCATGATATCTTGCTTTGTCTTCTTGCATTATAACTATGCACTCAAAGAATAAAACATGGCATTACAGGGACAAAAACCTGAGATTTGCATGTGTATTCAGTGTATGCAGAAAATGTTGGCATTTCACTATGGTTGCTTGGGGATAGTTTTATAATATATGAGCAACTTCAAGATTTCATTCTTTAATTGCATTTCTGGCTTTTTATATGAAATAATGTAAAAAAAAGTAATCTTTACTACAGGAAAGTGTGGCCAAGAAAGCCAATGGCATCTTGGCTTGTATTAGAAATAGTGTGACCGGCAGAAGTAGGGAGGTGATAGTCCCCCTGTACTGTGTACTGATGAGGCCACACCTTGAGTATTGTGTCCAGTTTTGGGCACCTCAATACAAGAGAGATATCGAGGTGCTGGAGCAAGTGCAGAGGAGGGCAACGAAGCTGGTGAAGGGCCTGGAGAATAAATCCTATGAGGAGTGATTGAAGGAGCTGGGACTGTTCAGCTTGAGGAAGAGAAGGCTGAGGGCAGACCTCATCACTCTCTACAGCTACCTGAAAGGACACTGTAGAGAGGTTGGTGCTGGTCTCTTCTTCCAGGTGATTAGTGACAGAACAAGAGGGAATGGCTTTAAACTCCAACAGGGAAGGTTCAGACTGGACATTGGGAAAAAATTTTTCACAGAAAGAGTGGTCAGACAGTGGAATAGGCTGCCCAGGGAGGTGGTGGAGTCACCATCCCTGGATGTGTTTAAGGGTCGTTTAGATGAGATGTTGGGGGATGTGGTGTAGGGGAGAACTTTGTAGAGTAGGGCTGATGGTTGGACTCAATGATCCCAAGGGTCTTTTCCAACCTGAATGATTCTGTGATTCTGTGATTCTGAAAATGGTCTACAGATTCGAGCAAATTTTGACTAGAAAAAGGAAAGTCATGTTAATATTTGTATTTTAACCAATATTTTTTTCTGTGGGCAAAACACGAAGAGTTGCCAAACTGACTTCTATTGATTTTTCTTCTTTTGGCTTTAAACTAGAGTTTTTTGCTTTCTCTAAGTTAAATATATAACACTGGCAAAACTTCGTGACACTCCTCCTGTGAGCTCTGCAAGGTAGCTTCTTTTATAGATTGCAAGGGCATGGAGAACAGGAAAAAAACTTCCCAGTATAGCTTCTTCATTTTCCCTCAACTCTGGGGTTAGGGGTAAGATTTGGGCTTAGCCTTGCCTTTTTTGAATCATTACCAACGCTGACAATATTTTATACTCTTTGCAGAGGCATAAATGGAAGGCAATGAATATTCTGGCCAGTTTCCTATAGGCTTTAGATCAGTACTGGAGTCAGATGGACTATGAATATCTGTCTCATGGGAATTGCACTTGCATGCCTGTAGGACAGTAACAGCTATCACACAACCACCATTTTCATTCACTAGTTAGATAATGGTCTTTGCCATTGAAACTATCCATTTCCTCTTAAACCATCTTTGGAACTTTATTTCCTCAGGTTCATTCCAGGACCATGTAAACCAGTTTATCTGCAGCAGCATGCCAAGGTAATCAGGGTTAGCTGGCATTCACTTAGTCCAAAAGTTCTGTCAGTGCTGTCTACTACTAAGTGCTACAAATTGCACTAAATTAGTGAAATACACTTACTAGCTTTAAGACTGTTTTTAGTACAAATTTTATAGTTGTTTATTTAATTTTTCTTCTATGAAATTCATAAAAATGCTGGCAAAAGGCCAAGGTAGGGCATGAGCATAGGGAGGCTAATTTATTTTTTTAAATTGAGATGTATGAATGTTTTTATGCAGCTATATGTCTTATACCATCCTCCTTATGAAAAAGGTGCAACAGTACAGAATGACTAATCACAGAGAAACCAGCGTACAATCATCCTTCTCCCAAGAGGGACATTACACGGTTTCTGCAATCCAGCATTCAAAACCAAACTATCAGTATTTATTTTCCAGTATCTCACCTGATGACTGAATGAATAACCGTCACATGAACAAAGAGCAATCTGTTTGCTTTATAAGTGACACAGTTTCAGGCACTTATGAAATAATGAAAACACCTAACAGCAACATTAAATGAATATGATGAGCTAAATTTTTGAGCAGTGTGTGAGAAGGAAAAAGTAAACTGTAGATTGCGCATCGATTCCTATTGTATAGTTGAATACTATTTGCTTAGTAGTGACGATTCATGAGACCCTAGAGTTGTATACACCTGAGATGTGTGAGGCTTACGGAGAGTTTCTCTACTCAAATTAAATGAGGCATGAGTATTTTCTTCCTTCTTCCTTCTTTTCTTTGATTCTATGTATGTGGTTTGTTCTGTTTGCTCACAAAGGCAGCTCACGCTGTATGTCATCCTGTGGGCTCATGTACTGCGTGAAATAACATGCAGACTCCATTTGTATCAAACTACTTTTTTCTCTCTCTTAAAATAAATACTTAAATAGCTACTCCTACTTCATCTTTTTTCTTTTTGTGGAGTAAGCTTATTACTGACATCTTGATCTTTCAGAGTCTTCCTTTCAGTAAATCCTGGGCCTTCCTCTCTTTTTCATGCAGGGTATTACAGTGCTCATTCCCATTCCTTCCTCCATTTCAATTTCTAAAAATAATCAGCCATAAAAGTCGCTATTGAGCTTCATTGTTACAAGCACAGTGAGATTAATAGTGGTGAATATACTGTACCTCACTAAAAGGGTGCCTTAAGTTGTCTGACACATCTCCCAGGACAGTCAGGGAGTTCTGAGAAACCCCAGGGTTTCCTGTTACTCCTTCCATGGTAGTATGGGTCGGCATTGATTTTTCCAGTACTCTGTGCCAAACAGGAACAATTTAGCTCATAGGGAGGTAATAAAATAATCTTTACAAGCAATGAATATAGTAAAGCAGGTCAGAAACTGGCTTTGTGTTTGTGGGAGAGAGAGGATCTGGTAGTTTAGTACCTTTCAGTGAATTTCTCAATTAAAAAAAAATCGTATTACTGTGATTTGGGACCACTGAAGGATTTCATTTTTGTTTATCACCCGTTTCCATTTCAAGAAAGTATAATTTATTATTATTTTAATATGGTTAAAATATTTCAGTTAAAACATTTCCTTTGCTTATCTATGATGTACAAATAAATGCAACACAGCTTAATATAAATTAACAATGAAATCAGCATGAAATGTTTTTAACATTGTCAAAATGAAATAATTTCCCATTTCTGGAGTGTTTTGAGAAAGTTGAGATTATTTTTTTCAACTTCTTCCTATCAATTATGTAATTGAAACAAACTTGTTCTTAGGAAAGTTTTCAGAATACTAGTTTTCTCAGTGAAATTAATTTCCAATGGCTGTGATCTATGCTGGACATTATCCAAGGAATCTAGTTTTTGAAATGTTGCTTCCCAGGCTGTACCACTTTTTCCCTCAGGCACAATATTAATCTTAAATTAGGTGCACATGCCATCATAATCTTTTTTGCTCTCAACCTTTGCTTCAGGAAAAATACGTAGAAAAGATAGCATGCATGATCTAGGCTTATATCATCAGTGCTCTGGTGACTATGTGAGTGTCTGCTCTGTTTCTTTTTATTGGTTTATTTTTGAGAGGAAAATGCATCAAAATTGCCACTAAGTGAAGAGTTTGTCTTCTGTTTCAGAGCTCCTTTTTCTTTTTCTTATGTTTATGAAAGGTCAGCACTTCTAAAAATAATTGTAGGACATTTTAAAATGGAGATTGATAAGTAAAAAGTGTTCAGGTGAACAATTAATTTTCTAAGAAAATATGAACATGGGAACATCTTCAGACATTAACTAATAAAAGCAATAAATCCTTCTGTTTGCTCAAGATATGGTTAAGGCTAGTTTTATTGACAGTGATGGCAGTATTATTACAGGATACCTGTGACTTTGCTCTTCATGAGCTCCTTGAGTTGTATTCATTCCTCTGCTGTCATAAAAGTATATTTATATAAGAGAAGACTGCAGCCCTGTGTCAGTGTAATTGTCATGGTCAGATGCAGTGTGTCTTTGTGGCATTGAAAAGGAGCAAGAGAGTCGGTCAGCTTGAGAAGCCTCACTGTGAAGAAGGAACAGAGCATTAATCAATAATCTGAATTTTCTTTTTAATGCCAATAGAAACTACCCTCTTAATGCCATGCCTAGAAAATTGTGTGTCAAGCCTCCCGGAAGAGAAGTATGTGTGACAAATATCTTCTCCATATCTTATGTCTTAATAAGTCTTTTGAGTGTCCAGTCAGCATGGGAGAGCCGCCTTCTGAGATGCTTCAGAGGCTCAAAGGGGGAAAAAATTAACACAAAAGAATGGGTGTTCTGCACAGAAATTTCCACTGGTTATTGACTTCTGTGTAGTTCCTGGGTCATGCTTTCCATCCTGCTCCAGGGGTATAATTTGCTAGGCTCTCTTCATGTACTTTTAGGGTTTGCTTGGTTTTTTGTGTGTGTGTGTGTTTTTTTTAAAGCAACTTAGTTTATGGATCCTCCATTGAATGGATGCATTAGCTTTGTTATTAAGTTGCATTGCTCTAGACCCAATTACAGCTAGACTTAAAGATATGGCTGAAAAAGCATACTGTGTTATGATTTATTATGACTCATGTGCTGTTGGAGTGCACTAATTGCATGAACTTTTCAAGTAAATTGAAAAAATTTTGTAATTCTTTTCAGGAGTGGAGGTTATTAAGAGACAAGGTATGTGTGAAAGGCAGCTGTCCTACAAACTAACATCCAGCACCTACTGGCATGTTTTTTCCATCTGTACACAAAATTTTTTTGTAGGACAAAGCCTTTACAGATCATCTGTGGAAATGACTAAACAAAATCATTTTACCCCTCCTTAGTCTATATCAATCACCTGATTAAAGAAAATGGTTTGTATTAAGTAGTCCATGATCTAGATGTTAAATGTTCAGTTAAAGATCAGAGCTTCAGCTGGCATGTGTAAACATAATTACATTTAGTCTACTGAATATGCATTGTTTTACTTCAGTAGAGACTTGTTACAAGTAGCTGTATCACACTGGAACCTCCAGAAGAGGCAGAAAATTATAATTATTTTTTCTTCCATGAGACATTTTCTGATAATATTGCACTGAGACCTGTGAAGCCACCTACTGGTAATTTTTTTATTATGACCTTGTCCATGCTATTGTTGAAGTCTTGACAAAGTGCTTGGGACAAGTTTTAAAAACCCTTTTACACTTGTGAGTATTATTGGCTTATGCAAGTACCAAGGCCTTGAAGGACCTGGTTCATCAAGAATTTCTGTGGAACTGAATTCTGTTCAAATACTTCTGAGGAAAAAGGATTGTGTTCAAGTCAAATTTTTCCACAGCTAGTTCATGCCCCGCTGAGTTATGTGGCAGTGATTCATAGGTTGCTGTTGGTGTATGACAGCAAAGTCTGTTACACTGCTCAGTAGTAAGATAAATGCTACTAATAATGATGACAGACTTTGTGGACAGCTTTTTATCAGAGCACCTCTATACATTTTGCAAATGTCGCGTCAAGCCTCACAATGAATTGACTGCATATGAACAAGTTGCGATAGAAGGGAGGGGACACACCAGGTTGGCAGCATGCCTCATAAGAGCCTTCAGGTGTTTGAACTTCTAATCATCATTTCCAAAGTCTCCATCCAGCACTGTGACAGCTGATGGGAAACTTCCCGTGTCTTCAGAACTGAGGTAGTACTACTGACTGATTGCACACGTTCTGCCCTTAGCCTGATTGGTCAAAGAATAAATGTAAAACAAACCTGTCAATGCTTTTGTGAAATATTTTAATACCTTGATACCTTTGTTTTTTAAAAAAAGAAAGTGTATATATTTGTGTAAGTAATTGTGCACATACCTTGATGTGAAGTCATTCATGGGCTTTTTAGTTTTATTGTAGGGTAATTCGTTAATCAACTGAATATTAATAATTAACTTGGAGAACAGGCACCTCTTGCAGGAATCCAGTCAAAGTTAGTTCTTCTGACTAACACAGAATTCACAGGAGTCCTTTCGAAATAATAATAAAAATTTAAAGATAATAATAGACATAACAGCAAAATAATAACAAAAGCAAAATCCTTAAGAACCATTAGCAAATAAATTGATGAAATCAGCACTCACTGAGCATATCAAGCAGCTACTTCTGAAACTCATCAGATATTTTACTGATAAAATTTATATATTCTTTTGCCCATATATAAAGAAAATTTGAGTAATACAAAATGAAGTAGTTGCATGGAAATCCACTGAAATGCCACCACTGATGTCAGGTGGATGTCTCAGTGTTCAAGAGAAGGTATAGATTACAAACAATCCTCTTCTTTCCCTGCCATGGATGACACTAAACAATCTCCAGTCTAATATCTCTTTCTGCCAACCTCTCCTCTTCACTCATCCTTTTGTCCTGCAGTACTTGGCCTGTGATTCTGAAGAGGAGTTTTGCCAGAGGGACTGTTACATGGGAATACATATATTTATGTATTTCAAATTTTAAAAATATCAATTGTATTTCCCAATTGGCCATAGAGGTTGCCTCCGCTTTAATCTAACTAGTTCTTGATGTGCTTGGGAAGTGGCTGCTGATGTGGGGCTGACGTTCCTGAAGGAAAGAACAACAGCACTGTGGGAAGGCCCACAGCTGGGCTGCTGCTAGAAACAATACAGCCGTGTTACCACTGCATTGTGTACAGATTAATTAGCTCTGTCGAGAAGCAAGTGTCACACTGTGCTAACATGGCTACTTTTGTTCTGCAGCTTAAACTAACTAATTTAGACCTGACTTAGGTACCTTTAGATAAATGTGGTTTCTTTATCCTTGGAATACCTCGAGGTAAAATGACTCATTCTCCAGTGCTAATCATTTCTGGCAAGTTATGGTCAGTGTTAATCAGTGACACATAACAGATGCTCTGTGATGGTATCATCTTGCTCTTACTTGTATCCACCTGTTCAGAGGAAAACAGCTGACCTGTAAAGTCATCTCCCAGCTCTGTCAATGCACATATGGAGCATTGCTCCAAGCTGCTCATTTCTCAACTAGAACGTGTCCAACAGTGGTGTAACTCTTTCAGTCTCAAGAGATGTTAGCGAAGAGCAGGCTAAGTGCTAAGCCACTAGTTCAAACAAGATGTCCCCAGGCTGGGACTGCTCTCTTGTCCCTGAGGACTGGAACAGGAATACTGCAGTCTTGTGTATATATTTGTCAACTTGCACAGTATATAGGGAGTATTTTCTCACTTTGTCCTTTCTTGAATTGTCCTGTTGGTCTTTCTATTATCAGGAGGACTATTATAGCCATTTAAATGTTTGACTTCAGAAAAAAATGATATTGAACATGAGCACTGTGGAAACCAGGGCCACATGGGGATTGTACAGTTGTCTCTGGTGCTTGCATGATGAAGCTTGTTAAGTATTTCTCTGTATTGCTGTACATTTACCAAGTCTGTATGTATGATCTTGTGATACAAGGACCGAATTTGTGATGCTGTGCCAGAAAAGGCCAGTAATATCTGTGTAGGTGAGAAAGAGAGAGCATATCACTTGGCAAGGCACAGTTAGGCAGTGAATTCTGATGGTAGAATGGTAACTGCTAATCGGCTATAATGAGGTAAATGCCTAAAAGAAGATACCCTCACCAAACGAGTAAGTCAAGAGACCAATCCTTGTTGGCAGGGAAGTTCTGAGTATATTAGTACTCATGTAAAACAGCTGTAGGGAAATGAATCATACAACTGAAGGTTGTTTGAAATGTCCTGTCACTGGGTGTGCTACTCTGAGTTCGTGTGCAGCACAGTGAGGTAAATTCTTTTCAAGTTACTAAAGTAAGAGGAAATTTTTGAATAACCATCACTATATAATGACCTAGATGACAATGGGTAGGTTAAAAATAAGAAACACATTTCTGCATTTCAGGGAAATGAGAGTGGCCTTCCACTGGGAATCAGGGAAAAAAAATGAATGTGAGGAAGAGAATTTCCAATTTTAGATCTGATTATCCTCTCCTCTTGCAACCTTGCACAGTCATTAACACTTTTGCAAAGGGCTTTGAAGTGCTATTGTTCAGATTTGGTAAGGCTACCACTCACACCCTGATTTCCCTGGTGTGAGTCCGCCCAGGTCAGCATAACAGAGACTCCAGTTCTGCCCTTTCTGGCTTTAGATTTGTTTTTAATGTCCCCATTTGGGGGGAGAAGTTGTAACAGCCAGTGTCAAGAGGACCACAGCTTCACAGGTGACTGAGAAGTGTGCATGATGGACAAATGAATTCATGGGGTTTCCATAACACTATTTTCAGGGGTTGTTTCAAATATTTGCAAGAAAAACTGCTTATGAATTCGAAAGTATAAGTGACAATTCCCAGGTTATTCTCTGTCTCAGCAAATGATACTGAAATATACCATTTTCCCAGAGAAATGATATTACAAAGACTCTGAGAGAAGTGCCTAAGCAGTAGGAATACGTGGAGTTACAAGGAGTCAGGATTTTTCTTCTTATGGCTTCACAATGTTGTGTGCAGCCAGCGAAGTGAGAGAGACAGAGGGAGCCAGTGAAGGAGGCTCTTGGGGTTCCCCGGTCATTCCTATTAACCTGGCAGTGAAAACACACTCCCCAGTCAGAAGGCTGAGGGGCTTAGAATGAAAGAGGTGAATTTTCTCTATTAATTCTCTAATTGCGATTGCTGAGAATTAGTAACATTTTGTTGCAGTATTTTTGTATAAAGAATATTTTCATCTAGCATGGTTATCCAAAGCAGCAGAGTTGGATTTGTCACTTCCTGGCATTCTGTTCATATGAAAGGACATCCCACTGAAATGAGGCTGCGGTCTTAAGTATACAGATAAATATACTTCTGTACATTGGAATAATAGAGAAGTTTTCTTCTGTCACTTGCTGAAATTGATTTTTATTTATTTCTCAAGCTGAGGCATGATGGAGGAACTGTGAAGCCTCTGTTTGATCTGATATCACATAATCTGGTAAACTGAGGAAAATATTTACCAAAAATAGCAACTGGAAGTGGAAAAAGTAGTGCTTTTTAAGATTTTGGTGCCTTTTGCCTTTGGCATTACTTCTGCAAGGTTGAGAGGTACCCAGAATGCTGGGAGAAGGACCTCTGATTGCTTAGTTGAATAGCTTTCAAATAAATGCAGAACATGACAATAATGCAAAATGGAGGATCAAACTGCTCCAAAAAGATTTACATCAGTGAACCTGAAGAATATGACCCAAAGCTTTTAAAATGCTTCCCTAATTAGGAAAAATATTGTTAAAAGTCTTAAAGCTGTAAATGTATACTTTTCCTTCTGAGCTATGCCCTCAGCTTTCACAGTAACATAAATAATTCCCCTCTGTTTTTTTCACTGTGTTTCCATTTTCAAAAGCTGTTCCCCACCCAGCCTTTGTTATTTATGGAGATTGATCATGTTTATTCCTCATACTTAGCTTAATGACACCAGCACACTTAACCTGTGAACCTAGGCTATTTTGGCTGGATGGTAATTTGGCTGAAGTTGTCATTAAGGTGTCAGAGCAGATTGTAGGACAGCTAATTTATACGGCACTGCCATATCTGCTGAAGGCTGAGGGAGGGTCCTTGCTATGCCATCAGTCACTCTTGGGAGAAAGCTGCCACTAAGACATAGAACGAGTTGTCCCATGGCTTCTCATTTCCTCATTCTTTAGTTTTCTGTATGGGAATGTTGATTTTACCCAACCACAATCCCTTAAATTTCAGTTTATGTGGTTGCACCATGCCTTAGTTCAGACATGTCTAAAGCTTTTGTCCAGGCATACTTTAAACTGGGTAATTCCATCTAATCACTTACTTCCTACAAGCGTGTCATGTGCAGTTGTTCCTTAATGACCCTTAGTTATTATGTTTGAAGTGCCATCCAGGGAAACTGTGTCCTTCAAGACAAGAATTTAAAATTCACAGTTACCTGAGGAAAACTTAAACTCAGCAAGGTTCACTTCTGACACCTTCATGAACCTGCCACAGCCCTGCCTGACCGTGAGCCTGTGATGTAATTTATTTGATAAAATAACTGATAGAGAAAGCCATTGAGAGAAAGGATTTCTCTTAGTCTGATTGCAAACAGCCTGAATTGAACCTAAAATATTTGACAGTCCAATAGTTATATGAGTAATTATAATAACCTCAAACTCGCTAACATCTACTCATGTCAAAGTCACTAACTTTAAAGGGGCCAGGTTTTCACCCAATGTCTGCCAAGGACCTTTTAAACTAACATTGCATTTCATCTGCTTGTCTGATACAGATCCTGGGAAAGGCATACTGTAATAATGTGTCTGCAGTTGATTTCCTCCAGAAAAAACAATTTTCTCTGAATCCATATGGTTGTTAGCAAAATGCATTGTTAGTAGAATTACTGTATACCGTGGCTGTGATAACACATGCTACAAGTTGTCATTTGTAATCATCACTGTTTCAACTGACTGTCTGCTCCTGGCTCATGTGTTGAAAGAGGGTAAGGAAAAAAAATCACATGCTCTCTTGCTTTAACCTCAAAAGGGCAGGATGGTGCCATCTAACAATTACAGGAGTTTGACTTCTTTTCTACTGTAAGCAATTTTTTGCAAGTTCAGAACCTACTAATATATGAGTGAGAAAAATCCATACAGAATTATAAAACTACAAAATAATTGAAAACCAATATCTCTTCAAGGAATGTGAAGAAGTGACATTTATCTACAAATACGTAAGTTCCAAAATTAGTACTAGGTGTTGAATTTTTAATAGGTAAGAAGAGATTTGTCCTGAATCGAGATTTTGATGTATTGACTTAAGAAAAAGAAGGTTATGTTAAAAATTTGTTATCAGCTGCTAGCCCCTCTTCTCCTTTTATGCATCTCTTCCTTTTCTTTGAGCAGCTCCTCTCTCATGCCACTTCATCGCAGCCCATCAGTAGACATTCTCTTTAGAAAGAACCAGACACCGTCTACCTGCCACAGCAGATTTTAACATCATCACTCTGAGGAGAAATACTCCAGTTGTGTCCCTTTCCCTTCCTGGTCACAGACTAACAGAGCTGAGGGGGGCTGCAGAACACGGGAGGGGGACTGTTTGATGTTGGATACCCTCCCATAGAAAACTTAATTCAGTCCTTAAACCACACAGGTATACCTATGCATGTCATAGATGTAAAATAGGCTGTTTTCCCTAAGTAAAATTATGTGAAGAAATTAGGTATTATATAATAAACATACATAAAAAATTATTTCTTTTCAATGCTGTTTACCAGTTTGTAGATAATCCCAAATCCAATTCATATCTTAGCCCTTTTATATCCTGCAGTGTAAACATATTTATCAAAATAAATGCATTTATGCCGCAAGACCATGTTTATAGCAGTGTGTAACTTTGCTAAATTTAAAGTGTTTGGGCACACATTTGTCATGCTGAATGTTTGACTCAAAAAATTAGTTTTTTAATGGTTTGGCCATTTCTAAGAGTGAAGTTAAGGAAAAATACTGTTGTTTCTTCTTTGCATCAAATAAAAAAATCTCTGAACTGTTTTGTTCTGTTCAGGTGCTTTCAATCAATTTAATTGTTTGGGATATTTGTCATGGTAGCAGACAGATGTGTTTACCATCTGTGAAAAATCATCTTGGTTTTGCCAGTTTCCAAGAATCTAAAGAGTTTGATTTCCTACATACTGAGTAGAGTCCAGGACAGCGGACAGTGGGATGGTTTGAAGACTCCCCTTGGACTCAGCACACTTTAAGTTCATATAACTCCTGCATGGTGACCAGATAGGATGTGTGACATCCCTAGAGCAGAAGAGGACTTTTTTTCTTACTGTACTTCAAAAACAGGTCTAAAATATGGTGAGAACAGCACAACAAGCTGTGGAGGAAAATAATATTTCTCCTATTCAGTGCAGTTAAGAACAGGGCAATACTCACCTACCCAATGATGAACACCAGAGAGAAGGTCAGTGCTTGCACACCGTTGTGCAAACAAGAACAGGCAAAGAAGCAGAAGCCCTCTGAAAAAGCACCAACATTTCTGTGCTTCATGTGTGAAGCAGTTCTTTTAGAAGACAGTCTGTGATCACGTGACTGTATCGTAAAGGGTGAGAATAAGTCAGCAAAATGCTCAAGTTGCCTTTTGTTGCAGTACTTGACTGTACAGCCATACCTTTACCACCTTACATGAGTGGTTTATTTTTTTACTGTTGTTTCTTTGTGGGTGTAATGTAAGTAGCGAAATGTTCCATTTTTTTGATACATTGAAATATTACATGCCACAATGTTTAATTTTCATTAGTTGTAATTTCTCAGGAAAATCAAAGACTAAATGATTTTTATGCTGACATGTTTGTGTATTTGCTTTATATTTAGGTCTTTATCAGTTTCCCAGAACTGAGTTTTGTCTGTCATTCTGAAAGCCTTTATGGCATGCAACATATCCTTTTGTTACATAAGAAGTAGGGAACTTTTTCAGAGATAAGAATGAATAAATCTTCAGATTTTCGTGCTGATAAACACTTCACTGACCACAGCATACATACAAGTACTTTGTAAGCCTTTTCAGCTGACAGGTACAGTTCAACAAAGCCTCTGCAAAGTGAATGATGAGTAGCTGAGAAGAAACCTGTGCACAGCAGTCTCAGAGCCAAACCTGCCAACAACTTCACCAAGTTCGTACCTCTCCTGTATCACTGTAAATGAAAGTGATTGTGGTCTATCAGCACTTGGTGAGACGCTGTCATTTTCTGTTTTGATCCTGGAGTGCCAGACATTGGCTTGTTTCCACAGGCACTCCAAACTCTTCCACTGACTTTAGTGGGGTTACTTTAGGTTCACACTAATGTGGTCTGAAGTCTCTTTCTCTTCCATTGAAGTCAATGAAAAGACACTGATGGCAGCCTGGATGACACACTCAGAACAAGCTGGTCTCCTTGTCTTTGTATGAAACTGTGCAAAAAGACACTGATCTTTGAGGCCAAGTATAAATGTGGCAGCATTGAATGAAAATCTGTCAAAGTCTTCTTTCATTTTTTAATGATAGCCTTATTTATTTTTGTATCCTCAGACTGGAGCAGAAAATGGAGTTGCTTCTTTGTGTTTAAAGTCAGATTCTGTCTCTGTCTCTCAGTCTTGCTGTGGGAAATTTAGGTATAGAAACACTACACGTTTACATACTTTATCATTTTAGAGTTTGGGGTTGGTTTTTTTCAACACAGGTAAAAAAAAACTAAGTCGGCCACCAGAACTAGCCAAAATCTGTCATGAGACTTAGCAAATGTAGGCTTTGTAGTGCTGTCTTGCTGGTTTATGTAATACAGATCTGTATGCAGATAAGTAATATACCATGTGCCATACAATTTATCTATGTTAATATGCTAACTGCTATAGCAAAGTAGGCATATTTTAAGGCGTAGAATTAGTATTGCATGCAGGGCAAGCCATAATAAATAAATAGTACAACAGCAATAGTGCCACAGCAATGCCTCAGCAACTCATTGGCATAGATGGACTTAGATGTAAATTACTGTAACAGTTAATTTACAGGGCACTGCACATAGCAAGTTTAAATACAGGCCATGCTTTTGAAATTAGTATGCAGTTAAACTTAGTGAAATGTTGTTTTTGAGAACAGTTACAAATGTATTTTTTTAGAAGGAAAAAACACCACAAGCTGTACTTCCCTGGATGGTAGTTGTTTGATTTCAGATTTCTGTTTGATCAGTTAAAGATGAAAGTTTAGAAGGCATGAACAGACAACTGCAACTGGTCTGTATCTTTGTCTTCTGTCTGCCTCTGATTGTAGTGGTCATCTTAATAAATGAGTGTTATTATCTCTGTAGGAAAGATTGTGGTGAGCCTGTGAGTCTCTGTATCAGTTATCTGAGAGTGACTAATTTGAGGGTTGAACTGTACCATGTTGTAATTTACTGAAACCAGCCAAAATTAATCAGCCACCAGTATTCTTTGACGATAGCCTGTTCTACCAGAGAAAAAAAAAATGAAAGCAGGAAAGGTTATAATTTAACAAATACATTTTCAGCACTTTTAATAACATTGAAAAGACTATTTCCTCTCACAGTTGTTCTTATGATGCATTTCACTGCTGGATTTAGATTTCCACATCAGCAAAACTTTGGACAGAATAAGTACTCTTTCTTCTGTTGACTTCACTGGAGGTGGGGAGTACATACTTGGGATGTGTTTCCCTGACTCTGAGCAGGAAGTGGATAATACCAAATCTATTGTTCTCTGTGAATAGAGCCAGGTAAATAAGTAATACTTGTGGCTTTAATCATGCAGAAAGTATTCAGACAAACAGGGAAGTTATGCCTTAGGAAAATGTAGAGAAACTTCCAAAGTGCTTTACTGACAAGGGAGTTGAATGATCGGAGAAATAAATGTTAATAGTCGCATTTGGAAAGTACTGAGAACCACTGTTCAGGGTCGAATTCTGCTACAGCTTTTATTTATCAGATCAGCAGACTACTGGACTCATGCCAGTACAGTAGGAATATGGCCAACTGAAAGTCACACAGCAATAAAATGTTGACACTTGGCACAGGGAAAAGGCTGTGCTGGGCAGGACTTATAAGGAAAAAATGCAAATTCCTCTTTCAACCGCATGGAGGGCTGCAAGTATACAAGTAACACACTTTGTTTTACAACAGTTCTTACTAAGAGAAGGGATCCACTCTTATGGGTGCTGTGCGAAGGCAGAGTTGAATGACTGTCAGCTCTTAGTAAAATGAGACTTTACAGACTGAGCAGGTAACTGTGTAGAGCTAGCCATAGGGTGACTATATTCTTTTCTCTAGCAGGTAGTAAATTTAGGATTTGTCTTAATCATGGAGAAAGGTGCTGAACAAAAAACAGATTCTGATTTCTGTTACATTAATGCAAATCTGGGATAACTTTGTCACTATCTAAAGTCTTTGTCCTAGGAGTGTTCCCAAAGGGCTGGTTAGGGCATACACATACATCCTGACCTCGTTCCATCAACAAACAGGGATGTATGGTGTACACATTTCCATGGAAAGGAAATCTGTATGCATATGCCAGAAAGGACCATGGTTCACTCTCACTTGGTCCCTAATCTGGACAGCTGAGGATAAGGATCTCACAGGACTTTGCAACATATACCAGTGATTAGCATCAATAAGAACTCTATTTTTTTCCATTGTCAGCTCTTCCTATTAGGGCAATATGAACTCAACAGTTTGCCAAGATCCCTCTAATTATGAGAATTTTAATAGCAAGATTGATTTGATTGCAAGAATTCTCTTGTAAAATTTCCTCTCTGTAAAATATCTTACTATTCTTTGCTTTAACCACCAGTGCCTCAGGTTCAACCTCTTCAGTATGAATTTTACAGAAAAATGTACCATGTGATAGAGTTGAGATAGAAGGTAAAAAAAAACCCAGAAGAACCTACCTGATCCTCAGTTTGGTCCAAGTAAATCTCATCTATTCTAGGTAAGTGAAAAACCCTGACCAGGGGTTGTTTTATACCGGCCGAAAATTTGGATTTATGCAGCTTTTTATCATTAGAAACTTATGTTCCTTTCTCACAAGGATTCTTCTTATGTCCTCCCTCAGATACCTGTTTTTAACAAGGCTGTGCATTTTTTAGTTTTTTTAATTTTTGTTTTAATGCATTTTTACTGATCGTGGTGTGCTGTGCTGCCGTGCTTCCCACACTGTATTTAAACTAATGAATTAGACTGTGTTTCACCTTCTCATTCTTTTTCTTTTAAGTGGTATCTGCTAATCCCTTCTGGTCTTGGCTGTTGCCTCTGAGACACCCACTTTTGCTGAATATTCTTGCTTTTGGCTTAGTTTGCAGCTCCTTCACTGGACACTCTTGCTTTTCAAGTAGGGCAAGTGTAACACCTACAACAGGTTAGAACACTGTTCTGACTTTGGTTTCCTGCCTAATTTGGTTATGAGTTGGCTTTGTACCAACATGCATGGATCACATCACCCACTGTCAGTGGGAGCTGTACAATGCTTGGTTTTTTACCTGGCAATTGAGGTTCTGTCAGTGACTCTGGTCTTAGTTTGTAATTGTTTATGTCTACAACTCTAATGCCTTAATTAAACTTTCAGCACATTATTCCATCTTTCATGGACTTGCTGTTTCATTAGCTCAGTTGCTAATTAGGCAGTATTTTACCCATCCTCTGTGTAATGCTAAGTTACATGTCCTTTTCCCAGGTTACTTTCTATCTGCAAGGCTGCAATATCACTGTCTTTGAATTTATTCTGTCTTCCTGATCTCACTGGCTGGGTGATTTTCATTCCTTCTCTTTCATATATATAGTGGTACAAAACCTTAGTGGATTCTTTCTGGTGACCTCCTCAGCTCATACTACTGTGACATGTTAAACATTTGCAAGTTTCTAGATTTTATAACTTGTCACAACCTATTAATTTGACTGTTTCTACTTACTTGCTTCTCAGTCTCTAGGAGGCATAGTTGGGAAGATATTAAGGTATGTTACTGCTACTAAATATATTTTTTGGCCTAATAATTACAGTAAAACTTTAACCATTAATGTAACCAGTTAGGTCTCTGGCATTACATCTTCATATCTTGGATGTAAAAAATGTCTGTAATAATAGATATCTCCTTCTATTTTACCTTTTCCACCCAAAATTCTAAAATAATTTCAGTCAGAACTTCAAATTAATCCCCAGTAATTGTTTCTAGTGGGAGTCTCCACCTTTTGCCATCTGCACTTCTATTGCGTTCATCAGGAAACATTGTCCAATTGACTCACTTTTTTCGAATCGATATTACCTTCCTAGAAATATAAATTTCTACATACATATACATGAATATTGGCATAAAAACTACTCTGAAAGATCATTTGTACAATAAATAGTTGAATAGGAGCAAAAGCAAAGGGTGCTTGAGAAGAACAGTTGTTAGCTTTATGCAGTTAATGGATTTTCTTCATTTATTCCATCTTATTGATTTCATTCTGATAAATCCGAAAGTTCTCTAAAAATTAAGTGTGTCCAGTCAGTCAGAGCTCATAAATAGTGTTCCTGTTGTTCCACATGGTATTTCTAAGTCACATTTTGAAGTTGGTCTTTGTAATATAATCAAACCTACTGTAGGTCTTTCTCCTTTCAAAAAGCTAACATGAAATTAATTCACTCTGGTTAGTTGAAAGCCTTGGATGCACTCATTAAAACTTCTTATGAAGTACTTCACAACTTAGCATAAGGAAGAATTACAAAATAGCTTTGGATGTTTTTCCCTACTGTTGCATTTTAACTGAAAGGAACTGTCTTGTGACTTGGTGTTTTGTGTGGTCTTTGAGGCAGCAAAAATTGGTGAGTTGTATGCTTTCAGTCAGATGAAATAATCTATCTAACACAGAACTGAAATGGTCTTTGATATTCTAGCTAATGGCTTTAACTACACTAATGCTGTAGCAAAGGGGACCTTAGTTCATTACTTTGTGTTTTAAGAGAATTTGGAGAGCACTGCTCTGTTTCTTGAAATAAAATGTGTAGGTGCCTTCTTTTAGCAGATGCTTCACTTGACTGAGGGGAGAAGCCTCTGAATGAAAGGTCAAAGACAGAGAGTTTTAAAACATGACTGCTTAGACACAGATGCTTAGTTGGCCAGTTCTAAGCATCAGTACATTGTTTGTACTATAATTAGCCAACTCAGTGTTGGAGACAGTGACTCTTCTAGGCCTCTTTCTGAGATGTCCAACTCATGCCGTGGACTCTGTTGAGGATGTGACTCTGCAAATCATAATTTGGGTTTCAGTGCTGGGAACATCTACCTTTTAGGTGCAGAAATATTTCTTTGGATCTGGCCTCTAATATTTGGTTTGGACTGGAGATTGCTTAGGTTGGTGTTATTCAACATGAACATCTGGTCAGTTCCTTATTGATCTATTGCTGGAACAACTGTAGGAGCTATCAGTGATCTTTGAGCATGCTCTGAAAGAGTCAGAAATGAGCAGAGTTACTTAGGTGCTAGAACAAATAAAAGAGAAGGAAGATGGTACAGAACAAGAGAAGAGAAAGTTTGCATTCAGAACTTTCAAGCACTAAGGTTAAGGTCTGTCATTCATTGGAAGAACTGTATAATATTAGGTTCAGGTTAAAAAAGATCTTTCTTTGTTTGCCTCAGTTCAAAACAAAACAAGAACACCCTAGAATACAAATAATTTTTTCTTTATATAACATGAAGTGGTCTAGAAATAGGAAATCCATTAATTCAGTTGTGCTTTGATTTCTACAATGCATAGAAAGAATACCCAGCACCATATGTTAGAGAAATGGAAAGGAAGGTCAAGGTTTGCTGAGTTGCTGAAGAAAACATGATTGCTTAACTCTGTCCAGATTATATATAAGCTTTCAGAAGTTTCACAACTTTTCTTGTTGCAATTAAAACTCACTAATATATCTGTAGGAAGTTATCTAACAGGACTGAGGGGACCATAATTAAAAGATATGAAAGGCTTTGTTTAGCATTTGTGAGAAAACAGGAGGTGTTATTTAATACAAAAGCAACAGAAAATTCTCCGGGTAAAATAGAATTTGAGACATTTAGAAATAATGTGGAAAAAAACAACTACAATCTCTGTTCATTCTATCAAAGAGTTGTTAAATTTAATGGCTGTCTAATGATTTTTTTGTAATGTAATTAGAGCTGCTGGATAATAGTTGTGTTATTATGATTAGCCTTAAATGAAAGAATGGAAACACTAATACCAGTGCTTGGAAAATACCTTGATTGTTTATAGTTCTTGTTATTCACAAGTTTTGAAAGAGCAGATTTTCCCAGGAATGCTGTGTTTAAGAGTTTAAAAGCCTTTTCAAGCTGTTCTTGGATGGTAGAAACCAGGGATACTTCTGAATCCCTCATCCCTGGAGTGAAGTTTTATGGTTGGACTCAATGATCTTAAAGGTCTTCTCCAACCTAAATGATTCTATGATTCTATGAGGTTCAGCTGTATCTTCACTCCAAGTGAGGTTGAGATGTAGACCTGCACAAACCTTTCTGCAGACTTTTTGCTTTGTGGTTTCTGTAAAAGGAAATTTGGGTGTCTGCTTCATGTATAGGCTCCAACGGTCATCTGACCTGAAGTATTAAGAGAGCAGGAGTCTGAGGTAGGTGGGTCTCCATACAGGTACTCTTTCTCCAGTCTACTGAACAACTCCACTGTGCCCCACTGAACTGCCAGCCAATGCAATGATATATATATATACGTATATATATAAGGAAATTCCAGCATGTGACCCAAAAGTTAGGCATAAAATTGAGATTTCTTCATGTTACTTTTATGTGTTAGGATCAAATATAGTTTTCTGGTTAATTTGCATTGAACTTTGTGCCATTATTGACAGCCTTCTTCAGCAATCATTTTATTGTTCATCTCCTTGAATGTGTGCCTTCATTTGCAAAAAGCTACATATAAATTTGTGTTTGTAGATAGCAACCACAATCAAAACATTTTTTTGCTGATACATTATCAGCATTTTTATGATGAATTATTATTTTCTTAGCCAGAAATAATAATGTTAACATCCTGAAAATAAAATTGCTTTTGCCAGTAGCTCAGGAAATGAAGGGGAGAGAGCTTTGTTGACTGTGTGTTCTCATGGGCTGGAAAGATCCTGTCACGATATGCTAAGGTAAAAGTCTGGAACACATTTGGCACATTTTTAGAGAATTAGAGTCAGGAAGTAGGTCCATGGAGTTAAATAGAAGTGAAAGGAAGCAAAACAAAGTGGCTGTATTTGAGAAAGACTGTGGGTTTTCTACTGCCACTATATTAACTTGTAAAAGTAACTTGTTCTCTCTTGTATGGCATTTGGTTCAGGTGTAGTACAAGTGATGTGAATTGGGATTCAAAGGAACAATGGATTTGAGTTCAACAATTACGTCTACTTTTCCTCCACATCCAGGGATGGATAAAATTTGTGTGTACACACACACACATTTCTCTCTCTCTCCCCATGTGTATATAAAGGTTCTTTTCCCTCTCCAGCATCTTTGCTCATTTTCACATGATGTTTCTTTACCTATTTTCTAAAGTACCAGATGTCTTAAAAATAAATATTTGTGGCTAGGACATACCAGAAATTTCATGTAACTCTATTCTGTATACAATATATCTTTGAGAAATAGATATATTTTTGCTGTCATTTGACATCCTAGATGTCCTATTTTCCAGTTTTTCTGAAGTGAAATTTACATGGATACATCAATATTTTGATCACTGAAAGCCAAAGACTGTTTTGAGCTTTCTTACTTGCAACTGGTGGCTGACCGAATATTGCTGCTACCTCAAAGACAAACAATATAGCACTGACTTTCTTACTTTCCTGCTGGGTCTGAGAGCATCTTGGGAATACTCTGGCCTTTCTTCAGGAGTTTATAACCTTGTGGCAGAGGTCAAATATCTTTGGATAGCCTCTGAGTGCGGAGAGCTCTGAATCTAGGACAGTTAACTTCCTATGTGACTTTTTCAGCAGTAAGAAATTATGCAAAAAATGAGACCTATCTCTAGCTCCTTCAGCCTTGTGTTGACGGTGTCTGGCAGTTAAGTGCTGCTGGGGCATGTTAGCCTTTCTCAGAACATGCTTCCAGGACTGGGTGCCTGTGGCAACCTAGGTGTGAAGAGACTGTGTGGGTTGCAAACAGCTTTAGTCGCCTACATGTTCATCACTGTCTAGGTGGTGACAACTTTAGTTGAAGTCAGTAGTAAAACTTTAGGTCCATAAAAAGTTTTCAGCTCGAATTTAGCTCCTTGGTAAAACAGTCAATCTGTGTCTCTTGTATTCAAATACTTAATTTCACCCAAGATGCAAAGTAACAAAGGTCTATTTCAGACTTTAGGCTTGGCACCTACTTGATGGCTGATAACTCCATTGGTGTTACAGTCACAGTCACTGCATGTAGCAAGGTGAAGATGTTACAGCCATAGTCAGGCATGGCTTTGAGATGCGCTGCAAAACCCATGTCCAAATATAGGCCCTTCTGCCCCTTCTGTTCCTGACTTTTCTCTGAGTCATTTACCTAGGAAGGGAGGAAGAGAAGAGTGTTATTCCTTTAACCGAGCTCCAGAATCACCTTAATTAAAGGATGAGGCTGTGGTTTAACAAGGTTTTGTCTTTAGTGGTGATACTGGCCTCTTTGGAATCCAGTCTTCCTTTTCTTTATGCTTAGTCTTGTTTGGGTGCCAGTGCCCTCCCCTAAGTGGTACTTAACCAAAACTGCTGTGAACAGGCTCAGAGATCTGGCTTGGTGATCTGGTTTATAGTGCAGCTGGGCAAGCAAGTTGGCAGTGTCGAGGGGTCCCATGCTGCCATGAGGGGCATGAGGGGGGAACCACTCAGCAGCAAGGCAGCAGAGAGGGCATTCTTTAAGCAGTTATTGCTGTGAAGACCACTATGTCACAACACGGCATCCGATCGCAGTCTGAGAGACACTTGGAAAAATCTTTTTGGAGAGGTGCTTTGGGTTGTGTGGTGCAGATTGCCTCCTATGCAAACTGCATCCCACCCATCAGGCGCTATCCACACCAGTATCTAGGCTGTGGGCACTGTGGCCTTCTCAACCTTTCTCAACTTGAATGGGAGACCACAACACATTTTAAGCCTAGAGTTCAGTTCTGGGTTTAAAATAGAGTGAAAACACAACATAGGCGATGAGGCAGTCATGAGAGAGATGAAGCACAGTTGAACCAAATTCCTTCTGTCATCCTGCATCTGCAATTTGAAATTGTAGTCAGCTTCCATGCAGTTGGATCAAGGCTTGTCTGCTGAGGCACTTTCCATGTTGAATGTCACATACTTAAAATGTTATGTGCCTTGCTTTAGAAATAAAGATTTTCCTACAGAAAAGGGACTTCTGCCTACTAGAGAATCAACAGCAGCTCCACTTTGGGTCTTTTAAGTTTTTAAAATTTAAGAAACTGGGGAATACACTCTCACATTCCCGTGTTATGAAGCCTTAAAGAGGTTGTGGTTACAAATAGACACCTGCTGTCATCTTGGAACAGCGCTTGATGTCAGGCCTTCATTCTCTAAATCTGTCCCATCCTCCTCAATTTATCAGTTCCACCTTCCTCAGATACCATGATAACACAAGTTAAGTTCTCAGCCCCTGAGCAGGATACTCTTCTCCACTGGTTTGAACAGAAGGGGTTGGTTTTCCTTTCCTTGCTTTCCTCCTTTCCTGTGGTTCTTAAGGCCATGTCAAGCTGTTGACTCCCAGCCTGCAATCCACCTCTGGTGCCAGTTTCCTTTGCTTACTTGTTATATTTTCAAGCATGAACCTACATTTCTCAGACAACCCTTCCCCCTTCTTGAGCATTGACAAAAATACCTCCTTATCATCTCTCAGATCACTCCTTCAGCACTTTCTGATCTTCAGCAAGAAAAACTGTGATGCTTAAGAGCTTCTGAGCAATTGGCTCTGAGTGGACTTCTTATCATACTGACCACCATTATCTCCCTGTTTCCTGGTACGTCATCATCTGATCCTCTATTATCTTCTGTATTTGGCTATGACTGCCAGCCCCTATAGACAGAATACACTGTTCTGTTTTTGCACAGGGTGAGAAAGAGCTGATATGAGGAGAAATGTTGCAGAACTGGGACTACACTAGATTAGGATAATTTAAGCAGTAAGTACAGGGATGACCTTACTAAATCTGGCCCAGCTTTTATACCTGTCATTGAATGCTAGGTCAAGAGATGGGAGTGATTGGGATTTCTTTTAGAGACACGGGGTATAGTAATGTGCTGGTGAAGTTGATCAATTAATGGGTTTGATGCAAAGTGTGAATTTCCTTCCTGCACTGGTGTGCAGGATAAAACTGTGGTTCTGATATTTCAAAGTAATTTAGAGCCTCCTGGCAGATCCTCCATTATATACTCAGTGATGCAATATGTTCTCACCTTGTGGCATGTACACAAAGTAATGAAACATTTGTGATCCTGATTTTAAAACTGTTACTATCTGTTTGCATTGTAGTAGCAAACTTTTGAGACCCCAGCTTGGATTTAGATCCTGAACATAAACCATAACAAAATCTCCACCTCCTATAAGGTTATCATTCAGTAAAGAGAAGATAACTAAGGGTTATGAGGTGGGCCGCTAAAGCTAGGATCCATTGAAAAATATGTAGCATGGAAAATTACTGATTTTGAACCCCTCAACCTCCTGGCTGTTGCTGTATCCACCACCCTTGATTCTTTGACTATCATCCAGAGAGAACTGGTCTGACACCTAATAGGAATTTTCTCTCCTAAGGTTTAACGCTTTGTTTTCAACGTGGAATTAGCTATTTTTAGATGCTTATCAATAATGTTGAGCTATACTGAATATGTGAAATACATTTCCATGAGTAGTGTGATCAGTGACTTCTGTTTTGAGTTAGATAAAGTGCTGGATGAACATTTATAGCCAGTTAAACAGAAGACCTGTGCCATTCAACAGGAGATTGCATGTGATAATGTTGACATCTAAGCAGGTGTAATTGTTTATTTTCTGAAGCTTGTGTGAACAGGGATGAGTGTTTGTCACGGCTGAGGGTGTGGACCTGACTGTGCTGGCATGTCTGGGATGAGCGATGTCACAGGCAGACCTAGCTGCAGCCCTGCCCTTTTCCTGGAGGGAGCAGCTCCCACAATGCAGATGCTGAATGGGGCAGAAATCAGCTTCTGAACTGCCACAGTTTACACCCAGCAACGTGTACCCTGAGACAGTTCGGCTGTTCCTAGCTACAGGAAGAGCAGAAGCGGAGAGCAGAGGCTGTGGTGTGTCAGCTGCGCACCATCATGCACGGCTGGACAGCCTCAGCATTGGCCCAGTTGGGCCTCTTCACTCCACTGAAATAGCTCTGCAGTGATGAAAGTATTCTTTGTTTCATTTTAAAGTCTTAGACAGAAACTTCAAGTACATGTACCTGAAACAGCCACACGTTACCCAACTGGAACAGTGGGATAGTCCTCAGTTTAATTTTTTTTTTTTTTCCTGAGAGCAGGGCAGATGGGAACATGATAGACTTATTCCAGATGACTAAATCCTTCTAGGTCCAGCTCCTGTGGAAGTCTGGCATGCCGTCTTTGATCTCAAGATGAGCTCGAGTTCATATTCATTCTGTCCTGAAATCACATGGCTTTCCCAAGTTCTTACAATTTATACAAAAATCTGTTGAAAATACCATTTGTGCCCCATGGAGCACTATTCACTGAAAAAAAAGATCACTTGTCTCTTTGTAAACAAGTGTTGTCAACAAAATTAATTTATAAGCACGAAAGCCAATGAGATGTGGTTTCTTAGCTAGGTGTTCAGCTGGGTGATGGAAAGAGAAAGACACCTGCCAGCTAAAGCCAACAGAGGTTCATAAAATGTCCACAATTTCTTAAGGTAAATACCAGTGTGATTTTAATAGGACCATTAGAAATGGGAGTGGAATTTTAACACCATTAATATTACCCTTTATTTCTTAAACTGATAGAGTGTAACCTAGAAGAAAACAAGTATTGTAGATGAGGTTTTCTGTACAACCAAAAGATGTAGTTACCTAAACCATATTGAAAGCCTTTGGGATTTAGACATTTTAATCACTTTAGGTATCTTTGAAAATGATGGTCTAAAACCCTTTCTTTAGGATTATAATGCCATGTCTGTGACTGATTTTTTTCTTCCTAGAGAACAGTTAGTAGATAACAAAGGTGACTTGTGTAGTCATTTGTATGAAATTAAAAGAGTGCACTGCAGATCTATCATCCCCATGACATTAATTAAGGCCTAAAGACTTTGGCCTGTCACTAAATTCCTCCCCCTCATGAATTTACAACATATAGCAACCTAGAACTCTGACCTAACATACAGGATTACTTGTATTATTTTCTGTGTTTTTAATTCTACCCACTGCTTTATTCTTTTCATATACGATGTTATTATCAGAATAAGCTGTACATTTAAAATTAATTATCACCAACTATTTGTTTATATTGTGGTTGAAATCTGTGAACCTGGTTACAACAAGATTTCTTAACTTTGTTCAGAATATGTGCACATACAGATATAGAAACTGCATATTTGCAAATTAATAGTTTACACCAGATCTAATGCACCTGTGAACAGGACTGAGGACTGGGGTCAGTGGCTATGATCAAATCTAGCCAAGTTGGTCTCTATCCAGCCTTACTAGTAATTATACACAGGAGGAAAATAACTCAGGAGACAGTGGGATCAGATACAGGATTAGTTTTTGCTGCCTTAAATTTCATGTCAGAACACAGGAGAATTGAACAGTACTTGAATGGTGGATGCTGCACCAAATCACCCATTTTCCTGTACTGAACTCAGTGGACAAATCTTGACACTAGAGGCCTTGGGGACAGTATCTTTATGTTCAGGTACAGATCTACAGCGCTCTTCTTCTGGGATCACTAAGAGACTGTGAAGATTAGTCATCATGGCATGTCTACACTGAATTGTTTCCTTTCTGAATATAGGACCAAATCTTGGCAGCAATACCTGTAAAATATCACAAACTGGTATGAAGTAGTAAGTGAAGATATATCATGGACAGTTCATGTACATTAAAGGTGATTTTTTTGTTGTTGTTGTTGTGTTTGATTTCCTTGCAAATCTTTCAAAAGATTTGCAAATGAATTGCTAGTATCTGTTTTCACACAGTAAACTTCTTTATGCTAAGCATTTAAATAGATATCGATTAGTTGTTAGCACTAGATGTAGTAAACATTCTTGTTTTAAGTACTAATATTTATTCTCATCTGTATAAATACATTTTCACATGTTTACCAGTCTAATAGATTTAGTGTAACTACATGATATATTTAAAGATTTAAGAAAAGATTGAAAAAATTAGTCCAGCTTTCTGGGAGGCTAGGACACCCAAAAAAAGAGAAGGCATCAAAGAAGTATAATTGTCATGCTCTGAACATAACTTTGTGTATGTTTAGTTTAATATGGTCAGTGAAGACTCTGTCACTGATAGAAGAAAACCTAGTTTTAGAGCTAATTCCAATTTAAATTAAATCAATAAGAGAGTATCATTTAAAATACAAATCTGGCCAAGAAAACTATATATAAAAATAGTTGAGAACAGCCACTTTCAAGTAGTAAAATTCCAAGTAATTCACAAGTAGAAATTTAATGTTATTAATGAGTACATTATTTTTCTCCATTCCACAATCCAAATGCAAAATCAGTGATTTATGTTGGGAATAGAATACAGATAAACTTTCATGAGAATCACAATCCACATCCATTTACATTTTTGGTGGTAAAAAAGAGAGGGGTTTTTTTCCTTCTATGATGCTAAAAGCATAAATCAAAATGACATTTCTCCTTAGGAAAATTAAGCCCTTGGATTTCAGTGGACCTGCTTGGTGTGAGGTGGAAACAAATTTCAGAGTTAAGAATTTTCTTTTTCAGAAGCATATATGTCTGGGCATTTTTAATGCTGTTTCCCAGGCCGATAACTACTCTTGTCAGAAATTCTAATCCATTTCATTTCATGATGTAGTTTAAACTCTGATTACTGGTGTGTTTTATCTCTTGTCTGCAAAGCTTTTCCACTCCTGTTCAGATAAAATCTTATTCTTATTTGAAGAAAAAGCAGATATCCTAGGAGATATCTCCTTATAACTTCGGTTGTATTTTCTACCAGCTCAGCATTTGCTCAGCTCAGTAGTATGTTTGTCTTGTGTGTGTATTTTGATGATTTCAGATGTTGATATTTTTACTTATTTCCTTTTGTTCTGTTCTTGCAGTCTTCTGTTCAGATCATTATCCATCAAAGGGTACCAGATCATCCTGATCTGAATTAATGAGAATTTGCACAGACACCTTTTGCTTTTCATCGGACTTAGCATACAACTGGATTTACCTCAGTTTTTGCTTTCAGTTTGCTTTAACTTCCCTAGCAGGCTAAATATTCTCAGATGCAACTTCATGCATGTCTTTAAATTGCTGGAAATCCTTAACTGAAAATTTTCTATTTGTATTCAGAACTTTACCTGATTCTCTTGTTCATTTTAGCATAACAGGCCAAAGAAACCAGTTCTATTAATAAAGTGAAGTAATGTCATATTTATGTCAAGGATAGGGAATGACTGTTAGCTCATTATATATCATTTCAGGCTCACTGTTAGAGATCACCAGGAAAAATCATCAGCAAAAATTCTGCATGGAATTTGGAAAAAAAAAAATACTATCTCATTCAGCTAAAATTTTGGCACCAAAAGTTACAGTAGGAGAAAACCCACCTCCCTGGAAGCCCCCTCCCTGGAAGTGTTCAAGGCCAGGTTGGACGGGGATTTGAGCAACCTGGTCTAGTGGAAGGTGTCCCTGACTGTGGTAGGGGCATTGGAACTAGATGATCTTTAAGGTCCCTTCCAACCCAAACCATTCTATAATTCTATGATACTATTCTGCTATAATATATGAGTCATATAAGTGCTTGCATTATGTGCAAAGTTGTCTTGAAAGGAAAATGTGGTATTTCAAATTTTTCCATTTATTATAAAAAAATAATTCCAGGAACACACCATTCCCCACCCCCCACCCCCCCCACACCCCCCCCTCCCACCCCCCCAGCAACCAGTTTTCTTAAGAATTAAGAATTTTTCTTTGTGCAAACACCATTTGAATAGCTGGTGCTGCCTCATTTCACCTTACTTCAGTATAGGATTGTTCCTTAGAGAACCATTCAGTGTGGGGAAGGATGCCAGATTCTGGCCCATTTTGACTCAGTGTTTAAATAATGAAACTCATGCTTTTTTTCCTTCCCCCCCTGCATTGATTTGCTTCTAGCCAGTGAACTCCTTTCAGTGGTACAGTCTTTGCCCTAGAAAATGCTCATTGTATGTCCTCTATATTATTTTAAAACCTAAATCCATTTACTCATCTTGTTTGAAGAGAAAGGAAGGGAAAGAACCTCTTTTCTACAGAGAATATTATTTCTTTTTGCCTTGTGATTTCTCTTTTAAGAAGAAAATAAAGTAGTACTGTGTTAGTGAAACTATTCCCAAGTATCTTGGAGATATAGACTGGACTGAACTTTTAATTGCGCAAAAGGGGGTCTCTCTCTCTCTTCCAGCTCCTTCTCTACCCCACTGTACAAACTGGTGGTCTGACTTTGGTCAACATGCCAGACTCCTGTGTCAATCATGTGTGTCATGAGATCTATTATTCAAAGGAAAAACGCAGGCTCTAGTTTCCAATTCAACTGTAGAGACAGCTTTCTTTTTTAAAAAAAATAAAATATTTCCTCCAAATGTAATACAGCTGTGTTCTTATTATAGCCAGTTTAAGACTGCAGATTTATGCAGCTCCTCCTGGAAACACTTCTCCCGGAAATGCTCCTCCCAGGCAAAACTGTGACACTTTTGCTCTTGCCCTGTATAAAGGGCAGCTTCCATGTTTATGACCTCAGGATGGATTAGCATTGTGTCCCTGCTTCTTTCAGCTTTGCTGTAGTGCTGGAGGGAAGGTTTTTCTGCTGGGCAATGCCTACCCATGTGAGGGCTCTTACCTTGTACCCCTCCATACTTGATGTTCTCAGGGAGAAAGGTGAGGTAAAGGGACAATGTTTCCTCCCCTGCTCTCTGGTAGTACAAGAAGCATCAGTGGAAGAGACCTATTTGTAAATGAGCAGGAGAGCTTATTCCGTGACAACACTACATCAGCCCTTAATTGAATCTTTAGCTAAAAGACTTCAAGGCTTTTTTGTAACTCTCAGGAATTACTAGTGGAAGGAATGTTTTAAATTGGTTTTATTTACCTTTATGTGAAATGCTCAGATGCAAGTTTATTTTGATCCCCACTCAGTTTTGACCCTGATTACATTTGTTTTGCCCAGCTTTTTAACCTCATGCTGGAAATCTCTGCAGTATTTTTAATGTAACGAACATGCCTTATAGTGTCTTAAAAATTAAAAGCATGTAGTTAAAATATATATTTGAAAATGTATTCTCAGGAAATCATGACAGGTTGTCTTAACTGCATTGTTACAATAAAACCACACTATGGCTGTAATGAACATAGAAATGTTTATTTTCTGTTTACACTAACAAATACACCCTTAAGTGTCCTCTTTTAATGATTGTGCTCTCTCGCATTGACCTCTGTGCAGTGACTGTATCAACAGGATCAAGTAATTCCACATCTTCTGAACATGGAAGTTCCTAAAATCTTTATCCAGACTTTTCTTGAGGAAAACTACATGTAACGGAAAACGAATATCAGCACAGGACAGGGATTGGCAGTTCTGCAAATGCCAAGGGCCTTTCAGGCCTGTGTCAGGGGATGATTTTGCTCTTTGGGTATATTTAGCCATGTTCTTTATTTTCTTGATTTCTCTTTGTCTTCCCCATGTCTGTTTTCTTCCCTGAATTTCTGTGAAGCGTTCTTGAAGTTATCCTCCCCAGCCCCCAAGCTTTCTTGGTCTGTAATGTACTGACCTGGGATAATGCAGAATGAGGTTAGTGCCATCTCCAGAGAGCTGGCCATCCCCAGTGTCTCTGTCTTCCTTGCAGTCTTTGATCCCTATGGAGTTGCTTTAAGTTACTAAAGACTAATCATAAAAAATGTTGCTGCTTCGTTCTCATGCTTACATGCCTGAAATTGCATCTACTCAAAATCACACTGTGTTGAGTCTTGAAATATATTCCCAATTTGTCTCTGAGTGTGTTGAGCTGTTAAGTCGGAGCAAATGTGAAGTGTCAGAGAAAGATAATACAGCTACTAAAAAAGTGTATCAGCAAGTGTTTTGTAATTGTCCTGAAGTGGCTTTCTCTTATTGCTGAAGAACTTTTAAAGAGAAATTACAGAGCCAAAATCACAGCTTGCAGAAGAAAGATAGATATTGACATTATTTTTTTCAAGATGCTGACCTGTGCTAGGAACTTGGTAGGATGTGCCTCAGGATGTACTCGTCCAGAATAGTCATCACTCAGGGGGTGGCACTTGAAAACTGAAAATTTGTAATTGTGCCATATAATTACAAAATTCTATAATTTCCTCCTATCCCATGTCATGTTGTGTGTGTGTCCCCCCTTTTTTTTTTCCTTTTTAATTTTTTTGCTCTAGTCATGTCTGGTGTAGACTGGCATGGTCCTTTAACAAAGAAAATTGTTATAGCCATGATCTGATGATCTGAATCTTATCTTTACTACCCCATCCTTTCTTATTCTTTTCATTATCTGAATACACCACAGCAGTTCTCTCTATTTACAGATATCATCTCTAGCATGTTGCTGTTAGTTCTCTTCATTTCTTTTATTGCTCTAACAGGTCTGGAGACATTGCCAGTTTCCTTTTCCTTTTTTTTTCTGAGATAAGCATCTAAACCTAGCAATTCCAGAAGACAATTAATCCTGACTATCTGTCACCTTTACTATGACGTAAGGTTAGATACCTGGTTTTGACTAGGCACCTAACTTTTAGATATCTGAGCCATTGTGTATAGCTGAAAGTGGAGGCCTCAAGCTACATTCTTTAGTCAGATAAAATACTTCACCAACAGCTGATTTATATATGTCCTGAAATGGCTTGCTGTCATTGGTGAAGAGACCTTTTTTTTGAAATTACAGAGTCAAATCCTCAGTGAGCAGCAATCATGTAATGATAACAGTTTGTTGCAGCTGAGGATACAGCCATGAATGAAATGTATAAACCATTCATAAAGTTTAAAAAAATATTCTGTTACATTTGAGTTAGACTGATGCAAATTCACAGAAATCATGTAACATCAAATGCTAAATTAATTAAATGGAATGAAAAAATCAGATTCTTCTGATGCATACTCTTAATATGTATTAAAACCATATCAGAAGTTTTTGCTTTGAATCAGTCTGCTGGGAAAATAAATTCATTCAGGAAATAAGATTAGAGCAAAAATCAGAAAAAAGGATGTAAACACCCCAGGTCTAATTCAGTAATTCTTTACATGTTGAGTAATTGTACACACCCATGCAAAGTATATGGAAACAAAATCTTTTCACATCTGGATGAGGAAGCATTTTACACCAATTTTGCCTCCACAATGACAATGAAATGAACAACAATGACAGTCCCTTCAGCAATCCCTACCTTCTGAAAGGCAAGTAAGCAGGGTGGGTCACAATTAGGCCAGATTTGACTTTGTTGCTAACCAGCTTAATAAGGGTAAAAAGATTAAGAGGAGAATACAGTCTTCATTATCTAATCAGAAGAGAAGATAAATTACTGCATGCTTTCAGATAACAGCTATATTTCAATTTTAAGTTGCAAGAAAAAGCCCGGTAATAGGCTGGGGTCTCCCTCATCCATTTCATGGCATACAGTGGGTGAGAGCATCTTCCCAGGGGACAAGTTTTACATGTGGATGTGACGCACAACCCTCCTGGCCCTGAGAGAAGAGGGCTGTTCTTCTGAGCTGAGGGAAGCTGAACAGGAGCAGTTAGGAGAGTCAGAGAGGTTCACAAATGAGGCCCATGGGGACATCCCTGCTTCCACTCAGAACCCTGTGTTGCTGAGGAGGATGCAAGTCTCAGGGCAATAAGGCTCTCAAACCAGATCCAGCACTGAGGTGGTGCCATGATGTCTTCCTGTGCTGCGGGTGCTCCTGCACTGTGAGGGTCTTCAGGGCTGGGAGAAGCAGATGGTAGGATCAGGAGACTTTCTTCATAAGCTAATGGATAAGCTGAGTTTGCAGCACTGGAAAGGATCACATAGTAATTTGCCTGTGGGGCACAAAGGCAGCAGACCTCACAAAGTCTTAGTTTACTTTGATTAGTTGGTTTGAGGAGCAGGGAAAGGGTCTTGGTTTTGGTCCATGTTGGTACCACCAGGACCACAGAAGAAACCGTCTTCATGGCAAATGAAAGCTGTTGGGCAGGAGACTGGTCACTATGACCTCTCTGCTCTGAAATACTGCCAATTCCAGTGTAAGACCCACGAGATGGGTAGAAGTCCAGAGCCTCAGGACATGGTTGACTCAAAGGTGTAGAAGAGAGGGATTTGTTTGTAGTGGGAACTGGTAAATGTTTTAGGAATGTTGTATCCTAGAAAAATAGACTTTATGTTAACCAAAATGGAGCCTGGCTGCTAGCACTGAAAATTAAAATTATCATAGAGGATTATCTAAACTAGAAACAGAGGGAAAGCTGACAGGCATTGAGGAGCACTTGGTTCAGTCTGATGAAATCCTCAAAAGGAGATGTGGCTAACGTTCAATGCACCTCCAAAAAGACCAGAAGGGACACAGATAAAGAACTGCAGTAAATGGAGAATGCAAATCAGATTGCTTATAGTGCCAGTTGAGTAGCATGTGCAATACCAAGGAAGGCCAAAAATTATAGATGCTTCTACAGCAATAGGAGAATCCTTAAAAAATAGGATAGAAGCTGCATTTAAGATAGATAAAATGATAGATTTTAACTATCTAGATATAGTTCAGTGCCTCAACAGGATGAGATGTAGAAAGAAAATATTTTAATGCAATAAAAATTTCCTTCCTACATCAGCTTGTCTCAGAACCTGGGGGAAAACTCCAGACATTACCCTGAACTTGGTCTTGAGGGATGCACAGGACTTCACTCAAGTTACTAGTGGGTGAGCTGCTCTGTAACCGTGATCACAATATAGTTGAAGTTAATTTTTGTATCATGAGAGAAAAAGAGAAATAAATCCAGTAGACAGATATTCAGTTTCAAGAAAGAGCACTAGATTAAAAAAGAGACCGTTAATAAAAAAAAAAGAAAAAAAAAAAAAGAAAGAAAAAATTCAACCAGGCGACAAAAAATCCTGTAAGGAATAGTTCAGCAAGCAAGAGCCTGGAGTATGTATTGCAAGCCCAGTTAAACTGTACTGCAATTCCAGGAGAAAATGAAGTCATCAAATGAAATCTCTTCAAGGCTCAAGGGAAAAACTGTCGTAGCAAATGATGGGAAATGGAAAAGGTTACTATCTTAGGGAAAAGAATGACAGCTGAAAAATGGGAGGCCTGCACAAAGGAGAAGAAAGAAAAGCTTGTAATACATAGCAAGTAGAAAAATAAACAAAAAATTAAGAGGAATAAGAGAATTTGAAGAGTATCTTATAAAGGTGTGAGGCTATTGCACCAGAGAAGTGGTGATTTAACAATCCCATCCTCGAAGAAATGTCTGGGTGGGCAGACTGGGTCGTCCAGTCCTGGGACCCACAATCTGGTGAATCTGCCTTCTGTCCCTGACAAGGCCATAGAGTTTGTGATAAATAAAAGGTCAATGAGCACATTAATAAAGGTGATTTATTGGGAAGGTTCAGTAGGGATAAGTCCTGCCTCTCTGGCCTGGTGGGGTTCTCCTCATTCTGTTTTACTGGGTATGCCAGTGAATGTGTGGATAAAGGGGATCAAGTGGTCTGAGTACATTTGGATTTTCTAAAAGCTTCTGACAGGGTTTTTAACCAAAGGCTCTTGAGGAAACTAAGCTTCTTTAAGGTTGAATAAAAAGTTATCTTGTGAATTGAAAGATAGATAGAAAGCATCTGGTATGGTTCAATGGTCACTTTTGAAGAGGCCAAGAGTTGGTGGAGGGGTCATTAATGAATCTGTACTGGGACCAGTTTTATTCAAGATCTTCATCAGAATTCTGGAAAAGGGAGTGGATTGTGAAATCTCCAATTTCAGGTATGATAGTAAATTATTTTGGCAAGTCAAATACCGTGCTGGTGGTGAGGATCATCAAAAGGACATCAGAGGGTGAGTAAGGAAAAAAGCAATGGATAAGCTTCAGAACAGATATCTGTAATGCAGGAAAAATAATCCAAATCAGTTTCCATGATCCTGAGCTCAGAAATGGCAGGTACAACCCAGGAGAGTGAGTTCATTCAGCATTGGCAGCTGCCTGCAATTATCTGTTCAACAAGGAATGGCATAATCAGGAAGAGTATTGAGAACAAAACAAAAAGTATTATTTTGCTACTATTTGAAACATTGATGTGCCCATATCCTGAATACTTGGTGTGTTTCGGGTCTCTGCATCTCAGAAAAGTCAGTGGAGTTAGAGAAAGTAGAGAGAAGGGCAACTAAAATGTGTAAGGAGTTAAAACAATTGCCTTACAAGGAGACACTATAGGAGTGTGGGACTCTTCAGTTTGGAGAGAAGAAAACAGAATATGGCTAAGTTTTGCAAAATCTACAAGGTAATGAATAAGGTATATATGGAACTGTTATTCACCAAACCCCACCGTACTAGATGAGTGAGCAGTAACAGAAGCCAACAGAAGGTAAGCTTAAACCAGACAGTAGAAAGTACCTTTTTACATGGTGGATAGAGGACTTCTAGAAACTCGTGCAACAGGAGGTTATGGAGACAAATAATATCAGCAAGGATCATAAATGAATCATAAGGAAAGTTATGGAAATCCAGTCTAGAGACAGATAGTAAAAGGAATAGGCAGGGACATGCTCTCTAACTTCACTAATACAGAAATTTTGGATGGTGCAAGTCACTAAGAGGAAGGGACTGCAGCTAATCACCATTACTCTCCCAAAATAGCACCTCTTATTGTTTCTGTTAGTACTGGCCTGAATGAGCTGATGGTCTGACTCAGTAGGACGTTTCTTCTGTCCTTACATTTTGTAAATTTACCCCACTTTGAAGTGAAGATTCTTTCAAAAAATATTCTTGATCTTTTAAGATTTATTCCCCTTCTTTTCAACAACCACTTCAAACCTTCACTAATAGAACCTGAGCCAAGAATTGAGATTATTTCCACATAATAAAATAAAAAAGGAGAACTAGAGTTTATCTGAAAAGCATTGGAATGGAATGGGAGAGAAGGAAGAAAGCAAAACCTTCCTACCTATTTTGGGAGCATTAGTCATGCTTTGCTGTTATTTGATCATGCTGTAAATATCTGTGCTATTTAACACAATGTTCTCAACAGGCTCAGTAAAAATGGTACCAATAGTACCTTTACCCATTAACTGTTCTCACTTCCTGCCAAATGATCTCCATCCATATATTACGAGAGCCTGTGTCTTTGTGGCTGATCAGCATAAATAAGTTTTAGTAGGTTCTCATTCAGTTGTCTCTACAGCAGGAATAATAATACAAAGATCCAACAATGCAAGTAAGCCCACTACTACCAAGCTCAAGTATATTTTGAGCCAGGCTCAAAAATATTTCAAAAATAATGAGCCAGTTTAAAAGGTCATGAGATTTTTAGTGAAAGCAAATATGATGGTTCTTATGTCTTGCCATTGGGGTTTTCAAAAACAGTCAGGTTAGGTCTTTAAGCTTTTCCACAATCCTTGTAGCATTGGACACTTCCTTCTTAAGGAAAATTAAGCTTCTCGTTGCTCCAGGAAGTGGGGCTATAAAGAACATTACAAAGACCTAGGGATGTGACAACAAAGATAGCTGCTACATGACACCTTGAAAGAGTAAGAAGTGTCTCATGAGCACCTTCTTTCTGCCAGCCAGAGAGGAACTTTGTGTTTTTAAATATGATTAGCTCTGCTAATAACCTATCCATAGATCTGCAGGACAGCAGAAGGAACAGAGGCTGCACAGCCTGCATTTCTAGTTAGCCTTTCTTGGATAAATGTGCTACTACTTTACTCGTGCTTTAATGCAAACCTGCACAGACTCACAGCCTGTACATATTTGCATACGCAAACCTTTAAGCTCTTAGCTGTATTTTTGGTTTCTTTACATGCACACATATGCCCAATTCCCATGTTTTATACTGCTTCTGTGCATAGTTTTCTTAAATCTTATTAATCATTTGGATTCATAATCTAAGAGAAAAGATCAGAAAATAAGTTTTCAAGTAGGGCAGACTGGTATGACCTTTAGCTGCACAGGTGCAATTACCATTGTTCACAAATATATTAGCAAATGAAATGTTGCAATTTTCCTTTCATTTCACTGGTTTCACAGGGATACCAAAGAAGTAACTCATGATTTACATCAATGGAAGACAATCATGACTTTTACTTTTTCCTTTATTTGCACCAAACCCCAGAATAGTATTTAAACAAAGACAGCCTTATTTCTTAAACCAACCCCTTCTCACTCCTCCAGGCACATTTATACATGCATAAAATCTCCCTGGACAATATTTTACTACTTTTCTTGCCTTTAATCACACACAATCTGCAGATTAAAGAGAAGAATGTTTTCCGGAAGTGCACCTTATTATTCCACGGTGACTAAGTGCCATTTCTGTGAAACCTGAAGTTCCCAAGATGAATTAAAGAATAACACCAAAATGAATAGCGCTTGTTCTTAACAATGGGTTCAGGAAGACAAAACAATAACTAGTGTTTATGAAAACTGCTTTCAGGAACCATTGGAAGAAATTAAACTGCTTATTATCTGCATAAGTTTTCATTCAATTGATAAAAATAGAAAGATGCAAGGTGTGCTTTTCCTTTGTTTTCTGCTGCTTGGACATTAAAGAGTTGTACCACTGTGAAACACGTAAAAGTGGGAGGAGAATTACAGTTTTTGTCTTCACACGCTGTAAGAGAGAAGCTGGATTTACACTTGACTTTGATATAAAAATATCCTTTGGACACTGATTGCAAACATTGCCACTTGTTAGGTACAGTGTAAGACTGGACTAACAGACGTTGAGTCTTAAAAGTCCTCAAAGTCAGTGATACTTAGATTTGTTCAAGAATTGTCCTTCATGCTTTGAATATATACACTTTTTCAGTTCTGACTATTACGAATAAACTCTTTTATCTTGTATAACGTTACATCAGTGTTGCACTTTCCTCAATAACATCTTCAAAATTAATTCCATTTGTCAGAAATACTGCATTGTCTTGAGAGAAGATGTAAACTAGGAAAGAAAGGAGGGAAATAAGCATATTTAAGCATGTCTCCACTATCTTGTAATTAGAATCAGAGTCATTTACACAAAAAAAATCATGTTACTTTTCAATTGCTATCACACAAGATGGCTTCTATCCTGGGCTACATTCCTGGAAATCTCTCAACAGAAATGCCTGAGAAGTGAATTCAAAAACAAGTATGTCTATTTAAAGAAATCAGGTATGTCTTTAGGGAGAGACAAGCCATGTGTGTGCAAGATGGGTATCATTAACCAACAACAGTGTTTGACAAGGGAGGAGACAGAACAGACATACTAGGAGGCAGAAAGCCTAAGTCAATATAAGAGCTACAGCATAATACAAGACCCAGCGGCAGGTTCAAAAAGGAGGATATTGTTCAAGGTCAGGATGGATGGGGCTTTGAACAATGTAATTTAGTGGATGATGTCCCTGCCCATGGCAGGGGGATTGGGTCTCTTCCAACCCAAACCATTCTATACGATTCAATAATATTCCAAGTCACATGCCAGGATTACCCTTCTAAAAGTGGTGAGGGCTGATGTGTAAGCCCAGGACACAAGAGGAAAAGAAGTCACAGTAGTTAGCATGAGAAAAGATGACTGGAGAAGTATGGAGTGTCACATATCACATAGAATGACACAAAAATATTCCAGTTGTTTATTAGAAAGGTTTCAGCAGAAGCCAGTAACACAACATTAGACAAGCATCAGCCATACTATGATCAAGTACTACAGGTAGTATAACCAGTTACTGATGTAATGAGAAAAAGAATCAGATAGATCTGGAAAATATTGATAGATTTTGAAACTAACTTTCTAGCTAAGGATCGTAAGTTTATCCTAAATGTTACAATACCTGCACTGGTAGTATTCTTATTTTAATAATTTAGTGAGGGCTAAATTTGCATGTACACTTGTAAGTAAAATCACATACTTTCAAAGCACCAGCTACGCAAATATTTTATTTCATGTATATCCTTATTCTCTTGTTTAGATATAACCACATGTAATAATAGCATGTATAGACAAACAGATTCCATTTTTAACAATGTTTACTGAAGAAATTACCACTTGGTTAAGTGAAGTAACTAGAGCTAGTAGCCAGGAATTCGTAATCTCAGTCACACTAGGACTGTAATTGTCTTTGTGTTCCCTTAGAAGGTTTTCCACATATGGAATTGATTCTCCTCTTAGATCAGTGTATTCAGAAGAGACTTCAGAAAGCCCATGGAGTTACATGGTTGTAAGTGAGGAGAGGAAGAGCAAGTCCAGCTGACTCCATGAGTTGCTAGATTTACCTGAAATCAAAATCTCCAATCTATGGGGAAACTGCAGCATCTCAGCACTCATTGTCATAGCAGATTAACATAATCAGATCATAGTACCTTTGACTGAAAACTCTTCTGAAAAATCTAACAATTAGTGTCCCAGTACAAGCAGCTGCACATTGAAAACTTGAGGATCTGGCCTCTGTTTTGATACCCTGATGAGAAGTAAGAGTTTTGGAAAAATCTGGCCCACATTGTCATTCTGAATACTAAAAATACATATTTATATATGCAATTCACGTCACTTCTGTATTTAAGAGTACCCAGTGCAGCAATGCCACCATATGGTGTAGTCCTCTTCGTTATATCAGTATTTAAATGACAACACCAGCAGGAGCTCATGGAAATACAGCGATCATGAGTCAGTATGTGGGTAACAGTGCCAGCCACAGACATCCTCAGAGAGAGAGTGAGAAAAGACTGAGGGAATTCATTACATTCTAACATCCTTCCCCATTACTTTCAAGCCCCTAATTTCTGTCTGTAGGATTCATCAGCAGGTTCACGTCTCCTGTCTTTTGAACACTGCGGGATGAGATTTCACTTCACACCCATTGGAATAAAATAAGCCACACGCAATTGAACAAGCAAGAAATGTATAAGAGTGAACGTAGTTTGCACTGAGTTTTTTCTGCCCAGGCATCCTACCTCCAAGGGGAGAGCACTCCTCAGTGTGTAGGAATGCTGTCGAGCTGGGATCCTCATCAGAGTGGATCTGAATTTTCTCCCAAATTATGGTTTTTATCGACCATACATGAAACATACAGCAATTTTTCATCCAACTACAAGAAAAGCCCTAAACCCAAACCTCATACAGAATATTTTCCTTCTTTATTTATGTATCTTATCATTTCTAGAAAGGCTTGAGACCTGGAGTTAGACTTGTTCCATGCTGTTCCTTTAAAAACTGCTCTGGCACTACTTGCACATGTAACTCTTCACAAATGATGAGCCCAATACTAGATACTAAAATTCTTTAAAGTTTTGGCATTCAAAGAGCAGATTAAAACCACATTAACTCCACTATCCTGGACAGCTCCAGTTTGAGCATCCCACTCTACAATTATTTCTCTCCGCATTTTCAAGTAAGTAGTCCATTTTCTACAGTTCTTGTGAAGTGTGATACACTTTTAGAATATGTTTGAAGGGTACCTACACTTACAGTTGGTTTATAATATGCTTGGGCATCCTTTGCACTGAAAGGTGATCTGTTAATGTTCTATAGCGGTTATCATGGACTTCTTCCAAAGTACATTAATATCAATGGAAGTCTCACAATAAACTCAGTGAAATCCAGATCAGACCCTGTTTCCTTATTATTACTGTATGGATGGACACAGATAAATAAGCTGTTTTCACAAATATTTCCTGAACTCTCTTCTCATAGGTGCCACACCACTTGTTTGTGCTGAGACGTATACATCAAATAGCGTCTTAATAACATTGGCACAATGAAACTGTGGAATTCTTTCTCACAGTGGAAAAGACACTATTTATATCACTGGACATTCAATTCTCTTTCTAAAAACATATCGGCAGACCAAAGATTCTTAAGTGTACATGAGTAAAACACTTAATAGAAAGAATTTTAAAACCCTTTGGTTTCACATTTACATCCTCTTCTTGATTTACCTATTGCTTTTCTTTTAAACAGAGAGATCCAAGGGTGAAAATTTTACTTTTAATAGCCTACCACTCTAACCACATATCATATGAAAAAGTATTTTTTTAATTTCAAAGAAGATCTATATCAAGAGTCTAACAGCTTAAAAAAGCTGATTCCAGGTCTGTTTCTAGAGACTTGTGCAAAATAAAGTTGTAAAATTATTTCATCCTTGCTAGTCCCAGTATCATTAAGAGTGAATATTTTTCAAAAATCCCCTTTGTATATATACCAAGGCCTTAAAAGGTTGTGTGGGTTTTGATACATAACATTCACCAGCAGTTGGAACAAAAACATCACAGAGGGAGAACAGATGCTCTCATGGGCAGTTAATATCCATATCTTTCATATCCAGTATCTAGAATTACTGCTCTGTGACTGGCTTTCCATAACAGTAAACTCAAGTATCAGTTTATCCCTGTAACACTGCATTAACATTTATGATATTTTTTCTGGTACTGATTAATATAAACAGAATAAAAGAAAGCTGATCAGTACCATCTGATCACTATTCATTTTAGTAAACCTCATCTAAAACTTTCTAAAGTTAATGGAAAGATGCCTGTTGACCTCAGCAAGTTGTAGATCAAATCTTATTAGGAAACTTGTTCTTGAACAAGTAAAAAGGGGAAATAATGGGGAAACAGTATTATCTTCTGCTGCATGGTATAATTCTGCTCTCCCAGAAAGGTTTTCACTTCTGACTGGGCTAACCACTGAGGTCAAGGAATAGCAACAAGACCAGAAGCCCACCAAGACTGCTCCAAGAGAGATTTGAATGACCAAGAAACTATTTACTATTAAAAAACCAAAAGTGCACAAACAAAAACCAGTATGAAACCAAAACTGAAACAGTCATTTTAGTAAATGGTGTGATAGCCAGGGGTTGCAGGGTCACATTTGTGCCTTACAAGGTATCTGAAAGTCTCTGGTTATGTCTGGATCTGTGAAGTGCTGGAACATTTTGCAGTGTAGATTTGGATCCAGGCTTCACCACATTATTTTGGTATTGTCAAAATCACTAGGGTACAGGATGCATTATCTACATTGGCTGTGTAAGAAAAGATGGTGCCTATTCCAGCGCAGAGTGGCAGAGGCAAACTATAGTTGGTGCGTCTTAAAGCCTACCATTGCAAAGCAACCTGCCTGCAGCTTTCAGACAGATTTGAAAGTGGACAATGGGTTTAAAGTCTTGATGGTAGATCTTTAAGAGAATTTATGATCTTTGGAAAGTGAATTTTGCCATAAAAAATAAGAGAAAAACATTAAAGATGAAAGCTGACTCTTTCAAGGTGATCTAGAAAGGTTAGACATCCAGATCTCATTAAAATTTTGCTAGTGCTTTCAGGGATTTGAAGATGTGAAGAGGACTTGTTTTTCTGGATATTCCCTATGCCATATTGCAAACTGGAGCCCTGAGAGGTCATAGTTCCTCCATCTTATGGCTGCTTGCAGGGTCCATTTTCTTCTTTAGTCTTTGTTATACTGAACTGATGTTGACTGCACACTAGAATTGAAGATATTCAGGTTAAAATCTCAGAAAGATTCTTATTTTCATACCTTACAGGTACGAGACACATTCTTTTTAAGGTAACCATGAGCTGTAAACATATTTCTGCCACAGCTCAACAATTTTTAAATATCTAGATTTTAACAGTGAATCAAATCTGTTGCCATTCAACATGTCAATCATAAATACAGTCTGTATGTTCAAAGGTTTTGGGGTTATATTTCTCATGGCAGTTTGAACTATAAAAGACATGAGACCAACTCTGTATCATGTTCTATGAGAAATAAATGCACCACATTTGTACTTTTGAGTGGCAAGGTTGGTGCACAGATGTAATACATTATAATGATAATGGAATTATTTTCTAAAGTTCAAGCTAACAATAAGTCCAAAGAAGAAAGATTGCATGTTGATGATCATGTATATAAAAGAGCTGCAAGGAAAATTTCACAATTTACATCAAAGATGTTAGATTCTGGGCCAGGAGTGGTTTTAAGCAGAGCTCCAATTCTGTCTTGTTCAAAAGTGAGCATAAACACAGGATTGCCTGATGTATCCAAGCATGGAGAAATGCAAACATGCTGAGACTGCTTTGATAAGGGTGCCCTGTGCCAGTGTATTGGCCATGTCTCTCAGTAACAAAACCAATATATGTGCCTCAATACTAACAGAAGTGCAAAAGGCATGGCAGAAAGTTTTTGCTAGGCTTTTGAAATTGTGGAAAACTGATTATTTCTGTTCAGTTACCAATAATTTGATTAAGATACATGTATGATGCCTTGAGACTCCATTTTTGCAGTAAATAGTGGTTGCTAGAAAAGTCTGATACAGACCACAGAACTGTGAAATAAAACTGGGTGGATCTAGACAGTCTGTGAATGAGAGCATTAAAATTCAAATGGCATTTTTCTGGGAGCAACAGAGAGTTCAGATAAAGTTTATTTTCTGAATGTCTTAGCTTCCTTAAGATGGCTTAACTGCTAATGTTACAAATGGTGACTGAAGGCAGTTAGACTCAGCTGGTGTCACACAGCTATGTATAAAATGATTACTTAAAGCTGTGCTTTAGATCAGATGATTGAACCCAATAATTTATACTGCAATACCCTAAATGCTGCATAATCATTATGGGTAAGCAATTTTCAGAGCGCTCTGAATGTTCGCATCTTGCAGTGGTACACCATTACCTCATAACACAGTCACATCTTGAGACTATCAAGACTATCTTGAACTACATAATTAGTGCCTATCTAGGAAACAGAAGTACCCATTTGTGTCATTTCTGTGTTTTCCTATATTTAAGGGATTAATAATATGTCAGAAGTCTAATTTGATTTTGAAGGATTATTAAAAGTATTTGCTTAATTCTATTGCATATTAATATCTTATTAATTTTGTGAAGATTTTATCCCAAATATTTTAGCTCCTGAGAGTTTACCAATATCATAAATCCAATGTTTATTCAACTCTCAGTCAGCACTGCCTTAGATGATTATAAAGCTGAATAAACCAAGCTATTATGCCTTTCATTATTACAACTTTGAACCCAGTGAGCTCGTTGCTATCAAAAAGAAAAGGGTAGACACTCCTTAGAAAGATTAACCAGAGTCTGGATAAGGCATCTAGTTTGCAGATAGTCCTAAAGTATTGATTTAAAATATTAAATTCACCCTCACAGTCGAAAGAAGAAAACATAAAATTTATGGTTTTATGTCTGGAAAGAGATTGGCAAGCTTCAGCTATTTGAGAATAGCTTTTACAACTTCCTAAGCCAAATAAATTTGATTAGCAAAATAAACAAAGAAAGAGAGATGTGATTGTAAACATCAGAAACTGTTAATGCCAAACAACTCTTGTTGCAAGGACTCACTCTGCAGTCAGGGAGGAGTGATGGGACTGCTGCAAGTGATCTCGTAGTGTGGTGTTTGATGCTTCATGATACTGAATATTTGGCCTTGACCCAACAAAGCTCTTGAGTATATGCTGGTCCGTAAACACATACATGGTGAAGGACAAGTCTGAAGTTTTAATATAGAGAGCTGAAATTTTTCAACGTGACCATCATGAGGTCACGTACTGACTGTTTCTTCAGCTACAGTAATAGCATACTTTAGAAATGGTGCAACTAGTTTTGTGTTGTTACTTTGAAGAAGATACTCTTATCATAAACTAGCCATCCATTACACATTTAGACAGGTAGATGATGTATATAAAAATACATATATATAAAATTTGAGTGATATTATGTCAGCACTGAAGCTGAATTTAAGATTTATAGATATTAATGCAAAGCCCTCTACTAAGATAAAAGGCTTACTTTTTACTGCCATGCTGTTAACAGAACCATCAACCTCTAAATATGATCTACCTACCATTTTGGAAGGGTAATGTACGATATTAAATAGTTCAAACTTATTCTTCATTCTAAGATCCATAAAACTCAAATTTCTCAATACACTGACACTTGCAAAAATGTTTTGGACCAGGTCCAAAGAGCTTTCTTAGATGAATACTCCAAGATGACCTTTGACTGTGTGCTTGGTGTCACAGAATAAGTGTGGGTTTTGTTCAGCGCAAAGACACTTTAAGACTTTTTGGAATTATTTTTATGTGTAACTTCCCATGCAATTTTTTATGTTAATATTTTTTTTGATATTTTATGGCAAAAATAGAGTGCTTCTTTTTGCTAATTTTTTTGATAGAGTATTAAGGAGTTTTAACAAGGTACACAGTTGAGGAAGCCATTATTAAAACACACCAGATAACAGTGGCATGTTCCGAAATGTACCCTTATTATCATACAGTATGTGATCAGAAAACCTAATATTTTCCTTGGAACATTGCTAGTATTACGTACTTTACAACTGTGATAAGGTTCTTTAGCTATTGTATGTACTGAAAACTGTAGCAAAAAATCACTTCTGAGTTGATTTTAGAAACATGAAGACAAAGGAAGTAATGATTTTAACTGTACCTTTCATTTGCTTATTGAAATTATGTTCTGCTGTACCTTGGATTACTGACCAGGCCTAAATTATGCACATCTAAAATAACGTTGCTTACTTCTTGTGGTTGGGGTTCCTTCGTTAGTTGTTTTTATTGTTGTTGGGGTTGTTGAGGGGTTGTCAGGAAAATTTCTGTGTGTTTCTGAAGTATTTAATGTAGAAATAAATTCATTAGGTTAGTCTGTGATTAGTCTAATTTTCTTCAGAAGAGATACTGTCTACTTACAATGGAGAGAAAGACAATCTCCCCATCCCTAAAAGTGTACAAAATAAACATAATGGAGTAAATCAGTTATGATACCAATCATGTGTGCTAGAGAGCTAATAATAGTGGCTGTGTGCATACAAACATTGCCTTAATTTTAATTAAAAAGTATTATTTCTGGTTTTTAAAAGAAAGGAAGAAAAGTGGAAGGTGATATTTAATTTAAAAAATCAGGAAATATTTATTAATTTGTTCTTACTGAAGAAAGAAACCTAAAGATTAAAGAGATCCAACACTTTTCAAGATATTTGTAGTTGCCTTCTGCATTTGATTAGGAATATATGCATTATGTCAGTTGAAATGAAAATGCAAAGAAAGATTCACAGGATGAAGTCTTAGTTTGGAAACAAAAGTAAAGAAATGAAAAGAACTGAGGAGGGACATGTATCTTTCGTGCAGAGGTGAACTGTTTGCAGGAGAGGAAACAAAGAGGTCATAAACCAGAGCAGGAACAGTTCTCCCTGCTGTGTGGGTATGGTGTCAAAGGGAGCAGATTCCCTGATTACAGCTCCTCGGTGCTGCAGTGGTTCAGATAACAACGTAGGAACATCGCTGTTGTGGCATCAGTCTGACAGTAGAGACTGAGTGACTGAACTTGTACAGAACCAAAAAGATGCCAGTGAAAGGGCTAGGAAGAAGATTAAAGAGCTGGAACTGCACAAAAGGGAATTTTATCCTCTTTAGCACCAGAAGTCTTGGTTGCAGCCAAAATGTCTGCTGTTATCGTTGCCTGGCACTTCAGCAAAAGGAAGGGAGTAGAGCTGCTGAGGTGACAGAGATTGCACACAAATTATAGCCTCCATACTTTCAATGTAGAATATTTCTGTTTCTGACAGGATGGATGATCTTTTTAAACACAGTATATGCTATCTTCCAAATACACTATTTCCTCAGCATCAGATGGGCTGCTTTGTGATATTTCCTCAAGAATAAATACAAACTGTAACCATCTGTGTCTGGACTCTTCTCCCATGCCTTCCCACAGTTATTTCTTCTACAACTTCTTTCAGTTTTTTTTTTCCTTTGTACGTACATGTATATTAATATATAGGCTGTGAAGTTCCAGCTGGAAAAATTGTCTTTCTTTTTAAAAAAATGTCTAATCCAATTTACTCTTAATCAAATGAATGTTCAGTCCCAGTTTCTGACAGCTGATACTTGAATGCTTATATTCTGTCTGATAGGTTGTAATTGTTCACTTTCTTTGTACTGTATAAAGGTGTGATCACAGTATCTGCATTGTCTAAGTATGCTGGGTGGTGTAGGAGCAACTGTCATTTTATGGATGATAAATGTACAGATTCTGTTTTTATAAACATGCCATAAAAATAAGGGAACAATTTTTCTAAGAGCAATAATATGAATTCCTAGCTTTATCTTTGATTTATTTAAGAGATAATCTGTGCTAGGCACTAGTTCCTGAAGCCAGTTCTCACCATTTCCAGTAAAGGTGGTCTACCTTCGGAGGAAGTTCTGCCCAATATTTCAGAATATTCTGAAAAAACTTAGTATTAATTGATAAGCAGTTTATGAGAAAAACTATTAATTCCATTATAGGTTTGTTTTTTCTTTTTCTGATGAAGTCTGTAGGAAAGGTTGCTGACAGATTGGTATGAGGAACTTTAGGCTTATGCTTTCACCAGAATCTGCATTAGTCAATGGATCTCCCTGACCCACGCAATGTAAATGATTAGCTGCTGGCTTAAATATTTGAGAGCTAACTACACACCATGTCTTCCAATTAATTTCCTCAGTAATCACTTTTCACACACAGCAATTCTCTCTTCCACACACAGAGAAACAAAAACTGAACAAACCCATATAGCTTAAACAAACTCTGTCTCCTTCAGAGTGGGAAAAAAGGGAGTGATTGTTATTAGTAACATGATTATTACTATCTTTATGGTATCAAACATAGGTGAGTCACTAGATACTGCTATAATTGTGAAGACAAGATCAGCAACTAAGTATTCAAGATAGGAAGAAATGAAGGTTCAAATCTGGCCCTGGCATACCCTACTTCAAGTCAATTGACTTAAATTTGGTTAACTTAAAACTGGTTGTACCAGGTTACAGGAATGGTGAGTTTATCCAAAGAACTTTCTGGAGTGTTTGTGAATAACATGGTGTTAGTCTTTTTAATTTCACACTAGGTAGACTGGAAAAAGGTGGTGTGATTTGACACAGATTCATCTTGCAGTCTCAGAATAGAGGAATTTGCAAGAAAAGTGTACGGTTTACAAAACAGTGCTACAATTTTTTTTTCAGTGTTAGAGGACCATTTTAACATATATGTAATCTACAAATATAGGCAGTAATTGATATATATAATGTATGTAAATTTTCTTCTCTGTTAATGCTCTCTTAACAGGAGTAAGAGGTTTCATGTATCCAACACGTTTCCGTATGTTAAACTCCTGGAGAGGAAGATAATTTTTTTTGGTCTTGAACATGAATTGTGTGGATTTGGTTTAAAAGTCTATTAAGTACTTCTGCAATACTTGTAATAAATTAAAATGCAGTGCTGTTCATATTTGGAAAATTGCCTGCATGTACAAATGAGGTGGATAAAAAGTTAAAAGCCCTAATTTTTGTGTAAACTATATCATCCACAACCCTATTAGAAAATAAGATGACAAGCTTAAATAAATTTGATACATTTGATACAGTGTGCTAAAATCTATATTTTGATACTCTAAAATAATTGAATTAGGGGAGGAGAGCTTTCAGAATTGCTTTTTATTAAAGGTATTAAAAAACTACAAAAGAAGGGAAAAATTACTTACACACAAGTTTCTGTGGATAAATTCAGAAATAAAATCTAGCAGAATCTTGTATCACAAAACTGTTTCATCTTCACTATCTTCCTGTAATTGCCTGTTATGTACTTACCCTTCAATCTCAAAGAGTTATTCCTACTATTTTTTTTTTCAGAAAGGTTTGGTAATTGCCCTTTATATTTTGCACAATGGAAGTGCTACAGCCCTGAAGTAGCCATTTTAACTTTTACTTTTTGTATCTTTTCAGCTAGTTCATGAGTGTTATTAACATTTGATATTTTTTTTTCTTCTGTCTTTTTAAAAAAGCAAAGTGGAACATTTATATGGGCTCACCTTGACTCAGTAATACTTATGATTTTGAATTATGTTCTTCTTCATGTTTATGATGAGAAAAAAGCCATCTACATGAAACCATTGAATTTTAGTGTAAAGTTCTGGAGAGGTGACTCTTTTTGATTAAAAATAAGACTTTCTGACAGGAAGCTCTTTTATAAGAACATCTTAAGCCTCTACAGAACTTTCCTCTTCCTCCTATATCTTTAGGCAACACATTAGTCAGCCTGAAAGGCTGAGTGTAGTCATCTTACCTGCTTACTCATCAGCTGTCACTAATACAGCTCTAAACAGCTCAAGCATTTGGGGTAGATCAAGAGCTGTTCTTCCCCATGGTGTGCTTTATAGTGCTGGTAGGGTACTCAGCCATTGCTGCTGCCACTCCTGTTGCTCTCACTGTTCAAAGCAACCACCTACTTTATCGTGCCTCAAGCTACCTGTGGAGAAGGATCATGCCCTCCATGTGGCTATATGTTGTCTAATACAGTCTACTGTACCCTATAATAGTAAAAATCTCAGCTAAGTACTATTTAAGAAATAAAGGCCAGTGGGGTTCCAGGTGGGAGAGAAGACTTTCATATTTGTTTATTAACTATAACTGCACAGAAACTAAACAATGCTTATATTATGAAAAATGTTCTGTACAATGTTCTCATGTATACTTGCAGACAGCGTCTTGAGACGGAAAATGACCGCTTGCAAAGAAACTCAGTAGTTAATATTTGGAACAAATATTTTGCAGCCATCCTTTGCAATTCAAAAGAAAAGAAAGAACAACAGAAAAAAATACTCAACTAAAGCCCTCAGAAGCTGCAAAAAACCCACCAACACCATTATTTGAGAATTATGTTGTCAAGTATTGTCATATGTAAACCTGTGCAAAATATCTGGTTGAATATTTTATGTGCCAGTTTTATGTGATAGATGATTTGGATTTCTTTGCAAAAATGAGGGGAATTATCTTGTCTGACTTTGTTTTAATGCTATGTTTTCATAGTCCAGTGGTTAGAACATCCAATAGGAAGCTACAGATCGAAGTTAAAATCTACTATTTTTTTAATTCAGTCCAGGTATGTGAGTTGAGTTCACTTATTATTCTTGTGAGGCTTTGTGAGTTGGTCACCTTCAGACTCCTCAGCTGATGCAGTTTCCCACTGAATGAAGTGTTTATCCATTTCTTGAGATTAAATAAGTGTGAAAATATGACTGATCAAGAGTGTAGTTATTTGGAGATTCGGTAGAAAGGGTGTGATACTTTGTTTTCAAACCACATATCAATATTTTTGATACTGCTGAGCTTGCAATCATCTTACCTCAAAGTATATATAGAATAATTGTTTGACCACTGTCCTGGGGAGCCCTAAGCAGGGAGTAATGAAAGACAAGCCTCACCACATTTCTGCAGGAAATGACAACCCTCCAAAATAATATTCATGTTCTTCCAAGGTTAAATAGGTGTTTTCTGGTATTTCTTTTTTGCAAAACAAGATGTCTTTGAAGTGATGGAAATAGAGATTCTTTTTTATATTCAGTGAGTGACAATAAACTAACAAGCTGATAAATTTCCTAAATTCGAATGCAATAGAAAGGAAGCAATTAAACTGAGTAGTAGAACAGGGCCAGATCTAGTAACTTAACTTCCTTTTTATTCTAGTCACCTTATAAATGTTTTGTGCTGGCTGGAAATTTTTAAGATCATTGGCTAAAGTTTTGACTGAAGCAGAAGAATTTTTTATTGGGCAAGAATCCTAAGTATGTAGTAAAAAGAATCAAATGTCTCCCTTGGAGTCATGAGACTCATGTTCCTGCTTCACTCAACTTCTGAAGTCAAAAGCAATCTACTGAAAACAAATGTTGCTAATAGTTCAGATTCTCTGTTGTTAAATTTTCATTCAAGCGTCCCATGATAGAATAGTCAACAGTGCTGAAGACATCTTGTTTTTATAATTTTACTGCTTAAATATAGTGAAAATGTATCTGGATTTCTTTCACAGCAGTAACTATCTGCTCTGAGTTTAACAAATAAAAAGCCAAAAAAATAGCAGACCAGTGTTTTCTTTAGACAACATCAGACTGCTTTTACACATGGATAAAACTTGCTTTGGTATGGCTGAGGTGCCTCTTTTAACAAAACTATTGCTGACAGCAAAGAGCAAGATTTTACAGCCTGAAGCCAGTGGGAGTTCTGTCTTTGACCAGAGTCAAAAGCATATCAGAGCACAGGTTATATTCACTCCCGTAAGACACTGTCAGATCTGAGATGAGTCCTTGTTTGGGAATCTTTCAGTTCAAATCTTCTTTTGTTTTAACAAAATCAGAGGTCTTTGACTCAGAATGTCTTAAACAATAGCTCACTGAAGACTGGCTAGGCATGTGCCTGTTTCACTTGCTGACTTCCAGCTAAACTTTTTTTCAAAAACTACATTACAAGCCAGTAGCGACACCACAGATCCAATACACTTGCAGAGCATCTTTGAGTAAATGGAGACATATGCAAAGAATGATTATGTATTTATGAATTGGAGAGGAGGTTGTGCTGCAGTTGACATTAAAAAAGATGACTTATAAAAAGCTACTTACAAGGACTGCATTATAAATTTTTGTGAAACCTGGCTATATTGAGTAGTAATAATCCACTATACTGGATGTATACAGCTAAAATCATGAATCTTCCATTTCTGAGCCTAATAGTTATGAACACTGCGAATTTTTTTTTTAAACACTTTTCAAGGACACCTTTTTGACCAGAGTGAACATATCCATATTTCTTTGGAAAATTATGTTGCGAATGATCAGAGAACTCTCATTTTTTTGTCATCTTCCCTTCCCTTTCTATGTTTATGTTGATGTGACTTTGGCATGCAAAATCCTGCAGGCTAATGGCAAATACAATTGATGAAGCACTAATTTGTGTGCATTTGTCAGCAATTCAAACTCATTTGTGCAGTGAAGAGCTTTTCAACATAGCTTTCTGTTAAATGGTAGAGGAAAAAGTAGTTCACTGTACTCATCAGAGAGCACATCTTTCATCCAGGGTTTTCAAAGTACTTCCCAAATTAAGCTTTCTGACCCTCTTTTGAGTTAAGTATCAGACAGGTGAACGGAACATTTTATTTCAGCACTTCTGTGTGAAACATGCACAAAGTGCTGATCCTGCAGAGACATGAATGGTGCTCCATGGGATGCTCGGAGCTCAGTTCAGGTCTGGGTCTGGCAGACAAATGGGGCTTCTGAAGCAAGTGACTATAATCACAGCATTGCACATCATCTCTTGTGCTTCTAAATGCTGATGTCAGGCTCATGCTGCCTGTGGCCACTCAAGAGAGATGTTCTGCTGCTCCCATTGTGCCTCAAGCACCTATGTGTGCCTTACCTGCCATTTGATTGCTTTTCTATCATAAAATTTAGGCAAGATATTGCCCTATATCATTAAGCTTGTTTGGATGATGTTATAATATCAGGTATACAAAATAATATATATTTTATACATATAAAAAATGTAGTCTGATTCTCTGTTTGCTGTGAAAAGGTATTAGACATAATATTTTAGAAAAATCCTTTGGCTGCACCTGGGGAAAGCATGCTGGGTTTTGCCAGATGTGCAGTTACAGTCAGAGTAATTAAAGCATCTGGGTTTGCATGTGGTAGGGGAGAATATTTCTTAGTTTATTCTCAAGAAAAATGGAATTATAAAACTCAACCACATTTTTACCTTGAGGACTTTAGCTGAAGTCCAGGGCCATATAGTTGAATAAGAGGAGAAACAGAATTATTCTTGTTTATCAAGACTATAGAAAGCCTGCTTTCTTTGCAGGAGATTTCTAATAGGAAAGTTTATTTTTTCATAGTTCCCAGCTCCTTTTCAGACAGTGCTCAGCTCAGAAATTCCCTCACAGCTTTTCTCAAGGTTATTCCCCAGTACTCAATCAGACTCGATTTTCTGTTTCTTCCCTCTCAGCATTCCAGTTGTTTGTCTTCTTTTTCTTTCCGAGGTATTAAGTTTTTATCACCAAACACTGATTTTAGCGAGTCCCCTCCAAGTCCACATATGAACCTCTGCTCTGGCAAAGATTACAGTCCTTTCATCTCTTTGGTTCTATAAGGAAGTCCCATTGCTTTTATATTTTTGGACAAGTATAAGCAGCTGTTTCACAAAAACATTACAAAATAAAGTTCACCTCAAATGATAACACTTGGAATAGTTATGGTAATGTGGAATGTGACGTATACCATGAAGTCACATAGTGTGTCTTGTTTAGGATAACTTGTGATGGTCATGGTGAATTAATACAGCCAGATCAAGCTCATGCTGTTAAAACCCTTAACCAAGATGTACATGTACATATATCTCCTGTCCACGCTTTTCATATAGAAAAGCTCTGGTGAGAGTGATTCACATGGCAGAAGGAGGAGAGTACAAATGACATGTCGGTTACAATTTCAGTGTTCATTGCAATCCATTAGATATCCTTGGCATACAGCAAAAACAGACTACTGGACCAGATGTCAGGAATGTTAATGTGTGTCTTTAAGGTCATATTTCATTTTCTTTCTTTTTGAAAAGAATCGAGTTTGGTTCCTGGCCTTTTGGGAGGGAATAGAGAGTTTTTCATTACCCAATAATAACCAGCCTGAATGCAAGAAGCATATTTAAAGGAATTCTCAGTATAGTACCTTAGTTGTTACTGCAGGTGCCTCTACACAGCTCCCTCTGTAGCAGTTAATCATTATAAACCTTTTAAGAGTATAAACCAGATTAATTTTCAGTAGCTTCATTCAAGTTTACAGAGGATGAAGTTAGTTAATATCCCCCCCTCTTGTTCCTGAATTTTCTAAAGAGAGAAAGCTTTAAAAATATTTTGCAAATAAAAGTTGTTCTGTTCACAAGCTATGTAGAATTCATCCATCCATTTACACTGGTGCACTATTTTAAAATTCATAAAGAATATGAGATATGTCTTGCCAAATAAGGAGTGTTCCCTTTTGTTAAACACACATGTTAGATTAAATGCCTCCATACACTGCTTATCATGTTGGACAGAATTCATTCTGTTGTAAGAGCAGAAGGATTGGTTTGATGAAATGTGCTTCATTCAAGGGAGAGGATTGAATAGTTTGACAAAATGCATTTTGTGGATGGATTAAGCACAGGAGTGTGAATTGTGGAATGCTGTCTATGGAAAACACCGATGAATTGATTTTAAGATGTTGAGTATAGAATGGATTGGAGTGGTTTAAAACATGCATTTTATTGATCAAACAGATTGAAAGGCCTGACAAAAAGTAAAATGTGCCCACAGAACTCATTCTGTCAATGGGGATGTTTTTCATCTACCTGCATTCTCAACAAATTACATTTTCTTATATACTTCATATGCTCTTATCAGCACAATGCCACTTTCTCCCAATTTCTCTTTCCTCTGACAATAAAAAGTGTTTGGTGAAATTTCTTGCTGTGACAGATTTCACAGGCAGTGCATAGCTCAGCTGCTCCTGTTTGGTACATGCTTCTGTGGCCTAGAGAAGGGTCAGAGGTAGAGCTCAGGCAACCGGGCATTTCGGTTCAAACCCCTCTGCTGTGGTTTCATCCATTGAATTGGGTAAATAACGTACAGGTAGAAACCCAGCAAGGCGTGTGTTTTGTGTTGAAATGCCTGACTCAGGGTGAGTGCGATTCACAACCCTAGCACACCTGATGTTAATTAGGCACCTAGTAATGGTGTTCACAAAATCCCAAAAGCTGAGAGAAGAGGAAAGTTAGCTAAAGCATAATGAGACCATTTGGAGGCTGAGACACAGCTCCCATCCACAGAGCTGTTTATTGATGCTCAGGATAACTTTTCAGCATAGATGCCTGTGACAGGCCAGCCCTTTCCTCTCTGGGGAAAGGTAGTCTAGCAGCTCAGGTGTTTAATGTTTAACTGTAGGAAAATTTGATTCATATCCACAGCATGCGTACCTGCTTTATGAGTGACCTTGAAGAGCTTTGCCCTTCTCTAGAACAGAACCCGTCATGTTTGACACCTGCAGGTAACTATAACAAGAGGAGGTAACTATAACAAAAGCATAAGGGACATGGATACAGACAGTTTATCAGAAAACCATAGAAAGATCTTCCAAAGGCTGAACGGGTTGTGCCTGCAAAATCTATGCAGACCTAATGTAAAAGAAGAATAAATGTTCTTTTTTTTTCTTTACTGCTTTAGCAAGGAGTACTTTTACAAGGCAAATCCTGACTCAGTTTTACCAAGAAAAATCCAAGGTCATTAAGTGATATGCAGAAAATTGCTTTTTCCAAAATGAATGGATGAACATAATTGAACCATAATCCCAGACTGCATTTTGCAGTGGGGCTGGTTTAGGTGAGTTCAATAACTCCTAGATGGGTTTGTTTCCAGATAGAGATAGTAGCACTGTCTAGGGTCTGAAGTTAGACATGACTAGATCCTTGCAGATCTACTTGAATAATATCTGTGAGCCTGTTGAAAGTTTAATTTGAGAAAAGTGTGTTTCTGGCATATCCAGAAGCTTTTGAGCTAGTAGACAGTCTATGGATTTTTTTTTTTTTTTTGTTCCCTATTTCAGAATTGTTATCGTGCCTGTTTTGTATCAAACACTCTCATAAGAGTTCATAATGCTGCATAATAGGGCTAGGTTGAAGTGTTTATAAATTGTTAATGGATAATGTTAACTGACCAAAGTTAATAAAGATTCATTAAAATTCATAAAATGGTTCATGTATATTTCATTGGAAACATAAAATGAGATACTTTTCCAAACATGGATGTTTCCTGAAACTTAAAATTAGGAATTTTCAGAAGCATTAATTAGTGGAAAGCTGAAGGAAAAGGTTATGATGAATGTACAGTTTGAGCTATTTTGAATAAATCTTCCATATAAGTTCATAAATTATTCAGTACAAACCACTTATGTAATATTTCTTAAAGGTAAAAGAAGTGTCCTTTCAGGCTTGGTTGCCCTTTCCTTAAAACAAAATAACTCTGCTATTTTACTGGAACCAAGTAACAGAAATAAATTGATTTTTTCCCCCAAGGCAGGCATCTGTTACTTCCTAAAGTAAAGAAATACTCAAGGAACATATGGTTGATAGGATGTGGCAGGGTACTGTTTTAGAAGAAGAGATGTATATGAGACTGAAGCAGGAAACAGGAAAGTATCGGATTCAGCCAATAGACTGTCAGCATGTCTTTATCTAAAATTAAGTGAGCTTTTGAGTAAAGCACTGGCTGAATGAAACTGAAGTTAAGAGCAATTCAGCTTCTGAACACAGAAGGAAGTTAGGCCTTACTAGCTGCTTAACAAAATTTGCTTAGACTTAATTCTGTATAGTTGACTAGCATAGACGGTCTTAGTTAGATGTTCAGTTCCATTAAATGAGTGCCTTGTGGGTGGTGGGTAAAGGTTACTCACAGGAATAAAAATCTCAGGACTGCAGATATCAGATCCAGAAAGGCTTCCAAATCTATTTTGACATGGAAAGTGAGATACTAAACTTCCATATTCATTTGACATGCTACTGATGAATGATTATCAGGAAAATAATCATGAGGAAAAAAGCTAGGCTCCAATGGAATGAAGGTGCTATTTCCAAGCAGGTATTAATGAGTTGTAGTCTATACTACCTTTCTGCCCCCATCTTACTGCTTAGAAGTGTCTGGTCTCTTTAATAAGGCAAGGGAAGGAAGGGACAGGAGATGTTATAGTGGGGGTCTGCAACAGGCCACCCAATCAGGAAGACTGAGCAGATGAGGCTGTCTATAGACAGATAGGAGCAGCCTCACATTCATGAACCCTGTTCCTCATGGGGGACTTCAACCACCCTGATATCTGTTGGGACAATGCAGCAAGGCATAAGCAATACAGAAGGTTCACAGAATGCATTGATGATAAATTCCTTCTCCAAGTATTAGAGAAGCCAACGAGGAGAGGTGCTGTGCTGGACCTTGTTCTCACTAACAAGGAGGGGCTGGTGGAGAGTGTGAAGCTCAAGGGCTGCCTTGGGCTGCAGTGACCAGGAAATGGTGGAGTTCAAGATCCTTAGAGCAATGAGAAGAGTGCTCAGAAAGCTCGCTATCCTGGACTTCAGGAGAGCAGACTTTGGCCTCTTCAGGGATCTGCTTGGCAGAGTACCATGGGATAAAGCCCTGGAGGGAAGAGGGGGGCAAAAAAAGCTGGTTAACATTCAAGGATTGTCTCCTCCAAGCTCAGGAGTGATGCGTTCCAACAAAGAGCAAGTGAGGTAAAAACACCAGGAGGCCTGCATGGATAAACAAGAAGCTCCTGGATAAGCTTACAGAGCTTGGAAGCAAGGACAGGTAGCCTGGGAAGAATGCAAAGAAATTGTCCAAGCAGCCAGGGATCAGGTTAGGAAAGCCAAAGCCCTGATAGAATTAAATCTGGCCAGGGATGTCAAGGACAACAACAAAACCTTCTATAGGTACATCAGTGTTAAAAGGAAAACTAGGGAAAGTGTGGGCTCTCTCTGGAAGGAAATGGGAGACTGGATTACCTGCAATATGGAAAAGGCTGAGGTATTCAACCACTATTTTGCCTCAGTCTTCACCAGCAAGGTCTCCAGCCACACCACCCAGGATGCATAAGGCAAAGGCAGGGACTGGGAGAAAGAACTCTCCACTGTAGGAGAAGATCAGGTTTGAGACCATCTAAGAACCCTGAAGGTGCACAAGTCCATGGGACCTGATGGGATGCATCCACAGGTCCTGAGGAAATTGACAGATAAAATGGCTAAGCCACTATCCATCATATTTGAGAAGTCATGGCAGTCTGGTGAAGTTCCCACTGACTGGAAAAGGAGAAATATAACCCTGTTTTTAAAAAGGGAAAAAAGGAAGTCCCAGGGAGCTACAGGCCAGTCAGTCTCACCACTGTGCCTGGCAAGATCATGGAGTGGATCCTCCTGGAAATTATGCTGGGGCACATGGAAAATAAGGAGGTGATTGGTGACAGCCAACATGGCTTCACTAAGGGCAAATCTGCCTGACAAATTTGGTAGCCTTCTACGATGGGGTTACAGCATTGGTGGATAAGGATAGAGCAACTGACGTCACCTACCTGGACTTGTGCAAAGCATTTGACACTGTCCCGCATGACATCCTTGCCTCTAAATTGGAGACACATGGATCTGACAGATGGACTACTCAGTGGATAAGGAATTGATTGGATGGTCGCACTCAAAGCATTGTGATCAATGGCTTGATGTCCAAGTAGAGACCAGTGATGAGTGGCGTTCCTTGGGGGTTGGTATTGGGACTAGTGCTGTTTAAAATCTTTGTTGTCAATATGGACAGTGGGATTGAGTGCACCCTCAGCAAATTTGCCAATGACACCAAGCTGTGTGGTGCGGTCAACATGCTGGAGGGAAGGGATGTGCCATCAAGAGGGACCTGGACAGGTTTGAGAGGTGAGCCTGGGCAAACCTCATGAAGTTCAACAAGGCCAAGAGCAAGGTCCTGCACATGGGTCAGGGCAATCCCAAACACAAATATAGGCTGAGCCATGAGTGGATTGAGAGCAGTCCTGTGGAGAAGGACTGGGGAGTAGTAGTGGATGGAAAACTGACTATGAGCCAGCAATGTGTGCTCACAGCCCAGAAAGCCAACCATATCCTGGGCAGCATCAGGAGAAGTGTGGTCAGCAGGTCAAGGAAGCTGATTCTCTCCCTCTACTCTGCTCTCATGAGACCCCACCTGCAGTGCTGTGTCCAGCTCTGGGGTCCCCAACTTAAGAAGGACATGGACCTGCTCGTGTGGGTCCAGAGGAGGCCACAACAACGATCAGGGGGCTGGAGCACCTCCCTTATGAGGACAGGCTGAGGGAATTGGGGTTGTTCATCCTAGAGAAGAGAAGGCTCCAGGGAGATCTTATAGTGGCCTTCCAGGATGTAAAAGGGGACCTACAGAAAAGATGGGGAGGGACTCTTGATCAGGAATTCTAGTGATAGGATGAGGGGTAATGGTTTTAAACTGAAAGAAGGTAGATTTAAATTAGATATATGGAAGAAATTCTTCACTGTGAGGGTGGTGAGACACTGGAACAAGTTGCCCGGAGAAGTTGTGGCTGCCCCCTCCCTGGAAGTTTCAAGGCCAGGTTGAATGGGGCTTTGAGCAGTCTAGTGGAAGATGTCCCTGCCCACGGCAGGGGTGTTGGAACTAGATGATCTTTAAGGTCCCTTCCAACCCAAACCATTCTATGATTCTATATCTTCTATGTTTTCAACACAAGACATATTACTAACAGCCTCTGAATGTTATTGCTGGGAGGGCCCCTCCCAAAATAAGCCTTTTTTCCCAGTGTGGAATTGGCTGCATCATGACTTGTGCACTTGTTTTCATGCAAAATTGAATGTTGAATAGTATCTTCACTCTGCTGAGCTGCAAAGGAAGGGAGCTGGCAGGCACTCTAATGGTTCACATCAGACTGAGTGTCCTCAAGAGAATGGGTGTGCTACAAAGAGAGGGGTCAAGATTTCCTGGCAGCTGAGAGCAAAGAAGCTGTCAGTAAAGGAAAGTTGCAAGATACGTGTGAGACAAGGTTTTCAGTTAACATAACAGTACTGTGGTTTTTTAAAACACTTTTAATCAGCAGATTTCAAAATTACTCCATGTCTTTATTTTACTGAAGGCATGGTTATGTGAGTTGAAGCCAATGAAATGAAGCAAAAGTAAAGCCAGAATTAGAGCATGAGTCCCTCAAATCTCAACTTGAACTTTATCTGCTACCACCACCTTATTTTGTCTGAGGGTAAACTTAAAGAACTGTGAGACAATAGACTGGAAGGGTGTCCTGCCTTCCCATGCTGGATCAGCCGAGGCTGGAATGACTTCAAGTTGTTTTCTTATGAGTAGTTTGGGGATATCCTTCCCCAGAGGCACAGTAAATATTTTCTATTTTCTTTCTTTGGAGCACACATTTCTGTTCTTATGTTCACATCATAGAATATCGTCCACTGGCTGTAACAGGTTTTGCTTTTTGTTTGATTATTGTTTCCATATATGCATATTATCTGTATTTTTATTAAGATTTCATTCACTTTGTTGATTTACCATTGTTGAAAGCCTTTTTTTAGAAGTGTTTGACCTACTACTGAGACAAACACCCTAATTTCCATATTGAATGACTTGGCAATGTCTGGAAGTAGACCTGGATGTGCTGTGAGATATTTGGACAGATATTTAACACTTTCAAGTGCTATGACATTTGGTGTGTTGAGCAAGACTGGACAGAAGGAGATGTTTGGGCTGTAGAGTACAGTCTAACTGCAGGAGCAAGAATCATGTCCTCCGATGACACAAACTGTCAGGGACATCAGCAGTGAAAAGAATGACTTAAGAGATTTTATCTGCCCTATCCAGATAGCTTTTGCATTTGCTGTATTTCTACTAATATTCATTTCAGTACAGCAGAGTAATGCTTGATGTCATTTGTGAGTCTCAGTTTTACACAGCATGACACAAATGTAAGTCTTACCTTTTGAGTTAGGAAGTTTTGCAGTTAAGGGTGTGGTTTTGTGTCAATTATCATCTCCTCCACAGGCTCCTCATGTGAGAAGCTCTATACTGCTACAAAGGCCTCCCCAAAAGCTGTTTTCCTAAAGCAAAATGACAGTGCCAGCATGAGAAACCTTTCTTTGCAGATCTGGGTGAATGTCTAAGCATTCAGGTTTCGTTCTGTTTGAAACAAGCAGGCAATTTCTAAGATTTTAATTTTATGAGCTAAGACCCACCCCTTATCTGCCTGCTTTGAAGAGGGGCCCCTAGCTACTGAAGACTTAAATTATGATAACTCTTATCACTACAGAAACAGTTTTCTTTCACTGGGAGCTGATCAGCATTCAGAACCACATTCTGGTGATTGCTCCAGGCTCCTGTACTTGTAGGAGCAGGAAAGAGTGAGCAGTAAGGCAATATTTCCAACTTGTGATTTCTCAAGTCAGAATTCTGTGCATCCACTCAAATTGTCTTCTCATATTACAAGTACAGAGCTTGTATCTTCAGCATATCAGACCTCTCCAGGTGGTTGTATCAATATATAGAACATTGTACTATTTAATGAGAACATCAAGAATTGAGAGTAGAGAATGAGGCAAATCCTGCATTTTTCCTATGAAAATTTTAGGAGAGTCAACAGATCTGTTTGATTTTGCACTGCTTTTGGCATGATCAGAAGAAATTGAACATTTTTGAAAGATGTTGGAAATAAAGCTTAGGTGATCAAGATGATTAAGAGAGATGTGTGTGTATAGGCAAGAGAGAGATGTAATTTCTTGTTAACTAGTGAGATGCCCTGATATATGGCTGAAGTAGAGGGCTGGTTTAGCTTTGGTACAAAACAAGGTATGAGAAAGTAAAGTGAGTTCTAAAGACTATACAGGCCAGGAGAAAAACAATGAGCTGTGGAGGAAAGATCCTTGGATGCCATCAGCCCAGGGGATCATAGTGTGAGGGAAATGTTGAAGAGGTTCTTACAGCTTTCTTTGTGCTAGGAAGTTGCATACAGCGGCATATGAACCCTGTGCAGAGCTGAATATCTACACCTATCCATGCTTCATGGGAAAGGAGATTATCTACCAGAAGGTTGTGCTTTCACTATTGAATTGTGGGGAAAAGTGAGATTAACCCACTGGAAAGTTTCAGGAGAGGGAGTGAGAATAAAGCGAAGTCTGGAGACAGGAACTGTTGGTCTCAAATTTAATGAACTGCCCTGTTATTAGATGAGGAAATACACCATGAAAGAAAAAGCACTAAAGCCAACTAAGGCACAGGGAAAGATAGTTCATGCCCCAAAGAATTTAAACATGGTAGTTTTTGCTGAGTAGCCAGAGATGCTTAATGCAAACTTTACTGTCATCCCTCATGACCTGAGTGAGCATATATGCCAGTAGCATTAGCCAATATATAGGTTTTCCTGCAAGAGGAAACTATTAATACTGGTATATTACTGCTTTTGAAATGATGTTCCTTCAGATACCACTGAGATTTGAATTAGGTTTCTGCTTTACATCATTTGTTATGAGAATAGCATTAAAAAACCATATCTGTCTGAATGAATGTCATCCGTACACTCCTCCTCTCTTTGCACACCTACAGCTTGGTAACATTTGAGTCATTTCATGTGTATGACAATAAGAGACTGAGCACTACTGTTAATTGTACAGGAAAATAGAAAAAAGATTATTTTTCTCCTAATATTGCCACATCTCCAACAAATTGAAAACTTTAGATTCATGTCTGTTATTCCTTACATGTTTCACTCAGATCTTTTCAAAGTGTTTTCCATTGTGTTCAGTTTTAGATGATACTTAAAACTGCAAAGTTATCAGCAGTCCCATTAAGTTCCATTTTTTTTCTCTGACTGACACAGTTGTATCTTATGTTCTGAATTCTTAATGTTTAGTAATTTTTAATGTGTCTTCTCTTGCACTGGCTTTTATATGTCTTTTCAAGTCTGCATCATTACAAAAATAATGATTTTAAATGTGTACATATAACATTTAACTGAAATTAGTTGAAAAAAGGCAGGGCTGAGCAGAAGTACTTCTTTAGCTGCAGTGTAAGCCATTTCTTTCTTTTGTTAAAAAAATTCATTATCTCTGCTTTTCCCATTTTCTTCATATTTTTCCTTATCACGCTAAAATAATCTTTTGTAGAAAAGTTTTATAATTTCTAAAAGAAGACCTTCAAGTGAATCTCTGTCATCGTTGTCTCCCTGATCACTAGTTTGCTATTTTGGTTGAGATAGGCTGGTCCAAGATGATACTCTCTAAGTCAGACACACAAACCATCCTTTGCCAAATGATACATTTGTAAATGTAAATGTTATTCATCTCACATGAGTGCTTTCAGCATCCAGTTGACAGTTGGAATCACACTTATTCTTTTGATCCTTCTTAAACTTTTGAATGATATTAGACATTCACCATTCCTCTTGTGCTTCCTCTGTCTACAATGAATGATCCATAAGATTTGCCAAATGCTTTCCTACTTTCCCTGCTACTTACTTCATAATGATAGGATATTATTCATCTAGATCTGCTGTCTTGTCATCTTTTATTACATCTAGTTGCCAGACTTTATACCATCTTGTAATCATAAAATCTTAGTGCATTTTACTCTTTTCCTCAGAAAACTCTGCTCCAGTCTCCAGTGTGTGATCTTCCTTCCTTTGTTTTTCTTTTTCAGCACTAAGGCAAAGATGCATTTACAATCAAACCATTATGTATGCTTTGTTTTTACTGTGAATTCCTGAGTCACTTTACCCCAAACCTCCATCTCAAGATTAAGGGTAATTGAAAATTGACTAGTGACATTGCTTAAGTGTGAGGTTTTATTTATTTGTTTACATTTTAGAAAAAATGTGTCTTCAGTTGAATTACTGCTGTTGAAAAGATGACATCTTATTGAAAAAATCCCAGAGAACCTCAGTGCTAGAAAATCTCATCTCATAGGGAAGGGACTGTGAAATGGTTTAGAAAGAAGATTCCATCTCAGAAGGAAAAAGATAAAGGTGAATGATGCATGAGTGAAGATTTGGACCGAGAATCAGATTTACCATTAAAACATTCATATTGTGGACCTGTCTTGCTGCAGGACTGGAAGAGCAAGTCCATCTTGCCTCCTATGGGAAGGCTGACTCTTTGTATTGATTCTGGATACCAAGCAAAAAGGAGAAGTGCTGCCAGCATCGCAACCATTACAGCATCATAGCTTTTCCTTGCCATTTGGAGGATTACAGATACGTACAGGAAACAGGAAATTTTTAACAGGTGGTTATCCACCTTGAAGGGGATGAAGGTCAAAATGCTGAGGATGAACGCTGTCCAGTTGATCCTTACATGAAGATATAGATATTAAATCAGAAATTATTGGCACAGGCAAATCATGTCAATCTATCTGCAATTTAAAGCAGAAGATTTCTAGTGCATCCCTAAACTTGTTCATTGACCAGGTAATCAAATATATATGTTTTTGTTCATGATACAAACTTGCAATCCTATGACAGGATTTGCATTTACAGGTGGGTATCCATCATCCATGGCTAGAAATGAAAACTGATATTAAAAATATATATATATGTAAAACCTTCAGTTCCTCTTTGAACACTTTGAAATTACTTTGAACTACTAAGCTATTAATAGTTTTGATTATATTATAAAGGAGAAAAAAAGATAAATTATATTTAATATAATTTAACACTGTTAATAAAGCTTTACATTTCCAAACTCCAACCAAGCTTTTTTTTTGTTTTTTTTGTTTTTTTTTTTTTAAACCTCACCCTCCTCCTTCTTCTTTTGTCATTGACTGGGAAAACCTTTTTGCAAGATCTGAATATTGCATGTCTGACTGGAACAGATGAACCCAAGGCAAAACTTGAGATCTCTACAAAACTTATATGTCTACACAACACATGCAGAAAAATGCCTGAATGCATTGGTGAAGGAAGTAAAACATTTTCATTCTTAACAGAAGGTTTCAAAATATCTTTATGTGCTTTCTGGATGTTTAGATTCACTGTTTTAAATGCTGTTTTTGTTTTCACTGAAGTTTTTCTTCATCCCTTATGTCTTATTGAAAAAAAAAAGGGAAGAAAAATTTTAGACTGACAAGCCACTAGCAAATATAGTTGTTAAAAATGGTGTTAGGCAATTCTGGGAAATAATAGATGACACATGAACTTTTTAATGGGCTAACTCTGTAATTAAAGTGAGGCCAGTTGTGACCTGTAATTTCCTAAGAAACGGCTGCAGTCCCTGGAAGAATTCAATAATAGTGAATTTCCTACTTGCAAAATCACCTCTTCTAGTGTAGGTGGAAAACAATGGGAAAAAGAATCAGGAAACAATGCAAATGTGTTCATCTTCTATTAATTTTTTTTTTTTTTTTTAATCTTGGGAAAGAATGATTGCTCCTTTCTTTTTAGATATATGTATTTATTATATAAAAGACCTTGAAAGGCTTTTCTCCATTTCATTGGAAGTTTTCTTACCATACAGCTTGCAAGGATGTGTGATGAACATACAGTCCCCTCCTTGTCAATAATTTACCATGTACCCTGTTTGACATCTTCCTTATGAAGTCCTCTTGATTAAACTGTCTTCTTTACTCTCACCTTTGCTCATATGAAAGTCTGAATCTCTGTAATTAATGTTTCTCTAAGCTGTTGACTAAGCCCCTTCCAATCAGAAAAATTAACATATACTTGAGTTTAGGAGGTGGCTTAGCTGTATACAGTCTGTTGCTGCTGAAGCATCCAGCTTTCTACTGGTTTCTTAACCTATAGCTGGAGTTTCATTCAGAGGTGAGTTGACTGAGAAAAATCTTCAGAAACATCTCCTGAATATTCAGAGTCATGCTAAAATACCACAAGGCCACTACATTCAAAAAGGCCTGAGGCATCTAGAACAGGAATTGGATGTCAAATTCCAACACAGTGATTAAGCAAGGAAGCACTGGCTGGCTGCCATGTAGCTCTTCTAGCTGCATGACTCTATTTGATGGGAAAATGCAGTAGTTACCTGACTTGTTTCACTGAAGACCAGCGCGTTCCTGAAACTTGTCAGAGCAGAAACGTCTGATGAGTGTGCTCTGAGCACACCTAATATGTGCCAGGAACTGATCCCTAACCACCACCACAATAGAAATTTTGGGGCTGCTTTCTGTTTTTTTAAGGCTTCCAGTCACCACAGAAACAACAGGCAATTTAGTATATGAAGTAGTTCACACAGAGAAAGGTCTAGAGCTGACATCTTCCTTCTCAGCCTTGGCACTGCCTAAAGTCCACAGCACTCATTTTTTCAGAGTGTTTTCTTCTGAGGCTACTACTAGAGTGTGGGAAAAGAGGGGGAACCTCCCCTATCTTTCTGGTGGAGTTGTGTCATTGTGCAGGAAGGGATACCAGATTTGGGAGGTCAGGAGAAGAGAGTGCAAGGGGAAGTTTGGTTGTGTATCAAAAGTTAGGAAATTTATTTCAGAGAAGGAAGTCTGGACTCTGTTCTCACACATACATCCACTTATTCATCTTGTACAGAAAGTTCACAATTGGAGAGAAATATAGGACACATCTCCTAGGTGAGGACCCTAACTACAGTACTAGAGCTGTGTGCTCTCCCTGGGTCTTCTCTTGGTTCAGTGTATAGTGGCAAATAGTGGTGTTGCTGCAGGAGGAAGAGAGGAATAGCTCCACTCTCCAAACTGGTGTTATTATTGGTTAGAGCTAGGATTTTCCTACTTCTTGAAGGAGTGTACCAGCTACTAGACTTTTTTTTTAAAAAAAGAGAAAAGCAAAGCAAAGAAGTGGCGACAGTCTCTATTTTCTGCATATATTTTTAAGTGCTACCTGCACTTAAGGTAAGCTATCTTCATTTCTTTCAAAGAATAGCTGTTGTTGTCTTAAAAGGCAGATTCTGACCTTTTGGTTGGATGGATGAGGGCAGACAAGCTCTGGAAATACACAGAAGTTCGCTGCACATTCAGTTCTCAGTATTTATTAGTTCTACTTTCTCAGCATGCCATATTTTTTAAATCAGTCTAGAGTGTATATGGTACTTAGAAAACATAGTAAAATGTTTGCATTTTTGTGTCCTATGCCTGGCTTTTCCTATTGACTGCTATAGGCCAAGAAATCACCATTAGGAATGCTAGGTTCATGGGTGCAAACCTGCAACTAAGAGCCTATGTACCCTACTGTGGGCTCAAGACTTCACCTCGGCTAGGGATCTGGCCTTGTGGCCAAAATCCTATGTTCTCAAGTCCTTATTGAGTATAGCCTCAAATATTTTTCCAGAGGTACAGAGTCTGAGGTGAAGGAGGGGTCTGAACTCCTGCTTTTCATTGTGGGCTGTACACCTGATGAATTTAATAGCACCATCATTTTTTTCTGAAATAATTTCCATTGTGTTCTGCAAGTGAGGCATTATATTGCATGGCTCTATTCATCAGTGAGAATGAAATGATTTTTATGAAACAAAATGCTTTGTGCTGGCCATAATTATACAGAGAACCTAGATGTAAGACTAAAATGTGTCCATCATTTTCCACCGCTCTCATTTAACAGCTTTCTAAAGATGTTAAACAATACTTATTTGCCCTGTAGTGTAGCAGCTGGTTTTTATGAAACTATACATTTTTGTCATATAACCAATTTCTTTGCTGTAAATGGATTCAGTAGTATACAGCTTTTAGTTGCCAAAGTGTTTCTAAAGGCTTTTAGTACAATTAGATTGATTCTGAATCTTGTGTATGTAATGATAATTGTAATAGCACAATTATTAGAAGAAGGTTCTTTGGGGTTGATAACTTGGACATGATTTCAAAATAGAAACTGTTTATCATTACTGCGTCATTGTGTTTTTATGTGAAGTACAAACTGCAAGATAAGACTTGAAGTTTGCTCATAACATGCTTATTTTATTACTGAAGAAGAGGAGATTATGGTTCAAGAAATTCATCTTACTCTCTGCAGGTGACATTTCTAATGTTTCTGCTATTGATTCTGGTTTGACATAACCTTTTCTTTTCATAGACAGTACAATACTGTTTTTGTGCCACTTTGTACTTGGTCACTGCACACTTGCACAAGAGAGGAAGGACAAAGCGATTGGGGTTACACTGACATGGGGAGATGCAGCAAGAGGACAAAAGACTGTAACAAGTTGATAGGACTTCTGTTTCTGGGACTGTATACATGCTCTTGTTCAGCTGGGCATCTGTAGAGTCATTCTTTTATCTGACCCTCTCATGGCAATTCAGGGACAAGTGGAAATGCAGTCATTTTGGTTCCAGGTGAACAAAACAAGTCCAGGGTCTCTGGAGCTCCTAAACACCTATGTTAAAGCACTTTTTAGAAGTCAAAAGATCCTGCACTACAAAAGACAAGACCTTCATAGGAGAGGTTGGAAACTCAGAATTGATGGTAAACAGATGAAAGAGTTTAAGAACAGGGATTAAATACTGTCCTTTCATAAGAAAACTGTTGCTTCTAAATTTTTTGCTACTAAAGAACTGCAAAGAGTATTTAAGAGGGAGAAACTTTTCCCATTTGAAGTAACTTAATAGACTGTATGAAACTTGAGATCATATCACTTACTGAGCTATTTCATAAAATCATTCTTATTATTAGGAAGAAAGCTATAAATGTTGTATTGACAAAAATTCCTTGTAAATACAGTTTTTCAGAAGCTGTTTAGAAAACCAAGAAAATAAGTGGGCAGGTTAATTGCAGCTTGAAATTTAGCACTGGAAAAAGATGGTCCCTCATCTTGACCCTGCAAATGGCTATTCTTTGAGTAAGTTTAAGATTGTGGGTTAAACCATTTAATCTTTTTCTTGGATTTAAGGCAGAGAGAGATGAAAACTTCTGTGCCAAATAAAACTGAAGATGTTTGCAATAGCAATGCTTTACAAGTTGATGTAGAGCTCCACAAGATGCTTGTTTGTATCAAAAATTGCACCTCCAAACTCTAATTATTTTCTCAGAAATTTCTGACTTCTGGATGAAATGATGCCCCAGAATGTTCAGCTCAGCCCTGATAACCTCTCAGTGCCTTGTGGGAACTTGGTTTTGTGTGCCATGGCTGGCATTGTGACAGTTGATCTCACTAGATAGAGATGCACTGTGGTCTCCCATCTTTTCAAGATGCCACAATGCATCCTGGGATGTTTGCTCTTTTGATGTTTGTTTTATGTTCATGCTTCTTCAGCTGTTCATGGCAAGCAAAGCAAGAGATTTTATCTTCTTATGGCTAGCAAAGAAATGGTAGGGGTTTTTTGGCAGAGTCTTTGGCCAGATTTATGCATAAATGCAGTCCCTCAGAGAAATGGTAAAGAAAAGGGGCAGCTTTAAGCACAGGCAGAGGATCTTGGGAGATGGTGGCAGTAAGCAGATGTATGGGGGAATTTGGGAACCTAAAATGAGGATCCTGTCCCAAAGAGGGCAGTTCTTAGAGAGAAGTTCAGATGAGAGAATCTGTATTACCCACATCTACCTCAGTTCCCTGAGCCACAATTGTTGGTGTCTGTAGTGTCTGAGAAAATACCACATGTTCCCCTCCCAGTTCTAGAGGAAGATCCTAGACATATGCTTTTGCTGATTTTGGAAGCAGGACACTGGGCTGGATGGACCTTTGGTCTGGTAGCACAGACTGTGCTCTTCAGTCTGCTCTCTTTCGTGTATTTCTCCATCGATTTCACCTCTTTTACCACCCTAAAGCTTCATTCTCCTCTCCAGGTCTCCTCTTTCATCCTTGTTCCCAAAAGCTCACTTACTTCTAGCGCCTTCCAAGTTCCCTACCGATCTTTTGTCTTCTTGCCTCACCTTTCCTCCTGTGTGGTGCCCTCTCTGCTGTCGTTGCATAAATCAGTTCTCCATATGCTTCCATAGACTCTGGGGGTACACACAATATTACTACTAAGTTTCCTTTCCTTACAGTCAGTGGAGCTTACTGGAGCCTCTGATCCCTTTGTATGATCCCATGCTCAATGAAATCAATGGTAACAGGAATCGCAAGATTAAGTCTCTGGATACCTGTCTCTATTTTAATGATTTCTGCACAAGCTGCTTGAAGTTTATGCCTCAACCAAGTTCCATTTTCAAGGAAGGAACACACTTTAACTCAGATAATTTGATAATAGGTGCTTTTGTTTTGCTCTCCTCTGTATTTGGGAATTCTCAAACCTCCCAATGTAAAAAACTGCCAGCCTACTTTTCTCTGAACTCTATTCTGCAGTCTGAAGCAGAACACACAAAGGGAAACCAAGACAAACATCCCTCAGAATGATGATTTTCCCCATTTGTTTCCCTGCATGGTGATTTACTCTGTCACTGTGAGTCTTGATTGGCAGAAATCTTTGTCCTGTATAAAAGTTACTGTGAAGCTATTTTAGGGCACAGCAAGGGCCTAATTTAAACAAAACAAAACCCAAGCAAAGCACAGAATACAATAATACAAGTAGCCTTTTAGTTTTGTGACAGAGAAATGTAAAAATATTTTGCTGTAACTGTCCAAGAGGTTCTGATGAAACATCTCTTTCCCTGGAAAACAGGGAAATCATCTTTCCTGAAGTCCATGTTGGCCTGGTGTTAAGTGTAATCACTTTTATGAGAGAGCAATTCTCAAGGCCTTGAGCTGGGTAGCAACGTGAACTTTGTTTTCCATTGTCAGCATCCAAGCAAACAGGCTATTGGTTATTTTGGATTATGGATCTTTTTTTATTTATTTTTTTCTTCAGAAGTTGTTTTTCTCTGGTCTGATGACTTTCATTTTGTACTAAAACATTACAAGAAAAATTCAAAACATTTTTTCAAATCTTGAAACACTTCTCTAGGTGGGAAAATGTCCTAATGCAATTGCAACTAGTCCATAGCCCTGTGGGATACAAAAACTGAGTTTCTGGGATCTATTTAGCCCTAATGACTGAAGAATATAGAGACAGACTTTTACATAAATCTATGTGATACTGTACAAAGGCTTAGATTCATATTTCCTTATCTATTCATCTTTCTATCAGACAACACTTATCAAGTCCTTACTAGACTGCAGAATTGTAGAGTATGTGACTACTATAACATAAAATATTGCCTGTCATTACTAGTGATCAGATATAATGTGTATATAAACTACAGATTTTCTTTGATTTGTATTTTGTTAATTTTTCTGTAAGTACTGAAAATTTAAGCCTGTTAAAGGTTTTAGATTTATGGAGAACATTGCCCTACACCCACTAATCCCACCAGGATTTAGTTTATAGATACTTCATTTTTGAAGCCCAAGCAGTGAGAAATTCAAAGTGGCATGGCATTCAACAGGACTGTTGCTTTGTTCAAAGCTTAGACATGGTACTAAATACAAGTCTGAAGGGATGCTAACTGCTGTGAACAATACAGTAGATTAATTAATTTGGTATTTCAAATTGACATGTTCGTTACATGTAAAAAATTTTGCAGCTCTGATGGCTGAAGTCTTTTTGTCTATAGAGAATGTGCAACACACTGTAAAATCTCAGCACCTTCTTGAGAATTTTGTATTAATGTTTACCTGGATAGTTACTTTCTACTTAGCTTTTTAGCATCTTTGGCTTCTGTCAAAGATGGTGATTGCATTGTTAGCCCTCTGAGTAGGCTGATGTATACTTATGTTGTGAGTGTGCTGATCCCCTGAAGTCAAAGTCAGAACACCCACCTGTTGTGCATAATGATCTGCGCATGGAATATTGTCATAGAGTCGAGGCTTAGAAAGCTTTAATGTATCAACTATGTGAACGAACAGGATCTGTTGGAAATTGGCATTATTTCCCATGGTAGGGGGTCAGCCTCTAGTTCAGGTTCTGCAGTGAAGTACTTTTCACTAAAATAACTGTGTCAAGTCATGCAACTCTGACTACCCTCCTGGTAACACAGTTTGCTACTAAACTTCAGTTGAGGACCAAAGCCAGGGCAAAACAAAATAAACATAGGAAAGAAAAGCAAATCAAATGACCATCTTCTTCAAAACTTGCAGACCATTACAGCAAGATACAAGCAGCTGAGACAGGCTGGCAGGTGACAGTGTGGCCAGAGAGAAAGCCATGACAGGGCACTGCCACTTAGACTGTGGCTATGTCTGCATGCACTAATGGTTTCATAGCTTCTTCCTTTAGCACAGCAAACTGTCTAAATTGCCATGATTCATACCTGAGGTCAGAATGCTGCATATTGTGATGTCATTTAGTGCTCTATTGTGTGATTCTCACTGGTCACTTATTGCACAGCTATGTGAGATGAGGATATTACTGTATAGTCCCTATAAGGGCTGTGCAGCTTCCATGCTGAGTCAGCATTTAGTCCAGTGAATCTTAATGGCCCTGTTGTCCCAGCAGTTTGTTATTGCGTTTGCTGCAGAGACTAACACTGCTGAAGGATGACTGTATTCAAAATGGGTGTCTATGGGTTAAACTTCCATTGTCCAGTGAAAATCAAAATTCTGAATACTAAAAAATGGGACTTTGTTACTATTTCTCCCCTTTGTTTTTAAAGCAAATAACTGATTTGGCTTTGTAGTTCTGAAGACAATAATTTTCAGAAGTATAAAAATTCTGTAAAATGTTAGTAATGTGTCAGCTCAGCTATGCAGATCTTTATCCATACATGTACATGTAGCAAATATTGACCTCAAGAGAATAAAACTCAACCATCATCCATAAATAAATTGATCTGACAGCAAGTTCACATAGTGCTGCAGGCAACATCTTGGAACAGGTTTGCCTGTAGTGAAATCTGAAGGTTTGGAAGAACGCAGTGTGAAAACAACACCTACAGTTTCATTGGGTAGGAAATGTCAGCATATCACAGATAAGACAAGCACTCAGTACTTTCTGTGTTGGGCCATGGAGGAGAGTTAAAGATGGAATAACACGCAGGGGCTGAAGTGTGGTATGAAACTTTCTTCACATTCCTAAAGAAAGGTCACTCAGTTACAAACACAGTGACATCCTTATGGGCAATTATTTTTGTTGAAACTTAAATCTATATTTACCTTAAATAAAGTAGAGACTTTTGACTTTGGCTCTCTTTAATGAAAGATAGTATGATAGTTCTATATCAGAGACCAAATTCTATATTAAAGATTGGTTGAATTTATAAACAAAGTTTGTGTATCAGGATAAGCCTCTCTGAATGTACGTCTGTGGGACAGAAATTTATCCTTGTGATAAAAAGAGCTGCACTGGCACTTTGGAAACACGTGTTTCAGTCGATCTTGCCTCAGACTTCCTGTATTATCTTTGACAACTTAGTCTTTGTTTCAACTGTAAAACTGGGATGAGACCATTTCCTCCAAAACATTCTTCAGTTTGTAAAATCCTCCAGTGAGGGACACTTGCATGTGTGTGTCCTGCATCAACCTTAGTAGGTCCTTGTGTAAATGAAGGTCCTAAGACATGCTGTAACAAAGATAAACAATGTAGAAGTGCAGAAGGTGCCACTAACAATCTTTTGGAGCTCATTTAAGATGTTCATGACATTTCCACGTGGGATTTTTCCCATTTGGGGAATAGTTTTTCAAATAAAATTCTCATGAGACCTTTAACATACACATATTTTCAAGAAGAAATATTTTAAATTTACATTTGGGGAGAAATTTTGAACAAACAGTTTTCTTCTGAATCAGGAACAAAAACTCTAAAATGTCACAGTCTCAGTAAACCGGAGAAAACTAACACTTACAAGCTGAAAATACTCCTCCAAATGCTATTGAAATTAATAGGTTTTATATAGCACTATTAATATCTATGCCATTTATTAAGAAATTCAAGAAATTTTGTGATTTATTGATATTTTGAATCAAGAGAGAGAGAGAGTTGAAAATATTATGGACTTAAAAACAACCCATGTCACTATGTCCAACCTTCTGGAGGTAAAAAAAGCCTTCTAAGAGTCTTCTAATTTAGAGTGGAAAGACTCTCAAAATCTTTAGCTGGTGTTTTCTTTGTGAAAAATTTTCTCACTGAAATGTTTGATTTCACTGAAAAATCAGTTAGGATTTATTTTTCTGTAAACTATTAATTCTAAAATGTTTTCAATAATTTGACTTCATTATCTTTTGTCTGCTTTTACTCTAATGGCAAAGCTTTTTCATTTTCAGTTTTCTTCAGTATGAATGTTTTGTAGTCGCCACTTAAAATTTAGAAGCATTTAGAAAAATAAAAGAGAACAAGTCTGGATTGGGACTCTTATCACAGAATTTTCTTCATAATGCAGAGCTATGCCTGCTCTAACAATGCATTTTCACTGTGATTTACGAACATTGTATGCACAGTAGTTGCTTTTGTAGTCATATGAAGGGAAATTAAGTTTGTAAGGATATCCGCTGTTCTAAAATGTTAGTGAACCATAGGTAATCCAAAGATAATGGTATGTCCTGTTTCCTTTTTATTACCTTCTGCAACCTCATCTTTAGGATGATTCTTTTATCTGTAGTAATACCTATTTGGTTTGCCTAGTTCTACATGAGCAGTTTTGAGACAGTCTTAGCTTTAAAACTGGCACTGAACTTTTATTTACTTTGCTTTTGGAGTTTAAAATTTTGAAATGCAGGGATTGAAAAGACACCAATGTCATGTGTATCATTCCTTCTTCTAACAGAGGAACAGTGACAAGAAAGTAATAATTTAAGTGTTCCTTCTGATTCTTAACAGCTCTAAATCTGGCAAATTCAGAGAAAGGAGAGGAATGTGTTGTTTAACACAGTCTTTGGACTGAAGAATATGTTTCCAAAGGACAATATTTTTTAAAAAGTTTTTCCTTTGGGGTCGATAATCACTGGTAATGAGCAAAGAACTGGAAAAAGTCATAGTCCTGAGCAATATTTCAGAGTGTTTTGGAAATGTTATGAGCTTTTGATAGTTTTTGCCAGGAAAAAAGGGAAGGATGGGGAACTATGACAAAAAAGGTTGCTGAAAAACAACAGACAAATCATTAATCCTCATGTTAGCTCATACCAGGCAAATAGAAAAGCATTTGGCACTTCTGGGGTATTTTTTTTTTGGTTGGTTGGTGGTTCTTTGTGGGGGGTGGGGGTGATGGGGGGAGGGGGTGGTGGTTGTCTGCCTCCTTTAAAATCAAGACTTAGATTCAAAAAAAGGACCTGTTAAAACTTTCACTGCTATTTCTATAAAATGCATCCTTTTATTCCACCTCCCACAAATGTCTTTTCGTTATAAGATCTCAAGTATATAGGATCTGAATTTAACTTCAGTGATTAGAATAGAAATAATAAGATTCTTCTTTCCTAAACTGAGGGAAACACATTTATGGGATTTTATTTGTTTGCCTTTGTTTCTGATGAACTAAAGGAAAGTCAAGGATGACTCTTGCATTTAAATCTGAAAGTGGCAGTAATCATAACAGTGATTTCCTGTAGAAGAAAGCCCTGTAGCTTAAATACAGTTCCTGTGACAGGTATGTCACTTACAATTATCTGTCTTCCCCTTCTGAAATAATGACAATAAGAACATTCCTTAAAAGATTTATCAGTAAGGGGCCAAATTTATAGATGTTCAGTGGAAATTCAATGCATAGAGAAGCTCCAATATTTCAGACTTCTTATAAAGGAAAATATCTAAGTCAAATATTTAAGTGGCCATTGTGCTACTATATCATGAAAACCAAAGTCTTTGTATAGCGAGATGGCTAATTTACAATTTTGAAGTGAAATTTCCAATTAACAAGCTGGATGAAAATGATGCCTGAATGGGTAGAATTCCTCCTCATTTAATATTATGCTGGTACAAATGTGTTAACAGTAAAATGTGTTTTCCATATTCAAGTCTACTGTGAAAATAGCTTCTAAAGCAGCAAACATTTATATCAGTGTTTACCTGGTGTATGAGGAAGTACTCCTTGGATACAATGAGATTACTAGTGTGAATGATGTAGGAGAGGTTGTGCTGACCTGGACAAAGTTTGGAATTGTCAGAGAGCAAGATCTCACACATCTCAGTTCTATGGAGCAGAAGAACAGCACCAAGGATGTCCCAGCATTCATAACAAATCATAAATGTGAAGAGTTGGCTTGAATGGGCACACGCTTTGCTGGGTAGAAAACTGGCTGGATGGCCGGGCCTAAAGAGTTGTAGTGAATGGAGTTAAATCTGGTTGGCGGCCGGTCACGAGTGGTGTCCCCCAGAGCTCGGTTTTGGGGCCACTCCTGTTTAACAGCTTTATTGATGATCTAGACGAGGGGATCAAGTGCACCCTCAGTAAGTTTGCAGATGACACCAAGTTGGGTGGGAGTGTTGATCTGCTTGAGGGTAGGGAGGCTCTGCAGAGAGACCTGGACAGGCTGGAGCGATGGGCTCAGGCCAACTGTAGGAGTTTCAATAAGGCCAAATGCCGGGTGCTGCACTTGGGCCACAACAACCCCCAGCAGCGCTACAGGCTTGGGGAGGAGTGGCTGGAGAGCTGCCAGTCAGAGAGGGACCTGGCGGTGTTGATTGACAGCCAGCTGAACATGAGCCAGCAGTGTGCCCAGGTGGCCAAGAAGGCCAATGGAATCCTGACTTGTGTCAGAAGTAGCGTGGCCAGCAGGGACAGGGAAGGGATCTTACCCCTGTTCTCGGCACTGGTGAGGCCGCACCTCGATTCCTGTGTTCAGTTTTGGGCCCCTCACTACAAAAAGGACATTGAATTACTCGAGCGTGTCCAAAGAAGGGCAACGAAGCTGGTGAAGGGTCTGGAGCACATGTCGTACGAGGAGCGGCTGAAGGAACTGGGGTTGTTTAGTCTGGAGAAGTGGAGGCTGAGGGGAGACCTCATCGCCCTCTACAGCTACCTTAAAGGAGGGTGCAGAGAGGTGGGGATGAGTCTCTTTAACCAAGTAACAAGCGATGGGACAAGAGGCAATGGCCTCAAGGTGCGCCAGGGGAGGTTTAGACTGGATATTAGGAAGCATTTCTTTCCAGAACGGGTTGTTAGGCGTTGGAATGGGCTGCCCAGGGAGGTGGTGGAGTCCCCATCCCTGGAGGTGTTTAAGAGTAGGGTTGACATAGCGCTTAGGGATATGGTGTAGTTGGGAACTGTCAGTGCTAGGTTAATGGTTGGACTAGGTGATCTTCAAGGTCGTTTCCAACCTAGACAATTCTGTGATCTGTGATTCTGAGTTAAATTAAATTCCACTGAGTCAACAGCAACTTATTTATTTCAGTGGAGACAGAGCTTTGCCACAGGATTTGTGTGATATGTTTTAACATAACATCTAAAAGCTGTTCATTGTCTGGGTTTGTGTGGTTTTTTTGGTTTTGTGGTTTTTTTGTTTGGTTGGTTGGTTGGTTTGGTTTGGTTTTTTTTCTTTTTGAAGTTGCTTATACATCTCTCCAGTGAAGCAAAAAGGTTGTGAATGAAAATGTCCTATTATTTGGCTGCTCTTGTAGAAGAGTTTTTTCTTCTTGTATACTTCTCATAGAAGCATTTTTCTTCTGTGTAGTGATATTTGCTTTACACAACTGCCATCTTTTCCTCTTCCCTCTTACAGTACTGCATGTTACACTGCACTTTCTTTCACAGAATGGATTTCCTGCAACAGTTTCCTTTTTAACTCGTCAAATCTGTATCAGCAAATATGAAAAGGAGAGAAGAAAAAAAAGAGAGATGACCTGATGAGAAACAGACCAATAAGGATTATTACAGTATTGTTGAGAAAGAGGTGTTTTCGCCTGTTTTTCCTCTAACTGTCAGTATGCAAGCCCTGAAGAGCTTACTCTCTGCGATGTGTCAGAGAAAACACAATTGCACATTCTGTAGCTGATCTATCAGAGACAAAAGCAGCACTAAAAATGCAGTTTTAGTGGGAGGCTTCTGAGCATACTTCAAATGCTATTTCTCAGAAATCTTCTTATGATGCTTGCAAAACCTCAGTCTAACCAGCTGCAAGTAAGTCAGGCTTCTTCCAGAGCATCCTTTATATTGGTCTACCCTTTTCTCTCCTTCCTCACACTGACTTGCACTCCCTCCCTCCCTACCTGATTGTAATCTGTCTCACCACCAGTTTCAAAACAGGATTTCTTCCACCACCTCATGAGGAGGTGAGCTGTGGGATAACACTGCTCTGTAGGAGAAGGGAAATGTGGAAGCTAAGCCATTTGCTGCATTTTCTCTCTGACTAATAATAGAGTCTTCAGGCGTTGCCTTGCCAAATGTCATAAGATCAGGAATCTGGAGAAAACAGAATTGGGGAGAAGGAAGCTTAAAAATATCACTTAAAGAAATAGATGCTGGTTTCCTTTTATTTCTCTTCCTGCTAGACCCTGCTGCACCTTGCAAACCTAGGGATCAGATTTGCAAGAATTTTGGACAGAAAGACCTAGAAAAAGGGAATTTTATTTGGTTTTTTTATTCAACACAAATGAAGACTTCTAGAGATTTTTTTGAGGTTCTGAGGGCTTTAAGAAAAATTTAGAATACTATGCTACTGGGGACAAAATTCTAATATCACTGGGAATAATGATATTGCAGCCTAATTCCATTAATTTAAGATATTTTTTGTTGTTTGTTTCCTTTAAAATATCATCATTGGAAATTATTTTTCTGAGGCAACATTTTTTTCCAGTCAGTGGCACAGAATAATATGCTTCTGTGACAGATAATGTAGTGAATGACTTCACATTCACGTTTGCAAGTGGTTTTAATTTTTGCCAGTTTCTTACAATGTTTTCTCTTCTAAGACAGTTTGTGCACAAACAGGTACCAGCAGATTGGCACCCTTTCCCCTGATGGAGGAGGGATGTGAACATCGGGGTCAGTGAAGCAAGTAAGTCAGGGCACCCTTTGGGGCTCTGCTCTGTGATCAGTGGTGTGCTGCTGAGAAAAAGTGTACGTTCTGTGGTCAGGCACAAGGCATAAATTACAAGCCACGGTCCCACATAACTATATGTGACTTTAGTAAAACAGGATGTGACCAAGCATATAAGTCCCAGTCCACTTATTGAACTGAACATATAAACTATTACCTTATAGGTTACTCAATATGGGGTAGAAACCAAGTCCTTCTGCTGATGATGTCAGTGGGCTGACTCAAATGCTGGTACAGTACCTTGCTGCGGTAGGATAAATACTTTTTATACTTCACAGCTTAGAATTGGTCAGTAATCTAGAAATTGTGGCCTGATGCTGCAAAGATTTGTTCTTGTGAGTAACCATAATGTCATGAGAAGGGCTGTTGTAAGTGATGCAGCAGTTTGCTGTCAATGAGTTTCCTTAGACTTGCAGGCTGAGGGGTTTATTAATTATTGTAAGATCATATGATTTATGGTTTTCAGTGTTTATTTGTAACATTTCTATTCCATCTGAGCGTGGAAACTGTTAATATTTTCCTTTGCTCTGTCTCTCAGTTCTTGAAACTCTTCACACAGCTGTAATGCATCCTTAATGCTGATGAGGGGAACTCTGGCCCTGAATAATTGTAATTTCCATGTTGTTGTCACTTTCCTGTCCCTGACACTGAGAGGTTTTCAATGTTTTGACACCTTTCCTGTGCTTTCTCCAGCTTGAAGTTTTCTTGTCTGTCTCTTGCATGGTGCATTTTAATTCCAGGGTGTTTAACTGTGAATGCATTATTACAGTCGGCATTGAGCTCTGAGAAAACAAACTGGGTAGAACTGGGAAAGAGGTTGGAAAACAGAACTAATTTATATACTGTATGTGTTCTGTCCCTCCCATCTTAAAAAGATCAGAGAAAGGCAAGAAAACTATCAAAGTATGAAAAGCTTCCCTACAAGTAGAACTTTTTAATTTTGAAAAGTCAGTGTATATGATAAAGGTCTGTAACACACATGGATAGCATAAAGCAGTGGTTGTTCTGTGCCACAGTCAAGAACAAGGAGACTTAGCGAAATAATAAAAGCAGCACTTTAAATATATGAAAGCACTTTTTTCCCTTTATATGTAATTTAAATGATGACTCTCAATTTGTGAGGAGGTCAAAATTATAAATTGGTTCAAAAAGGTACTAGGCAAATTCATGAATAATAGCTGTATAAAATACAATGGCCCAGAGGTAACCTCCAGCTTGAGGAGTCTCTAAACTACTGATTACTGTCATCTGTCAAGGGAAGGGTCATACTGCATGTACCTTATTCTTCCACAAGCATCAGCTACTGTCCACTGTTAGAAAAAGGGACTGATCTGGAACAATGAAAATATGCCCATTGCTTTTGTTTAGACTGAATATTGATATCCAAGAGTTTTTAAATGGCATAGAAGCGGGAATGCAACTACAAATCTATTAGTATCAAGAAGTATGAAGAATTATTTACAATGTTAAAATAAAGCATAAGTAGGAACAATAGGCAAGACTGCAAACTCAGATGAAATTCTGAATGATTAGGAACACTCTCTTCCTAGAGCTATTAGAAACCAAAATCACTTGAAAATGTACATTCTTTGAGAGGGAATCCTGAACTGACATCCGGATGGTGTAACTTAAATGCCACAAGAGATGAGTTTACTTCATGGATGCTGGCTCTATCACAGAATGCACATCTGGGCTGTAGCTAAGCTGTGTATTGCATCATAACTGCATACTGCAGAAAGTATAAGTCAAGTATGCTTGAATTGCGCCTAATGTGACTTCATAGAATTGGTGACAGATGTTCTTGCTAATGGTGTAAACTTGAAGTAAGTTAGCCTCAGGGACTTTTCCTTAGTTTACTGAGAACAGATCTGGTCCCAATATGTCAAATTTGAAAGACATCTTCTGGAAAAGTTTGTTTCTGTTTTAGAACTTCTGGATTGGTAAATAGACAGTATTTACTTTAAAGGACTCACAGAAGTCTTAAAAAGTTGTGCAAAGCTTTCAATGACTACCAGCATTTCCATAAAAGGGAGTGTTATATAGCAGAAACATTGTGTCTTAAAACCTTGTCTATCCTGGGCAGTGCCATTATCTCTGTTTCTCCCTGGAAAGCAGAATCACTGGGATGCTGAAGGGCAAATAGATCAGGCAGAAGAGACCATGAGGTGATGAGTCAGAATGATACAGGCAGAGATCACTCAGATTTGTGAGCGGAAGCTAGACTCATCCTCATATTTTCTCACATGGCAAATACAGATATTTATACAACCACAAGATCTTTCCCCAAGTTCCCCAATGCAGCTGAGAAACTAAAAAATAACTTATACATTTTTTGTCCATTAATGAGATTGAAATACCTGCAGGTTGACCTTCGCTCTAACCATGTGTTCGGGAGTGGAATTTTCTTCTTTCACCACACAGTCTGTTTTCAACAGGTGAATATATTTATGGGCATGTGAATGATTCTACAAATAGTGATGTAGAGGTTAAATTGGAGCATATTTGAAATATTAACTTATGAATTTCCTATCTTTTTGCTCAACCGTTCTTTGTAGTGATTTTTTTTTTTAAAGTGTGCAAAGGAGATAATATATAATTTCTATTGTCTAATATTTGGGTCATCTCTACAGAGCACATTTGAAGCTCTTTCCATTAGTATTACATCAAATATAAGATGATATTATTTTTATAAAAATATACTCTTTTGACAAAAGATGGCTTGACTTTTTAATGCTACTTGCAGTTCTGGAAGACTGGGAAGGCTGAAAGTCTAATTCATTAAACTAAGTGGTGTCTGGAAGTTCCAAAGAAAAACATGGACCCTAAAACTAACAAGTATGACATATACGTAATGGCATAATTGCTTGGTTAATAGGTCATACATTTTAACAAATGGTGTGTGTTGTGATTAATAAAATACCCTTGCATAAACTAGACATTACAGAGATTGAAGCTTAAGAATGATGAGCATTTAAACAGAAAATATCCCAGAATGCTATGATGCATAATAGATGTAAATTAATATAACTGTGAAGGATTTCAAATATAAAAAGGGATAATTCCAAGATGAAAAGTATCCAGAAAGCAGTTCCTGCCAGCACTTATGGGATTTACAAACATTTTGAAAGGCTCACTTAATTTTTACTTCATGCAACTTCATTCTAACTTAGTGAAATTGTGGATAGCTTTACCCTAAATTTGCCTTGTATAACTAAGAGTTTATTGATATAGATATTGAATTTACTGGGGAAGAAAATTCCCAAATGCTGGCTAAGACTGAAGCATACCTTAGGAAACTGTACAAGTCTGTAAGCGCATATGTGCCTTTTCTTTTTCCTTATTCTCTACATGTCAGCATGAGATATACCTGCTTTATGTTGACTGCTATTCAGACCATGGAATTGAAACAGCAGCTAGAAATCCTATACAGGATGGAGAAATGTCATAACCTTTCTTGCTTTCTTCCAGCCATCCATCCTGTGCTATTCAGTTGCTAAAGAGTGGCAGAAGAAGTCACATAGTAAAGTGTGCACTACCAGAAAAAGTATAAATTGGAGTATAGATTGTTAGTGTGGGAAAAGGGCTGTAACCTGTTAATGAAGTGTCATGAACCACTGACTGAATGGACCACATGTAAACCAAAAATCTAAGTGTCCCTTGTTAGGCAGTCAGTTCTGATTTCTTACAAAACCTGCAACAAACAGACGGTAGCTACTTCTTGTTGAAGTCAGATTGAGATCTCACCATGAGATATTAGAAAATACCCTGAAAAAGAGATGCAGGAGACCTTGTTTCCCACAATGTTCTGGCTTGGCTGTCTAATTCTGAGTTTTCATCTTCAGGTTAGTGCTGAGTTAGAAGTGGGGAGTGGGTGCATTTCTCTTTCCTTGGACTTTTTTACTCTTTATAATCTTTAAATCTTTATAAACATTAAATATTATTTGGAACTTTGATTTCCCACACTTTAGTACTCTGTGAAGCCTTTCTTGGTTTTGAACAGAATTGAAATCCAGAAATTGCCAGACTAATCTGATCACCTTCTACAACAAAATAACATTTTTTGGTGACATGGAGAGAGCAGTGGATATGGTTTGCCTGGACTTCAGCAAAGCCTTTTACACTGTTTTCCATAACCTTCTCCTGGATAAACTGGTACGATACAGATTGGATGGGTGGTCTGCAAGATGGGTAGGAAATTGGTTCACAGGCTGCAGTAATGATTTTTACTCAGGCTGGCATCCAGTCACAAGTGGGATTCCTCAGGGACCAATACTGGGCCCCATGCTGCTCAACATCTTCATAAATGATCTGGATGATGGGATTGAAAACACCCTCTCCTCATTTGCTGATGACACAAACTGGGTGGTGAGGTTAAAAGGGAGAGCCACAGAGAGGTCTGGACAGGCTGGAAGAATGTACTAGCAAGAACAGTATGAAGTTTAACAAAGACAAGTGCAAAGTCCTGCACCTGGAACTAACCAAAGAGCCCAGTACAGGCTAGTACCATGTGGCTGTGGAGCAGCCTTGTTGAAACGGACCTGGGGGTCCTGGCAGACAACATGTGGAACATGAGTCAGCAGCACACTGCTGCAGCAAAAGGCAAATTGGATCTGCAAATTTGGCTGCATCCACAGGGACATTACTATCTGAGATAGGGATGTGCTCATCCCACTCTACTCAGTGCTTGTCAGGCTGCACCTGGAGAACTGTGTCCCCACAATTCAAGAAAGATGCAGTCAGATGGGAGAGGGTCCAAAGGAAGGCCATGAAGATGATCTAAGGGCTGGAGAATAGGTGCTTTAGCAAAAGATGGCATTTTAAAGCAGCTCCACTAATCTTTAACTATATAATAAAATACTATAAAGTTCCATTTCTTGGTGAATTGAAGTTGAAAAAAATTGTTTTGAGGTATGAGTGCTACCTTTTCAGCTACTTTTTTTCCCAATTTCTATTCTGTTTCCAATTAATGACTTTTAAATAAGTCAGTTGCCAGCAGCAGTAATAAAATATCTCCCAGCATATGGGGCTGATAATCATGATTTTCTTAAATTTATCACATTATGGGATTCCATGCCACTGTGTCTATCCAGCAGTACACAGTGTTCATCCGAGCAACCCAGCTGACATAATGAAATATAATTATTCTTTTCAATTGTTCATTTTAAATGTAATTGTATTTTAAAATTACTGTGCAATTTAATAAAATCATGGAATATAATTACCTTCTTTCAACTTGTATATGTTATAGAATATTATAATTTTCTAAACTTCCATGCATTCTTCTGTCTTATCTTTAAAACTTATAGTTAGCATGATTTGAATTAATATCTAGTTATTGTTCATTCTGAGTCATCTTGCTAATTTATTGACTGTTCTGGGAATAACCTGTAGTCTTTAAATTTGACATTATTTCTGAAGTAACCCTGCTTGAAGTCATGTGGACCTCAATACTATCAATTTCCTAAATCTTCACAGATTAATTATAGATGCTTACTTGATCGTGACTAACAGTGTTCCCCAAAAGACAGTGCAGAGCTGCACCACAAATGGAGAACCTTGAAGAAACTGAGAGAAGTCACAAGCATTTCCTAGCTCAAAATATTTCTATAGATGAGAAACAGATTGCTTAGCTTCTGGGCTGGCCTGTCTCAAGTGGATGGCAATTTTAACTGTGGAGCTTAAACTGACTGTCAGTTCCTGTTGATGTTTGCCTGTGGCTGTAGAGATGGTGAAGTTTGTTGAGTTGAAGTCTCTGCAGATTTACCAAAATATCCATAGATAGAAGCAAGGGCAAGCCTTGGATTCTCAAACCTCTTTTACTTTGCACAGTGAAGCAGGATCAACAACAGACTTGCTTTATCAGCTACTGAGTTATTGTTCTCAATGCATTTTTCTTAAAGTGCATTGGGTTTCTTAAAAACCCATAAATCCATAGCGATTCCTGCTTCAGGGTCTTTACAACAGAGGAATGGAACTTGCTGCTAAGGAACTGAATTTGCAAATTTCACATTGGATAAACATAAAGATTTATGCCTTGAAACTCAGCTAGTCAAGAACCAACATTCAGAAAGGGGTATTTTTGAAAGAACAAGTGTTTTGATTTGTTTCTAAGATGACCTTAAGATCATTTTCCACAGAGATATTTTCCATGGATTGAAGTGGAGCCAGATTCTTCTCTTAGCCCCATGTCCTGACAGTAGCACTAAATCCTTGAATACTCCAGATTACTGAATGGTTCTGTCTTCTAGCAAAATTAGCCTCTGCGTAATCTGTAAGAAGCAAGTGGTCCCCTTTCTGTGAAAAGGGGAAGAATCATGACTGTGGTGCTTCTGCACCAGCTCAAGCAATGTCCATCTGGCATGACTTTTAAGAACCTCATCTCCATAGTGCATAAGTCCTTTATGAAGATCAGTTAATTCATCTTCATAATACTCCAGGTGTTTTATCATCTCTACTTTACTCTGGCCCTAGGAGAATAATAAAGATCAGACAAAAATGATTTATTTATTGAACCACATTTTTAGAGATCTGTGCTAATGATTTAACCAAGTTATCTGTCCTATCTCCCTGTATTCTCTCAATTTCTGGTTTATTAAAAAAAAAGCAACCTTGTGATCTTTCTACAAATGTCAAGTATCAAACACTTAATGCAATCCTTTTAGGAAGAGGGAGAGAATGAGAAAACTGCAGGAATTATTTTTTTAAAATTCATGCTTTTATATTCCCAGTTTCATACTATACTTTCTGACTTCAGGGAGTTACATCGAAATAAGCTGCTAAAGGATAAACCAAACAGGTAGGGAAGAGACACAAGTCTTAACAGGCATGAAGGCTCCCTGTGGGGAAATATCCTCTGTCTACATCAGGCTGGGTGTTTACTCTTCCCAAGTTTTAGCACGAGGCTAAACAAAAAGTTCAGGAATGAGGTGGAATGCGTTCTCAGTGGTCAGAAACACAAAGCAGAAGGAATATGCTGTGAGCAAGACAGACGACATCTTCTCCCAGAAGCAGCTGGGACTCCGGTAGACACTAACTGAAGTTTGAATTTGGGCACAGAACTATGAGTGTTTTTCTTGTTCTATAAACCTATTTTTGCAAATGCTTGAGAGAAGAGACATCTGAATAAAACATTATTCTGAAAATGCTGTTTCTCTGCCTGTTGAATATATGAAACACCAGTTCCTGAAGAAGCTCTTAAACATATGAACAGTAATCTGAGCTTTCATTGTTAATATGATTAAAAACTAGAGTACTACAAAAAAGGAACATGGTCTTAAGGGTTTGCCCACATATTTTGACTTACAGTCAAATATAGAAATCCATGCAAGAATTCTGGAAAGCTGGGAGTAGAGCTGTCAGCCTGATGTTTTCTACCCCTAGCAGAAAGATAATTTTCTGAAATAAATTTTGGCACAATATATATCACCAAATTCTAGTGTTTAAAGCTGGGAATATTCATGTCACTGAATGTGTGCTAATCCATAGCCCCTTTAACGCATCCAACCCTTATGCAGTTCAGACTTGGTTTTCCTGGGAGGGGAATGTCTTACAGTAAGGCTCTGTGGTGCAGGCACTCCGAGGCTCCATGCATAGGCAACCCCGTATCACAGAGGAAAATGTATCTAGGAACCCTCCTGCCCTTGATAATATAAACTCTGGGTGTGTTAGTGCAGTTGGCCACAAAGACTTATCATCACCCAGCTTGGGAAGGCTGAAGGGTTGGCTTTTGCTGATGCAGTTGGATCTCCCTTATCCATACCACTTTTTCATTACATTTCACCTAGAAACTTCTATACTGAATCCAAAGCTGGTGGATGGTTGGCCTAAATAATGTGAAGTTCAGTCCCCAGAAGAGTTAAGTGTTCTGTGCCACTGGCAGAGACAAGAGAGACTAAGGTGTGAGTAGTGCTTGAGGCCTCTGTAATGGATTGATTAGGAGAGTTATGCCCAGATGATCATAGCAGGAAATTCATGACCTGTGCTGTGCAGAAAGATGAAAAAATCCAAGGTTTCCCTCCTCCCCTTGAAGTTATTTTTTTTAAGTGTACAAGAACTTCTTGCCACAGCTTTGTGCTGTGAACTCAGGTTGAGGCAATTACGTATGATGACCTCTAAGTCTCTTTCTGAATTACTTCTTTCCAAGACAGAAACTTGTACAATCTGCACTCTGTGCTTGCAGCTATCTTACATTACGTTTGACCGTACAAAATATACTTTTATTGCTTTGTGATCTGTTACTAAGTGATTCGGGTCTCCTTGTAACAGTAACCTGACTATTAAGTATACTCTTTGATCTTATCACAGAATCACAGCATCATCTAGGTTGGAAAAGACCTTGAAGATCATCTAGTCCAACCATTAACCTAACATTGACCATTCTCAACTACACCATATCCCTCAGCGCTATGTCGACCCTACTCTTAAACACCTCCAGGGATGGGGACTCCACCACTGCCCTGGGCAGCCCATTCCAATGCCTAACAACCCGTTCTGTAAAGAAATACTTCCTAATATCCAAGCTATACCTTCCCTGGCGCAACTTGAAGCCATTACCTCTTGTCCTATCGCTTGTTACTTGGTTAAAGAGACTCATCCCCACCTCTCTGCACCCTCCTTTCAGGTAGTTGTAGAGGGCGATGAGGTCTCCCCTCAGCCTCCTCTTATCTAGACTAAACAATCCCAGTTCCCTCAGCCCCTCCTCATAAGACACGTGTTAGTGACTGTGCTAGTAAAATTGTTGTAGCTTTAGGTCAGTTACTGATAAAAATAGTGGTCAAGAATCAATTCCCTGTGGCCTTATGGCTAAAGCTTCATTCCTGACTATTTTCTCAGCATGAAATGCATTTTGAGATCCATGGGGGACCATGTTTTAATTCATTGTACTGTCTTTTAGTTCCAAGATCTTGAGATCTAAAATGAGAAACTGAATGGTACTGAGTCTAGGAGAAATCCAAATATATAACAACATAACTTTGCTAGATCAGTTAGACCTGAAATCCTGACGTAAAAAGGGAACAGTTGATATGAAAAGACCTACTTTCCATGAAATCAGGTTGACTGATGCTGAACATTCCCATAGTCTCTAAATTTAATTGACAGTCTCAAATTGGTTCCATATTTTTTCCAGGAATTGATATCTAATTCCTCTACAATTCCCACAGCCCCTGATTTTATTCAGTTTTTTAATCCTGGCATTCCTCCAGTCCTTTGAATTCTCTATAGTTTTCAAATGTTTGTTAATTATGAACAGTAATGGATATTCTCAGCGAGGAAGGTCCTCAGCATCTTTTTCTAAGACAATTAAATTTTGGTTATTCTCTCCTGCTCATTTTGATTGGCAAAGCTTTCATTTTACTGCTGTTACCTTCCATTTTTTCATTGCAAGAGGAGGTGAATGTTCCATGCCCTTCACAGTTGTATAAGGGATGGATTTCCCTTGCTTGCTAATAAGAAAATCTACCAACCATTGCTATTTCTCTAGTTTTCCTTACTGAATTTTCTTAATTTGCTGTTTCTCTAATCCTTGTGATTTAGTTTTCTCCTTACCTGTACTTTAAACATAGGTTATATTATATTACTTCTTCTGTATGTCTTTTTAAAATGGGACTACTGTCTTTCTCTTTGTTTGGGCATAGGTACCTGCACAGCCATTGCAGGTTGATGTGCCTGGGAGATAAATTTTCCAGGAGAGCAAATAGTGCATCTCAGTGAATCTGTAAGAAATCTGATCCTATCTAGGCATAGACGGAATCTTTTGTCAAGCACAACTTTTTATTCATTTCTAATGATTATGCAATCAGGTCACTATAAATTTTCTGTTTAACACATCCCACTTGGTTTACCAGTCAATTAACCTGACAGTGTTTTAAGACTGCTTTTTTTAAAGCCTTCTAAATACATATAGTAATGGTCAATCCTATATATGCCTTATGTAAACCAGGTATCCAGGTCATGTAGCTAATACTTGGGAAACAACTAATTTTAGGTCCAATTTGAGTGACAGATAAAAAAAAAATCTTGAGTTTAGAATCTCTAAGGAAAACTTGGTCCTGACTCTTACAAAGATGAGGAAACATCTTTGAGTCCTTTTGTTTACTTATTTATTTATTTATTTATTTATAGGCAATAACTTTGGAATAGCTTGACTCTACTGTTGTTTGAGATAGTGGATCTTAAATTCACTTAAAGCTTCATTCAATATTGCTAGGTCAGTGCATTAATCAAATAGCAGGCTTGGAAAACACACAATAAAAATTTTAACCGTAATCTCTCGGTGCCAGCGGGTCGGAAGCACCCACTGTTAAGTGCTGCTGTGGAGTCAAGTTCTAGGTGCCACAAAAGCTTATTAACTTAAAATATCCAACTGATCCTGTTTCTCAGCTGTAGTACTGCAGCCCTTAAGTATTCACGATGGATTTATGATGAGGCTAACTCTTCTAGTTCAGAGAAGAGTTTGTTTTCATAGCAGATCACTTTTCTGTTGCTGGTGGACTTTTGCCTTCCTCAAACCCTTAAATTCACCCTCCATACATTCAGTGAGAATATAAGGAAAATTCAGGACCATCGCTACATGGATGTGCTGCTGTTTTGTATTTTCTCTCAATTAAAGTGGCTTTAGGCCTAATGCTTATTTATCATCTCTCCTCTATTTTTCATTTTCACTTTGTCATTTTTTTTGCTGAGCAGGGATCACTGTACTCTGGTCTCCTCCTGTAGTGGGAGCGCTCTCCTGTGCACAGCAAACACAACATTACAGATCCTTCTGCCATCTCTAGGAGGCATGCACAAGAGGCATCGAAATCGCATCAGACAAAAGCAGTGGGGCATCTAGGTGTTAACCACAGTTTGAGATTCTTGTGATATCAAACTCACTGATGCTGTTGTACTGGGAAAAGCCTGGGGGAGGTTTGACTCAGGCCCCAGGAGGAAATGTAGCAGATGCTCCATGATGAGGGGCTGACCAGCCCTGCACGTGGGCTCCGGGCTACATCCCCACCCAGGGAAGATGGGCTTGTGTGTGAGGCTGCACCCTCAGCAGCACAGCCTTTGCCTCCAGGACAGGGAGCAGGCCAAGCTTTTAGACTGCACATTTCATAGCAAAATCTGGACTCTGCCCAGCTGTAGAACATGAGCTACCCAGGGCTGCGTTTGTCTCCAGTATATGAAAAATAAGACTGGGTATTGGTAAAGGTTAGAGAACAGAGGAAAGTGAGACAATCTAAATGCTGAATAACTGACTTAGCATCCAGAAGTCCAGTGTTCAGCCCTTCGGAGATGTTTGGGCCCTTAACTTTACATGAATAGCTGACTTTGCATACAGGTGACTTTACATATACAGGTGAAGAGTGGTCTCAGCTGATAGCAGCAAAGTAAACTGCAGCTGTGGGAATTTCTGTGTGGTGCCACAGGCATCACACAGCCCCACTGTGCTCACGTGTTCTTAATTGAGCTCCTCTGTTTCCCATCAGTCTTGAAATAGCTTTTGTCAGAATCCATGAGGTCACTAAGGAGGTATTATTCTTGCTCTCAGTACAGTAATAAGTTGTTTTATAATTAATATTTAATGGGAGTGTGTTTGGAGTCTCCAGGAAGTCATTAATAGTTGATCTACTTAAGGGGGGTTATTTGGGTTCATCCCATCTACAATAATTATGATATGAATAAACTTGTGGGTAGGAACCACAAAGGACCCTGGAGTTTGATCTCTGAGTGGAGCAAAGGCCTGTCTGAATGAGGAACAGGTATCTGTGATTCATATAGGATGGGAAATGTACTCTCTGGGAATAAACACAGTGTATAAAATCATACCTAAAGCTATTAATCTTTGTGTTTAAACTTTTTAAATGGAAATTTATTTTGAGGAAAAATTCTTCATTTAGACATGCTTTCATTGCCACTTTCTGAAGCACAAATAGGGTATAAAGCTCAAGCAAAACTCACCCACAGTAGAGATCATCAGACTCCAAAGCAATTCCAAGAGCTGATATCACTGGTAACAGTGTCACTAAAAAGCAAAACAAATAAAAAAATAAAAACTCCCTCTAACCCTCAGGCATAAGCAATCTGTAGAGCACAACAATGGATACTCTTTTTTTTAAAGACAAATAGCTTATTTATCCAAAATCACATTTTTTGATTGACTGCAGCTATTTGTGATGTGATGCCAAGTTTGGCAAATAGTTCCACCTCACCATAAATATTATTTTCTAAAAGGAAATAGCTCATTTTGACAGTTTATAAACCAGGTATTTTCATTTTTCGTTTTGAATCAACATTCTAAAACTAAATAGATATATAATAAATGCTTATGGATTTTCTTTAGAAGTTTCTGAAGCTGAAATCGTTCACTTATGGTGAAATAAAAGAGATTTTAAAATTAGAAGACAGCTAATGGAACTTTGGTTGTATTTTTTCTAACAACCTGAAAATTCAGACATTCATGTAACAAGCATGAGATGGCAAAATACCCTGATGGACCAGCAAAAGTCATCACTTCACCCTAGATATAGAAAACATTGGCATTGTACAGCTTACAATGCAGGTGATATTGATGCTTATGAGAGTGAAAACAGAATATTTGAAACTTTCACTTAATTTCTACATGGGAAGTACTTCAGAATTTTGAGTGATTTAGAGGATGTAAGCATAAAGCTGAAAATTTATAAAAAGCCCCAAATCTTTTCTGTTCTCTTGCAGTGTTGTTCGCAAGATTATCTGCTACTGGTGTCATTGAGTTTATCATTGGTTATTAATTCAAGTAGACTCTGGGTACTGTCCTCTTTGCATGCCAGCTCTGGTCCTCAGTGAGATGAGAGAAAGCACTCCTCTGGGATTCAGTCACCCTCATTTTTGTCTTGGAGTGATGTTCTTAATATTGCTAGCTCCTATTACTTTCCAGCTTTTTCTCTAAAGAAACTAAAAAGAGGGAGACTCAAGGGGTAGGTTCCGATCCTGGACCAACGGCTCTCCTAGAGCAGGGACTGATTTCTGTTGGTCTCTTGCAATTTGTTTCAGCTCTTGTATCACCAGAATAGCTCAAAAAAGCTGGATTTCAGTAAAGAAATATAACTTTTTATTGTCAGAAGAAAGGAACATATTAAAAAAAGCCCCAATCCTTTCTTTGTATTGGAATAGATGTAGACTCATTTAAAAACATACTTCAAACTGATGCCCAGAAAGCCAAACTACAAATTAATCTAATGACAGAGAGATGCAGACTAAGAATTGTAAAAATTTTTTTTATTTTTTAATAAATTTAACCAGCTCTGAGGATCCAAGGATATTGCTTTCTTATCACTATACTATCTCTTGGTATGCTTAAATTTCACTGTTACACCTTCACAACTTGGAACTTGTGGACCTGGTCTCATTTCATCATCGAGTCACAACATTTCTGCAGTGTGTGCAATTAGCTGCCTTTGTCACCATTTGCTGAACTGGAGCATCTGCTTTTGTATTTCAAAGGAGGAAATAAGTGAAAATATACAAGTATCGTTGCTGATAGAAATAGTGCTTTGTGCTATGTAGTTTCTGAAGTCCTCCAGTTTTGAAGTTGTTGGTGTGCTCAGAGAGCACCAGGAACCTCAGACTTCAACTGAAGTTTCATCTGGATTACAAGAATATCTGATGACCTGTGTCAGTGTACAACATGAGAAGTGTCAGAAAATGACAGAAACTGCTGTGAATGACACAGACATTTGATGAAAAACTAGTAAAACAAAAGAAAAATTACTGTAGATGGTCCTAGTAAGTACTATTTACTTAAGTATTATATTTAATATATGCTTTTAGGCCCTCTGACTGTACTGGGAAATGTATCAGAAATGAAGTCTTTAATTGAAAAGGACAATGTGACCCTGATCTCATTAGCATTGTGCATTTTCCTGGGCTTAGTCATACCTGTAGGTACTTTAAGTAAGGTCCTGATGCAGCAAGACACTTCTACATTTGTAAGTTCTTTTAGTGTTATCTTGTAAAGTTTTGAAAAGGAAAAAGTGAAAACAGAGATGATATTGACTGGTGTTACATGGTCTCCAAAGCACCTTTCCCAATAAGTTGGAAGCTTTATTTCCAAAGCAGAGATGCTTCAGTGCTGAAGGCAGGAATCTTGGGATCTCCCTTCATTCAAGTGTGCTTTATCCACTGTGCTCCCGCTTCTTCACCTCCTGGATCTTGCTTTACATAGTATGAAGACATGTTTTTGAAGAAAAGTGGTATGCTGCTCTTCAGAGATGAGAACTGTGTGTTTGAACACCCTCTCTGGGCTCCAGATGAAGGAGGGGAAGCCTGATTTCTTGTTTACTCTTCTCTAACTTGATACTAAGTCAGAGCTGGATTCAGCAACACCACCCATTTTATAGGCTTAATTTCAAAAAATAAGTGTTTCTGAGGTCCCTGAGTCTGGAGATGATTCTCTGGGGTAATTAGAGCATGTCCACAGCACTGATCCCTCTCCAGGATTCCCTGATGCTCCCTCCAGGGGCAGGGCAGGATCAGGCCATGCAGCTCTTTAGGCAAGGAATTTTCTTGGCTGCAATGTTGTGCTCTGGGTGTGTAGTGAATTTTCCATCCAGAACAGAGGCAGTGAGCTTAGGTCAAGAGTTGTCCAGCTTGTGAGCTCAAATTTCCCTTTCTTATTTTCTGTAAGCCTTTGGACACCCAGAGGGCTGATTTTTCATGTCTCTCTGCTCTTGGGTACACACTGCACTGCTGCCCCTCAGCCTTCTGTACCTGCCCTTCCAAGGATAGACCATTGCCAGCTCGGTCTAGGTGAGTGTGAACAAAGATTTTTAGGTCATCTTTTTGAATTTAGTACTCCTAACAACCTCCTAAATCATGTTTCATATTCCCATGTCCTTATTTGACTCTAAATCAAAAGAGGGTATATATTTTAGCCTTAAAGGTTAAAGAATCTGATACTTTCCCCTGACAATGAACAATGTCTTTAGGTGATGTGCAAGTCATATTTAAGTGCCTCTTATTTAAGAGGGTAATCTTTCATTTGCCTTTGGTTTTCATGATTATTTGAGCATTTATATGTTAATTTTTCCTCAGTTCCACAGGATTAGAAATATTTCTTCCATAGGATAAAATGAGGAAGCAACGTAGGAGTATGTGAAATAGAGACTAAATTCAGGAGGAACATTTATTTTGAAGTAAGACTCTGTCTTAGCAGTAATGATCAGATGAAATCTGAGTGTTGAAGCTTTTAAAATGTAATTTGCTGATAGGTCAGCAGTTGTGAAAACCTGATCTCCACATTTGTAATGCAAGTTTTGCCCGCTGGGGAAAAGGCTTGCAACTTAGCTCTCTTCTTTTGCAGTTTGTTGTATGAAAAGGGTGGTGTTTGCAACATGATGTAATGCTATGGAAATAAATACTCTTGCCTAGAGACAATTATTCAGAGTAACTGACTGAGAACAATTGATAGGAGTTGTAATGTGAGAAATGCCAAAAGCTGTGGTGGATTTTTATATCTGTGAGAGTTAAATTTTCCTGCCTCAGATATATCTGTAACCATTTCTGTTTCAATCATCTAACCAAAGAGATGCCAGAAGGCAAGTGCAGCATCTTTTCCCATGTCTATTGCCTCAGGCTGGGGAGGCTGAATTGGTAATGGGGTGATCTGTGACGATTTAAGCAGGCTTCTGTGCTGACTCCCTGCTGCTTCACCTGACTCTCTGTGCCCACTGACTAGACGATCCCAATGTGCAAAGGCAAAGGTGAGAGAAAGTTTTACATGCACACTTTCCTTCCTCTTCTGGAAAAAATAAAAGTCATGCTGCAGTGTTAGTGCTACTCTTTTATTTTTGTTTGTTTTTCACTTTTCTGTTATTTTTATTTCTTGTTTGTTTTGGTTTTGGTGTTTGTTTTTTTTTTTTTTAGGTGGATGACAAATCTGGTTTATCTTAAATCAATACTCCTCCACCTATCAAACCCAGTGAAAAGGAGGAGCCACTCTCAAGTGCAAAAGAGTGGAGATTTTTGTTGCTGACATCTGTAATCACTGAGGTTATCCATTTCTCTTTCTCTCTCCTCTTTTTTATTTGTGGGCATTTGATTTAAACTTTATTTTCTTTCAATGTTATTTTCCCTTCTAAGTCACGAAGACCCACTGAAGGGTCAAGAAACCCCTCTGAAGATCAATAAATGCCTTAAAATATGACTCAATTTTTAAGAAACTAACAACATAGAAAATTGGAGATTCCTCTGCAGAATGTTGAAAAGGTTTGGATGGAAAGAAATGAAGTCAAATTTGTTCAGGGAATTAGTAGCTGAATCTGCCGTATGTGGTTCCCATGATTAAAAATGTAAGCATTTAGCAAAAACAGAATATAACAGTATCTATTCAATGAGTGAATAAATACTGGGCAGTGTTATATGACCGAACAACAACCTTTTGTACCAATGACCTCTGTACCAGAACTGATGCAAGGAAATTGGTAACACCTATTACCAGTCCTCAGTTATCATACCTATGTCATATATTCACTTGTGATCACAGAGGGAGTTTCTACAGAATGAAAGTATTGTTTCATTTGCTTGTCTAGTGAGCAGTTTTGGTTTTATTTGAACATTTGAATAATCAGTTAGAATTTCCGTCATTGGAATTACAGACAAAAATATGTGTACCAAAGATAGAGAAGTGTAAGAAAAACAAAATCGTAGACTGGGGGTGGAGGGAGAAGACAGGGCCATGAAGAATGATGCTGGCTTATTTGAATAGCTAACTGAATTCCCTAAGTAAAATAGCCAGCAACAAAACCCCTTTTTCATCTACCGAGCAGTGATAACTGCAATTATTACATGAATAAATGTAAAGTGAATAAAATGTTTTGGGTTTTTTTGTTGTGGTGTTTTTTTTTTTTCCATTATTCAGTAATATGGTTTAATGCTTCATTAACTCTGATGATATAATTGGATTTTGATTAGCCAGGACACGAAGCATCTGCTGTCAAATGTTACTATTCTTCAAAAAATTCTCTTTGAAACCACAGAAGTACCACCTGAATGCAACAAATATCTCAACTGTTAAAGGTAGTGCAGAAGAACTGGGATTTAACACATCAAGGACTTTACACTTTTGGGTTTTTGTGTGTCATAAACACTGTTGAAAAAGCTGGACAGACAAATGAAAACAATTCTATTTGTTTAGGTGAAGATAGTATTATGCATGCAAGTGCTCTCTTTAAGCCTGAAAAATAGTCATGACAAGCTGCTTTGCTTCCAAAACATCCAGGAGTAAAACATCAAAGAAATTATACACTTCTTACATTAACACAGTCAGTTCACACTTAAAATCTTGCCCAGGCTGCTTCATTGTTCTGTTTGCTGTAACTGAATTAAAATAATAATATTTTTATTATCACAAACATTTCCCTACTCAAATTTCTCTCTTTCTCCAAACATAGTCAAGTCACTCAACATCTAATAATGAAGACATTTATGTTTGTTCTCTTTGTTCTTCTCCTTTGAAGTGTTATGAGGATGGGTTTTACTATAGCACTTACTGTGTTTTACAATTCTGTTGTTGTAAGATTGAGCCTCATCTTTAGTAACTTAGTGGGGAGACTTTATGAATGTATTTATCACTCTCCTCACCATGATAGTTTGATTCTGGTCTTGTTCTCATTGCTTTTTTAATCCCTGTAAAAACAGAGTGTTTAGGTTGTTCTTTTCATGTTATTCATTCTCCATGGAACATTGAAAAAGAAATGTGTTGGCGTGTTCACAACTTGTAACATTAGGGAAATTTCAATTATTTACAGTTGCAACACTTGCACTGGGAAGGGCCAGAAGACCACTCTGTTGCTCAGACAGAAAACAGAAAGATAATCCCTGTTCCAGGAGATCTGCAGTCTGCTCATAGGATGAGTGACATCATGACACCTGAAAACACAGGCAGGGGAGCAGGTGAAACCGGCAATGAAGTGATTTTGAAGAGAAAGGTAAATGTTTTTTATGACCTACTGCTTATCTAAATGTGAATTTTGGTTTTCCTCCAAGCTGTATGTGAACTCCAAGAAAAGGGCTGGACACATTGGCACTTTTGCACATCCTGTCCTGCCCTGACAAAGGATCCTGCTGAAAGCCTTCTCGTGTACCTTGCTCACTTCACTCTCCTGGCTAAGGCCAGTGCAGCCCCCAGGGCGGGACTCCTTTAGCAGCACAAGTCCCTAATGGGAGTAAAAGGTAACTGGCAGTAAGCTTGTCATAATTGGGGTCTTGTTTCTAAAAATTAGTATAACTTATTATTAACTTTACATTTGAGTAAGAGCGTGAATGTCTTCATGGCAATTACCTTTGTTAAAAACAGCAGGCAGCTAAGACTGGAACAAGCTCTGAAATCTTTAGGCACACAAGTCTGATTTCTAAAAATCTTGTGGTATTCACTTTGTTTTTAATAGCTAATACTTCTTCAAGCAAGTGTATAGATCCTGCACCCTTGGTACAGAACCTAAAATATAACATGCAGGTGAAGCACAGAAACCATAGCAAAAGTGATTTTATTACACATGTGATCTTACTGTCTGTAGTCACTATACATATTTCATATGAATTAGAGAGGAAACATGCACAAAAGGGCTACAAAGACTGTTGGAACTCTCTCCTTTCTCTGGGAATTGTAGTCAAATACCAATATGAGAGTAGAATTCATGTTCTTAATTAGACCAGTGGGTCTGATTTTGGCTTGGAAGATGCTGTCTTGTGGTTCTGTGAGGTCAGTTTATGTGTTTTGGAGTGTTTAGTTATATTCTGGGCCTAGGCATGACCTGTCTCACAGTTAAGTTTGTTCAGCTACCTTTTCATTAAAAACCTGCTTTGTGATTTTGCAATATTTCCTGCTTTTGATGACACAGATATTATGACTTGAGACCTCAGAATTTCCATAAAGAATTAGAGAGGTTGGTGAAAAGGAACTTCCCCCCCCCCCCAGCAGGGAGCCAAGAGAGGAAAAGGGAAATTAAATCAAACGACACATCCACAAGAAGCCAGTGGCTACAGTGCTTGTCCAGAGAGCGGCATGGAATTCACGCCAGGCATCACAGGGGCAGCAGGGGGGCTACGAGTAACCCAGTGGTGTTAAACCACCAGCCTGGTAAAAGCACATAGAGGCAGCCTTACAGCCTAACCAGCACTCTCTGCTTCCCAGTTGCTCCTAGATCTTGCTATTTGTTTCCTACCCTCACCATCCCCATGTCTATAAAAACAGTAATTTCTGTAGTTAGCCAGATTGTTACATATTTACTGCAGCAAAGTACACACCTCTGTTTTTTGCATTTCTTGATCTTGGCGTTTCTTCCGGCTCACTGAATTAGGTGTCTCCCTCCGGGTGCTTGCACCGTTGTGCTCCTCTGGTTTTCTCTTGCCCAGAGATGATTGCCTACCTTGTCAACACTTTTACTGACACTTTCTTCAACCAGTTCTTATTGACAAGAATTCATACTTTCATACAGCTTTTTGTAAAAAAATAATAAATTACATGAGAATTAAAACAAAGAATGGTAAAGATACCAGATATAATATCGCTAAAAAATGATGACTGAAAATATTGTACACCTTAAAATCTGTGTTGCATTTTGAAGAGATAACATTTTCCTTTTATTAGCAGATGAAGTCACATCTGTAACTAAATGAGGAAGAAAAATGTCATGTACTTCAAAGTTTTCTGACTTTTTTTTTATAAAGCTAACTGAACTGTTGAAAAACTATTGTCAATGTGCTGAGATAAGGCAAAAAAGAGCTGGTGATTATTTTTTGTTGGCTGTTCCAAAGACTTAGAAAAGGAAATAATATTTCATGAGTTTCTGAGTGAACATACCAAGCAGGATGAGATGTTTCCTGAATAAGAAGGGATTTGTAGCCCACATCTGCAGAAACCGACTCTGTGGATTGGTATAGCTGAGGCTGAATTTCCTACTTTTCAATGTTGTTTCCCCAGTGAAAGTTCAGTTCCTCCAGTGCTCAGTGTTGAAAGTTCCCTGTCTCTGATGGCATGAGGCACCCCTTAATGGAACAGGACAAATTGTTTTAGGATTATTAGGTGCACAAGATGCCTGCCAAAACTTGTTCTGAAGTCAAAACACCTGCTGAATCAGCTTCAGAGCATTATTCTGCTTCTCCTCTAAGTTTTATGCAACACTGTGTTTTTCCCTTCTGTATTCTGCCTGCATTGTTCCCATACGGTTTCTTAAATCTGAGCTAATATCAGAGGTTAAAATATTACAATTAATTGAAATGATCCCTATTAGTATAGACATAAGTAGTACATTATTGAATTAAAAATAGTAGTTTGATCCATAGTTCAGGGGTGCAGTACACTCATGAATTCAATGCACTCCAAAGTTTGCCCGCTGGCAGCCTTCCCTGGGAAGAAGCCAGTGGAGCTGAGCGAGCGCCCACCCCCAGTGCTGCCTTGGGTCCCACAGCCACGCACACTGGCGCTGTAGGGGCCAGCCCAGCCGGGACCGAGAAAGTGCAAAGAAAACTCTGACCCTGGCTCTGGGATATGCAGAACCGCTGAACTGGGAAAAATGGGTCATCTTTTCTGATTTTCTGTTTCTGACCAAGATATCTGTGACCACTCTGGCACCCTGCATGACTTTAAAAAAACCCTCCAGCCACACATGTAAATAAATAAAAAGGCAAAGCTGATGCAATTCTAAGAAGACCAAACTGACTGTGACATGCTTTGGCACACAGAGAAAAACATTATGGTTAAAAATTTGCGTGGAAGCAGGGAGAAGGAGTTGGGGCTCCCTTTATAAAAATATGATACCAGGTTTTCAAAGGTATTTAGGCTCTTTACTTAAATCTTACTTAATGGGGATTTGGCACCTAAATACTGCTCAGCATTTGAGCCATGATCAATATTCCCTTAATCACTCACAAAATCTTCAGCCTGTTTAGAGAAACAATGTCTCAGAAAGTCCTCATTCAGGTTCTTGTGCCAGGTCTAATGCCACCATAAAGCTGAAAAGGGTTGTTAAGTGTCTACAAGTTTCAGATGTTGAAGCCAAAATTACATTTTATATGACGCACAGACCAATACATCACTTTCTTTTTTCAGTGCTGTTATTTCCTGAATAATCCTGCTAAAGCAGAATTGCACTGGGAAGAATGAGATGCAAGGCCAGTGGAGAGGCTATATATTGTAAATAAGAAGGCTATGCTTTTTATTTTAAGAGTAGTCTGTTATTTTTTTAATAATCCTGACATATAAAAGTTCAGTATACTCCTTTTGTTGTCTTCACATACTTTTATCACTGAGAACTCTTTGTCTTCTACAGTTTATGTTAAATTCTGGGGAAAGAAGTTGCCTTTGAAAGGCACCTGGAAGTTTAATAGTTTGTGACTTTTAAGCTCCAAACCACTCAGAAATGAAGCAGCAACTCATTACAAGCACTTGTCGCTTTTCTGTCTTATCTGAAGTTTCTATTCTCTTGAGTGACTTTTAACAGCATTAAATCAACACCATCTACTCAAGAGTTGCCAGTCTAGTACTTTTTTGCCAGATGATCTTTCTTTTAATCTAATTCTGTGGAAAGCAGCAGGGTATTCCAGCTCTACAATTTATCTGCAATAACAACAATCAAAGCTGTTATTTTCCTTGTTGTGTAACAGAGCTCTGCTTTATCTCATATCATGGAATTTTCCTTCCCTAACTGGCAGCAGCAGCTCAGGCCAAAAGCTGTGACAATGACAGTAATGCAGAGAACGGCCATTTCTGATGGCATTCTCTAAATTTGCTGACTGTACCTTTGGAGAAACATAATAATACTCTATGATGACAAATTTGTGGCCACCTAGCATCTGACATATGGCAATGTCCTGCACATTTTGGTCAATCAGAACTTCGTGGTAATGGCAGAGCTTTGTTTCTTTTACTTAAAATCAGTTAAAGGAGAATTCTTTAAGCCATAGATTCACTGTAGCAAGCTGAATTTTTGGGTACGATGGCAGCAGAGGCTGTGCACAAGCCAGAGTTTGAAGACATCAATAATCAAGGTAAGTATAGCTGGAGTAAATTAAAATACTTCTGTTGGCAGCTGGCTGTCCTCCCTCTCTGCTGTGGTTACTGACTCTGAGGTAGAGGCAGTAGGACAGAGCTTCGATTTACATTTCACTGTTTCAGTTCCAAATTCAGGGTATTAGCTTAAGCCACTGGTGAGAAGCTATAGAAAAATGCTAAAAACACTCTAACAAAGTCGATGTGAGCTTTGATTCTGCCACCCTGATACAGGGGTAACTGAATTACAGAGGAAAAGGAGAGCAGACATCTCAGGGCAGTGAGGTCTTAGCTACAGCTAGATTTGACATATTCCAGAAACTATTCTGGGCATCATGGGTGGAAAGAGTTAGACTGCTGGCTGGGATTTATACCCGTGAACTGGCTTTGTGAAATTTCATCCTGACTGTGTAACTGAGGGTGCCTCAGCCAGCCAGACAGCTAGGAGGAAAGGCTGAAGGCAGAGAGAAATTCTTACTTCGCTTTCAGCAGCTCAGAAAAATTCTAAAGCTTGTGTTTATGAAAGACTGGCATTTGTAACCTGAAGGGCTTCACTGCTCTAGCTGACACTTTGGGTTTGCATACTGTCTTGTAGTTCTCTTTTAAAATTCAACTGAAAGGCAAGGCATCAGAGTTGCTGTCCACCTTTTCTTTAACAAATGACTTTCAGAGGAAGCACAAAACTGGTTTCTCTGCCCTCTTTAATCTGGAGAAGGGTCAAACCTACATCTCACATGTCCCAGAAGTTGTGCCTTCACTTCCTGCTTTAAGGCAAGGATGATGAAGTTTATTCACTGCCTTTCTGCTGAAGCTGTTCCACTGTGCAGAAAGAAAAACAAGACTGAGAGGCCAGAGAGGGAGAAGAGAGTAAACAACTAGGAATGTAACTCACAGCCCCATAACACGCAGCCTTGCCCAGTAAGAGTTCACATACTGCTTCTGTATTTTATTTGTGGATTCTTCAAAGCAAAAGCCTAGTAACAGCAGTCTTCTCTTGTAAACTAGCCCTAGAATCTGTCTACAGATTGTGATGTTGGTTACCAAGTCATTGCTAGCTCTGCAAAGCATAACCATTGCAGTACATTGCAGCAAGGACACTATACACAGGGTACGTACTACCTCAAATGCACTGTCTTCAGCAATGTTGCTGCTGAGCTTTGTGTGGTTGGAGCAAATATTTTATGTGGCCAGAGCACATTTGCTGCATAGGCTCTTCAAAGCTCCTAAATGCTTGAACTCTCAGATTTTTACACCCAAATTGTTTAAGCATATGATGAATTAGTTTCAGTTGATGCAGTGATATCTCTCTACGTGATCAACATCTGAACTTTAAGTTTAGTTAGGTGCCCAACTGGTTTATGTAGGGTTTTAGCTATCATTCACTTTGGCACTCACTTTGCATTCCACATAGCACCCACATTTGAAGCTTAGTCACCTGAGTGAGTTTTTTCTCCTGAGATGTTGACAGAAGAAAGTTGGCACCTCTTAATGATGAAATAGCCACCTAAAGCTCTGAACTGCTGAGCTCTTTCCACTAACTGTAGAGATTACTCTTATATTTAATTTTCTAACTTAAATGTCTCACTTAAGTGACTAAAGCTAGGCAGGATAAATCCAGGGTCAAGTGTATTTTTGGTTAATGTCTTAGTCACTACTAACTACTAACTACCAACTAATTGTTAACAATGTCTCAGTTACTAGGCTGGTGGCATGTAGTTGAGTTGTCTAATTCTATCTGTACACAAAGATTACAGTATTTAAAACATGACGGCAGTTCTCCTTCAGGCTCTTATGGACATCTGTGGATTTTCTCCATAATACATTTTCAGCTGTTTAGGTAATATAATTGGCAGTATTGTTGGTTTGAAAGATTGCATCTGTAATCTAGCACAGACAGCGTTATGTAAGTAAACACTTAGTGAGCTTTTGAAATTAGGGAGGAGGTATAATTTAACATAATACTATTTGAATACAGCAAAATTCTGATTTACTATGATCTTATAGAAGAAACAATAGTACTTCATCTCTTGTATTTTGTGTATTTGAGAAGACATGCCCATGGCAAACTAAAGAACAACATGACCTTTCTATAGAAAATCATAATTAAAGCATGCCTGAGTTTTGCTACTCTTCAATGATTGTCATTTAGTTCAGTGGGTAGTGTATAATAAAGCATGCTACTGAATTGCTGTCAGTGAAAATGCAGCTCATCACAGCCTGAGAACTAAGACTCAGTGAAATCCTCTGAGTGCACCTTCTGGGCTGGCACTACATTATCCATGAGGCAGGTAGCCTGGGGTTCTCCTGGTATGGTACATCCCTTTTTCAGAAGAGATCAGCCTGCAGAATGGTTTATACAACCATAGAAGAAGGCATTTTTTCAAGCAGAATGAGAACATGTAACTTCACAGGTGTATTCCCATGGTGACCTACAGCTAAGCAGCATGGAGCATTGAAACAGGTTGTAATTTTAATGATCTCCACATAAAGGGGATGAAGTCTGTTAAAAATTTATCGAAATCATGAAACTGTGGCCCATGCTGAAAGGGAGGAATTAATCTCTGAAACCTTAATCTGTCTATGGCAGGGCCAGGTCCTAATTCTAACTCTTCTTAAAAAAGTTCAGATCTCGTGCTCTCACTACAGTTGTATCAAAGACCTGTAGTGACATGACCATCAAAATTAATTCTTTGAAAAAATGGTTATGGCCAGAAACGCTGGGGCAATAAAGATGGAGAATAAAGACTTCAGTGTCCTTACTGTTTTCTGCTGGGCAGTACAAGGCATTTATGAGTGTGTTGTCTCTTTTAGATACCATTTTGATGGTGTTACGCTCCTAATATATTAGGAGTACAGTACAGTGAGCATAGATACTGATAAGAGGGTACTTTCCAGTTTATTTGCCAGTATTGAGAATGGTTTCCTAAGTTCTTTATACGATCTATCCCTTATTTAGGAAAATAGTTCAAGGATAATACTTTCTATAGGCAAATCAATTCATATAGAGAATTATTCAAATCAGTTAAGTCTCTTTTCTCCTGTTTACAACTGTTACTTCAAATACTTATTCTAGATATATAGGATTAAGACATCCTGGTGTTTTACAGGAAAACTTACTATTCTTTTGAATTTTGGTGTTATTTCAATATCAATTGCAATTACTTCAAGAGAAAAAAATTAACTTTGTGTAATAATTAATAACTTTGTCTCATCTCATCCATATTGATATAATACCCATGAGATCACCATACTACAGATACTGTGTGACATGGGCACTTGCTTCCAAGCTGAATTTTAGACTTCTGCATGCTGTGTTTGTATCTGGCTTTTTTATAGTGGGAAGCTCTGATGAGTTCTGTAAAGCCAAGGAAGGGAGTGGCATCTGTTATTGCTTGTTTGTTGCAACTAGCTTTTACAGCACCCCACCGTTTCAACAGTTTCATGGAAAAAGGAAAATATGCCTCCTTCAGGCTTGGCTGGATTCAAAATTAGCTGCTGTTACTCTTTCATTAGCTCAGCTCTCTCTTGTTAGCAGTTTCACATCATGAAGGGAGCCTGATATTACACATGCATTTGTAATTTTTGTCAACTTAGTGATTATACTGCCTTTGTGGTAAAAAGTTCTCAAGATCTTCTGAGTTTTAAACTGCCTTCTGCTTGACCTACCTTATGTCATATTTCTTTGGTTTCAGCAAGCAATAAGAGTTCAGTTCTGATTCTCACTTCTTATGGAGCTTCTCTGTTTTCAAAATAGCTTTTCTAAACATAACTTATTTTTAAAAGTGTCCTTAAATTAAAGCATCCATCCCAAAAGGCACTGCATCATATTAATAGCTCTTGGAGAGACAACTCTTGTCTTTCTGAATTTGGCACAGAAATGGTGTAAGTATTGTCAGATAACAACTTCCCCAATTAACATAAATAGCATATGTTCAAATGGCTATTGTTCCTAGTAAGAAACCCACCAAGGTCATTTGATTTTTTGGGTATATGTAACATTTTACTAGTTATCCAACAAGGGTATCTGGAAGTTGTTATTTCCAGATTTATTAACATAAATAGTGCTGGCAATCACAGTTCTGAAAAGGGGTTTGTCATCTTAAGCATTTCAGGAAAAGACATGATTAATGCACTGAATTGAATCAGGAGTTAGTTGAAATCAAGCATTAGGTTGTGTAAAACATTTTCCCACTATTACTGTTTTCCTCCAAGTCTCTAGAGAATTATTAGTATATGTAAATATTTAATATATATATAACTTTTCATAAGGTTTAACTTAAGAATGGGAGATTTTTTTCCTTGAAAAGAGGGATGTGCAAAGATGCACAAAGGATGCACTGCTTCATTTATTGTTCTGATAACACATTCCTGCATTGCTCTTTACTCTTCAGACATAATGTCCTGACATTAATTTTGATACAGCACCATATCTTTCTAAAACATACATTGCTTTCAAACCTTTTTTTCTGAGATAACAATCATGTCTTAAAACCAAATATTTAATACTAGGGGAAGGAATGCTGTTGGCTAAAGAAGCTGTTTCAAATGTTCATGAAATAGATGTAAGCTTTCTACAATAGTCTTAAACTTATGATCTAAAGATTTCTAGTATATACTTCCATATGTTAAAAATGCAACTCTCAGCAGTTAATGAATATATTTATAAAGACATAATACAAAATATTGTAAAAAGTGAAGTGAGAAATTACTTCATTTTAGTCATTTTACACATGTGAGACTGTATTATCCCACAGAAGCGCTATCTCCTGGGCACTGGTCTTAACCAAGCAGATGAAAGAAACCAAAACCTGATGGAATTTCTTTAATTAGTTTCAATTCATTCCTCTGGACAAAAACCAGACAAAACCAAAAGCATCTTTGTACAAAAATGTTGCTTGAAATAAGTAGCTGTGGAGGTACATTTATGGCAACCTGTCTTTCTGAGAATATATCATAAAAATACTATTATTACACATTTTGTATCAATCTTGAGTCTCTCTCTAGTACTGTGTAAAGACTGTACTGATAGCTAAATAAACTTCTAGGAGTTGTTTGCAGAAGGACATGACTTTGACATGGTAAGGTCTTCATACCCTTAACCCTATTATCAGCCTGCCTACCTGCTCTTAACTGATTTAGAAGGAATATGCCATTTCTCTATTGTCTAGGATTCTGAGAATACTAAAACCAGACTGTTAGAACTTCAGATGGTAACTGAAAAGTAGAAGATTAAATTGAGAATTGACATCAAGTGCACTTGCATCTCCTGGGGCCTAACTGAAGCAAATGGTGCTTTCATACACTAAAATGCCGTGAGAGAATCTTGGCCTGTTGTTTTCTTATCCACTCTTGGCTCATGTGGTAGTTTTCATTCTGAACATTTTTTACTGAGATAATACTTTGCCATTTTTTTGACACACAGAGGTGGTACCTCCACCTGGTATGGGGGAGTTATATCTAGTTCACATCGTTGTTTCTCATATTTGTATAGGAAACTTGGCTCTCAGAATACACAGTGATACGTATAGTCTCCCCCCCACACACAGTCCTGGGAAATGATGCATCAAACAACACCTACTGCAGATATTTATTTTGCAATTAATATCCATTAGTTCTAGTCACACACTTTGGTGTTCTTTGTGGTAATACTGGTCATCGTACATGAGCAAAGAGAAATAATTTCACATTCTTTACAAGTTCATTACTTATGTGCATTAGTCACATATTGTCATTCAGAAATACCTCTGCTGTATTTTTCTCAAGTTGCCCAGCAGTATTTTCAGAGTGCTCCCTGTGTTATAAATGGGTATTTTGTTTCCTAATGTAACAGAACACAAACATGTAATTAAGAGTGGGGAGAACAATTTCTGCAGCTTATACTTGGACAGGTTTCTACTCATTTAATTTGTTGTTGCAGTTGTGAATACAGGATTCAAACACAGATCAACGGTGAGTGGCTGCTGAAGCCATGAATTGTTTCTGCTCTCTATAACTGCCTGATGCTCCTAGAAACATGGGTAGGTTCTTGCAGCTGGGACAGCAAATGACCTTGTATGCACAAGTTACCCCTCCTCAAAGATGAATGATTGATTTCTATGGCAAAAGCTCTTTTATCAATATTTTTATTACTCCACACAAATTTTTTTCTTTACATCTTTGATTTAGAATATAACAGCAACTAAAATCTTCACAATTTCTCACCTGATAACTGTATGATCTGAAAACATTTTACAAAGCATCATGAAAACACCAGCATATGAAGGATTATTTTGAATTCAGATGAGTTTTAGTTGTCACATGTATGTTTCCTTTAAAAGTAACAATACTATGCTCCTCTCTCACCCTCAGTTCCCCTCCACTTTCTGCACTTTCCCCCATGCCTTCTTATTTAGAAGAGAATGCATTAATCTGCATTAAAAAAAGAGTAGCCTTTATTTCCTGTGATTTTCTGCAATTTTCCTTTAGATTCAAACCTCTAAATTATATAGGGAAATATGGTGCCACATTCACATGCAAACTATTTTTAGAGAACATGAATAATTACACCAGATGGTTGTTTAATTCTCTTGGCATTATCTCTACTGTACATTTATGGCTTAAAGTAATATTTCCTTACAGTTTTCAATATCTGTGGAAGGTCATGGGTAAGTCCCGTTTCATTATTTACATCTGATCCCTTTTATAGATATATTTCAATGCTACAGCTGTCGGAAGGCTACAGAGATGCTGATCTGCAGACTTCTTAGTAAACTATTCAGCTCTTAGAGTCAAAGTATGTTCATAAGAAAACATTACATCTTTGACAGCAGATTGTTGTTAGTGTTTTATATACAAAGGAGCACTACTTATTCTATGATTGCCTCCATTTAATCTTCTGAGATTTACTAAAATTACCCCTTTCAATTGCCTCTTCATTTTATGCAGCAGTGAAAACAGGAGAGGGGTTTCTTCACATTCTGCGTACCTTGACTGCTTTGTGAGTTGCAAAGGAAATATCTGCAGTTCAGTCTCTTCGGTTTCTTAGTGAAATTACCTAGGCAATTACTCCCTTCCAAACTCTTAAACATTTGGACCTGTGTAAAAGATTTATTCTTTAGGTGTTATTTCTGAAAGCCACAGATTGTTATGTGTCAAACTTAATTCAACTGATGTAGAAAGCTTAAAAGCACATATTCTCAGGGAGTAGCTGGCACTAGATTGTGGAGGATGAAAATTTTGTATCAGGAGAACTTTTGAAATATATTTTTATTCTGCTCTGGAACAAAAATAAAATCGTTCAAACATTTACATGGGAATGGAAATATATCAAAGTTTTGCCTCCAAAATGCAAGTAGTTCTGTTTAATAAGTGTATTTATAACCCATGATGCTTAGAGAGATGGCCTTAGTCATGGCAGCCATCTGCTCTATTTAATTCCTAAATTTTTGATCCAATATTTTTCTGGAGAAGGCAGAATAAGTCTTTTGTCCCCATGTGTCAGACTAGTGTCCTAGCTGTAGGTTATAGAAACATTTTGGCTCTAATGAATATGTTGGTGTATTTTCGTTTTGCTAGAAAGGTTCTGATCAGTTCAGCTAAGACTGAGCAATGTAGGCATGTGAGAAACCAGAGGAATCCTGGTGAGTTTTGGCTCTTCTGAAACTGGAAGTGTCTGAGCAGCCCAGTAACTGGCCCCCACTCAGAAAAACTTGGCTATATTCAGCATAAAAAAATGCATTTGACTGATTTCTCCTTCTATATATTTCTGTACACCTGCAAGTTATGTGCAACAAGCAAAAAATTTTGCACTCCATGCAGCAATTGACCTTTTATTGTCCTCACCCAGAACAGGGTGTCTGGGCTATGAAAAGAAATGTAGTTTACGACAGTTTAGGGAGGAAGGGTCAGGAAGGGAAGGGAAGTAACTCAGGACACATGGATGAAAGCATTAGTTCATTTCCAGGTTTTGTTGCAAAAGAATACTGAGTCTAGGTTCAAGTTATGCTAATTTGTCTGTATGATTTATTTTCCTCATGGCATTATCTCTGCATGTCCATGTTACCGGACATGTGTTCCCTTCTATACAGGTATTGAGTGCAGTGGGAAGATAAATCAAAAATCTCAAGCAAATTCAGTGAAGATGTAATCTCCAGAAGACCAGAGCATTCTCTGGACCAGAAGGCAGTGGTGGGTCCTTTCTTGGTGGACAGAACAGGTTTGGGGCAAGTCAGGGAAAAGTTCTGCAGGTGAATGCCAGGTATGTACATTTTATTACCTGACCTCCCTGTACATGTAAGACGTGAGTGCAATTCCTCTAAGTTTGTTCTTTTTCTTATCTTGGTTGGGAGGCATTGCTTCCACTCTAACCTAGAGTAACTTCTTAGCTCCCATCAAACCTGTCTAGTTTATGCACTTGAGAAATATTAGAAAGAGAAAAGACAAAATGTGGCAACATATGTCAAGCTCATCAATTCTGAACTAATCATAAATACACTGAGCAAGTGTGACATGTTGATGCAACAGGACCTTATTTTTGGCATATGGAGAAGAGAAATGCAGGACTCAGCCACAAATGTTGATGTGCAACACAGAAAACAAGCCGCTGCTAGAAAATTATACCTGTCTCTTAAATGATAAATTCTCACCATCACTCAAAGCTAAAAGAAATTCCACATCTTTGTCATTACAGTTCCCACATATATGACTTTTTTATAAGATTATCTAAGAGAAGCTGTCATTTTAAATAGAAACATGACATATCCAGATAGATTATCTAATTAAGTTTGTAACTGCAATATAAACTACAATGTAGAAGGGTGAAATATGAGCTAAAAACCAGGGTTAATTGGTGTTTAGAGCTCTAAGGTAACACAATTGGACTGTTGACTTCACAGGGTTGTTTTAGCTTGCTGAGAGCTATCAAAAGCCTCCATGCTGTACCCTGTGGTCTGCACTGTCAGGTCACATGTGAATATTCTGTACATAGAAATCAGTAGTGGAACTGTAATAACTCTTTTTCCATCAAAAATATGAACTTTCAAAAACCAGCAAACTGGACTTTTAAATCTTTTTCAGTACTCCTTAGCAGAGTTGTCAGGAATCAGATCAGTGTCAGTGATGATATATTATGATAGAGTACTGAAGAGTAATTCACAGGCTTCCTTTTTTTTGTGTGGACATAGCAGGTTTTTTGTTTTTTTCTTTTTTTTTTACTAACAAAACAAAGTTTACCAAAAAATTTTGAGGGTGCTGCAAAAGCTTATTACCAGAGTTATATCAGCTCAGTTATACTGGCAATTGTGCTCATCACTGTGTTTCAATAAAACTTCTCTCTCCACTTGAGTTTGACCAGGAATATACTGTGATGAAAACACATTTGACAACACCTGAAAGAATAAGTCTTGTAGTCTCTTCTTACAGAGGGGAACTCTAGATAATAACGTATTAAATGCTCATGTCCTTCTTTTAATAGTGCTACTATTAAAGTAGAAATACTTCAGTCAATGCTGTCTACCTGATTGCTGTCCTCCACCTTGAGAGTCTTCATCTGGAAGCAGAATCTTCTGATGGCAGATGTCTGTCTTCACCTACAGAAGAGTCATTCCTCTTCCTCCTATGTTGTTTTGACTATTACATCAGCTCAAAGAAACATTCCTGTTTGTCATGATATTCTAGAAGCTCAGCTGCAGAGCTTTCATACCTACAGAGCACTACATTGTGCACATTGATCCTACTTTCTGCTTAACAATGGAGAACTATCTCAAAATAAACTGGGAAGTGGCTATATGGTTGCTTAATGCTGAAGGTTGAAAGTGCTGTAAATGTGTCATAGCACAGTAATATTATTGCCTAACAGTAAACAGCAGAGCTTAAAAGACACTATAATTTTCTTCTCATAAAGCACCTTTAATCATAGTTTTATTGTACTTTCAGCGTTTATTAAGGCTATAATGCAATTATTAATAATTTAAGCATGACTTTATAGTAAAAGCTGTAATATCAGGTGTACTGCCTCCAGAGTCACCTAGTTCAAATGGGGTCTGCATCTCCCACAGTAGGAGGATTGATATGCACTATCCCCAAATCGTCAAAGTTAGTAGAGTAGCAAGTCATTTTCTATAGATAGGGCCAAATTCAACTCTTCATATTGCTCCAGACAACTTAAGAAAAGCTTCAAATAGCTATATCAGATAAGGAATTGGACCAAATGGTACTGTGGGCAGGTGTCACTATCTTTTTTTAAAGGGATTTATTCAGCTTCCCTAAAATTCATTTGAACAAAATCTGTCAATCTGCCTTGTAGGAAGTCTCTGACAATTTGATGGATGGATCACATTTTCTAATATTAGTAGACAAAGAGAACACCTCTCTCCACAGAAAATGGCTGTAAGATTTATGTGGAAAGTACCTTCTTCCTTTGTCAAGGCAATTGAAAGATTACTCCAATAATAATACATAATGCTAGACCAGAGGCAAAAGATTAAAAAGTTCATCCTCGACCCTCCTAGGCTCTCCCTGAAGGCTGTGCAGCATTCTGCATGAAAGGGACTGATGTTTTCATTTCAGTACTGATTAGACAGGGATCTGCACTGCAAACAAAACAGAGTCACACAAACATACTGCTGGCAGTGCCAACAAAACAGGGGAGAAGTGACCAAGCAAAAGCAGTACAGAAACACTTATTCTCCCAAACTCTTTCCTTGTTTGAGCTGCAGGATACTGAGGGAATTTTGCATCATTCTTACCCATGCTGGAACACCAAAAATGTTGCAATAGGAGATCATATTATTGACCCACACTGACTCCCTCACTGATCAGTGCAATAGGGATCCTCTGCAAATGCAGTTAGGGAATAAAGAACCAAAATCCCCTTCCTGGTAGATACTACTATATTCCCCCGGACATCTTTCTCCGTAATTGGCAATACATGACATAAACACTTCTAATTTTAAATTTTTTTACTAGTTTGACCCTGACACACAAACCTACTTTTTAAAGGAATTCACAGTATTCTAAAATTGTAATGCAGGACTTTCTAACTTCATTGAGGATGAAAAGGAATAAGTTATCTAACCAGGGTTCATCTGTGTGCCTGATATCTTCTGCAAGTCTCTTGTGCCTGAAGCAGTCTTAAAGTCAGCATCTAGCAATGATCAGCCCAACAAATGTGCAAGTAGGTTCCAGTAACAGAACCTTTTTACATTGCAGGACTACCTCAGACTATTGCCAGCATTTCTACAAATCTCAGCAGACCATCTCCAAGGGTGAGCTAAGCCAAACACACTATCACCCCAACTGAATTTTTTATCACATCTAGTCTCTGTCAAGGCCTGATAAAGAGGCATATTCATTGTCCTCATTTAAGGGTTTGCATGATGAACAGGCAGCTTTCTGGAAAAAGTTAGGTGCTTAAATGTGTGATGAGAAGATGCAATCTGGAAAGATCCATTTATCTGCCAGGATATGCTGTACTGCATCTGTAACTAGGCAGATTTACAGTCAAAATCACATTCAGACTGGTGAAGCCTTCAGACTGGTAGAGTGGAGCATTTCAAAGGCATCTTTAAATGGAATGAAAAAAGGAAATTTCTGTGAAACAAAACTATATTCCTGTAGGAGACAGGAGTTAAGAAATGAGCAGTTGGCTTAATTAAATCAGTCATTGGGACTGGAGATTGTAGAAAGCTTTGAGGGAGAATATGCACTTACTGGTGTAACTCTACCTAAGAAATAAAATGTAAAATCAATACAGTCATTTCAATCTGTATTTACTTTAGAGAGGGGAAGTCAAGTACAGGATATGTCAATGATTGAAGTCCACTTAGAGAAAACATGCCAGAAGATAGTTTAACATGACTGTCACTAATAAGGAAACAAAGCTGATGACTTTATGTCATGATCATGTTATTGTTTGGTTTATCTAGACCTGTTTGTAAATATAGTTAGGAATTCATTAAAAAATTCTGTTTTCTCTTTTTGATCTTATGATGTAAGTGTTATTGAATTATTTCAGAGAGAATACAAACTCCCTCTGTTCATGGTGATGAGGACTGACCCTGAAGGTTTGGCATTTGCCTCTTAATTTCAAGTGTCTTTCAATCAGAGGCGTCAATCTCAGGAAGACATCTTTCTGACAGATGTTAAGCATGGCAGGACAATGAGAAAAGAAGCTGAACCTGACACATTGTCGAGCGCATCATGTTCAGAACAAGGGAAGAGGAAAGTCATGATGGTCCAGAGGCTGGGGCAGGCTATGCATCACCAGCATATCCTCCTGAGGCTTCTGGTCACGAGTGGTGTCCCCCAGAGCTTGGTTTTGGGGCCACTCCTGTTTAACAGCTTTATTGATGATCTAGACGAGGGCATCAAGTGCACCCTCAGTAAGTTTGTAGATGACACCAAGTTGGGTGGGAGTGTTGATCTGCTTGAGGGTAGGGAGGCTCTGCAGAGAAATCTGGACAGGCTGGAGCGATGGGCTCAGGCCAACTGTAGGAGTTTCAATAAGGCCAAATGCCGGGTGCTGCACTTGGGCCACAACAACCCCCAGCAGCGCTACAGGCTTGGGGAGGAGTGGCTGGAGAGCTGCCAGTCAGAGAGGGACCTGGGGGTGTTGATTGACAGCCAGCTGAACATGAGCCAGCAGTGTGCCCAGGTGGCCAAGAAGGCCAATGGAATCCTGGCTTGTGTCAGAAGTAGCGTGGCCAGCAGGGACAGGGAAGTGATCTTACCCCTATACTCGGCACTGGTGAGCCCGCACCTCGATTCCTGTGTTCAGTTTTGGGCCCCTCACTACAAAAAGGCCATTGAATTACTCGAGTGTGTCCAAAGGAGGGCAACGAAGCTGGTGAAGGGTCTGGAGCACATGTCGTACGAGGAGCGGCTGAGGGAACTGGGGTTGTTTAGTCTGGAGAAGAGGAGGCTGAGGGGAGACCTCATCGCCCTCTACAACTACCTGAAAGGAGGTTGCAGAGAGATGGGGATGAGTCTCTTTAACAAAGTAACAAGCGATAGAACAAGAGGGAATGGCCTCAAGTTGCACCAGGGGAGGTTTAGACTGGATATTAGGAAGTATTTCATTACAGAATGAGTTGTTAGGCGTTGGAATGGGCTGCCCAGGGAGGTGGTGGAGTCCCCATCCCTGGAGGTATTTAAGAGTAGGGTTGACATAGCGCTTAGGGATATGGTGTAGTTGAGAATGGTCAATGTTAGGTTAATGGTTGGACTAGGTGACCTTCAAGATCTTTTCCAACCTAGATGATGCTGTGATTCCTCTGAAATACTAACACTGTGCTGAAAGCTCTTCCCATTTGATATAGATTCTTCCCCTGATGACACAGCAATGCTGTTTGCACAGCTGTTTTTGGCAATGTTCAAGTAACTGAAGACAATGGAATTGTAAGAAATGCAAACTATATATATATATGCTTACAGAGGAATCTATTAAAGAATTAAGTACATTGAATCCTACTTCATAGCAAATCAAACTGGAAGGGGGGAAATGATTAATGCCCTCAGATGTCCAGCCTTCTCCCCTCTCAGGCTTTGTCTCTTTTTCTCATGAGCCACTAAATGGGACTAAATGGAATAAGTTCCCATATACTCAGCTTAGACACTACCATATAGAGTAAAACAAAATTGTCACTGGTTTATTTTACCATGCTACATTTTAAACTGGGTCTGTTCAGGTGTTGCTATATATCCTGTCTGAAATGGTGCAGTAATCCTTCCAGCCGTCAAAGGTTAATTGGACACAAATGCCTTATAACACGTCATTAGTGACAAGATTGCCTTTATGCCAAAAAGAAATTACTTTGAACTTCCCAAACTGACCACTGCCAAGAAGCCATCCACTTTTTATGAAAGGGGCAGCATTGTGTGTTAGGTTATGTGATTAAAGGTTCATCTCCACAAACACTAAGGCACAAAGACGCATGATGGCAAGTGAAGGAATCCCAATGACCTCATCAGAGAAATGAGCCCCTGCCCTGGCTTCTCCCAGGGCTGTCAGAGGACAGTCATCAGTGCTCTGGGGGTGACATCCATCACCATTAGTCAATGGGAGAGGCTTTCTGGACCACCTCACAGGCTGAGGGAGGTTACTGCCTGCCAGGTTTTGGGGTCATTGTGGGATGCTGGGGAAGAGAGTCTTTGGATTATACAAGACTTCATATGAGATGTTTAGGAGAGAAACCAAAGGCAGAGAAGTGAAGGGATCACCAAACTTTGCAGAGGAACAAACATGGAAACAGAGGGATAATGATAAAAGGAGCCAGTTGCATGTTAGCTGGTCAGTACACTGGTCTGGCCATGCCTTGTGCCTGATCACTGCAGTCTGTCCTGCATTCTGATCAAATTCCATTTCTAACAGTTTTCCTGGGTGAGGGACTCTATATTCTGTGTGCGCATGTGTGGGAGGGGTGTCTGAGTGCTGGCACATTGAGTCAGACCACAGGTCAGAGGTCCCATGCGTCTGTCATGAAACAACTGGAGAGAGCAGAGCACATGCATTTTGTGTGGGTGTGTATGCTGGTGTGTGGCCACTACTGAGATGAGCTGGTGGATAGGGTAAGAGGTTTGATACCCTGGTTTTGCAGTGATCATAAGTCTGGCCCAAATAGCAGAGAGATGACTAGCTGAGAGTTGGCTACTGGAGGGAGCAGGGGAGATCCAAGCCAGTCACTGGAGAGACCATGGGGACTGGCAGACAGTCATTGGTGAGGTCCTAAGGCTGCACCAGCTACTGAACAGACCTGTTTGTATGTGTGTGTCTGTGTGCATGAGGCAACTGGGAGACCATGAGCTCCAGGAGCCAACTAAGGGGTAGATCATCTAAGGACACTTACTGGAGGTATCTATAGTGCTTCTGTGTGGTGGGGCAGGGGTGGTTGTCATTGTGGGTGTGCAAAGGCAGGGGGCTTTCTGTATCAATAACTGTAGTGGGGCTGCAGACTTCAGGGTCTCTTGTGCAGGTGCCAACAACTAGGGAGATCCCGGGACAACTACTGAATAGACTGTGTGTCTAAAACCTGCTACTGGAGGTATCCACATTGTGTATGTCTACATGTATACATATATGATTTCAACTAACAGGCTTTCATCCTGATCAGTGAGGGGAAAAGATGAGGCCAATGGTGCTGCTCATGTTTGCATGCATGCAGAGTTTTCTGTCCTTGTTGACCTGTGTGGCTGGCCACGTGTATATATATATGTGTATTGTGTGTAAGTGTGCACATGTGTGTACATGTACATGCTCAGCCTCACTATGGCTGGGCATGGGGGCATGGAGCCACCGCAGCCTTGCCACTGTTGGGCTACTGCCTTTGGCAAGTCCTAATGTCTGAAGCTGACAAGCAACTAAAAAGGGCTTTACTGTTAAGAAGTTCAGTGCCTCTGAGACCATCATAAATTACTTCAAGTGGGTATTGGCCAAGTTTAACTAAGATAGTTCTGGAACAAAATAAAAATAAAAATAAAAGAAAGAGTGATATATTATACTGTCCCACTGAGACAGAATATATAAATTTTCCTGGCTGTCTAATGAATGTTAAATTGGCACATGAGCAATGCATTTTCTACCAAGGAACAAAGCCTGCATTATCAGCAAATAAAAATCTTTCTGCTAGGCTATACAGCGTTTTCTCTGTACATAGTACAGTCACCTGTGGTGAACCCTTGTAGCACTGGAAGTTTTGGAGCAAAAAAAGGACTAGAAGAAGTTGAGGGTTACTATTTTGCAACTACAATGTTAGAGATTCTGTGCAAATTAGGTGCATTATCATCATCAATGTCGTACAATTTCAATGGGTAATCATGTGTCCTTGTTACTCTCTGGGCCAAAATAATAAATGAAAAAAAAGTGGAAAATTGCACCAAATTAATATATTCTTGCAACAAAATAGTGATGAGAAATGAAAGTCATTCACAAGACAAGCTAAAACCTGTTTTGTTCCAATGCCTTATAAGGAGTAATCACAGAAACGAATGAAATAGTTTGAACTGAAATATCAGAAAGAAAAGAGCTTCCTCTCTTCATAAAGTACTCCATTGATCCTTTGAAATTGTATATCACAAAAGGAAAAGCTTGCGGCCTTGGAGAAAACAAGTCTCGTTTAAATGACTACATGAGTGAGACCAAGTCCTTCAAAGGCTTTGTCTCCATTATAAATTTCTGTTGGCACAACTTTGTCAGTTCATAATGAGTCAGACATCCCAATGCAGTAATGCCTGTAAAATCTCAGAAAGAGTCAGTTACAGCAAGTAGAACAAATCCTTTGGCAGGGAGGTTTAGTGGGGGCAAACTGATTTGGCTCCGCTGTACTGAGCCTTTGGCTGAAAATGCTGATAAATTCGCATAACTCAGGTTTTGTAGCATAGTGTAAACATACCTGCTGTATCCTGGTGTGGGGTTCTTCCAGGATAGCTATGGTGGAAATATGGATGTGTCACAGAAGTGTATCCAGAGGAAACAAGTCACCTTCAAAGTCAGTGTAAACATAGAGGCATTAACTAATTTCTTGTTCCAGTCACAGAGCCCACATCTCCTCCCAGAATAATGTGTAAATCATTAAGAGTATAGATGCCCATCTCTCATTTCTAATGTGCACTGGAAGAGACACATCAACTGGAAGGCATGGAAAGCATTATGCCCTTTTATAAACTTTTTCGGGGATCAAACTGTTAAACTTTTCACAGGTGGTTGAATTGCATGCTTTCCTCATTTTTCTGGGCACACAGTGTGAAACTCTGGAGTCTGATTTGCACAGGTGCAGAGTACACACAGCTGCAAGTGAAGGCAATGAAAGCTGTGGTGTGAACACATGAAATGCTCTATAATTCTAAGTTGAAGTGCATTTTTAACATTGTAAAGCCATATATTGAAGTACTTCACTGAATTTTCCAGGGATAAGGAAATGATGAGCCACAGGCAGACACCTGGAGTAAAATCTTTCATGACAAATTGTTGAAATTTGGCAAAATTATATGAAAGTGAAAACCCAGTCTTTGTATGAGTGGGAAGTGTTAAACACGCTTAAGAAAAGGTGACACAGCCATAGTCTGATTTGTGATAACTGTTTTCAGAATCCCTATTGTTCATTATAAAAACCTTTCTGCTATGGCAGAAAAAGTTTAGAATCAACTAACAGAAGCTAAATTTCAATTCAAAATTAATGACTGAGATGTTTTTCTTCCAAATACTAAAAGCACTTACAATATAAGAGAGGCTAATTGACTGTCAAATATACATCAGTTAATGGTATTTTGCAGGTACTTAAGTTTAAAGACATCTACATTCGTTTTGCTCTGTCCAACTCTTTGGGAACCTTATATTCTCTGTTAATGGAAATTGCATTAATTGACGAGAGAAGAATATAACCTTTTGTAAGGAAAGAAGCAATTAGCAGTATGTTTAAATTATGGAATGGATTTTATATTTTCATGTTTAATTGCAATTTATACTTTTGAGCCTCCTTTGAAAGACTGACCATCTTCTTTGATGGTATGCCACCTGGTCTGTGTAACACCACCTTGCAAGCTGACTAGAACAATTGGGACAAAATCCTTATGCATGCCGCAAGATTTGAAAATATGGAAATTATTTTCACATAAAGTTGTAATTTCAGCATTGCTAGCCATTGCTAAAAGAGAATGGGTACTGATAGAACATCACTTTGGGGAAAGAGGGAGTTAACAAAACTCTTGTAGATCTGACTGCACAAGAACTTTTCCTTTAGTTTACATAGTTAATTTACAGTCCATGGAGAATTAATTAGTATGGAAGAAGTACGGAAGTATGGAACAAAGAAGTCTAGAATCCAAAGATTGGAATTTCATAATCCAAATCCTAGTGTAAGATCCTTTGAGGTTGTAACTGAAATTGAAGCTCTATTTCCATATTAAATGGAAAGTTGCTTAGAATTCATGGAATAAACTCACAAAGCAGGCTCTGCTTATTCATAATGGCTGGCCTTATAGCTATTTTGCTCTATAGTAAATTGTGTCGCAGGTATTCTTCAAATAATACTCAAGACAATGGACAGAAAAGAAAATAAGAAAAGGGAATACAGAATGTCAGAGGAAAAGTAGACTAATTCAAATTCAAATTAGTACCAGTGGAACAAACTAGAATTATCTGCAGTGCAGTAGGTATACACAGTATTATTATAGCAGCACAGAATCCTGAAAGGCGTCTTTTATGCATCTACGTCCAAAAGGGAATGAAACCTAAAAAGGAGATGCCTCTTTGGGCACTTTTTAAATTCAAATATTCAAGACTAGATTGGACAGACAAGTTTCTTTAAGAAGGAACTTCCAGACAAGTTCAAACATGAAACTTTTTTGCTATGTGTAAGTATAATGATTTGGGAGCACATATTTTACATAGGAATAATGCTCTGTTGCTGTTTGGAGGGACATAAACTTTGATCAGATTTCATTGTAAAGAATGTCAGAGAATCATCTAAAGTTGCTTTTGGAAATAGCAAAGTGACTTTGTCCACCAATGAAAAGCTATTTGCTACTCTTTTGAGTGTGATTCCTCTTTCTTTTAGATTTGGTCAAATTTCATGTCAGTGAAGGTCGTATAGTCATATAATCAATGTAGCAAATTCAGGAAAGAGGATCAATTATAGTGGGAAGGGAAGAAAATAGCTTTCATTTGTTCATACAGTTACTCAACTAACATGGAATATTGGGTAGCAGTTTCTCTATTTTGGAAAATTGTTAACTTGTCTCCAAAAATATCTTCCCAGAAAAAAAAAAAAAAGTGGTCTGGAAGTTTTTTAAAAAGAGATAAGGTAGTGCCAGATATCTTGGTGAAGCAAATATTTGAGAATATTGGAGTACCAGTGAAAAATACAAAATAATTTAATTTCTTCTTCTTTTTTTTTATTTCCTAATTTTGTTATGACTGCTTTACTTAAAGGCAGTAAAGTTCAGTAGTGCTTAAGACAGCCAAGACAAGAAGAAGGGCAATGCACAGTGCAGATATTGGGAACGGTAAATTATAGGATGCTCTTATCTCAATCGATTTTCAACTGATGTAGTAGTAGAAAGGTTATCCTTTGAATGAAATCTAAAGTTACTGAGTTCTTAATTTAACTTTACTTTGTGCGCACTTACAATCTCTGACAAGTAATAATGGAACACCAGTTAGGGTAACTACACCCACTTTAGCTAAAATTTCCATTGAGTTTATTTTAGCAGGTGTATTTTTGGTCCTAAATCATAACATAGGCCCTCTGTGAGACTTGTCAGTTTTGCTGGGGATTCAGGAAGTCTGAGGCTTCTTTTACTTAAAAATGTAAAGGTGGAAAATACTTCTGTTATCTTGCTCCATCTTGTGCTTCTATCTCTCCACATTAAAATTGAAGTACTTGGGTTTTGGCACCCAGGCCTTTCATTTCCATTGCTACCAAAGCCTGATTAGTAACACTGACAGCAGAGAGCTGCAACCTGTTCCTCAGGTAGATACCTGATCTCCATACACAGTACAGGCTTCTAATTATTTTTGCAAAGAAGTAATATCTGCAGCTCTTGAGCCTCCACCACTGCTTATGGGAAGGGTGGAGGAAGAATGAGCCCTGTAATCCTGTAGTCATAGCTAATGGGAAGGAAAAGGGACCAAAGAAGAATGAAGAGTAGTTTCCCCAAATTCCTCCTTCCCCAAACACTATGGTGTGGAGCCCCAAAGAAAGAGATCTTCTTTGTAACAGGCACATTCTTCCTAGTTGCAAAGAGCAAATTACATATGTCTGGGCTACTTGAAAACTTCGCAGCATTGAAGTAATGAGTGGTACTGGGTCTGCTGCCCCGTTCTAGATCTGCATCAGCTTTCTGACCCCACAAGCACTGCTCTGGTTCATGGTTTAGGAGTTCATATGTGCTCATTCCATATCTGAGATTAAGAGCAGAGAGGTTAGTCCTTTACCTTTCCTTGTCCTCCTCTGTACATCATCTTAAGAATCAGTTGGTCAGAAGCAACACACACAGTGTGAGGACTCCCAGTAAGATGGGGTGTAAAGCGGGTGCCAAACTTCCCCCACTTTGTATTTTTTCCACCTGCCCAGAGCAACCTTATTCCTCCCTTTAGTAGGAGATTTTGAAAGCTGTCTTCAGTCAGCATCGGGTGATGAGCTTCTTGAAAAGCCCAAGAAGTCTCTTCCCACAGTTCTTTTTTGCTTCATGTCAGCCCACCCCCACCCCCAATACTGACCATAACATCATCTGTTCCTGGGTTCTACCAGATGTGAAGTCAGGCTGGGATATATAAGCTCATGGGAAGTAGCTCCAAACTTTATATTACCTAGCTAGTGGCCCAAATTAGGAATATGTCCTAGGAATATAATTGTGGAAAACATACTCTTTCTGTATTTCCTCTATTGAGACAGTTGGACTCCACATTGCATCCTTCAGCTTGTTGCTCAGTAAAGTTACCAACTTGCTTTTGTCTAATGCTAACATTTGCAGCCAGAACCCCTCAGTGTTTATGAGATCTGTAATGATCCTTACAAATTTTGAGCAGTAGAACCTTAGTAGATCCTTCTCTCAAACCTAAAACACAAGAAGTCATTTGAAGTGAAAATACAGGCAATAAAAAACTTTATTTTTTTTCAAATGTGGTTGAACTGAGGACTCTGTTCCTCATTGAGACCAAAAATGTGACACGATAAGAAAAAAAGTTGCAAAATTACAACAACATTAAGAACTATCTGGAGTTTGCATAATTAATATCAGCAAATTTTGGAAAGAGCATTAAATATTGTGCTTTATTCTGCGGCTACACTGGAGCAAGTGGTAACTCATATATAGATGTTGGAGATTACCCTGCATTTTACTTTTGAGGGGCTGATTACTTCATTTCTGGAAACATGAAGTATATTAAATCTAGTCCTCTGGTGGCAGTCATTATGTTTCTTTGATGCAGACTTTGTAGGACTTAGCTGTTCTCTTTTCCCTGTCATTTTGGATAGTTTTTAATGTTTCCTTTGGTCTTTTTAAGCAGTCAGGAGAGAGGTGCTGTTACTTTCAGTAACTCCTGTTACTTTTCAGTGTTTGGAAGAAAGGACCCAGAGGATGAAGGGATTAATGGGAAGGAGAGGTGGAGCTTATTTTGTTTGTTTGTTGCCACCCAGTAGTCCTGAACTCATCTTTTATGCATATTAACATCTGCTCTTCTCTCTTTAGAAAATGTTGATACTCTGACACACATTTGAGTGATAAACTGAATATTCCTTCAAGTGTAAACATCATGTTAAATTGGTTGAAAAGGACTACTCTTCAAATGTTTTTGACTCTTTAATATTTGAAAATGCCACAGAATTAACAACAGCAAAAAAAAGATACACCCTCACTGTAAGCATTTCACTGGACAGTTTTTCAAATTAATGCAGTTTAACTGTTACATTAACTTAATGGCTATTTTCCCCTACTTTAACCATGTTAAATGTGCCGGCAATAATGAGCTTCTAATGCTGTCTCTTTCAAGTCTCAGAGGCATCTTTAGAGCTCTGCTTATCTCTTGGATCATAAAGCTGCATAATTTAGTATTCAAACAATTCATTTAATACTGAAACACTTTGAATTACCGTAAAATTAATCAGAAAAAAGAAATCTTAACATGCCCATTGTGTTTATCTCTATTTAGCAAATTTAAAAGTGTAAGATAAATAAAATTTTACAATATTCTGTTTTCTACTTATGAATCAGCTGCTATAAACATAAATATATCTAAAACTATAAGGGACATTTTCAAAACTTTTTGCAAAAGTTTCCTCATGCTAGTAAACTAAGATGATTATTTTGATGGAACAAACCTTTTAGGTTTTTCCATATCATTAACTTAAATAGAAATACCTTTAAAATAAATTGGCATTTCTAATTTATTTCCAGCTTTGCAATGCACAGAGGTAGTTGATGTACATAATCGGAACTGCTGTCCCATTAAGTGGCTATATTCAAATTATTCTGCAACTCACAGCACCATATCACTTAACATTTAAAAATATTTCTGCACCTAAGCTGTGTTTCATTTTCTTTGTTCCGCTTCAAAGTGCAGTTGTTTCTTGTAGGCTGGACTATTGCTAGCCAAGGAAGAAAATGATAAGAAGAAATTGGATTTAGTTCTTGCCTGTATCAGTAGGGCCTGGATCTAATAAAAGGCTGAGATGCCTAATGTAGTAGAGTACCTTGATGTCAGCATTGAGTACCCAAATGTCAGTTGTAAACCCCAGATTTAAGGCACCTAGTGTCACCACAATTTCCTGGGGACAGCTAGTTACCAAGTAACTTCTCTCATCTTTCTTGAGATGTCCTTATCTGATCTAGTGTCCATCTATGATCAAGAGAGTTGTGGGATGCAACTCATGTAATCTATTTTAGGATGATTATAGGTGTCTACATGTGATCAAGTCAATCTCTTTCCAGAAATCTTTTTCTCTCCATTGGGAAAGCTGCTTAGCTACCAGGACCCATAAGGATACAAATGAAGTCCAATCCCTGTCCCTACGATAAACTATGTTACTCATGACAACAACAACTATCTCCACTCTGAATCACGGTCTAGATTTTCCTTTCCAAAGATTTTTTTCAAAGAATTGAGTAGGACTTTTTCTGTTTTGCCTTATTTCTTGTCAAATTTATCCAGTACATGGTTCATACAACACAATGAATACAGATTCCTTCTTTTCCAGCTGGATGTCTTTCCTAGTGTTAAGCTTCAAAATCATACTGTTTCTTCATATCTTGCATATGTGATTCTTTCTGTCCCATGCATTCTTTGCTGTGACTTTCACAGGATAGGTGAAAGATGCTTCTTTCCCACACTGAACTATCCTTCTCGGGAGAGCTGGACATTGGAAACCATTCTGAGTTATGTGGGCATAGATTTCTCCATTTCATAGGTGATTGCCCTAGTTAACACAGTACCAACACAGTCCTCCTTCTTTGCATTTTAAAAAGAAAGTGTATATGCATTTTGTCAGTGGCCTGATGCTGTGATTTCCGTGAGAGCCCATTTAACAACTGCTATCCCAGATCCAGTATGTGGAAACACTTCCCCTACATTTCAGCTCTCAGGTGGGCATAGGTAGGAACATGGTTTCTAGCTGCTTTGAGGTAGGCAGCTTTGGTGATATGCAGAAGCTGGATGCGGTCGCACACAAAAGATGTGTCTCTGTTGCTAAAAAACACAGAGGTAAGGACATTCTAGTTTTCAGGCCAAGTAGTAAAGACTACTTGCCTTCATGCTATATAAGGCCGCACCTCGATTACTGTGTTCAGTTTTGGGCCCCTCACTACAAAAAGGACATTGAATTACTCGAGCGTGTCCAAAGAAGGGCAATGAAGCTGGTGAAGGGTCTGGAGCACATGTCGTACGAGGAGCGGCTGAGGGAACTGGGGTTGTTTAGTCTGGAGAAGAGGAGGCTGAGGGGAGACCTCATCGCCCTCTACAACTACCTGAAAGGAGGTTGCAGAGAGATGGGGATGAGTCTCTTTAACAAAGTAACAAGCGATAGAACAAGAGGGAATGGCCTCAAGTTGCACCAGGGGAGGTATAGCTTGGATATTAGGAAGCATTTCTTTACAGAACGAGTTGTTAGGCATTGGAATGGGCTGCCCAGGGAGGTGGTGGAGTCCCCATCCCTGGAGGTGTTTAAGAGTAGGGTCGACAATAGTGCTGAGGGATATGGTGTAGTTGAGAACAGTCAGTGTTAAGTTAATGGTTGGACTAGATGATCTTCAAGGTCTTTTCCAACCTAGACGATTCTGTGATTCTGTAAGAATTAGCTCTGGGATTAAGCAATGCTGGTTTGACATTACTATTTCATATGGAGGATATTTTTAGTTGAAAACATCTAAAATAATTTGAGGACATGTTACAGCCCAGACAAGTGGTGTCTTAAACTGTGAACATTTATTTTATGCCCTGCTATGGTGTATGAAGATTCCCCCTGAACTTTTTCTACACAGAGAAAGACGTTGGAGTTTAAGGATACCAACCTGTTATGGGACAGGGTTGGAAGACGGTGAAAGGAGGAGACATCCAAACTTAGGCTAGTCTTTTCTACACTCTCTTTTTGGAATAGTATCCGTTAGATGTCATGTCCAAGTGTATACCGTGTTCAGTCATTGTCTGGGAGACTGCTAGTTGGTACGGGCCAGCGCCTCAACCTGCAGCATGAAGCCAGTGAAGTAGTATGGGTGATCAATAGTCCTGGGGTCAGGCTTGACCCCTAGTCATGCTTTAGTTATCAGAGTAAATACAAGCATGGCAAAAGTTTTGGTTAAAAAGCAGTACCTATTTAACGCCTGTAGGTTTACTTAATAGCTATTAGTAATAGTAACAGTCAATAGACTTCTGGATTTCAATTTTGTGTGTTTTCTAGTAAATAGTATATAGCAAATCTAGCAGTTAGTAATAGCTAATCTAAAGGCTATCATTTTAGAGCTCATGTCTACTAGTTTTCCTAAAACGCCATCTTTTGAAAGTGTTAATTTTTGAGGTCTTTAATTTCCCGTAAAGAAATCAAGCAGAACTATTTCATGATAGATTCCATCTGCAACATGATTTGCTGAAGCTTTAGTGGTTTACATGTGGTCAGACAGCTGCTGGAGGTTACTGTGTTATCTCGCTGCACTCTCTGGGTTAAGATGTGTCGCCCATGATCCACTATGGACTTCCCCTACTCAAACTGCTGTAGTACGTAAGTCTTAGGCTTGTGGTGCATCGTTACAAATGAAATCATGAGCACATGATCTACAGTTATCAACTTGTAGGCAGCTACATCTGAAATAGGCTGTGTTTAAACTAGCATTTTGGTGAAGAACAATATTGAAGTTTTGAAGTTCATCTCCCTGTTGTCCCCGCTTACTACACATTGGTTTGGGTCAGAGAAAGGTTTCAGTACACAGAAGGTAGACTCCTTCTAGAAGTCAGAGCTCTGTTCCAGGTGCGCACAGATATGGTCCAGCACCTTCTGGGGGTCTGCAGCACTGTTTGATTCTTTAGATAGCTTAAAAAAAATGTGTGGTGGGAACATTTGGTGTGGGGGAGACCTGATAAAATTCAGTCTATAGTAAAACTCTCCAGTCACATATGGTGTGGATTTGAGGTCCTGAGTACCAACTACTTCGATCTATTGATCTCTTCTTTCTGCATCAAATTACTTGCTTATACAGACATAGCCACGGGGAAATCTCAACAAATGAAAACCAAACATGATGTTTCAATTCAGTGCAACAATACAAAGCAAAAGACTTATTTGCTTCATAGGTTCTTACAGTGCCTCTACCGTTATCATGTGAGAGCAGATTCCAGAAGTGCATTAAGAACTCTGACTAATTTCAGTCATGTCTTATCCATTCTCTCTGTCATTTTCTCCTTAGGCAAAGAACTGTATATGCAGTGATTTGTTTTGACTTCTTTTCTAGTTAGTTAATTTATTTTATTTAATTGCGTATTCCACATTGTGTTTGTATTAGAGTGAGCAGGTCAGAGAAATTATATTTTGTTTTTTGGAAAAGAAGGATCAAACTTTTGATGGACTTTAGCTCCTGTGGGAATTTTTGACACTTTTTTCCTAATCAGAAGAATTTTAACAATTAAAAGCAGGTATTTAAAAAATTTCTATGCTGTGAAAACCTAATATATTTTGACTTTTATTTCTATCTAGGACAAAACAAAGTGGAAATATTGGAATGTATGATAGGGTTGAAATTCCAGTTTGCATCCATCTTTAGTAACCATGAAATAATGTTTATGTAATTCACTTGTTCTTTTCCACTCAGCACTAATATTCCTCAAGTCCTTTGCTTTAAGCTTATTTGTACAGATAGAAATTTAGAGATAAGAGGAAAACTAGCAAAAACAAAGTGAAAAATGGGTCATATTCTTAAAGTTGAGATTCAGAATATTGCTGAGGAGAACAGGCAGCAGTTCACCCAGAACAGCCACTTAATTTTTTCTTTTTTATGAATATATAACTTTGCTGTGAGAAATAGGGAACCTCATTTCTTTCTTTGTCATACATATACACAATTAAAATTAAGCTTTAAATTCAAACAATACAGAAAAAGAAAGGCAGCCAGAAACTGCAAGAGACAAACGAAACAATACAAAATAAGAAAATGGAGGGTTTTTTATGGTTTGTTGCATGCAAGTAAAGCCAGCATGCTGAAGTTGATTGCAAGCATCCTGGGTCTTAAATGTCTGATTATATAAAACTATGTGGTTCCTCTAAAATTGATGTCCTTAGCTGTTCTTCTAATTTTAAAAAAAGATACAATTCAGCTTGAATCTGACAATCTTTACAATTAGTACTTAACTGTCCATAAAAAGTATTGATTCCCTTAATGAACCTGCTGCAACCATTGTTTACTACCTTGAATTTAAAGGGGGGGGACACCCAAGCAAATCTCATGTTACTGTTTTTCCCACCTCTATAGTCCCATTTCTAATTACATATAGTTAATCAGTGCTAGTGTCTGAAAAAAAGCTTATTGAATGGAACAAGATGAAAGAGATGATACCTTCATGGTCAAACTAACAAAGGTCTAATATAACTCCTCACAAAAAGTTACAGTATAAAGTTTACTTTTAATTCAACCGAATGTCACACTCTAGAGTGTGCAGACCATCAAAATATATCTTAATGAGGGTAATTAGTCAGTTGTCCAGATATTCATGCTTGATTTAGAATAACTAAAACATGATTCAGAAAAACAGTGAAAGAGGAATAGCTGCTAAATGCATGGTCTTTTGAGAGCACGTTTAACATGCATGATGACTAACTACTTGCACTTCTCTATGGGAAGGTCTCCATCACAGGTTTCACAGCTTTGATTTTAAGAAACATCAGTCAAGTTCATCTCACAATTCCTCCCAGGTAGCAGATATAAACAGTCAACGGTAAATGCTAAGTAACAGAAGAACAGGTTGGGATTTGAGATTTCTGCCCCCCCCATCCCCACTCCCCAGTATCCTTTTTAATCAGCAAATGTTGACTGCTATGAGTCAAAAGTGTTTGCAGGAAAGTATCTATCATGACAAGTTCCCATGTCATTTTTTCATACCTACACTTTTCAAAATTGCTGATGTGTTCTACTTTGGCTTCTTATTGACAGGACGTTGCAATCATGAGATGCTCCCACTGGGGCGGGGAAGCCAGCATCTGTGGGTGACAGCTGGGTGACCAGGCAGGGTCTTCATCAGCATGAGTGTTGTCCCACCAATGCCCAAGCAGGGAAGGTCCAGTGACGGAAACCAGGGTCAACCAGCAGGACAGGGATCACCAGGCACCAGCAACAGTTCAGGACCAAGGTCAAGAAGGATGTAAAGACAGGGTCAAGGTCAGGGTGAGGTTGGTGCAAGACCAGGCACCACAACACTTACCTACAGCAAGGTGCATATCCCAAGCTGGTGTGCAGCCTCACTGTGTAGGGGGAGATAGAGAGGAGCCCTCTCACAGCCTGTTCAGAGCAGCCTGATCCACAATCACACAACTGTGACACGTCAGAGCTGACCTCCAGCACAGGCAGCTAAAGCCCTTCATGGGGGGACCATGTTGCAGAAGAGGATTACAGATAACGATGGTTTCAGGCTGATCAGGACAATTGGATCCTGTTGGTGTGCTCAAGGCAGCAACGAAATGAAAGAAAATGCTTCAATCTTTGTCTGAAATGACTACCCTTTTGAAATATAATTGAACATGTAGCTAAAAAATGTAAAACCATGTTTAGAGATGAAAAATTAAAGAAGAAATTTTGTTTGATATACTTGGCTAAATGTTATGTTTTGAATTTTTAATTAACTTTTTCAAGGTTTTGAATTTTCTCTCATATACGGGGTGGGTACTGTTTTGGTTTTGAGATTTGTGCTTGGTTTTTTGTTGTTTTTTTTTTTTTTAATATCAAAAACTCTGTTTGAACAAGAAAATTATTATCTGTGAAACTTTAGAGCTAAGGTGACTTAAAATATTCCAGACAGAGCACTGTGTGTTATGCTGGTGTTCCATCTTACCCTGACTTCTGCTCAGTCAGCCTGGAGGTTTGAATGAATTCAGAACAGTTTTTACAGGCAAGTGCTTCTTCTCAGATAATCTGTGACTAAAAGTACTACATGCTAAAACACATTTCAAACATTTGCATCCACACATAACTGGTATCTACCATTTTTCTGTCTCTCTACCAAACTCTTCATAAACCTATCCATATTTTTCTCTCATCGGGGTAATTACACATAAAATTCTGGATACAAATTATTTTTTCTTGATAGAATTTTTTTTTTTCTAAGTCAATAAGAACTTACACAATGAGTGGATTTCTGTAAAACTTTACAAATGTAGGTAACTTTGCTGTGACTCATGAACCAGAATGTTGTCTCAGGCTTTCAGTAACTTAATTGCCACACTTATAATTGTAGAGCAGGTAATATAGTTTGTGGACTGCATTCTCATCCATGACTCTTTTGTGGTTGCAATAACTGTGTAAAGGGATATTCCTTCTCTTTAAACAAGATTTTTCAGAGCAGTTTCAAAGCCTTTATACACAAGACTGCAATACAGTAAAACTTACAACCAAAGGCTAAATAGGCATTTGGAAGCTGTAGTTTGTGTTTATATATACATTTATTTGTGACCTTTTCAAGGTAAACCAAAACAATTTTCATCAAATGAAAAGTATGAAAACTGTTCTGTATTTTCCTTTTAATACCACAAAGACAATACTAAGAAATATGAGCACAGTTCAGTTCTAATAATTGGGTTCACTATATATTTACAGCATAAAATGTTTACTTTTGTGGTTTTGACTCTGTTGACTCTTTCTTTTTATGTATACATAAATTAATATATATTTACTGCTTTGATAACATTTTACTAACTAAATTAAAAAATGTCTTTTTTTATGCTATGCAGATTTGTGTTTCACGAACTCTTACATTTTCTAACTAGTCAAAATTCAACAAACAATATCATTTCTCCAGTATTTATGTTTTCAAGCTATACATTTGAATTTATTGTTCTGGTGAGTATCAACTCTTTGCTCAAGCTAGTATTTTTTAAGGAATTAATAGACATGCAAAATATTTTTCAGTATGTCTCGGAATTTAGGCTATAGTCAAGACTGCAGCTTCTTTCTGAGAGTGGGTGGGAATGATTTTCCAAGTAACTGGAATTCTTCAAGTGAGCATAAGTATACATTTCTCTCTGGGAATAATGTGCTTCAGCATAGTATAATTCAAGAACTAAGATTCCCAATTACAGTTGAACGAAAGTTCCCAATGTTAGCCTGTAGTATACTATCATTTTAATCATAAAAAATTACTAATAAATATGAGAATTATGGAATAGTAATATCCATTTCAAATATTATTCATTGAACTTTGATAGAGAGAGTAACAAGAGGAATGTTTCTTCTTTATTCTGTGTTTTTTCTAGTGTGTTGTATAATTCATATAAATCAGAATAGTGAGTTCCTCTGAAGCAGTAGGTGTTTCGTACTTCTAGGTGGTAAGGACTGGATAAGCCAGAATAGAGACTACAGAAGCATAAATCTTTGTTTCACAGAACTGGCCCTCCACTTCAAGTGCCAACTCTCCTGGGTCAGAGCAGAGAAGGTCTACCTGTGTTCTGAGCACTGTGTTGCAGCCCATGCTATCTGTTCCTAAGTTTCAGGGCTTGAGTCTACATGGGAAGTTTTTGTAGTGCTCCAGAAATGTTATGTCCACCCAATACAAAACTGGGTGAGAAAGGCAAAAATAATCACTACAAAAAGCAAGCTGCTGCAGGTTTTCTAAATATCACAAAGCAAAACAAGTAGCTGAAGTCCAAATAGACAAGCTTATCTGGGTCTTCATATTACAACTCTTATATGTTGCAAGGACAACTATATATAGTGGCAAGAACTGCATCTTTTTTCTGTCACTATAAATATATTCAGCATTCTTCCTGAGGGGAAATTGTGTTAAATTTGGAATTTGTGTGAAGCGAGTCTAGCTCACAAACCTTTAATGTATACTTTCTTATAACACAGATGCTTATAACATGTCCATTAGCTGACAGTGAAACAGAGCTCAGTAAATAACATCTTTCCCTGTGTGGTGGAGAGGAAAAGAGGGAATAAGGGGGCAGCAATGAAGGTTTTCCAACTTCTTCATGCCATTTGTCAGCTCAACAATCAGATGTTTTCCATCTACTGGATGAACTGTGAAGGGTATTTCTTTCCCCTTCTGACACTTATGTCTCTTAGAGGGTGATCCTACATTCAAAGTTACCCACATGTCAGACTCCTCTTACAAGACTTGAAAAACCCTGCCTCCACAACTCCCACAGTCCTCCACTGATTATACAGTTTTCTGATACTCTATGCCCAGACCCAAGGCTCCAGTGTTTTTTAGAGAGTGAAAAGAAATGAGGCTTCAAAATCCCCACTTTCTTCAGTCACTCCAGCTCACAGAATCCTAATGAAAACAGGCTGAAACAATCTTAATTGCCGCAGTTTGAAAACTTTAAAACAGATTGTTATGGTGAGGCAAAAATCCAGGAAGTTGATAATCTACACACTAAGCCTCAGCCCAGCGTGAATCAAAATGACAGTTATGAAGTCTTGGAAAATGGCAATTGTAATGAAAACGTCTACTGACCCTTGACTAATAGTGTCAGCAACCCAACAGTGCTTAATTATTAAAATCAACACATGTCCTGCATTGACAGCCCAGTGTTTTGAACTGCACAGTTCTGGCGAAGAGGAGGAAACAATAAATAGTAGTAGCAAACCTCCCTTCTTTATTCATTCTTATCTGCTCTCTTTTTTTGCTGATTCCCTTCCACAACAGAGTTAGAAAGGTCAGCATGGCTATGTTTTCCACCAGTTTGTTAAGAATCACTGTTTCCCCCAACAAACAACAACTGAAAACAATGAGGATGCATTTGTGTAACCTCTACCTTACAAAGGGAGGACATGTTGTGGCGCAATATATTGAACTCCATAATAATAATGTAGTCATAGGTTCCCAGCAAAATTAAAGTTGGTGGGGACAGCAGAAGGTCACTAGTCCAACACCCGAGGACATAAATTGCACTTTTTTAGTCTGCTGTTTAAGATCTTCAGGAGAAGTTGTCTTTATTTCTAGTGCTGCTAGGAATGTCATCAGGTAGGAAAAAAGCTTGTCCTATGACAAAACTGGCAGGTGTCAATTATCTTCAGAAACTGCTGTATGTGGTGTTACAGACTTCAGGCCAATTCTTCTGCTATAATGATATTTGCCCTTTTTTCTCTTCCACTTTTGTTTAAATGTTCTCCCCATTCCCCCTTTATTTAGGTAACAATGGTAGCAGAATCCTATTGGAAAAGTGTTATGATGAGAGCACTGGCAGGTCTGAGAAATTGATATTGGCATTCCTGAGCAGCTAAATAAAATGCTTACAAAGTAATCCAGAAATGCTCAGTTATCTGCTCTAAGTGATAAACTGTGTTAAGCAGGATGTGTAGACCTCTTTGTACACTTAACATGAATTAGTTAAGAGAAACTCATGTTTTCAATATGTGACATTTAAACATATTAAAAAAAAGTATGTGTTGAGTAAAATAACATATGTGCTCATAAAGACCTTCATATTTTATTCGTAAGGCCCTTCAATTCCTGGTAATTTATGTGTATGTGTTTATAAATAAATATTTATTCATATGTATGTATGTGTGTACGCACCTGTACATGCATGATGTCAGAACTCCAAGAGTGTTGGAAAATGTTAAGGTGGATGTTAGGAATGCTCTAAAACAGAACAAAAACTCTCATCTAGTAACATTGCTAGTAAAACACTGGAAAGAGTTGGCCCTATCAATGTGAAGCCATGCTCAGCATGGTTATCTTTCTCCTTGCAAAGGGACCTTCAAGCACTTACTGAGACTGATGTGGAAGCGTGGAATCCAGTATGAGAGCAACAGAGCTGTGGGTGGGTGTTAAGGGCAGTGTCTATCCAAGAAGCACCAAAGCAGTTGCACTTGGGCAGTAGTTGTGGGGACACTCTTCTGTCTTGAACAAGAGAAGAGGCCAGCTGGGTCAGTGTCCCCTAAAGCAGGAGACACCCTACAGAGCAAGTGTGTTTGGGAGGAGACCACCCTAACACCAGTTCTGCACTATAGGTATTCCCACTTCCGATCACTTCTCTTTTAGGTCCCAAGCCTCAAAAACTGTGCCACAAGTTTAACATAAATATATTAATCATCCCAGTGAAGTTGATGCAAAATCAAACTAAAGTAAAATTCCTGCAGGCTTGAGGTATATGTGGCAAATGAAATGCCAGCTCCGTTCACACCTTACTCTGTTATGGTATGGCTTCCTCATGACAGTAGTTTGAGGATAAAACCTGCGTGGTCACTAACCCTCCTGCAATTTATTTTGCTTTAATGGAAACGTGGCAAGGGTTCACTCAGATCACCCAGTAGCATCCTGGGCTTGGTGATCAGAGAATCTCATTGCAGAGATTCTCAGTTCTGCAGAGAACAGTTATCTTGCAGTACAGATGCAACTCTTGAAACTTAGGCTCAATAAAGTGTCTTTTTGAAGTTACAAAAGCCTTCTTAGAAAAGTGGACTTCAAAGCCTAAATCTTCTAGAACCTTCTAAAATGTCTCCATAGATTTAGGAAAATGCTAGTAACACTCTTCTGCGTCTTCCTGCTTCTCTTGTAAAATAGAGCAATCAAAATTCCCTTGTAATTTTTTCAGCAATTTTTTGAATATTATTCTGCATTCAGAATCTTGAAAATTAATCTGAATAAGTAAAAGATCAATGTGAAACATAATAACAGTTCTGATATACGGAAAATGTATTCATTTATTATGCCATTAGAACATGTGTAAATTTCTTTGTTGGCAAATAAAATCAGAAATATTTTATACCATATCAAGTACGAAAGAATATATTGTAAGAAATATTTTAACTACTACAAAACCAGAGAGGAATTGTCACTACAGCTCACAGATGCTTTTTTATGCTACCTGTACTCTCCTTACAGCATGGTAATGCATCAAGGTCTCATTTAGTTCTGTCTTTGCCCCTCAGAGCAGAGCATGGCTTTTTAGCAGCGGACTTTTTGGTGAGGTGAACACTTTAACGGTGACTTCTGTTTTAATAAAGATTGGGATTCTGTTTTTAAAGTTGTGCTCAATCTAATATCATAATCCACATTTCCTACAGATGGAAATAAACAAGTATTGCAATGAATATAGCTATCAAAGTCTATTAATTCCTGTGTGAGAGATTCTTCTTATTGAAAGGTCATGCAATACTCTTATATCTAGAGCAATATATAACAATCTTGCTTTAGCATTCATTTTAATACGTTATTGATAACCTGTCTGTAATAGCAACGTAGTAGGGAGAAAGTATCTCCCCTTCAATTTTCTTTTAGGACAAGTATTAAAAGACTCAAAGTAAAAAGTGCTAAATTTACTGGTTTCGTAACTTGTCTGACTTCAGTGTTTTACTCCACTGCTGAATTTGGTCCATTTGGAAAGCGTTATGATTTCTTACTGTAGAGCTGAATCTCCTTTTTTAAACATTCTCTTACAGCTGACATGCATGCTAAGTAATACAGCTGCAGCCATCTGTAAAAGCTTGGAATTAATTTTCCTCTTTATTGCTACAGCTTATTTCATTCCGCCTTTCCCTTTATATTTATAATACAGAAAAATTTCTCATTCCTTGAGAAAGCATTGCAGTTAGTTTCCTTCCTTTTTATATTACTTGTCAGTAAAGTAATCAATGCAACTGTTATCATCGGTACACACACTAACTACAGTATGAACATTGTCAGAAAAAATTTACTGAAATGGTAAATTAAATCAAGACATAAAGCAAATCTTTTCTGCTTTGCTGATGAAAATCTGAGCCTAGAAAATAAAAATGAAAGAGGTAGAATTTTACAGATGAGCATGTGGAGTAAAGGGATGAATAAGAAAAACGAGCTAAGGAAAATGAAAGTTACTACATAGCAAAAGCAGAAGTCTTTGGGGAAAAAAATGGGCCTTTTTTGTTATCCTATGTTTTAAAATGCATGTGTCAATACTGGGCAAAACTCATCTTTTCAAAGGAAAAAGCCACAGATGAGAAACAGTTACATTAAAGAAAGCTGTGAAAATATGAGGAAAATGTAAGGTTTTTTGTTTTGTTTTTAAAATCCTGATTTAAGACTAAAAGGTCCATGCTGAAAATAGCACTTCCCCTGGGCTTCAAAGTAAGAATACACCTAGAACACGGAAGGGGCTTAGGTTTACAGTTAAAAGCTTTTTTCTGAATCAAGCATTTCATCTTCATTGTACTTGTGTTAGTGTGAGGACTGAGTGGAGAGACCATCTGTGGATCGAGTTGTGTTTTGGAGATCACATTTACCACACAACTGAATTCCAAGGAGGAGTCTTCCCTACACAGATATACATATATATGTATCAGTGCATATATATATGTGTATTGTCCAATATCCATTTCACAGGGAGATGACTGTCAGTCACCTGATTGATACTGTATTCTCCTGCTCTGACTCTCTTCTACCTTCTACTTGGTGGAAGCCAAAGAGGAACAATAAGAATCACTGAGGCTGTGCTTGATGATGATTGCTATTTATCTCAGCTGTTCATATTCCTCTAATCTTCCTAGCATCCTTTACTGTACTTCGCTATATCAGCCTTATGAGGTACAGGGTATGGCTGTGGATATTTTTAGGCTCTTTGTCTAGCATGCTGGCATCACTGAATCTCATTATTTAGGTGAATGATGATTCTTGCTTGTCATTGTATAGGGAGACTTGGACTAGAATTGCCCCCAAAACTAGCAGAATAGTGTCTAAAATGTGAGTGTTGCTGTGATGTTTATGAATGAGTCCTAAGTGAACTCACACATGAAGTTTTTAACAAAGCAGGGAATGGAGTCAGCTGTTTTCATCCTGCGTTTCTACTTCAACTCCATTTCTACAGACATTTCCTTGCAGCCTCATGCAGGCTGCTCAGCAGTATGCAATGCAGGCACTGCCCTCTCCATTGCTGCACATGCTCCATTAAGTGAGCATTACCCTTAATGTGCCCAGACCTGAAAGATGGTATTTCTGTAACACAACATATTTTATTAACAGATTTAAACTTCATCATAGATTAGTATTAAATATTTAAACTTAGGTCTGCTGGAAGAAGGAACTGTTTCCTTGGGGTAGTTTCAAAATTATATCTAAACTGTTTTTCCTTTCCGTGTTATGTGGAGAAGCATTATTCTCATTTCATTCTCTACCTAATTTTTTTTACACAACCAAGAGTGACTGAATTACTAGTGACTACATTTTCCAGAGCAAATACATCTGCTGCTTGATGCAGCATTGTAAATAATGAATCTATCAAACACGTTTACACCTTGCCCTTCAAAAGAGGATGAAAATCATCTCTAGATTTTAACTCTGAAATATCTTAGAGTCTTTCCAGTGAAGTAGAAGCTCATTCTTTTTATTTAATATAACCACCTGACAAGTTAAATCTATCCAAGTTCTACAATATTTGAAATTAAATATTCCTTCATTAAAATTATCATTGCTATATATATCACCACAGGTGGTGTACCCGCAGTGATACAGTAGGACTGTTTGAGGAGGCAGGGGAAAATGCCACGAATGGGATCGATAAATTGGACCAGGACAAAAGCAAACCAGTCTGCTGAACAGGCCTCAGTGCTCCTAGTGATATCCTTACATCATGAAATTCCATCCAGTTCAGCGTGCTGCCTGCAGATAGTGCTTGGCACAAGTGAGGTGCTGAGGTTTGGGCCTCAAGACAAAGGAAATCAAAGACTGATTACCAGAAACGTCTTCCCAACGAATATATATCTCAGCCTATTTCTCAGCTCCACACTAGGTTTTTCTGTTCTGGTTGATGCCTTTAGCAGTGTCTTCCATTGTTTTAGCTATCATGAAATTAAAAGAAAGATATTTCATTCCCTCATTATCTAACTGAAGTTAAAAGTGGCACTTGTATCTCTCAGTTCAAGCTGATAATTACCTCCTCTCTCCGTTTCTGCTTGTCCCATGGGGGTAAGCAACTCCATCATCTCCCCTTTTTCTAACCTGCCCTTCTGCTCTTCTCATGCCCATCACATGTTTCCTCTCATTGTCTGACTATTTAACATAATCAAGTGAAACTCAGAACAGTTGTCTGCAGCGAGTATTTAGCCTGAGGTTGCTGTGTCTGTTCCAGATATGGAACAGGGCTTTTAAGCCTGCAAGCTCGTTTGTTTCCTACCAGCTGTATCAGCTGGTCTAATAAAGATTATTTCAGTTCCCTACAAATATAGCTTCATTTATACACTTAGACAGTCTTGGCAACAGTACAGCCACTCATCAATAAATATATACATAAATATGTGGAAAATTTGATGATTCACACAAACACATGTATATGTATCTGAAACATTTTCAACAATAGATGAAGCTAGAAAAAATCATTAATTTGGAGCTTAATTATTTGCTTCATTTTCTGATTGAATACATTTCATTTAAAATATTATTTTAATTTACTTTAGGTTGGTTTTACTCCTTCAAGATAAAATTAGCTAAAGTCTCTAAGAAGTTTAACTGCTTTAAGGTAAAAAGTACCAATGTTTCATAAAGAAATATGTCAGGCCTTCCTGAGTGTTTTGTGCCTGAAACGAGCTGATGAACATTATCCAGATTAGCTTATTTGAACTAGGGTTTTTGAAAGAAACAAAACCTAGTTGCAGTTTGACAAAGAGTTTTGGCATACTTGCTGATACTAAGAAAAAACAGAACTTCTGCTGATGTGTGTATAAAAGATGTTATAAAAAGGTATGGAAATTACAAAAACTTATCATCAAAACGATATCTGGTTTGTAAGATGGGATTTTCTGGCTTCAGTACCCACCAGATGAACTTGAATTGAAGCTTTTTTTTAATGAAATAGACCTTGTTGTCCACTTTGTCAATACTAAGGGTGATTTTCTGCCATTGGCTTATAGCTGGATTTTGTTACATGTATGACCACAACGAAATTCATTTAAGAAGCATGGAGTTGGAGAAAAAACGAATTGCTGAGATCAGAGAAGTCTGTTGTTAGACTGAGGTTGTAGTAATGAGGATTTATCAGTGCAGAGCAGTGACATTCGACACTAATTTTTTCAAGGAAAGAACTTTTTTTGAGCAATATTGTAGGCAGTCTCTCAATTAAAAATCTTTGTCCTAGTTAAGTAGCAGACATGAATGACAGCCAATTCCCAAGAGCTACAAGTCATATTCTGCAAATTCTGTCACTGTGGTCATTTATGCCTGTTTTTCTGACCAAGCAAGCTTTTAATACTTATACAGCCCTCGATTATTATACATAGTTTATGGCAGTGAGCTCGGTAATGGAACAAACAAACAATCATGAAAACGGTAGATAATAGATGTTTTTTAACAGCTTAGAACTCTTTGAAAGTTAGAAAAAATATGACTCATACTGTCTTTTGATCCTTGTTCTCCTTTAGTGTCTGAGAAGCTATGAACAAAACAGTGACTGGATACCTGCCACTCGAAAGAAAGCAAGTAAGAACATGAAGAATAACACAGGTATTCAAATATTTGTATTACATTGTGTTCTGTCATTTTTCAGGACAGCCCACAAAGTCAGTGATGTGTGTGTGACTGTTGAAAGTCACACAGAATTTATGGCAATGGGCACGTGAAGTACTCCATACTAAACACCACAATACACATTTAATAATTATTAGAAGTGTCTTTGAGTGAAATAAGATGCTCTGCTTTCAAAGTATACTAATGGCATTTGAGAGGTAGCTGAGTAAGGTACTTGGCTTTTGGCACTGGAGTCATCACAGCAAGCTTGCCTGCCCCCATCTAGCCCTCAGCCCACACTGCACTTCACTTTGTCCTGATGCGCCTTAGGCGGGAATGAGCAAGCAAAAATCAGCAGGTGAGACCTTTCTCAAGTGGCTTTTCTACCAAACCCAATGCCTTGTACTGCATCCTTATGCACCACTGGGAGCATGGGTGTAAAACTGTCAGCTTACACCCCAAAGCTACTTCTCAGCATCTTCCTCACAACAAAACCCTTAGTTACTCAGTTGGTTTTGGTTGTGAATACAGAACTGAGAGATGAAAGTCCTAGTTCTCTAACTACCATCTCTTTAGTCTACTTTTAAATAGGCTAGGCTAGGCTAGGCTAGAATAGAATTAGAATAGAATAGAATAGAATAGAATAGAATAGAATAGAATAGAATAGAATAGAATAGAATAGAATAGAATAGAATAGAATAGAATAGAATAGAATAGAATAGAATAGAATAGAATAGAATAGAATAGAATAGAATAGAATAGAATACTTCAGTTGGAAGGGACCTACAACAATTATTTATTCCAACTGCCTGACCACTTCAGAGTTGACCAAAAGTTAAAGCATATTATTAATAGCATTGTCCAAATGCCTCAAACACTGACATGCTTTGGGCCTCGACCAGCTCTCTAGAAAGCCTGTTCCAGTATTTGACCACCCTCTCAGGAAAGGAATGCTTCTTAATGTCCAGTCTAAATCTCCCCTGGTGCAGCTTTGAACCATTCTCATGCATCTTGTCACTGGATACCAGGGAGAAGAGCTCAGCACCTCCCTCTGCACTTCCCCTCCTCAGGAAGCTGTGGAGAGCAATGAGGTCTGCCCTCAGCCTCCTCCTCTCCAAACTAGGCAAACCCAGAGTCCTTAGCCGCTCCTCACAGAACACGCCTTCCAGCCCTTTCACCAGCTTTGTTGCCCTGCTCTGGATGCATTCGAGTACCTGAACATCCTTCTTAAATTGTGGGGCCCAGAACTGCACGCAGCACTCCAGGTGAGGCCGCACCAGCACTGAACACAGCAGGACAATCGCCTCTTTTGCCCTGCTGGTTATGCTGTGTTTGACGCACCCCGGGATGTGGTTTGCCCTCTTGGCTGCCAGGGCACACTGCTGACTCGCGTTGAGCCTGGTGACGGCCAGCCCCCCAGATCCTTTTCTGCAGGGCTGCTCTGCAGCTGCTCCTCTCCCAGTTTATACCTGTGCCCAGCCTTACTCTGTCCTAGGTGCAGAATCCAGCATTTTGACTTGTTAAATTTCATCCCATTGATGCAATTGGTTGATGCATTGCTTTGTTTTGATACAAAACACCTCAGTAACATAAAGGCTAATGTTTAGGCAGAATATTTGTGGCTGGTTTGCTGATCACTCTCCTAGCTGCAAGTGTTACATATTGCATATTGCAAGTTCAAACTGGCAACCTTGACCAGTAGTGCATAAAATGCCCAGAGAGAGGCCTGTTGGAACAAAGTGGTAGACCTTTGAAAACAGTGTGTGCCAAGTCTGATGCCAAATGAACATATAATGATGCAGCCCAATATGGGCCCAAAATAAACATGCCATCTGACACTGAGTCTACACTTCCACAATAAGCCTCAGGCTTGCAACATGCTTAAGTCTAAATCACTGCAGAAACTGTTAACCAGACCTCCGCTCAGACTATGCCTAACAGTGTTAATCCATCTGAGAGTTGTGAGTGTGTTATAAGAGAAGCTGTTCTTTCTCTTTGGTTGGCAATTTTTTCATGGGAGTACTGTTACAGGGTGAATACCTAGATGTAATTTTGAAAGGATCTGTAATGACAAATTAAAAAGTGGAATGAAATCTAATGACTGGACATTAATTTCTCTAAACATTTGAATGAGCAGACCATAGTGCAAGGTTAGAAAACTTCCCAGAAATTATCACAGAATCATCTAGGTTGGAAAAGACCTTGAAGATCACCTAGTCCAACCATTAACCCAACACTGACTATTCTCAACTACACCATATCCCTAAGTGCTATGTCAACCTGAAATCATTCACAGTTTTCTCTGTTGTGTGTTGTGGATTTAGACCTTTGTTTAACAGCAAAGAAAATGTTAAATTAAATTGAAAATGCTGTCCTTACTCTTGACAAAACAGTTAAATGCAATTATACTAATTTTTTAAGTCCAAGAATGTACATTGTACACACTAAAGGTGATTGTTTTATGTTACAGAAAAGGTCAGGCTTAGCTTCGAAAAACATCAGCTGCCTTTCTCTTTCATTAATATAAAAATATCTTTGTTACTTTTAAAAATGTAAGATCAAATTCTCAGTCTCCTAAACTTCATCAGGTTTTCTGCAAGTGCTTGTGCCCCAGACATACTTTTAGCAAGATACTGAATTGATAAGGAAAGCAAGAGATACACTTTCCAGTCACATGAATAGAAATGGGTTTTGGAAGAGAATACTTCAAAATATCACTGCCTTGCTGTAATATTTTTTTTCAGTCTATCACAGCATGTCATAAAGGAACTAGTGTGTAGAGAAAACAAAACTATCTCCTTTTTCCTACATGTGTGGCTTCACACTGCCATATTAGACTGACCACTTCTCTGAATCTCTTGAGCTACCTGCAAATCAATATGTAAAAGTACACAGAAGTGTACTTTGTTCTTTGAAAACCTAAGGATGAAGATATTTTCACTATGGATAGTGTCCTTTCTGGAATATTATGGGACAAAAGGGCACCAAGTTGCCATCCAGAAACACTTAATCCATGCTTTCCTGATGTCTGCAGCCCTATCCTGATCCCTTGGATGCTGACAAGGAGTTCAGGCATGATCAGGGCTGTTGGCGTTTGGCTTGCTGTGCAGGGTCTCCACATGTGAGACCATGTGCTCCACTGTTGCTGCCTGTGCCTTGAAACTTTTGACATAGTATAAAAGACAGAGGATTGCACAGCCTACAAAGTATTGCATAGGGGTAACATAATTTATAATGATGAACAATATGGTCCAAATCATCAAAATTGCTCACAGAAGGGGAAGAGGAAATGGGTGCTATAGGGACCAATTGCTCCCCAAATTTCCCCTTCTCATCGTGCTCTCAAGGCTAGGAAATGGCCTCTCCAGTACAGGGGATGCAGTAGACAGTATTTGCTGAGTTCCACCTTCTCCTGCAGGGAGTGTTGGTTCTTCCATGAGCAGCATGAAATATCATAGTGCAGGTTAGTTACACTTCCTTTTCAGTTAACCTTGCTGTGCTAGAGATGAGGTTTTCAGTTTTCCAGAATTTCATGCTTTTCATTTGTAACAAATGTAACAGAGCTGCAGCACATCATTTGGGATGGAAACATGCACACAGGTGTTAGTAGCTCTAGAAGGTATAAATATTCAGATTAGTCTTCTTTTAAATGAAAAATGCCAGTATACTGATTCAGAATGGTTTGCTGTGAAATATAGGATCATCATCACTAAAAGGACCTAAAATAGTCAAAAAAAAAAAAAAAATCAGTGTTTCTTCTCGATTTTAAGAGATTTTGTTTTTTCAGAATAATTTTTGTTTTTAACATTTTAAGATGTTATGTTTCTTTCTACTTCATGACAAAATATATTTCACTTTAAGAAAAATCTGTGGGGACAAAAAAATATTTCCTGTCTTCCTGTAGTGTCGATGGTCTTCTCGCATGACATTTTATTCACCACTGCATATCTACAGCTACCATGGATGTGCCTGAATTCAAATTTATGGAACTGCACAGGTATAAAACTGAATCACTCTAGTGATTAATTAAACCCACTGAATTATAATGAAAGCCAAATCTAGAACTGTGGAAAGCACTTTAGTTCAGAAATGCTGGCAGAAACACATTTAAAGTAAAGATAGGTTTCATCTTCAAAGTGCATTATTTGAATTGATTGTGTCACACCCACAGAGGAGAAAGCACTTTACATTTCAAGTTATCAGTGGCAATGCTCATAAGTTAAACAATGGCACACCCAGACTGAAATATACTTCCATCCCTATTCACTCATGTACGTTGTTCCTTATGACATGTTATATGACAATGTTCTGAATACTACATTCAGTGCTGCCAAGTTAGGAATAAATTTACCCAAGCTGTTAATCTTTGCTATAAGTCCTGGACAGCTTTTTGTTGGTGGGGTTTTCTTTTCGTGTTGTGGGTTGTTTTTTTTTTTTCCACAAAGCTCTGCAATAATCTTAATTTCTTTCTGCTACCAACAGGAGATAATTACCTTCCAGCATTGCTATCTTCTTCACTGAAAACTGACACTTCCTTCTGTTTTAGCATCAGTTCATTGTGTAGAATTCTTTGTAATGCTTTAATTAACCTGGCATGATGATCTCAATACAGCCCCAAATAAAATTAACATCAAACACTCATATGGAATTGTTCTATGAGATAGCTTGGGTGATGAACATATACCATATGGTAATCTTTAAAAATAAAACCTGCCAAATAGCATATTTAATGTGACTATCCTGGCATACTCATAAGGATTGTAAAAATCAAAAATAATTCTGAGCACTGCTCACTTCAAAGGATCACAAAATATTTTATACAAACTATCTATCTTTCTAAAATCAGTTCACCTACCACTTAAAGCAGTCACTTCTGCAGTGAAATGCAGCAGCTATTGCAGTAAAGCACAGCAAATTGGAACAGCAATTTTGGGGCAGGTAATGAAGACAAATGGCATATCTTGTTTAAACTGCAGGGGCAGAAGGTAATTACCCAAATTTGGAGCTAGCTGAGATACCAGACCTAACACCTCTCTTGCAGAAAAGTGTCAGTCATGATTTTATAGCTGGGTAACATTAAACAGAACATGAGCAAAGCCTGGTATTTAACACCAATTGGGTAAACAAGTTGGATTCTGGGGGAGAAGAGTTCCTGCTTACATTTATATGTGCAATAAAATCAGTCATGTCTTCACTGTACCCAATTGCTGTTTAGATGACAATTTAGAATTGATTTTATGGGTATGATCTAAACTGAAATCAGTAGAAAAACGTTGACTGGCTTTGGATCAGGTCTTCTGTCAGCTCTAGTTTGTTGGAGAGGGGAATTGTACTCTGGATTATTACCTCATAGCAGTGTGTTGTATACTGAAATATGCAAATGGTAGATATGCAAGAGCAACATAACCAATCAAGGCAGGAGCTTTTTCTTTAATGATAGTCATTGTACTTTCCTAGCATCTTGCTGTGCCAGCTGCTTGGCTGGACTATTCGGAGTGGTTTTGTAGTTGCTTCTGGCTAATGCACGTAGCTCTTTGCAACCCACGTACTGTTAGGCTGAGGATCCAATTTACAAGAGTTTTTTGCTCTTTCAAACCTCAGTAAAAAGAGAGAAAAGTGGTTCATCCTATGTAGGGTCTGAATTACACTTTGGAGCTGCTCCTTTGTACTGACGAAGGAGCCACACTGCCCACTGTCCTAAATTTGCTGCTCAGTTAACTGCCTGGTGTTTCATGGGGTTAACATAGGCCTCAGATCTTTCAGCAACCAAAAGATGATTCACTTCACCTTACTTTACAATGTAAGAAACTCACATTATCTCACTTACCACTTTTGCTTGCATTATCATGACACAGTAGTAACATTACAGCTACTGTTGGCAGCTTACCACTGAACATTTCACACACTACTTCTATTCTGATTAAAACATGAGCACAGTGACGTTCTTACCTTCTGAAAATATACTCTCCTTTTCAGCTTTTTTAAATATGCTGACCTCCAGGGGAAAAAAAATTCTTATCCATTACAAAACTAGCTTTTGTAGCACAGTATAGTCCACTTTACGGAGATTCATGTTTATCTCACTGTTACATATCATTAGAGTCACCTGCCTTAACGTCCTTCCATTTACCTGAAGCAACTGTGATATTTCAGCATATCTTTTATCAAATCTTTTTAATTGGTGCAGCCAGCTTCCTGACTGGCTTTGAATAAGCAAGGCAGGAGCAAAACTTGGTGTCAATTTATGACTATTTTCCTTTTTAACTCACCTCTAATTATAACTGAAGGAAAAAAAGATGGCAAAAAATCATCTCAACAAATTACCTTAACAATTACAATTGTCCTCCTAAAGCAGAATACCCACTCAGTAGGGGGAAAGAAGCCCCTTGTGTTCCCTGAGGTTAGTCTCATTAAAGTTGCTTTCCTGATTATTCAGGGTTTCTGTAAGTACTTTCAACTTCCTTAAACATTTGAAGATCCCTGTAGCTGTCAAGAGTCTGAAAGCTTTACTGATGCTCACCCCCACGGAGAACTTAACTGTTTTCCTTCTTTTCAAATTCAAATGGTATTTCATAGACAGACAGGATTCACCTTTAGTCATTCCCTTCTTTTATTTTAAAATCCAAGATACATAGACTGATACATGCACCTTCACAGAGCTTCACTAAAATCACGGGGCTATGCCGATATGGACCTTCACTTGCAAGGAATTGGATCAGAATTGATCCATTGCTGTCTTTAACTCCTCTCATTTATATGCCATAAGTAATGCCACAGCACATAATATCTTTTCCCCTTCCTTTTCAAATGCCATCTATCTAAGCTTGCTTACACTAAGGTTTCTGTTCCAGTTCTGTCTCTAACATGAATGTAAGTGTAATGCAAAGAAGACCATCCCTCTGAGGATTGTATCTGGCTTTTACATTAATTAGGGCAGCTGACATCAGTGTTAATTCATTCCCTAATTATTTTAGCAAAGCTTTTAGTCATTTAAACACACACACACACATTTTCAAAGTATAGGGCAAGTAGGATCATCTGGCAGGAGGATACCAGTGACAGCAAGCGTCACATTAAACTGCAAAAAAGGGTTTAGGTTTTAGCTTAGCTTTGTTTTATCTTAAGTAAATTATTGTACTTTCAAACCTTGTTAATTTCCAAGATGGAGAACTATCAACCTCTAATTTATATTTGTGGTCGCATTCTATTTTGGGGGTTGTCCAAACTTTGCCACTTCTGAGCAGTATGACTAAAACATCTGGATCTAAATCTCAGCCATAAACAAGTTTGAAAGTGAACAGGTTTGTCTTATAACAAAGAGGTCTGAAATGAAAGCTTCGTAGGAGCTAGGATCCATTAAGTGGGGTCATTCCCAAGTCTGAAATTAAGCACATCCAAGGTCTTTCCCAAGTGGGACTTTAGCCTCAGCTTCTTTTGTTACATAGAAAGAATGTTTCTGTTAAGCATCAACTTCCTTTCTTGTATAAATTTGGGAACTTAAATATTTAGTGTTTGTGAAAGACTTGAAATGTACTTTTTCAGAATTTAGTGGTAGAGTAAGAAAAGATCAGGTTTAGTGAAGATGCCCAGGGATTGCATCTCTCCTATTAATGTAATATAACTGATGCATATTCCAGATGTGGGCCATGCTGTTTTGCTTTATGACTCCCCAAATAAGGAAAGCACCTGTATTGGATCCTGTAGGAGTCTATTCAACATCAATTCACCACTGCCTGTTGTTCTTGACCTAAGCAGCAGGCCTATGAGGCAATCCAGGGCTTGTCAACATTTGGTTGAAATTAATAGGGCAAATGTTTGAGCTTTGAACCTGCTGCAGCTTTTCAGCTTTGTATCTTCACTATGCACTCTTGTATCAGTAAATGTAAATATTCCACTCCCAGTGTAGGTAAAGTATCCTCATATTTTCTTGTATTTCTATAGTAGATAAAAGAAGAGAAAAAAAAGCCCAATATATGGTGGCAAAGAACAAACAGTGTAGCTAAGCAGACTTGCTAAAGAAAAATGTGAAACAAACAGCCTGAAGTACAAACACAGCCTGTATCTGAGCAGGAAAGGGACAGATATAGTCATAAAGAAAACAACTTAAAGTCTTTTCATTCTTGTTTTTTACCTAAGTATATCTAATCGTGCTTTGGTTTGGTTTACAGACTGATAAATTAATTCCAAATTATTTCAAGTGCTGGCTTTTTGCCATTTTTACATCTATTTCATGAGAACTTCTATCTATGACTAGAAATATAGTTACCTAGTTGGGGCTTATTTTTAACTAGCTTTTGAGTGATAATGAATATGCTAACATATTCTAAGATTCCCTAGTTCTGATTTTAAGCCTTAGCATATGTATACTCAGAAAAAAACATATAGAGCTGCTTACACTTCATTGTAACTGATGTAATTCTCATATGATTTACATCTGACATAATAAATATTAAAATCTGGGGCAAGATGGTTGATGATTTTCAGATCAGCATATGGTGATCTAAGTTAGGACTGCCATGGTCCAGCCCTGCCATTTATCGGTGGTCATCTGTTTCAGGCAGCAGTGCTCCTGCAGTCACACAGTCAGCCGACTGAGGCAGTACATTTGGCTAAACACAGTCCTGCTGCAGCAGTGCTGGTTTAGTGTCTGTGGAATTGCCATGCAAAATGGATCTTCAAAAGAATATCCTCGAGAAGTGCAATGTTTGAAGAATGGTTCAAGAAAGCTTCTGACACAACTTTTAAATTGCACAGGGAACAACATGCTTTTTTAGTGATGCATCAAAGGAAGTTTCTACATAGGTTTTATTTATGTTTGTCAAAAAGATCTTTAAACGTGCTCAACAGGGACCCAGGGCCCTTGGCCATCAGGTGAACTTGACATACCCTCACCTCCCAAAGTCCAGCTGCCACAGCTGCAAGCCAGAGCATGGCTTTTTTGGGAGTTTTCCAAGGGGTGGCTCCTGGTGAAGAAGGCGCTGGAGTCCAAAGTATTGGTCCCTCCTCATAGGTCTGCTTCTGGGTACAGCAGTAAGGGGCGCTGGAAAACGAAGTTATCAATGGCCTGCTCCTGTGTGGAGGTTTTATGAGTTCTCATATAAAATCAGTCCAACAAAAGCTGTCATCCTTGGAGAACTGCAGCAGCCTGGTCATGGTCTGTTTTTTAGACAATAGAACTGTGTTCATGCATTGCAAATAACACTTAAACTGTGTAAACATCAACAAGCAGTATATCGCTCTTTGGGGATTTTTAATAACTAGGTGTTTTTAAAGCTTGTGTTTTTTCTGACTTAGAGTATCAAATATGGTTGACGAAATTTTTTACATGTTTGCTTTTTTAGATAGTTATAGTCATCTAAAGAAAGAAGCTGGAAAAAGAAACCTCTCTTCCATTTCACAAGGTTTCAGAAAATTATATCGCAGTTTATAAAAGACTAATGGTCTCCAGTTCTCTCAGAGGAAGGCCAAATTACAGGTGCAGCTGCATAAATACATAATATGCATATTAATTATACTAATATACAAAATAATGTATCATTGCACATTTTACATATTATGATGTTTATATTATATGTATAAAATTAAACATACATATTTTATGTATGATATGATGTGTAAGATTCATCATCTAAATTTATTCATAAATTAGACATTACATTAATTATATTATTATTAATAATAATATATAGAATTATTATTAAATAAATATTATGCAGATATTCCCTGTACAAAGCAGGCAATTAGAAATCTCTCTCCTCTTTTCTACCTCTTACCACAGGCACCAAGCCTTGGGACCTGGTTAGAAAACCAGATTTTTTTCATAAAATATATATTGGGGTTAAGAAAAGTTCAAGAGAAGAGATGAGCCCACAGGGAACAGAGATGAAACACAGCCAAAATACAACTCCAGTGATAAACAGCAGCAGCCCATCTGAATTGAAATATTTTAATTTTCTAACCAAATATTTTATTTAGAGAATTTTTTTACCAATTCCCTACCTCCATCCCCACACACATTTTTTCTGGGATAAATAAGAAATTTTTACAAAAAGTCACTTAACAACATCCCAAACTTTCCTCCGAAAATCATGTTAAATGCATAGTGTTCTTAATGCATCAGTTGATAGGGAGGAACATACAGGGTGGTGCAGGCTTCCTGAGGGGGAATGAGTCTGTGTTCTTGGTCTTCCATTTTGTAATCAGTCATGGAAAACACAGAGACCAAGAGAAGGAGAAGAACTTACCATGTTGGACTGAGCTTCATCAATGACAAGAAAGTAAGAGGCCTTTATCCTAATCAAACACAAGTGTAAGGTCTATGTTTTTTAAATAAAACAAATATGAAAACATTAGGGCTGTTCTTCATCTGCTCAAAAAAACCCTACATGTCTTTGTATGTCAAAACATTACAGAGTAAGTAAAAATTCACCCCCATTACATAGGCCCCGTAAATGCATTGTCAACATTGAAAAATTAAGACAAAACAACTGACACAAATCACTGCAAAATTGAAATTGCCATGTAGCATCTGCAGTTTCAAAGTAAACAAAACATGAAGTTTACTCCAGTGACATGTATATGCTCTAATTTAGAGCAAGTTTTTTAAAACCTTTCATTAAATTTCCAGTCAATGAAATAATGAAACCATATGGAGATTTGTGATGTACTTATATACCAAATTTTTGTGCAGCACAATTGAAAATAAAATAAAAATGCTGAAGGAGGAAAGGACTGCCAAAGAATGTATTTAAATATCAGTCTGCAGGACAGCAGGGTCTTTAGTATTTATATTAAAAGTTTGTTTACTTTTTAATTTTTCATGTGTGCACAAAGATGGTTGTGGCTAAATGGACTGTAAGAAAACTGTAAATAAAATGATAATGCAGTACTTCTACTTAACCTGAATGGGAATAAAATCTTCTATTGAAACATCTCTGAATGAAGAAGAAAATGTGTTGGAACTCAATTGTGTGCCTAATAAGACAACTGCTGAAGATTTGGCTGTGCTTATATTGGTCAGATGATAGGCTCAGGACAGTCCTTAGAAAGCAATAGCAGTTCTACGTCATTACCCCTCAGGACAAGAGGATATACATGCATAGTAGTCAGGACAGACTATACGAAGCATTGTGTGATTCCACATGATTCTGCAATATGGTCATGGTGGTGCCCTTTTCAGTTGTTAGGACTGCTGTCTGCACACAAGACTTCCTGGAGTCCTCATGAACCTCTGCCTTTCCCAAGAAGATGATGTTCCTTGGAAGAGATGGATTGTCTGTGCACATGAAGAATGTGTTACTCATTCACTGTTAACTGATAACTACAAGCTGTTATGCTGATTGCTTATACAGCAAGTCACCATACAGTGCTTTCTTGTTGAATGCCCTCAGTACTCTTCTTTAGGGGACACTGGGGACAGTGAGGATTTCTGGGTGTATGGCAAGTGCTGATGAAAGGTTTGACACTGCTGTGGAAAGTGCACAAAAATACAAAGTGGTGTTGGGATCACTACCTGAACAGACCTTCTGTGTGAGACCACTCAGAAATAAATGAGAAATGTGGTAACCTTATATCTGAAAAGTTTTTTTATACAGTTCCAGTGTTTCCTGGCAACTTGGATCTTAGAAAATATTTTTCCATCTTTTTTAATACATTTTTCATATGGAAAGCATTACTGGTCTCCAAGTGTGATCTTTAAATCTGTCAATTCATAATCTTGATAATTCAGAATAACAGCTTATCACAAGTTATGAAAGAATTAAACCTAAAAATTCTGCTGCTATTACACCAACTTGTCACTGTAAATGGAATGATGGATTTCAGTGCACTTCCTTGATAGAAACTTAAATATATAAAATTGGTATCAATTATCTCTGTTTGACACCATCATATTAATCTTCTTACTGACTACTGAAATAGGCCATCCTAGACAAGTTATACCTTTGTACTCCTTTCAAGTACATGCATTGTGCAAGAGCTTTCATTAACATTATCATGCCCCTTCAGCCCACTTCTCAATAACTCAATACCACCCAATTACTGACATAAAAGTCTGTCACTTTATTTACAACTCAGGAGTCTCTGGAAAGGCAGTATTAGTTGTGCATAATGGAAACAATCTCAGATCTAAATTAATAGGAATGTTGAACTGACCTTGTGGATATACGGTTCTCTCAAACTATTCATATATCTGTATTTCACCACTAAAGAGTCTAATTATTCCTTCTTTTTTTCTCTTTTTGAGACATAAAAATTCCCTGCTCACTGAATATAAAAAGTAACACTTATCGTTCACAGGCCTAACAATATACTTTGTAAAGGTTTCTCTGTCCTTCCATTAATTTGAGGAGATCTGCCCCATTTCTTTTGAAATGTCAAAGGAAAATTAAATAAAAAACCTTGCAAGTTCCCAATTTACAAAATGTCTACTGACTTCATAGTTTGGCTATGGCATGTACTTGCTTGATTTGTAAGGTCTCTCAGGGAGCACAAGCAATAGAACAAATTGCATCTTTATCCTTTTAAGATCAATAGGTAATGTTTAGATTGAACAAGCCAATACTGTGATATAACCATGGAGTTGCCTGGAAAGAAAAAAAAAAAAAAAAAAATTAAATGTCAGTTTTGTCTCTGGGTGGTTCAGAGAGAACAACAGATAATACTGATAAATGGGAAATTGTGTTAAAAAAGAATTTCTGAATGAATACAGAAATTTGGTACAGTGCTTTTCTAAAGGTAGACATATTCCAGAAATACTCAGGACACTGTCAGATTTGGTTATGAGTTGATGAAAACTCTGTATAGAAAGGCACTAATTCAGCTCTTGACCTAAAAGGCCTCTATTTATCCAAGAGAATCCTTATCCTCCATAGTCACTTGTTCCATTTCTCTCTTATCTCCAGCCAAAACTATTAAACTTCCTTTGTCTTTTCCCATATCCTGACACATCCAGTTCTTACTGTAACTTGTGGGACAAAAAGAACTGATACTTTGCATGATGTAATGAGTAAACAAGCTGTAGGTTTTGGGTTGTTGCTGTGTTAGTTTTCTTCTTCCCTCTCCAGGGTCATACTTGTTATATCCAAAAATATAAAAATTACACAAACTCAATCATCCCAGTTGAGCTCAGGACATGCTTAGTTCCTCTTCACTTATCACCAGATCTAACAGTGTCTCATTTCTATTTTGAGTCTTAATGTTTCATAACCCATTTTATCTTCAGACTGCTTGAACACTCAGATGAACATGTTCTGTTATGTATGCCATCCAGTGATCATGCATTACTTACCCATTCCAAATAGATTTTCACGATTTTTTCCTTCTTTTTGTGGTAATTCATGCAGAAGACATGGTATATTATCATTTGAGGTGGTCTTCCTTACTCAAGTCACAACTAAGAAATATTCTCTTTCTTTTTTTCCTCTGATATTTTTCCCACCATAGGGAAATGTATCTTCCAGCCTGACTACTGAGGAAATGTATCTTCCAGCCTGACTACTGAAATCAGATCCCTCCTTCTCATTACTTTTGTATTTGTAAAACTCACTAAATCTTGGGTTTTGATCCAAACCTCAGTAAAGCAAATGCTTCAGGGGACTTAGACTGATATGACCATCTCCCATTCTTCTTTCTTCTGAAGTATGGAAAGGAAGAACATTGGTCTTAATTAATGATGGATTCATTCATTTACTTGACAATTTGCAACTCAGAATATTCAAGATGTGTGGTCTACACATCTAGTTAAAACCTGAATGTATCTAGACAAGAGATTATGTTTCCTTTTCAGCTATCTTTTTTTTTCTCTCATCTGGTTTTGTGGTTTTTATGCTTCATCAGCTCTAGAGTTAAGTTGCTAATAACAAGCATCTTCCCTTAAATAGTGTAGTAGACTATTCAAGGCATTTGCAATAGCAATAAAAAAACAATAAATCAGAAGGAATCACCCGGAAAAAAAAGCAGCTAGAATAAAACCACTGGGCAAACAGGCTGTCTGATGGCTAAAATGAAGAGTGTAGACTCCAAGCATCTCCTACAGTCTGTATAAGGAAAGTCAGTTGTAATACCCAGTAATTAGCTATAGGATACTGATCTGTGTTCTGAAGGGACCCCTGTATTTACAACTCTGATGAATAGTTTTATGGCACCATCTCCTTTCAATCTTTTCTCAGTGCACCAGGTAGTTAATACAGGCCAGCCAGATCTTGGAGCCCTCTCAAAGCTTCTCTGCAGCACAGGTCAACTGAATTTCACTAGACCCCTCTCCTCAGGACAGGGACTGAAGGTTTCATTCCTGCCACAGAACATGGAAATACAGAGGAAAATCTGAAGATGGGTGATGGGGCCAGGCCAAGAGCTTCTCTTTCTTCTAGAGAAGATGAGGTCCATGACTGAGGCTGGAAGGGGCTCATACTCTAGGCCTAGCGACCACATATCTCAAGTTCTTGTTTGGCAGTAATGCTAGCTGGGGCTCTCAGGTGGAGGGGAGTGAAGAGAGCCTTCTCATCTTGCCACCTCAGTGCATGGTAGACTCAAACCACTGCCTTGCAGTGGCTCACATGGCCCGTGTGGGAATGCAGGTGACCTAATCACTTTCTGAGTCTATAACCCTGTTCCACAGACCATACAAAAATATGCATTTCCTAGAGTTTATAGCAAAGCCATGGTCTAGCCCATAAAGAACGTTGGGCTCAGTGTAGTGGGTGAGTAGGTGAGATGAGATGTCCTATGATGTTGGTCAGATAAATGATCTAAGGGTCCTTCTGGCCTTATGAGTCTATTATATCTCTCTATGAGTCTATTATATCACACTCTTCACCATCATAGACCTAAAATATGTGAGTGCCCTACCATTGATAGATGTACTGAATGTTTTTATAACCTTGCACAAAGCATTTTGATTGCAGACAATTTGTGATTTTATTCCCTGTTAGTTCTGTTTCCATCAAATCGACTTTGGTTTGACAAAATAGCTCTATTTATGTTGAAGGTCACCCCTTCATAAGCAGTGATTAGTGGAATCTTTTTTACAGTTAATCCTTCAAAGACCTTTATTTACTATATTCTTGACTTTGCATCTTCAAAACTATTTATGAGTTTCATCATTTAAAAGCTCAGAACCAAATCCTGCTGTCCTTAATCCAGAAAAGCTGTCTTTTAAAAGATGGAGCTCTTTTAGAACCTCAGAATTTGGTGCTTAGATTTCTTCTTTCTCAGTAACCATTAAATCTGTAAATATTTTCTTGTCAAATGGCAACCTGCATAGAAAAAAAAATAATCCTGTCCTAGTTCCTTTCAGTCCACACCTGCAAAAGCTAATTGTAAAAAAATATTATTAACTTGACTGTTGACTGTTCTTGCATAATAAATATAGTTAGATTGGCTTTTATCTTTTCAGTTCATTGCAGCATGATCATCAATGCAGTAGGTTTTAATACTAGATAAACAAAGTACGGAGGGGTTAACCTCAGTATTTATATAATACCTAATAATACATTCAGCAAAGAATCCTTAGAGCAGGAAATCTCTTTTTCATTTACTTAATAAAAGTTTCATTTACTTAATTGCATGACAATATGTCCTTACAATTTTGCCCAGATCCTGACAATTCAAAGATAATGCATGATAGCAAGAACATGGGCTGTGTTTACACATAATTTGAAAGTGATTCCAATTTATTTTAAGTATTTCAAGGATTAAAATGACTCCTCTGCCCTTGCTGAATCTTGTGACTAACTGCAAACATTTTGCTTCCCTGGTCAGACCACCTCCATCAAGGGTTATATTCCTGGGCTAAAGGCAGCCAACCTCTTAAATGGGACAGACAGTGGGAAAGAACTCCTGCAGCAGCAGATAGCAGGCAGGAATAACTCAGGAACTCTGGATTAGGACTAAAGCTGTCCTCATTCCCTGTGCCTCTGCAATGAGCGCTGCCAGATATGGAAGTAAAACTTAATGAATCCCACTTTAGTCCTGGCCTCTTCTGGGACAGAATCACTAAATGCATCTGCTTATGCTAGGCCGGAGGTAACGCCACTAGCCATCCCGTAGATGTGTGACATAATTGATTGTTATCACTTTAAAAATATACATAACTCCACTTATTTCCTTACAGATCATTTAGATATTCAAATTACCAAGCTTTTAGTGCCAGAAATTCAATTAAAGGAGTAAAAACTCTATGTTGCAATAAACTTTAGTATTTGAAATAGCTTAATAAAATGAACTTCATCTCAGAAGTTTCTTGCACTTTAATGCATAACTTTTAATTATTTCATTCTGAATTAACAGAACTTGTTAAAAATGTCTAATTGTTATTTATAACAGAGTGAGGTATCAGGGTCTCTGCCTATGAAAGCACATTCAGCTTGGTATTATAGGCCTTCCTTGGATTAACTGAAGATGCTTTACAACTATTAGTCCCTTACAGATGGTTGAACACAGAAGTCAATGCCTTGCTATTCAGAATAACAGATTTTACTTAGCCAACAGAATTGAAAAATCACGGCAGAAGATGAAAAAACCCATCACTACCGCATCTGCCTTATAAAAGCTGTTCTCCTCAGGCAGTGCAAGCAAAAGAAAAATGTGGCCTATATGGTTGCTTCACCTCTAGCAGTGCTTTAGTTTTCCTCTCTGTATATGGTAACACTGTGAATGTTATGCAAACCAATTACTTTAAATGACTGAATGAAAAATATTAGTTGTTTGGGGGTTTTTTGCAGCAGGTTCAAACCCAGTGCTTAGATCCCTGGTGTCATTCTTTTTTCTGTCCTTAACAAGTAAGGAGTGGGGTATAGTGTAGAGATGTCAAGGTGAACCTCCCTGAAGTCCCACTGAGATGCAGTCTGAGACTTTGACCACCTGTTCAAACCCAGCCCAGGGCAGGGACAGCCAAGCTGAGATTGCTCAGAGACTTGTCCATTCAAGTCCTCCATATCTCCAAGGGTTTTTTCCAAAACAGGAATAGCCTGAGACCAATGACACCACTACAGGTCTGTTTCTTAGACTCCACATTTGCCTTTTTCATGCACACTCACTGCAGTTCTACAAATAGTCACCTGAAAAATGACAGCTAAAGCCTGGGGATTGTTGGAGCAGGGTGAGATAGGCAAGAGAGGTGGCTGTTATAAATGCTAGAGCCAAAAGTGAGAACCTGCCTCTGGTGTGAAGGTTGTGTCTGCAGAGAGCGACATGTGGCAGGACAGAGGTCCTCAGGAATAGCCTCCACATTCCTCATCTCTGAGCTCACTACCTTCTTTCTCTGTGATATGCCAGTTTCTCCTTGAGCATGGAGCTCGTTTCCCTGTTGCCTCGATGCTCTGGTGTCCTAGCCAGAAATGCAAGAGAGAGACCTTTATCTGCTGAAGCATATTTGCACAAATATATATGCACATATATATCACTGCTTCCCTCTGGGTTTTCGCACAGCCGTCCTCTGCTATTGAGGTGCAATGGTGTGCAGAATAGATTTCGATTGCACAGGTCATTTCTGCCTGTTTATCTCAACAGATTATCTCCATCCCACACCTCCCAAATGACCATTTCTGAGTTTGTGATTTTTTTTTTATAACTTTGAAAGTACATAGAGGCATTTTGAAATATGCAAGCTTCAAACTATTCATTTTGTGACAAGAAAAGACATCAATCTGAAGACCATATTTTGTATTTTGAGTAGGAAAGAATAACATATGTTTGGTATTACTGTTTTTTTTTGGATTTTTTTTTTTTTTTTTTTTTTTACAGGGGGAGTTTGTTTTTTGGTTGTTGTTGTTTTTCCAGATTCTTAGCTGGGTTGGCCATGTGTCCATATTACCTTCACTAGTCAACTGTACCTGACATCTTCAGGAGGGACAAAAGTAGTTTGGACCTGTTTCCCTCAAGTGACTTCATGCATTGCTATCTGTAGCTTTAAATTTATCACCTTTTTAATGGTCTGGTCCTGAGAGACCCCAGAGAGAAGCTTGGGTCATTCACTGAAGACAAGTAATAATCTGTTATCAAATTTCTTATTGAAAATCCATGTGGGGCTCAGCAGAATATAGTGCTTCAGAATATAGTTATGTCATGCTCCAGTGGTGGTGGGAGAGATTCAAGGAAACAGGCAATGAAGCTGTCAAAATGGCAATCCTTCTCTGTCTTCCAGTCACCTTATGAAAGACTGAGTAAAACTGGGTTTACTCTAAACGCAGATGCAGGTAGTCTGTGGTAACCTGTGCATGCAAGTACTAATAAAAAATGACCAGGAGCATAGGTGGGAGTTAATCTGCACAAGCAGACGTGGTGGTTGTGGTGAGGGCTCTGTGAGCTCGGAGATGCTCCATGCTGGCTGAACACACCATTTACATGGCAATCGGAAAAGAGCTTAGGCACATACAAAGCCTTTGTGTCCCTTTATCAGTTTTGTGCCTCAGACTTTGTGCTAATGTAAAAATGTAAATCCCCAGCAATTAACAGCCATTTCTACATTAGCAGAGCTCCCAAGGTTCTGCTATCTCCATTTGTCTTTAAACATTTTATTAGAAATTTGACACCAGTGATGTTCTAATTAAAGTCCATTTCCTAGCATGAAGTGCTTCTATATACAGCACTGCAGATTTATTCTTTCGAGACTGCCTCCAATTTCATGCTTGCTTACAGCAAGTGTTACAAATACTGTTATTTTTGTTGAGAGAATCATCACTGACGTGGTGCTTAGGCTGCATTTCTGGAGCTTGTTGATTGTTGATTTCTCTTAAGATCTGGTAATTCTCAGTGGACCTCATTTAGATACCAGTGTTAACTGTGTGTCCAGATTTGTTACTGAGTTCGCATGGAGAAGTTATGTTCACATCCAGTGGACAGACACGGAAACCAACTGCTGGTGTTGAAAAGACAATTTGTCATAAAATGAACCAAGAAAGCAGCTTGTATCTTTTGCATAGCAACAGAAAAAAAAAACCAAACCACCACACTTTCTTTAAATGAGTTAGGCATTGTTCTCATGCAGAAACAACAGAATTATTTGAGTGAAGGAAAAAGGAACATCTTGCTTTTAAAAATATCTTGGGAGCTAGAGGAAACATTTTTTTTATGTTGTAACTTTCTATAATATGAACTACATTAGAAGAGAATGAGAGGCATTCTTGAATGAATTTGTAATTAAAACAATTTTAATTAATGTAATTAAAACAAACTATTCATCAAGCTCTGGGATGAAAACTTTTTATCAGAAAAGCATTGTCTATATGTTTCAGTGTATTTGAAGTTACGTGCTATGTAAGAAAGGCCTTCTTTTTTCTGAGCTTGTTAGATGTAAATAATTTAAGATGGGAAAAAAAAAAGTATTGCTTTTTAAAGACCATATAAGTAACAGTGACAGCCCTTGAGATCTAAAGTTCATGGTCCCTAATCCAGAACTAAAGATATTTAGTTATTCAGTAAACAAATTTGAAAGACATTATAATAATGGTTTATCTCTCTTATTATAGTAGCTATAATTTATCTCAAAGCTTTCTTATAATGAGACCACTGTGAGCTTTTTTAGGTAAGACCTTTCACAACAAACAGGCTCAATAATCCACCAGGCACTTTTACATGCTGCACTGAGCACTGAACAGATGCCAGATTCTGAAAAATGTCACTATGGTATAAGTCCTCAAATTGGTTTTGGCTCAAACACAATTTTGCTTTTTGGTAGTATCTTCATCGCTAGGAATGTCTGAGATACTGACAAAATCCTTTTGTCTGTTGTGTCCAGGAGATTGCACTGGTCCTTATGGTTTGCTGTGAGAGGTCCACATTTCAGTAACAGCTGTGTTTCCCCAGTGTTTTAACAGTAAACCTGTGCTGTCTTCCCAGAAGTCCTGCTAGAAATTGGGCATACAGATAATACCATGGAAGCCCTCTGCCTGGGTATTTTACTTCTCCACTGGGATGACCAGTGAAGCATATTGTTTCAGGTTTGGTAGACATGGACCTTCATGAATTCAAGTGCTTTATAGCTGTTGCTGCACGGTGAGTTGATGTCTCTGCATGTATGATATTTCCGACATGTGATACAGTCTCCCCCATGGATGAAACATTTCTAAGTGTCAGGGAAGTCTTCCATGGTCCTTACAGTAGGAGTTCATTTTATGTATATTGCAAAACAATACATATGGTGGTCTTGGAGAATTCTTCTGGCCCAGCCTTTTGGTATTGTAATCATGTAATCAGTTAAAGGACTTTCCTTGATCTCAGACTCATCCACTCGAATGGATTATCTACCTCTGGACCTTTCCTGTGCGAAGAGTTGTTTTACTTTTCAGTTTACTGTGGTTTTGAGAACTCTGGGAATGCTACAAGGCTTTCAGTCTTCTCCTGCGCAGAGGCCTTAGTTCAGAGCATCCTGCCTTGAGGGACGGAGTTCTTCTAAGTTAGTTGGAGTAAATATCCTAACTCATGTTAATTAACATATTCTACCATACCTTATGTTGCATTTTAGATATGATTATGAATGAAGTCTTTTTTACAGTTGTTAGAAGTGTGAAGGACTTTTTTTTTTTTCTTTCCTGTTTAAATCTAAACACTGCATAATAAAATACTGCTGGACAAGCTCTTATTTAATGTAGTCTACCCAGCAGATGGACAGTGTGACTGCTTTAAGCATTCTCTTTTGTTCTGGTGTACTACCTAATTTGGGGGATACTATTTGTTTATATCTTCATGGGTTTTTTATAGTCTGGTTTTAGCAGAGAAGTGGATTTTTGAGCTCCCAAAATGAAGTTCCTCTGTGTGAATTTGGTGCAACTTATACGATTTGAAAAAAAAAAATTGTTAAAATTTTCTGTAGATAAATCTTGAGCAGATAAAAAATTGCTGTATTTTTTCTTGTTGAGCATTTGTTCTTTACTCGCATCCATTTTCTTCATGCGTAGCTGAGCTTCTGCAAATATATTTTCTTTCAGGTTAGTTATTATTACTTAGCACATTGATTTTTTGAAGATGAATGTTGGTTTCAGTACACAGATTTCTATACTTGGCGCTTTCTGTAACATCATCAGTAACGCTGAATGATGAATGACATTTCATTATATCAGTATTCTATTTCACCACGTTTGTTTGTCCAAAGAAGTTGAAATATTGGGCAACTCAAATGCTGCTATGTGTGGAGAACCTCTAAATATGTCTATTGTGTACTCTACCACCATGATATTAATGATGTATTCTCCCTCAGAAAAATCAAAATGTTCATGTGATTTTTTTTTTTAGAACCTTAAAGCAAAGGATAAGATATTGGCTCTTCTGCATTCAACATCAGCTTTGGTGTTGCCTAAAACAAGTCTGGGATTTCAACCCAAAGGAAGAAAAGGGGGGGTGAGTGTATGGGATGGTAAGTAACAGGACACAGAGACTTGCTGTAAGTCCTTGCTGTGAACCAGGGCCACCTGCCCTCTGAAATACAGCAGACTGTGAGGGACAATATAATCCACAGTGCCTAGTGTTGCAGTGGCTGATTAAATATTTAATGTGCTAGGGGAGAGAAAACAAGCTCCCTTCTTCTTTTCCTAGGGAGTGAGTGAGCTGCTGAGCTTCAGTTTGTCAGTCGCTACATTGTAGTGCCTCGGAGTTGGTGAGCTGCTTTGAGATGCAGCAGTGGAAGGCACCAACCTTCTCATTTTGATTACAATTCATTTCCAATTTTTTTTAAGTTCTACCTGAATTTGATCAACTTTAATCCTAAAAGTCGTTTCTCTCAGAAATATGAAATCATGAAAATGAAGAAGTAATAGTTTAAAATTCTCATTATTTTTAGGAGGAGAGGGTTTGATTTCCTACAGAATTTAAGTGTTTATGGTCAAAGTCCTGGACAGTGTTATAGGAGGGCAAAGAACAATTATTTTGTGGGTGATATAACAATTTCTTGCTGTAACTGTTGCCTGTGCTTTATGCTTTGCAAAGTGCTGGTAAACCTGGAAGTGTTCTCTTATTAGACATTTTTGGTTATCTGTCTTGTCAATCAGAAAGCTTTAACATGTTCAGAATTCATCCTTACACAAATTATTTTATTTTAAATTGTTATCTGCGTACAGCAAATATGAGGCTGTCTGCATACCTGGCCTAAACTATTTTAATTTAGAGGGTTATTTCTCATTATAATGACTGTGGATACGCTCAGACAATGCAGAAAGTTCCATATTCTTATCTGCATGTTAATTCCTAGACTGTTCTTCTCCTAACATTTATTTCTTACTTGTGTTGAAAGTGAATACTGAGTGAATGAGATGAATGACTGATGGGGGCTTTTGTTATGATGGAGGGTATTTTTTTTATTTCACACTGATGCAATTCTCAAAGAAAGGTTTTTCACTGGCCTTGATTACTTGAACTTTTCAGCTTTATTTTCATATGAGTTTTGTGTGAATATGTTTTGTAAATGTTGCTGCAAAAGTTTAGGTAAAACACCACTGAAACTAACACCTGTAACTGTCCATTGCAGATCATATGTAAAACTGTTGCAGTCTGTTATGATATCAGGCACCAAAACAATAGCAGTTTTCCTCCAAAACACATATTATTGACAGGAATGCCAAGTGAGTAGATTTTGTTTGGCTGAGAAAGACATAACAGACTATCCCAATGTACTGGTTAGCATCAAAGCTAGCTTTCGAGTATGTAGTCATAACATTATGCTCTTTTGCTCCGTAAGTCAAAGCATTCTAGTAAATTTCAGCTGTTACAACAGAAAAAAGAAAATATAGGCACAAAAAAATAATGGACCCCAGATTTCCATGCTGAAGACTCACAGGATGAGAAGAAAAAGGAAATCAGACCAGAAACAATATTTTATTCAGACATTTTTACCAATTAAATTTCTTGGAGTTAACACAATGCCTGAGCACTAACCTTTCCACTGGAGTTGCTTGAAGTTTCCCTGCTACAGGATAAAAACTCTGGCATAATGCTGGCCAGTTCTCTTCTAGTGTGTGAAAGCCTTCCTAAGGGAAGAAAAGTCTGTCACCAAGATATGGCCAGCTGGATGTGTCTGGCCCACAGTAAGAGAGGTAATGTTGTGTCTCTTTGGTGGGAAGGACAGGAACTTACTAAGTGAAATTCCATCTCAGGGTATCAGACATCAGAGATCTGATATTTCTAAATGTGTTGTGGGCAGCATAAAAATCCTGAGTCCTAGACCCAGACAGTCATTTGGCTGGAAGATTTTCATAAAAATTTACACCGAAATCAACATTGTCCCTTGAGAAGTTTTAACTTTTTCATATTACAACGTACTAGAAAAAAAGGAAATTTTTTCACTGTAAAATTTTGGACTGTTTTAATATAAATTGTTCACTCTCATCCAGATTTAACCTACTAGAAAATATATTTGGCCTCCCTTTTAGACACAATATGAAAAAAAATGTGTATAAGGAATGTCCTTATAAGAAAAGTCACAAACATACCTATTAAAAAAAATAACATTGACAGTTTGTAAACCACTATTTAGAAATAATACACAATTAAAAGTGGACATTTTAATATTTATTTAGTAAATGATAGATGTGGAGGTAATAAGAGCACACACAGCTAGTAACATGGTTGTCTGCCTGTCCAGTCCCTCTTGTGAACGTATTCTACGCGCTCTAGTAGCCCTCGCACCAGGCTGCTGGTAAGTACTAAACTCCCTTCACCTACTGCAGATAAGGGTGTTCAGTTCTTGCTTACATGCAAGCTTTACAGGGGTTATTTCTGCAAATGATTACATTTTGTGTGGTTTTGACTTTGATTACATTTTGTGTGGTTTAGGGTTTGCAGCCCAAATGTAGTCAGTTTTCTTTCTAGAAGAAAGCAAATTAGAACAAATCAGAAAGAACATGCTGGTTTCCTGACATACTGAAATGTTACTGAAAAAACAAATTGTAAATCTATTACAACTCAGAATCAAATTGATTTATTAGGACTACTCTAACCTCAGGAGTCACAGAAAATAGTCAGTTCTGCTGGAAAGAAAAGATTTTTTACTCAGAGAAACAGACAGCTTTTGTACTATCTGTCAATAGTGATCGTAGCAAAAGCAGTGCTTAAACATAGTAAATGCAGAGTGTTGCTGCACTAAGTAGCAGTTGTAACACAAGCAGTTTGATTGTGAATGTATGGTCACACAGTGCCAGCAGTTACAGCCGCCATCTCAGTATTATTGCTATACCTGCAAGTCCATAATCAGAACTGAAGAAGTAGTAGGGGGAAATCTAATGTATTTGATTTGATATTTTGTGATCTTATCAAGTCCTCTTTTCATGAATATTGAAGTGTTCGAGCTAGTATCCATACTCAGAAGAGGCAAATGTTGCAGTCCAATATTCTCTTATAGCACATTTCTGAATAGTTCATTTAGGAGAACAGTTTGCAATTTAAGTTGCTCTTTCTTACACAGGTTACCCACTAAGGAAACAAAAAACCGAAGGTGTGCTTACTGTAACTGATGCAGTGTAATAATACACTACACAGTGCAAATCTTCACTATTCTGTCTTTCCATCGTCTTCAGACTGAGGGTTATTCAAAACTAACAAAATAAAGTATGGGTCTCAGAATGGTATGATCTGCTCAAGCAAGCCAGATAAGTTCCTAATTGTGAATCATTAATTTGTTCTATGTTACTACTGCCATCAGATATTATTTCCCCATTACTCTTCTGCTTCAAAGTTTTTTATGAACTGAAGCTATGGACAAAGGCAAAGCCTCCTTATCTGTATGCAGTGACTACAGTGTGATTTGCTCTGACTGCATGCCTTGAATTTAATCTCTCCACTCATAAGTCTATAGCTTGATGCTCAGATCCTCATGGATGGCACCCTCAGACTCCTTTTTCCGTACGTTAATAACACGGCAGGATAAAGGCCTACAGTATTTCATTTCTTGTTACTGTTGTTTATTTTTATTACACTAAGCACAGAAGCCCTGGCTGCACAAAGGCATCTGTATTTTGTTATATGACCATATGTGAAAGATAATCTCTGCGTCAAAGGACTTGTGCTATAAGGTAAAACGGAAATAGCAAGTAAAAGGGAAATACAAAGCGACATACCCAAGGACAAAAATGGTTCTATAGGCCTCACTGTTTCTCTTCTTGAGTCTTATCTACATAAAACCTGGAATATTGTGTGCTGCACATTACAGTTGCTATATTACAATTACTTTGAAAACAGAGGATGTTTTCACCCACACAGTAATGAAACATTCAGAGAGACTAATGAGATTTTGTATGAACCGTCTGCTGATTGCCTTCCATTGGATCAAACACCTTTGAAAATGGGGAAATCCCTTTTAGTAAAAGTAAAATAGAATTATAATAACGGTGATCATCTGTGAATTAGAAGCCAAAAGCTAGTGTGGTAGAAAAGTCCAATGTTCCTTTAAGCATTAACCTCTGAAAAGACACAGAAAAACCTGTTAGACTGAGCAAAGACTTCAAGGCCAAAGGAAGCTGTCTATAATAAAAGGTGGACTTGATACAAGGTTGTCTTCCATTGTCAAGAAAGATGGGGTATGTTATACTCTTCTTATTGGGGACAACTTTGCTGAAGCTTTTTACAGGATTTCTCAAAAGCTCACTGAAACTAATTGTGGATTATAATGTTAGACAGTACCCACTGAAAACTCAGAAAGAGGAAAACTTCACTGCTGAATGAAAGTGTAGTGAAATACCTGCCCCTGTCCAGCAGACCCATGGGGCTACCATGGTTTGGGTAGTGCCTGTGGCCAACTATGTACAAAGAAGGGACATGACGAGCATTCTGGGCAGTTCTGACGAGCACGCACCCCTTCACTGAGGCACTGAATGGGCAATGACTGGCATGATGTTGGCCCAGAGCTTGAATTCATATCCTGAATCTATCACAGAATCTGGTAACCATATCAGTTCTGCTCCTAGTTCAATACATTATTGTTCCATTGAAGTGTGTTTTCTCCTGAATGCTTCCTCTCTATTTTCTCAGAGAAGGAAGGTAGGAGTGTTGTTGCTGAAATAGCCTGTGAAATTAAGTTATATTAATGAGATTTCATATTAGCTAACTGGTTCTCACATGGGAGTTTATATCTCTGACATATTTTGAAAAAGGACTGGAATCCTAATTTAGCAATGTTTTTTTATAAATATCCAAGCAACATATTTTATTTTTATGAAATTTACCCACTTGGAATATTTCTTATAAACTCTCCTTATAAAATAATATTAAAATTGAAATTATGTCTTTGAGCAACTTTCTGAATAGGTCCGTAGTTTACTCAATTATTGCTGAAATGATTGTGATCTTAGAAACCCTTGTTCCTGTCTGACATTCTTTCCTTGTGACTAATTATTTTACAGACTATTCTTTAATTGCAGGGTGTAGGAGGTACTTTCTATAACTGCTAAGTATTAGAAAGGGACATGCTCTGCAGATCATTAAACTTGCTACCAGGAATAAGCATGCTTCTGAGACCAATGACATTTGTCAAAATTAGTCAATGTGTTTGTTGAGAGCGAGAGGGAGGCCACCTCCAGGAGATGTCTCCTAATAATTGGTGGTGTGGTGAGTGCTGTTAATTATTTAATAAGACATGGAGGACATAGGTCTTCTCATGAGAAATGGCTTCCTTTTTTCTTTTATTTACAAACAGGATGCATTAAAAACCCTGAGTGAATTAGATTTGTTTTATAAACAAATCTGGACTGACAATTTTCTTGGTAGCCTGCAAGCATTTCTAAAGAGGAGACAAGTTACAGACATCAAAATATTATGCATATTTTATGCCTTCCTATCAGAACATAGAGTGATGTAAATTAAAACTGTTAACAGATCTGCACATCTATGCTCAACTTAAACTAGGCCAACATCACTGCGTACTTTCAAAGTCATCCACTAATGAGAGTACGCATAAAACTTAGGTCAGAGGTACTGCTTTGCAATGCTGTCTCTTACAGTGCTATTATTTGCTTTTGTTTTCATTGTAACTGATTTTGGCAAAGCAAGGGCTCATGTTCTCTACATGAGTGCCTTAAGCCCCAGGTGACAAGAACACGTCAGGAGTGATCAGAGGTCTGAAAATCTATGAGTAAAGATTGAAGGAACTGGGACTTTCAACCTGAAGAGAAGAAGATTGGAAAAGGGACATGGTAGCAACTCTTCCCAGGTAAAAGATAGCCCTGGAGAGAGCTACTTCTCTATGTCCAGGGTAGATAGGACAAGAAATAATGGGATTATGTTGCAAAAAACAAGGTTTTGTTCAGAAATAAGGAAAAGAGTTCTAAAAAATAGCAAAACAATGCACTGGATTGGAGGCTGTCTAGTGTAATTTGGCCTATCACTTCTCAGAGGTGATTTAGACATAGCGGTTCTTGCCTTGGGGGATATGGCTTCATCAAGCTGTTTTCTAGACCTTTCTTGCTAGAATTTTATCAAGGAAATCCACCTGGGAACAAAAAAAAGAATCTTCCCAATGAAAGTTTAATCAAAACAGGTCTGATTCTAACAGAAACTTTCATTGCCTTGTTTTGGTGGGGTTTTTTTTGTTTAGAAAATGCCTCATAACCAGCTGAAGGCTCTTGTTGCTGGAAGGGTCCAAATCATTTGCTTTAATCATCAGTAAGGGGTTTGGCATTGTTGATCATGCAGTAGATTAGTGGTGACATCCTTCACAAAAACCTGAAAGTTGTGCTTGAGTGTATGATAGTTTTGATTTTGTTAGTTTGGAGGATTTTCTCCCTCTGTGAATCTTTGTATACACACAGCTCAATTTGAGAGGTAAGGGCTTTCATTTTCTCAGGCACTGAAACCCCAACTCTGGACACATTGCAACAAGGGTTTCACTATGCATACAAGCATTTACAGTTATTTTATCTTGTTTTCCAGGCCTTATTGTGCCATTATTGGATAGTTTCTTTCCTTCTTCTAAAGAAATGAAGTTCTAATTTTGATGGAGCAAAAGAAATCTTTGATTTTGTTCTTTTTTTGTGTGCAGTTATACAGAAAGATGTTTTGAACTGTGTTACTGTTCAGTTCTTATTCATATCCTTAAACAGCAGTCAAAAAAGTTACTGTACATCAGTGCTACTACCTGAAAAATCTTCCTCTGTCGTAGCAGCTCTCAAAACTGTTCTGTCTTAGCCACAGGTTGGTGTCTAGCCCAGAGTTTGCATGTGCATAACTGGAAGGAAATGTCCCACACATCATCACTGGCTAATGTCTGCTTCAGAGAAACAGCGGCAAAAATGGGTGATTCAGAGCTATACACAACAGTAAGATTTTATAAGTCTGATTTGCACTAAAAGACATCCAGTGGAAGAATGAGCTTAGTGCAATTCACATAAAGGTGATTCAGTTTTAATACTGACCCTCTCATCTACATTTATTACCAATAAGAGGACTTTGCATGATACTATATCAACACATACCTAACAAATGTGTGTATGTATCAGCAAAAGGTGAGTCATAGTCCGTATACAAACAGTTCTGGAGATAAGCCTTGCCAGGCACCCTGTGGTGCAGTTTGCAAGCTTGACAAACTTAGGAAATCCTATCTTGCCCCAGTACTCTTGGATATTATTTCATATTAAAGCATACTATTTGGCAACATGTACGATTATACATGGGGAAATCAAAAACAATAGTCTAGATTTCTGCTTAAAGACATGCGTAAGGGAAAGCAGGCGACGATGTGCAGTATCTCGGAGGGTTGCTAGATGGTGCTAAAGCATATAAAGAAGTTTATCACATGTAACTGCTTCATCGGCTGTTCTGGTTACCAGTTAGTTTGGAAGAGAGAAAAACTGAAGATGTTTTCTGTTTCCTATTTTCTACATCACCTCCAATGGAAAGAACACCACGGCTTCCTTGGTTTGTCAAAGAGTGTTTTATTCAGATTTTCCCCAGATTACTAAACTCACATTTTTATGTACTTTTACAGTATTTTCTATTTACAACAAGACTGACTAAATATATTTTGATGAGGAGACAATTTACCAAAAGCTGGCATTTCAGGAAGACTGACATTATTCAGGGGGGGAAAAAGAAAAAAAAAAAGAGAACTGTTAAAATGCTTTATTTCAACATTTCCAGAAGGATGTACATTGAGGGCTGGGGTTTTTTTTGAAACAGCATATTCACTTAGAAATTTCTACTTGCTCAGTTTTTGTAAATGTTTACTTAACTGGAGGAGGGAGAAATAAAGTGAATAATATCTAAAAAAGTAAAGTGAGTGTTGCACCAAAAATGGAATGGAATGGTTCAGGTAAGATGAAAAAGAGCTGTTTTATAATTTATATAAAATATAAATATAAAGCAAATAATATAACTAAGTTGACATGTATTATGTTGAATATACTACAAATCAACACTCACTTTCCTTTGGTTTTGGTTTCATCCAACGTACATGTTTCTTATTTGCACAGGAAGTAACTACAATTTCCAACATGTTTTGATGTGATTTAAATTCATCCCATGGTGTCAGCTGAGGGTTTTTTTTAAAGGACCAATGTAAGCTTTAAGTCATATTGAAGAGAAAATCTTTTTCTCAAGGGACTACATTAAAAAGTAATACAAAGCTTATTAAAAATTAAAAGGTAAGATATATTGCATTTCTTATGGGACAAGTTGTGGTGTCAGATAATAGGAAGGAGTACACAAGGTATAAAAATTATTCTTAGGTGAATAATTGAAGTATTTACATTAAAAATATAAGAATTCTCAGATTCATTAGCTATTGTATATGATGTCATTTTGAAAACTGTTTAAAATTATCTAAAAACTAATTTGTTTTGATGTCAATAAATGCTGGCAATTATATTTGTCTGAGTAGTTTGAGGGAATTTAACATTAATCAGGTTTTTAATTAGGAAAACAACAAGACTGGCTATAATTCTGTGGAGACAAGCTGTAACAAACTTCCTCATAGGTCAGATTCAATTAACTCACAGCCAAAAGATCATGAAACCACACTGTGATTTAACAAGCCCAAAGTCTGCCCAAGTTTCATTCATAAAACAAATCGATCACACCGCTTCCATCATCAGCAGTCTTAGATAGCATCAATGGTGTTCTCAACACTTTATTGATTAGTTACTTCCTTTTCCAGGTGCATAAATAGATGGCCATTTTCATCATGTCTGAACATCTCATGCACCACTGAAATTATCATTCCTGTCCTGCTATGATATGGAAGTATGTGTTAAAGATGGGACAATCTAAATAATCACAAGAAGAAAACTGCTGAGAGGAATTCTTATGATGAATGAACGCTTACTGGTATGAGGCTTTATCTTGGCCTGCTGTTTCCTATCACCATGCCATCTGAAAGAAGAGATAAACTTCTCTGCTCATGCTCAGAACTGACTGAACATCATCAAGGTCCCATGTTAGCATGGTCCCAAGTCCAAACAAGGCTAACAAGGTCACATTTGTTTTAGATTGGAATCGAATTGCATGCCAGCAGCAAGTCTTTACTCGAAACAAACACAGCAGACGTGTCCTTTAAAAAATGAGGATTTTTACCCCTTTTGCTATTGATGGACCCATATATATTAGGCTGTCTACAGCTGTGGTCATATTTTTTTATTGTGTCATGAAGCGTCACTGCTCAAAAAAGAGCCAGCACGAGTCCAGTAACGTCAATGAAAACTTTTCCTTATCTATTCGATCACTGCTTAGGTCAAAAGACAGTTTTCGGATCAGTAGAGAGGACTTTAAAATGAGTCTTCATTAATTTAAAAATTCTATAACACACAAAATCATTTTTAACTTGAACTGGGGAAAATCCATGTTTTATTCTTTGCTCTGTTCCTACTAAAAATATATGTTATTTCTATATTATGTATTTGAGAAACCACAGCATGTTGGCCAGAGCTCCTCAATACTCCTCATTCCCTGTTTTAACATGCTTTGTACCCCTTGACATGAATTTTCACCTGGATCACTTTGTTAACTCTGACAGATTGTACAACCTCTCCTGAAGCAATCATTTAAGCCACACTTGAAAAAACCCTTTGTAGAAAAGAAGTACTTCCCAGTGTGGACTTCTGTCTCCCTATTCACAGATTTTATGTAAGGAATGTATGTACTAAGATAAGCAAACACTCAGTGGAACAAGGACTACGACATGGTTCTCATTTACTGCTGGCAAGCTTACTACTGCTAGACGAAGAGCGTAGTCCTCATTTAAATACTAAATTTCTATGCCAAACAGACACTTCAGTGAAAGAAGCCAAGAGCTGTGTTCCCCTCTTTCCTATTCCACCCAAGAAGCGGCTAGCTGGGGTATTGAGATGCTTCCTCTGGTGTCTGGGCATGAAGTGAGGCACATTCTTGAGAGACCCAGCTCAGAAGCAGAGGAAGAGATTACATCCAGGTCTGTCTGTTCCTGCATGACTCTACTGACTACAGAGCAAATAGCCATCACGATCACAGACAGACTGACAGCAGCAGAGGTTGGTGGGTTCCTGCATGGACAGCTCTGAGCCATCAGCAGCCCACCAGAGCTTTAGCAAGAGAAAGATGTCAACTGCTCGTTGTGGGCAGATAAATGTGCTAGTGAGCAACTTCACATGCAAATACTTTATTAATAGTGAGGTGTTAAGCAGAGGTGGTTGTGGGTTTTGGCTCTTTCACAGTTAGTGCAGTAGCTAAGTTGGCATTCTGAGGATCACAGGTTTTGACTGAAGAACGTAAACTGTGGGTGGTTTGGAATGTACCGCCTGAGTCCACGAATCTACTCAAACAGTAATTCCACATCATGAGGAAAAAAACCCCAACTTGCTAAAGGTGATCTAGCTTTGGATAATCTAGACCTTTCTTCACTGACCTCAGAAAAGGTTAGTGTTTACAGACTTTCTACTCAACTGAGAAATTTTCTGTAAAGGCCTTTAAGGTTATGTGTTTATCAGTCACTCTTTCGTTAGGTGCAAATGTGAGCCTTTGTGAAAAGGCCACATAATGACTCTTGATATTTACTGTTTCACAAAGGTTTCTGTGAAGCACCTGTAATGAACTCTACATCTATTTGAAAAGTAAGAGTTCTCATGATAGCAATTGTTATAAAAGTATCTGTGTTCAGAGTAACCTGCATATGAAGAAAGGAGATAAATTATATTTTGTCATCCATAAAAATTCGAAGTAGGTGGCATATATATGCTATAGATTAATAAAAGTCTAAAATTAAGCAGAAATTCCCAGGAAAATATATATATATGCCAGAAGTCAGGCTAGGCTACATATGACCCACTTAAAAAAGTTTTACAGTGATATTGTACTTCATAGACTGCAAGAAAACTTGTGTTGTGTTTGGGTTTTTTGTGTGTGTGTGCGCCATTTCCACTACTGGTGAACTGCAGATGTGTAAGTAATAATCAAGACCTCTAGGAGTTTAACTTTCATTACACAGTTTGAAGCCTGAAGCACACACATTGACATATCTCTCCTGAAAAAGGATCACATAAAATTGAAATTTACTCATCTTGTGCCTATTCCAACATGATTTTTAGCCCCACACTAAAGTTGAAACATTTAATAGGACAGACTTTCTTGATACAGTTTTAGTTGTTTTCTGTAGCAGGAAATAATAGTGCTTTTCAAATGCAGTGAGCTGTCTGCAGAGCACACAGTCTACCCAACAAGCATATTAGAGCAGTAACATGCCTCATTTCAAGGCTAAATCTATCAAGGTCTGCAGAACTAGTGCTAAAAAGTCCTTCACTGGTAGGAAATGTAATCACTTCTGAAAGTGTGAACCCCCAGAGCTGCTGAGACAGGGGAATTTCAGACCTTGATTGTAATCTCATCATGAACAAGACACATTATCTTTGGTATCTGGAAAATGAGCCCAGTGCCTTGCATTTGGTTGCAAGATTACCACTTGCATCCTGCCAGAACAAGAGGAATCAGCAGAGGCACATGAGAGCTAAGCTCTGAGCTATACCAGAGAAAGCTGTAAAAACTCACAGCTTATTTATATTTAAATATTTTTTGAGTAAGTAATGCAAACAACCAGGTAAAATGTGAAGAAAGTAAATGGTGAGCAGGAGGTGAGCAGTGTGTTTGGGAGCTGTGAAGGAACTGAAGGAATGTCAGGGCTGATTTCCTATTCACTGCATTCCCTAGCCTAAGAATATAATAAAAGTACAAAACACACATCTCTTTAAAAAATAGACCTTGGAAAGTAAAACAAAAGCAATCAGTCTGAACAGGAAACACTGATGTCTGGGAAACAGTAAGAGGAACTATTCCAAAGAACAAGGAAAGCATTCTGCAGTTGATCTTATACTTGCTTGTACAGGCCAGAATGGGGTGTGGGATGGGAAGGGAGAGAGAAGATTGGAAAGGGGGAGGAATGATTACTTTTCTCTTACTGTTTATTCAGTGTAAAGAAAGAATGCTACTTTAGAGACAACACATGCAGAGTGCTGGCTTCAAAGAGCTAGTCACCAACAAGGCCAAATCTTGGAAGATGCTAAGTCTCTTGCATCTTCTGCTGGCTGCACAGTAGTTGGCATGGTGCAGCCTTTTTTGGAAAAGGTCTTGGGAGAACTATGGAAAAAACCCACCAAACAATATCATAAGATTGTAAACAAAACAAGACAAAACTCTTTGCAGACACTGCATAGCCCTTTCACAACTAGATATGCCATCTGCTCCCAATCTGTCCTGAACAAATCAAGCTCATCAATTAAGCAGAGGCCTCCTCAAAGACGGGAGTACTTGACTTCGACTCACAGCCGTAAAAAATCAAGTCAAATTTTCTGTGTACAAGAGTTTGTGTGAGAGCTCCATTAGGGAGAAAGGAGAACACTCTTCACTACATTAATCATCTTAAAAACCTCCTGGTTGTAAGGACTTTCTTGTAAAATATGTGGTTGAACTGAGAAGTTCATAAGCCAGTGAGTAGTTTTAGTGAAATCAGCATCACTATTTGTATAAATGCTTAGCAATAGGAGCAAGGGAAAATCTTGCCAAAAATAAATGGATTATATTTTTCAGAAAAACTGGTGATTTTTCTATGCTTAAGGGCCACAGGTGTCTTTAAGTTGAGACACAGAGGGATGCAAAGGCTTATGGGCATTTTTACAAATACACATACATTTTATAAATGACTTTTTGTCCCGGTACTGCCTGGATGGATGAGTAGTTTAACTGTGCCACCACTCATGATGCCCACAAGGAAGCAGAGAAGAGAGTGTGTCTTCTCAAGGAGTGTTGATTATGGTGGTGATCCAAGTGGCATTCTGCATGCCAGGTTGGGACTGTAAGGACATTTCTGCCCATGTTGGATTTCCACATTCAGTTCATACCAGTAAATTAGTTCCCAGTTTACATCTAGAGAGTTCTGGCACCAGCAGTTTGGATAACTGAATTAAATGTCTAAGAAACCGACTGCACTGTTCATTTGTGGTTCTCCAAACACTTCCAAGAAGTCATGATATCCACAATGAAAACTGAACCACAGTTCTGGTAGCAACATCTAGTATTTCAGATCTGAATTCTTGCTTTGTGTTGGGCCAAAAAGCAATACTCTGGAAATGTTTTCACAAAAACAGAGGTGAGTTGAGATATCTGGTGTGAGGGTTCCTCTTTTCAATATGTGCAATTGTACAAGGCACAGAGCTATGTGAAGGAGAACTAATTCATTCATAGTATGCAGCGCTCTTGTCCGAGGTAACTGAGTACAAATGCCCAAAATAACATCCAGGGTTCATAGACAGCTTTATGTGGATGGCGCCTGGCCAAGGCCACACCAGCAAGAATGCATACCAGTTTCTTCTGGCATTTGAAAAAAGTTTAGATTCAAAAGAATTGGGCCTTGAATTTGATGAACGTTTTTCAAACCAAAATGCCTCAGATGAAACTTTTCAAAACAAGGGGATACCCTTATGTGTTGCAATTTTGCTTCACTGGAAGTATTCCTACTGCGTCACTGGTGGTCATGCAGGTGAAGGACTTAAAACTTCTGTCTATGTATGGAAACAGAGCTAATAGACAGGATGGCCTCTCCCAGGGTTTTTCTTTTCTCTGGTTTCTCCCTTAACGCTTGGCTGACTGGAAGATCTCCAGTTTCAGATCAAGCAAAAACATGCTGTCAGTCAAATGAAATTCATATAAAATAACCTAGTCAGCTTTAACAGGCATAAAATTTCTTTAACATCTCCACTGTGCATTATTGTTTGTAAGAAACGCAACTATTCTTCAGCATATTTTAGCTACATTTTTCAGTATGTAATTATTTTAGTCTGAAATATGTGAAATCAACAACAGTGCTGAAAACAATTCTCATTGATTTGAAGGTAATATGTGGTAACTGATCATTAAAATGTGAGCAGCAGCTAAACAGGGTGCCTACAAGATGAAGAGGGGAATAAAACATGGGTTTTATTTCTAAGTAAGCCCATGTATTTTATTATTATTGTTATAGAAGTCTTTTCTAATAGGAAATTTGTTGTTATGATATGATCACCACATATTAGAGTTACTTTAAAGAAAGGAAAAACAGTTTACTTTTTAATTCAGTGTTTCCATGTCATGTATCAGTATGTCACAAACTGCATCATCAGGAATAGCACTTGATTTACTTACCCTTCATATCCTGCTTTACTGGCTTCTACTTCTCTCTAGCAATGCCTTATAGCCAATTTTTTAACTCCTTTATAAACAGATAATGAACTATATTTACATTTTGAAGTTCCTGGCAGTACATTTTGTAACAAAATCAAGTTTGATGGCAATCCCCCTTTCAGGGATGCATTATAAATGAATTAATCTTTCTTGGTTCCATATACAAGTTAGGGCTTCTCTCTAAAATGCATTATTCTTTGCATAAGAGAATTGTAGGCAGCTGACAGAAACGACTGTAGAGTTCAGTTTATCTGGAGTTCAAGTTTTTGCTTACACATTTTATTTTGGAAGTCAAGGATCCTGGCTGGGAAGGTCATTGAAATTCAGAGGACTGAAAAGAAAAATCTTTGAGCTCCATGAAACAGAGTCCTCTGTTTTCCCAATCATGACAGTATTAAGCAGTGTCTTTGATCTGCAGTAAGCATATCTAATTTGAATTCACTTGATATTACTGCTAGTATCAGCTAAGCTTTTGTGCATCTTCCAGATTACAGGAATATTATTATATAAGGAATATCTTCATCCCAAGCAGGAACATTTGAAACAAATCCTTTTACTCTTCAGCAAATGTCATGTGCTACAAACCACAGCACTTCAGTAACTTAGTTAAAGGACTACCACAAACCAAGAATGGAATCTGTCATTCACTCACCTGTTTTAGGGAAAAAAAACCCAACAGTTTTAAGGACCCTATCTCCTGTGGTAAGAAATTTGCACAAAGCAAAATATTGTATCTTAAAAATTTTCTCTGGAGGAAATGACAGAAAAGCTGTATTTTTCCCTGAACTTTTGTATTTCTTTAGCATATAAATATTACTACATAATGAATATTTCCTTATGCAACACACCCAGATTATCAGAATTACTTCAAGATAGTCATACATCCTAGTAAGCAGTATGGAAGAAAAGTGGGTAACTGATAGAAATCTCCAATACCTTTCTACATACAATCTTTATAAATTCCTTCAGATACGTACCACGCTTTTCTCACAAGAAATAACTTTTAAATATTAACAGGCAATGGTTTTTTCTCCCCCAGCTCTTTTCTCTTTCCAGTAAGGAGATCCTTACTGAGAACTTTGTTTCTTGATCTTGCTGTGACCTGCCATAATCATCTCAGTCTTCTGGTTTTCAAAGCAATTCACTTCCATCAGTCACTGCATTAATGACCTGTTTCAAGCTTACCCCTGAAAACAGTGTTAACTGTCTGTGGCTCGTATGTAAGAGATGATGCACATTGTAATGTGGAGCCTGATCCAAAGTCTATCACTTGTCCACCAAGGTCACAAACCTTTTACCTCTGTAAAAGCCTGTGCAGCACCAATGAAAACACAGTAGCTCCTGTTAATATAACTAGTACACTCGTTACCATACAGCAAGCAATGCCAGAGAGGTGACTATGGTGGAACAGCATATGTAGTTCATGAGTGGAGAGGACTACCTGTGTGTGCACCTCCTTTACTTTTGTGAGAAAATAAAGGAAGAATCTTTAACACTACAAAGCTTTGGCCATGATCTTTGGACTTGACTGGGAGACCAGCATGCAAAGAGCTCATGCAAACCCATGAGTTCAAATAGCACTGCAGAATCTTCTTTAAAGTAAATATTTCCAGGTATTTATAATGCAGCATCTTCATGTCACAGAGGATCTCCTTGTTTGATGGCTTCTTTGGGGAGCAGAAGATCCCTGGAGTCACACCATCTGACAGGGAAGCAGAGGGAATCTCCCAAGAGACTATTGCTATTCTGAAATCTACCTTGGGAGCAGACAATCTTTCCTAACATGGCTGAAAAAAATATAATAAAGATATTACATGTCCAGCATTGCTGGACATTCCAGATGGATCTGAAAACTTGCCTGAAACATATCCAGTGTATAATACAAAATTATAAGAATGTTTTTAAACAGCAATATTGTCCTGGTTGAAAGTGGGGGATCCTGACTTGAAAAGCTTTTCCACTGTGATGGAAGAAGAAATCTTAGATTTTGTCAGTTTCCTAAATATAATTTCAGTAGAAAGATAAAAGAGGTCTTTTCTGTGCAACCAATTTTTATCTATATACACCCATTTTTGAGGTCATTAGCTGGCTAACTGAGCATCAAGCAGTAGTCTCCCATATCCTGTATTATTCAGAATGGGATAGATCAGAATTGGGAGCTTCATTTAAAACACAGACAGAGCAAGGGAAGCTGGCAAGAAACAATGTCAAAGGAATTTCTGCTGTGGTTTCAGGCAGGGCTGGAGGCTATACAGAGGCATTGAAAAAGCACTGTTAGCTGACTAACAAGCCATGCATGGGTCTTCAGAAGGACACAGGAGGATGTAAGATTTCAGTACCCTAGAGAGGATGCTTAGTGGTGGTAAATTTTTATAGTGTGCATGAGAGAAAAATAGAATAGGTTCTTTTCTAAAGAAAATTGATAATCATTCTCCCCTGTCTTTTGTTCTTTTATTATGCTTTTTTTTTTTTTTTTGCAAGTAGATATTTTTTTCCCCTTGAATTCTTAATACAAAGATGTTACATGCTAATTCTGCAAGGGCTGTGGGAAGCAGGAGAGAGTGGTACACTAATTTTTGGTACCTAAGTTCTGGATGTGGTTCAGGCACCAGCTGATTTAAGGTTCCATACTTACAAATAATAGCTACTTACTGAGGGAATCCATGCTCAGACATTTTATATACTTAATTCCTCAAAGGTTTTCTTTCTTTTCTTTTCTTTTCTTTTCTTTTCTTTTCTTTTCTTTTCTTTTCTTTTCTTTTCTTTTCTTTTCTTTTCTTTTCTTTTCTTTTCTTTTCTTTTCTTTTCTTTTCTTTTCTTTTCTTTTCTTTTCTTTTCTTTTCTTTTCTTTTCTTTTCTTTTCTTTTCTTTCTTTTCCTTTCTCCCTTCTCCCTTTCCTTTCCTTTCCTTTCCTTTCCTTTCCTTTCCTTTCCTTTCCTTTCCTTTCCTTTCCTTTCCTTTCCTTTCCTTTCCTTTCCTTTCCTTTCCTTTCCTTTCCTTTCCTTTCCTTTCCTTTCCTTTCCTTTCCTTTCCCTTCCCTTCCCTTCCCTTCCCTTCCCTTCCCTTCCCTTCCCTTCCCTTCCCTTCCCTTCCCTTCCCTTCCCTTCCCTTCCCTTCCCTTCCCTTCCCTTCCCTTCCCTTGATTATTTTTCTTTCATTGTGTCAAGCCATGCCATCTTTTAGAAATGATGATAGCACTTTCCCCTCTCTAGATCTTATCAAAGACCTTCACATAGCAGTTGCTGTGTTTGAACAAATAATGTATATATGTGTGTGTATATATATATGTATGCATAATGTGATGTATAATGCCCTTTCCTGTCCCTGTCAAGATTCCCCAGGAAAAACGAATTCCAAGCAGTATATTCCACACATAGTATGGTGTAACCCATCAGTGACTGAAGCTAAGAAAATTTTCAGTGGATTTGTCTTAGTATCGTGGTGGCGGGATTCTGGGGATAGCTCATTGCTCCTCTTCAGTGCAGTGAAAATGTTTCTTCACAGCAAGATCTGTCCTTCCCGTATAGCCACCAAGAGATGTTTCCAAGAGAAAATCCTTTGATTTGCTCAGAAGATTTCTTTCGTCTTTGAAATATGGTCAACATTGAGAATATCTTATCAACATGGAATATCATTACCAGTAGCGAAGCATGTAAGCTAATGGAAAGAAGTGTGAATGACATGGGCTTTTTTCTAGATATCAGTCTTGTTAAAGTGGTTTGGTGGTTTTTTTGACACAAGAGGTATAGTGAGAAATACAAAATATATTCCACTGCCTGTTTGGTGTTTTAGAAAGGCAGGTGAGTAAATTCAGTACTGGAGATGAGCACACTGAGTTAAGACTGGAGACAGGCATACAAGACTGGAGACAGGCATACTCTATTCACCTATTAACTACAGTGCTCCTCCCACAGCGAAGCACCAGACTGGCATAAATCATAGGAGAGAATACAAAGGTCTATGAGTAGGTGTGTTGTAAAGTGAAAGGTATTCCTGGTTAAATACAGAACCAGAGACACAATTTGGCACAAACTCATATTATGGCAACTTAATTAGACATCTGCCTTTGTTCCTCTGTATTTAGAAGCTGGTCAACGCTTTTTGCTGATAGACAGAGATACGTAACAGGAAAGCAGCCTGAGGCACATCAGGTTGAGTTGGATGAAGAGTGAACAAGGTAAGGTAGGTTGCATGGGACCCAGCACCAGCCCTCTGCCTTCTCCTTTCCCCCACGATGCAGCCTGGCAGTCCTGGAGAGGATCCCTGTCTCCATTCAGTCTCCCTTTCCTGCAACCTGACTGCAGGCTCCAGCTTCATCACAGCAGTGCCCGCTTTGCCAGCTGGAGCAGCTCCCCTTGGCAGGGACAAGCCCAGCCACTGCTGCCAGCCTCATGTTTCCTTGCAGCAGTGTGGGGACTGGCAGCAAACACTGTCCACCATAAGTGCTGCAAGGAATTTATTTATCAAGGATCCATATCCCACTACCCATAACTGCTCGTTATAAGCAAGGCTATATGGGCAAAAAAATACAGGGTTTTTTTAGTTCCATTGAAACAAACAGAATGAATAAATCACAGAATCACAGAATCATTCAGGTTGGAAAAGACCCTTGGGATCATCGAGTCCAACCATCAGCCCTACTCTACTAAGTTCTCCCCCACACCATATCCCCCAACATCTCATCTAAATGACCCTTAAACACATCCAGGGATGGTGACTCCACCACCTCCCTGGGCAGCCTATTCCATTGTCTAACCACTCTTTCTGTGAAAAATTTTTTCCTAATGTCTAGTCTAAATCTCCCTTGTTGCAGTTTAAAGACATTCCCTCTTGTTCTGTCACTAATAGTTGCTTTGCCAGAACTCAAAAGGAAAAAGTAAGAAGAGAAATCAAGTACCAAAGGAGACCTGGGTAGAGGGAAGGTACATACATTTGTTAGTCTTCACCACTCCTAAATCACCACTACTAAATCTGTGACAAACAGCCTTCTGCAGCATTATAAACTGAAAATTAGGAGGTGAATCCCCAACTGATGTTGTCAGCAGGACCAATCTGCCTGTAAAATCAGAGACCTTTGTCATTTTTGCTAAAAAAGAACTGCAGTATGTGCTAGATATAGATATGGCTTGCAACACATGGAGCTATGCTAACAAGTCCTCCATTGCATGTAGAGTTCAAATATTTGTTTAAATTTGGTGGTGTTCCAATTTCAGATGAAAATCCAGACACTGATGGCAGACTCCAACGCAGATGAAAATTTCCATCCAGCTTTAATAACACGTAATGAAACCATTCTCAAGTGACACAGCAGAGAGACAGCATACTATGCACCGTAGTTTACAAGATCTTCTTTGTTTAGTAATAGTGTTTATAGGAAGATTTAAAATACAATCAATTCCCTCTGCTTAGAATGCAAAACCTCTGCAAACATTACAGAGATCTCTTCTTTGTGGAGGTGAGGTAGAATTTAAGGAATCAAATGTTGTGTGATGTTTTCACCAGAGAGAAAACCACTTTGGAGTGCAGAGGCTTCCTATATTCAAAATGGGAAGAAAAACCTTGTGTCCCTGTAACTTTTACTTCCCTTGTCTGCACATAAATAGTGGTTCAATGACATCCCTGAGGAAGAGATCTCTGAGGCAAGAAAGAAGCAGTCCAGTGAAGCTCCCACTTAATTATCCTCTCTGCTGGAGTCCCCCACAAAACTCAGCCAAAGTTTCCTCCACTTTGAATGACTTTCCTCTACCAGCAACATCAAAAATTGCCAATAGGCAGAAAAACATATATATGTGTAAGAGAGACTTAGTGGAGAAAGCCCCTGAACATTACCACGAGTGAGACAGTTGTCAACAAAAAAATTATAGAAATATTAAAATAAGAAATAAAGAGGCAATATCTAGAAGGATGTTGATTCGTCAAAAAAAAAAATTGTGACATTTGGTTACTAGATATTATTTCTTCACTCTCTCTTCTCTCCTGTCTTCTAGTTCTTATCTGAGCCTTGCTGAATGTAAGACAACTACAGATCATAAAAAGTGTGAATTATTACAGGACCTATTTGTTGGAAGCATTATTTGTGCTTTTAAGTCAGAGACATAATTCCTTTTTTTCTCATGCAGATGAGACTTATTTCAGCAAAGAAATATTATGTATAGTAGTTCAGTAACTTTACCAGAAGAGAGAGGTTATTTATAAGTGGGCCAATTTTGTTAGAATGGAGTTTTTTCAACTGTAGGGAAATGCTTTCCTCTAGTATCTATCTCAAAAATAAATTTAGAGATATCTTGCTGCTAAGACTTTCACAGATACACTTTAATTTGCCAGCTGCAAGCATGAAGGCACTTTTGGCTGTTTATGAACACTGATGTAAATAACCTAAATATACATAGAGGATCTCTTTCTCTGTGGAATTAGCCTCTCTTTGTCCCATGGGGGTGCGAGGGTCCCCAAAGGGCTCAGAACTGGGTCCTGAACCCCTCCCCTCTCTTCCAGGTGCAAAATTGCCCAAGGGCCTCCACTTCAGCCCCTGTTATTAGGTGCATGTCAGAGAATTTCCAGAAACAAACTGCAGCAAGGCTGTTCTCTGCTTTCAGGTCCAACAGGAGCTCAGCACCAACCTCATGAACCACAAGATGTGAAGAGTTCAGGAGCAGCAGCCTGGGCCTCGCCACAATTAACTCCAGCTTCTGTTACTCCTGTGGCCCTAGGACTAAAGTCTGTATTTCTTTATGCAGGTAGGATTGCAACAGCTCAACCTAAAGAAATGTTTCCAATCCAGGAATATATTGGTACTCAATAATCACAGTAGTGAAGGGAGAAATTAGAAAGAGATTTGAAACTGGGTATTACACATTCTAGGTGAGCATTCTGAGGATAAAAACCATGGGCACAAATGTGATCTTTTCTTATGTGTGGGACAAATGAGTCTTGAGAATGCTTAGTGAATCTTGTGGGACATATCAAGACTATCTGTTCCGATTCATAAGTATATGCAAGGTATAAAGTGCTAGTAGTAAAGCACTGGTAGAGTAAGGGACACAAACTCTCACAGTGAAATAGGTAAGAATGTGAATGCGCATGTCCCAATGTGACAAGTGTGTCTGGGCTGTTCTGCAGAAACAACACCAAGCTGACTCCCAGTGAACCCCACTTCATGTTTAGCATATGGGATAGCTGTGAGCTTTCCTTAGGCTTTCCCCAACGTAGGGCACCCAGCATTATCTGGATCTCCAGGAGGGACATTAGTTGATGCCACCTTCACTGTGCAGTGGGGATATAAGACTACATGGAGAAAAGATAGAAGCCACAGAGCTTTATTATGTTCAGTCATGACACTGATATTACTCCATCTTTTATGTTTTCTGATCTCTGAGTGACATCCAGCAGCTTGGACTAGATTTACTCCTTTTGAGTAACACTGAAATAATTTCTATGGTCCTACTGAGTATTTGCACTGATGTTAGTGGCTGAAAATCAAGCTCTAGGGCTCCAGTGTGTATTTACTTCCATGTCTCAGTAATACCTGGTAGTCTTCTTGAATAGCTGCAGGTCACAGGAATGCCACACTCATTCTGTTCTTCTGAATGGGCAATCCATTAAAAATGCTGTCAAGACACAATCACAGCCTGGCAGCAGTGAAAGAGCTAAGAAATGATAGCCACAACCTGGTGGTTTATATTTATGAATGTGAAGGCTAGTAAAGAAAAGAAACATGAGTTTGTAAGATTAATGACATTTCCAAGTTCCCATGAGCTCCACAGATAGGATAAATCTTACTATTGAATCACAATAAAGTTTTAATTGACTAAATTTACTGATACATTTTATTGAAAATGCCAATACCTTTGGAACAAAGCACTACATGGAGCAGGCTGGGGAGGAAGATAAGCCTTTGCTGCCTATTCATTATTTATCTTTTTTATTTTTTCTAAACTAAATATAGTGCTATAATAGATCTTGATTATCATCGTGCCTTCCATATTCTGTTTACATTAAAAATTAAAAATGAAATCAATATAAAAGAATTTCAAATACAGTGCACTGGAATAAAAAATAAAAACCCCTTTGTGAAGAAATTATGTTCTTCCTGAAGAAGAAGTGACTTTGCATGCTATGAATAGCAGTCTTTCAGTAAGCCACCTAACAGACTTTGATAGAATTATAACTTATGATGTATTAGTTGGAGAAAGCAATATGAATATTTTATCCCAGGAAATGTTGCATCAAGATTAGCAAGGTAGCATATTTCAACATTTATTTTCTTCCATTTTTAGTGTCAGGAAAAGAAGTCTTGTTTATGTTGTGAATTGGAGAACAGCTCCTACCTGAGTTTTCATTATACACTTCATTTCTTGGGACAATTTAAACTGATCCATTTTGGAACATACTTGTTAACTATGCTTTCTTAGAGAAAATACTATTTACTATTACATCATTACCTGAAACATTATCTCAACTTGTATAATGCAAGGATTCTGCTTACAACCTTTTAGCAGTTTTATGAGAGATCATTTTTGAAAGTGTAATTAAGTTTTTTAGCAAATTTCCAATTACAATAGTTGACAGAAAAATAACCACACCATTACTAATATTTATTTAACAATTCATGCACCACATTAAATGTCACTTTTTAACTTCCAAAATGTAGATCATACACATCATCATATGCACATCATATTTTTTTTTTACCCAGTACTGGAAAATGTCTTGCTTTCACCTTACTTTAAAAAACAAGTCAGCCTACATTTCTTTTCCTTTAAATCACCAAAATCCATTAATTTCAGCATACAATTCATTAAAAAAAAAAAAAAAAAAAAAAAACAAACCAAAAATAACAAACACCAAAACAACCAGTTTTATTTATAAATATATAGCTCTGATAAAACAAATAAAGAAAACTATGTAAAGTGTCTAACAGAATACTTTAAAACAGGTTGCTATTATTCTTAAATCCTGATAATGAAATAAGCATTGTTCAACTCAGTCTCTCTACAATGTATGAGAACCTGTTTATATTCCGGAGATAGCCTGTGAAAAGTTTATTTGCAATTAAGTGCATTGATGGTGTTGATAGGACATAAGCCTGTTTCAAAGGGAGTATACTCCAGTCATAGATGTATTGTCCTTTTGCTATGGCTGTGAGTGGAACTAAGTATTCAGCCTTACCTACCCTGTGTACTCAAAAATACAGACCCAGACCCTATGACTATCATAAGGAAGGACTAAAAATATATTTCAAAGACCCACACACATTTTAAGATTTTGCATTTGCCTTTTGGGTTTTGACTTTTTAGAATTCACAAAGTTTTCACTGTACCACTGAAAACAGAGAAATTACTAAAGCTAAAAAGGAGTTATAATCACATGACTTCAGGAGATGTGGATTTTAGAAATACACCAAATATCTTTACCGTACAATAGAATTGGATTGATGGCAATACCATCAGGACAGCAGAGAATATAAACAGAGATATAAAGACAGTAAATGACTTGACTTTCTTTTTAGCTCTTTTTTATTTTAAAGCCCTAATGTATTAAATCAGAGAGCTGCTAAACCCAGATGGATCTTCATGCCCTGCCATGGATACATTTGTTTTCACTAAGCCTTACTTCAGTTATGTCCTAAAAAATTAAGGTTTTACCATACTGGCACAATAATAAAATCTTAATTATACTGTTAGCTGTTTGGCTGCATGATTTGTTTCTCCTTCCACTAAAACCTGAAACAGAGCACCTAATTAATCAAAACCAAAACCAAAAAATCACAGATGAGTAAAGCCAGCTGTCTTCAATTTGCCCTTTGCAGTGTGAAATTGAACAAATTCAGCTTTTTGAGGGGGAACTGTGTTCTGTGGAAAAAATGTTGTGTTCACATATTAAATGCTTAGGAGAACATTTAATGCTAAGAGACTCTGTCTTTTTCTCCTGTGGTATCAAAGGTACCCATCATGTTTAAAACACCAGTTGTGCACAGCCACTTTCTGTAACTGATGAATTGATGAAAATATCTGACAGCATTTAAGGTCCAGGGCATGATTTTCTTCAAAGGGCATCATGAAGGTACTCAGTTTCTTTCATGGTTTGTCACCCGAGTTTTAAAAGGGCATGGGTTGTTGTTCCTTTAATGTAGCTCCCTCATGGCATAAGGCTTTCGCTTCTGTAAATTTACCTGCCTTCTGATGGCTGATTTTTCTCTCACATCTGTATAAATCAATTAACCCCCACAGATTTTACATCAGTGTTTGCAGGGTGGATGAGAAAGAGCAATCAAGTGCTAGGTTTCATATCCCTTGTATGTCACATGTCTTCTAATCTAGTTCAGACAAATGAACTGAGATGATTTAACTAGGAGCTACTGCTGCTGCATGAAATAAAATCTCCTCCCACACTTCTGCTTTTCTTTCTCTCAAATGGTCACAACTTAGTCCTTTTTTGAAGAGTATGCTATAGAATCAACACAAAAGTTCAAACAATTTCACTTCTCAACACAGTTTTCAACATGTCCTGCCCTGCTCTGCCTAGGGCTCAGGGTCAGGAAAGTTTCCCTAGGACAAGTAAAGAAAGTTAGTCTACCTACATGATCTACAGTGGGAGTAGGAGATGGAAGATAGAGAGCACAAACATGCCTAGCCAAGCTCCTGGCTTCATTTCCAGGATGACCTGACTCCAGCGCTTTGTTTGTTTCTAGTTCAAGGTAAGAGAAATAAGCTTATTCCATGCATTTATGTCTTTCTATTCTTCAGTCAATGGGATGGCAGATAGAGGTAGACAGAGGACTTATGCTTCATTCAAGCATTGCCTTTAGCCTTTTATTTGCAGACAGCTGAAAGTCTAGGAAAATGACCAGTCCATTGATCAGACATTAGTGGGAATGAAAAGCCATATTTACCTAATAAACTGCATTGAAGAGAAATGAGTAGAGACTTCTCCAAACCCTCAATTTATATATTTCATGTAGAGGAAATATTATGGCCCTTGGAATGTATTTATCTAGAGATATATGCTGTTGCTTTCTTCTATTTTGTACAATGATTTCATTCAATTCTTTGTAGTCTAAACTAATTTCCTCCACCACAGCTTTTTATTATTTGCTGATTGTCCCTAGGTAGCTTAATTACTGGTAAGAGGATAATGAAGTAAACCTGGAGCCAATATTTAAGTAGAGTGGAGCTACTCAAGTGTAATGAGCATTTTAAATTTGCCTTTCAGTACTTTATAAAGACCTATAACAAAATACCACCTTCCCTCCTGCTTTGCCTATTAAAAGGCTGTCAGGAGTTGCTACACTGCAATTAACACTGATGGGCAATGTGCCTGTCAGGAGGGGGTGCTTGCTGCTGGGCAGGCTCTTTTGGGGCTCCATTTGCTCTTATAGCACCTTCACTAAAACAGGAAAACAAGAACACTGGGGTCTTAAAAGGTCTCCTGGTGTTTCTTTTTTACCTCAAGGACACCATTATGAGTTAGTGTTGATGTCCTCACACATTCTAGCAAAGTTCATTATTTTTCGTAATTTCAATTTTCCATAATTTCAGTTACATCAGCTAGACTTCACTCTTAAGTGTTCTGCTTTTCCTCCTTCTTCTGCAGCAGGCTTCAAAACAGAGCTGACTTTATTTCTAGTTACAAGAAAACTCCCTATACTCTAACATATGGTCTGTGTGATGTCCATCCAAGTAAGCAGGAATGGCCCAGGCACTGACATGCTCTTGCTCATGGCTGGATCGAGGGCGCCTCTTGGTGTGCACCCAGGGTGCTCCTAGGCAGTGCCTGCACTGGGGTCAGGAGGCAGCACAAGTCAGGAGGGACTAGGCCTCCCCCATTTGGGCATGTAAGAAGCAGGGAGCAGAAGATTTACCTCTGTGCATTTAGCTGTGCTTTGTCTCTTACCCTCCAATTCAGAAAATGAGTCCTGCCCTCTTTCATTGACTGGCATGGATGTAGCCCAAGGGACTAAGCTGAAACTTGGGTGATAGCTTCTCTTCTGCAATTTCCTATCTTTGTGATTTGCATGGAATGACTTAATCAGCTAAAGGCCCATTAGGTGACAGCAAATGGTGCTTCATTTCCAGCTGATCACATGCTATATAAAATATATAACAAAGGCTGAAGCCTCAAACCATACTTATTGGTCTGAGCCTTACGTACCCTCATGGGGTCTATAAAGATATGATGCCCTCAGCCACATTTCTTGAGGGTTTGAAGTGTTATCATTTCATAGCTAGGGGACTTGGCATGTGACAGGTGCTCTATAAGCTATTACTTATGGGCAGTCTTGTATAAGCTAAATTTGCAATCTGTTCTTTCAAACCATCAAATTCATTTTGATGCAATTTAGAAAATATATAGTGTTTCAGTCATGAAGGATTTTATTTTAATAAAAGTAATAAGGGAGCTTCAAGGGCTGTGCTTATTACTGGATAACCACATCCTTGGGGAATTAGAACCATTTAGATACTCTTTCTGTCCAATTAAAATACGACACCATGGGATTAAATGTTAGGACATATACCATGCGTAATGATTTCATGCCTTATTAGCTGCAAAAAATGTGAACAGGACACGAAGGATAACAGGCCAAATTAACTCTTGGGGCAAGTAGGACAAGGCTCTGCTGAATTCTGCACACTTTCTGTGCCCAACATGCCATGACTAGCTTCAACCAACTATGCTTTTATGGCTGTGATATTTATGGTGCATACTGACTCTCTTATAGATGTATATTGCACCATGATTCAAGAAGATTCATCTCATGGACTCAAGATCCATCTCATGCTGACAAAATTGATCTTGTTCGGTCTTGTTTTTACAGGAGTTGGCTGAGCAATGTAGACAGGGCTAATGGTCCCTTTGCTGTGGACATGAAGCTCAGCATCAGGGACATATAATGCACATGTCTTTTAATAGTCCAGTGGCAATGGGTTAATTCCACTATTTCATTTCAGTCACCTTGCTTTCCAACAGCATTCAGTATTCAGTCAGACTCCTTTCTGAGGAAAGGGAAGAACTAAAATTGCACAAGTATCACTGAGTAACAAACCACCTAAATTACCTGGTAGCAAAGGCTGAGGAGAGGAACTGGGATTCATTCTGATCCTGCTGAGGGGGTTTATCTCCAAAGTCTGGTCTTGTTGCAGTTAGCTCTGCCTCATTAAACCTGCCTCTCCACGTGTCAGTGGCGCTCAGGTCGCAGAGACTAATACTGCATCGCCGCAATTAGCCTGCCTCTTTAAACCTGCCTCTCCACGTGTTAGTGGCGCTCAGATCGCAGACTAATGCTGCAGGAGGTTAAGACCTTCACGGGGACATCAGTACAAACACCAATATGATGGATACAAAATGTCCGTTTATTAAACTGTGTATCTTACCTATATACATTCACAAAGTACCTCCTTCGTGGGTGTGCCCTTAACATTACAAGCCTATCCATCACCTTACCTCGTAACAAGGGAGGGCTACAGCTATTCCTTCTGTACATCGCGAGATCTTCCGAACGCCACTCCCTACATGGTCTGAGGAGACACAACAAGCCATCAGCAGTCAGGAACTTGCCCTTAAAATCTGCAGTTGCCTGAATCTCACAAGAATGGCAATGGCTGCAGGGCTGCACTATTCTCCTCCCCCCTTTAACCAGTAGCACACTGAATATACCCACATGGGAAGGGTAACAGAGATTGTCCTCTTCTCTCCAAAAGGAATTAAACTCACAAAGAATCCCAAATGTCACTTGGCCTATTCTGTGAATGAGTTTATTTCAACCCCTTCTGTTAACACTGTTATATTTTACTTGGAAGGAATAAATGATTGCTGAAGAAGAACACAGAGAAAGACCAGCTCTGTAGCCCAAAACACACTCACTTGTGTAGAAGAGGGAGATCAGCCTGCAGCGAAATTTTGGAGCATAGACTGGAATTCAGTCTCCCTTTCAGCAGACACATGGCTTGACAGACTGTAGCACCAGTATCCCTACTTCTCTTTGGACAAGTTAATGCTTCTTGAATCTTTCACAGATTTCTCAGATCCCCTTCAGCTCAATAGAATTATGTGTATGAGTAAAGGCAAGCATGCAGTTAAACTGATTACTTCATTTAGAGACAGATTTATATAACTGTCCTTTATCTGAACAAAGTCTTGCACACCTTTGAATTAGAGACAATCATCATGGTCTTCATATTACCTTCCCTTAAAGTAGGATCATTTCTAAAGCTTAGAATTGATATGTCATGTTGCATATGTTCAAATTATTTAAAGCCACTCCCTAGGTTATATAAGCATGACAAATCAGCTGGAGGCAATTTGCTAAGCAGCTTTGCTTTCCTTCAAACCTACTCAAACCTTTTGGCCTCTCTTAAAGAAGGTGAAAATGGTGACCAATCCACATTATTTTTTAAAATTGTTTCAGCTAGGAAAAGAGAGGGTAAGTAAAGGCAATCAGATCTCTCAAATGCAGCCCAGAGTGTAGTTACTGGACAACAGTCCTTGGTTATGTCAAAAAGATACTGCATTTAAAATATAAACCTCTGTAAATGAGAAAAGGTTGTTATTTAAAAATAAAAATAACCTTCTTGATTCTGCTATTTAATGAAAGAAGGTGCCTTATGATTTATGTCTCACTCTAGTCACATTTCTGACTCTTCATTTATTTAAGTAGTTACAAATTTCACTATATACCAACTCAAAGGGCATACTTACACTGATCATGTTGGGCAAAATCCTTCTGCAGATTTTCCTCAAGTGATTGTTGTGACATTTTGTATCAGATGGATCACAACCGTGGGTTCAAAGCAAGCTGTGAAAGACTTGAAATAGTTTTCACTGCTTCACAAATCAATGCTGTCAGAGCAAATCTTGACCTTTATGCAGTTTTAATTAATTTGATAAAAACCTTTGGCATGGCAAGGTAATTTAGAGACGTATGGAAAAGACTTGGCTGTCTAAGTAGTTTCTTGTCAATTTTGACAAGCACCCATGATGGAAAATGAGTAAAGATCCATGAGAGTCTATCAAATTTCCCTGTCAGAAGGGTCTTAAGTCCTATCTTGTTTGCCTGGCTTTGGTGTGTAAACTAGAACAAGGATAGCTGCAACCTAAAGACTAGCATCACAACTTACTTTCAAACTGCCTGAAGATGATTTAACGTTTAGCAGACTACATATGAAGTCTAAGGTTAAAGAATGGATTTGCTGGAACTCTGCTGTGCTAGCAATTTTGTACTGGTACTGTGTTAGAGTAAGAATTTCTGGTGCTTGGAGGACTCTTCTGCTTCTGCAAACCCGCTTGGACTGACTTGAAATTTAAGAAAAATAGAAGAAATGTGCCAAGCAACTCCCTTCAAGATATACCTATCCATAGAAATGAACTTGTAGCATAAATTTGTGTAACCTCAAAGTGTTTTATAATATGTTAACATTTCTAGTAAACTTTCACATCTATGAAGTTATCATGGTCTCCAGCTGATTTATGAAGTGCATCAGTGACATACCCGGGTCAGATCACCCGATCAAGTGTCATGTTTCACTTTTGTATCACACTGCCCAAATCAGTACGACCAGCTCACAAGTGGTAAAATCTTATAGCATGCTCACTGTCTGTCCTGTGTCATTACTATTAGTAACACAGGTGTGATGGGCCTGCTCTGTGATTTAGACACAGAAGACATGAATATCAGCTTCATGTATTGTGGCTAAAATTTCTGAGCTCTAAAGCCATATTTGTTCTGCTTTAAAAAATGTGGATATGACTAAGCAGAATTCAGAATAGAAATGTTGTTTTGTATATTGGTGGTATGCATCATCTTTACAATGGGCATGTGGGCATGTACGGATGGATAGAATTTCTGTCTGCAAAGAACACATTGCTGAATGGAAAAGAAAGCATTACTACCCACATATAGGACAGTACACAGTTAAGTTCCAGTTGGGAAAGTTAATAATGATTTAATGTTGTTACCTGGTCAAGTTTAACACAGGGATTTATAAGGAGTAGGATCTCAGCTAGCGTTTGACAACTAATAATCCAGATTCCAGACCAATGAACATGAATCATGCCATCACATTTGTTAAGAAGGAAGTGAATGCCTGAGGAGACATGGACTTCGTTCTTAGGGCAAAGGCATGTCTGAGCATGGGATTATTCAAGAATATCTATTTCACTTTAAATTTGCATTCCACCATACTGAAATGTCAGGTGTTGACATGCCCTAATTTAAAGAACAACAAGTAAAGACTGCTGCTGTTTATAATGGAACCATTCAGTGAACAAAATCAAGAACCTGAAAGTCCAGGACACCTAATTTGGCACATATTTTGAGACCCAAGTTTCACTTGGAAACTTACAAAGGAGCTATTTTACTGAGAAAAGTGATCCTAATTAGAATACAGGTTTGGGGGGCTTTTTTTTTTTTTTTTTTCCACACTGTGGAATCTCTGAATTCTCCCTGGCTGCATATAGCAATATAATCGTCTAGTAAAAGCAAGTTTAGATTTTAGTGTGAGGTTTCATATCTCCAGATCAAGAAATCCTGAGCACAGTACTTCAAGAAGTTTGATTGCATGTTAATTTGGTACCAGGCTCATAGACACACACCACAGAAGCTGTGGTAACATTGGTCATGGGCACAGGCTGTGGCTTCTGTCACTCACCTGAAAGATCTGTGCTCCATGTCTGCAGAAGCAGAAGCCATTCTTCAATTTGGAAAGCTTTTATCTGACATCTTCAGGCAATGAAAGAGGCCACCTGGGTGGGAATGTTTTTAGATTCTTTAGTGAGAGAAAGGATTTTCTGTGTAGAAATCTGCTGAAAGTAATCTTTAAAGCTACTTACTGTTGTTTAAATTAAAACCTCAAATTTTAAAGTACCAAGGGCTCATGGTTATTAGGAGCTTTAAGGCAAGAGAATTTGCTTTCCTGTGTTCCCTGGCACATCTCTAACTTGCACGGAAGTGTGTATGTCTGTTCATCTAGAAGCAAAATCCAGTGTGAAAATTGGCAGTCTCAGAAAAGGCTAGAACATCTCCTGAAAGGAGCTTTTGAACCTAATGTAGTTACCCTGAAAGGAAGAAACCCAGCATGTAATTTGAAAAAGGATTTTACTTTACAGCTCGAGCCTTAAACTCAATTGCAGAATCAAAATGGGAGAAAGGCGTTGATTCTGTGCTAATATATAACTATACAAGGCTGCTGTGATCCTACTGCAGACTGTGGAGTGACATGTGTAAGACTAATAAGCCACATGAAAGCATAATACCTATCAGAATGCAGTCTTCACTGAGGCTTCTTGACGCTATCAAAATACTAATATGAAGTAAGGACATTATTGACTCTTTAGGAATGCATGTGAAAGACAGAATCAGATATATTGGATAATACCCTGGCTCTGCTTGAGTCAATGAGAAATTCTCTGTTAAACGTCAGTGGGTGCAAGTTTTCATCCATTATATTCAACAACACAATGCAATTATTTTTTTCTGATTTACATTCTTTTGCATTAAAATTCCTCATCTATAATAGCAATTTATAGCTGACTTAGAAATATTGCAACTTCTGATTTTTCAGCAACGGACTACTCTTATTAACATTATGAGCACTGCTACTTTAAAGCATGAAGGCATTTTAATTGGATTGCATAAATAGAGTACACAGCACAGCTTCCAAGAAAGATGAGAAGAACGAATATGGAATGGTAATCCTTTATGTAATCATACACATGGAGATTACATCTGGGTTTCTGGGAAGACAAAGACTGTTGTATACAGCTACTGGAGCTGAACAGCACATACTTTTCCCAGCCCTGTAATTTTTTTGATTTTTAGCAAAACACAATGCAAATTGAGAGACTCAAAATCTCAACAATTCTCATGAATAACGAATTTGAAAAAAATTACTTGGGCCTGCCAAAATATATTTTTAAACATTAATTCAAAATTCTTATAACTGACAAACTAGCTGAAATGTTGAAATCAAAGAGCATGTTGATCTAAGCACACCATATTTCTCTAAATGTCAAACTTTAAAATGTCATAAGTTTCCTTAAAATAAGGAAGAAATTCAACAAACTCCTCAAAAATACTCTCTTTGAAAAATTATACAATAAAAAAAAGTGACCAAAAACTTCATGGACATGTCTAAGGGGATCCTTGGCAACAGTACTTAAAAATGAAATAAAATGCAAGACTTTTAGCACTTTCTTATGTAATATCTTCATTGAAAAGCTGATGAAGTACAAACTGGGTAAATGAAGTACAAACCAGGTAAGTGGACATTGAGGTGGATTGAAAACTGTCTGAATAGCCAGCCCAGAGGGTTGTGATCAGCAGCATGACATCCAGCTGGAGGCCAGCCACTAGTGGTGAGCTCCAGGGGTCAGTAGTGGTGCTAATACTGTCTGGGATCTTCATTAACGATACAGACACTGGAACAGCGTGCACCATCACCAAGTTTGCTAATGATACAAAAGAAGAAGGAGTAGCTGATACACTACTTGAGTGTGCTGCTGTCCAGAGGGACCTTGACAAGCTGGAGAAATGGGCAGAGAGGAACCTCATGAAGCTCAACAGGGGAGGAATAACCCTAGGCATCAGTCTACACTGGGACTGGAAAGGAGCTTGGCAGAGAAGGACCTGGGTGTCCTGGTGGGCGAAATGTTGACTATGAGCCATCAATGTGCCTTTGCAGCAAAGGTGGCTAACTGCATCCTGGGCTGTGTTAGGAGGAGAGTTGGCAGCAGGTTGAAGGAGGTGACAATTCTCCTCTACTCTGTACTGGTGAGGCCACACCTGGGGTATGGAGCTTTGGGCTAACCAGTAAAAGAAAGACTTGGACTTGCTGGAATGAGTCCAGTGAAAACCCATGAAGATGATTAAAGGAGTGAAGCATCTTTCATACAAGGAGAGCCTGAGAGAGCTGGGACTGTTCAGCTGGGAGATGAGAAGGCTCAGAGGGACCTTGTCCATGTATATAAATACCTGGAACAGACTGTAGAGAGAAGGGAGCCAGGCTTTTCTCAGTACTGTCCAGTGACAGGACAAGAAGAGATGGGCACAAATTGAAATACAGGAAATTCTGTTTAAACATAAGAAAGCACCTTTTTACTGTAAGGCTGGTTGAACAGGTTGCCCAGAGCTGTTGTGGAGTATCTGACCTTGGAGATATTCAAAACATGACTGGACATGGCTCTGAGCAACCAGCTCTTGCTGACCCTGCGTTGAGCCAGGGGTTGGACCAGAGGATTCCCAGAGGTGCCCTCCCTCCTCAGCTGTTCTGTGATGATGTTCCATGGTTTGTTTTCAGAGCATAAGCACTAGTCTTAAGAAAAATAATTATCCCATGGCTGAGGTCCAAATTAATCAGCTCTCCTGCGTAAGGTAACAGAAATCGTTTCTGAGATCACAGGGGCAGGACAGTGTCAGTGACAGTCAGCTCTGTGGGAAGAAGGTCCATTTCCTGTGCTGAGGAATTTTTTCTTTCAACAACTTGAGAGCAGAGTGCTGAGACAAGTGAAGACAAGGGAACACCTGCAAACACCATTGCTTATCAACAACGTGATGGGGAGAAACTGGCAAAACTACAAAACAGAGGCAGCACCAACTTCACAAGCTTAAAACCAAAAGGTTTATCAAGTGTTTTCTAAACTAGTCTCAGATAATGAAATACAGCCAAAGGATATTCATGAGAACTAGAATGGCCACATTTTTCTGTAGCAAAAACATTGTTTTCTTCTGATGCTTTTGTGGGAAGCTGATGAATTTCAATCATAACAGTATCATTGGACTGGTAATCCCTTATTTTTTACCAGAAATTGAGATTTAAATTTAATTCATTTGTCACAACTATATTTTATATCTTTAAGTTTGCTCCTGGTATTATGTAATGTTTTAATGAAGTCTTATATAGACAGCAATGTCAGTGAGCAAACTATGTCATTACACATCTGTATTCTTGTCTCTTATAGACCTTCATCGTCTGTATCTATGCTAAATGCCAAATCTGTGTGAAATATGTACTCTGAGACACAAAGCTGCTACCTCTTCCAAATTTCTATTTGGAAATTTGGACTAGTTTCTGAATAAACTTTTCAGCAGAATTAGTTTGCTTCTTTGTAAAAATGTGTTTCAAGTTTGATTTTTAGGCAGAACAATATAAACCTCCGTAGCTCCATGCAGTTGCATTTCCAAGCAACATAAAAGGAGCCTCTAGGGATTTGTGTGTACGTAATTCCAGTCAAAATTCACGAAATAGAGTCTTGCATGAGCTACTGTAAAACTCCCTGAAAACTTCATGACTACAAGGAGAAAAAAGTTGTGTGCATATATGCCAACCTGACCATTTTGTTACATTTCTACAGACATTTTTTTAAACAAGAAAAGAAAAATAAAAGATGTCTGCTAGAATATTTGCAGTGACAGGTCAGAACATTTGATGTCTCTGTTTCTTCAGTGTTATTCGCTAGGAGTAGCAGATACCTAGGAAGCTGAACATACAGTAAAATTCTTTATTAAAGAATGTCATTATGAATACCTCAATTGTTAATAGTATCAAGATTATCTGATTCAAAGGGTTTTGTATTTGATAAGAACAAAAGAGAGACCACTTCAGTTGGTGCCATCCTGTCTGCATAAACCTCCTTTAACTGTCATAGATTTCTAGAGCTATTTTTTCCAATACTGGGCATACAGTGTGATCAGAAAAAATTAGTTCTCATTTATATGCAGTTTATACGGGTGTACATCATAATCTTGAACTACAAATGTTGGATTTACAGTAAAGAAATAGATGTTCCAATCAAAAGAACATGTCTTAATTTGAAGAAAAAAACCAACAAATGAATACAGCCTCGGGGATATAAAAACCAAAAGGAACTATGCCAATCCCAAAGTCAGGAGTAGTTCAAAAGGAGAGAAAGTACTAGAAGACTGAACATTTGTAATGGGATCTTTTCTGCTTCTGACTTCCTGCAGCACTCCCTGTGCTGCTTAGACGTCAATGGTAATACTAGACTTTGGCCTCTGCATTCAAGAGAAATCCAAACGCATTTAGCCAAGCATATTTAGAATTATTTAGCTACAGTTATGAAGTTAAATTAAGAATAATAGGATATGTTGCAGAGAATAACTCTTCAGTGTAATTAGGATCATGCCATCAAGTGGCAAAACAGAACTAAAAAAAATGAGACCACTATTACTCCAAATTTCACTATAAATCACCACAATACGAGATGTGAACTGTGATCTTATGTTAAACACTGTTAGCAGGGCCAAGGCCACTGTTCCACTGACCAAAGTACCAGACCAAGCTATGGATAGCCTTTAAAAGTTAACCTTCCTACTGGCCAATGTATCAAACCAATCCAGTGGTAGCCTTTAAAGGTTTCCAGTGGTAACCTTCAAAGGTTAAGCTTTAATTTATTTAGTGTATTGTTCAAATATATTTTATTTAAATCTTTCTTTTCTGCTGACCATCTCACACTCTCCTGAAATCTGATTTTCACTAAACAAAATTAAGAGCAAAAGGCATTACTAGCACTTCTTTCTGGCAACAAACAAACAAACAAAACCCCACATAAGGACAGAAAGATATTTTTATATTTGTATTTGTGTCATGTATGCAATTCTGTATGTAGGTCTGTGGGAAACAGCCTCTGAGGAGCCACAAACTATCTAACCTATAGACTGAAAAGGTGTCTTGATGGCAAACTTCAAGGAAGCAAAGTCATGTTGCACATTGGCAGCAAGCAGTGGTGGCTGCCTAAAACTCTTATATACTTTCGGGTTTCACCAGCCCTTCCCAGCAGATCTGTCCCTGGGGCTTTCTGTGGGAGGGGAGGGGGACCAGAGCAGTTCATGTGAGTAGATCCATCAAGACCTGGCCCAGACTGGGAAGCACCACAGGGAGGGCAGTGTGCTTCCTTCCACTCAACAGGCTTGCCCTCCTAGTGGCATCATGACCTGCATTTGAACCTCTCAGAAACAGCAGCATTTGTCTTCCTCTAAATCCTCTCAGGGGTGAAACATAAGAAACATTTCACTTGTCAGGACTGTTTATTACTTGTTGAAGTAAATGTAAATATGATGTTTCTCTAAGGAGGAGCTGAAGGCTTTATTTTGCAGTGATGTATCCGTAGATTTCTTGGTATTCCTTTTTACAATTTTGACACTAGAAGCTCTTTCCTGTGACTCAGTGTCAAAGCAGTAAGGTCATCTTGAGCTGTTTAGACACTTTCTAAATAACAGCCTTAAAAACAAGAAGCAATAATACTATAAGAGCTGAAACTTCTAGATATATCTCACCGCAGTTACCTGTGACTACTTCTCTGTATCTACAGTATCTCCAAATTATTATTTTTAAATAAACATATTGCTGGTGATACAGTGAGGATCCTATAGTGAAACTGTGTATGTTATTAAGCAACAGCTACTGCCTCTAATGAATTTACAATTTGAATATGTCAGACATGTAAAATCAAAGCACACAAAGCAACAGAGAACACAGAACGGCAATTACTGATCCCTTCTTGAGCAGTCTTTGCAGTGTTTTAATTTCAACCAACTGACCCTCTCCTTCTCCTGTTTGTGACTTGAGTGATTGCCTTTCAGACTCTGACAACTCCGTATAGAAAGTTGCTGACCAGCCATAACAGACCAGAAGGCTTCCACAGCCCAAAACAGTTCTGCCATTTGAAAGACTGTCCTAGTCACCCTACACAACAGTCCTGCATCTGCTGATTGAACAGTGACTTTTATTTAATAATTCTTCTTGGTGTTTTGACTAATAGTGAACTGATTTGGTTTAGTTACATGGTCAATTAGCTATTAACATTTTAATTATAAGATCATTGTGAGTTCTTAAGAAGTTAAGCCCCTGTGAAGACAATTATGCTTTAAGAGACATTTCACCACCACATTTGCTGAGGAAAGAAAGAGGAAAACAAAATCAATGCAGTGGGGACTGCATTGCCTAAAAGAAAAAAAAGATAGCATAAGATCATGGGTTTACTTTCTGATTCTGCTAAATTCTTTCTTCCTTCTGCTTGCCAAAGGTTAAGACTGACTAGGGCATATTGAACCTCCAGGAAATGAAGAGTAACTTCAGAGCAGCTCTTATCTGTATTTGGTTGTGGAAAGGTTTGTTGTAGTTTAGCTACAGTGTTTAAGTCAATTTATGTCAAAGCTGTGGGACTCCTGTTGAAAGTACAGAAGTGGTCATAGACATTCATGTCCTTATTGATTTGAGATGTGGAGCTATTTTGAAATGATTCAGAGTGTCATAAGGACATCAGTCTAGGACCTTCTTTATTGCTGGGAGTTTATATCATTTTATTTTTAATGGACTTTATACAGTCTCTACAGTATCTCGTTTACATCTGGTTTGACTCAGATGGCTGTCACATTAACTGGAAAAGCAATGTAAAAAATCAATAACTGCTACAACTCTTTATCACCACTACAAACTTTTAATGTTTACTCTCAAAACTTTCTTTCTGTGTGCAGTTTTATGCATCAGTTGATATGGATTTTACTTTAAATCTTGTAACATATATCACAACACTTTCAGCTGAAGTGCACGTTTAAGGAATAATTACAGCATACAAATGAATTTTATGACATTGGGATGTGCCAGTCCCATATTTATGTGTGTGCCTTCTTTGCTATTGATATTTAACCTTTACATTCATCAGCTAAGCCACTTACTTCTATGGTGTCACGCTTCTGTCACCTGCAGCTTCTAGTTCTCTTTTTCTGCATCCCAGTTGACAAGTGCTTTAACTGTCTGCACGTCTCTGTGCACTTTTTTCCATTAACACTGGTCTGCTAGTGCTAAGGATTGTGGTTTTATAGCAAACAACTTCTATTGGCTACTACAGCTGTTGCATCAACTTGAGAAGGAAACTCCTTCCAGGTGTGGCGTTCTGGACAAAGAGCTCTACACTGGTGACATGACAAGTAACAGGACATTGCTAGTGTAGTTGTAAAAACATGCAGTGTTCAGCCTCTGTAAATATTTCAGATAATACTGTAAGGTATATTTTACACATTTGCAGAACCTTCTTTATCCTTTCCTCAAAAAAAAAAAATGAAATGGCCTCAGTAGTGTTTGGTGATTCAGGGATATGTGAGCATGTTGCTTAGGTTTAGCATATTCTCATATTTGCCAAATGAGGTGGAAAACTCTAAGTTTTCCAAGCTAATGAATGCTACAACGCCCCATATCTTTGAATAAGTATCAGAAGTCTGTGTGTAAGTAGGACTAAGCTCCTCTTTTAGTCTGTTTGAAAATGTCTTGTCCTTCTCCACAGTTGTAGGGATTTCTTCCAAAGTGTTTTCATTAATTGTTAGATGATCATTATAATTTCTGGTGATAAAAAGTTCTTAGGAATAAAAGTTATTAAATAAAAATGGGCTTGATACTAGTTACTTGGTACATTACAAATATCCTTCATATTCTTTCCAGATCTCTGCCCTGAGCGTGATGGGTTCTGGAAGCATCTCTGAAAGCATCTACCATATGAACAGCAGACACAATATCTAGCCTTAACACATTTTAAACTGTTCACTGATGTAGAGGATAATCTTGTTTGATGCATAAACTCTGAAAGTCATATTGATGTCTGGGCATAAAGTATTGATATCCATCAAGAACTTCAATAGGAACATCAGAAAGATCACACCATAAGGCAAAGTTCACTTTATTTCCCAGGTATTTTATCAGGGTGGTTATCTTGCCTGATGATAGCTTGTTATTTTTAGAGGGAGATGGAGGATAACATTGGTTTTCATGATGAAAGAACTCTTGTAAGTCACCTTCTTTCTTCTGACAGGCAATGAATAATTATTGAAATAAAAGAAAGCAATTTTTAGAAGGGTTACCTGCTGGATCTCTTGTGACACATTCTTGAAGGAATCATATATGAAGAGATATTTTTGTATATAACCTCAGATCATGTTTATCTTCAAATTTTTTTTTTTTTTTGTCACAGAATCATAATATACTGTAAAGTCAGCATATTTGGTATCTCTAGGTTTTTTGCAAACATGCAAGGATCACTTGTTGAGAATTCCCAGAGAACCCACTGGATGTTTTTTAAACACAGTCCTGTATTTTCCCATCATATAATTAGCACACAAATGTGTCCACAGAACAAATTCTAGACCATTGCAGTGTACGACCTGAGGCAGGCGCTAACCAGATATGGTTTTCTCATTCTAATCACATTATTTGAATCCCTACAGGCAAGGTTTACTAGCTACACTAGATCACATCACCTTTTTCTCCTTTCTGTGCAAGCCTTCTTCCCTGCTGTCTGATTATCCTCTGCTCCCCAAGCATCATCATAATCCTGTGATCAAGCAGATGTGGGCCATGTGTGCAGAGTAATAAGAATTGTTGCATATATATTAGTAGAACCTATTATATGCTTATTATTTTAATTTTAGGATGGATGGGGGAACATTCATTACAACAAAATTCTGCAGCATAATTAAGAAATATCTTATGACAAGTTTTCTTTATATTTTTCTCACTTCAGTTTTTTACTGGCATTAATTCATCTTAATCTTACAGATGAGGGATGCATACAGAAAAATTAGAGGACATGTTTCATTCAATATAAGTTTGTTCTTGTCCAAGTTTTCCCAAAACTATCCAATTCTACAAATGACAGCTAGTGTTATTCATGTCAAAACTTGTTCTTTCTATTTCGAAATTCAGCACCCTTTTGTTACAGGATAGTGGTAATTTTTACTAAGCTTGTCTCTTTCTCATGGTGACATTTTGTTTAAATAAGAAAATCTGTGTAAAGTGGCTTTGTGCCTATGGGTGAATTTATTTGAAGTGTAAAATGTCAAACTGGCAACAGTAATAATCCTGTAAATTAGGTATGTCAAATAATGTGCATGTAGACTTTTGATTCATCTAAGACTGGAAGGATTTCTCTAACTCTATTTCAGGAAACCTGAGTCATGAGCTCCTATTTCTTAATTGGTACTCTTGACAAAAGTGAGGAATATGGCAACATAAAAAATTTATAAATCGGAAAATATCGAGTCTAGGGTAAAACTAACACCATCTCCCAGCTCCCAGTTCAGCAATTCTCAAAAAGAGAAAAGATGTCTCTATTTGTGGAATAGAGGTCATCATCAGAACATAATTTTCTACTTGGCAAACTGGATTTGTGGAGGTGCTGGAAAACAATGTCCAGCCAGTTGCATACAGTGCATATATCCTTATACCTGCTGTGACTCAGATTGTACTGTATGAGCCATTCTAGAAAGGCCAATGAGATGATCTCATCATACACCATCACCTTAGAGACCAGTCACATTCTCACTAGTATGGCTGAAAATGCATGGGGAGACCCTAGATCTGGCAGGAAAACAGGGTGGAGCACTTATGGAGGAAACACATTGCCATTTGGCTGCAGATGCTATAGCTGAAAAATCACCAGCTCACCCAAGCTGGTCCCTTCTCTCTAATCTTTCCTGCCCCCTTTCCTGCCCCTCAGGCTCTCCAAGTTCACTGCTTAGGTGGGCATTTTCTGCTCCCTTTTGGTGAAAATGAGCCAGAATATCAAGTATCAATTTGAACTATTTAAATTTGGTTTGAAGGAACGGAGTTGCAAAGCACTCACCCAAGCAGTTTCCCAGCAAATCTGAAGGGCAGTAAGGAGTATTAGTAAGCACCAGGGAGCATGATCTTTTCCAACTCTCCAGCTTCAGCTAGAACATTTTAGAATTAGAGATTTTCTCTATGAAAGGAGAAGTAATTTTGTCAAGTAATGAATTTAATTGCAGCTATTTGCTTTAAGTACAGTGCCAATACTTTTCCTTCTTCAGAGACCTGCAATGCTAAAATGGACTGGGACACAATTCTGTTCCTATTGAAGCTTTGCCATTTCTTACTCTCTAGTTTGTAGAGTCTTCTTGGTATAACAGTGTCAACATGCATTTAGACACCTACTATGCACTGTATTATTTGCATATGTAGCATGTAGGATATTATTGTATTGTAATATGTATGTACTATTACATTGTACTATGCAACATTTTTTTGCAGTGCTTTACCTGCTGCTCTTTCTGCGCTGAAGTGGGATAATCAGCAGCAATTATTCTCTCTTATAGAGAAAACAATAGCTTTGTTGGATTTATAGGGTACAAGATAAATTAAAAATGCTACCATCCAAAAAGAAAGAAAAAAAGGTAAATAATTTAAATTATTATTTCTTGTATGCACACCATGTTAATCCTGTGATACACACAGTAAATGGGAGTTATCTCCCCCTTCTTCCATGGATAGTTACAAATCCTTGTGACTCGTGAAGGATAACACTGCTCTCAGACATCACTAAGAAGCTATTGCACAGTGACTTTTTGCCATTGCTTCTCTATGGAATTTCTCAGACTCATATCATTATTTTCATACTCTGCATTTGAGAAGGAGAGCTAATTATAGTAGGTGTGTACACTGAAATTAATTGGAAATTAGCTACACTTAGCTACACTGGTACCACTTGGTAATGTCACATCACATGGTAATATCACGTCACAAGGTAATGTCACTTCATATAGGTTAAAAGAGACTGTGGAGGAACATTTTATCCTGAACTAACCAAGGACTGGCCATATGATAGGTTTCCAGTCTGAAAAGCCAGTGATCTTTAAAGAATGGGGCAGAGAGGATGAAGAATCAACCCCCAAAACACCAGAACTAGAAATCCATAACTGAATCTTATTAATCAATTTTCTCTTTCATCCATTTTCTTGACGGAAATGCCAAAGATGGAACTAGTCTGTAGTTAATACACACTAGAAGATTTCTAGAAAGGAGACCTGTGGCATCCCCAACCACCAGCACCTAAACAGGGACATGCAGGTACCAAAAGGATCCTCTTACCTTATAATGAATTAATTGCTTTGCACAGGCTTGTTTCTCTTCATTTTCAGTGTCAGTGTAAGTTCTTCAAGCTCTGTTAAAAATTAAATATTGTCAACAGCAGAACTAGAGACTAAGTATATCTTTAAGTGACCCTAGCTGCCTACCCTCTTTCTATGTGTTAAGAAGCTGAAGCATTATTCAGAGTTGGCTATTAGCCACATTGCCTTCATAAACCACTCAGAATTTATTTGTCAGATATTCCTCAGTGTTAAATGGTATAAAGTACATCACATTGTTTGTGAAGAAATCTCACCTTTATGATCCCTTTCATTTCTGCCTAATTGTCTAAGATAAGAATAGCTTGCTGTGCCTGAGGGGGAAATTTTCCATTACTGCTGAAAAGATAAATGGTAGAAAGCAAAATGAACCTGGCTCATTACAACCTTCTGAAAAAAAGGCAAATTGGTCTTCAGAAATGATATAATAGAGCTGACACTTTTAATAGTCTAGAGTTCAAATGTGGCATTTTATATATTTTTTCCATAAAGTATAATACAAACAATTACAGATACTGGCAATAATGAATGGTACTTAGTTTCTTTTACTAGCTTTACTCTGTTAGTTCCAGGGGGAGGAAAACGGTTTTACCAATAACCATTTTAATGAGTAGAGAAAGGTTACATTTAAAGAAACCTAACAGTCATTTCAGTGTGTTTCTAGTCTTAATCTCTATAATAATTGCACTAACATCTTTTGATCTATGATGAAAGTGCATAAATTGCTTAGAATGGTGAAAGCCAGACGGCTCATTTGATGCTTTAAATATCTGATAAGCTTTGGAGAACAGGGTTGAAAAAAGATTGATTTCTCAGGACAGAACAATGTTCATAGTAATGATCAGTTTCTTACTTGGGATTCATTTAAAACACTTACTTCTAAACATATTTTCATTAAGTGCATTGTGTATTATTAATGCTTAACAGGTAGGTATTGATTTGCTGGAGTACTGATTAATATCACACATTTACATCTGAGAGTGGAGGGGTTTGAATATCCATACATCAGAACTATGGGTCATTTAATTGAGGTAATGGATGTTGTTAATCTCAAATACTCTATATCCATACTGAAAAAAAGGGAAAGTTTTTCTATTGTCTGCGTCACATAAGTTTACTTTGGTATATTATTCCAAACTAATGGAGAAGAACTTGCAAATATATTAAAACATGTTTTTTCCTGTCAACTTATGCACCAGTTCAGGAAAGCCCCTATTTACATAAACTATCTTGACTTCAGTGGGATTTAAAGTCTGTTTTAGGCAGGTTTTTAAAGCAACATTGAACAGAGGGCATGACTTAAGGACATAAGATTAAGATGATTTTTCTGGCAGTTTAATTCCATTTGCTCACAGGTTTGCATCTGACAGTCATTTTTATCAACCTCACTTTCCAAAAATAAAAGAAAAATATATCTGGAAAGCACGGTTTGCACATGATGCATATTTGCATACAGCCAAATTTTTGTATTTTCAATGACAATCAGTTTCACAGATTGACATTTGCCATGAATATTTTGATCATACTTAGTACTTTTTCAACTCTGGGAAATGCCTGCATTTGTATGTAGGCTGAGGAGAGCTTAACACATTGGAGGTACTACCTAAACAGAATGCAGTAGAATGAAAACAACAATAGTAATAATTCACAGATATTCAATTATTGCCTAACACAACATTACACACATTTTTATGGTTACTTATAACTAGAACAACACAAGCTCATTAGCAATAGAAAAAGTATTTTAAATTATTTTTTCAAAATGATTAGTGCTACTTTTCTAATCTTATTGAGGTCAAATGTGTGCATGCATGTATGTGAATAAAAAAATAGATGAGTTCTGTACAAATAAACTTGTATATGCCACCTCGCTTATTCAATTCCACCCCTTCCCCACAAGCAACCTCTGTAGTGTAGGAGGAAGGAGGTCATACCCACTGAGTTGTAAAAACACAATTTGCAATCCTTCTATGTACACAGCTTTAATGGGAAGAGGAAGGAGGTCCTGAGGACTGCAGGGTCTATTTCTGCTTTTATGTTTGCCAGGTCTCTAAACAAAGCAGCTCTGGAGCTGCCCAGTTGCTCCCAAGATGCCAGGTGCTCTTTTCCTTTCTCTCATTCCCAACTTCTAGCCTTTGACCTCAATCTTCTTTCTCTTTAATCTACCTAGCTACCTACTTACCTTCCCTTCTTTCTTCCTTTCTTATTTCCTTTCTCTCTCTTTCTTTTTTTTCAATTTTTCTTTTTTTTTCCTGCCCCAGAATTGAATTTAATTTTTCTAGGTTCTGTGTCCTTTCTACTTTCAGGCAGATTTTAGGTTTTTTTCAAGGTGAGCTTTAACATTGTCTTACAGGCAAAGACTTAGGGACACAGGATCCAGTCAGAGAAAAACAAACACAATAAGAAGCAGTAGCTCTTATGTATAATAAAGGGGGGGTTGTACTTGCTCCACTCTGAAGGTTATGTCAGCACAGACCAAATGCAATTTCTTTCAAACACTTGAATTCTTACCTCCTTCAGCAGCAGTGATTCAGTTATTTAACACACATCTACCACAGTAAGTCAGCAATCCTTGCCACAGCCCCTGACTGATACTGTGGCACAACTGCTCCATAAATAACTCTAGATATTACTCAGCACATTGATCTAGGCATGCTAATATCTGGAGATTTTCTTTCAATAACCATATTTCTTGCATTTAATTGACATACTTAATTGACATAGATTTTTTTCCCTCATTATTACCAGTCTTCTGGAGCTCCAAAAGAGTGTGTTCCTCTTCAGTCATAACTCAGCTTCTCAGTATTTATGTGCAAAATAAGTGTCCATGTTGCAGTAAGATGCCTGACTGCATCCAGCTTACATGTCCCCAGGTCAGCTTTCAGCGCACCACTTTGAATGCGAGCAGTCATGTACCTGCAGGATAGTCCCAGCAACGTGCCTGTCTAGATATCTCAGGACAGGTCTGCACGTCTGCATGCACACCTGAGCTCCCCCTCTCATTCTCCTGACCATCTGGACACCAGCCAGCTCTGAGCTGGATAATATAGCATTGTTAGCACTGCACTGAGCCTAAATCCTAAATTCTCCCGAGAGGCGCTGTGTAATTAGTGCAGGATCAATCCTGTGCTAATACAGCTATCCAGTTTTCAGTTCAGATCTCGCTCCTTAGAGTCAAAGGAGTTGAGTGCATCTCAACATTTCCATCTATACCTGCCCTACCTGTTTACTCAATGTCACTGGCAGGTTTTGCACACTACATGTTGAACCCTGTACTGTCAGCAGCTGCGCTGGTATCAGACCTAACTAGTTTACAGCTACCCAGGGTATAACTGCAGGATGGCAATCACGCCTTTGGATTTCAGTGTAAACATGCCCTGTGCTGATGGCAGTGAGAGAGGAGGTGGCATTTGGCAAAGGCTGAGTATTACCTCCTCCAAACCAGCTTTTACAGTGTGTGAAACTGGCCTAAAATAAAGTTTATTTTTCAAGGTGAAAGGTAGATAAAGTGAATTTTTATGCTGATTCTACAATACCTCCAGTCTTCCTTAAGGCATAGACTTCAGTTCAAATGGCTTAGTGATACTATCCATCAGAGGGTTCAGCCTTTGCAATATATTTCACAGTAGTCCCTAGGTTGGACTCAGGCACAATATATCATTTTGATATTGCTTTATAGCCTGTTGCCAGCTCTATATTTATCTTATTTATTTATTTATTGGGAAAGAATGTGTGAAATTTCTATTAATGAATAATATATGGAATGTAACAAATAGAAATGAAGGAAAAAAGACGTATCAGTGAAAGGAATATCATTGAAGTAGTCATCGAGAAGTGCCAAAATTAGTTGTCAATCTTACCTCCAGATAACTTCAGGCTAAGTGCCAAAGTTAGAAATTGCTTATACACTTACTGGTATTTCTAAGATTGGAATCATTACCAGCTCTTGGGGCAGGGAAACTGCCCGCCATTTCTGTAACCATCAGGATCAAAGATCTGCATGACAGACTCTCATTTTTCTTTTTGAAATTTAAATCCTAAGCAGTATATGCACTGCAATCAGTGCTGTGCAGCTACACCTGAGCCAGCTTTAAAATATTGTGTTAAGGGACTTGTAGTAGATCAGCTGTAGTAGACAGTAGACAAAGCTGGACCTCTATATGCACTATAAGCCTATAGAAGTAAGGTAAATTAGAAAGAAACTTGGTCTACAATGAAGTCACACCATGTATACACAATAGGACACTGCTGGTACTGAAATTTCACTGGAGTAAATGTAGCTTGGGTGTGCCCACAATGCACTGGACTTCATGCTGCAGCATAGAGACACTCTCAAAAAGCCGAATACCTGTCAGCTCCAAAAATTACTGAATAGGGTCTTGATTCAACAAAACCTTTAGCAATAAATTAAGCAAGTGAGACCACTGACAAAAGCAAGTGCAGGATGAGATGTAAGTACTGTGCGGAATCAGATCTACCTTGCTGTGGAGCTGTGGAACATCGAGATTGCCAGAGAGTCTAGCTGAAGTATGATGGGTCCCTGGCCAAAGGTCTTTTCTACTCTGATACCATATGAATGGGTTAAGGTGAAGAAAAACACTGAGCTGCCCTGCTAAATACAAGTAAGTTTGGCAGATCCTCATATAGCACACTCCAGAGGCTTCCTAGGAACTTGCTTAGTAACATGATCAAATGAAGTTTGAGAAAAACTAGGACTATAATTCAAGAGGTAAAGAATATCTTTCTGTCTGGTTTGAATCACTAGAGAAAATTTTTCTAGAAACTGTAACTTAGCTTTGGCCTGTTCTCATGGCTGTGAATAGAGGGTATGACTGACCTCTCACAGACCCATGCCAGCATTCTGTAATCTCTGCCCCTTCACCTCTTCCTCCTTTGAGTCAGCATCCTGGGGAGGCTGGACAAGCATGTGTTTACATGATGAAAACAGGATGGAGGAAATCCATGCTCAGAAGAGTAATTTCTTCTGGGGTAATGGCTCCTCACAGCTTAAAACTCAGCTCTTGATGTAAACCAACAAATATTAATGCTAAAAATGTTGAACTGATCCCCTTTATTATTAAACAGATGGAAAATATCATGGTTGTTTTTATAATGTTATTGCATATGGTAAATAACTCTGTTGAACTAATCCTATAAATTTAATAAATCAGTAAACTGTTTCCATCTCCACAAACACATTAAAAAAATTTAAAAGTAAAAATTAAATATGAATTGCAGTTCTTAATGAATAAGTGCTTTATTCAAAACAAATTATCTCAGAAAGTCCCTTTTTATTTTTAAAGCTATTTTCCCTCCATGCCCTGTTCTTAACAGCAAGGTCCATCCATCTAAAAATATTGTGTGAGGAAGGATTCTTCTCAGGCAGTATTAATAACAAGGAAATCTAGTTTTTCTTTCTTCCCATTACAGCAACCTGTTCTGAAAACTGAGATCTGAGGTAATCTCAAATGGAACGTTCCTTTACACATTAGATTTTTTCCTCTTGTAAAATCCCCTGATAGAGCATTTCTGATGACGAAATATGAAGATAAGTAGTAAAGCTGACTGATTATTTTTTTTCTTGCAAAACAATAAATTCCCTAAATTTCAGTTCTGTTTCAGTTAGCCTGAAATCTTCACCAGACAGTTTCTATTTTGAAGAGCTGGTGGGGCAGGAATTCTGGGTTCAGGCAAAAGGCTACTCTTCTCAAACAGGGATATCACTGTTGGGAATACTCATGGATACCCAGGTATAGAGTTCCCTCAGGAGATGAGGAATCTGTGCCCAGTTCTGTTCTCTACTGAAAGCATTTGAACGCTCATTTTCAAGTCATGTACCTAAACCATCATGCTTTAGAGCATTTGGGATACTTTAAAACCTTTGGACATCTCTGTTCCACTTTGCATAAAACACAAACTATTGTCATAGACTGTGTGGTTGAAAAGCTTTGTGGTTGGAATAGTCACCCAAGATGGGTGAGAACTTCCTACCAGGCTGTGACCCACTGAACAGCCTGACTGCAGTGGTACAGTGTCATTGTTCTTCTGGCAAAATAAATATTTAACTATTCCTTGCAAACTGGAACAGTTCCAATAGCAGGATCTGCTTCGATCCCAGGACATTCGACTTGGAAAAGTATACGCTTGTCTTTTCTCATGGGAGGGACCACACACCAGGGAAGGGAGGGAATGAAGTAGAAGATTCTTACTTCCTTGAGTGAGTGGTCTCACGGTTCAGCACTGAGAGAGGAGGGAAACATCTCTAGTTTTTTTTATTTGTCGCCCCATTTTATTTGATTCTACATTCTAAGGAAGAAACATATCTTCCATGTTGAACTGCATGACTTCACCTGTGCTGCGGTAAAAAGCAAAGCAACAGAATTTAAAGGCATTTTCATCTAGACTGATCTAGACTGTTGAACTATGAATTAATTATTCACACAGCTCCTCTACTCAACAGATGGGCAGTTCTAAATGAACTAAAATACCACAACTTTACTATTTTTAAAACAGTAAAATTTGTAAAATACTGTGTTCTATCATCTGTTCTTTTCTTTTTAGGTATGTGCTTTCTAGGTGTCATCTTCCAATTTCCATTCATTTGTCTACTTCTCTAATCATACCTATTCATATACTGCCTATGTGCATTTTACCTTTTTTTTTTTTTTTTTTTAACTTCTTAACACAACTCTAGCATATTAACACATTGGTACACTATTTCACTTAAGTTTTATCTTGTCCCATCTCATATACTAGTTTTGCCCTCTTATTTTACAGAAAATGTTAATTCTGACTTTATTCAGAAGTTTACAATGGCACAATTCTTTGGCATAGATAAACATGAGTAAAACTGTGCTAAGCACAAGTTTTAAGCAAGAGCAACTCCTGCAAAGCTAAAGCTGTAGCAAACATTTCAGGAGAGTGAAATGGTAAAAATTAATCTCAAGAACAGGAGAGGGATCTGAATAGTATGACTCTTCTACAAAAGGACAGTAGTGACACTGTCCCAGGTAAAAACACAGTTCCAAGAAGAACATATCAGAATCATTTTATGTATGTCCATATGGAATCTCCACAGGGAGATGAGTGGGTTCTTTGGATTGCTTGTTTGTTTGTTTAACATAGATATGAATTAGGTGTACTGTTACTCTTCAAATACTGCTGCGTTCTGCATATCCTTTGACACTGCAAAACAGTTTTCAAATACCAAACGTAAAACAAAAACCCGATGTGTATACATAAGCAGGAGACAGCCAGGTGTCATCCATGATTCTTTTGTATTTCTCCACTGCTTTAGCTCATGTTAATGTGTTTACTGTATACTTTGCAGATTGAGACCCATGGAATGAAAGCCTATTACTCATCAAAAAGAGGACTAGATCTTATGCTTCGTAGTCCTTGAGATGAAATTTCATCTGATTAAGAGCCAACAGGATTTGATCCCAAACACTTTTCCCAAGGGAAACAGCAGTGTCAGTTTTCCATGCAGATTTCCTTCAGTCTCACTTTTGTGCCAGAGAGGTAGGACTAGCTCATCCGTATACAGGACTAGCTCATCTATACACATTAGTTAGTATATATATATATTTTTTTTTTTTTTTTCCTGTGCTATAGACTAAGACTTGAAACTGTAACTCTGCTCAGAAAGCTTGGGATGTTAACAACTCCCCAATGCACTTGCATGCACTCCATCCACAGCTATTCATGCCCTGGCTTCCCCTCTAAGTTATGGTCACATAAAGGTGACATGGCTGGTTTTATGCACACCATGTGTTATCTCATACCACACAGAATCTCAGCTGGCCACTTCAGCAGCTTTACATTTCCAGAGAAGTGCAGAGGGACCTTATCATGGTTAATAATCGGAGTCCACCAGTAACTTGGGAAAGCATCAGAAAGGAGTTTCAGTTGCACAATGTAGAAAGGACAGGTCACATTTTAAAGACCAGGACCAGCAAAGGGAATTAAGTTACAGTTTTTACCTCAAGTGATTCTGTATTCTGGTAAATTGTTATATCTGTATATATTTATCTTAGTTACAGTATTTATGTAACTCCTTGGTCAGTTCAGCCCCCCGTAGCAAGAATAAAAAACAAAAAGGAAGAACAACTTTCCTTATTTCTTGAAGAGCTCTGTAACTAAATTCTACAATGTCATGTAAGCAGCATATACTTTTGTGTGTTTCTTAGCAAACCTTGAGAATACCACAAAAAGCCTAAAGAGGCAACATCGTAATAACAATGTGCCCTCCAGAAAGGGCTTCCCATCATCTGGGAGCTTTTTTCTCATCAATGCAATAGGATATTTACATTAGGAGACTGTAGCAGTTTCTTCAGGTTTTGAAGTTCCCCTCATTAATTTCCATAGGAAAGTCAGCTTCTTTCAGCAGGTGTTGACACTTACGTTTCCAGATAACTCTGTGATCTGCTCAGTTTTGAACACATTAACCTGAATTCTACATTCAATGAGATTAGGGTGAAAGCTGTAGCTGTTTTCAGAGTAAATAACTGAGCAACAAGTAGATATTCTTATGTTTTTCAACCATGAATGACCTTCTGATTACCCCTCTGAAGAGTACACCAGACTTTGTATCAAAGCCCAACACAGGAGTCCTAGTGTAAGCTGCAGGTATCCCTGCCTTGGCTTGTCAACATCATAGGACTGTCTTAATCAAAAAGGGCTCCTTCATAGGAATGCTTCTTATGAAAACTGGGTTTCATCTGACTTGATTTCATCGTTAGTGAGAGAACATCTGCTCATTGTTCATTTTGGCAGTCTTAACTTCCAACATGGAGAAAGGGCCATGAGTCTTGTATGTACTTTTTACTCCTTCCAAAATTAAGCTTGGAGTTGTTACCATTGGAATTTTACATTTCAGCTTTTTTGTTTATAGATCTGATAAAAAAATTGAATTTATGTAAAAATGTGTATGTGTCTTCTGGAATAAAAGTAATGCTCAAAGGGTTGCTTCAGTTAGCTAGATGGTTTGTTTTTTTTAAAAAAAGGAAGACTTGTCTTTGTATTTATGAAGCAAAATAATGTTACTGAGATCTCAAAGTATTATATTGCCTGCTTTATATTCTTTCAATATGAAAAATAGATTGACTCTGATTAAGAGTGTTCTCCAGGATAAGAATGTAAGTCATATGGATACAGTTAACAGGCTTTGACAGATGATGCAATACACATTTTTCTTACTAAAACACAGGTAGAAATAAGGTCTCTAGCTTTAGTATACCATAATGTTAGTTCATGAGTAACCTACTTTCTCACATTAATTTTAAGCTGGCTCACTTCCATTATATAATGTTGACTTTGGAGTGAACTTCTCCTAAAACTCTCTTGAAGGCATTAACATTGAATTTCAAAACTGTTGTAGAGGAAAGGAGAGACTGGATCTCCTTGGAATATTTAGGCTGCAAGGGAAATACTGTTAGTGCTCCCGGGTTAGAAATTATGCTGAGAAGGCTCACAGCCTGTTGGGAACATCTTGCATTTAGACTGAGCTGCCAATATCCTCTACTCATGTGAATTGTTATAGAAAATTAACAAGGTACCAGCTGTCTTCATCACTAATATTCTGTCTACAAGACTAAAAGTATGGGAGTGGAAAGACTGCGCACGTGCTTACTATCAATAAATCATGAGATTAGAAGCAGAAGTGTGAGGGTTTTGCTTTAAAAATTTACACAATAAGATGACAAAATGGCTATATCTTAATTTTTGAATCATTTTAGGAAACCCTGATACAACTGCTAACGGAAGAGCCCTGAAGTTATCTTGGAGCTCATAAACTATATTTTGAACGTTTTACTTGGCACATTTTGGGTTTTGCAAACTGAAGATTGCAGATAGCATAACTGAAACCATATGGAGAAGCACTCAGAACATGTGGGTTCAGTACTGGCCTTAGTGCAATTCCTAGACTACGCAATATCTCCTCAAAACTACCTCTGGCATATCAGCACTGGGATAAAAGGTTGTGCAGAGTTCCTGAGGGTGATATTTACTGAACTGGCTGTAGACCAAGAGGCAGTAAGACACACCACTATCACCTTGCAAACTGTTAATTAGACCTCTTGAGGAAGAGAGTTTCTTAGCCTGGGCTCAGCCCTGGGCTACACACCTGTGTTTCTAGGGCAAACCTGAGCTACTGATACTCATGTATGGTACTGCACTATGCACTCTACCAATTTGGGTCTCTGCTTGCTTGAAGGTCTCTTCATCATGCTTCACGACATAAATTGAATATGTTCTGAGATCTCTCTGATTTAAAGGGCAGTTGACAATGCCATCGTCCTGAAGGAAAGTGCTTTGGGATTTTTGGATGAAACATACCGTGTAGCAGTATAAAACACATAGCAGTAATTATTGCAGGAAACTGTTTAGTCAGAAATTGTGTTGTTGGGGAGGGGGGGGGGGGGGGGGAGAAAACATTTTGTTGGTTTGAGACTGAGAGCATTTTATTATAACCATAGTAAAAATATATATAAATATCAGTCTTACATTTTCCTCATTCTTGAAGTCACTAAAAGGATTCAGTTTATATTTGAAATTACACAGTACTCATGAAACTTTGAGTGAATCTAGTCCATCTCACTTCTATGGTATTTTGCTGCCTTATAAACCAATTTCATTCCCCAGGCTGGTTTTCTGGTAAATCCTACCCTTTTGCTAAACTGTTTTGACTGACAGGCTTTTAGCTGAAATACAGGTGTTGAATTTGCAACTTTGAATCTGATGATCTGCTACTGTTATTAGATCTATCAGATTGGTACACTTGGATTACACAGTTGTTTACTTGTCTATTCAGTATTCAGACTAAATCATTTGTCCGTGTGTAGTAGACAAATAAAATGAGGTTTGATGACATCTCACATATACTTGGCATATTAGTCTCAAGTTCAAGGGCTTTGACAGCAAAGCTCTAGCAAATCTTGCTGTGACATTTTAAGAGCTAGTATCTTCCTTCTGCCTCTGTTGAAGTTCTACCCTTAGAGAAGTCAACGGAAGAGAAAATGGTCCTTGGCCACTCCAGCTGACCAGTCATTATGTAGTCTAAACCTACCTTCACCAGGAGCTTAGTTTAAAAAAATGAGCCTTGTCTTGGAGGTCAACAAATCCAGTAGAATAAGGGGCAGATTTCTGAAAAGAGTAGCATTTTACATCACTCAGCAAGTTTCATTACACCTCACCTGCCAAAGCTCTTTAGACCTGTTTGTGGCAAACTTGGGCAACATAAACAGCCATAAAATGTTGAATAAATCTCTTGAAATATCACTATGTAATTACGTTTCAAATCCAATTTTCCAAGCTTATGTAATAAGCTTTTTTTATCGCCCATTACAAGATATATCATAAGAAGGTTCCTATACAATCCTGAGTGCCAGGTTATTGGTTTAAGAAATGCAGTACTACTTCCAATGGGACACTGTAAACCTCAGATGTTGGACAGTGCTTAAACACAGAAATAATATATACTAAAATCCCTTATTGTGCTTTTTGTGGCCAGGCTTAAATTTGCAGCACAATTAACTGTTAAGAAGTTGGAAGATCAGGGAAGCCCCTCCTGAAAATTATTCTCTTTTGTGTTATTGAACCACCTCAAATTACTTTTAATAATATCTTATGCCACTGAAAGTTGTTACTAACCTTATAGAAGTCTACAGATGTGTTTTGTCAATGAAGTTTGTCAGAAACTGTGGCTTTCTATCACAAATATGAAAACTGAGAACAGGCTTGTTGTATCATGGCATAAGTATTAACTGTGCAGGAAACTGGCTGTGTGGCTTTAGCAGTGGGGAGGAAGGATGCCGAGGCTGTGCAAAAGAGGGAGACAAGGTGTGGGTTCTTACAGAGACTCAGAAGAAAAGCTATATAAATAAATACTGTAATAAATGGGAACACAAAAGAAAGGAAAAGGAACAATCCAGTAGGGCATAGATAAAACACCTAGCACATATTTTAGACAAAAGCCTGGCAGGAAAGAGAATACAAACATGCCAAAATGAATATACTGCACCGGAATGACAGTTTTATTCTGCCGATTCATCACTGCATATGATTTCCTATCTTGTGGATAAAAAAATATGTTTTGTGGGTTCAGTGATATTCCTCAAGAGAAAGTTACGTTGTGGACAGGGAAGGCTGAATAACCAAAACATGGGAGATGGGAAACGTCTCAAACCACATCTCCCTTGTGCCTGGGGGACACAACAAACTGCAGGGGAAACCACTCTCCAAAAAAGTTGATCCTAACTGTCTCCAAAGGCTTTCCAGGCAAGCTGACACTGTACACAGAAAGAGATGGGGCTGCAAATCCCATCTTGTCCTGATCAGTCCAAACCTACACCGCATGATCCTGCTATCTCTTTGGTTGTGGAGACGTGTCGCCCTCTGCCTCTCCCTCCTTCCCCATTAGATCTTACTGCTCCCTGCCATCTTTTAGAGCTGCTGTTGTGATTGATGGCTAACTCATGTCAATTAAAATGAGTTGAGTTTGCTTAAATAGTTTCAAATAACAGGTCTAGGATAATTCCTCTCTCTTTGCCTGTTCCTAACATAGGTTAGGAAGCAATCAGACAAGTGCATCAGTTGACAAACCTAAGGAGAAATTAACACTGAAAGGGGTTAGACCAGAAAGAGAGAATTAAAGAAGTCCATGAGCCACAGTCTCCTCAGCTGTCAGAGGTAGCAGTGTCTTGGACTACATAAGCCTAAGAATTTCCCATCTAGTCAGTCCTTTTGGTCCAGCTAGTTCGTTCTTTTGTGCACATCACAGATAACTGCCCTTCAGTTGCACTATATGACAACTGATATTTGTATCATTTGTCAATGGCTCAGCAATGGGAACCACGTCAAGATTAAAACCAAGATATTTTCCATTTGTTTCCAGTCTCTTATCCTGCCTTTATCACCAAAGAGTGTGCAATAAGCTTTTAGCTTTGTTGTTTAGAGGCAGTGGCAGAAAATCATCTGCCTATGAGAATGCGAATCTGAGAAGTCAAACCTAAGTGATACACCAGGATTTGAATTCACGATGGAGAATCTCTAGACTTAAAACAACCACTAAAAACTGAAATTTTGAAAGGCAATAGTGAAGGTCTTGTTGGTTTTCTATCAGAGTTTACTTACTCATACCTGTTACACAGTTACAAGTTCAGTTTGAACAAGTGTCCAGAAAAGAGGCGGGAATCCAGTGAAAATCTTTCTGATCATCTGTTTTGTTACAAGGCAGTCTAAATAAGAGGCAGCCTACTACAAGGCTGTCTCTGCAGCAAGAGTTATGGATTTTTGTTCTTGTGGAGAAATTTGTGTGTGTGCTCATGCATGTGGCGGGGGGGGGGGAGTTCCTAATCAGAACAAAACCAAATTTCAGAATATTGATGCCTCTGGTATGCAAACTCAGATGTCAAGTTTCAAACAGTCCTGTGTGAACAGACTAGGACCTTGGCAGGAGAAAGGGAACCTTTTTAGAAACACAGGTGGTAGCAAGTGTCAGAAATTAGTAATGGCTACTCTGAGTGAATCTTATATTCCCATATCCTTAGAACTCATTGTAACAGTACAGATGCAACATGCCTCTATATTGCCCATGTATATGAACACAGGTGCAATATCCTACACCAAATAATTGCATTTATTTTGCATTTCAAAAATTCTGACTTCTTTTTAGGGCGTACTCTGACATTATACTCTCCCTGTATATCAATAACTCACATATCTGTAGAAAGAAAAAATTTAAGCTTACTATGCAGACGCCAGACCACAGTTCTGTCCTGAAAATGTAACATTTTAGTAACATATTTAAAAACATTTTAATATTTTGTGAAACATTAAATATATGACAGTGAAAAAGAAGTGCTGAAACCTCCTTCCTCTTATAAGAGAAGCCATTGCCTTCAGAATTAACAGCGGTATTTTAAAATTCCTGATGACATTAAATGTATCCTGTCTAAGCTACACTACAATTTGAAAGAGACTAAGCTGGAGATGTTTTTTGACCATAATTTTGAAACAGAATAACCTCAATTTAGATAACGTCTTATTCCAACACTTACTCTAATAGTGAAGGACTTATACTTTTACAGTGTTCAAAACTTCATGCATTCATAATCAAATTGTACTAATTAGAAATATTAATTAGTAAACCAAATTGTGAATTCAATGTTAATAATGTTAATAATAATTCCAGGTTCATCTATCGTGACTTGTAGGTGACTCATTGTAGTCACTTGGCCCATGCTTTAAAATATTTTCCCATGGGTCTTGATAGTTGTCAGATCCATCCTGCTCTGGTACAATTCCTTTTGGTAACCCTTCTGGTGTTCTTACTATGTCTCTTAGCATATATGCATTTTAATTCATCTGAGAAGCTAAGGAAAACTATATGAATCTGATTGGCATTCAGCTACTTTTTAATGACCTCATTAGCATTCCCTTTTTCCCCTTTAACAGTGACTATTTAAACCAAAATCTTTTTGTCTTAATGGAGTGCTGGCAAAGAGATGGGAGGTCTTTGGGTTACCTCTCCAGAACTACTTAGGAAAAAAAGGTCACTAATACTGTGGCTAAGTTGCAGAATTAGATACCTGTCTGCTTCTTAACTATCTCAGTTGATAATTTAGCACTATCTACTACTGCTGAAGTAATTTTTTCTGCTTCTTATTCCATCAAGGCAATAGCCTCTAAAAGTATTACAGTGGAGCAGTGAAGTCTGCAACTCACAAGTTAGAATCACCTAAGCCTGGCTGTTGAAATATGAATTAAGTGCCAGAACTAAACAGTGAATCATACTGGTTCAGTTCAACATTGTCTCTTCAACAGACACAAATTCTCTAAAACCCACCCTAAAACCCACCAATCTCTAATCCAAAATTCACATCCTCAAAACCTTCACTCAAACTCTGCCTGTGGCTCTGTGAACGCATGCATGTTATATACAGAGATATTTTTCCCTCTGTGAAACCTCAGTAGAGACCCGAAGGGAAGCGCCTGGTCATGAAAATACTAAGCAGATAGTTGCCTAAATCCATCAGGACGCATATACCAGATATTCCTCTCCTAGTGATACACAACTACCAAACTTCCTTGCATAGTTCTTGCACTGGTCTTGGCAATACTTTCTCCTCTTTGTCACTAGTTGATGGCTAGACATTTATCCAGAAAACAAAGAACCAAAATCAATTCTACCTGGTAACATGTATATCTACATCTTTACTTCCAAAATGACTTATCACACCAAGTACTGCAAGTCTGTGACCTAGTCTTTACAGTCCTGTCATTGGACAATTCTGTGTGGGCTGAGGGAGATAGCAGTGGAGTCACTGGAACCCAAAAATGTACCTTGCATACTAGCCTAGCAACTCAGTCCTACTTTCTCAAGCTTTGCCCAGACATGAAATATATTAGGAGAAAGGGCTGTCAAAAGTATTTCCAAACTTACTCAAATGCTTGGCCAAATGCTAGACTAGTTCTGATTTTGGATATGATCCCTAGTGCAACAGGCAGCACCAAGCTGAGAGCAGAAATAGGAAAAGGAACATTTTGCATCTATGCAAGGTTGTTTTAGGTGGCTCGATAACTATTAATTGCTCTGGTTCACCCAGGGTATTGTGATTTCTGTTTGCCTCGGGAAAACCTATAATCTCCTTTAGGCTGTAAACCAATCCAAGCCTCTTTGTTATGTGCTTGTTTGCAGTTCTTTTGCAGTACAAAAAATGTAGTGCTCCCCACCATGAGAACACTACAGTATTTATTAGCTCGAGGGTTGCAATGTGTCCTGCCTGAAATGTATTAGTTGAAGTTACAGTCCCAAGGAAGACTGCTGTCTTTGCATAAATTTACAGTTACTTTTTCTAAATGTGCTGTGCAGAGAGACTTTGCTGTTATAGTCTGCTTTCAATATTCATTTTTTTTCCAAAATGCCAAAGTAGAGGGAAGCCTTCATAGTTAAGATTACAACTACATTTGAACTGATTTTAAATTAATAATGGAGAGTGTGTATCATGTTGTCTGGGAATAGTGTTAGAGCTACTGAAAACTAGGGTTTCTGGCTCACAAGATTTTTACTGCTATTATTTAGCAACTGAGTGCCAGGGAGACAAGAACATCTTCCAGTTGAATCTGGGTGACTGCAAAGTCAGGCATGAAAGAGACTGAAGCTAGCAAAGACAGCTCAGCATGGAGTATAATCTATCTTTTAGAACATACACTAGAGAACTTTGGGTCTATATCACCACATCATTCCTGGATTTTTTTATTCTGAGAACTACCTAAAACACACTGGCAGCCTAGACTACAGGGATCATTGATTTTTCTAACCTAGCTGAGGGCTGACCTACCTTTAGGCTACAGAATTATACTACTAAGTCACAGAGCACTAAGCTCCATACCTGTAAGTCACTTCACCTCTCATATATAAGAATTTTCTGGTTTTGGGGTCAGTGATAACAATTATTTGTAGCCCGAAGAAGACCCATGTCAGGGTCCTTTCATGGTAGGTATTGTACAGACCCTTTGTAAGAGATGCAAGTTTACAATTAAATTGTGGGATGAAAAATATTATTTCTTGATTTGTAAGAATAGTTGAAATTTTGGAAGAAATGTGAATATAAAAAAAAAAGAGTCTTATTGTGAAAATGGATCTGTTTGGTTCATCATACATCATAGTGGGTTTGAGAGTTATATTTTGATTTTGTCTTTTAAATATAAGTAATTAATATTTCAACTAATATGTTGAAGCTTGGGTCATTTTCCAGTAAAGAATTGTATCATTTCATTGAAAAATATCAGCTGGACTTCTCAGACATTTAGCAATGTTTCCCCATTGTTTATGACTAGTGACATTTACTAACATTAAAACTGTTGCCCAATCACTTTGGAAAGTTACAAACTGCCTCTACTTTAATACACTGGATACTTGTATCTAGTTAAGAAACTATTACATCAAGGACTTATCAGACCACTACTAGCTCTTACCAAAACCTTGTGTTCTTGGAAAAAGTATCTATAAACTTTTCCACAAGCCAAGCCCACACACAAAGAATGAAAACCTAAAAGTGGAATTTAGAACAGCTGGGTAATTTTCTAGATCTGGCAGCAGGGCTGAGGCTGAGACTGCACAAGCTAATTCAGAGTCATTAACATTAGTAATGAAGTACCAGTTTCAGAAAGACTTGCTTTTGATGATCATTATTATTTAAAAAGCACAACAATTGAGAACGAGTTTTTTTCACAAGAGCTACCCTCTAAAGTTTTAAAACACACCACCTAGGGTGATCAGCATTGTAATCTTTCCTGAATAAACTTTGCTTAATATCACTGAGTGCTTCCACAGGCTTTGGAGTGGCCTTGAGTTTTCAGGAAATTAAATGAGATTGATAAGTTTTTTTGCAGATATCTAAGAGAAAGACTGGTATGTCACAGAACTTGTGATAAGAGTGAGGTACAACCATCACAGCCTGACAAACTGTTATACAAAAAGCAAGAAGGAAGGGCATAATTTGGGGTAACTGATAAAAGAGACGCCATTACCAGTTATAAGCAGTTCCAGTTACACCCCAACTCATTAGCGATGGAAAATAATAACTCCAAAATGCCTGTGAAATTATACTGTGATCTTAGTGCACCTCCCAGTGTAAGTGTGGTGGTCAGAGAGTCCACCTTGCCCTCAGGCATGTATGGCACTGTCTTGGGGTGACACAGCTTCTCAAGGTGGAGCAGGTCCCAAGGGCCACTGATGGCTGAGAAGATAATACATGCATTATTATCTTTCACAGTCTTTGTCAATTTTTCATTTAATGGTAATCCCTTAGAGACATCAATCAATTAGCAATCCCTTGAGAGATATCATATCATACATATCATCATATCATCATATCATCATATCATATCATATCATATCATATCAATCAGTACTCTTGATTTATCCAAGTGATATGTACTTCAAGGAAAGGGTCCTCTCCTTCCAAAACATACAGTTTTGTTTACTGTACAGTCTAATCCCATACTGCTCATTAGATTTTACAAAATAAATTTTGCTCAAAATGTATACTTGCGAATATAAATTACACAAGAATTTAGACAACAATCCCATGCTATTCCTTCTTCACTGTATTTAAAAGATTCAGATATAATTTCTGGTTTAAATCCTTACTTTAAATGGGTTTTCTTTAGTGTCAAAGTAAATATTTCTGAAGGGAGTTCACATTTGACAAGCATTCTCACCTTGAGATTATTGTCTTATCTTTATGAGTACATTTTCTAAACAACAAATAGAGATCTAACTCCAGTTCTCTGTAAAAAACTGTAATGTACTCAACTGCACCTTTGTCTCACTTTTGTGGAGCTATTGAAGAAATCTCAGAAATAATCCAGGAACTGACAAGCAGAACTTCTCTTTATATAATAATAATGGATATGTTCATGCTTAGCTGTCCGTGTTGCACATATTAGATGTGATTTTACTTGCAGATGGACATACTGGCATCTTCAGTGCAGGAAACTGAACACAGCATACATTTAATCAGCTTTGAAGTGTTTACATAGTCATTGTCTAATCTCCTTGAACACCTCCAAAATATGTAAAGTGGTTGTACAGTGGCCTAGATTCCCAGCAAGGTGGTAAATGTTAAATTAATAGCTTTGAGCTAATTTGACTGCAGTCTTTTCTCATTTAAAAAAAAAAAAAAAAAAAAAAAAAAAAAGTACTCGTTTTAACTAAACTTTTTTCCATTTATTTAGTTGTGACAATTTTCTGTGTATGTGTATATATAGGGACACGCACATACATTCTTTTCAAGTTATTTTATTTCAGTTCAGCTGAAAGATTTCTAATCAGTTTGAGTTCTTTTGAAATAAAATGGCCAAACTGAGCTGAAAAATATTTCCCACCAGCTTTAAAGTAGTTTGAAAACCACACTTCAAACTGAGCAGGTGCACCTCTTCCTTGTAGACAAGTCTCAACTCAAACGATAAGAAACACCATTTTCCATGTAAACAGGGCCCTGGGCACAAATCCTCAAAAATATTGTCCTTAAAATTTATTCTGAAGTTCATTGTAGCTGCAGCATAATGCATTTACCAACACGCTTTAGTACAATAAATGCCTTTTGGTCCATCTCATTCCATTTCATAATTGTTTTCTGGGGAAACCCTTACCTTCTACTTGATTTATGCAATACAGATGGTTGGTAAAACTTGAATTTTTATTGATGCATAGTAATATCTTTCTCAGCACCCTTAAAGAAAGTGACATAATTCTTTAAGACATAATATTACGCTTAGGAATTGCTCTAGAGGATCATCAATCTTTTGTGAAACTCTTCCAGCACTCTGCTAGTGTTAAATAAACCATGACTAGAAATGAAATTCAAAATAGTTTGAGTGATTTCTGCAAAACGTTCTCCATTTGCCAATTATATAGCACTATATTTCATCCTATCAGTTATTCATTATTCTTTGCTAAAAATACAGCAATGGCAAGGGATTTTTGTGAGTTCCAGAAGAATTACAGATGATCCACTTAATGAAAACCAGGCATTATTTTATAAAAAAATGACAAAGCTGATGAACTAAGTGATAATGATGTGGTATTTGTTTATCAGTGTTGCTTTCTTGATAAGAAAAAATATCCAAGCCCAACTGAGAGGAATGTTGATTCAAAGCCATGTTCTCAAAGGCTGACTGAATCTTCTGAGTTGATGTTTAATTCACACCACATCCTGATGGTCCTTAGCTGGTACCAGAGACAAAACCCAAAGAGACAAAGCCCAGAAGGAATAAGCGTAATCCAAATATGTTTGTCTTAATATTAAAAAAGACCATACCCATGCCGATGTTCCTTCTTTGCAAATCTCCTTGAAGACCTTACTTTATTACTATATTCACCATCTTACTTTCCCTCCTCCCCATGTTAACCTTTTCTTTAGGTTTGTCATTTTAGCTCAAATCCCGAGTTGGGACCCTTAAACACATTTTGAGTTCAGCTGGCTAAAGCTCATTTTAAAGCATTCTAGGTATTTTTATAGCTGGCGGTGTTTTGGCTTAGCTTCAAACCTCAAAAGAACTTCTTTTCAAATCCCACAGTAGGAGGAGCTCTGACCCACCAATGGTGTTGCCTCCACAGCCTGGCTGTGCATTTCAGCAGATTGAAGGCATAGGCCTGGATCTTGAAGAGTTCTTCGCTTATAGAGAAAGTTGAGTCAGGAACAAGCCAATACAAACAAGCCCCTAAAATAAAATAATAAGGTGAGTGCAGTGGGAAGGCAAAGGCTTGGTAATACTTTTTCTTTGTCACCCCCTTTCCTTGGCCTAGATTAACAGGGAAAACAAATCTGGATGTTGCTCACAGCACATTACATACCATCATTATTGCCACTGAAAATCAGAAAACACTGATCTAGAAGAAGGTTATGTTTTGAAATACCTCCATTTTGTTCAGACTTCCCTAACTGGTTGATGTCTCACTTCTGTCTCTTTGGTATGAAGAGATACTGACTGGCTATGAGAGGGGATGTTTTCTGCCACTAAAGGAAAAGATGGTGTGGTCCTACACAGGTATGATTAGGTGTTGTGTTTTAATTTCCATGCTCACTGGCTGTTTTTAACCTGTTCTTCCTAATACTAAAGCATTCAAATATAATGAAGAAAATTTAGCTTTCTAAAATGTGTGTGATATAAGAGACAATAAATAAAAGAAACAGCAGCAATAACTCTGGGGAGTAGTTTTAAATTATGGAAAGCAAATAGCAATGTTTATCACAAGAAAAACAACCGTTTATTCTTACTTCTTGTACTGGTTTATGGCAAATCAATTCAAAGTTTATCATCTTGTGTGTTTTAAATTGTGATTTTCCATTACAAGACATATACCAGAAAAAAATCCTAAAAGCACTGGCCCTTTAGTCCTTATTATCCAGGCTTCGATTCCCAGAATATATCATACAGTGGAAATCAGTTTAACATTTTAAAATAAGCCCCAGAGTAAGTGTTGGTATAGTGCAGCACGTGGTCAGGCTATTCCAGCCTGTGTGACTGAAGTGCTCTGAGGACTCAGGTGACACTTCTGCCTATCATTTCATCGAGTAGAGTGTCATCTCAGTTATGTCTTAGCTGAAGCATCTTTGCACCAGGGTCCTTTGAAAAACGTACATTCATGCCTTCAGTAACAGATAGGCAGGAGCACAAGAGAATGGCCGTGTCTGAGAGACCATGTCATGAACTCAAGTCTGAGAAGAATCATAGGGAATGAGGTCTGAGTACCAGACCACAGACCCATGGGGAAAACAAATAAGAAGAGCTTTATGATATAGCTTCATAGAGATACAAAGTTTGAGTATGACTAGAGATTATTGTGATGCTGACCTAAAGCCCAACAATTTCTTTTTACTTTCCCAAAAGAAAATTCCATAAAAATCAAATAATTCAGGTTGGACAAAACACAATATTTAGTGAACTATATCTCAGTTGAAGATATTTGACTAGCTCTAACACTTTATAAAACTTATGGAGACATAAGAAGTGGATCGAAGCAGTCCATCATCTGCTACTGTAAATAAAACCCTTTATCCTAATGATTAAAGAAAATAGGGCAGCTGTTATGACATCCCTAATGCTTCATTAAATCAAGTCTACAGCACCTGTAGAGCTGAAACTTTACTGCAGCCCCAACATGTGAGACTTGTGTGTCAGTCCATGGGACTGGTGGTTCTGGGAGTGGTAGGCTTTATTCTTACTGTGAGTAATGGGAGAAGGTATGCCTTGTCTGACAGCACTGAAGAAGGGAAATTATAAAAAATATTCATATGCTAAAATGTCTTCACCAGAGAGAGAGAGAGAGAAGGAATCTCATCACTAGAAGTACAAAAAATTACCAATAATACATTAACCTACTATTCACAAGGCAAGAGGTCTTAGTTCACAGGTATAATTTCTTTTCTGTTAAGAAAATAAACTGTTTATTTGTGATACTCCTTTTGAAGCTGAGTTGACTAAAACATTCAGAATCTCGCTTTCATGGACGGCCAGTGATTTTTAAAAAGAAGGTATTGAAAAAGTTTTTTGAAACTTTTCTCTTGTGCCTCCAAGTAATTTATCTACTTCACAAAAGAATACCTCTCTTCTCTCAAAGTCATCCCCTAATTAATACTCAGAGTACTCTGTCCTTTCTGGTTATGACCGACTTTTTCCAAATTGTAATGAAAAAATTATATCACTTTATCTGTAGAGCAGTGTTTCTTTCCCTGGAGATTTACCATCAAGGAGAAGTCTGAGGAACTCATCTCACTGGATGAGTGTTCAAAGCTTGTTTGAAATACGTGGGAGACAACCTGCACTCAGTGAGTTTGGTTTAATTCAGGTGCTCTTCCTTCTTTATAATGTCCTTGATTATTTTCAGCAAAATAACAATTTTGATATTGCTATCTTTACAAGAAGGTAAAATACTGGTTAGACTGGTTCAAAACTGAAAACAGTTTTCACACAGATAAGCCTGATACATTCTCAGACAACAATGAAGCTGTTTAAGAACTACACTCAGGTAAAGATTAATGAATTCATCACAACTGGAACAGATGGCACAGCCCATTTTCTAGTCTATTAACTTTTATAGATCACTGAAGAATCATCATGAAATAGAGATAATCCAGAAAACAGGGAAGAATCCTGAACTAGATTTAGGATGCTTTTGCCATTTTGGTTTGATTTGTAGGATCTCTTAATTTTGTTACACAAAGGATAAGGATACATAAAGATTTTATATATATATATATATGTAAAATGAGTATTTGGTTGAAACTGGACAAGTCAAATAATGTTGTAATGTAGAAAATATTTATAAGCAGAACATGAATAATCTTAAACTATGTGCATTTGACTTAATTCATGGAAGTTAAAATTTCTTCTTAAATGGTGCTTTCAGGTAACTGAATTTCACCAACAAATCACTATCAAGTTATTTAAGCTACTTGGTACAAATATGTAAACTACCTCTATAATTCTTTCAGAAAGGTTATTCCATTTTTCAATGGAATCAAGGAGAGAAGATTGCTGAACTTCCCTTTTAAGTTAAGGAAAGAAAATTACTGTTTTCATGTGTGTAAAAATATACGACTAAGAAAAAACAGCTCACGAGAGACTCACCATTTCATGTTAAATATAATTCAAAGTCTCATTATCAATGTTTGACCCAGGGGCTGTTGTTTCCACTCAGTTGTTATTAATTCACTCAGTGAGTCACCTGAAAGACAGTAATTGAAAAGCTGCAGTGGAATGCCTCTCTGTACAATGTATTGTAAAATTATTTCCGATTGCAGAGTCATCCTTTGTTTCTCTCAACAGGGAAAAAAAGTTTATATGTAAGAATGTACATCATTTTTGAGTCAAACACTTCCATTTGTAAGGCAAAAGACATCTTGTGAAGCCGATGAAATTAAACACTCAAATAGAGGAATCAATACTTTATAAGTGTTAACTGTCAAAAATATTTTTATAATTTGTTGCAGTGTTCAGTTGCCAACACACAGAATTTTTTATTAGATACAGTTAAACAGAACAATTGACCATACTAAATTTTTTCAGAGCCCTTTAGTGAAATTCAAACCATTGTTAACAGTAAATTAGAATTATTCAGAATTCAGTTATTGTTGAATTTTATATATATTCCTTACAACTGAAAACACATCTTAATTAGCTCATTGTACAACCAGTTCAAATGATGAAAACTAATATACCTCATGTGAAACATGAAGAATGATAAATTGAATTTAATTTTGTCTTTACCTACACGTTTAAAAACTGCTTCTGCTTATATAAGCAATATCTGAACCTACCCCAAAGAACGACTCTTCCATGTGTGAACAGATAATCCCAAGTATTTTACCCTATTAAAAGAGCACTTCTTTGACCATTTTTATTTTGTCTGTAGCCTAGAAGTAATTCAATCAGAACTGCAGCACTAAACACCTAACCCTTAGGCCTGACTTGAAATCACAAATAAAAATAAATAATGCAATAATAAATTAAAAAAAAGAAAAATATTTTCCTACTAAATCATTGTATATGTTAAACATGTCATAATATCTTATAAGACTTTTCCCAGCTAGTTAAAACCTTGCAATACATATTTATTTAATAGCATTTATTATAAATTACTGTATGAAAATTTAACTTCAGGGGATAAACATAGGTATTTTTAATCTTCAAAAGAAGCAAGGCTTGAAAATTGAGCCTATGAGTTGAATTTAACCTATGTAAAATTAATAAAATCTGCAAAAAGTATAACACTGATCTTAGGAACACAACCAGGTAGACAGATCCAGAGATAATAAAAGAAACAGCAGAAGACACTCAGTAGGTGTAGACCTTAAATTGGAGAAAAATGGCTAAAGGATTTGTGAAAATAATGGGAAACAGTGATTTATAAAAGTATACTGTAAGTTTGTTTCTTGATGCCTGTGTCTGTCCACAGCCTTTATCATAGTAGCACAAATCAGCTCAACCAAGGTGAGAACTTAATCAAAACCAATACAAACTGTAATCTGTACCATTTCATGCTTGTTATTCAAAGTTTTTTACTTTTCTCTAACTAAACTTGGTATTTTATACAGCTTTACATCTGTTCTGCTTCTGTAAATTCCCTAGTACTCCCCTGCAAAAGCACATTCAGTAACTCTTTCAGTATAGTTAAGCAGGCAGGGCTGGGTGGCCCAAGTCATTCACTGAGGGCTGTGTCTGGTTTTAGTGGGTAGTTCAGTTGGACAAGTGGTGGGAGAGGGACCACAGTTGGAGACTGCACCTGGGAAACATGTGCTCTCATTTGGTACCCCCCACCAAAGCCCTGTATTGTGGTCCCTGTCTGACTCTGGCCTGCCACAGACTAGGTTAAGATGGGCAGTGGCACAACTGGCTTAATGAAGGAATAGCTGCCCTGGATGTGTGGGATGAAGGTAGAGAGCATGTGAGAGATGGCAGAGGTGAAGTGCCCACTCACCTCATAAGATTTTTTGAGAGGGCATCTTGAGTGTTTTTCGTAGCACTCAGAGACCCAAAACCTGGCATTTGTGCAGACACAGCAGGGTGTCATTGAAGAAAACTACAACAAACTGCAAGGTGGCTGGCAGGAGGGGTTATCCCACAAACCTTCAGGGTGCACTGGGAAGCCAGAGCAGGAATTTGCCAACCAGAGTGTTGTTGCTAACTCAACTGAACAACGGTCTAGGCAGAACCAGGTTTTCACCTTTCCCATGCTGCAACTGGGAAGTAAACAGTCAGAAGCAAGTTGTTTCCCATTCACTGTTCATTAACATTACTCTCACTGTTGTTTGGGAAAGGATGAAAGGAGTTACGGGAAGAATGGATGCCCAATCTGAACAAGTGTTGTCACTTCATTTGTAGCTTTGCTGTATACCAGGATGTTAATCATATAAGTCTGTGCATTGAAATCTCATTCAAACTTGCTTTTCTCTTGATAAAAGGCATTTTCTAAACATTAATATTTTTTCCTAAAAATAAAATATATATGGTACCGAAGAAAGTAATTTAATTCCAAGTTTGTGAATGCAGAAAAATAATCCTTCATGCATGTATTTATTTTACGCCTTTTCTACACCACCAGGCTTCCTCAATGGGCTTCAGAGGAGTTTGACCTCTATCTGAAAATTTGAGTTTTTTCTTATGAAACTCATTAGAACCCTGATGTTAGAAAACTCTTTTGAAATATATTTATTGTACCAATGACATACTAATGACATGAGTTAAAAATGTGACAAATGTTACAATTGATAAAAAAATTACCGGCAAAATATATATAAAGCTGGAAAATCTTCACAAAAAGTCTGTTGTGAAAAAAAGGTTTCCAAAGTTATAAATAGCTATTCTAGATATTAAATAGTCATTAAATTATATTCTCCACTACGTATTGCATATGACATCTCAAACTACTTCAAAGCATGGGTCCAAAACTGAGAGGTGGTGAGATGGAAAGTATTCTCACCATCAACAGGAGGTAAGCATGTGAAGTGTCTTAAAACATCAGGCCTTTTATTTCTTTGTGCAGTACTTACAAGCTTATCTATTAATTTCTGTGCAGAATGTTTCTTGTCTGGGACATCTCAAACAGGTATCAAATAGTTCCTGTCGCATCCTTCTTTACTTGTTTAGAGCAATTTATTGTTACACATCTTCCAAGAGTATTGCAAAGTCTATAAAAACAAAGATGATTTCTCCTTTGCTGGAAACCTACAGGGTGTGAAAAGCTGGCTGGAAGCCTCACTGTACAGTGCTGTAATACACTGGCAGGTGTTACGGAGGCTCTCAAATAAACAACCAACCACCAAAAATTAAAAATTTATTATTAACAGAATTAACTAGCTCTCCGCAAATTACAGGTTCGAATGTCTGTGAGAGGAGAACAGAACAACTTCCTAGGGTTTAACGGCAACCCAAAATGCTCTATCACTCACCTGACAAGTGAGGACTCTCAAGCTCGAGGACCTGCTCAGGGCAGCATCCCACCCCAAGGGGAGAGTCCTTGACCACAGCATGCTGCTCCAGGGGACAAATTCAAAATGGCTCCCCCAGGGGACTCCATTTATACCCAGGCCGAATCTGACCTGTAGTCAATAGCGGCTCCCATTGGCCAAAGGCCCCAACTCCCATGAAGCCCTGAGAACAAAGGCAAACAAGAGCTGCTACACTTCAGCAGCCAAGAAGCCCTATTTTCATTGGGCGGGTGCACCTGCCACAGCAGGCACTGGGCAGAAGATGGAAAGAAACTCCAGAAAGCCAGATGTTGTGCTTCCAAACTGCAGTGACCAAGCTAAATAGTTAAAAAATAAAAAAGAGTCATACTTTAGGCAGATATTTTCAGCATTTCAACAAGGGAAACAGCTGTATTCGCACATACTTTGGGGCATTCTGTACTGCAATAAAAGAATGAGAAAAGCAGGAGAGTAAAGTGCATTTCCCACTGGGCAAAAAAGGGAAAGGAAGGACACTGAATTCTGACCTCAGAAAACAAAGTAATATTTTTCTTTTCAAGACAGCAAGTCTGAAGGAAATATGCCAGCAGTTTTGAGTACCTAAGCAAACCAAGACAATGACAACAAAACGACATGCAGCATGTTGCCAAAGAGACCTACCAAGGCAATCGATCAAGTGCAAAAAGCAATATTGAAGCAGGTGCAGGTCCTGGAAAATCACAAAGAAGTTAAAGAGACGTGATATTGCTGATGTCACTGTAAAAAAATCCAAACCGTGTTCAAAGCATTCATTGCCATAGCAAAGTACAGTAAAGACTGAATTTTTGAGAGACAGTTACTTGTAAAAACCCAAACATGTCTTACACAGAACCTCAAGCAGTGGAGTGATCTGGCTTGCAAACAAGTGATCAAGTTATATAATCTAATGAACCACAAACAAATATGTGCAGCTCCAATGGAAACATTTAAATGGGAATATGGGAAAAACAAGGTTAAACTTGAAAAAAAAAACCCTTCAGCTGCTTGAGTGTGAAAGGATGTCAAAATCATAGCCTTTTGCTTGGCAAAAACATGCTGAAAGTCGCTTATAGGAAAGAGAAATGGAAGTAGGTTATCCTACAGCTGCAAAGATCAATTGAAGTAATAGTGGTATCTCAGAGGAAATGTTTGCTGTTTTCAGAAATACTCAAAGAGTTTTCAAAAACATATACAAACATTGCTGTAAAATGTTCCATAATGTTATGAAAGTTGAATAGTTGGAAACACATCCAAAAAGGCAAAGTCAGATTGTTAGGATAATACAAGTTTACTTATTCTTGAAGTCATGTTTCTTAAGCTCTCCTTTCACACCACAGGTAGAGAACCAGTGAGCTACTGCTACTGCACAAGAAAGAATTGAAGGGCATTTGATGTCATGAAAAACTTTCAGAAGTGCTCAGAGTTTAAAAACAAGGGCCTTCAGATTATTTTTCACAGATTATTTTTCTCTGATTTTTCACAGTCACAAATTACATTTTTGTGAAGGTATTTGTAAAAATATGTTTAGTTTTTGTTAATAGTGATGTGTGATACTTTGTAACATTCTATGGCTTCAAAATCCTAAACCAAAGGTTTTCTGCAGATTCTCCTGTTACTTGGATTGCAGCCACAATATTTCAAAATGTTCAGTGGATAAACATCAGAGAGGTGATCACCATTACAATCCATACATGGCATAAGAAAAAGAGCATGTGAAATTTGAAGCCATTATAATTTTTCATAAAAAGTGTTATGAACCACTTGTACCTATAGATAGTTAAAAATTTTTAAAAAATATTTTTTCATCTTTACAATCTAAAAATACATTTGGATTTTTATATGGTAGAACAAAATGAATCAAAGTTTGGTTTTCACTGACATTTTCAGAAAATCATCTCATGATCAACATTTCTTGTAATCGTTATTGATACTAATAAGTGCTGATCGGTCATTTTCCATCACTGAATGCTCATTTTCTTTGCTTCAGAACAGAATTGTTAGCAACTCTGATTTATTTCCCCATCCTTTCATATGCAATCAAGATCAGATGTCAAGCTCAACAAATAAATAGGTTACTGACAATGTCAACATCAGACATCAATGTTTTTAAAGAATGCAAATACTATATTGGTTGTCTTGTATTATTTATAGAATATTAATCTTAGTTTCTACATGAATAACTGTAGAAGAGGAGCAATGTGAAACATTCTTAGTGTTTACTTTTTTATTATCTTTTTGACATGGAAATATCCTAAAAGCAATCGAGTGATTTAAGTGCTGATTTTGAAAATTACTTAGCTATTTTAATGGCTGGACCTTATAGAATATCAGCTGCAAAAGGCATGAATTACATTTTGAAAACCAAACCCATAAATTCCTCAATAATTCAGTCTATTTTTTAATGAATTAATTTTTATTCATAATCTGCAGTCTGAGTATTCTGAATGTTATAATTAATTGCTTAGAAATGCAAGCTAACTCCATATTCATCAACCCTTCATATTGTTTCAGAACAAATAAGTCTACATATTATTCTTTTCACTTTTTAGTCAAAAATAATTGTCCATTGATCACACTTGAAATATCCCATGGACATGGAAGAATTTAGCTAATTGGCATGTAATCATTCCTTAGAAGAGTGAGCTACACGTGGCATATACTTCACACTTTCTAGTCACTCTATTTTTAAATTCATGCTGGCAGTCTCCCACAAACCTGTTTATAAATTTGAAGATTGTCCTGGCTGATGGAAATGTGACAAAATAGTAGGTTTCCTCTGAGATGTGTAAAAAGAGATAAATCACGTAGTCTTAACATCAAGGAAAATCACTGTTTAAAACTGCTGCCACAATATGGCCTTTAGTGGAGGAATTTGTTACATCTGATGGGCAGCTGTCACTTCAAGAAACTTGACTATACATGGAAGAAATAGCCTTGAAAAAGTAATGAGATTAAAAGTTATGTCCTTGTCTAGAAAACAAAGACTTGAATTGTACGTTCTGTATCTATCTCTGCTATAGCACATATTTTGGCTATTTTGCGCTGTCCTGTCTGGCTGTGTTAATCAACTCCGATCTATCTAAATATTTCTCAGTGACATTATTAGTTCTCTAGTCATTGTCAGCCTGCAAATGCACTCCAGTACTTTTCCTTCATTCTTAGATAACATGTATCATAAAAACAATTCCATTGTTCTAGTTCAATACATTCAGCTTTATTGCCTGCTATTAGAGATGGTTGGAAAATTTTTATTGAAACAAGCTTTTAGCACAAAAAATCAGAAAACATATTTTCATCAATATTTTAGTGAAAATGCTCTTTCAATTTCCAGCCAGTTCTGTTTTCTGTAATCTAAATGCTGGCTGTTATCACCCCTTGCAGAGCATGCTGGACACCAAAAATAAAGACAGTAGCAAACATCTCACTCTCAGACATGAGACCTCCACCTCATTTAGATTCCTCTTCACAGTTCCACATCGCCTTCCCCTCTTTCCTCATGATTCGAGCCATTTCTGGTGTCTTAACAAATCATGTTATTAAACTGAATCTTTGCAAGACTTGTAGAGCTGTGTCAAATCTGCACCTAGGGAGCTTCCCAATCTGCCACTGTGCTGCTGAATACAGCTACTTAGAGTTTCAGACATGCACTGAAGTTAGAATTAGGCCTTCCTGGTCTATCAGAGGAGCTGAGTAATATCCCTGATAGCCAATGGAGGTAAGAATGAAATTTATGATCAAAAATTTGGCCAAAAGGAAGATGTTGTGAAGGCATATCACATCCATTTTACAAAATTCTGAAGGGGAGGAGATTTAATTGATGTCCCTTTGAGAAGAATAATAAGAAAAAATGGATTTACTATTTTCTGAACATGCTAGAAAGTTGCAGTACTTGCTTGGCTAAGGAAGCCACTCTTCCAAGGAAACTAGCTATGAGATATGAAGAGTAAAAACATATATTGGAATTAAGAGGAAAGGGTGCCAGTGTTTGTGAGACCTGATAAATATGAGCCGTAGTGTTGGGAAAATGAGGGAATTACTCAAGTCTTAGTGCACCCAAATAAGACAAGCATGCCTCAACTTAGTTAAACATCAATTCTTCAGAGAGATTTTTCTGCCCACTGCTTTCTTATTTGTTTTCAGAGATGAAACATGGATTCTGCTCCCATATGGGGTAAATTGTGGATCTATACCAGGGCTGTTAGGCTGAGTCATACAACCGTGGCAAGAGATCCTAGTGAAGGTTTGGTGAAACTTCAGAGGCTGCCAGAGCATTTAATCTGGTATGCAACCCATTCATTGTCTTAATTATTTTTTTCTTTTCTTCTGAAGACCTCCCACCACACAATCAGCTATGTATTTAACATTATATCAAAATATAGTAATCCCCTATACCCTTAGTACGTAGTAAGGGATGCTACTGTTTGCCTCCATGTACTTTCACCTTCTCTTAAAATCTTGCAGCTGAAGAAAAGAGGGGAGACAACCTTGTGTGATCAGGGAATCCCTGGTAGTTTGTCCACAGGCTCTGTGGAGACCGAGGGGGGAAAGCCCTAGCCTAGAATGAAAGATCATGTCTAGAACTTTATTTGATATGTGCTGGGAAGCCTGCTGGGGGGTTGCTTACAGTGTATGTTATAATGTGGATTACTGTTACACTGAGGATATTAGACAAGATTTAGTGTGCTTCCAGTGTTTGAGGCACCCATATTGTATGTTTCTTGAACCAAAACTCAAACTTTTTCAAGTTTGTTAATTGCGACACTTCAGCTCTGTTAATTACACCACATGAAGCACTCAGCACTGACAGAAACCTCTTTAAGAAAAGCTTCAATTATTCTTGGAGTCAAGGCTTCCACACACAATGTGTGTGAGACACTGATACTGTTATGAGCAGGATCAGGGTCTTGTGAACACTTGCTGCTTTGCAAAATCAAAGTAAAAACAGGTATATTCTGTACCGTCTAGAGTTCACAGCAGTATTTTATAAAATGCTTTGAAAATTATTTTGAAACAAAAAAGATTTAAAGATGTTTGATAAAAGTCCGAGTGCACAAGCACAATGCAGGGTTTTTGCCCTTTTGTATTTTTGTTTGCTTCCAAAGTTTCACAGCCATTAGGAATACTTTGCCCCCTTGAGGCTTTTGCTGGTTCTTGGCAGACTGGCATTTTCCCTACGCAGCAGGCACTGACAGTGACAAGTGAGAGCACTGACTCTCCGCTGCTGGCTACCTGCTGCCTTTCTTCTCCTGTTTCCTCAGGAATAGAGTCTGATCTATGAAAATAAGGCAAGAGGAAATGATACTGCAATTAATATTTTAAACCATTTGCCTTTATTTTCATTACATTTTTAATATATGCTTTTTTTTTTTTAATTTGAGAAAAGTCTTTTTAAGTAATATATCATTGTGGTGGTTCGACCTTGGCTAAATGCCAGGTACCCACCAAGTCGCTCTATCACTTCCCCCCCCTTCCCCTTTTTTTCTCAACAGGGCAAAGAGAGGAAAGAAAATAAGATAGGGAAAAAAAACAACCCTTGTGGGTAAAACAAAAACAGTTTTAATATAAGCAAAGCGAAGCAAAGGTCCATGCATGGCAGCAAAAAGAAAACAGATTTATTCTCTACTTCCCATGAACAGGCGATGTCAGGCCTTCTCAGGAAGCAGGGCTCCGATACGTGTAGCGGTTGTCTCAGAGGAGCAAGGGTGACCCCACCCCCTTCCTCCTTTTTCCCAGCTTTATACTGAGCAGACGTCATATGGTCTGGAATATCCCTTTGGTCAGTTCGGGTCAGCTGTCCTGGTTGTGTCCCCTCCCAAGATCTTGCCCACCCCATCCCACTGCGGGGGGGAAATGTTGGAAAGAGCCTTGGTGCTGTGTAAGCACTACTCAGCAGTAGCCACAACACCAGTGTGCTATCAACACCCTGCCAGCTCCCAGCATAAAACACAGCACCATGAGGGCTGCTATAGGGGAAAACCAATTCTAGCTCAGCCAGACCCAGTACAATCATCTTACTATTTTCCTGCAGAGATGGGATGAGTGATTTCTCACAGGAGTATGGATAATGAGTTATGACCTTTGTGCATTTGTTGGGCATCTTAAAACTCAACCTTCATCAGCCAACCAAATGCCTCTGTTCAGAAGAACAGATTACCAACTCACAATAACGGGCAGTGCATTTTTCTTCTTCCCAGGGAACAGGCTAGACAAAAAAAAAAATCATAGTTCTTTCCCTGGCTGTCCTGGTTTGCTGAACTATGACTGCCCAGCACTCTGAATTGCTTTGTCCCTGTCCTATGTCAGTCATCACTCTTTTTAAAGCTTTCTGACTTCTCCCAAGCAAATCCTCCCTTTATTAAAATAGGAGTTTGCCTTAGTACAAGGATCTGCAACCAGATTTTTGTTTGAGGTTTTGGTCGGCGTTTGTTATTTAGGTTCAATGAACAATGCAAACACCAGCCACCCATGAGAGTGCTGTAAGAACATCCAGATTTCTTATTCAAGTGATCAGTAAACAAAAAGAGGCAGAGTTACAAGATCAAACCAAGACCAAGAAGCCTAGCATAATCTTGATTTAAAATATAGAATCCATTTTGTGCATGTTTCCTAAAGAAGGTCAAATAAAAATGGTAAGGATTTATTAAGCAATATGGGAGGGAGGAGTTTTGGTTTGTTGTTGGGTTTGTTCTTTTTCTTTTTTTTCTTTTTTCTTCCTTGGAATTCCATTGTTGGGCCTTTGCCTGTTACAACTTAAATCAGTAGTAACAGACCTTGGGAAGATTTTACTTCTACTGCCTGTTGAGAACCTTGCCTGTGTATAAAGAGATGACTGACCATCAAGGTCATCAATGTGGCATTTCTTGTGAGTCATATGGTAACAACATTTTTGAAACCTAGTCAAATTCCTAGGGCTTATTTAATCAAAATATTAATCACATGAACAGCAATGATCAAATTCACATCAGTGGATGCAGGCAAGGCAGGAAATGGTAATCAATTAAATGATAATCAAAATACAAGGAAAAATGCATCTGGAAAGTGAAGATAATATCAAATAACACTTTTACCTTGTTTTTTCCATTTCCAGTGGCATTTCAGTTTGGTTTTGCATGAAATTAACAGGGAGGCTGAGTAAAAGACTGCAGTAGTTATTAAAAAACAAGCAAAAATGAGAAAAACAGAACAGTGGGAAAGATTTGAAAAGGCAAAGAGTAAAAATCCATAAATAAGAAATTAAACAAAAAGAAAGAGATATTAAAAGGTAATATACAGAGGACAGAGCAGGAAAGCCATGACCTTTTCCCTATATCATTCAAAAATCCATGCAACAGGTTCTCTAGCCCCACATGGCAAAACTAATCTTTGGTTTTAAACAGGTACCATTTCCTAACACAGAGAGTATTTCAGCAGTGTGCTCATCCATCTGGATGGAGTGCCTACTCCATCTAGCCCTGTTGTTATTTTCTATTTTTTCTCTGTCACAAACTGTGTGCTATAACAAGAATTCTGCCCCATATAAATTCAATATAATTACTTCCAAATATCGCTGTGATCTCCAGTTTATTCCACTCTCTCAGATACAGCTTTTTGCCCTGTTCACAGATCATCATCTTTTTAATATCTGACTTCAGCCTACCCAAATTCCTACCTGCTGTCACTTCTAATCTCAGACCTTTTGAGTGATTTTCTTGTCCCTGGTTCCCTGCATCTTTCTTCTCTTTCTGTTCTGAAAACATTCTCCTGGTCGAGGGATGATATCTAGTGCTTGGGTCCTTCCCTCATGCGACTGTGCTTATCTGGCAGCTCATCCTGGGCTTGTGGTTTGTGACCTCAATAGAAGAACTGACAGCTCTCTTCTTGGTTTGGGAAAGAACAGGATTTCTTTATTAGAGACTTCTTCCTAAGGGAACAGGGCTTATGTTATTATGTTGTCTGCATCTGTCAGTCATCCCTTCCCCCCATCTTTTGAATCAGTATGCCTATTTCAGTCAAATTGCCTATTTCAATCAAATCTGACGCAGGGTAGATGTATTAAAAAAGATTAAGTTTTCCCAAGTTTCATGACAACAGGAATTTGGGGAGGAAAAGAACATCTTACAGATGCCTAAACTGAAAGAAATCCTTCAGTGTAACCCTGCTTACTGTTGCATGCTGAGGAATCTACAGTGAAGATGATTTGATAAACAGAAGAGCTGTAGAGGTGCTTGAGTTAGAACTGCTGGTTTCTTAAATGTTCAGGTCAATCAATTCTGATGCATAAACCAATGCAGCATCATAGTTCATTACAGTCATTGGTGCTCAAAGAACTTCCTGTCCATTTTTAATGAAAACAGTAACTTTCCAACATCAACTCTTCCTTTTGCCCCAAGTATCATGGGTGAAATTTGGGTAGAGGGTGAGAGTAAGCCCAGGTCTCTGCTGTACAGTAAGTAAACTTGGGGAAAATGACCCATGGTTTCAGATGATCAGATCTAGATCTGGGCTAACTACTTGAATAAAAATAACAGTTTCTTGCCAGGAAATAATTGTGCACTTTGGGAATTGTTTTTATTTCTTTTTTTTTTAGCTTCTGAAGTACAAGTAGCTCAGCATATCTGTAAGCAAAACAAATTACAAAGGTTCCCCCTGCAGCGCATGTTTCACTTTTCCTTTCAAAAAAGCATAATATGTTTATGAAATTAGGGTACTGCCCCAAAGGGCCTTGAATAATGATAAGATATATGAAATAACTACTGCAGGCTTTGAAATCAATGTTGCAGAAGATAAGGATTTGGCTAGGATGTAGCTCAGTCAAACCTGATTAATTTTTGCGTGGTTGTGCCTAAGCAACCAAAACATTTCACTGGCAGGCAGTGCAAATGACAAGCACTGTATGTGTCACTGCTTTGCTAGTCTGGAGGGGATTCTTTTTAATATTTATAAAAATGATCTGCAAACTGATTCAGCCTAACTAGGTCTGTCTGTACTACCATTATCTTATCACATCCCACAGGGGTTCAAAACCTCAATACTGAATTAATCGTAATATGACATTTGGAAGAAAGAAAAAGGAGAAACTACTATGCTGGCTTAAAACACTGGAGATTACAAATTGTATTTATGATTGTTGTTTGAGAAGATGACAAAGGCATTTTGATAAACATCTGTCAATAGACATCAAAGTTGGGTTTTTTTAAGATTTCTGTGCCTTTTTTGTCAAACATTTAAAGAAACCTGTCTCCCCTGAAAACAGAGAGTTTAGTAAGGAGTTACATTTAACAGGAGCTGACAAGGTTGTTGACGTTGTAGCAGTCTAAGAAGATAAATAGTAAAAATGAAAATGGAGATACTACCCCAGTCATCCCTTGTAGTATGAGAAACTTGTGACATTACAGCACCAAGATGCATGTTACTTTATATAAAAAGATTCCATATAAGTCATCATAGAAAATAAACATATTTATTGTACATTAGACATCTACAACCTGACTCTCAGTGAAAACAAGTCTTAGGAAATCACGGCCCTTTTCTGTGCATGTGTGTGCATTCTTGTATGTGTGTTTTTCAACAAATTACATGTTAACAGCTTTTAAACAAACCTGACAGAGGTGAAGATTTTAAAGACATTAATTTCTAGCAGCATACTGAAAGTAGGAAGTTAAACAGAGAGCAGAGAATGTCTATTAATTTACCTTGAGGGTGGAACTCACCTCTAATTCAGCACTGGAGAACCCAGAGATACAAGAGCTTATGTAGGAGCTTGGAGAAAGGGGGAAAGACCTTGTGCAACTTGGACTTGAAAATCTACTCACAAGACAGAACTGCATTATCTGTTCTGTTCCTCACAAAATAATTATATACTGGGTTTTTGGAAGGTTGGTTTTTTTTCAAACCACTGAATGTTAACTGCTGTGTTTCATACAGCAGTTCGCGTTGTGGGTGGCAGCTGGGTTTCCTGTGGGTGTCCATGCCTGGTGGAGGTGAAACCTGGCACAAGACCAGAGCCCCAGCATAAGCAAGGCTTCAGCGTGTTTGGACACAGATGTCCATGCACATGCAGGTAGCTGAGGAAATTTCAGACCAGACAGAGTTTGCCTTCTGATTGTAGCCACACTGTAGGCAGACTTTTGGATTTTGGATGCAGGTACCTAAAGCCTACCTACAGTCAGTTTTGGAAGCTGCAGTCCTTTCTTTTTTAATAGTTTTATTTGAAGGTAAGGCTTCCTGAAAATGAATTTATTTCAATAGTTTGCATTCTGCTAAAACAGTGGAAAATACATTAACTTCCAAAAAAAAGGTTCAGCGTAATGCAAGCCATGACAGTACGAGTTAAGATGAAAGCAAGAGTGTTCCAATGTTTTTTCCAAACCAAAACACATGGCAAAGAAATTACTCTACAAACCTTTAGAGCTTGATAGACACTGATGTCCTTGTTATAGAGGTTTTAAATAATTCTGTGCAACTTAATTATACCCCTGCTATAAAATTTAAAGGTTGGTTTAATGTGGCAATAGGAAGATTACCATTCTCTACTTGCTTCTATTCATTACTCAATGCCTACAACTCAGGAATAATAAAAAAAGGGTTCTTCAAAAATTTACTCAAAATTATTTTTCAACATAATACCAGCTTTTTGATAAAACACTTTTCTGTGGAAAGCTTGGCTTCTTTCCATAGATTTTTTTTTTTCCACTAAAATGTTTTGGTTGAAAAGTTTATTTTTTTGATAACAAGTGGAAACTTTCAGATGAAACTTCAGTAAAAAACAGAACGTATATCACTTTAATTTAAATTACACTGGCCTCTATAGAACACTTAATAAGTCCTACAGTCCTACCTTTTAGATGATATTTTAGTCAAGTGACACAAGTGAACTATTTAAGAAAGTTTAGTGTAGAGTCAAAACTGGTGTTTTGTTGTTTTCAACTCCTGATGGCATTTTCTGATAACAGATTTAGTTCTTTTCTCTATGTGATAAAATTTCTATTCTTTTTCTGGTTACTGCTGTGTCAACATAAATATTACTTGTTAGCATGGCTTCCCTATATTTAAATTAAATTTTTAAAATATTAGATGTATGTATGGAGTGAAATACTGACTCCTTTCATATAAATTTAACAGGAAGAATTTCCATTGACTTCAGCAGCCTGGGGTATGACTCATTATATAGAAAGTGTTGAGTTTTTCTCAATCCAGCCTCTGAAATTACTGTATAGATACCTTTTTATGTGCATAGGCTAATACTACTAAATGAACTTCCAAACCAGGAAACCTGTTGAGAGCGGGAAGCCATTTTACAAAGCTTAAGTTTCAAAAAGAGGAATTATATTTTTGATTGAAAAGAATCAGCAAAAATTCAGATGCTGCCCAGGTGTGGAAAGGACACTGAAAAAAACAATAATTTTTCCCACTGATGAAATATTTAAATCCTTTTTGCACAAACCTCTTCATTTTCACTCACATATGGGAAAGAGGATCAAAGTCAGGTTTGTTTTGATCAAACTAGAAGATGATCAAGGACTTACTATAAAGCACTTTGATATTAAAGTGATAAGAGCACTAGAACTATCTAGGGAGATGGAAAAACTTCAAATACTGACTTGTCATTGGACCGACTTATATTTGTTCCTTATAAGATATCTGCCTTAAACTTTATACTTTCCACTAAATACTAAAACTTTCTTGTCTGAGAGCTGACTTCAAGGAACACAGGGGAAATGCATTTTAAAAAGTCTCAGATGAGAACTGATAAAACTTCAGCTGGCTTTAAAAGGTGTGGCCTTTGTTACTGGATGCCAGCTACTTAACTTGCAGTTGAGTCTGTTGCTGAGGTCTTCAAAGAGATTGGACCAGGAAACTAGTTTTTTCAGATACGTGGTACAAAAGCTTGAGAAGGGAAAAAGGGCAAGGGTAACAGTAATATTAAATGGACATCAAGGGATCCAGAACAGAGAACTAAACATGGTGTTACAGAAGGGCTTATTGCTCAAAGAAATAAGATAGTTTTCATCCATGTTAAAGTCACAGGAAAATGGGATTTATTAAATAATAAATTGAATTTAATTTGCAGTTATGACTAGTCAGAGGTAATAACATCTTGAAATTTCAAAGTGAGGTCAAAATGTACTTGACTTCTTATCTATTAAACTGTTTCTTTTTAGTGTCAAAACAATTTAAACTTCAGAAGGGTTAGGCAAGCCACTTTAGATCTTGTCTTCACTGATCTAAAGCTATATATTTTTTTTCGTTTCCCTTTGAGTTAAAGTATGAGTGTTACCCTGCATGTGAGTGAAGATAAAAGACTTTGGGTTTACTATAACATAGATTAGGGAAGTGCTGACCCTGGTGAATCACCACATTGCAACATTGCAGTGTCTTCTTTTCAGTGTTTTCACCATAATTTTTTCTAACCACAGAGTATCTCAGAGTTACCTCCAGTAAGAATTTCATGATCTTTGGTGTTGCAATGAGGCTATAGGAAATCAAAGCAGCAAGAAGAATCTCTGAAACTCAGAGCCAAAGTGCATTCAGTATTCAAAAGAGGCCTTGGGATGACAGAAGTTGTGTCTTAGTCCTAGGGAGTTTTTCACAATAGCAAAAGGATTGTGAACAAAAGACAACAAAGGCAGATTGAGCAATGGATCAGGGAAACTGAGTGGGCAGGAAATAGAATAAAGAGTAATTCTAAGTATCCCCGTACATGAATTCTTGGCTGAAATATGTCTGGAGTACAGTATGATGTTTTGAAGACTTAATCATTACCTCTGTTGAAAGCTCTAACAATAAAAAATATGCAAGATCTAGATAAAGGCAGATTGTTAATTCATTATTGCAGTCCAAGATAATCCATTCATTTCTGTTCCACAAGACCTTCCAGTTTTTTCCATGCAAGAAATAAAACAGAGATTAGTATCACTGTAACGCTATAAAAGTCTTATGTAAGTTTTTATATTTGTAAACCTGAGATCTGAAATTTTCTTGTCATAGTAATGCCACTAACAACTTCTTAGTGCATTTATTTTTCTTCTCTGGAAACAACTCACTAGAGGACCAAGAATTTACTCTTAAATAGTGGATATTTTTTTCAATATTTAAATATTTCTCTATGAATAAACTAACGAGCCTGCAGAATTCCAGTGTCTGTTTTTATATGGCTTAAGAATTTCAAGAGTAGAGTAGCTTTCCTCCCTGGGCACAATTCATTAAAACCGTTCCAATAAGAATAGCACTGGACTGCACTTTCACTTCACAGGGTATGCTCAGATCCCAGGGGTTCTGCAGGATTCATGATTTCTAAACCCATGTGAGGGGTCTGATCTGATCTCATGGATCAGACTTTTCCACTGGGATTTACCTACACCCTGGCTGCAACCTCCACCTCCATGTTTCACTTTGGTGTCCTTCGTCTGAAAAGTCCAGGTTCACCATCGCAGCTTGCTGCATTGCTTTCCATCCCCAGGCAAACAGTGGTGGAACTGTGCCTTTCACTAACATCAAAGCACAGGTGAGCCTCAGTTTCTCTCCAGATTCTTCACAGGTTCACACTATTTAGCCACAGTCTGAGATCCGAATTTCTGACAAAATACAAGGCTAATAAAATTTCACACGGTGCCAGTTTCTATTGAAAACATTACTTTTTGCTCTGATAAGCATATTATAAATCAATATACTCGGCACTTGGGCAAACTGCACCGATAACAGTATAAATAAACAAATCTGTCCAACATTAATTTTTAATAAAAGAACATAAACAGAACCACCTACTCTGGGTCTTGTAAGCCCACACTTTCCACGGGGACAGTGAAGAATCACAGTTTTTAAAAGTGTCCTGCTGCTGCCATCTGGCCGTCAGCCTCCCGCTGAGTTGAATTGGCACTTACAGAAGCAGCAGTCAGTCAGGGGAGGATCGTCTTCCACAAGTGCTGATTTAGTGCCTTAGGAGACAGATTGGCAGTGACATGAGGTAAAAGGCTTTTGAAAGTACAATAGAACAAGAGAAGTGAAGTGAGGGGAAAGGGGAAGGGGAAAGGGGAAGGGGAAAGGGGAAGGGGAAAGGGGAAGGGGAAAGGGGAAGGGGAAAGGGGAAGGGAAGGGAAGGGAAGGGAAGGGAAGGGAAGGGAAGGGAAGGGAAGGGAAGGGAAAGGAAGGGAAGGGAAGGGAAGGGAAGGGAAGGGAAGGGAAGGGAAGGGAAGGGAAGGGAAGGGAAGGGAAGGGAAGGGAAGGGAAGGGAAGGGAAGGGAAGGGAAGGGAAGGGAAGGGAAGGGAAGGGAAGGGAAGGGAAGGGAAGGGAAGGGAAGGGAAGGGAAGGGACCTGCAGACAGGACACCAGATAGAGGAAAACAGAGGAGGGTAAGTGAAGGAGGCTATGCTGAAAAGAGGAATTTGGGAGGAATTTAGAATGGTATCAAAATTATTATAGCATGAGAACAGGGGAAGACAGTCTGAATTTCAATTTTCCTCAGTTTCTCTGACCATAAAATACTAACACCTTTATGCTTTCATGATGTTTCCCAGCCAGTTGTGCTCTAAGGGCAATATATAATTCTTCTACCCTGATCTTATTCAAATACATGATTTTGCCTTTAAATAAATACACTGGTTTACATAAACAGTTTTGGCATCACTGATTTGTAGTTTCATCACGTGTGCTATTCAGGGATGAGGGCAGGAAAGAAGCAGTGAGGACGGCCAAAGCCCGACATTCAAAGAGTGGCATCCATGTACATGTGTATTTGTGGGAATTAATTCAGTGCTGGTGCTTCTATGTTCAGATGAGTCAAACGACTTGCTGCAGATGATGCAGGTGAAGCTGTACTTGCACAGAGGGGGCCTCTGAAATTGTGGGCGTTAAGTTCTCGTTGAGTTTAATTTAGGTCACTGGTGAAAGTCACTTACAAGTGTCAACTGTTGAGAGCTGTGAGAAAGCCACCCCACAACTTGACGCTGTTAGTTATTTCTTCTAAGATGAAAAGTCTTATTAAAACAGCAGGAATGCTGCAGTGTAATCAGACGTGGAGTGTATCATGCCTGTGTAGTGTCAGCAGACTTGCTCTGAGCTGTCCTAGGCATGGTTCTGCCTTCTTTCCCCAGCCCAGTGACACTTCTCTCTGCATGAAGTCTTGTGTCTAGCTGAGGGATTGTTGACATTAGTATACTCAGAAAAGTTCAGTTAAAACAGCAGACCCCTGTGTGAAGTCTGTCTCTTAAAAGTGAAGAGGCTCTGGTTCCCTGCAGCTGAGCTTGAATCTGTGAGCTTGAAACTGCTGTGCTCCATCCTGAAATGGTTCAAAAATGCTACTCCTTGGCTTAATTAGCCCTAACTTTTTGTAGACTGTCATATCATAAGAGGCTAAGCAGCAATATTAACATGTGGATTTCCTACATGCTGTTCATACCTGCTTATTTCTGGCCAACACCACAGCATTTTGCCCTCTCATCTGTGACATATAAATAGCCAGGACCAGAACTGACACCAACTGACACCTCAAGCCCCATGCTAGGAAGTTCCATGAACTACATTTCCCTTGATTTTAGATTTGCTTGCACCAGGGCTAAATCAAGCACTAGGGGAAAAGCACTATCAGTATTCTTGTCAGGCTTTTAGAGAGAAAAATCCTTCTTATGAAAAAGAACAATTTCACATTCCACCAAAATTATTTTCTAGTAGCAAAAGACAGGACAATTTAAGCTGCCAAGAGCTCTGTGCTGTTATGGCCAGACTGTTGGTGGTAGAAGAGCTTGTTACAGCTAGCTCAGGTCTCTCTACATAACACTGCAGATTGCAGCATACTGATATCAAGAGCAATTACTGAAAAGTAGTGTCCTCATGCATACCTTTAAATGGCTGTTTACTTGGTTTTGTCCCATTTTTTTGTTTGCTCTTTTCTAGCTTGGACTGACTCCTTTGGTCTTTGGAAAGTTGGAATAACGGTATGAGCACTTCTAGGTGGTGATACATATATCAAATAAGGCAGGAACAGAACTCAAGTTTCCTGATCTCTGAGTAAATGTTTTAACCACTAAACTCCTCTCTAAATCATGGAAACTGTAGGCACTGCTGTCACAAGTGAAGTCTGGTCATTCATTTGAGGTTTCCTAAGGCAGCTGACTGCCTTGAAAAGTTGGTGAGGTTTTAAGCATGTACTCCTTTAGAGCACTTTGAATTGCCTGACATGAAGAAATTTCCTACTCTGTTGAAGGCCAGGGGATGGTTGCGTGGAGGTGCCTGGCTTGCTCTGTGTGCTGTATAAGAAGAGTCAGAGAGAACTGGAAGGGCTTTTATTCTATTCTGAATTCAGACCACTTTCCTAAATCAAGGATTATGTCACCCTGAATAAAGGTAGATTTATCCATTTTGTTACTGTTGTCATTTTCAAAGTCTTACTTTCTTACAATTATTTAACAAGTGATTTAGAGTAATATCTCATAACATAAACAGTGAGCTGGCTATAGAAAACAACCTAGGTATACCCCTTGTAAGCAATCTGCAAACTAAAAGTCATATTGGGATAATAATACTGTGGGCAATTGCCTTGAAGAGAAGAGAGTTTAAGACACATCCTCCTCTGGAGCACTTTGAAATATCTAGCAATAGGCAACTCCCTTCACAATGTTCAGATTTCATAGCTAGGCATGCTAGGGTACGCCACAGTTCATGCTCCGGAGATCATTGTGCTAGATTGTATAAAAAACAGAATAAAAGGGATGACATTTTAAGATACAGTTTGTGAACTATGTTGCAATTCATAAAATTACATTTCATTACACTAGAAAATATTTTCATAAGCAATTTGATCAACCATCATCTTCATTTTTTGTATAATATTTACCATTTGATACCTTTCTCTGGCTCCTTTTGCCTATGGCTCCATACATACAATTACCACTAACACCAAAGAAGTATCTCCTATGAATTTTAGGAGCTTTTAGCAAAGATTGGTTTCAGTGGATATTTTGCTGTCATATGTGGGTTAAAATCTGCCACAGACACATGTGGCTGCAGAAGAGTAGTATGACAACAGGTTACAAATTTCATATATTTAGTCTCTTAGCTTCTTGGTTTTGAACTACTTAAAGACTTAGTGTTCACCGTAATCAGAATGCTATGTGCTACGTGTCACAGTGCTATGCCTTCTAGATAATAATTATGATTCCTGATTGTTATTTCAAACATATGCTCTGGGTGCCCAACTATTTCACAAAACCTATTTAAGTGCAGTGGGCTCATCATCATTGTCACGTTACAGTATCTGAAATTGCTTTTATACAGAACTATCCATCTGGTCCTCTGCTTTATTTTATTCTTTGCTTATTTAGATCATAATTACAGTTGTGGGGTATGGGGTTACTACACTTTGATATTGATCCTATGTGTAACATCTGTTGAGAGTGCCTGATCTGAATATAATTAGGCAGTTTGTTGTGTTTTATTCTGAGTTAGAGAATATTCTTGTGCAAGAACAATTTCATGTTTCTCAGGTGGCTGGTGTTTTAGCTCTGAAAATGGCACTTTGGGGTGGAAAAAGCGGCTGAAATTATAGTGTTACCTGTATGGTTCTCAATCATTGTGCTTTTACTGGCTCTATGGACTATTATGAAATTACAGTTAATTCTGTCTTATGTCCTTCTAGACTTTAGAAATCTTATCTGGATGCCCAGCAGTTTCATTTTGCATGTTTGAATGCTTTGGCTGTGCTCTGCCCCTGAAGAGCTGAGCCATTATTTTACCATCTTGAAATGAAACCAAATTCAGGTCCAGGAGGGCTAGGGGTAACACTGTGATCATCCAGTCTGATTTCTGCTTTGCTTACTGCACTAATTACATCAGTAAAGGGAATTATCCTCTTCCATTTAAGTGGGTAATGCAGTAGCAACTGCATTGTAGCCCAACTGAGTTTTCAGCAAAGGGATAGAGATGAGGGCGAAATTCAGTTTTACCCATGTAAACACTCCTGTCACACAGCTGGTAGGGACTTACAGAGTTTAAAACAGATTCATAATGTCCAGACTCCACCAATTAGAAAGAGCCTTCGTGGAAATCTTTTATCTTAAAACTTCATTCTTTACAACATTTTCTGCAGTGTTCACAACAAAATATATTATAATTGGATTGTGTTGATGAAGTGGCAATTGAGAAATTTAAGAAGAGAAGAAATACATGTGATATTAAGATTGTGGCCCAGGGTAGAAAAAACATAGGAATTCTTATGTCAGGACAGTTTTTCTTCTGCTTATCCTTTACTAATGTTCCCACACAACCATTTTTGTCAGTTTTCATCCTAGAAAAATTACCTCTGAAATAATTTTATTTCACAGACAGCATATACATGGCACACAGACCTCACTTTTCTGGTATTAGCTCTAGAGATCAGATGAAAATGCTTGGAGGTCACATGGATCAGAACTGAAAGTGCTGCAACACACATGCACATCTCTGGCCAGGGATAAGCACATTTTATTGTGGACTACGACTCTTTTCAAACAAGGTCTACTTTCATAATACCTATATTATTAGTCTAATTAGAAACCAAACAAACAGAAAAACAAAAAATGTTGCAAAATATCTCTGTGATCATCTTCAAACTAGAGCTATTGTCATGTTGTTTCTCTCATGTCTCGTGACTACCCTTATTGTGGTTGCACCACTTGTATTAATAGCTTAGAGAACTATACTTTATAACAAAATGACTGTGGAGTTTACAGTCACAGCTGTTGAATAATGCAGTACCCTTTCGTAGTCAGACTTTGCAGAAAAAGTTCCCTGATTTATTGGACATTTATACTACACATTTGATAAGTATCTCACATAAGTTTATTTGGGTTTTGCAAGACATTTGCCTTGCAACTGAGAAATGTAATTAGCACTTAGCAGAAGTGAATGCAGTTCCCAGCTTTCCTGCAGACTGCCTGTGGATGGCAGGAAGAGATGAAGAGCCACATTCAGCTAGCTGTGTCTTAGCTCCTACTGTTGTTCTACATACAACGGATTAATGAGAAATTCAAGCCACCTACTTTCCAGGGTTCCTAGATACGCTTTACAGTCAAAGAGAGGTAGTTGCAACATCTAAGCCAGCTGCTAGCAATAGTTGGTCTGCTGACAATAGATTTCCTTTCCTAGGGAGTTTCTTTCTCAGGGTGTGCTGTCTCTAGAGGTCCTAAGATAATGTGCATATACATTGCATATGCACTTTGGGCCTCAGCTTTGGTTGTTTTTGTGTAGTAATCAGTAACAACACTTTATACAGACTGATAATTTACATGTATTTATTATGCAAATATGGAATATTATTTTAATTCTTTTGAAGAAATGTGGAAAAGTCTGTTTGTCAACACCCTTTCGATTGCTGCTCTTCATGTCATGAAAATGTGGTAGCATGTTACTTTTGGTGGATGTTGCATTTTGCAGGAATGTGCCCTTTCTTCAAATGATAAAATTTTACATTTTTCTGTTGCCAGGTCTTGCTTCTTTCTCTTTTGCTATTAGAGTAAATGCATTCAGTACAAGAAGATTAATTGAACACTGGGAAATATAAGTTCTGGGTGATGTTTGGCCATTTTTCATTGAGACAAGAGACTGTCTTTTTTAACCTATAAAGGAAAATGATTGATTTGGAAAATGAAACTGCAGTCATCCTTCACTGTTTTAGTTATGCAGTGATCCAGAGTCCTCTGTTGGGTTAAAAATGGCTAAAAGGCCATTCCTTCTATTTGTCAGATCTTTTAGTGTTTGATACTTGTTTTTTAAAGTGGAATTGAAGCCTGAGAATTGACTGTGCACTTTGATTTTATGCAGTTCAGTATATTCAAAAATGGTTGGATTAAGGCAGAATCAGAACATCAGAGAAGCTGGAGGACCAGCCATGCATCTTGGTGGCCCTTACTCATCATTAAGTTGTCTGTTCTTCATCAATGAGGGTAAACATGATATATTTTAATGGAAACTGCATTCAAGAGTAATGTAATTCTAATGTAATTCTAATGAAATGTAATTCTAATGAAATCGATGAAATAAAATGGGAATAAACCATAAAAATCATCAGACTTCAATTGCAGTGAAAAGAGATGTCTACAATGGTGAATTCATTTTACTGTATATTAATAACTCTAATTTCTGAGGAATGAGATGCACAGCACATAAAGCCAGGTGGTTCTTTCTTCCTGGTTTGTTTTCCTTATTGACTTAAGTGAAGTGGAGGCGACATCCATCACGGCTGTGGATGGCTTGGACTGACTCACACATCACATGTAACTTATGTCAGATTTTAAATAGATTCAGTTTTTTCGGAAGGCATTTAGAAGGATGTTGCATGTGTTGAATGGCCCGTATCTTCTTTTTTATGTGTCTTATCCCATAGATGGTAGCAGGTCAGTTCCCCAAAAATGGAAACTCAGGAGTTGTTCCTATACCATCTGTTGTCCCTAAGTACCAAAAATTGAAAGGATGTTTCCTACAAATTTCGGGAGTAAGAAAAAAGAAAGAAAAAAAGTTAAAATCAGAAGGCTAAGTAATTTAGTCCTGAAATTCTTTGCTCAGTAATCTGCAGAATATGCCAAGGTGACTCACTTTTCAGCTACTTATCCACCCTCAGGGGACCAAATACCTCATAGTGGGAAAGGTGTTAGATTATGACAAATGGAACTGAATGAGTTGTGACAGAGGCACACGCCTTTAGGAGGATAGTAACTAAGTATACACCATTTAATATTTAATCTAAAACAGGGCTTCCCCACATATTTGCCTGAATGGCAACATAGTGTGAAAATTTGGAGAGTTGTAAGGAAGGGCTCTAAAAATGTTCTAACATAAGAGATATGCTATTCTCCTGGAAGTAGGGACAAAATTTCCAATGAATAAAACATAAGTAAAATACAACTCGGTTACTGAAACGGCACTAAAGTGTTTGTAGAAGAGAGAATTACATTTTTCCACTCTATGAAATTGTCTAATAATAATAGCAGCCATCTTTTAAATGCTACAAATCAACCTGTCACTTCCTATCATGCAATTTGATTGTTACATTTCCTTTTTCTTTAGAACAGCCTTGTGGGATTAGGGTGGAACAAGAACTGTCAATTTATGGCAAGAAATATTTCATATTCGATGTCACAAAACTTGCAGTAGGTGATGAGATCTGGAAGAAAGCCCTGCATAGTGTTCCCCATGAGATTAACAGTGGAAATTGTTGATATTTCCTATATTAAAATTTATGTGACAAGGACAGTCCATGGTATTAAAGCAAAACTGGAGTTTTCCAATAGTTTTATTAAACTGAAACCAACTTTCCTTTCTTCGGTTATACAAGAGCCAGAGAGATTTGGGATTATATCCCTGTTTTATGCATAAGGGCAACTAAAGAGGCAGCTACTGTCTTTTAAAGAATATCTGGAGAAATAAGATTAACTTTTAAACACTGTACTCCTGGTTTCTATTTGATATCACCTTTACTGTAGAGTCTCTGAGACCTTCAGCTGAAGAGCAAAATTCAGAATCATAGAATAATTTAGGCTGGAAGGAAGCTTTGTAGATCATCTGGTCCAACCTCTTACTTGAAGCAGAGCCAACCTTGAAGTTAGACTGAACTTCAGGGAATCCCCAAATATTTCAACAGTATATTCAGAAGTTGCTCACCTTTCCCCTTTAAATTGATTTCTATAAAAAGACAGCTGTTTTGTAGCCTTGCAGTAAAAATCAAAGTAGAAGCCAAAATACCCATATTATATCAACTTCCTTCAAGGACACAATAAAATACTCTTATCCATAAGTTATTTTCCAAGGAACACTTTTTAAAATTTACTCAGTTGATTGACCATTGAATAACTTTTGTTGCTAGGGAAAAAAAATCCTATGGAGCTGGAGAAAGCCAGGAATGAAATGAAGAGAGTGCTTTCAAGCTATTACCATAGGAGACTCTGGACACCATCCTTTGCTGCTCTTTCTTTACTGTTGATTATTACTTCCTCCACAAGAAATAAACATTATTGTAACAACACCTTTTGTTATAGGAATGAGTGAGGAGTGTTTGTTTTCCTACATGTTTTTTTGTTTCTGAAGTAGTTACCGTTGTATGACAAGAACAAAGAATTTGTAGTTGATTTAAAACAGAAGGTTTGTTGTTTTTCAAAAACATTATTCACTGAAAATGTCAGTGACCATGAATCCCACTCTGTATGTATCAAAGTTATTTTAGCTGTTCATTGTTTTAGAAATATGGAGGCCTATTGATTGCATTCAAAATTAAATGTGTGCTGCTGTGCTGCAAGCATTCAATGAATCACCTATAATAAATTTGTTTGTAGAACTTGTTTTAACTATAGTATCTGAAACAAAGAAAACAATGGCATGTGCCAGTTGATCTTTAAGTCAGCAAATATAAAAAAATAATGTTGTTTAATAACTTTAGTCTTTGTAGAAGTGCTGCAATTATTTTTGAACACCAAAATGCAAAAAAAGATCCATCAACAGTTCAGCTGCTGTAAAACAAGAAAGTCCTATTCAGTTCACTGACTCACAGCCCTCAGAGACTAAGACTTCTTACCCAGACTGAGCACCTTTGGTTCGCATTTGGGTTTTTGGTATTCAGTTCAGTTCAGTTAAATGTTCATTGTACTGTTAAATGTTTGTTTATGGACTCTTCAGCTAATTGAAATTCTGTGATTATTAACTAGTCCTTTACATGTGAGTCTTTTATTTTCCCAGAGGTTAAGGTTCAAGTAAATACACCTAAGAAATGGATATGTGAGGGAGTTTTACAGGATGCTTACTTCAGACAGCTGTGTTAAAAATGAGACTCTTTTGCAGTGACAATGTTAACTGCAAAACTCCACTGCTTCTCAATTGTTCTTTTTCAATGTTGTGTACAAGTAGCCATGAAAACCTTTTAGAACAGTAAAAACTTACTATTTATTAAATGAAACATGTTGACAAGCCTGTTTTCACCCCACACTCACTTCACATCCATCAGTCTGACAATTGTCTTCGTACTGATAGTCACATAGAATCATAGAATCACAGAATGGTTTGGGTTGGAAGGGACCTTAAAGATCACCTAGTTCCAACACCCCTGCCATGGGCAGGGACACCTTCCACTAGACCAGGTTGCTCAAAGCCCCATCCAGCCTGGCCTTGAACACTGCCAGGGAGGGGGCAGACACAGCTTCTCTGGGCAACCTGTTCCAGTGTCTCACCACCCTCACAGTGAAGAACTTTTTCCTTATATCTAATCTAAATCTACCCTCTTTCAGTTTAAAGACATTACCCCTTGTCCTATCACTACACGTCCTTGTGAAAAGTCCCTCTCCAGCTTTCTTGAAGGCCCATTTTTTAGGTACTGGAAGGCTGCTATAAGGTGTCCCTGCAAGTGTGTAGGTTCAGTGGTTTCAAATAAACACAAAAGGGACATTTTTAAGAGAAGAACATACAGAAGGAAAAGCATGAGGGATTCTAACTGTTTAGAGGAATAAACACGTTGATGTGCATGATAAATAAAAGGACTTGTTTGTGAAATGAGCAGGTAAACAGTCAGAATACTTGTCTGCATATGTCTGTGAATGTCTCGAGAGCATGTGGATGGACATATTTGGATGAGATTCAGTGACCAAGCTGAACCCAGCTAGAAGAACATTTTGGCCACTACTAGGTGTACAAAATGTTGCTAACTGCCTAGTTATCTTGTAAGATAAGCAAGGTTTTATTTATTTATCTTTTCTACATCAATAAAGTTATGAGAGCCTGAGATTCCATGCTGGCTTTCTGCAGCCTGTGGTTTTCCATTAAATTTTAACATGGAAATGAAGTGTAAACCCCTTAATATGATCCTGCATGTAATTCAAATACAGCACACTGACATAAATGCCATGCCTACCAAAATCAAAAGTGGTAGGCTGTGTATTGCAACCTGTGATCCCCCTACTAGGCCTCACTCATTCCTGCACTGCTCTGATCCTAACTTGAGATAATTCCCCTGAAATCCGTGAAGCTGATGCTGTGACAGAGCTGGGTGATGTAGGACAAACTCATCTCACTCATTTTTCTGCACTGGAGCAGATAAAATTCTGGTGATCTCAGACTAGACCCACAAAGGGAATAATTCAGATGATTGCTAAAAATCCTGACAGAAGCTCAGAAAGATTTAGCTGGGACTTTGAAGACATGGCATACCTCAGCTGCCCATCCTACTCCTTTGCAAGTCTCTGTCTCATTTGTTATAATATTTGTGCAATTCTTTCTCCTTTGATGTCCAATCTGATAGACTGCACCATGAACAGAGCAGCTTATTTTCCCACCGCAACCTAGACAGGCTGGCTAGACCATCTTGAACCACCTACTACTGCTGAACTCTGCAAAATGCTTCATCTCCTGGAATACATTTCTCCTAATGAGAATGCAAACTCCTTTCCACACATGAAGGAGGCTGGTTACCTGAAATTGATTAGCCAGTGCTGTGTTATGTTATGCTACCAAGCCTCTATGTGCTTTATGAGACTGAGATATCCACCCCAAACCAATTTATATCCCAGTGGAAGCTGGTGATTGAAGGCATCTCACGTCTCATGTGAGTGCAGTAACCACTACCACTATTATAGCTTCCATTGTGGTAGGCAATACAAACAGGTCCCTCAATGGCCAGTCTCACTAACCAGGGTCATATCCCAGCCTGGCACAGTCAGGACTTTTGTGTTTGCATACTTGCCCCATGGGGAACACATGTGCCCTCCCAGGTCTAAAAACCCACCAGAGATTCTGAGAAGTGAATTTTTATACTTGGACAGCTGGTGACAATTAAATACTCCCACATTTTGATTATTTATAACAATAACGTCATGTTAAATTTTCCAGTCCTGTGTATATACATTGAGTTCTGATACAGCAGATATTTTAATGAGTTGGAGGACTACCAATGATATCAATTAGTCCTATAAAAGGAACAACACTTAGAACATCGTTCTGCTTTAATACACTGCCCAAGATAGACATAATTCTCTGCAATGAAACGGGAAGAGTAGACTAACCTGCAAACCACACCTTTGAAAAAGGTGTTTCTGTTGTATAGGATAGCCTCACCATCTGTGCAAGGAGACAAAGCTTTTGCGAACTCGTCTTTCCTTTTAAAATGCATTTATATCTGTACACATCTTTCTTTGTTACTTTGCTTCGCTCGTGTTTAAATTGTCAATCAGTTGGTGCCTAACGCAGGGACTGTGACCCAGATTATAAAAAATATTCACCAGTGCAGAAAGTCACTCTCAACATCAGGCTGTAAGTGGCAAAAAGGGGTGCTCTATTATGGGGACCACTTGTGAAAGATTATTTTGTTTTATACATTGTGTATAAGACAAGAAGACAGTCAGCTTAATGAACAGGAAAGAGGATTTTGACTAAATATTAGGGAGAAAAGTTAATTGTTAGGGTAGAGAAACACTGGGAGGAAGATCAAGAAATAATTAGGCCAGGATGGCACTTACACTTTCACTGCTTTTACTGCCCAAATTTTGAGGGAGAAAAAAATCAAACTTATCCTGATGAGCTTTCAACTTTAATTAAGCACTATAATAGCACATTTTTAGGGTGTACAGTCATTTGTTTGAAGTCCGTGGGCAAAGTAGGTGACATCATGGATTGTGATGTAATCCCATGTGACAATTTACTGGTAATTTAAGATCTGGGCATGGAGGTGGTGTTTCTTTTCTCCATTTTAGGTGTTCAGGAAAGCATTCAGAGCTATCATTGTACATTTACATATTACTGAAATACTGTGGGTTTTTTTTTTTTAAATATTCAATCTTCATCAACATATTTAGAAACTGCAGGGGCAGGGAAGAGCATTGCATGGGTTTACCTTCAAGTCCATTTGGAGCTAATCTCAGAGATCCTTAGGCCCTCTCCAGCGGCACAAAACAGCTGTAAACTAGCTTAACCAGCCTTTTGAGAATGTCCTTACACAAGAGATTTGTCAAACAGGCAGTAAAGTGCTCACACAGCAACTCTAACCAAAAATGCCTTTCTAAGCTTTCAGTGCCTAAAATATTCCCAGGCCATCTTCACATGGGAGGATTTTCAGCTTTTAGGTTTGCCTGACATCTGAAATAAACTGAAGCAACATTTAATTTTCTCCAAATGACCAGAGATAAAAAAATCCCTCTGAGCAGTGAAGCAAAACTGTGAATTTGAGGCACTCCAGGTCCATATGGGAATAAATCAACAAATACAAGAAACAAAAAATGTACAGTGTTTTAAAATAACATTATTTATTCATTTATTTTCACATACGAAGAATAGAGAATGGACACTAACATATGGCACCTGTGTGGAGGTGATTTGTAATGTGTAGTTTTAGCTGTGTGACCAAAATATAGCTGTTTGTGTCTACCTTAAAAACTTCCACTGTTCTTGTTGCTACTGCAACACTGACCCATAACATGTCCCATGTCTAATTTGTCAGTGAAAACAGTTCTTTCCTTACATTGTTCTGAAAAGAAAAGCGATCAGTATCAATTTAAGGAAACATTAACAAGCATAAGAACAAAATATTATAATTATATAATTTGCTCTCATGAGGACAGCAGTAGAGGAAAGGGGAACAATCTGTTCAGGAGAGATCTTGTTGATAAATGGAACTACTGCCACTTAGTGATTCCTGTTTTAGCACATGATTTACTGCGTTTTATTTTAGGGAGCTGCAATTTCTTGTAAAATCTGTCCAATATCCTGTTTTCTTCAGGCTAGAAAATCTTGACAAATTTGGTACAAGAAAAAAAAAAAAACACCAAACCTGACATACAGCATATGAGTCATAAGAATTTAACAGTATGTTTGAGCAGGTAAAGGTGGGAATGTCTTGACACAGCTCCAACTATCTCTACAGTATGTTGGTGGAAGTAAGTAATGAAAACAATCTCAGCATGAAGAACAAGACTCCATCTCCTTCTTTAAAGCTTTCAATTAATTATTCCCTATTTCCCTTCCATTATTCTGTTTTGTTTTTCTAGGTCTTTGATGGTAACTTCTTTTTACCACTGATTGTTGAAACTATTTATGATATACTGACATCAAGTACCAAAACATTTGGCTGAACTACAAGCTTGCTGCTCCTTATAATGCTTAATTGTAATGCTCTGCTGGTTGTTCACAAAACCGCTTAATTAGGAGATAGGTTAAATCCATTTTAGTACATATTGCTGGTCAAGAAAATACGTGCCTCAGTCTTTTCAGTTGCTCTCTATCCTGTTGCTGGAACTGCCTTTTCAGAAGAAAGAGGCAAAGCAAAGCATAGAAAGAGATTTTTCACCTCAATACAGAGGCTTTGAACTTAAGCTTCAAAGTCTGTGCCTCCTCTAGGAAGTAATAATAGCCTTCTTTTTTATAGTGCTACTTAGGAGCTGGTCTGAAAACACAGTACAACAGAAGACAGTATTGTTAAGTCCCAGCAGAAAGATAAAGCATCTGAGGTATACAAAAAAAAAAAAAAAAACAAAAAAAAAAAAACACCACAAAAAACCACAAAAAAACCCTTGTCCAATAGCACCTACTAAACCAGTCCTAAACCAGTCCCAGAAGCTTTATCAGATAGTGATCCTAAACTCCCCTTCTCCAGCACACCACTTCCCTTGTAAACTTGCTGCATGTTATTAAGATGCAATCACTATTCTGTTGAAAAACTTGAGTGAGGACAAAGTATGTGGGTATAAAACAGACATCCTCTGGGCTTGGGTTATTGCTGCAGAAATGTTTGTTTATATACCAGGGTGGTTAACTTGATGTAAAACCCTAGTGGAGACAACACACAAGTCGTTTGCACTTCATTGTAACTGGACACCTTTAAATACAATTACTAAAGAAGGTCTTGAGTAGCTGCAGCTTGGTAAACTATCTGTATGCTGTCTACTAAGGGCATTTTCCATTAAGAATTTGTATTTGTGGGAAATAGAATTGAGTTAGTAATTGGTATATTAAAAACCATTTTTGTTTTCCATCAAATCAAAACTCTAAATTCTAAAAAGTGTCTAGAATTCAGACAGTTGATGAAAACCGAAACCCACTTCTTGCATATATCACAAATATTCAATAATTTTAGAAAGGCAAAATTACTGCTTGCTTTGCTTGGCTCTCACTGTTAGCTTCCCTCATCTGTGGCATAGGCTTCTAGAACCACTGAAAATGTATTTTAAAAGCAGGAATGCAGAGAAGTGATTTTCACACAACACAGTGGCTTTAAACTTAAGCCCTGTGATGTGTTACCCCACTTCAAATGATAATTTCACCATCATTCAGTTAGACACTCAGAAACTCTGACTGCAGGAGAACATGTGAAAAAATGAAAATAAAGAGATAAATCAATTTCAGATGGGAGTCCTAAAGCATGTAATGTGCTAAGGCACAAGGCATGACCTGCAAAAGGCAAATGGAAGAAGGAATGCCCGCTCTGTAGTGATTTCTAAAGCCAGTACAAGAGAGGGGGAGCTGAAGGTCTTTTTTTTGTCTTTTTTTTCATTCAATTTATTTGCTATTTTCCTGCAATATGTTATGAAAGCGACAACACTGGAAAAATGTGAATGCAACAGGTTATGTACCTTTCATTCTATGCTTCTTAAATCCAATAACCATATTGCTATACTTATGATATGTGTATCTCCAGTCCAAATTGGACAGTTCTATCCTTAAATTAGTGATGGAGAACCACAAACTGATATATATGGGAATAAAAAAATGAAATACCCTTTCATGTTGCAGAGCTCACAAATACAATACCAACCAAACACAATAAACTTGGAAAAGACCTAAGGGTCACTGCAGACGGCACAGACCTACCAGAAAACAAGGCACTGAAAAAAGGACAGACTGTAGCACTGTGGATTTCTCTGTTTATTAATGGCACAATACCATGTGCTCTCTAAGGTGTTAAATCACTAGTTATTCTAGTACTTATATCTGTAGTCATTCTGTGACAAAAGTGGAAGTTAGCAGTCAATATTCAGTATACTTGTGGAAAAAAGGGAATCTATGGTCAGTATATATTTCTGTATTTGAAAGATAGTTTAGTGTAACACCCTGATTTAATCTGAATAACAGCAGCTGAACAACTTTGTTGTTCAGGTCCACATTTTAGAGCAAATGAAATGAATTTCCAAATCATTTTTCTTGCCAAATAAGACTGGGCACACAATGGCAATAGCTTATTCAAAGGCTTATTCAATAATAACTAGGCAATAGCTTATTCAATAATAACTAAACCAAGAACAACTCTATATATGTAGACTAAACCTTGATCTGGTATCTCTTTTTTCCTATAATCTGTTTCTGTGAGACATTAGTCTTGGCAACTTTCAACCCCTGAGGAAAGCTATTGTCATTGCCATAAGTACTTAAATTATTTTCTTCCTGTTTAACCATAAACTAAACTATAAATACACAATTAAGGATTAACAACACCATTCATCAGATGTGACACACAAGCCTTGCATGCTGCTGTGAGAAGCACTCAACATTATTGTCTATTTGGAAAAAAAAAACCCTTCTACATCTTTTAAGCAGAAATATTTGTGGTACAAAACCTAGTGAGTCGTATGTAAAACTATCAGTGACACTGGTCCTAGAACTGAGAAGGCTTTGAATGGTTTTAGATTAAATAAGATAAAAAGGGTTAGTATTCTTTTCTGGGGTGAAAAAAAGAACACTTTCTCTGAGACACAGCCAATATCCAAGTGAGTTGTGCCTTTCATCTGAAGATAACTACTGTCTGATTTTTCTGATTTTTTTAATGTTTTGTTACTTGCTCTAATAAAAAAAAAAAAAAAAAAGAAAAAATTAAATATGCAAAGTTCTTCTGGTATTGTTTTCCTAATGTTAAAAAAAAAAAAGAAAAAGAAAAAGTTTTAATTAGGTTCTACTACTCTGGGAAATTACTAGATAAGCAGCCAAACAGTTTCAGTTAGAGAAAAATTGCCTGGGGATTAAGTTAGGTGACGAACGTGCTGCTGTTACATTCTATCTCTAGTACAGCTGTCCCAGACCTCCCTCATGACCTTCTGCGTAATCCCTCTTGGCTGCAATGTACACTATCTTTGGGGAACAGGATGAAGCTGCATAAGTGAGATCTCTACATCTAACTACTTTGAAAGCATGTGTCAGTCACACATGTTGATGAACATAAGATTAGGCTCCTTTTTCAAAATTTTGATAACGTATGCAGAATTCCTAGATGCTGAAATACTATCTACAGATGGATGTGGTCCACAACCAGTTTTCTTCCCTTCCTAAAATGTTGCTGGAGTGCCATGCCAATACAGCCCTGACTGCAGAAACCATCATGTTGGGAAAGAAAATTTCAGGATGTTGGTCTTACAAGGACTATGTGTGGTACATGTACCACTTCCATTTCCTGAATGAATACCAGGTTAACAAACAGCTCTGTCTACAGAGAAAGGATCTGCAGATTTCCCCCTGTCTACCTTGCTGTTAACTTGATCAGATAGAAACATGCAGCTTTGTATTGCTGCGATCATGAAGGCAGAGCTTGTTCAGAGGTCATTCTGTGAGATGAATTTACCCAGTGTTTTTTCTCCAGAGGAGAAAATTAAGAGCACTCTTAGCAGGTTGTCAGTATTGCTTGCAAAACAGAATGGATGCTAAATAGTAATTACCACTGAGCCATGGTTTTTGTTTGGGGACATAACACTGAGAAAGCTTTTAAGAATAACTGGTGTCTGGAATCTATTTTTAAAGATGTTTGAAAGGTTATTTATGGAAACATTAACCATAAATTGAGGAGGAAAGGAGAAGGTTATACTTCATGCTGGCTCCAACCTTTCCCAGATAACATAATCTGTAGGAAATAATCATCAGAAGTCCTGTAAAATCTGTAACAGAGGCACACACAGGTCGACTCAGTGTACCTAGTCAAGGATGCTACTATACCCAAAGAAAGCGAAGCAACTATTCATTAATGCCTCCAAATGAAGGAGGTGCAATACTGCCACATTAAAGGTAATGGAGTTTTTGTCTCTGCCTTCAGCTTCAGATTTTGTTCCAAGAATTATTCCATTCTTGGCTTTTAATGAGGACTGCAGTATCTGTATCTGCACATTTTTTCTCTCTTCTGCCTGCTTTCTTTATGGACCTGCTATAATTTGTCTTTCTGTTAGGCATGTACTGTATGAAGCACAGGAATTTATTAAACCATCTAATCCATCATTTGAAAAATAAAGAAGTGTTCTTATTTTTTTTCCTTGATGAATCATTGAGCTTGCTGGGTTTTCACTAGCTACAAGAGTACTGGATTTTCAGCTAGCATTTGTTTCCTTTTGATATTTGTGAGCAAAGTATCTGTACCAGGTTAATCCTGTGAAGGGAAATCATATTGCCCTTTTGCTTAAGGAAGAATACTTATGACAATTCCATATCCTAAGCATGATGGCTGCCTGCCATAATATTACCTACACAATTCTGCTACAGACTTGCTGTTTTAGTCCTTCATAAATCACATTTATTATCTACTGCTTATTAATAATGCAGAAAACTAAAGTGAAGAACCAGTGCAAATAAACTATTTACTGGTAATGGATTTTTCTCCTAATGAGAATCCTGCAGCTATAAGCAAAATTAAACAATGGCCTGTGTAAGCATTCCCTTCCCATTCAACACTGGATACCAAACTCAAGTTCACCATGGATGACTGCAGTTTCATTGATACAGTTCTAAGAGCTTTTTAAAACTTGGCATTTATATCAAGTTTAGCTTGTTCAAAAAATTGTTTAAAGTACAAATCAGAAATATTTTGCTTCAGAATTTCCACATTTCATTTTGCAATGCAAGAGCTTCACTCAAACATTCAATGATTTCTTATACTGGCAAATTTGTATATGAATAATTTTAAAACTGTGAGCAAGCATTGAGCTATCAGTTTTCTGCTTCTGCAAAACACATATTGGGATATTTCTGATCCTGGCTTGCACGAATATGCCTGAATACCATTAAATTCCTAGCCTGATTTCTATCATTGTCTGTTTCATTGAAACGGGTAATATATAATATCATATAAAAATAATAATGTGGCAGTGGCTCTAAAAACAATAGTAAGTACTAGTTTTTCTTATTTTAACAATAAAATATTTTCTTGTGTATACTACAGTTTAAACAGTATGCTACTACTCTGTATATGTCATGAAGTACAGAAGGGAAAGAATGATATGAACGGCAAGAATGAAACCATCCCTTCCTTAAGAATTGTTTTAAAAGCTACATCAGTTCATAGTTTTGATTACATAGAGCGATTATTCTTCATCTTCTGTTTATACAGCTATAATACTAATAGGTCAAATGAGAGATTGGCCTGTGTTGTGCCATGTATTTTATAAACAAATGGAACTGTGACAGATCTATCTGAAGAATCTCACAATCTTAAACCCTAACAGCAGGCAGTAAAATGTTGGCTCTTGTGGTCAAATAGCTGTGTGTAACCAGTAACTCACAATGTTATTTCAAACGTATCTCAGCAAAGACTGCAGAAATGCCTATGTGTCATCTTTTAACCTACCCCAAGTGCATTTCAAATTTGTAAGAGCTGCAAAACATTTAGAAGATATTATTATTTTGAAATCATGAAGTTTAATAAGATTGATCAAAGTTATGTTTTCAGAGGTCAAGAGACTTTTCTTAGAAGAGTTTCACACAGGACACAGCAAGCACTCTGTCAGTAGAACCACAATAGGCATATATATATATGCCTAATTAGACACTAAGGAAAAACAAGACAGAAGAAAAATACAGTGAGAAACCAGTGTACCCAGAAAGTATTCAACAGCCAAGTGGTATGTACTCTCTCAGTTTTGATCTAGAAGGCTTCCAAATTTTGGCAGTTTTGATCAGTTCAGTGATCATTCTACATTCTCAGACATGAATAGACACAGATGCCAGCGTGAAGTTAATCTGTCACCACAGCAGAATCTAATGCAAGATTCCTGTGAATCAAGTCCAACATATATCTTATGGTCAAATTACAAGCAATTTAAAATGTCTCCTTTTTACACTAGGATGGCAAATTATAGGGAATGCCTTATTTGACTTATTTATCTTTAGGACAGCTTAGAATAACCATTGAAGTGTCACAGCCAGTGGAGCAAATTAAAATTCTGGCTCCACTTTTCAATTTTCAGGTATTGAATTTTTAGAAATACTCCAATTTTTTAAGTTGTCAGCAAATTCCCTTCAGGTGCATATAAATCTTCATTTCTAAGTTGAAGAAAGGAAGCAGCAGGAATTGCTAGCAAATGATCTGAATAAAGCTTTTGTCTTGCTAAATAGATGAAGATGATATACTATGAATCAACGTATCTTTGAGCAAGTAATCCAGTGAAAGATTCCCCAGGGCTAAAACAGTTCTTTGTAAAGAACAAGAAAAATACCACTTGTCCATCCAGGACATAAGTAATAAAGATAAAGAACAAAAACCACTTTTAATCACACATACAATAACAAAACACTTTTGGGGGGTTGCTTTGACTTCATACAGTGACAAAAAGTATAATCAATGGGTAAGTCTTGAATTTAAACATTTAAAGGACCCCATAAATCACAGTGCACCATGTTTAAGCTTTTCTTCCAATTGTCGTCTCACGGGGGATGTTAGTTGAATGAGTCACAACAGTATATTGTAATTGTACTATTACAAATAGCTATATCTTCAACTTTGACACTCTATCAGTTCCCTGCAATGGGTAAAAATGATGCTTAATAGCCCAGTATTTAAACTAAGAATCCACAGCCTTGTCATTACTGTGGGCACAATAGAAAGCCTCATTGGAATGGGCCACCCAAGCCATGGGGAGGCTTGGAGTTAATTACATCACCTTAGAAAATAATTTGTTCTTTTTGGTGGTAGTTATCTCTTTCCACAGTTGGTTCTCTTTTTTGTTGTTTTGTGATGTCCCATTAATCACAGCTACATTTACTCTGTGTCATGTGATTCATCATCCTTTATCCCCACAGCTGTTTCCATCCTTTTGGTCTCAGATAAACTCCTAATTTAAGCAGGTGATGTCCAACCTTGAATATCACAATGGCTTGTACCACACTGCTGAGGATCAGCTACTACATTCACACAGTCCAAGATTTTTAGCCACTCCAATTACTCTACAAGCTTCTGCTCATATGTTGGCATAGAGATCATGTGCATCTTAATGAATGGATAGCTTTTTTTGATGCAGACTTGACATGACAAGACATAAAAATATGCATAGTCTTTCCTAATGTGAGAGCAGGCTACTCCCTTTCTTTTCTTTTTCCCATTCCTGTCTTTAAGTCTATCAAGTTTCTTCCTAACATAGTGTGTTGAGTTTGTGTGTGTGGTGGGGGTTTTGGTAATGGGAGAGGGGGCTACAGCGGTGACCCCTGTGAGAAGCTTCTCGAGGCTCTCCTAGCTCCAAGTCAGACCTGTCTCTGGCCAAGGCCAAGCCAATCAGTGACAGTGGCTGTGCCTCTGTGATAATGTATTTAAGAAGGGAAACATGAGAAGAAGAGGAGTTGTGAGGGAGATACCTGGGAAAACACCGAGGTCAGTGGAAGAAAGGAGGAGGGGGGAGGGGAAGTGTGTTGGAGCAGGGACTCCCCTGCAGCCCGTGGTGAGAGGGCAGGCTGTGCCCCTGGAGGCCATGAGGTCCACAGTGAAACAGATGCCCCCCTGAAGCCCGTGGAGGACCCCACGCTGGAGCTGGTGGCTGCACCTTAAGAAGGCTGGGACTCTGAGGGAAGCCCATGCTGGAGTAGTTCATCACTGTGAGAATTACAGCCCGTGGGAGGGACCCACGCTGGAGCAGTTATGAAGAGCTGAAGTCCTGTGGGAAGGACTCATTTCAGAGAAAGATTGTGGTGGACTGTCTCCCATGAGAGGGACTCCACACTGGAGCAGGGTGGAGTGTGAGGAGTCGTTCCCCTGAGGAGGAAGGAGCTGCAGAGACAACGTGTGATGATCTGACTGCAACCCCCATCCCCTGCCCCCCTGTGCCACTGAGGGGGAGGAGGTAGAGAAATCGGGAGCAAAGATGAGCCAGGGAAGAAGGGAGGGGTGGGGGGAAGGTGTTTTCAAGATGTGGTTGTATCTCTCACTGTCCAACCCTGATTGATTGGAAAATGAAGTGGTGGTGGTGTTCAAATTAAACTGATGTTCTTTTTCTTCCCTTAACAACTCTTTTTTTCCCATTACCATAATTGGTCAGTCATATCTTCCTGTCTTTGTCTCAATTCCAGAGCCTTTAGTTTTAGTTTCTCCTCCCTATTCCTGAGAGGGAAGGAGTGAGCGAGTGGCTGTGTGGTGCTCAGCTGCTCTCTGGGCTTACACCATGACATGTAGAATCATAGAATCATAGAATGGTTTGGGTTGGAGGGGACCTTAAAGATCATCTACTTCCAACCCCCCTGCCATGGGCAGGGACACCTTCCACTAGACCAGGTTACCCAAAGCCCTGTCCAACCTGGTCTTGAATACTTCCAGGGAGGAGGCAGCCACAACCTCTCTGGGCAACCTGTTCCAGTGTCCCAACACCCTCACAGTGAAGAACTTCTTCCTTACCTCTGATCTAAATCTACGCTCTTTCAGTTTAAAGACATTATCCCTTGTCCTGTCACTACACGTCCTTGTAAAAAGTCCCTCTCCAGCTTTCTTGCAGGTCCATTTTTTAGGTACTGGAAGGCTGCTATAAGGTCTCTCCAGACCCTTCTCTTCTCTAGGCTGAACAACCCCAACTCTCTCAGCCTGTCCTCATAAGGGAGGTGCTCCAGCCCCCTGATCATCTTCATGGCCCTCCTCTGGACTCACTTGAGCAGGTTCATGTCCTTCTTATGTTGGGGGGCCCCAGAGCTGAACACAGTACTCCAGATGGGGTCTCACAAGAGTGGAATAGAGGTGGAGAATCATCTCCCTTGACCTGCTGGCCATGCTTCTCTTGGTGCAGCCCAGGATACAGTTGGCTTTCTGGGCAGCAAGTGCACATTGCCGGGTCATGTTGACCTTCTCGTCAACCAACACCCCCAATTCCTTCTCCACAGGGCTTCTCTCAATCCACTCATCCCTCAGCCTGTATTTGTGTTTGGCATTGCCTTGATCCATGTGCAGGACCTTGCACTTGGCCTTGTTGAACTTCATGAGGTTTGTACAGGCCCACCTCTCAAGCCTGTCCAGCTCCCTCTGGATGGCACATCCCTTCTCTCCAGCGTGTCGACCGCACCACACAACTTGGTTTCATTGGCAAACTCACTGAGGGTGCCCTCAATCCCACTGCCCATGTCACCAACAAAGATGTTAAGCGGCACCAGTCCCAACACTAACTCCTGAGGAACGCCACTCATCACTGGTCTCCACTTGGACATCGAGCTGTTGACCACAACTTTTTGAGTGCGACCATCCAGCCAGTTCCTTATCCACCAAGTGGTCCATCAGTCAAACCCATGTCTCTGCAATTTAGAGACAAGGATGTTGTACAGGACAGTGTCAAATGCTGTGCACAAGTCCAGGTAGATGACATGACATGACATGAACCTGACTATATTTAGAGGACTGTGGACAGGTGAGAGGAAGGAAGTAGTTTTTGATATTTCACTGTTTTTCCAAGCATTTTCCCACTGCCTTCAGTCACCTTCTTCTATGATATGTGTAATACAGCCACAGGGGAGAGAAACATTTACATAAAATTAAAGTGAGACATAAAGTAGGTATAATTTCTAACATCATAATTTGGCAAATAAAAGTATTTTAAATAATAATATCCCTTGACTTCTGTTTTAAACCGAAGGATTGTCCTATAATTTTATCCATTTATACTATTTTTAAAAGACAAGTAACAACATAGTGTTCATTCACTGGGAACTAATAACTCATTAGTTTGATGTGTATGAGAGAAGTGTATCAAAATGCTAGAGAAAAGTACTGTTAGATTTTTTTTTCTTGAGAAAGTGCCTGGGGGCAGGTGTAAAACACCATGACTCACCCTTGCTTATCATGTGAAAATCATAGCTCGCAATAGCTCTGCAATAGGAATGGCTGCACGAGCCTGAACAATTGAATAGATTTCTATGCAGGAAGCAAAAGCTTTTCTTCACAAATTACTTCAGTCTGCTGTTTGCAGCAGGTGGAGGAGTACTTGAGAGACAACAGAAGAAAGTGTGATGCCATTGCTGGGCTGATGTTATGGCATTCATGGTAAAATGTGATTGCCAAACTTTCTGTCAATGTGGTGTTACAAATATCTTCCAGCTAAATCTTCCCCTGAGTTACGTGAAGAAGCATATCAGAGGGGAGAAGAGGAGCTGACAGAAGTGTAGAAATGCCTGTTCATTACCATAGCTTGGTGAGCACATGGCATATGACGTGTGGTGACAACCCTGTTCAGATACAGTCAAACTCAGACTGGAAGTGATTCAACTGCAAACAAGCTGACAGACTTGTAGCCCCATACCTATCTGTGAAGCTTAAATAAATGACATTGCAGAACACTGTTAGACTCTCCAGGTCTAAAGCAGGAGTTCATGTCACTGTTGTCCCCATTTGCTCCACTCCTTCTTCTGCCCTAACATTGCTATTTGTGCTTCTGCTAGAGAAAGACCTCAGTTTTCACCGAAGATAGACATTTAAGATTTGAAAATTTAGTATGCTGTTTTCTAGTAGAAACACTAACAGCTTTTGAAGAAAAAACAAGTGAAACAGATATATTCTATATAGAAATCTTATGAACAATTTGGTCTTGTCTAAATTAAGTTTAAAGTGTGATGACAGCATGTGTTAATTAGTTTTTGATGAGCCTGCTTGATGAGAGATTTCTGGTCCAACTTGGACAGCTTAACAGATGCATTAGGCAGAATATCTTTTCTTCAGATTTCTAAAGCATATAAGTCAGCATGATAGCTAATGTAAGTTAACGCTAGCTATTTAAAGTTCAGTCAAGGCAAGACATTAGAAACAGATCTTACTGCTGCTTAAAACCATATTTTGAAAATGTTTGTTTTGCTTTATTTTTACTGTTCATTGGAAGACAACTTAAATCTCAGCTAAACCAGCATATTTCTAACGGTCATCAAAATGAGTCAACTCCCACAGAGGCCAAAGTTTGCACCATTTAATGATTCACTCACTTAAGGAACAAGTTAACAGCCTGTTAGAGAACTCTCTTTTACCCGTTTGGTGACTTTTCATGTGGGCAACGTGCCCAGTGTTACACCACTCATAAAACTTTCATGTTGTAGCAGCCACGCTTTGCAATGAAGTATCTCGTTAGGGACTTTATTACTCACACTTCAAGAAATGACATTCACACGATTAGCTAACTATGCCTTTGGGAGGCAATATTAAATGAAAGAATGGGATATCACTTAAAAAGAAAACTAGCTCTTTGCCATTGTATCACCTGTAGTGACAAATACTGATTCAGGAATGTGTTCTTCGTATAGCATCCGCACTCTGCTCGCATAATCTGTTACAGTTTTGTCAAAAGCTATACTGTATTTTCATAAAATACTAGTTTAGCTTACTTCTCTGTGAATAAGGCATGTTGTTCCGCCTACCTCATCAAACTCTGAGGGCAGAGAAACAACAAACGTTTTTAGGCATGAAATTTCCCCTTTCAGTTCTCCAATCCACAGCAAACTGACAGATGCAGAGGAGCTAACACCACAGTTTTCTGTTCCCTGCTAACCTCTTGACTGAATCACTTCTCCTGATACAGTGAGGACGTTTTCCCTGCTATTTTACCATATGATACAAGAAAGACAGAATATTTTATATGGAAAGTGTCATGGAATGGATCTCAGGCAATAGCACTTCAGGGTGCCATTATCCACATCGACACTTTCCTCTGAGACTTTGAGAGCTCCTCCAGAAACACCTGGAAGATGCAGGGAAGACTATGATAAAGGTACTTCAGCCTTCAGCATTATCTCTTCCAGACAGAACAGCCAGACTGCTTTTGCTCTACCACTCCATTTAGTTCCAGAGGCTGTAAGCTTGCTTTATTTTATTTTTTTAAGGTCTTGTAGCTTCTGCTTTTGCTGGAAATGCTTATTGAAAAAACTACAAGTTCCATGTCACAAGGGTGAGAACTTTGGCTTTGTGTGCAAGGACCTCCTGTGCTTAAGATGCCATTCCTGGGGTGCCTTGAAATCCTGCTTGAGCTCCCATGAGAACAATTTGGAAAGGGTCCTGCATTTTATGACAGTGTGGTGCAGCTGAAAGTAACACCAAACAAATCACTGAGGCAGGTATTATCAAAGGTTCCTCCTGTAATCAACTCTCTCATATACATTCACTTTTAAAAGGCTTGTGGTGACTTTTTGTACTAATTTCTCTGCAATTCAGCCTCCCTATGTTTAAAGAAGATACATGTAGATGCAATACATTAAGTAAGGACTAGTTATTACCTTTCTTTGTATTAGAGCTAAGGAAAAGGACCACCATTATATGTTTTCCATAGGTTTATTGTTTGCACAAAAGACTAAGAGCATCATCAATTATTTCTGTGTAAATTCCGTTATACTATTTCCTAATTCTTGCGACAATTATGAAGCAAATAATCAAAACATGTAAACAGAAGAACTTTGGTTTGTATGATAGAGTAGGTAAGGTTTGATTTTATATCACATCTCCCACTAGTTAAATAGGATGCCTGACCCTAACTACAAGTGTAGAGGATTAACCACAAATGCTAAATATCGTCCTGAAACACACACCTCATGCACCTGCAAGTCATTGTATAACTGATCAAAAGAAACAAGTGCATTTCAAGACACCCTCCTGCACTGTGGGAAACTGGCAATGCTCCATGATTAACATGAAATTTCTAAATGAGATCTCTCTTTTAAAAGCTGTGTCATTGATAAATTGGAAATTCCTGTTGAAAGTCAAGGACAAACATAATATAAATTGACAACAGTCTCCACCATGACTGCTGTTCATTAATTCGCATAATTTGTTTATTGTTTGGTGTGTGTTTGTTTTTTAGGATATCTATTCAAGCTAAACCCTTGAGGCAGTCTAATCTCTCCACAGACATAATTTATACTCTTAAAGTCTCACAGTGAATAGCACTATGAAACCAAATAAATTAGATGTGCACTGGAGTTCCCAGGACCGATGTAGGCTATACACAAGCCTAGGTAACAGACCACTGCCCAATTAACATATATTTTCTTTACTAATAGCATATCTATTAAAAAAGAAAAAAGCTACTGCCAACAAAATCACACTGTGGGATATTTAAATACATTAATAGTACTGACAACAGGTCAAAGGGATGCAGGCTTATAAATCCAATCAATTTATGCATTTAGGGTTTGATTCCTAGAACTGTTTTCCGTAATCCAAACATGAAAGCACATGTTTAATTGAAAGGAATGTCATAGTCCTGTTCTGTCACCATGAAAGTCAGGGGAACAACTCATGATGTTAAATCACAAACCTTCAGTTTTCTGCATAGTCAGACTCAGAGTGCTTAGCACTTTGCAGGAGTGAGCTCTTGATTACCTTATAATCAATACATGATTATAAGGTCGATGTATTCTTTTGCTAATGCCATTAGTAAAAGGAAAAGAAAAAAACAGTTTAGATTACATCAGACAGCAGTCATGCTATTTCACAGCAGCAACAATTTGGTCACTTGGGGCCCACTTTTAGTGTTGGGCTTTTCATTTTGTCATTTTCTGCTTCACAGCTGTCTCTCAATCAGTCAGAAAGTACTTTCTATTTCCATCCTCTGAGAATCTTAAATTTTGATACTAACAGACACATCGATGTACACTTTATAATTTTCATGTGTTATTCATCTATTAATCCCAAGATGCAGACATTTGGAGGGAGCTGGATGCTGACTTCAAAACAGAATTACTGCAAATTTTGTTTCATTTTTCAATTATGGCAAAGAAAATATATTTCGCCAAGTTAGCTGATAGTTGGCCATATCATAAGAACTCACTATGTGCAAGTACTGTAAAAGTAGAATATATGAACTTAGAAGCAGATGACATTATACTGTGATTCCTTTCAGTCTTCTGATAATGATATACACAACTCCACTCCTTCCTTATTTTTCTTTACATCCAATGACAACAGATATGACTGAATTATGCATTTTTTACATACTGCCTGCATTATTGCTTACAACACAAAAACTGAAGAATTCACTTAATGTTCCATGTAATGTTTAATTGTTGTTATTTTATAAATTGTGTCTGTCAAGGGAGAGCCCTGTGACACTGACAGGTAATTTTTGTAAGGGATGATAGGGAGTAATGAAAAAGAAGGCGACAAACTGAGCTTCTGTTGTTGTTGTCCTCGTGCTTTTGGATCTAAATATTCAATAGCTGGCTCCACAATAAACCCACGCACTGCTATGTGAATATAGAAACTGATCCTCAAAGGTGGTGAATGCTTTAAGGGTTAGGATATATGAAATGAATTATTAACATCTTGAAATGAACAAAAGACATTTTCTCAAGTGCAGTAATAGGCGTTAAATAATGAAGATGTCTGCAAAACTCCAAATAGAGTCACAGCTAATGATCAGTATTGTCAGACCCAAGTCCTGCCTAAAACATTTGCAGGACTGAGTTCACTGTGTGTGCCTCGCACTTTACACCCACACTGCATGATCTTTGTCAGTAATTAGTACAAAGTCTGAGACGGACCTTGTAACTAGGATGAACTATTAGTAGAGCATTTATGTAAAACAATGCTATGGGGAAGACAGGATATTTGTTACTGCAGGATGATGACAGATTTTTTTAAATTGTATTTAAGTTAAAGGGCAACTGAGCTCCATGAAGGCTCCTAGGGGTCCTGATCCCATAAGAGTCCAGATGAGGAATACAGCTGGAATAACCCACAGATCATTTCTGGCCTGCATAAATGTCTTTACTTCTCAGGGAACTAAGAAGAATATTTATATGTACCCAGGTCTTACTGTGAGGATGGTCTGGGATTCCTCTACAAGAGGCTAGTGACAGAAAGCTATTACTAATATTGCAGGTGTTGAGCTAATTTTAAGCATGCTTCAGAAATGCCAACGTAAGAGGAAAACAGCTCAGGTTGCTCTTTTCTCCCTACTTGGGCCAGAAAGAGGGGAAAAAAAGAGAAAAATTGTGCTTGATAGCTCTTCTGGAGCTAACAGAATTAAAGTATTGATCAAGGACTTTTAGTCCTTTCCTGACAACAACTCAGACACCACTGTTTTATAATAAGACGTCTGCAGGTGCTCACAGAATATTCCCTCTAGATGTGCATCCCAGTCTGCCAGGGTCTGAGAGAGCTGGTTTTGTATCTATATCTAATATTTCCCCTCTCAAGGTTAAACTCTTATCTGGTCACTCTGCCTTGAGAGAACATCTACTTTTCACTGCCATTTTCTCATCCTGGCACAGTAGGAATTTTGTGAGAAGAAACAGATTCTGTAGGCAAAGCTACATAAGGAAGATGGAAAAAGCCCTTCCTATTGCCTAGGCAACAGTCACCTACATTTCAAGGGTTTTCAATCTCATGCCTTTACACTCACACTTGCAGTACAATCTTCAAAGGTGTTTCATAACAGTTATTTTCAGCCATTATACCCAGTGGAAGTCGTAAATGGCATAATTACTCATTATAAGTTTGTCCTTTTGTTTTCAGAGGTGCCTTACACACTTCAGCACTCAAGAAATGGTAATACAAGAGTAATATAGTATGAAAGTCAAACCTTACACTTGGTCATCCGTTACTGATTTTCATATACTTATGCACAAAACTGTGTCTGATTTAAGACATTGTTTATCATTGAAATGTTCTCATCTCTTTTATTAAATTTATAAAGAAAAAAAAAAAAAAAAAACCACAAAATTCTTCTACCAGTAATTTGCTTATCTTCTCTTGCACGTTCACAGCATGACATGATGATGTTAAAATAGAGACCCACATATTACAATATTATTACTACAGCTTTATTATAAAGAATTAACATTCATGGAAAAACCCACAGATGACTATCCTAGCAGTTGAAGCAAGGCATTGAAGGGTAATTCAGGACTGCATGAAGCAGCCTGCTGTCTCAGCCTAAGCATTTGGGTGATCAGTAGCACCTCTCACAAAAGACCAGAAAGCACCTGTGAGGACTGTCCTGGAACTACCCCTGTAGCAGGAATTGTCTTGGATTCAGGAGTTGTTTACACAGCTCAGGACAGACAGTCTGTGCCAACTGCAATAGGCTTTCTCAACTATTTAATTCCTAGTTGGCCAAATTATATTGTTACCTTTTAAGTCCTTGTACTTCTCTCAGTTCTACTGTAGAGAGGAATTGTGAGACCAGAAAAACCTGAAACACCCAAAAGGTCTTTCTTAGGTAAAGTATGTGGAAATGTACATTCTGAAAAGTCCTAATAATACCTTTGAAAGATCATTACAATACAGACTGTTGTGTCGATAGTCCATGTACTAATCAGTCCCTAAGTAATTGTTGACACCATAGAGTGCAGTAGCTCTGAAGGGAAATTACCAGGACGTGAGTTACTTCTGCTGGAAATGTACTTAGCATTTAGAATATTTTCATCGCCACTTTCCAGCTAATTAACCTTTTTGTATCAGAAAAAATACTGATATCCAGCCAGGATGAACTCATGAATCATTTAATTTGTTTCAAGTCTGCCCCAAGAAGATGAGGAGAAAACTGAATGCAGGCTCTCAGATGTTTATTTTTAACTATCTTCAGCATAATTAAAATGATTTTTCTTTACTTTAGTGGTAATTATAGCTTACACTAATAAAGTGTCCTTACAAACTGAGGTAAAAACTTCACAGACATACTAAGAGGTGGTACTTCCAACTGGCTGATCAAAGAGCAACTCTCCAGAAACATGTAGCAAAGGGGAAAAAGTGGGAAACATTGTATCTGAATGAAAGCGTAAGGCATTTTACATTAGGAGAAGGTAAATTCACACTGAATTTAGGAAGGACACCACCCTCTACTAAGTCTGAAAAATATCCCTTCAGACATTCAGGCTCCCATGCATGAGTAGGATGCAGGTGTCTGTTTAACAAAACAGAAAACTCTTCAATAGTACAATGCTCTCAATGTCATGTTGGGCTTGTGACAGGCCATAGTGCTGCCAATTGAATCATTGATACTACTTTTTGTACTACACATCTGTTCACTGAAACCTCATCAGCTAATTTTACACAGCCCCTGTGTAATCTTACCATACTGTTCCAGGGATTTGTCCTGGGCAATAGAGGGGAAAATACACCTGAACAGTACCCTCAGTTCAGGTGATTACAGCCTGGAGCAGGTGTGCAATCTTCAAAGACATGCTCCTTGTATGATAAATATTATTCACTCTGACTTGTGGCTGGGAAGCAAAACCCTCAAGAAGGAACCAAACTGGCAAGTAAAGATGAGGCGAAAGTCAGAGGGCTGAGAAACCTGTTCAGTCTTTAAATGGGGAATCACTGTTAAAGTCTGGAGTGAAAGGCATGGAAACTTCCCTTTACAGGTGATGATGTACTCTTCAAGAAGCTTTAGGAGTTATGGTATCTAAATCATCTCACTTCTCTTAAATACAGAGGTAAAAAAGCTAGCTGTTAAAATTGAAGTGTTGCCTCCTAGGCAGCAGGTGCATGCTCAGCAGCTGGGCTTTTAAGGAACAAAATACTTTCCAAAACTTGCAGTGGTAAGGGGTTAAGCCCTTGTGGTGTGTGTCTAAGCCCATGTTGTCTGTAGCAGACAGTGTCCATTCACTCAATTTAGGCTCAGCACTAGAGAGTGTCCTGCTTCAACAATACTGACCATACTTCACAGCAAAGCACTTCTACCTGACATCAAGTAGTAAGTCCCACTGCTTCGTTTTTTTTTTTTCTTTTTGAAGAGCCCAGTCTAGTTAATGTGCTCTGAAAACATCTGCAGAGTCGAGTTCTGGAAGTAGGACAGACAGATAAGGATGAAGCTTAGTGTATGGATTGTGACAGTACTTTTATGTGAGCTAAATACTCTGACAGAGATGTCCCTAAGCATGGGTCAAAGCAGATCTTTAAGCACCTGAGGATCTGAGGGCCAAAACTTTTCAGGAGTAGGTATTCATATAGAAGAGAATTTCTGAACTGAAACTTTTGGTCAAAATCCCAGCATATAAGCCTCTTTTTCAATCAGAGCATTTAAATCATTTACTAAAGAACCTTTTCACTCTAACCTCACACTTGTTTCCATTAAACGATAGGCAATGGGGTTGGAATGGACAAAGGGTGACAGCCAGGTGACAACAGTCATGTCAGGTGAGATGACATGAAAAAATCCCTCCCTCACTTCACATACATTGATGCAGAAATATTATCTAGCTGCAGATAAATGATAGAGTATGCTACATGCAGGTTTTGATTTTACAGCATTGACACAAAATTGTCAAGTCTCAAGAAAAAAAAAAAAGAAGGGAAAGAAACAAGGGAATCAGTAATCCCTTTTTCTGTAAATAGTGTCAGGATTTGATTAGCTTGAAAGCTGAAGGAAGATACACCAATATTTACAAACCAAATATATTTACATTATATGTTAGGAAACATGGCCAGATTTCACTTTGCTGATATTCTGTTAAGAAGGTTTTAGTTTTGAGTCCATAAAGGAATTAATTGAGTTTCAGAAAGTATAAAATAGAATGTTGTTCTGTTTTTTCTCAGACTTTTATTCTGCATTTATAGCAAGAAGACACAGAGGAGTTGGACAGAAGCGTCTAGAAAATACACAGAATGAGATTTAACTTTATGGGGATTTAGGTGCGCAATTCCCATAGGTTTCTTTGAAAACTATTTATTTAATAAATGCATTCAGTAAGGTAAGATCTCTGCATTAATATATTTTAAGACTATGGACGATTAAATCATCTAGCCTGTCCGCTTGTATTATACCAGCTATAAAACATCTAGTAACTCCCCCAGTAAGCTCAATAGTTAGTGTTTTGTGAATACATATCTTGGGGAAAAAAAAAAAATCCTTTCTGGAGCTGAAGACATGCATAGACAGAAGACCTACAATTTCACTTGATATGTGTTCCACTTATTACTCATTCGCATGGATAAATTATGCCCTTGATTTCTCAATTGTATATTATGCAGCATCAGCTTTCAGTCTTCAGCTCTTTTTAGGCCTTTTTCTACAACTTTTTCAAGAACTTTTAGACCCTAAGCTCTATCTTGGAGATATTATGTGCTACCTATTTTTCAATTACCTATTGTCAGGTCATTTCTTGAATGAAACTCTTGACATATTTAAAAAAAAAAAAAAAATGCAAGATTTCCACCTACAAGTTCTTCACAATGTATTCAGAAAAGCCAGTACTTCTTGTTTACACATTTCACACCAACCTGCTTATCCTCTCTGAATAAGTAACTTCTGAACTTGCAAGAGGCACTGAAGATAGCTGTGCAAGCATTTCTGGAATGACTCTTAGCAAGTGGCTATTCACAGATGTAGTCAAAACACTTTATCTCTATGAACGGTCTTGCCAATAAAATGTTCTTAGCTGAGTTAAAAAAAAATATATAAAAAAAGCACAGAGAAGCACTATGGACACTCTCAAAGTAATATGTGGTATTTGTGTGCATATATTTCACAGACTCTTTAAACGGTCTACTATTTGCTTAATTTTTCCTGACATTGGTACAGTTGTAGATTTGCCATGACCATGAGAAAGCATGTAGACACGCTGTCCAAAGAGCTAACTTGGACTTGAGATACTACTACCACTACCATGCTCTGAAATTCTGTAAAAGTCCTGTTACTTGCTACCAGGAGCATCACTCGCTTAATCAGCAAAACGTTAAACAGTCAAGCAGAGACAGCAGGGTATTCCCCACACCTGCTTACTCAGGGGGAATATCACTACTGGTGTTGTTGACTCTTTCCCCTTTGTAGCAGTATCTTGATACCTTTTTATTCTTGTACAGGACATGTTACTAGAGTTGCCATACCAAAAAACAAGAAGCAGGCTAAGGAACCTGCAAAAATGCATTGTGAGTGTCTCATAATTTCAAAATATCAGGATTCCCAGTTCCAGAGAGAGCTTAAACCATGTGTAAAAACATTTTTAGAAACAAGATTTAAACATGTGACAGTATACACTTCTCTTGCAGAAATTCCATGCCAAACTGCAAACTAAGTGCAAATTAGATGATGTGTTGCATGTATGTTTTCCTCTATTGTTACATTTTTTAGAAAGATCTTTTCTTCCATCCACTAAGAACTACCACATTTTTAAGTGCTATGTAAAATAATGTGCACAATGGAAGAATTTCAGCCACAGGCTTCTCTAGTTACCTTCTCTAGTGGTCTTTTTAAATTTCTTCTTGCTCTTTCCCATCCTTAGCTGCCACCTGGCACTCTTCTGTTAGCACTGGAAAAAGCAGGCCAAGCTTGTCAATAGTGTTGTTTGAGTGACAGGCTGTGAAAATTTAAACACTCCACAAAAACATCCTTTTCCTCTGGAAAAATGGAATTTGACATCTCTATATTTCTTGAGGTTCTGGTGTAAACTCTGCTCCATGGAGCAGAAGGCCATGGGCAGTGATTTAGTCTAGGAGATCTAAAAGGGTTTTATTCATACTTTCAGAAGCAAAAGTAAGTATTTGTTTTCTTTCTTTTTTTTTTTTTTTTTTTTCCAACTGCCGCTCTGCTGCTTTCCCAAGGCAATTTTAGATTTCTAACTTTCACATGTTGATGAAGTAGTTGAGTTTATGGCTTTCTACTCACATATGGTTTATGCACAGAACTCCTGGCAATAAAAAAAATATTCACTATTTTTAAACATTTTGCCTTCAGCTTTCCCTTTGCCTTTGCCTTCAGCTGCTAGATACCTGTATCTGTTGATTATAGCTTGTTATACTCAGGTAAGACCTTTCTTGGGATATTTTGAAAACAATTTTCCATTGCAAAATGTCATTTCTTAAAATAAACTTATTTCTCTTGGCCAAAATATATTAAGTACAATAAAACATTTGTAAAAGTGATATTGATCAGAACCAGAATGAAGTTTCTTACCAAAATCAGGAAGACTGTTCCCAAATTTTTATATTACATGGAAGTAAGTAGAAAACTCTATTCAAAAGCCCTGCTTTGTTTGGTTCAGAACACTTTGAGGCCAAGTTTCCCATCTCAGCATCCTATGCTTTAATCTAGGAAGTACCTTCTGACTTTTCCCACATAAATTTTTCCTTAAATTATTTTAACATAATTTTTATGCAAAATTAAAATAAGTTTTTAAAATCTTTGATTTTTTGTTGAAAGAATAACTGTTCTCTGGACAATTCCAGTTCAAAGGAATCCAGGTACAGGCTTCTCTCTTGACATCTCCCTCAAACTCACAGCACCACCACTGAGTTCAAGGATTCAGTGTATTCTGCCTGTATTCAAAGGAATCAGCCTAGATCTATTCTGGCCAAATATAATCAAATTTTTCCTTAACTGTGATTAAAGGCTACTGTGACACTGAGCAGATTGCTTCTCCCTCTGCCATTAACTTCAGTCTCTTTGACAGCTGTGTATCTGCCAGTAGTTTTAATAGATCTAGTTTGAATAAACTGTTCAGGTTAATGGGAAGGGAAAAAAAGGTAAAAAAAAAAAAAAAAAGATACAGACACTGAGCTCAGGAACACCAATATAAGTTAGTCCAGAATAACTCGGGGCAAAAAATATCCTTCTGCATTCCCTAGGTGCTAAGTACCTATTTCCATGAGACACTTAACTTCCAAACAGCTTGGGATTAGGTGCTACTTTAGAGACTTTCTCCAAAGTAATGCCAGTGCTGCGGGAGTCCAATATTTTCAGTAAGGAACTGTTGAGGGGATAGGGAAGTCACACCAAAACCGCTGAATCCAAGGGCAGCCTTGCTCCTGGCTCTCATGAGTAGTGGACACAGCCCATCTCCCTGCAGGTATGTGCACCTTGAAAAGAAAATGCTGTACTACCCCTTCTGCATGAAGTGCTTCTATTCTTCCTTTTTGGCAATTAGTGCAAAGTTTGGGGCAGTTGCCCTGTTGCTGGCTGAAATAGTTTAGTAAGAGCCTGCAGTGTTTATTAGCCGAGAGAAACACTTATGTCTCCAACATTCCCGGGGGTTTGTTTTGCCAGGAATTTCTGTTCACACAACGGATTTCAACATTCCTCTTTTAAGACGGGAACAAACAACTGAACCTACTGAGAGTACCCTTTCTCAGAGCTTGGTAGTGCTTTTCTAATAAAACACAGATGATTTATAATATGTTCACATCGGAGACATATTTGGCATATAAAGCAGTTGCAGTACAAGATTCTTGGGTGCCAGAAAGACGTTTCTTGTGATTTCACAACAAAGATCTTCTGTTACTGCTAGGAACACTCAGGGAACTTTTCTGCACAGCACTTAAACAGTGAGATATTCTCACTGGTTAGTAGCTGTAACCTATGTCTCAGGGTATACAGCAAACCCACAATGACTTCAGTTTTTCTGCCACAAGAAAAATCTCCAAGAATTGCCAGCCAGCCAAAGAGCAAGAAGGTACCAGTAGCTACATCCATGTTATGTCTGGAATGATCCATTTGTGTATCACTGGTTCTATACACAAGGCTTGGGAAAAGATCTTGGGAGCCAAAAAATTCTTACCCACCCCGTGGAGGCACTGCCAGGACAGGGGTGGCTGCTGTAGTGGTGCTGTTCTCCCAGGAGGACACAGCTTTCAGCATCACCAAATCTGCCTGGGAAAAAACTGCTCAGGCAAGGCATTGGGCACTTTTTTTCTGTCCCAGTCTTACTTTTAGCTCTCCAGTAGTTGACTCAGCACTTATAGGGAATTTTATGTTTCTCTACCCTCTCACCATGCAGATTGACTACAGAACCAACAGCCTACATCCAACCAGATGCATTCAGTGAATCAGGTCAAGTGGAGAAGCAACCACCAAAAACGTGAGTAGGAGGAGGCAATCCTCAAACAAATATGCAGTAAAAAGGACCTAGAAGAAGTCTTACTTCTTCATTCTCTTTCTTTTTGTCAAACTTTTAATGTTACAGCAATAGTTAACCCCTTTCTTTTTTGTGTATTTAACTCTTTCAATATCCTGATAGAACTGCATCAGGAAAGCAAATTGCTGAGGCCCAGATGTCAAGCTGAGCATCCAGGTGAATGGTTAACTCTATGGGTTATTTATGTAATTGCCCTCCTGCCCCCAACAAAGACTGCTAGAATTAATAATTACAAAAAAATCTGTGTTTGACCTCACTGAGGTCTTGGTCATTTTTTGTTTATGGCTTACCTTTTCTTTACTCTCTAGAGCTTTGTAACAACAACAAGAGCAGACCTGTAAAAGTGGAAGAACCATGCATCAGCTATCCCCAGTACCATAATCTGTTTGAAATGAGCTTGAGGGAAAACAGTTGTAATGCAGGCCACTGTCACATTCCTTAAGTAAAACACGGACTAACAGCATAAGTGACTTCACGACAGATAAGAATTCATGCTGACAAAATTACTTTTGCAATGTTCACCCAAGAGAATGGGAAAAAAAACAATCCTGTGGGATAAAAAACATCGATCATTTTAACAAGTTTCATAAGCTGTGTATTTCATATGTTATTTGTGTTACTCCCTCTTCTATATTTATATACAAAACACACACAGAAAAAACTGAAGCATTTCCAGCTTTTTGAGGAACAATAGACAGGTCATACATTTTAACTATGAGGTATATTTTTAAATTATATTCACTTCTGTTGACTACAGGGCTGAATATACTTTGCATAGCATTTCAAAGCATGGCAACAAACAATTGAAGCAAGCCAATTACAAAGAAATGTAATATAGATTAAATCAGACTAACAAGGAAATAATTTATTACAGTCCATTTAAACTCTAATTACATCAAAACTTTGTCTTTTGTTGCTTATCAGTACTCAAATGGGAAGCAGTTAATTTTGTTGCACACAACAAAGCTGCAGTGAGAGAAAACATCAGTCCATGTGATAGTTCATACTATTTTCTCTTTCACCTACAAAACGAGTAGTTAAACGTGGCAAAATGACAGTTCAGCAGGCTCAAATGAGCCCCCATCATTCATTTATTGCCCTGAGATAAATTACACATCCTTCAGCTACTCAGGTATTAGTAAGAGTCCCACATTCAACAAATTACACATATGAAGCCTGCAGAGTACGTGGCCTTCGATTTATAATACATGCAACAGCTAAAAATAGTTCTATGCCAGCAACTAAGAACGTAAATCACTGTGCTCTACCAGTTTGCCTCAGACACCACCTCTTTATCACCTGTCATAGACACTCACAATGTCTTAGCCAAATGACAACTAAAAGTAAGAAGTAGGACTGACACCCAAATATTTCAGCTAAGGTCTTGAATTCCAAGATTTCCTCTTAAAAAATAAGAGAAGCCAAGCAAAGACTGAACAGAGAATAAGGACTTTACACAACTAAACTTCAGAATAAGCATTTTACATAAATGAATTCCCTGTGAGATTTCATACCAACTGTACAACATCTTTTAGGGGGGAAAATGGAAAAAAGAAGCTACATATTGTGTCCAGATTATAACACAGCTCTAAGATGTTGAGTCTATTGCCAAATGTCTTCAAATCTGAGCTATCAGAAAAACAGAGGAAGCATTTCATGAGAAATTTAGAAGCTGCTACTTCACAGAACAGTTTAATGCTTTGCTATTCTCTTTAAACAGATTTTTTTCCATGCTCTGTCTTTTATAAAACTAAGGAACATTCTCAAGCAGGTCTCTCATTGTATTTATTTGAAAACCAGTGTTTTAAGACAATAATGGGAAGGCAGCAAGGTAATAAAGTTTCAATATAATGGTAAATTTTTGAGGTAAAAATTGTTTATTTGAAAAATCCACATTCCTGTTGATAACTACTCTTGTAAGAAAATGTGCCCAATTCTATAGCTTATTTTTAATGAAACCTGAAGTTAAAGTAGTTTTCTACCTCACCATTTCAGCAGTGAATACTGATAGCTGATGCAAGTGCCTCTGAATGTGTTTGATGTAATAATTATCACAGGTATTGATCACTTTTGAATCTAAATGTGGGTTTTTGCATAGCACTAATAGGAATGGCTTTTTGCTAAGTTATTTCAAACACAAACTAGACTGTGGAAGGCTTAATACATCTGTTGTGCTAGCAAAATTCTAGGACACTTCTGTGTCATGCTGCAACTTACTGAATTTCATCTCAGTTTACTGTGGAACTTCTCCAACTTTGGCTGAAAGTTATTCTGAAGAACACTCATTTGGCTTAAAAAATGTACTCAGTGGCACTTAAATTTGCATCTGTTAACATTCTCAGTGTGTTGAGTGCCATTCCTAAAATACCCGAAAAGAAAAAAATTCATAGGAGAATCCTGGTGATTTCAGAGACCTAAATTTTAGATGACCTTCTACACTGTGAAATGCAGACCATTCAAATTTGCCACCTGAGCATGAGGACAGTTAAGTGCTCAACAACTAGGGGCTCAAAATTGCTTGAACGGAGATTTAGATTGTCAGTGTGGTAGATATCTCTGAAAGAGAGGATAATTTAAGCTGCATTTCTTGTTAGTATCTTAACATTCTGAGAGATTCACAACACTAAGTGCTTCTTTCAAATGCCAGGAACCCATCAAGTTATTTCAAACACAAGAGGAGCTGATAGTCAATAGTTCAGCAGCAGGATTACTCACCAGCAGTGCAGGAGCTGAATGCTGCAAATTCAGCTGAGCAGCATCCGGCATTGGGAATTTCTCACTTACACCTTTTTTTCCACTTTACCCAGCACACAGGCTAAGGACTTGCTGGAGAGGCAGAGATGCTGTGATGATTATAGGGTAAAGTACTGCCCTCCTTTAAAATGCTGACCTCTCACAGGTGAACCCTACACTGTCTACACTTGCCCATTGCAAGCCAGCTAGTCTTCCTCCACCATCACAAATGGAAACTATCCAGCTACCTCTCCTTCATCATCACAAACAGAAATAATATATTTTCCTCATGTTTTCCTTTTCCCTTCCTGCCTCTACCCTCCAGATATTCCCTGCCAGTTTGGAAAATAATGTTTTAGTGATTAGAACATTAATTGGCACAGAGGTGGAAAGCCACCTCTTGCACCTCCAAGTGATTATCCTGAACAGAAAGCAATAGACTCATGTGCATTTTCATTTTCTTGTTCCAGGTCAATTCATTGTTAATTATTTCATGCCTGAGCACATTGGTCGGCTTGGGACTTCCAGGTAAAGTAGGTGAATATTCTGTGAACCCTAGTGGGGCTTAGGCCTTAGTTACCTGCCAAGTATCTCAACGCTGTGAAGACTTCGGTGGTTATAAAAATGCACCAACAGCTTTCTCAGAGGAAAGCTGCTGCAAAGGAAGTTTTAGGCACCCACAGGGTTAGGCATGAATTTTGTTCATGACAGTGGGTGTCTACAAAATTAACTAGCTGCCCTGTCAATCCAACTCCCATTCTAATCAAGTACTTACAAATGAGACAGTAGGACACCACTATTGCAATTTGTGCACATGAAAGGTTCCACTTCATTTAAATACTCAAACATAACTTGGGAATATTATTGTTTTACTGTTTCCCTGAAGATCCACATGATCGCATTCTTCGTCTACATAATTTACCTGCATTTCCCCAGTGACTGATGCAGGAGCTGTCCGTACCGGAGGTTTGCTCCTCTGAGCTGGGCTGCACTGTTTGGCAGTGATTGAGACATCTGGAACAAGAAAAAAAGACTCTGTCAGCAATACAATACTCATGACATGTTCTGTCTCCACAACTTTTTCCCCCAAAGTCTCACAGTGAAGATGCAATTAAAATTTTGGAATTGCAGGGGTGGTGATTGAGTGCTCAACTTCTCATTTTCTCTGGCAGCTACTCAACTCCTTTGTCCAATTATGGCAGAAACCAAACAAATTCCAAGTGAAATAAATTTTCCCCAGAGCATTTCCATTTTATCAATACATGCTTCTGGTTCTGAGAACACATTAGCAGCACTGTGTCTTTCATGGACAATATTTCAAATTATTATTTTCTTCTGAAAAAAAGAGAACTATCTATTACACACAAAAGAAACACAAAAGAAAGTGGCCTTGAACACAGTGTTCCTATCTCTTGAAAACAGAAATTCAGCAAGGTCAACTGAATTGTCTTTACTCTACCATAAAAGTTTTGGATATTTACTTTACACTTTTAATAAATACTTTTGCAATATGACTCACACTCACTGGTACTTCTCATTGTTTTGAAAATAGTTTAAATTGAACTTTTTGACAAAATATGTCTAATGTCACAAACATTGAAGAACATTACAATAATTTTCACAAGTTGGTAGTTTATTTTAGTAGCATCATCTATAATTTTTTTCAGAATTTGTAAGAATGATGTTTATGTACATTTACCATGTGCACATACAGACACAGGAGAAGCTGGCATTGAAACCTCTGCTTAAGTTCTGTTGAAAACCATCTGAAATGATTTAGACTTAGCCGTGCATCAAAAGATAACAGCCTTAGGTGCCTTGATGAAAAGAAAGGGGGTATTCCCATGCATACACATGAGTATATTTGGTGGACCTGGAGGAGAAGTAGCACATATAGATTACTCAGAGTATCAGCATACATAGACAGAAATGGCTTCCTGGGTCATCAAATTCAGTCCACCATGGTTAATTACTTGTAATATAACCCATTACAAACTTTCAAAGGTCCATCTTAAAGTGATTTAGGATTTTTGTCCACAGTATCTATTAAAGAGGTGTTCTGTAGTTTCTCTGCAGTGATGATTAGAAACCATCTTATAATTTTCACTATAAACGCATGATGGCAAATTAAATTTTTTGTCATATTGTGCCAATATGTCCTGGTTTTTAAATCGCTTCTCCTCTTGTTTTTTCTCCTAAACATGTTATCGAGAACAGCTTTATAATTTCTGGTATCCTATGCTAAGGAAATAAAGTTAGATAGTTAACTAATGTAGTTAGTAACTAATTAGATGGTAACTAATGATAGTTACTCCATACCTCAGAGTCCTCTAGCAGTCCCTCCCAGGATTTGATCCAGTTTAGTGTATGTATCTCAGTATGAAGAGTATAAAGTATTATAGATGTCATCTCCAAGACCTCACACACTGAATACTAAATATACTTTATCTGATATTTTGTAGCATCAAGTCTCTTTTTGTGTCCTTAGGAGATTAAAAAAACTATCTCCATCCATTGAACAACTAATACAGCAAGGTTCTTCTTCTCTGTCTTATATGATTCAGGAGCCCACAAACTGGTCTCCAAATACCTTGTCTCACAGTGCTGGTCTTCATTTCCCCAGTCTTTACCACCATCAATATTCCAGTCCTGTCTGTAACTTAGATGTGTCCTGAACATCAGCAAGTTTAATTAAACTTACTCCTTGTACCAATTTCACTTTTGAAAATATTGCATAAGATCAGCACCAAAAATGAACTTCAAGGAACTCCATGAGCCTAATAGTTCCTCAGGGTCACAATTCATTGTTCTTCTTGTTTGTCAGATGATCTATATCTCTGTGCTGTCCTTAATCATTTATTTCTTATTATTTTATGGAGTTCAGGCTTAGGTTCAGATCAGCATTTCTGTAAAGTAGAAAATAATTTTTACCAAGGATACTCATCAGTTTAACCTGGTAAATCCATAATGCATTTTATCTCCATTTTTTTCATTTCTATCCATATCCTTAAAGACTCTTTCATTTAAACTATAGCCTGTATTTCCTGAGTTGAGATTAATGGGTCTGGCTTCCTTATCTTGCTTTGAACACAAATGCTCCATTTGTTATGCTTTAGTCATTTGGTACCAATTTAAATAAATGACTAGTTATTTAAAACCCTTGCAGTCTGACTTGTGGTTTCACGTGCTAAATCCTTCAGTCTTCTAGGATAGAGATACCTGATCACCACTTCCCTGTTTAACTGCCTTAAGCTCTGCACCTTAGTTCCTCCTCAAAGTTTTTATTTCCATCTCTGTTTCCACCAGGCTTTGCACTGTTTCTATCATCATCTTTAATTTGAGACAGAATTTCTCCACTTCTGGGGACAGCATCAGGTTATTCTCAATCTTGACTCCATCTTCATTGTTGAGTTGTCTCACTTCTTTTCTTGTTCTTTTTTTACCTCTGTGGATAAGGGATCTCTTGATGCTCATGTTCATTTCCTGGGAAAGTCTAAATAAGCTTTTGTTTGGTTTTTTTTGCTTTTAACAGTTCTTGAGGTAGCCCAGTACTTCCTGATCCCAAAGACTTTCTTTGCTAATCAGCTCTATTCCCCTTTGTTCTCTGGCTCACTATCATTTGAATTATTTTAATGCTTAGCAATTATTCATTTGTCTTAGTTCTCCTACTGGAATATTAAAGCAAACGGCATTATTGAAGTTTCTGTCCTGAAAATGAAATATTAAATAATGTAACACCATATTGAAAGAGTTCTTAAAAAGCTTAGATGGTTAGGAAGGAAGAAATAGGATTTCAGTGGAAATTCTACCATAGTATGTTTCCTTAAACCATAGCTGAAGGCAGAAGGGATGGACACGATCTCCAAATTTTGTGTATAAATTTGGATTTGAAATTTCAGTGTGGCCTGCATGTGGGCTGTTTTGGAGGCTGTATTCCTAATAAGGATGAGCAGGTTGCATAAACAGATATTTTGGTTAAATTATGAAAATAATATGTACTTTCTTTGTATCCATGATATGTCTTGGAGGTCTCTACATCAGCACACAAATGAATACTTTCAATAAATTTTGTTTTGTGCTAGTCCTTAATAGCTTTGCTTTGCCAGAAATACCCTATAGTCTAAACCAAAGAAGCCTGGTTCTTATATTCCCAACCACAGCTGTTTATTGCAATTCAGAACCACAAGAGGTTAATATTGTGTGAGTAGTAAGGTCTTTTTCATTGAATATTAACTATAACAAGTTTTCTACACTCTCTTTTACAAGAGTTCAGGGACGACTGGTTTAGCTACCTCACACAAAAAGTGGTGGGAGAATACTGAATTAAACAGCATTTTTTTCAAATAAAAATCAGTGCTAAAATAATTCTAGAGACACAGAGGAAATTACTTTTTCTTTTCTTCATTTTCTTTGTTTTCATAAAAAACTTTTTATGCGAGGTAACAATCTGACACGGGCAGCACATGCTTAAATTGCATGTTATTGACCAGTTTGTGATCTTTTCAGATTAGATAAAAGGAATAATATGCAAAGATTTTATCAAAAGTCAAGAAATAAATAGCATTCTTGTTCATTCTTAATAATTCTGAATAAAGACAGTTTATTTCTGAATCAATAAATGAGTTTGCAATAAAAAGATGGTAACTTGAGAGCTCTGTGCCTCATTCTGCTCTGATTTACATAAATAGGCTTAATTTAAATCAGGATTATAGCAGAAATCAGTGTGCTAATGACATGAATTACAGTGTCATAGTGCTTCATAACTGTGAAGAGTATTTAAAATGCCTGATATTTGTTATTTATTGCATATAACTTATAAAGGCTATATCTTAATGCTTTGATATATGCTTAATCTTATACATCCAAACACACTAACTTCAGTAGAACTGTATTGAAGTAAACATCTAAATACCATTTCCCAGAATGTCTAATACAGAAACCATAGAATGTCTAATACAGAAACCATACTGCTTTTTTCACCTAATGAATGCAGATACAGAAACAGAAGAGATACATGATGGTGAAATCTTAATTTCAAAAGGGAAGTGTTTAGATCGATGTTTTCTATTATTACATCCACACTACCAGCACAAGACTATATTTTATAGCATTCGGATTCCTTTTTTAAAGTGGATTTCACTTATTTTCAAAGGGCTGAGTCTTTAAATGTATGGAAGACATTCCAAATATTTTTTACAAATCTACAGCTGACATTCTGATCATCTTTTCTATTGACAGTCATGCTAATCTTAAAAAAAAAAAAAAAAAAAAAAAAAAAAGTGCTCTTTTTTATAGTTTTAAAGCAAATTACAAATCCATCATTTTATGCCTTCACTGCTGGATTATGGGATACAAACTGTCAAGAAATATTTTTAGTGTGTCAGGAAGCTCTTTCCTGGATCTTCTGAAACAGAAAGAAGTTAGTGCCATCTATAGACAGAATTTAATATTGAAAAATAATAGGAAAAATAGTATAGGCTCATCAAACCAATCATATCAAAGCAAGCTAAGGCCATTCTATAATATAAATATGAATAGAAAAATGCCTCAGATTTCCTCATTCTTTCCTAGTTTTTCTAAGAAAGCTGGAAACGATGTAGCACAAATGAAGACTTTAACCTATAACAGAGCAATTTAATATTCCTTTCAGTAATCCTATGAACTCACTTTAGTACACACTTGTTTAAAGTCACCCAGCAGTGGTCATGGGTTTAATATACTGCCTAATAAACACGATTACTGAGTCATTTCACTTTTTATTGTTTCACCTCTCAACTGAGCTACCTTCAATAGCTATTATAATGACTATCACTACCAGCAAATCTAATCTTGCAGAGCTTAAGCACCTAAGTCACTTTAATTATATGAATAAGACAATTAACTTCAGAAATTATTCACATGCTTTGTCTTGCAGGGACATGCTCTTAGATTACAAAAATGTCTGTTGTATGCATCTTGTTTCCTTTAACTGCAAAGCTTCTGTCCCGATTTACTGTGAGACTTAAAAATCACATATATTTAAGGTAAAAATAGTATTTTAAAATAACTAAAAAGGTATGCTGGTAACTAAAAATCTGCATAAGTACCTGATGAGAATTAGAAATTTACCAGCAGAGTAGTACTTTGTAAACTGTATTAAATACCCTAATCTGTATTCATGCATAAATCTGTCTTCTCTTAGTTTTCCTCTCAGTAAAAAAATGATTGCAAGACCAATCCAGCCTTCCAAGAAACACCCTTTTGGCTTTTTAATTACATTAGGTTTCAAATTCAAAACAGTGCCACAGAATCCTGTGCCAGAAATAAAACTGGGATAGTATTTGTTGAATTTATGCAGAGGAAAAAAAAACGTTGCTGTTATTGACCCTAAAGGATCAGTACTGTCATTACTGTCAAAGGACCAGTCCCTCCAAGCTCTTTTGGGCAACTTCTTTGTATTAAATCTCTATTTCTATCTTGAGACTGAAGAGGATCATGAGGCTGCAAACACCTGCTAGACAATTCTGCACTCATGTCAGAGATGATCAGAGCAGCAACAGGGCAAGCAGGAACCCGGCAAGCAAGATGTTCTGCAATGTTTGGAAAGCAATAACTGCAAACTCCCTAACTGCATAAAGTGCATCACATGAAATATCTAAATGGCTTCTTTAAAGTTGAAAGGCTAGCAGATTCAGTCAGAAAACTGCATGTTTTAAGTGGAAAAATCAAATACCTTGACATAATAAAAAATAGAGTCTTACTTTTTAAAAAGTTATCATATAATTGACATTACTGTGCCAGACTTGTATGGTACTGCTGAATTAACTTTGGCACCTTCAAAGGGCATACCTGTATATTAGCACATTCAATTCCACAGATGATCTCTTAGCAGCATTTCAATACTGCATTGAATACAGACATCCATATACATACAGATATAAATATATATAAAAAGTCAAGAATAAAATTGCTTTGAAATGTCTGTACTTTTGCTGCTATAACAAAAATGAGTATGCTAGTAAAATATGAAGCATTACAGCACACATTGAAATTCTTTAGTTGAGGCAAAATAATTTCACAAAAGAGTTTTCTTTCTGTCCAGTTCAGCACAATTGCGACTTGTGGTAAAGGGTTTCTGAAAGGAATTAGATTGCTTGAATTTGTTTGAATGTCAAGTTTATTGTCTCTCTCTCCTTCCATTTCTTCCAAGTACCTAGACAAATCTCATTCTTTACTAAGCTAACCAACAGGCAAATTTTTCTATAAAAGTACTAGGCTTTGAATTTTCTTCATCTTATGCAAATCAAAGAAAATGTCATACCATCTCCTTGGATGTTAGCAAAGGCACGTGCTGCAGAGACATATATCTATTATGACAAAGCTCAGCAAGACGTAGATTAGCAAAGAAGAAAGAATAAGGAAGTAACTACAGGTGAAGCTAAAGGTGGTGCCAAAAAGAAACAGAATTTCCTGAGAATCTATTGATTTTATTTAATATTTTATCCAAAGTTTTTACAATGTTTACCTGCAGCTGCACCTTCCTTTTGGTACAGTCATGAGCAACCTTTATTTTCTAGCTGCTTCAGAAAATATATCTTAGAGAGGATGGTGCACTTGAAACGAAGAGGCCTAGATGGAATTTGGGGCAGCCTGATGAGCAAATTAAAACAGTGGAGAGCGCTTGATACACTTGTTGCTTCCAGACAAAGAAATGTCTGTTTTTAACCCTCACTCAGCAGCTCTGCTTAAGGAAAGTTTAGAAAAAATAACAGAAGTCCTGGGGCTTTTACAACCCTTCTGCCTCAGAATAATAAATCAAAAGATAAACCAAATACTACCTGGATTGTTTAGATAACTGGTTCTATACATTTCATTTGCTTCTCCTTTATTCAAGCCTGGGAGATTCACAGATAAAGAATATTTGTCAAAGAATTTTCACATATTTTCATCAGATCTGGAAATCTGAAACTGATATAAGTAACTTCCATCCCTTTCTTTTTCATGTACAACATTGATTCCCAGTGAGAGTACTGGTCACCAGTGTTTACTTTCATTTCCTTTCAAATCATAGAATCATAGAATACCAGGTTGGAAGAGACTTCAAGGCCCACTTTTCTGGCAAAAGCATGGTCTAGACAAGATGAATCTTTAAAGTGTCCAGTGTTGGGGAATTCACCACTTCACTGGGGAGATTATTCCAGTGGTTGATTGTTCCCATTGTGAAAAATTTTCCTCTTGTGTCCAGTTGGAATCTCCCCAGGAGTAACTTGTACCCATTACACCTCATCTTTTCCATGTGACTCCTTGTAAAAAGGGAATCTCCACCTTCTTTGTAGCCACCCTTTAAGTACTGGAACATGGTGATAAGATCTCCCCTAAGCCTTCTCTTTTCAAGACTGGACAAACCCAGTTCTCTTGGCCTTTCCTCATATGACAGGCTTCCCTATCCCTTGATCGTCTTTGTGGCCCTCCTCTGGACCCTCTCCAGCCCATCCACATCCTTTTGTATAGCAGGGACCAAAACTGAACACAGTATTCCAGGTGTAACCTGACAAGTCCTGAGTAGACTGGGATAATGACTTCTTTATCTCTGCTGGTGATGCCCTTGTTCATGCAGCCCAGTATCCTGTTGGCTTTCTTTGCCACAGCAGCACTGGTCACTCATATTGAGCTCGTTGTCCACCAGGACCCCCAGGTCCCTTTCCACAGAGCTGCTCCCCAGCCAGGTAGATCCCAGTCTGTGCTGCACTCCTGGATCATGTTTTCTCAGGTGCAAGGCCTTACACTTGTACTTGTTGAACTTCATAAGGTTCTTGTTAGCCCAGTCTTCCAGCCTATCCAGGTCATTCTGCAGGGTGGCTCTCCCTTCTGAAGTGTCCACTTCCCCACCCAGTCTGGTATCCTCAGCAAACTTCATCAGGGTACACTTGAACCCATCATCCAGATCACTTATGAAGATATTAAACAGCGTTGGGCCAAATATCAATCCCTGGGGGATCCCACTTGTGACAGGTTGCCAATTTGAAAAGGAGCTATTTACCACCATCCTCTGGGTGCGGCCTGTCAGCCAGTTCCCCACCCACTTGTCTAGACCGTAATGCATCAGTTTCTCTAGCTGCAGGAGAAATCCAGGTAGACAATGTCCACCGCTTGCCCCACATCAACCGACCATGGTACTTTGTTACAGAAGGCTATCAGGTTTGTCAAGCATGATTTTCCCTTGGTGAACCCATGCAGGCTTTTCCCAATTATGTGCTTCATTTGGCTTGTGATAGCCCCCAGGAACATTTGTTCCATAACTTTCCCAGGGATTAAAGTAAAACTGATGGGCCTATAATTTCCTGGATCCTCCTTTAAACCCTTCTTGTAGATAGGGATGACATTAGTCTTCTTCCAGTCTTCTGGGACGTCCCATGATCTCCATGACTTCTCAAAGGTTATGGAGAGTGGCCTCGCAACAACACCAGCCAGCTCTTAACACCGTTAGGTGGATAATGTCAGGGCCCATCAACTTGTAGGGGTCAAGCTCCTGTAATAGTTCTCGTACCAACTCTCCTTCACTGACAGTGGGTCTGTGTTTGCATCGACCTGGATTTTTGTTCCCAAGGCCTGGGTTCAACAGTTCTGGTAAAGATAAAGGTGAAGAAAATGTTGAGAACCTCTGCCTTTTCAGCATTGTTGGTGACTAATTCACCTCTTCTGTTTAACAGAAGGCCAATATTTTCCTTTAAAATGAAAATGAAAAATGATAACTTTTTCATATTATGCTTTTTAAAAAAATATTATTAGTACTCTTAATTATTTATTTAGAAAGAAACAAATTATCATATTACATGCATGTGGCATCTGGAAGAAAAGGAAGAATGTGGGGCTTATATGTTTTTAAATGGCTCAATTAAGTAAAATTACAACTTGACTTCAGGCTACTTTATGAAGTCTAAAAACAAGGAACTGAAGACCATGATCCAATGCTTGTTGAGGATAAGAGTCTTCATTACCACTTTGGGCACAGGATCAGGCCACAAAATGTCACGTGTTTTTATGTATAGTTCTAAACTGAGTCAGTAAGATAAAAATCTGGTTTTCTTATATTTAGGAGGCCTTTTCTAAGAACACAGTCACTTGGAACACAATGAATAGCAAGAGAGCCAAGAAAAACACAAAAGAGGACAAATCTCAAGTGAATCAGCTTCTGGATGAGAGTTACGAAAAAACATTCAGAAAAAAAAAAAAAAAACAGTAAAAATTTTTCAGTTACAATTGAATTTATATTTTTATATTTTTAAACAGAAGTTGTAACAAACAGACCACACAACACCTTATTGGCAAGTGGGTCATCAAAGATAAACATGAAGATAATTCAGTAATAAATATGATCATGGGATAAAGATTTTCTTACAGCACCACTTGAATTACATTAATTAGGTTTGAATATTTCCCCATAAATTGTTTGCAGACCAGCAGAGCCAAAGCCTGCATCCTCCTAAATAAAATGCCTTATAGCATATCTATTGCCCTATAAAGCCAATTTCAGATCTATTTGGATATGTATGTGTATAAGTAATAATGTTAAATGAGGGGAAAAAATAATTTGATGAAGATACAAAAAAAAAAAAAAAAGCTAGGAAACTCATTCAGTGAAGAAATTGAATAAACCCAAATTTCAGTGTTTTAGGGGAGTTAGAGGAAAGGGGGTTTTTTTAAAGGAAAAAATGAACCAGTTTTGAAAGGCTCAGATATTTCCCTGCTGCGGTCTGGAGTTCTTGCAATATAAGTTTATTGACTCTTGTGCTGTTTTGAATTTGTATGAGGCCATTTATATCATTTATGAAATCTCATATATTACTGTGAAGCACATAATGTGGTTATGTAAAATGTGGTTTAGTTGCCAAGGAAAATAGAGAAGAAAAAAACCAAAAAACCTTGGTGTCTTTGGGAGATTTTAGTATGCACTGAGCTTTAGAGGATGAATATGAAGCCAAATCCAACCTGAATGCTTTGGGTTTGCCCTGAGGCCTAGAAAGAACTTTTTTCTTTATGTACTCTGCCTCCGTTTGGAGATAGATGCTTATAGAATATTGAGAAGATACATTAAAAAGAAAAGAAAAAGTCATCAACCACCGTCTTGTCCTTAAAAAACACAGACCATTTATTGTTATTGACAATCTATGAAAACTTTGGTTCTTTCTTACCAGAAAGTAAAGGAATTGATAGAGAGAACAGCATAATGTGAAACAATGCACTATTGAATACATCCTTTCCCATGGAAATAGATTCAGTCAGTCTTCTTTTACAGCAAATGCTGTAGACTTTACTCAATATGGAACTATCCTACTTTCACACTCTGTAAATTGATGTAAAGGGAAGTTTGAGAGAATTTGAAAAGGCAGTGATGGCAAGAGATTAAGGATTATTCTGTGTCCCTTGTGTGAAAGAGCTTTGCTGGAGTTGCAGGAAGGAAAGCAAATCTGTCTGGAGATATTATATTATCTCGAGGTAAATTGGATGTTAACTAGGTCAATCTCCACACAGCTGTGATTCTGCTGTAGAAGAATTCAGGACAGTGTGTCAGTGTAGAAGCAACTCTAAGAGACTGATTCTTTCACCCATACCAGAGAACAGCAGCTCACCTGTGGGGCATGAGAAATGAGACCCTACAATGAAATTTCCTGATCAGCCCATTTGAAAATGAAAATAATGTCATAGCTAACCAATTTCCAATGCAAATAATTAAAATACTGTTCAGTGTTGTAGAACTCTGTGAGAAGGAAACCACCTACAGGAACACTAATAATTACTGATGCTGCTCATAAAAGTATAGCTAGAGTTGAAATTTATTTCTCAGTTTAAATATGAAGAAAATAGTCCATGGGATGACTAATAGTAGGAGAGGACATTTTTCCTCCTTATATCAAGACATAAGATAAAACATCAATACTTATCAAATAAATTGTTATGCTCAGGGGCTAATTGAAGTGAGTAGAAATAACTATTTTGCTACTTTAATTATATAAGCATATTGCATATTTTACAACAGAATTGTTTTGCAGTTGACAGCACTGAGCCTCTCAAAGATTGCCTCCCATTTGCTCTTAGAATATCGTAGAATATATCTCAAGTTGGAAGGGACCCATAAGGATCAAGTCCAACTCCCTGCTCCTCAGAGGACTACCTAAAACTAAACCATATGACTAAAAGCATCATCCAGATGTTCCTTGAACTCTTACAGGCTTGGTGCTTCTTCACAATACACCACGAAATGGTTTATGTTTTAAAGATCCACCATGTTCTACACATTGCATACCAATACCATTCAGAAGGGCAAGTCTGCAGCACTGGCAGGGACAAACCCAGGACTGATGAAAAGTCCTCGTCCAAGTTTACTAGGGGTAAATACTCCACTGGGTTTGGCTGCTGAACTCAGTTTTGCTGCTGGAAATTGAGAGTAATCCTACCAAAGATAATATTTTTTAATGCAACGTTATCAAATCAAAGTGCATTCGTAATTACTGTGGAGAAGTCATCTCATGAGGAAAAAAGATGAAGGGGACTCAATTAGCTGTAATGTCTTTTGTTATCACAAGACAGTAATTTTCCCATGACAGAGAGGAGTGCTTAGGAAAACTGCGTATGATAAACAATTTAGGGCCAAGTCAAAAGATGAATAATCTGTTTGCAAGTCATGCAATTACTGTTTTGAAGTTATCATAAAGTTCAAGATTGTGAATTAAAGAGAAAGAGGGGTGTCCTTTAAATGACTAATAATATCTAGTTTAGATGACGCAGTATCTGTACCAATTTACTCAATTTCTAGTGCATTGAAGATAGACTAAAAACAAAACCCATAGCCTTATACACAAACACTGTACTGCAACATTAGAGGAGAGATGGGTTGATCTTGTTAATGTCAGTTAACTAAAGACAAATCTCACTGTACAGAAAAGGCTGCAACTATCTGTCTAGCACTTTGCAGGAGTAACAATACTGTGCTCTGAATGACTTTGATTCTACTCTGAGAATAAAAATAAACATGTTAAAACTTATCTCTCTGAGCACAAATAACCAAACCCATATTTTTTATTCGCATGCTAGAAGTGTTGATTATTAAAAATACTGAGCTGTGTAGCTCATCTCAAAAACCAACAGAAGGCAGAGTTGCTCTCTATTTCAGAAAGGGAGTTTTGTTTAGGGGATCTACACAATCATTTAGGGATCTGCTTTGACACTCAAATACAGACACTTAGGCTGTATCCACTGTTGAGTGCATCATTCTTATATAAAACGGAATTCACCGTGAATTCCAATGAATCTAACCTACATATCTACCTAAGTGAAGGCAGGGACACTCCCTTTTTCATCTCAGATACAGGATGAATTCTTGATGCAGCAGCACCAATGTAATTTCACCCTCCTCTCTTCTCAGCAGTCTCTTAGCTATTTTGACCCTCCCTGTTCTGCTCCAGGCACTCAGCCATTTTGTTTATGGCTGCAGCAGTCCCAGGCTGTCTTGCTTTACACCAGTAAGTGCCTTGTCTGGTTTATATATATTTTTAATGCTCCTAAAAAACTTGATGAAGGACAGATAGCAAAAGAGGCCAGACTACCAGTCACTGTAAACTGGATAGCTCTGTGGATTAGAGTGAATTAAAACCAAACTGTACTGATTCACAAAATATGTCTTTAGTGCTGGGACACTGTGCTTTGAAATTCTGTTGTGGCTGCACAGACTCTCCATTTTTTTTGGATGTCTGTTTAAAAAGCAGACATTTCTGTTTGCTGTGCACATTCATTTCAATATATATTTGAAGCCAAAGAGATCATCTGGATCCACAAATAAAATGCCTGCAGTCATTCATGCCCACTCACAAATACTATTGGGGTGACCAGAGATGGAACCTATAATTTAGCTGTCAGGTTTTGTTAATGGGTCCATAAAGTAAAAATTAGAGGCTGACAGCATCCTCTGTTGGGAAACGTCCCATTGAGATATTCTGAGGTCTCTTAAATAAAAACTGTCTGAGAAAAGTGCTGTTAATGCAATTGGGTGCTTTAGGGTAGCTAGATTTCTTCTAATTCCCAAATACACTGTTCTTGAAGGGCAAATGTATACCTTAATATCCTGTCTCCCAAGGAGATGTGTAATTTTTTTTTTAAGAAATATGGCAGTTAAACACAGACACCATTTACATAGGGATCTTACTGATTCTCCATCATGAGGAATCTTGACATGAAACTTGATGTCTTCCTAGAAGATATGCTGTACTCTGGCTCTGGCTATGGTCCTGAGGAGGGAGGCACCTGGTAAATCACAGAGTCAGTTCTATGGAAAAGGTCACCAAAATCCTTCCTATACTTAAAAATCTACCAAAATATGCTTTACTCCAAAACAAATATTTCCTAAGAAATCCTGCTGGGTTGCAGCAACATGGTTCAAAGCTGTCCCTGAGCTGGGTCCAGAACAGGGAGCTGGGGTCCCACAGAGAGGCCGGGAGATGACACCCAGCAGGGATGGGCAGGGGGCATTGGGTGGGGAGGAACAAAAGAAGTTCTTGGGCTTCCTTCCTTCTGCTCTTTGATAAAAGAAAGAGAGAAAAAGGCTGTCCTTATAGAAATATTAGGTATTGAAGTGTTAAAGTATTTACACAAACCTTTGCATTTACAGCTAACTATAAGTCTACTTAAAAATTCTCCTTCAGTGTGTCATTAAGAACATTTTATTGTGTCTGAGTGCGGAAAAAATGTAAATTATCAAAAGTGATATTTTTTTTTTCCTCCCCAAAATTAAATGAAGAGGATAGAGGGAGAGGGAAATTAACCCCATGCAGTTCAGTCCTGCAAAGTGCTAAAGACTTGCAGTTGATGACTGAGACTCAAGTCTCTGGCAATAGACCCTTCTGTGTGCTCTCGGGAGTAAGATATGGGGTCTGGAGGGCACAGAAGAGCTTTGAACGTAGAAAGAACATGAGCATTACGGTGGGGTAAATTCCTATAGTCTTTAAAACCTGTAGTTACAAACTCATCTTTATTTAAACTGAAGTTGAGGGCAAGAATATTGTTCAATCCATTTTTATCTCTATCATCACCTCTATTCTCAGCAACCCTGGGCTTCTTCTAAGTTTCAAAATCAAATAAAAGATCCCACACAAGATGAGTGGTACAACGACCTCTCTGCAGATGCAAATAACCTGCTCAAAGCTACAGCAGTCAGAGAGACAGGTCTGTAATAAATACCTTGTATTATTACACATTTCTTTTCTCATTCATCCTCAGATATTCTGCTTTTCTGTTTTCCTCCTTTTCTTTTGCATTCTTCAATTCCCAGTTCTTTCTTCTCCAGCCATCTGCTATTTTTCCGTGTTCTTATGTACATAAGAATCTGCATCACTGTTCACAGTAAAACAGGCAAAACAAGGGAGTTATAAGCAAAGTACCCTTCTGAAGTGTGCTCACCTGGGGCCATAGAGGGATATATAAGCTTCATATATTACTTAGAGGTATATAACTATCTAAATACTTACCACAACAGAAGTCCACATGGTTTATTCATATACAGATTTTTCTAGGCAGCTCACTGTAACTAGTATCCAAACCACCCACAACTATGCAGCACAACTCCACATCATTGTACAAACAAGTGCTCCATAAAAAGCAATTTCTCCATGATTCCTCAGGGCTTTGTGGGTTTTTCGTTATTTATTTATTTAAATGGCTTAACTGTACTCAGATGCCACAGCGATAGGCAAGATATAAGAAGCAAAGTAGAATGTACACTGGAGAAAAAAGAACAGTTTAAGATCAGATACAATTAATTAGCTATGGATCGTTCTCTTCTCTCCATTTTATCCAGACTGGAATATATGTGATCAAACAGAAGCAGTTACATGGAAGAAAATTCTTTCTGGACTACATGAACGACAGAAGACTGCTTTCTCTATTTACTTTTTGGGGTTTGACAGTTCTTTACATATACTACTTTAAACTTTCACCCAGAGCGTCTCCGAGTTGGTCAGTTTTTCCTGACATCTGGGGATCTTTCAAGAGCAAAACAGGAAAGAAAACACATTTAAAGCGATCCCACAAGCTTAGCAAAAGGTAGGAATACCATGCTATACTGGTTTTTAAGTGTTTAATTTTAAAATTTGCAGGATTTCAGGTTGATGATGCCTGTCTTTGAGGCAAGAAGGCACAACTCCCCCTGAATTTTCTTAAAATTTTCTTAAATTTTCTTAAAACACGTTCTTAGAAAACTAGGGTTGTTTATCCAAATTGGAAAGTGAAACTGAATACAATAACAGAAAAATAAAGCCTGCACATTTACTTGTAGCTGTTAGAAAAAATAGTGAAGACAAAAAAGCAAAAATATATAGAATTTGAAAGCAGTTCTTTAAGAAAAATAATTATAATGACTTATTGATCCTTAATCTCTTACCCCATTTTTTGTCCCCTAAATGCCAACTCTGCAGTGAATAGGAGGATTTTATAGCTGCTCCTGCTTCTGTGTAGGACTGCTCAGGTCTTGGCAACTGAGAAAGCTCTGCTTTTAATTCACTGGAAGGCATATCCTGAATATCTTCATGTGATTGATCACACCCAGCTTCAAAGAAAACACAGCTAAGCAGGGGTGAACTGCACCCCATTTAACCAGAAGCCCTAGAGTTTAAAGTACTCACATGCTCTGTGGACACCAGTTCCAATCACTGCGCCATACATGGGCTTTGAAACCATCAGTTGTAAGACAGAGTACTCCACAAGTTCTAAATTACCCATACAAATGCCTAAGGAAAAGTTTATGAAGGGAGTATTATGGAGCTAAGTCTTGCTCTGAGCTGCTGCCTACCTACTAACCACACACCTAAATGCACTAGTCCATATCTAAATGTATAAATGGGACCATATTCTGCTCAAAGTTCATTCCACTGCCAACATGGTTGTCTAAACTTTTGCTCAAGATCTATCAAGATTCACCCATTTCTTGTTAGCTGTGGGAGTCCTGCACAGGCAAAGGAGAAGACTCACTGTGACCATGCCTAAAACCAAGGCTTTGCGTGGTCAAATGGGTCTAAACCAAAAAAGGTCTCATATGAGCATCAGGGGTCTTTCACAAGTAAGGAAGCATCAAGGTGTTTCACGCATATCCTGGCCTGGAGGCTGGTGAAGTGTCTGAGCAAAGAGATGCTTCACCAGCAGGTGCATCTACAGAATAGGAGGTGACCCCACTGGTCACCGACGCCTGCAATTCCCCACTCCCTGTGAGGCTGCCCTTCATGCCAACCACTGTAGGTGGGGGGATGCCACCACCAGCAACACTTCCTCACACTTCCTCAGGAGAAAGATGAGGAGAGAGCTGGGGTGGTGGAGGAAGGAGAATAAATTAAACAGAAAGACTATGATGGTCTCCACCATTTCCCATCACCTAGGGATTTAGGATACACTCATCATCTTAAACCTACCAACACGGGTTATGAATGCCATTCATGAGGAGAGCGATAACCCAAAGATAGGCTTTATCACTCTGAATCAAAATCTCCTTACGAACTGGTGGTAAGGCCAGGAACAAGGTATGAGCTGATGCCATTCTTATTCCTAGTGCTTGAGCCAAAAAACTTTTCCTCCATCTTCCTTTTTCTTTCAGTGGATGATCAGTCTGGAAGAATTACTTACTGAGCAGAGATCAAAAAATTCACGTTTCTATTCCTAATCCTGGCATTTGACTTAATCTGTGGCTTTAGCTCAATCACAAATTCCAAGTGCTTCAGCTTTATCCACCTATGAAATGGGGATAACACTAGTTTAATGACTGTAAAGCACTTTGAAAAACACTGAACAAACTATGCAAAACAAGCCTAATTTTTTTCTTTCTTAGACTTTACAGTCAAGAGAATAATTTATAATGAATAATTTATGCAGTGACATGAACTCTTTTCCCTTTGAATATTATTCACCCACAATGTATAATTTTTTTTCCGAGTTACTTGTTATTCTACACTGGTTAAATAATTCCCATAAATATTTATTGGTTTATGGGCTGCTCATGAAAAGTTTATTCAGAATATTTATTACATGAAATTTAATGAATTGGTTATTTTTGGTGTATCCAGTCTCTGCTGCCTGACTGAATTCATGTAATTTGTTGAATTGGGTCTTTTATGCAAATTATTTTTCTTATACATCAATTATATTTTCTGTATATATTCCTGCTTATAATGTGTGTTTGAGAACATCCTTAGACATCAACTCATTCATTGGAAAACAAATTTAGTTTTTTAATCACAAATGCAGATTAAAAATAATCAGTATTTTAGTTAAAGTAGAAACATCCATTTGCATCTGATCTTACAGTATTTTATTCTTCATGTACAGAAAATGAACACAAAGTTTAAAAATATTCTGCTTTTTTTTTAATTTAAATTAAATTACCATTAACTTCTTTCACGTACAAGTAATTTAACATGATTAAAGAGAATACTCTGTGGATTTACATTTTCCAAATGGATTAGCAATAGATCTCTTGGAATTCATCAGGTATAAGAATGAAGCTGTAAAACAGTAAGTTAAGTAAATGCAGGGAATACCAAGAGGATTAAAATGAGATCTCTAAAGCCAATAACATTGCAGTGTAGATTTTATTGTAACATTAAATCTTTTGAAATATTTACAGAGAAGAAATATTCTTTAGCTCTGAGACAAATTATAGAACACAGAAGTTTGAGCAAGCTATGATTTACATTTTCACTTACCTGAGGGAATCGTTAATTGCTAGAAATGGTTCATTATTTAAGAGGTCTTCAAGTAAAATGAGAAACAGGGAAAATTTCTGGGTGACAAGCAAAGCCTGTTTTAAATATAGCTTTGTACTTCTGTTGCTGTTTTCTAAAAAAAAAAAACTGTAATCATATTTCAATGATAAATTAAATGCATTAAAATATTTTTATGTTGCAGTTTCATCTTAGTGTAAAACTATGTAACAGCCAGCAAAGTAATTAACTGTAAGAGCATTTATATTTTTAATACTCACAGTGTTCTGTAGGATTTTTTTATTTTCTTTAAAAAGATTTTAAAGCAAATCAAGGGATAACAATATCTCATGGGTCATAATCTCCAGAGTATCATCTTTCTGCATAGCTGCTTTTCCCACATCAACACAGTCCTCTGAGGACAAATTTTATTTTTAGTCAGGTGAAAATCTCAGTTAGCATCTTTCAGGGTAATGGGCAAATGGATAAGAGTCTTACTCTACAGTATTTGTGAAGTGTGCACACATTTTCATGCCTGTCAACCTAAGTGCCTCTCCCCCCAAACAAGCCTCCATCCCTGTAATTGCTACCTCTGTTCATACACAGAACTTCACACACAAACATAGAATTTCTGCTACAGGAAACTACTGAGTATCAGGGGATGAAACCTATGTTAGTCTGGTAGCTGTTACTCTTAAAAATATTTGACTGAATATATGAATTACTGCAAGAAAATAGTTTTTCCCTGATAAATTTTAGACTCAACTAGGCTTGGCCTTACAGTAATTGTACGGTTGAGGATATGGGATGCTAATTTAATTTAGTACGAAGAAAGCTCCAAACATAACCTTCTCATTTCAAATGTTCATAACTTTTATCTAATATATTATCACAGAGTAAAATTAGTTTTCTCATCTCTCCAATTAAATCTTAAACAAATCTGCATTCTCAGGCATATTTTTAAAATGAAAAAAAGATAAAAGACTGTTAACAGAAAGAATGGTTATGGATAAAGATCCAAATCTAACCTGTCCCACTAATTCTAAAATATACCAGACTTGAAAGGCATATTCTCTTGAATATTTTCTGCTGCTTTATATTCACTGACACAAGGGTACTCTAGCAAGATGATGTTTCCTGAGGCATAAGTGTTGGCAAACTCAAAAGAAGCAATGACTACAGAAAACACATATACTGATTTTTTCAGACAATAACATGATCATGAGTAATCTCTCTGCACTCTCATCCTCCTACACAAATCAACATGGGCTAAAAAAATCACAAGAAAATACAGAAACAAAATCTGCCACAGACATCTCAATAGCTATGCATTTACCAATTCACCCATAGAAAAACAAACAGCAGGATTTTCAAAAAGTTCCTAAAGGTAGCATTGACTTAACTCTGAACCTACTGAAACAGTGTGTAAAGGCCACTGGATTTGAAAACTATTACTCTGCTGTCTGTAGTGACTATGCCTATAGGTCACCCCTATATATAAAAATCAGAAAATCACATTTTAGCACCATGCAATGTTTTATTTCTATTTGAGGTACAGCTTGTCAGTACCAAATAGTTAGAAGACACTACAACTTGAAAGTATGACCTGGTACTATGATGAAATTATGAAACGATTGCCTCACAGTAAGCAAAAAACATTTTCCCTGAGTTCGGTCAAAAACAAAGCTAGTAAATCCAGCTGTATCTGGCAGTTCCCAGAGCAGTCGCTATATGGTAGTTGTAACTGGAACGTGAGACAGTGATGGACAAATAGCCTGCTGTTGGATGATTTAAAAAAAAAAATAAAATAAATTAAACCTTTAAGAAGGTTTACAAGGCTCAGAGGTTTTGGATTTTTAGAAGCATAAAAATCTTCCCAGCTGCACTCAGTCGAATTCCACAGCTCCTCCTGCTGCTCACAGTGATACATTATTTAACACATGCAGGAAAGAAGCTTCTTGAGAAAAGCAGGTTTTTACACACCAGATGCCCAGTTTCCTCGCATGTATTCTTCCTTAGATTACCACAGACAGCTTTTCACAATAGGCAAGGAATGACAACATTGTCAAATTGAAAAGACTTTGCAGAGAGGTTATTTGGCTGATCTCAGATTTCTCCACCACTTTCCATTCCCCAGTACATTCAAGATTTTTATTTTTGGCTTCAGGTACCTATACATGGGTGCTCTTTCTATTCTTAATTAGCATGTTTTTCTGTATTTTCTGTGCTTCCATTTTCTCTCTTTTTTCAGGGCATCCATTCTAACCTTCTTCCTTCCAGCCCCTTTGGGATTTACTGTGGGTTGAGTAGCACTTCTGATTTGCAGTCCTGGCTCTTTTGTCTTTGCAAGCCCTCTCAAAGTTGACTTTCTTAGTAGTCAACTGCTTTCCTTCCTCATCATATTTAATGGTCAACTGATTTTTTTTTTTAATTCAGTCAGCTCTTAACTGGCTATTAGCAGGTTATGAGAAGAACTTAAATATTTAAAAACAAACCCCTTGATAATAAAAGCCACATACAAATTTGGCTGCGTGCATTTAACTTCAAAAATGTAGTAAGCCAGCTTTTAGATAGCTTCTTTAAACAGCAACAAGAGCCTGGCAAGTGGTATGTACCCTGTCAAGCTCTTCAAGACACCATATTGCAGCAGAAAATCTCAGTGGTAATCCACAGTTTGGATAATCCACCCCAAACTTCAGGGGATTAGGCCATGGACTGTTCAGGCCACGGAGCTTGTTGATAGAAGCTGTTTTTTAAATTACTGGACACGTATGAAATCAAGGCACTAATGAGCAACCATGAAGAAACAGAAAGATTAGATTCTTGGGAATGTGGTGGGAAAATTAGTGGACACATCTGATTTGCTCCTCAAAAGGGAAAAAGAAAACCACTTATTCAGCAATGTAGATTTCATTACTTAAAAAACAAACCAAAGTAGTATTTTAAAGCAAGGCACTAAATCAACATATATGCATTACTATGGTGTTTTAGCCAATAGCAACCAGGACAGGGCAAACATCAAATTAAGTCCACATCGCATTTCAGTGCAGCTATGTTTGTGCCATTTCTTAAGATCAGTTCTGGGCAATGGCAGAGCAGTTTAAATCCTGGGGTTTTCTTCTGGGCTGGATCTGCCACTGGGAATGCCTGTGTCACCACTGGGAATTACGAGCTAGATGGGGAGGGGACAGAGGAAGACAGAGGAAGAAAAAGTGCAGCCCTCATCCACAGCCACTGGCTTGAAAGAGGCCACACCTGCTTGAAGAGGATGGTGAGGAAAGCAGTGGCATAGGGCCCACGAGCTGGAGATACACACTGGCACTTTGGTAGGTGGTAGATGTACATCAGCACCCTCTTGTCCCACCACCACCAAGTGAAGAAGGGATGGTTGGACTCACTGGTGGGCAAGAAGGAAGGAAAATAAGCGAATTATTCCAACAAAAGTTACAAACCCCCACCTCCAAGATTCCAGGGCCATCCTCCAACTCCACCTCTGCTAATACCTCCCAGACCAAGTCCCTCCCCATCAATTCTTCCCATCCCACCTACTACCTTTTGCTGAGATCTCACTCTGCAGCAACACTGAGTTTTCCTCTCATGGGACTTTTTCCCCATCTTGGCCATAACCAAATTCATGTTTGCTTACAGAAGAGGCTTGATACAGCTTTTATCTAGCCACAGAAATGAGCAATCAACCTCTGCTAGTTCCCAAATATTACTATAGCGGGTACTGTAAGAAATCCTAGGGAGGTCAGACATAGATGGCTCACACAGTACAAACCACCTAATTGCTGAGCAACCTGAGGAGCTAGGTAAGCAGTATCCCTGGTCAGCACCTCCTCATTTCTAAGCTGAAAAGCTACTTGTGGTAAGGAGCCTTTCATTTTGTTTAATTTTTGGCTTTTATCTTAAGCCTAAGCTTTCATCACATTTTTTCAGCCACAGCCTCTGGATTTCCAACTCTGTGGCTGTAAACCAGATATGAAACAGCATACTGGAGACAAGCTACAAAAATGGCAGTCATCAATACCCAGCATTCCCTAGAGTTATAACAGAGCTATATGCACTGCTAGCTTTTTAGTAAGGAAATTTTTTTTTAATATAGAGGAAAACTCTAGAGAGAAAGATACAGGGAAAAGCCAGACTGACTGGTAACTTCGCAGTTTCTTATTGCTGGTAAACTAGGCATATTCTGAAATCCAACAGGTTAAATCAGAGCAATAGGGGCTGTAAGGGTCAGTGATTAATGGTGGATCTTTTATCTAAGTAAATGCTGGTTAAAAATTAATGGACAGGCAGCATCTTGAATCAAGACATGACCATCACTGCAAGTCATACTGAGCATTACTAAATTCTTAGATTATTTTGAAGGGACAAAAGCATAGAAAATTTTATGGGAAGTAAGCACAGTTTCCCTCAGGCTCTATCATTTTACATATTTCAGAAAGGATCAGAGTGGTTCACACCTCTTTGCAAGAGGTGGCAACAAGAACCATTCCTGACAACAAATTGCACTTGGGTTCTTGGAGAGAGGAACCCATGCTGCTAAGTGTCTCTCACGTGTCAAATCAAGCATGTAAGGCTTGGGCAGGGAGCAATCAGGAAGGAGGGTAGAACCTCAGAAACTGGCAAGTGATATTTCATTAGCGCAAAATAATTGTTTCTATGCCACAGTGGCTTCAGTGGAAGTTGCACTGCTGTTAATGATGAGAAAGTTTTATCCCGGGTAGGTACCTTTGACCTAAACACATCATGTGGATTTGAAGCAATTCCTGCAAAAAGGTTGAATGTTGAGTACAGTGTGTCAGAGCCTAGTGGGTAAAGTCTGTGGAAATTTCTTCAATGTGAATAGTTTCAGGAAGAAAACAGATACTCTGAAACATTCATTTAAACAGGCCTTTCCAGATCATTTCAACTACATTTTTTTTTTTCTTTCTGCAAGTCAAAATATTCCTTCATTGTAAGAAATTTATGCTACTTCACTTACTTTAAAACACAGCTGGTGTGACCTGAGAGATGTCACAACACAGTGTCGTGCCATATTCCTGGGTTGGGCTTTTTTCTTCTTCCATGAACATGAGACAGGCAGCTTATTCCAGCATGAAATCAGTTGACTCAGACCACAGCTGAGAGCAGGACCACACAGACACACAAACTCCACAGTAATTTTTTTGTTCTGTATATCACCCTGTAAAATAATAAGGCCAGAGCCACACCATAATCCCTAACTCCCCATTATTCTTTATTTCCCTTTCTTTTAGGTGCAGGAAGAAATCAATTGCTCTCTATACATTGTTCAATTACAATGTTCTCCATATACTTTAGTCTTGCAACCCACCACATAGTCAAAGGGTAAAAGGGACCCATTTGCCAGCTTTCCCCATAATGAATATTCAACATTAAAAAAAAAAAAAAAAAAGGCTTTGTAAGACAAAAAGAAATTATGATTTTAAGGATATTGATAATTTTCATGGTGTTTTGCCATTTTACAATTTGTTTGGTTTTAAACTAAGTCTTGTTGTTCACAGAAATATTTACCAGACTTTTCTGTCTGGTATATGCATAGTTCTTCTTTTAAAAGATCATCAGCCACACAATTTACTTTATTCCTTATATGTAAAGAAAATATTCCAAGGATGTTATTCCCCTAAAAAGTCAATGGAAGTTGTTTTTATTCACTCTTAACAGCAATAACTAAATGAGTAACAGACACTTATTTAATATAATGTATTAATTTTTTGTTGTGTGCCTAAAGGAAATTTGGGGGATGAAGGTTCTTATGGATTTGTAAAATGGAACCCTAAGTTTATAATGTATAGCTTTAATATTCTTTGCTTTCATTATCTTCTGATAGTCTAAAGTTCAAAATGCCACAAGAAAAAGAAAATAACCTACCTCAACAGGCAATGTTTACATGATTGCAAATGCTAATCTAAGTCCAAGATGAAACAGGAATGTTTCTAAATATTTGCATCAACTGCCTTTTTAGCGAGGAGAATGATCATCTGATATTATCCTCGCCTATTTTGACACATTTAATTTTTCAGTCATTTTGATTAGATTAGTCCTTCATCTGTCGATAGCCTGTTTGACATGGGTAATCACCCTGAGTGTCAACAAGCTTCTCCTGATACAAAACTCTATAATGTCAAAGGAAATAATTCTAAGGCATCCTGCTCTGATGGATTTGGAATGACAATATGATAATTTATGAACTGCTATGATGATGAAGTCACTATGGGGCCAACTCAGCAGGAGTTTGTATGGAAAAACAGACAGGAAAGAAAATAAATTTTTAATTTGCCCCTTCTCGAAATACTCTTCCAGCATTCTCTTGTTAAAACTCTAAACTATCCATTTTAAGAGTCATGCCAACATCTACAGGCAACCTAAAAGCTGTCTTCCTATTACCAGAACAGTAAAAATGTTGAGGATAATCAAATAACTGCAGCAAGACTAAAAAAAGGGGGACCCATCGGTTGCCTGGGAGAAGCAAGCTGAGGTACATCATCCTGCTGGCTAGATGAAGCAAAGCAAGCCCACCCCCAACACAGGTAACACTAACATCGTTCTTGTCTTTAAACAAATAAAATGGGAAAAACATGCATTTCCATATCTCAAGGGTTATGTTGGGAGACCAGAAAATGAGTCAGATCTGAAGTTGTCACTTAAAAGAGCTGCTTTCTAATGCTGAAATCAAAAATGTCAAGATTAAATTCAGTTGTTCCACCTATTTCTACACAAGCAAGATTTCATTAGAGATCTCTAGACTCCTCTGCAGCCACTACCTCTGAGAAATCCTGACAATTTTAGCAGGTCTGCTTCCTAGGACACCATTTACATCTTGCCAGATATACCAGATCAATACACGCATTCCACTGTCATTCAAAAAAAATCAATACAGCACAACGTGTGAAGTGGAGAGTCAACAGAAGCAGTCAACTATATGTACTTTATTGGTTGAGAAGCAAGGTCAGACTTCAGTCTGAAGAAAAAAAATGTTACTTTCTTTCATAAGTGAAAGACTTAAAAAATACGATCTGGGGCACCTTGCATGGAATGTAGAAATGTTTCACGCACAAACAGTAGGACTTTTGTTTTGCTCCTGTAAAAAAAAAAAAAATGAAGACCTATATTGCATCAGTAGTCTTTTTGGAAGCATTTATAAAAATGGCAAGTGAGAAGTATCAAAGCAAGAGTAAAAGTATCTGTGGTATTTTATTTTTAAAAAGGAGCTACACATTTTGCAGGCAAAACTGAATTTATAAAATTTGAGGGGGGAAGTGAAATATTTCATTATCATAAATGGCAGACTGTCAAAAAAAAAGGTCTCTGCAGCAGCAAACTGAAATGGGTAACAGTAAGCTTGTAAGGGACAATAAAGTACAACTGGAACCACCTAAGAAGCAAGAACCCAAAAGGCGCCTGAAGGGGACAGAATAGCCTCCAGCCTCCATGTCTGAATCATCCAACTTAGTGTTATATCATCTGTGCTGGCTTTACCACCAACTGCCATTAAACACTAAAGCTGAAAGTGATACTTTTGCTCTTTTCCCACACTCTCTTTCAACTATTGTTTTCTTTCCAACATGCCACAGAGAAGCATTTTTTCTGGGCCAATCTTTAGTGCCAGTTCAAATTAAGGATTTTTCATTCTTAAAGAATTAATCCAGAAATCTGCATTGCCACGCTAGTTCTCACTGGGTGTAGACAAGGAGTTAAGAGACAATGCATCTTGATAGAGCTAAACAGGCTTTAACATACAATGCTTATTTGGGTGTTTTCTTTTTGATTTCTTTTGGATCGGGACAGGGTGTTTTAATTGGCAGGGTGCATTTTGATTGTCTTGTTTCCTTTGAATGGATCTTATTTTCATCTCCTTCTTTCATCTGTTCCAAAACCCCTGCATTTAGATCAGCTTGGCTTGCATTTTTAAGAGTAGTTCACTTGGGTTGGGTTACTCTGAACACACAATTTGCTATAGTCTGCTGCAAAATAATGTAAGTCATTTACTCCTTCTGAGTTGTCATTTAGTAAAGAGAGCCCAAGTCTGGAAGTGTTTTAACATGAAGACATTGTAGACAGATGTGGAATTGACAGTACTGCCTTTCCAAATGATGGCTGGCTGTGGGTTTTTTTGCTGTTGTGTGCTAGCTACCCATGTCAGTAACATTTCCATCTAGGAAAGGTCATTCCTGCCTGTAAGTATTTTACAGGAAAGGAGAAATATGAACTACAAGAGAGTTTGTGCAGTGTCTGTCAGCAAATAAGAATAGGAATGTTTTTTGGAAGCAGAACATAATATTGTTCTCTTATGATGTGAAAAATGTAAAAGCTTTCAAGGCAGGGTTTGTCTGGGCATTACCTTGACCTTATTTACAGTAACGTCTATATACTACATACACAGCAGTAAGGCATTCATCTTGTAACTTCCAAAATTCCCCTTAACATTATTTTATATTTGCTCAACTTGTTATCTTCCTAGACTACAGAAAACCTTTCTACTTTCAATTAATTATGGCAAGTTCTTACTGTTATTTCTTCTCCTTGGCATGACATTTCCTCCAAAATCCTCAAATGATAGTTGCTAGTTCCTGGTGATTTATGTAATTTGACTTTCTCAAGTTGTTCTGTTCCTTCCCTGCTCTCAAAAAAAAAAAAAAAAAAAAAAAAAAAAAAAAGATAAAAGCTCTGTCAATGTGATATTCTAATTACTTGTGTTAATGACCTTGAAACATCAGGTCACACGTAGCTGTGCTATTGCACAAGTATATCTGCAATTGAGACAGGGTCCTGGGCTTTATGCCCCACAATGGACAGTGCCAATTTAATGATGTAAGTGCAGGAGAGGAGAAAAAAGAAAATCAAAAGGCAACAGCTTTAATGTTTCCTAACACCTTCTGGTAAATCTGTACCTGGCAACATGAATATACCTCATCCTCTCAACAACAGGACTATGGTAAAACTCTCATTGACTTCCCCATTACCCTGACCTTTTTGCTTTAATTTCCTTGTGAATTGTGCAAACCAAACACAGCCACCTTCTCTTTAATATTTTTGAGCGGTTTCTTATTCTTGTATACACTGGAACTGTGGTCTTTCATTCAGATCATACACAGTCTTTAGTTTAATAACTTGTTCTTGGTATAATGGGTTGTAGCCATAGCAGGTTTTGACACTAAGTAATGATATTCAAGAGTAATCAGCTTGTACCATGGATAGAAACAGGCACTGATTTGTTTTGGGTTAGTTTGCCTAAAGATGTATCTGTCCTTTGAACTGCCACCTGGAGGTAACTGTTCCTTTGAACTACACGGACAGCCTCTGGGAAGCAGACACTTCAGATAAGGGGCTAAACTTGGAGAGGATGAATACAAGCCATGGTTGAACACTAAGAACATGAGTCCAGAAATCCTGACAGTGAGCCGTAAGGTTTTGTTAACATGTTTGTGTGTTGCAATGGAAGTGACTGATGGACCAGGACAGGCACCTTAGTAAGCAGTCTTTGCCTTCCCCAGCAGAGCTGAGAGCAGAGAAGAATTACAAATCCTCCCCTATAAGTGTGTTCATCTGTAGAGTTCCCACAGGGATCCTCATTGCACCTTTTGGTCTTTAATACCCAAAGATACTAATGGGAAAGGGAATAAGAGTGTGGATTTAGTTGCCAAACATGTCTTCTACACTCAATTATATACTTTATTCTCAGCTTATGCAGCTGTTACTCTTCAAATGTCAGAACATCTACATACACTTCTGGATGACAAACCACCAGCAGCTGGCAATGAGTGCTGATCCAGATGAAAAAGCATTTCACCTTTAGACTGCTAAGAAATGTTAATCTTCATTTCCAAGTGAGGATAAATCAATCCGACTCTTACATTTATCATTACCAGGCTGGATTACAGTTATTCCCATTAGTTGATGCTGAATGTGAAGAGGAGCTGCAGGTTCTATCCAATATGTAATACATCTGCCTGCCTTTGCCATGGCTTAAATAACCACAAACAGGAACCATGAACACATTTTTGTACTAAGTAAGGCCATGTCCTGGTTTTGGCCAGGACAGAGTTAACTTTCCTTGGGCTGAGAGGTAGCACAGCTAGAGGGCCGGGTACCGATCTATCATTGCAGCATTCCATATCATGTGACATCATGCTCAGTATATAGGCAGAGTGTGCTCTCACGCGCATTTTCGGTTTCCGGGTCAGCATGGTGGGATTTTCTGGTGCGGTCAGATCACTGCTGGGGACAGGCTCTGTACTGGTCGCCGCTCGGTGAGCCACTGCTGTGTTTTACCCATTTTGGACTTACTATTGTTACTGCTGGTTTTGTTACTATTATTAAATTTTTTTTTTATTCAACCTACAAATTTATTCTTTTGTCCCTTCCCTATTTCACCGGGGTGGGGTGGGGGGGTGGGGGGGTGGGCGGAGTAAACAACTGGCTATGTGGCAATTGGCTACTGGCTGAGTTCAAACCACAACAGGCCATTAATGGAATAAGCCCCAGTAACACTAGACGGTGAACACCAAGTTATGAACCAAGTCAATTAGGTTCATCTAGAATAATGCAGATAATGAAATTCATGCTCATATTCAGTCTCCAGAAGAAAATAAGGTTAGCTGAGAATCTAAACATCTTGGGGAACTGTTTGAAAGCCGCCTTCTTTTGGAAAACCTTTTCATCATAGCCAATGTATACAATATGAATAGGGATGATAAGAACATTGACAAATGTCTGTCAGACATCTATCCCCCACCCTGAAACATGATCTCAGTCCTAGCTCCTAGTTAAAGAAAGACGCCACATTCTTCTCCCACTGATTTTTACCTAGAAGTTCCTTGATAGAGTGGTGGTAAGCAGCATAATAAAAATGCAAGCATCACCACTGAGAACAGCCAACTTACTGAGAGCACTAACCAGGAATCTTCAGGCATGGTGTCAGGATGAGCATCAGTAGAGAATACTTGCTCACAGAAATGTTAGATATATCCTCCACAGAATCAGTAACACATTCATACTACTCTACCTTAATAATATTTTTGAGGCTTTATATGGATGTTCCTTCAGCAGTTCCTTCAGCATGAAAACACGTTCAAGACTTGTTAATCTTTTCTGCCAGCAAATTAAGGTGGTCAGAAGAGAAAAACATCCTCATAACCAGGTACTAATTACCTTCTAGTCTTTGTTTAGTGCCATGAAAGGTCCTTACCAGATATCTTTATGATCTTTCATGGGTTTTGATGTTAACAAAAAACTATGGTCAATATCCCCTCAACACCTTTTCACGGCAGCTGCAGAGACAGCTACATCATTGGTACTTTATTTTAGGCCTATAACATGGAACAGGTGAAAGCTAATAAAATAATTTTTATAAGGTGAAAGTTAATAAAATAATTTAAAAAAAAAGTCTGGCAAAGTAGTAGTAATGGGCAACTGCTAAAATATTTGCTGTGTGAGATTCCTAGCTAAATACTATCTGCAAAATCTGTGCTGATTCAGCAGTGAAAGCACCGACACTTTCAACAAAACCAAGCAAACTGCATGGCAAACGAATTCATATAGAGCTGTCTTCCAGCATTGTACTGCTCAAATGCACAGCCTAGAGTTCAGGCTTCACAGATACAGATAAAGGAAAATATAGAACGGGCAAATTTGACTTTCCTCCTCATGGACACAGTTCAGAACAGCAACAATGACACACTGGGAAAAAAAATGCCCTTTTTTGCAAGAATGGCTTAATCAACATGTGAAGAGGAAATAACCAGGATATATTTCCCTGCTCGGCATCTCCAGCTCAATACATTCTGAGGTCACATAGTTCCTTGTGGTGCCACTGTAACACTCTCCATCTGTGTTACCTTGTCCTTCGGAGTCTGTGTGGCAGATGGTGCACTCCCACCTTGGGAATCTCCAGCTCAGGGCAGAGCCATAACAAGATCAAAAGTCTTCATGCAACACACTACAACATGGTTATGAACAGCACGGAGAACAAAGGATGCGAAAACAATCATTCACTCGCATATTTACAGCAATGAAACCCACATATCAGTACTTAGTTATGTTATGCAAAGGGACCCGTCTTCATGGTGTATTCACTTTTGTGTGTTAATTTCAAATATGATAATTTTTCAAATATAACCCCTTTTTCCAGTCTTACTTCCAATAAAAATCATCATGGAAGTGACTGGTTCACAGTGAAAACTTTCTTATCATTAACCACTTTTATACACCCTATACAGATCAGAAATATTTTTATAAACCCTGTTTATTCAATTTTTATAACTGCTCTTAACCAACAGAAGCAAGCCTCAGATGTCTCACAACTTTAATTACTTCATTACAAAAGTACTTGCTAAATCTTTGTCAAAAGTCCACTAATGTTAACACAGAAAGTTTACAAATTAATTAATATTGTCAAAACAGTGGCAAAATTTTCAGTTTGGGTCTAATGATATAGTAATTCTCAGTATCTGTTCCCCATCATACCAGTTAGTCTGTAGGACCATGCTCCCATTGCAATGAGTAGTAAATCTTCAGTACAGAGCTACTTTACATATATTTTGTGAAGAAAGAAACAGAAACTGTGTCTAGTCTACAGTTTCTGAAAATAAAAACTGGAAAGACAACCTGAAGCATGAATTTAATCTCGAGCACCATCTAATGACCAAATTGCAAAATAACAATGACCAAGAAGCACGTTGGTAGCTGTGTTAAAAAGGCTGAACTTTTTGACTCAAGCTGGTCAAGAATTTCCATCAGAGGTTTTAATGGAAAGGAGCTTTTTGCTGAAATGGAAAACTCCATGAATAGTATCCATTTTGACAAAATTATTGAGGAAGCTCTTTACGAAAACAACACCTGTAAATGCTAACATTTTGTTTTGAAGAGGTCTTGATTTTTTTTCCCCAACATAACGAAAGAAATACTTAGATGATTAAAAAGCCTTATTGTTTTTAGCTCTCTCCTGAAAGAAGAAAAAAATGTATTTCCTGACCAGACACAACTAGACATCTTCATTCAGTATTTCCAAACATTCTCTTGAATTAGGCTTGCAAATACAAACTCACAGTTTCAGGTATATTACTGCCAGCATAGTATTTTGCATTTATTATCAGTCCAAGCACATTAAAAAAAAAAAAAAAAAGAAAAAAGAACAACAAAATAACAAGTCTGTCTAAAAATCAAATTATTTAAGCATAGGTTAAAAAAATTTAAGAACACCTCCAAAAAGCAGCTAGGATGAATAGTAGGAGGTTAATATTAAGGCTACTTATATCAGGCATGTATAAATTCTTTATGTACCTGGAAAGGTCAGTCCTGAACAAAAGATTAGATTCAAGATCAGGAAGGACAAGGAAAAAAGTGATCAAAAGAATGGATAGGGAGAAATAAGGAAAATATGGAAGGGGAGGAAAAGACATAGATCGGGGGGGGGGGGGGGGGGGGGGAAGGAAGATGGATAGAGCAGCAAAGTCCCACTGAAGGATGATGGACTGCTGGCACTGCCAGTGAAGGCTGAATAAAGGGCACATGTGAAATACATTTAAGAATTCTTAGGCTATAATGGAAAGCTCAAGATGTTCAAAGCATGAGTAGGTCAAACTGAGGCACAGATGGGGCACTCAACACAGCCTAAATAAAGTTAATCTTCCTAATAGCCTTAGAGATATTCTGATGGGTGGTTTAGTTCAGGCTCAGGCCAGGAATGCACATTTCTGAAGAGAATCTTCTGGTGGTACCCACTTAACTGCACTTCACATTATGGAGCAGCCTCAGAGCACACAAACTGCATTTCTTTTGGATGAACTAACTGAACATACACTGCAGTGCTTTGAAGTTAATGGCACAGAAACCTCTGGGTCTGATCCTGCAAGAGCTAAACCACCTTGGACTCCACCTCAGGGAAGTCAGGCTTTTCAGTAGACTATCACAGGCTCAGAAAGCCCTGCAGAAACAAGTCTTTTGCACCACTGTTGTCAGGAATCAGTGCTCCAGGCACAGCTACACCCGGGGACTTGCTGTTGCAAAAAAAGGTAAGAGCTGACTCCTGAAAAAATCCTCACCCTGAAAACATGTGGATGTTTTCCAGTCAGTATTCGTGGCAGCTCTCTAAAAAAAAGACACCTGTCACACCTTTACAAGAAAACCCAACACTTGAAGAGCAAATAGTTGCAGAGCAGCTCTAGATTTCAGCTTTTGCCTTGAGCCCAGCGCATCCTGGGGCAGCACTGCCCTCCCGGCAGCCTCCCGCGGCCCTCGAGCAGCCTTTTCCGAGCAGGAGCTCAGCCCTTAGGAATGCCACTTTCACTCCAAATATTGGCGTTCATCAGCCCAGCTTCCCGGCCAATGCAAAAATTGTTATTCAGCCAGAATGGGATGAAACTAGGTAAAATACGGGCTCGATTTACAATTAACTTTCGATGCAGCTTCACTCCCTGCCTGCGTGTGGCATGCGGGGCTTGCATTAGCAGGTGTGAGTGGCCCAGAAGTGCTTGAGTAGGTCCGTCTGGGCAGCAGGAGAGGCCGGGCCCGCAGAAGCAGGTGCTAATTGATGGGGTTAGCGCAGACTCTCGGGGCAGAATGGCTCAGTGTTCTGCTCGCCCGGCGCCCGGCCAGCGGGAGCGGGCGGCAGGCAGCAGTCATCCACTTCATAAAAACACCACTCCGTCCATCACGAGAGCCCCGAGATTATAACCAGCCCGGACTGAGGGGCATTGACTGAGCCGCAGTGGGAAGTTTGCACAGCACCTGCCTGTGTTATATCTGGCACCGCGTCGCCAGGGGTAGGCCCCATCTTTCTCGGGGAGGAAAAAAAAAAAATAAAAAAAGACATCCACGTAGACTTTTAGATTTTTAAATATATATATATAGCCTGTGTAAAAGGAAAAGTGAGTGTCTGGGCTAATCCTGATTTCCCACTGCTGCCTGCCCCGAAGTGTCTCCCGCCCCCCGCGAGCGCACCGGGCTCCGCCGCCTGGCCCGGCCAAGCGCCCCGGCTGGAGGCGGCGGCGGCCGATGCCAGCGCTGCACAACCTTCCGACCGGAGGCACCGGGCCAGGCCGCTGCCCGCCGCCGGGAGGGGGCAGGGCAGGCCGGGAAACGCCGGCCCCGCCGCGCCGGGACGCGCGGAGCCTTCCCCGGAGCGCCCGGCGGCCCCGGCCCGCCCCGAGTCGGACTGCAGGGGTGCGGGAGAGGGCTGGGAACGGAGGGGGGCACACACGGCAGGATGATCTCCCTCGGTCCAAGATTTTGTCTTAGATCTGGTTCTTTCCCTTCCCCTTCTCTTAACGCCATCAGTTTCCCAAGTATCTGTCAAAACGTATGGAAAGGGTTTGGGGTGACCTGCATAGAAGTGAGTACCTGTGAGCCTCTCAGACTCCACTGTAGTTAATATTTGAAAAAGTTTTTGAGCAGCTCTGGAGACTGAGTTTCACTGAAAAACCACACCTGACAGCTGAGTTCCATTTGCATTATATTTAGGTCTGCTTAGCCCTGAGAGCACTCTCCTAAAACATGAAAATAGAGTGAGACTAAGAAAAGGAGAAAGATAATTATCAGAGGTTGCACTGTGGGAATAAGGATTTGGGTATCTCAGACAAATCTGACGCTTAACTTAGTATTTCTGTCCAGAAGAACACTATAGAAAGTACATTACCAAACACACCAGCTCTGCCATCCTTTCAGCATCTAATCATGAGAAAAATCAAGTCTGTTTGTCCCTCGGGTAACTCCTTCTAGAAGAAAATGAATGTTTAAAAAAAAAAAAAATCTATCTTTTGTTTGTGCTATTAACTTATTTGAAGTCATTGCATGAAGCACATAATGGAGTAGCGCATCATATATGTATTCTTTGGTGCAACTCTCAAAGATTCACCGAGCCATTACTTCAACAAGTGCAAAAAAGCTGTGGGAGAGCAGAAATAAGCTTTGCAGCAAGGTGCATATTTTCCATGGCTGATGGCAGTTGTGTTGTTGAACATCCGGGGGTTATGACAGGGCTTTTTTCTCCATGTTTCAGTTATGTTACAACGTCGGGATAACAACACAAAAATGACTTGGTGAGATAACCACATGCCCCATGAAGTTCAGCAGCTTGTTTCATTAACTATTAAAGTGATGTCTAGAAAAGCTTCTATTATACTATTTGGCATGACATTTTTCCCCTGTATCACAATACAAATTACACCGCGATTAAGTGCCGCTGTCCCTCATGGCTGCAGATAGAAGATACATGTCAAACCTGACATATCTTTTTTGAATCTGATATTAAAAAAAAAAAAAAAAAGTAAAGAATTAAAAAAAAATATCCACAGGACAAGGAAGGGACCAAAGGCAGCTGTGAAACAGCAGACTTGCACAAAAGGCCAGTGTGAAAACCAAGACTAATCTCCCCATGCAACATACACTGTATTTTCAAAAGTCAAGTGCTCAGGTCTCTTCACTGCCATGTGCATTAGAAGGAGTATTTGTAATGTGTTGTAAAGCTAACAAGCTTGGTTAAGCAGAGGTGTGTGGTCTTTCAAAGTGTATTCCCAGGGTATAACCTCCCTCCTCAAGAAACTCATTTATCACTCTGATGGTTTCACCTCATTTGAAGCCAAGTTATTGTCACCCTTAAAATAATGTACCTTGGCAGGAAAAATGAAATTCATGTGAAAAGTTATACAGTCATCACACTCTGGAGTCAAAATATAGACTATCGTATCAAAACATAAAGCAGATGAAAACTTTTTCCGTGTATATATTGTAGGTGGTATTTGCTTGTATCACAGCCTTTTTTTCCCTTTTTTTTTTTTTTTTTTTAAACTAGATGTAAGTATTTAGATCATGTGCATATGGAATAATACATAGCCTGTGGTTCACTGTCTTTAAAGGGAGGTGTACATGCTTCATAGCTGCTTTGGTATGGCAGCCAAGGCTTTTTAAAATGTTAAGCTAGGCTGAGAAATGTGCACATGTATTTAATAGGGAGTAACTGTTTAAATGATTGGTCACCCCCTAGTGCATGGTTATATTTCAGGTGTTGTGAGTGTGCTAAATCTTGTCCTGTCCTATTCTGCAACTGATGTTTGCACTCTGGAGTCTCTTAAATCTTTCCCTTGGACCCTCCATCCTCAAAAGTCGTTGAGGACCCAGGGCAGACTAGACTAAATGAAGCTCCGAGTAGAAACAGTTCCAAGCTAAACCACAGTCTCTCTAAGAAGCTCAGTCCTCAGATACATATTTTCAAATCACTTCGACATACACAGTGTGCTCTGAAGGATCTGTGCAGGAGCACCCTGTGCCAACTGCTGTCACTGTGAGGCTGTATTTTGCTCAAGTCACAGTCGGGGGGTTTTTGTTGTTTTTTTGCTTTTGTCTTTTTGCTGTTATCCCTTGGCCCCAGGATTTGGAGATTTTATTTTGAAGACTTTTAGGATTGTTGGCATTTTCCTAGCTGGTTATGAATTCTTGCATTAATTATTATTTACTAAACAACTAAAATCAATTTCTGAAATAAATTATTATGTCTTTAGATAACTATTTTCACGTTTACTATTTTTCATCTGACTTTTCTGTGAACATGACATAAAACATTCTCTGTAAGGCTGTACCTGTCAGGGTCAGCAGGTATTTCCTAAACTCTACATGACTTCTGTGTTTCACTTCACTGCAGTCTGCATTCTCAATTTAAAGAGAAACTTTCAAATGTGTATTTAGACTTCCAGTTATGCAGCCCGAGTATTATAACCTTGTAGATCTTAGTGAAGTCAGAAGAAAAATCTGGCCATGTTTAGGGGGCTGGAAATGAAGCTTGGAGAGGGTATGAAAGTGACAGGTGACATCAATTATAAGAGATGAGATACACATAAACAAAGGAAAGGTTCAGATGGAGGAAAAAGCAAACAAACTTCTGCATAAGAATGTTTCTCCTGCCTTCCTTACCAGGTTATTTCTGTTTTGCATGTCTTTCTCATTATCTTACTTACTCTGTTTTACCAAATTGTCAAGCATATGGAAAAGCAACTTGGTCCTTTTTTCAATTATTTGGATACTAACACAATCAGAATAAATAATTATGCAAGGGGTGCAATAGAAGGCATGTTTAGGGGCTGTCTCAAAAGCCAGACTACCCTTCTTTGCCTAAGGTTCAGGATGAAAGAAAATGATTTAAAACTTGCAAAACTTATTAGTAAAAGCTCTGATGCAAATCCTGTTTGTAAGAATATGCAATTTTGACAGAAACAGATTGGTTTACTGGAATTTCATTCTGAGGAAAACAGCACTTCTGACAATTTCAAAACATGCCTTGAGGCTATACTTTGAATGTAATATTTCAATTTTTATTGTGAAATAACTTTTCATTTACTTTTTTCTTAGTTTACCTCATACTCGTATAACATATGATCAAAATCCAGCCCACACAAACCATAAGAAAATTAAATGTTTCCATTTTGTCGAATGAAGAACCATCAATCCAAAACAAGAAGACATTTGGGAAGTCTGGCTTTTGGAAAATGTTAAATGTTCCAGATTTTGTGCCAGTTTAATACACAGCTAAATGTCAAACCCCTTTGCAAAACAAAATTCTGTTTCTTTGCAACAAAATCAAGTAACTGGAGATTACAAAAACATGAGGCCTGGTTAGTAAAAGAACCACATTGCTCTAAATGTTGAGCTTAATACTGATAAAGGAGTCTGTTTTCAAAACTGGATACTACTCATATGTGAAAGGCCATCCTAAACTGAGTATCTGCATTTTTCTTCCTCCTTTACTCAAATTGCTCCTCTGGCAGCTTCTCAGACATGCACTAAACTTCTGATGCCGTTAAAGGAAAAGTCCAACAGAGAATTTTTAAGGTCCCTCATTTACCATGTGATAATTTCTGATTTATTCATTTCCATGTAACAGGAAGTATAACGATTAAGAGGTATACATACTATGCTAATGATAAACTTCTGCTACAAATTTCCAGCTGCCTCCCACATACAGTTTTCTCTCACAGAGAAAATACGTACGTCCACTTGCAAACAGTTCTGCTGGTTGCTGAGACAGATTCAAATTGGTCCTGAACTGTTAATCTATACAAAATTTAATTACTAAAGAACTTGAAGCAGCTGTAATGAGAAACCTTAGGTGTGTCTCAAAACCTCCTAATGCTACAGATTCTCTCAGCAAACCTTGTGTTTCCCCAGCACCACACAAACTAAATCCTTTTTCAGATTACTTTTCTCTACCCCTATGTAGATCTCACCTGGAGCTATTTTCCTTTCCTAATCCCATTACTTAAGAGCAAGAGATAACGTAAAGCACTAAGTATGCCAAAGGTGATTTCATACATTTGATTGGATAGCAAAAATAGTACCAGCAGGCATAGAAATATTCAGCTATGGGGGATTGATGAAAACTCAAACTAAGATGAAAATAGTATCGATAAGACAGAGGTTATTTGTATAATAGTCATTGACACTGAATTTTAATGTTAAGCCTACTCTGTATGTCCTAAAAGGATGAACAGATGAACAGGGCATATAAGAAAGCTATCACATAGGAAGGGCTGCTTCTACCCTGGGAAGGAGAAGAATCAAACCTAGAATAAAAGGGAGGCATGGATAGAAGAGATTAACTAGGCTATTAAATAAACAGAAAATAACAAGAGGAGTGTTGACAAAAACAGTAGAAAGTATGTTCTGTAGCCACAGACTGCAAAACACTGATCAGGGAAAGGATTTGGTGATGACTGTTGACAGACACTTAAAAACAGCAACCTGATGTCTGGTAGCAGTTAGGAAAGCAAACAAAACATGGGGAAGCTTAAACAGAGGAACAGAGCACAGATCTCAACAGATAACTGCATCCTGGTACAAAGGGCTGCTGTGACCACACCTGGAGCACTGCATGCTGCTTGAGGCATCACATAACAGGAACCCAAGTGTAGGTACAAAGGAAGCGAACAAAAACATGAGCTTATGAGCAGGTCCTTACAACTGGGAACATCAGTCTGATACAGGAAAACCAACTGTAAAAAAAAGCTGCCTGGCAAAAAGCATTTAAGAGAAAATACCAACTTGAATAGCTTTAAATGGAGGGAAATTTAAGGTAACACAAGGCACTTTGGCAGAGGCGACACAGTGCTATCCAGTGGTAACTTGCAGAACGTATATTGAAAATCCCGCAAATGCATTTCTACAGAGCTACAGCTATTACTGTGGCTGGGAGCACAGCATAACTTATTGAGAGCACTTTGGCATTACCATGTGACTCATGGATATGAAATTGTACACCATGTCTACAGGGCCGCTGCGTGTACCGTTGCTCAGAGGTGTAGTCCTCTGCTGTCACAGAGCAGATCTGCCCTTGCCAAGCCAGTTCAAATGCACTGCAGATAACTTTCTGCTGTTCGAAGCCTGCACCTGTGCTTCATGTGTGCTCTCTCACCCACCCCCTGGTAGTTGCAGATTGGAGATTTTAAAATTTATGCGTGCAATATTGAATTGGAAAAGCAATATTTCAGAAGGGAACTCTGCTTCTATTCTGTTTCATGCTGACCGTGCGTTATTAATGTCGTGGTTTGAGATCAGAATTTTTTTGAAGGGAATCATATAATAACCCCACTTACCACACATGGGTCACGTTGTGGAGCAACCTCAGGGCACACAAACTGAATTCCTTTCAGATGAAATTAAACCTTGAGACCAATATCAAACCTCCAACTGTTCACAGGCTTTTGTTCCAGCATTCAGAGCCTTTACTGAAGCTGAAGTAAACTCCCTGAAATGAGAACAATATGGATGTCGGGTCCTAGGCACCCACTGTTTTGCCCACCAGATTTGCTCCTGCTAGCTGCAGTTGATAATGTAGACATATCCTATCTTTATTTCTTAAAAATAGCTCCTCGCTGCAATTCCTGAGCACTCTTTGGTGTTTTGCTCAGCAGTATTTATCTCCTGGAGTGGCCATAACTACAAAGTAGACATCAAGGCCGAGCTATGAATGACATATCCGTCCCACTGGAAGGGGACATTATGGAAGAATGATCATTATCTTCATTATCTTCTGTCTTTTGAAGAAAAAATAAAAAGCACCAAATGTGGACTGACAAAAAAAATCTTAGTACTAGGCATACAAGTCAAAGGAAACTGATAAGCCACAGAGCTTCTTTCTCTCCCGAAATGTTATTACTGTGTAAGTATGAACCATGCACATGGTCTGGCTATTTGCCAGTTCCACTTGGGTGTGAAAAGCAGCCTTCATGGTTGAAAAGCTATTTTTCTGAACTGCAAATGGCCATGGCCATGTGAGAGACATCTATTTAAGATCTGCCCAAGTAGAACCAGACTTAAAAGATGAAATAGCTGGTGGGGCTCTGTGTCACTCCTGAAGGTACTCTCATTTTTTAATAGTCCTTCACAGACTTGATGGGGAACCACCTGAGACAAGCTCAACTCCTTAGCTGGCAGCTACTGTCTGTTAAAGATTATGATTACTCAAAGATATATTTTATTATGACCATTTTCAAAACTTCCTGTGCTTAAAACAGTTTATTATCAGTGGAATTTTAGAGAGGTCCCATCCATTTATCAGAACAGTGAAATGCCCCGAAGTGGGCTGTATTCCTCCAAAGGAGCTGTAAGAGCAGGTTATTCAAGAACTCATTTGCCGGTTATGAATACTCTGAAGTGCAGAGCGGGTGTATCGGCAGTGGAGAGCACATTAGGAACTGATGGTGCAGCTGTGTGGATATATTTCCCTTGACTTGTGTGGCATGGGGCTTAGAAAGTATAAAGGGTAGGAAGTGAGGTGGAACTGGAATTCAGAATGATCAGGGTCTCTCTGCACTGAGAGCACAGCGAAGAAACAGCTGAGTACATAAAAGCTCATAAAGAAAACCAAAACAATGATATTCCCTATTGTGACTGTTTAGTCTTTCTGTAGAGACTCATGAGGTCTGGGCTATTATCTATTTTTAATATCACTTGACCTGAAAATTTATGCTACCATCTGGAGAATGTGAGGATTTCTGTGTTGCAGACTTAATATTGTCAGGGGAAAAAAAGAGGGGGGCTGGCAAGGGAGGTACATTACAAAAATGTTTAAACATTATTCAGCGAATGCCACTCATTTCTTTATGTTTTTTCTAAAGAGAACTTAAACAAAAATATATATGTTAAATTGCAAAATGTAAAAATATAGGTTGAGATGTGAATTCATGTATATTATCTCAGATAATATTTGCTTTACATTTCTTTCTATTTTAAGACTTTTAGTACCTTAGGAACTTAAGGTAACCTTTCAGATGTCTGCTGCTAATTTTTCTTTTACATAATGAATTGAAAATACTAAATGCAAGAGGAAAAACAAAAGGCTATTTAAAACCTTTGTAATATTCTTCTTGTTATTACATTTATAATGCTTTGTTTCTGGAGTCATCTCCAAATAGGGAGATTGGTTTTTAAATCGTGAGATTTAAACATCAAAATAAATACACTTCACATTTGTTTTTTTCATCTTTAAGCCTTAAATGCTCATGCTTCAAAACTTCTCTGAAAATCTGACAGCTAGAAACCCTGTAATAATTGTAATTGCCGAAATATTAACAAAACAAACAATATCATTAGACTTACAATAAAGTCACAAAAATTAGCAGCTCTCTACCACAGTGAAGCAGATCCCCATGTCAGAGCAGGCTCAGAGTGGGAGGGGAGGATGCTGGACCTTGTCCACTGTAAGGGCCACTCCTGGTCCCAGGGTCACTTGCCATGGTCACTGGCCCATAAAGCAACATCTCCGTCTCAATACGCTGGGTACCAAGGGAGTGATCGTTATCCAGTGTGATGGGTGGCGTGAGTGGCCCATGCTCATGTTGCTTAGTGCAGGATCCCTCCAGTGCTCACTGGCCACATCCTCACTACATATTACTTGGCCTTTGGATTCCTCTGGGCCCATGTGGCCCTACACATACTTACCTGATTTTTTGGCAGGGTGGCGGAGGAGGTCCAATTTCAGTGGATCTGAAATACCATGAGGGTCAGGCTGCAGCCCACCAACGTGGTGCTTGTATGACACAAAACTGAAGGTATGTGCCATATGCCCTGAAGTGTGAGGCTGTTTAGGGTATACAGCCTGCTGGCACAGCATCGAAAAATGTGTGAGATGGAGGAAACTAATCCTGATGCAGTCTTGTCTGTACTGCTGACTGGGATGGATCCTTAAGGTGAACTATCCCCTGAATCATGCTGAGGATTTTCCTTGGGGATGGCTCACTGGAGCACCCCAAGAAAGGGGTACCTGTAAAAAGATAATTCTAACCAGGCTACAATAGCATCAATACTAAAGTAATGCATTAGGACAGAACAATAATAATTTTGTATTTGTCTGTTTGATATTAATGAAAGATTGAGCTGAGCTTCCAGCCAGGGAAAAGTGTATGGTTTTAAAAATGTGCATTTTTGCATTTTGGCTTTCATGATGTGTGAAACTGAAGAAAGGAGCGTAGACAAGATCACCTCCAGAATCAAGTCTGCACCAAAACTAATTCAGCCTTTCTTGATTGGAATTAGAAGAGCTGCATGATCATGGCCAGGAGTCAGAGAAGCACATTTGATTTTCTACCGTCAGGATCTTTAAATCTTCCTCCCCCACACACTCATCAGTGAAAATCGGCTTAATTTTTAGAGTTCATGGTAACACCCTGAAAAGCTTACCAAAGTTACTGGAAGAGATGTATTTCAGTACTTCTGGAAGTCAGGAAATCTATTTAAAGGTCCAGCATTTGGAGCTAATAATCGAAAGACCAAGTCACATTATATTCTTCAAGACCAAACCTTAAATCATTCATTAAATTATCCTGTTAAAAGAGGATACCGTACAGCTTTGAAAAACTGATTCAAGATATCAGCAAAGTGACCATCAATGTTCTTTGAAAAATCTCAACTGAACTTTGGCTCATCACCTACAATTCAATTTCCTCCCCAACTATCTACAAACAGGCAGGTTTAAAAGTCCCATTTGCTCTCTTTGTAGGTTTTAATTGGCCACAAACTAATCAGAAGCTATAATGTAATTAATGGAGCCCCATGGGATAACAGAGAGGCATTCTGAAACCCGAAGTGATCTCTTCCTTGGATCTCTCTCAGATTCCTCCCAACTGTGGCTGCTTCCTGCCCTGTCTATTCCTGTTAACATTCAGCCCCTCTTTTTTCACAGCAGCTGGTAGGGTTTAGGCATATTTTCTCCCTTTTATCATGCCCCTTTCACTCTGCCTTTGCTGCAGCTCTACTGTTATGCCCAGATTAAAAGGCAAGAGAATAGTGGCAAAGTGCTGTAATTGAACAAGAGGCTGTACGTTATGAAACTCTCTGCTGACACAATCTGACCATGCGAGTTAAACTGCTGTTATGCCTTATCTTAATAAATTTGCTAGCTGGGAGAATAAGATCTTACTTGTTTGCAGGCATGCAGTGCTCTGGAACTCTGGCAAGTACAGTATTGAAACAATCCTGATGCCTGAATAGAAATTAAGTTTTTTAATCTGTTCTTAAATCTGGAGGAGCAAAGCTGTTTTGCTCAGAGTGCTCATCCAGCTGCAAACGCTGTAAACACTGTGTCTGCCACCTTCCTGCTAGTTCTAAGGTCAAGTCTGTGTGCAATGTAATTCTTAATATCATTATTTTGATTGCACATCTGACTCATAACTTATAGAGGTTCTGGAAATTTGTAGATAGATATCTCCAGAGAATGCAAAGACCAGGACAGAAAAAGCTCTTACTGCTCTATACAGAATAGGAGGGGTTTTGACACAGGAATGTAACACTCCTGTTTATCATTTTCCCTGTATCCTATGTTTCCTATTGCGAAGTAATGACACAGGACAGTACTTCTAGTTATTCCACAAGATAGTGGAAAGAAGACAGTTAAGAGCAGAGCTCAAATATACAACTGTCTATCAAGTTTGAATGTTTGTTTAGTGATTTTGTTTGGTTTTGCGGCAGAAGAGTTACCAGTAAAGTACATGTACAACCAGGCCCTCCTATTGCCTATGCCAATATCTCTGCCAGCATACACCAGAGGCAGTAATTTTTATTTCCATTCATAAAGTGAGAGGAAAAGAATAACTGCATCATGTATAGACTGTGCACATCGTAGCCCACTTGGAATATCAAGACGCATTCCCAAGAGTTCTTATTGGGAGTTATTAATGTGATTAATGTGTTCCTGTATCAGCTGTTTGTTTAACTGAGCATTGCTGTTGCGTTTTGCACTGGCTGCTCACTTCATACATAGATGTTCATTGTTCTGACTCCAGGCTTTGTTCCCTTCTTTCACACATTGAGAAAGTTTTCCACAAACTGAGTGTTTATGTGTTGAGTGCAGTACTCCATGGACTTTAGGGTCTAATGGAGTGTGAGAGGGGGCCTGTGGTTTTTCATCTTGTTTTCAGCTGTACAAACATCATGTACTTTTCCCTTCCTTTTAGAGGCCAGTCTACGGCCTGCTAAAACACCAGCACACAGCAACTAGTTGCTGAGACTTTACAAGTCAAACTGGGAGGACCTGATGCCATTCACCTTAACACCAAACATATTGACAGTGTTTATTTTCTCTGCCCCAGCCTCAGCTCTCAAATAAACATATCAGTGGATGATTTTCAGTGCTCCTCTGAAGAAAAGCCTAAAAGAGTATCTATCTCATTGTCAATAACATGTATAACCTGCTCTCAGAATAAAAGTGCTGGAGATGGGGGAATGGAGAAGGGTATAAACAGAGGAAAAGATTAATTTCTCCTTTGTAAGCCTTTTTAAAAACTGGTATTTATGTCAAGACACTTTCTGATACAAGGAGGGTCCTTGTTTTGCTTTTACACTTTGTGAAGTCCCAAAGGGACCTGAACTAGGTTGGTTGTACTTTGTATATTTTTTAGCATGCGCACCTTGCCTCTGGGGAAAACCATTCATTAAATTGCTATTCTGGGTTGATGACATACAGATTTACTTTTCTCTTCATCAAGAAAATCCTGTAGCTGTCTAGAAAAAAAATTCTCTCTTTAATACAGCATCTCCTAGATGGTTTTGAGCCTTTAAATTAACACAGCAAAATGACTACCAGAAGTCAGTATAGATGCAGCAATGTAAAATTCTAGATAGAAGGAGGAAAAATCCAATCACAAGTCTGTACTCTTGGCATAAAGACATGGCCAAAATTAATTTGTCAGTGCTTTACAGCATAAACAGCAGGCAATTTTAAGACTTTTTAAATGGAAATTTTACATAAGTGTTCAGAGAGAGCTTAGAGAGAGTGCAAAAGGAGTTCACATTGTTAATTACTAAAGAATGAGCATCCTTTCTAGTTGATACTAATTTTAATACTTGTCCACACTATTGCAATGTCCAAATTCCTTCAGCAGTATCCTTCTGTCCTTTCAAACATGTCCATATACCTACAATGAATGGCTAATATGAATTAAGTACACAAGCCTTTTGAGTGATTAAGGCATAGTTATGTAATTGCATGTATAGATTGCAAATGACGAAACAAAAAAAGTGTCTGAAGTTTGCTGTTTAATCATAGTTTCAATATTAATGGTTCTCTTTTACTTATTTTCTTGGGACTGTGATGTGGAAGCTGTTCAGAGCGCTGAGTGGCTGTCACCACCACCACCACCTCTCCTGTCTCCATAAATATTTTCCCAAGTCTCACTAGACATGTGTTATAGTTCTGTAAGCCATTTTGAAACTAATTCATTCTAAAAAGAATTAATTTATTTAAAAAATGAGACCTCACTGTTATTCCTATGTGGTTGTATTAGTTGGAGAAAACCTACTGAAGCAGCAGAATCCCACCGTACTAGATATCTGCACTAAGATTTCTTATCCTCATAGGACTAAGGATTTGGGATATGGTGCTACTAGCCACAGACACAGATTTCGTAGCTGTATGCCACCCTATAAAGCCAGAGTTAGAGTAACTCAGAGATTCCGGTTCTTCAATTCAGAAATTTGAAAAATAACTGCGGCAAGGAAAAAAACAACAATTCTCTAACACCTGGGTCAAGTCACTTCCCTGGGTCATATATGATGTGTTTAGCATACATGCAGATGCATTACGGAACAACTGTTTTAACTCTTGCTTGTGGTGTTTTGTGTAACAGATTCCTGAACTCACTAGTGATGAAAAACATGTTTTTAGGACTGGATTTGTGGCAGGTACTTAAAGGTACTACCTCAAGAAGCCTGCTGTTCCTGTGCAGGAAGCACAACTGAGAATAGATGACGAGATGATAAGAGAAAAATACATGAAAATATGACAATCACAGGTGATTTTAATTCAGGTTAATCAGAAATGTTCAAAGCTAAGCTCAGTAAGTTTGAAATGAAGTGTCGAAGTGCAAAATACTGTTTGTTTGGCCTATCTCAGAATTCATGGAACGTGACAGGTTTGTGAGAGATACAAAGTTGAGCAAAGAAGGCTAAACTAGATGAGAGAAAGACTTTTTAAAAGTCTTTGAAATGTGATCACAAGAGGTCATGTTCTTCTTCAGGCATTTATTTTTTAAAAAGTACATAAAAGCATAAACATGTATATTAGACTTAATTCCCATCTCTATTCTTTTCCCACAATCTCTGTTTCTATTTTTAATGCCTTTCCCTTTCTTTTTTTAATTTTTAAAAATAAGAAAGCTAATAATAATTGTATTCAGACCAAAATCTTTCAAGTTCACTGAGTATTGGCACATTGGTAATTAAGGTCTCAGCTCTCCTGTTGTGACTTTTATTAAAGTCAATTTATATCTGTCAGATCCTGGCAGTCTATAAGATTTCCCAGTGGGGATACTTGAAGCAGCTTTCTCCCATCATCGTTAATTGTGCATCATTAATTTGTTAGTGTATCACAGGCATTTGATACCCCTAGAGCCTGGCACTTTCAATCCAGGGCTTCTGTAATTGGCAAGACCTATTTAAGAGCAAACACATTCATCTAGACCCTAGGTGCACCCACACAGCTCCACTGGGCTATAGCCTAGTTTGAGGATTTACTCTCATAGCAGGTGCATGTTTTTACTGTGTCTGAACTCAGGTATGTTTTGAGGATTACCACTAAATTTGGCTGGAATTTCAATTCCTGCTTGAATATTTTTGAGAATTTGAGTAAGATTTCCAACATGGCAGATGTACTGGAAATGGTGTAGCTGTGATACTATTTCAGAATGGTATTAGATACCTAAGCTTTTCACAGACAAGGCAATGTTTTTTCAAAAACTCAGCTTGTTCCTGCTGCACAGTTGATCAAAGAGGCAGCCTCTGTAACACCCAACATTGTCAGCGGCACTATGAAAAACCATGAAATCGCTGCAAAGCCATACTGTTTTAACCTTTTGTAGATTTGTTCATCCCTCATATTTAAAGCTGAATGGCAAAATATAATGCCTCCATACAGCAAAAATGGTTTGAAAACTGATTAACAGCACAAGAGCTTCTTAATTTCAAAAGGCATGTACTCTGCCCTCTTCTCAGTTAAGCACTATGGTGTGGGAAACTTTGATTTCACAAACTGGAACAGATCTCAGCAAGACAAGTTAGAGGAGACAGATTAACATCTTCCTCTGCTACTGCTGGTTACTCTGTTACTGCAGAAATGACCTTCAGTATAATATGAAATTAGTTTATAATGAAAATATGTAATCCAAAAAGGAAGATAATATGGGAAATTGCTGCTTTCTGAAGCCAAGGAGGAGGCAGAGATCTTCAGTTTTCATATGCCTTTTAAATTCTTATGTATAGTGTCCCTTGGATATATTTTACTACATCCTCACTTCCCTAACTGGGAATAAGGAGAGAAGAGAAAGTATTTCCTAGCATTTCTGTTCCAGTGATTACAAGGCCTGACGGCAATTTTTTGAGCTCAGGCTTAGCCTCAGCCCAAGAGCATTACAAAGCTGAGCCTGAGCCAGGCTGTAAAGGGCCACTATGCCCATTATAGGCAGAAATTAGTCTTTATTACACTTCTTATTCTAAATAATAATTCCCATCAACAAATTAAAGGTGTGCCTGATGTTAACATCTCCCTGAAGCACATCTGTCCCTGGATTTAATATTCTATGTCCTAACAAAATCAATGGCAAGTACCTGACAAAGTGTTTGGATCAGGCATTCTTTTTAGAAGGAAACTGTGGCACTGGCAAGGCTATTCACTTTAAAGTTAATTAAGGATTTTGAGTGTCCTTTTGATTCTTGAATACCTCCAGTCACCAGCAACTCCCCACTGTTTCCCCAAGGCCACTCAGAAAACAACTTTACTGGTTTTCTTCCCTCTAGTTCTACAGTTTCTCACTGCGGACATAATTAATATTCAACTCCTCCAATGACAGTGTGAATTGTTCTTTAGCTGAAAGATTTTTGAAACTGGATGCAAATGAAGGGACTGGTCCCACTCAAGGCAATATAACTTCTCATAAGTAATTCTCCTTTGCTTTCAAATCCTGCCATGAGGCACCAATCTACAATGACAGACATCTACTCCTTTTCCAAGAAATGGCTCAAGACCTTGGTCTAGGGTGAGTGGGGACTGAGCGAGGAGGCCTGCAAGCTGGGAGCCGCTCCGTAAACATCATCACCCTTCCCGGGAACTTCTGCAGCAGGACTCACACCTCCTCCATGTGAGCAATGCAATCCCACCACATCCACGACCCGAGAACCTGTGTAGCCACAGGTCTGAGGCATGATTGGCTTTCCCAGGCATATATGCAGCACTCTGCTAGGATAAGACCCAAAGGCCATTTGGCAACTTTCACCCTTCTTGTGTCTCACTCTATTGCCTGTTTATGACCTTTCACTGCTGACTCCCTGCTCATGGCTGAAGCTGGACTCCACGTGCAGCACAGGACCATTGTGCCAGCAGCCTTCTGTCCTTGTCCGACAGATGTTCTCTGTCTCACCAAAAACATGTCCTTATTCCTTACCACACTTTTTTTTTCTTGGAGCACAGGAACTTGCAACAGCACATTTCATAGAAATTCAGCCACTATTGCTAGTGGTGTTAAGGATCAGCCTGAGTTTCTGTTATAGCTACCTGATTTCAGAGGTTTTAAAAAATTCATTAGGAAAAAAGAAGAAAAATAAAAAGCCTTTCAGTGTGAGACTTGGCATTCAGGGACTCGAACAGAAGCAATTTATTTTTAATTGATGTAACACCATAATTGGAACAATCTCATTGCAGGTGGAAAAAAAACACAGCTTATTGTTTTCATGGCTTTTTTTCTGCTTCTGCAGTTTGTAATGCATTTGTTTAATAAAGGACAAGACTACAACATGCTCTGATTGTTTGAAAGGAAAACTGGTTGGTAATGTATGCTGGAGCTGTAAAACCAGCTGTTGTCCACATGCCCCTGCTACTCTTTTGCTGAAGTGTTTAACATTTATTTAATATTAAGGATTGATAGTAAGACTTCCTAATGGACATGCTGGCAAATTCTTAACTATACAGTTTCTGGCCAAGCATCTTTTTTTATATCTTGGCTTTAAATATAATGGACTATAATTCTTACACATTGAAAAGCTGATTCTCATTCTCATTTAGTGGGTTTGTTTTGGCCAGCTTATGAGCTTTTATAAGTACTGCAAAATCACACTGTGCATATAACTTTCACTGTGACAATAGGAGGCCTTACTCTGGAGAGTACAGATCCGGCGTTATTCTACCATACCCAGCAGACTAGCAAGAGTTGAGGGCAGTGGATATTATTTAAATTTTGAGAGGACACTAAATTAATTTCTGATTTGCTAGACCCCCTAAGCTGAATGTTGTTTTTAAAAGAAGTAGTCTGGGACATTATTATGAACAATGTGTTGTACAGCAGAGCAATTACACTATATAGCTATTATATTTTGCATTTCATGTGAGACTTCTGGAAATAGCAAGTGAACTACATCATGTAACAACAAGAAATGTGGTTATAACAGACTTATCTCATGTTCAGACCTCTCTCAACAACATGTTGTCTTCTATAAAGAGCCCCAGAGATTTAGTTGCAGCTTCAAATAATTTCATATTGTATAATGTGTCTCCATCTCTGGTTCCCACAGACCTAAAAGTATATATTTTAAAATGCAAATTATATAGGGTTTGCCTTTTATTTTTGTGTCTAATGCAGGGTCAAACATATCACTGGCTCTGAAATGAAGATTCATAATAATAATCAGACAGTGGGGAAAATACTAACTTTTCAGTGGGGTAAACAGACGTACTTTCATCTCTTGTCATGCAGGGGATGCTCTATTGCTATTCTGTAATTCGTGGCATCAAAGGAAACCTGTAAATCTAAGAAAGTTGCTTCACGTTTCTAGATTAGAATCCTTTTTGCTCCTTTGTGATTTGCACAGAGCTCCTGAGAAAAGTTTATAGGAAAACATGACTACTTTTTTAAGGTCTCTATTGGGGTATTTTGCCTATCTCGTTTATGCCATCCTCTCTAATTTCTCATTATCTGGATGTAGGTGTTTCACTGCACATCCATTATTTCAATCTTCTGCATTCTTCTCAAGCAAGTAGATTTCAAGAGAATAATTCAAGTCAGTGATTATTATACAAGAGCTGATGATGACCTCACCTTTTAGCTTGCCTAATACCTTCCATTGTCAGTGTTTTTCAAGAGGTCTCATCACCTTTCCTTCTTGATATTTGTCACAGATTAAACTTAGATTAAACTTATATTAAAGATCTCTTCTCCTTACCAGACAAAAGTCCTGACTGAAATGAAAGATTGTTTCTAAAAAAAATTACCGTTTTCCTGCTTTTATTTGGAATCTTCAGGAAAAAAGGCATAACTACTGCATTTTCAGCCACTGTCAAACTGTACATACCCCCAACAGATCATTTCCACTCTAAGGATAACGACCATCTGTTGCCAGTTGATGTAATAATATGCTTTGTAGTGTAAATGGCAGAAATCTGTGTTGTAGCTCAAGGTCATGTTATAGTTACAGCTCTGTGTTTTCTTCTTAGAAAAAAAAATGTCTCAAACACCACAAACTTAGGAAATTAAAGAAAAAAAAAAAAAAACACTCACAAAAACTACCCACCAAGCAGAAATCTATGTTAAAAGAGTTTTATTTCAGCTGGAAAAATCAAGTACTTGAAAGTCAGGAAATGGCAGCTCACAGTTACCCTATGGTATATCAATACATGATCAGGCTGCTGCTCCATGGGATCCCTCCACATTCACTAGAAGGGACTAACACACAGCAGAGCAGAGTCAAAGCTTCTTGGATAATTATATTGAAGAGCTTGATTTTACAAACAAAATAAAATTCATACCTGGATGCTTCTTTGTTATATGGTTAGGATACACAAGGTAGAAACCAAAACCAAACATTGGTCAGGAACACATGGCTGGTGCCTTGTGCCACAGGACAAAATCTGAGATGGATTTTTTACAAGTGCAGGTTAGATGCCAAGATATTATCCCACTCAGGATCTGTGTCTGACTACCCCACGACAACAGAGGAACAGGAATGGTGTTGCAGATGAGCATCCAGGAAGTAGGGTCAAAAGAGATGAATAAAAATAAGGCTGCATGTGTGTCGCAGATGTTACTGGAATCCTGGGTTCCTGATCCCCTTGTTTGTTTGCTTTTAAAATATCTATGAATTTTGATTTTTCAGATCTGTGTATCCATGACTTTGCAGGATGTGTGAGGGCATGAGTGAGGTGATGGTGGTGGCATAATTGTTGCACCAGTTTCACCAAAAACAGTGAAATCCTGCAGCTGAATTGTGGATTAACAAAGAAAGCTCACGGAGTATGAGGATGAAATAGCTTTAAAAGGGACACAGATTTCTTGTTCCCTGTATAACTTCTTTAAGAAAACACTGGATAGTCTTATCCCTTAGCAACTGAATATCAGCAGTAGAAATCTGCAGGCAGGGAGTTATGTAGAAATATGTTAACTGTAGCTGCTGTAAATTTGGACAATTTGAGAGAGGTTTTACTTACATGTGTTGAAAGGAAATAAAGAGAGAACATTAAAAATTGGGTTTCTCATCTAGAAAAAATGTGCTTTTGAGTAAGACCATGAATACAGCCATTTCAGAACACACTTTGCAGTATGCTACTTCTAACCATGGCTAACAACAGAGAAATAAGGAAAGAGCATAAGAAATATGATAATAAATATAAAGTATTGCTTCCCACATGTGTCACTCAAATTTAGCATATTGGTGGGTAATATGTACCCAGATCTCTGTGTTTAACAGTCTAAAGTAGAACACTGCTGACCAAACCAAAGTGAAAAGGCACCTTGAAAGACTTTCTCCATTTCTTTTATTTACATTCATTTTAAAGTCTGAAATCCTGGTGGATTATATTATTTACCTTGAAATATTATTCCATTATTTTATATCAGCATCTGTAAGAAGCTGTTGTTGATGGCAAACTTAAATCTCTTAGCATCATTCATTAATTTTTCTTACTATTGTCATGTAGAACACATATATTTGGTGGTGTGTCATGGAATAGTATCTCCTCTTAGATTTTCCTTAAACTTGAGTTGATTCGGCATAGCTAAACAATGAGTTTGTGAGAAAATTTTTCTCAGAACAATTCTGGATTTGCTTTTGTTTATATATTTTCCATTTTCCTCCAGGTAGGTAACAAAATTCTTATGCAATTTAATCTCTCAGAAGTATCCACCTGAGAGTTCCTGAGACTAAAATTCAGATATAGTCAGGAAACCTAGAAAAGCTGCCTCAGAAAGTGGTACACACTATTCACCTGGTCACCTTCTGCAAATATGTTCACCACATATTCTGTACCCCAGGTGTATTTTTCTATGAGTAGTCTATCACTCCCTTTGCTAAATTGTTCTGTGAATATTAAATTTAGCCTGTAAACCTATTAAAAAAACCCCACGTTTCTCCCACCTGGCCGCCAAAGGCTAAACTCTCATTTCCTTCAGAGAATAGTGGAGTCCAGAGGTCTTCAGCATGAGACTCCTTGAAACTTGTCTAACTGCTCATTTGTCTATCAAATGCCTTTGTGCATTCAGTACCTCTGATAACTTTTGTGCAAGTCACACTGGTATATACATGGCTACTTCAGCATTTTTCAGCTTCTGTGTACATGCAGCAAACCAGTTTTAACTTAAAAGAATAGTCATTATAAATGCAAACACAGTGGTTTTCTGCTCCAATATGCAGTCACTAGACAGAAATGAAGATTTTCTACTGTTGTATCTTGCCAAGGAATAAGGGAATTGATATACAAATCTAATGTCTTGTCAGATATGATACCTGAAATAGGTATTAGATGTATCAAAGGAAAGCACAAATGGCCCCCAAAAGAATGAAGTAATGTTCATGAACTACTGCCACAACAATGATTTTACTAATAAACACATGTACTTTCTGTCTTATTCAAAGCATTGCAAGGCTAAATCAGGGCCTACATTGATTCTACATGTAGAGCTGTTTTGGGAGTCATCCTTAGTACTGCTGGCTTTGATATCACTAGTTTTGCAGTGCTATGACACTGCAGAGCAGACATTCTTGCTTTGCACTGACCTTATCTGAGATCAGAAAGGGGACGTCGTAGAAAGGATTCTCATCTTCAGTGACCGGACTCACCCTGCCTGGTCATGCCTGTGGCTGATGGTACTGTTGTCAGTAAAAGACAAAACAAGTCATTATAAGTTCCCTGTTGAAGAACCTCTGGTGAGAGAAATCTTAATTAACAGGAGATATGCAAATACTTCCCTTTTGAACCTAATGCTGTGGCTGAGCCCATTGCTGCCTCAGCTTGTCTCTGCTCTCCTTCTGCTCAAAAAAAGCATTTCTTGTGCAGTTGCAGTAAGTTTAACTGATACTTTGCTCATCCAGCAGTGTTTCATGACTCTTTGACATCATGAGTTTGTTTGCTGAGCTCAGTTAACTCAAGTACAGAGTTTTCAGGAGACGGTATCAGCCTGGGACCACAGTGCAGGCAAACACTTAAGCATGTGTTTAAATCCTTTCCAATTCAGCAAAACATTAAGCCTATTTCCTTTGATGGAGTAAGAATATTTTTTAAATCCGTAGGATTATTTACTTTTTTTAATTTGCTGAATAACTACACTTTCTTTAAATTAGGATAATTTGAATTTTGGAAGTGTATACTTAGAACCCCAAAATAATAGAGAAAGAAAGAAATCAAGCGAATTTTGTCTACTCTTGCTTGCTAGCTTGAATCAAGGAATTAAACATCATCCATTCCAGAAAGATCTCCCTCAGATCATTCCACAAGAAATCTACTAAATTGAGTCATGACTGAGTTTTCATAGCACAATGAAAAGAGAAATCTTAGCAAAGATAAGAAGAAAACAGTATTGAGCTGGTACTTCTGTTTGATCCTGAGCAAAATTTCTCAAGACAAGTTTGGGAGTTTAGTTAGCTTGTCCAGCTGACAGACAGAAGTGCAGCACTGTAGCAATTCCTATGTATTTCCTTATTTTTTATTTGTAATATAATATAAATTGCATAAATAATGCTTTGCCAGATATCAAACATCATGTCACACAGACAGCCCTTAGCTGAGGAAAACTGGCATCCGCTTGTCCAACTCCACAAGTAAGAGCAAGTATAAATAAAGCATAAATGATTAATTTAACCTTCCCTCCCTGCCTCCCGTTAACAGCTCAAGGACCCACAGCACACTGTGCTCCTGTGATGTACCAGTGCGGTAGAGCCTTCAAGACTGTGGCTAACCCCTTTCCAAGTACAAACACCTGTAAAAACAAAATTAGCCCTGCCAATATGTCTAAGAAGAAATGCTTTCCAGTAGGTTATAGATATAATATTCACCCCATTCAGGGGAATCCAAACAAAACACAAATGTCTTATTGGGGCAAGAGGATATTAAGAATAATAGACAGATTATATGATAGTTTATTGAAGGCAAAGGAAGAGACATTAGTCATAGTTTTGTTATAAAATGAGACTTAATCAAAGAGGAATGGGTTAGAGGTCATGTGTTCTATTTGTGCTATTATTATTTTTAAATCATTGAGACTTCCATGAGTGGCAAAAGAAGTGATCCTGAACAGTGCAAAACAAGCCAGACCTCACTGGAGCACTTCAAGATGAGCCAACAGAATCCACCGCACGAGCCCCACTGGCTGTATGCAAATCTTCTTTTGATGCCTTTTTAACAAGGGATGATTGGAATCTAGGATCACCTTTGCCAGAGAAGTTTGTCTCAACAAATCACTAGGCCGGCTGGGATACGCTTAGTGATGTGTAGCAACCTGAGCAGAATGTAACTTATCACCGAAACAACACTGTTCTTCTATGCTGCTTCTTTTCTTTCCATTATCCATTTTTTTTAATCAAATAAGAGAATTCTGGTATATGTGTTCAATTTTTCCTGCAAGTTATTATGCATACTAACTTCCAAGTATCTATTTTGATGTCGAGGGGCCAGGAAGAGAGGCTCAAGCCATTCTGTAACACTGAACATTATGTGATTTACTGTAATAATTGTGCAATTACATGGATAATGAATTTTTAAAAGTGCAAACATAACTGTGCCTGTATATTTTGTATGCAAAACTACTGGCTCACATGCTTAGAGGTATAGTTCAGGATAAAATCTTTAATACTTGAAAAGTTGCAATATGTTTGTTTATAGATTAAAAGTTGTTTCCCTGCAATTAAAAGTATTACATTTTAAATGTATACCCATACATAAATTTACACCGGAAAATTGACATTGTAGAGTATTCAGATGAATTTAGGATATAATGCTATTGAAAAGGGAGTACCTTTGTTAAATGGCATTAACACTTAGGCTAGAAGAAAAAAACCACTTCTGTTTCCTTTGGCACTAATTGAAGCCTCCATGATTTAAAAATAAGACTTGTACAACGATCTTGAAATACCTAGTAGACATCACCTTTCACATTAAAGCGAACTTTAAATGAGATACCTCTTATCATATTAATACGAAAAAATAATGAAAAAATCTTCAGACAAATTTACATTCACTCCTTGCCCATGTACCTTTTCCCCATTAACATTTTAAAAACAGATGCAGAGTTTGCAATGTTACGTTTTAGTTCACTTACACAACTTCCACAGCTAAGCACAACTAGAAGCAAGGGTGCTCTTCCACTATGCAGCCTTTATTTTTCCTTTTCTATTTTTATACTCTTATTCCAAAATACTTTCCAATACAGCATACTTTGGTGTCAGTCATTTTCATCTATTCAGACTCTTTCTGCTGCATCCACTTTATCTACTTGTTGGTATTCTATCATGAAAAATAAGGATATTAAGTTTACCTGCATTAGTTGATTCATTTTAAATTCATAGTCTTTGCTGCCTTGCTTTTCTTTATATTCTAGATCAAGGTTGTTCAAGCTTCCTGATCTTATCTGTCATAGACCAAATTCATCATACAGCTGTGTGCCACAATACACAAGTCACCTATGCTGTACAGCTGAGGGGCAAAGGACCGCCTGGACCATTTCACTGGCAGGGGGCAGCTGTGTTCCTCCAGTCCTTCCAGTCTTCTGTGGAGCACCACTGTTCTTATTGGGATGTCTGGGTCTTCTTAACCCACTGCACTGACTCAGGGGCACTTACAGGTCCATTCCCTCAAGGACTCAACTTCTTCATGGGGGTTTTCTTCATGGCAGCACTGTCCCATTACCAACCAAGTAACACAGCCTCACCTGGCAGTCACGTGTTCCTGCCATGAACCTATGTGAAACCTTCAACCTTCACGAAATGTCAAATCCTTCTCACAAGACTCAGCAGAAGATGAAATATTACTGTGGGTTTTCTCTTTTGTCCAATGCTGTAAAAGTTTTGGAGGTCAGCTAAGGAGATAAAAACCAAGTACAAAATCCTGTCATATTTGAGAGGATTTGACCTACTGTTGTCTCTTTCCTAATGATCCCAAGTAATAGTAAACATTAAAAAAAAGATAAGAATTATACATATAAAATATCTTTGCTTCAAGAACTTGCAATTAAATACAATATCATAAAGTAATAAAGGCAATACCACACAGTCTTTTTTCAATTTCTTCACAATAATCCTCCAACTGCATATATATATATACATTTGTATATGCCTGTATAGACAGTAGGTATATATAAGAAGAATATATGAAGGTAGCATAGAATCAGAAAAGAGAAAAAAAAGCAGAGGGATTTTGAGGCATAGGCAGGAACAGAGGAGAATGACTAATGAGGTTCATAAAGACTTTGCCTTTTGGAAGAACTAGCATTAAAAGCAAAACCAAACAAACTACCCAGCAACAAAGAAAAGACTTTTGCCTTGGCATCTTTGTCTCTTCAAACTAGTGTGTGTGTACAGTATTTCCTTTGTGGTTTTATGAACATGTGCATTACTTATAGACCGTAAGTGGCAGTCTGGATACCAATATCTTCATGCATTTCTTGGCAGTGCATGCATAATACTGCTGAAGGCCTATTGACCTCCTTTATGAGGTCTGTGTGAGTTCACAATTGTTACAGTATAAAACTGGGAAAACCTTTGGGAAACTTTTGGTTTCTTACAGTCAGCATCTCCCATTCTTTTATTTCTGTAATTGCTTCCCTGTCACTCAACTGAGGCCCAGGAACAGAGCTCAAAGAGTTGTGTAGTCGTAAATGCTATTTCTCTGCCCCTCAGATTATTGTTTTGTCCTTCATTTGGGCCTATTAGCCTTTAGAAATTGGTTTCCCAGTAGGAGGGTAAGAATCTTTAAACTACCACTGCAGCTCTGACAAGCACAAGCAAAAGCGCTCGTGGTCCACAACAAGCATGAGGTTTGTACCCACATCACTGCATTGCTCCTTTCCTTCATCCCTCTCCTGCAGTCAGATTATCCCTGTGCTGCTCATATTTTTCATACTTTTAACTTCATCATGACTTCAGCATTTTTAAAAAATTATTCCCCCAAGTGGTACTTCAACTTCCCTTTCACACTAACAGGGATGTTAGCGAGGCAAGAGGAAAGCCTCTGAGAAATACTTATTTCCCCAAGCCATAGATTATCAGGAGGGGATAGGAACCATTCAGCATATTACCAAGGAGAAGAGCATTTGGAAACAGCTAGAAGTTTCATTTGGTTTGTCACCAGCTCCAGCGTTTGAAGATGTAACACACCTCTGAGTGCATTGGCCTCTGTCCTGTGGGGACCAGCTGAAGTGCTTCCTGTCAGGGTCCGGTATCAATAGCACTCTGAGGGGTCTCAGTGACCCCTATAGCCTGTGCTCAAGTGGACAAGCAGCCAGATGGTCACACATTTCTGCATTCTTTCACTGTGTTTTTCCAGCATTAGATGTACATGGTATCGCCTTTTGTCTTGCAGATCTAAAGGGAACAGAGCCACTGAAGAACAAATTACAAGATAACTTACTGTATGTGCCAGGAATCAAAACAGAGAATCTGTAAAAAAGTAAATTGCTTATCAAGAGGCAGAAAAATCCAGAAAGGGTTCATTTTTTTTCTGGGTTTTTAACTGCTGTGAACAAGAAGCAGGCAACAAGTTTAAAGACACTACCTTCACAGGTATAGAAACATTCACATTTATGGGATATGCATTCATAGTAATCATCCTAAATTATTATTATAATTCAAATAATTTGCTATATTCTTGAGATTTTCAGCAAATTCATTCTTTGTTGAACAGGCTTGAATTTTGAGGACAAACTGTGAGCTCCATTTAATGACTCAAGGGTCGTGAAAAGACTCAAATGCCAAAAGGAAAAAATGAAGAAAAGGGGGAAAGAACCACCACTCTAGGATTCCCAGCACTTCTAGCAAAGGCTGAAGCATAAATCTGAGAACTAACAAACTCAGACCACAGACGCTGTCTGCAAACCAAATCCTTGCTTTACAGACTGCAGGCTACCATCATTAACCCCTCAAAAAATACAGTAGATTTCCCAGTGTTACAGCGAGCAGGCTGGGCATGCATCAGTGCTTGTCAAGACGATGAGCAATTAATCTCATAACCTCAGCCTCATCGTAATGCTGTTCAGAAATACTGAAAAGCATATGCAGCTTTAAGTGCAACAAGTTCTGACTGCATTAAAGATGACAGATTTATGGGGTCTTATATTTGAGTAAGAGGAATAGAGAGAGAAATAACAGTTTAGGAGCCTGAGACTAGCCAGTGGTCTATGAAACAAGTGTATAGCAGCATTTAACCAAAAGTAACTTTTAATTACAGTGGCTAAGAGAAAGTATATAAAAATGTCAGCATGCATCACTGAGTCACGAAATCATATGGTTATCTGCTCTCTCCCATGACAGATTGTATATACATTATATGTTTATGTCCTGACAAAATCCACCCAAAATACAGTAAAGTGTGGATCCACTGGTGAATTTCACAGAGGCCCCACCTGGCTTAGCTCTGGAATTGGCTAAACCAACTCTCCTACAGGATCTGGAACCAGCTTTTGAGGCTTGGACCTATCTGAGAACTGCAGATATTTAAGAAGTAATTCATCATGCTTAATTTTCAATTTTTCAAGGAATGTAACTTGTGTTTCTTCACAAGGAGGATTCAGTTTAATAAGATATTACCTAACTTCTCCAGCCTCATGACCAGGTGTATTATTTCCAGTGCCAAGGTCTAAAACAAGGAGATGAAGTGCAGTCTAACTTGTTAATTCTTGTCTAACTTGTAATTCATAAATAGACAAAAGCCTGAAAAAATATTTGTAAAACTATGCCTGATAAAATGTATTTGCGATTTCTCCTTTCATCATGTCATGTTATATATGCTCAGCCTTCGCTCAAGTTTGCTGAATATATCTTATTAGCTGGAGGTGTGTCCGTGTATCAGTTTTGGAGGGACTGGAAAGCTCTTAAATTCTTTACTAAATGCTGGCATTTCACATTTGCCAAATATTACAGATTCATTAGAAAGTTGAGACATTTCGCTCTTTTTCCACCATCATCTACAAGCTCCTTTCATCTCCTTTCTCCTCCTCCTCTGTGCTCCTCTACTCCTTTAATCTCTTTTCTGCTCTTCCTCTCCCCATCAGAACAGGAATGTGTGAACATTTATCTGTGTCTTTGGTAACATGAACATTTTTCCATTCTCTCTCCAACCATTTCCTACACCTTCAGGAACAAAAAATCTCAGAAATGAGTACATTGCATTTCCACTCAAAATTTTCTCACTATAAAATTCAGAGCTGAACTTATTGCGAATAAAATGAATAAAACTCACCATTCTGAATGCTATACAGGACCTGAGTTTGGGAGTGCAACAGTTGTCTAAATGAAATGGAGGACTGGAGGGAAACAAGGCAAAAGTGCACAAGCAATCTTCCTACTTTGGCACAGCCCCTCCTTGACCTGGCTGTCTGGTATTTGTAAATGTTTTCAATCAACTCTACTTTTTATCATGACCGCCCACATTACCTACCTTCAATTTTGCTCTGAGCAGCCATACATCTGTGCACCACAGAGTGCTGAAGCTTGAATATGTCTAATTAGGAACTTAACACCTCTAAAACGTTCCATATGGACTCATCGCAATTCGACTTTGCTGCTATTTCCAGCATGGTTGTGTTAGGCTGAGATGCCTTCATTGCATGACCTGTGTCTTCAAGGTGCCTATCTTGTTTTTCAGCTTCCCCTGTCTCCTGAGCCCTTCTTATAATGTAATTATCTCCTTCTCTGCCCCTTCCAGTTGGTGCACGCTGGATACTTCTCTCTATAGATATTCCAAAGCAGTATAGTTTTTCCTCAATAACTTGAATACAATTTAAAAAAAAAAACAAAACCACAAAAAAAACCCCAAACCAAAAAAAACCAACCCCGTGGTTTCAAATATGACTTTTAAAAATATATATAAATATCTTGAATCAAAAATAAAAACTGGATACGTGCATAAATTATGGGAGAAGGTGCTTTTATTACTGTGCAAATGCTTCACGTCTCCATCTGGCCATCGCTCACATCTCCTGCAACTGCCCAGAGGTGTCCCGCTCGCCCTGTGCCACAGCCCGAGTGACAGCACCCACGGGCTCACCGGTGGCCGACGGTGGCGAGGAGGGGCTGAACGAGTGATCCCAGCGGAGCTCACGGCCTCTTCCCTCCCGGGGGTTTGCAAAAGCAACCGAGCAAGACCACCGGCATGTACACTTGGACTGCGAACTGCACATTTTACTCTTCATTCTGGGGTCTAATCGTAGGAACTGCTTTCGGTTGACCACTAGAGGGAAATGTTGCTCTGTTAACAAGACCGTTTCGGCGTGATTTTACTGCATTTTTATCTATTTTTTCAAAGTTTATTTTTAGAAAAAATATATGAAATGTATGCTCTAACTTTCAATCATTTGTTCTGTGCTTTTTACAAGAGAAAAATTCAGACATAAAAATAAGTATTAATTTTCTTAAAACAGTCATGTATTTAACCCAGTGCATATGAGAGTAAAACTAGAATTAAGCTCACTGTCCAAAGTTCATGAATCTGTATTTTCCCTCTAGATAATGACTAAACACCTTTTGTGATCTGATTTAGTTTTTCACTGAAGGTTTATAAAAGGAATATAGGTTGAGTTACCCATCTCTCTTCTGAGTACAAAGGCTAACACCAATGAAATACTTCTCTTTCCAGTTTTCCCAGGTAAAAATGCTGTGGCCCCAAACTGAGAAAGACTTCCATTAATTAAATTACAGTTTTTTCAATTAAGGATTGTGGCCCCTGTCTCTAAGTCATTAAGTAATTCATTGAATCATACCACAATAATAAATCATACCACAATGTTCCAGTGTATATAGTCATTAAGCACTTTGGAGTGCATGACTTCCTGATATGATGTGTCTACATTTTTAAATAAACACATGCCTATATTCTCCTGTTGCTTGTGTACTGCAAGCACCTTCTGTTTGAGTGTGAAGAGTAGTGAGATGGATTGGCTAAACTCTAACAAAAAGTATGGTCAGCAATAAAGTGTCCAGAGAACAGCAATAATATCAGGCATCCCACAAACAGGACAAAGACATTAACAAAAGAGTTCATTCACATGAAGCATGAAATACAATAAAGAGTTTGTATTGCAGTGTCTGTGCGGTAAGTGCTAAGACTACAGAGAAGTATGTGCTAATATTTTGAGCTTTTTAAAAAATGTGAACTGAAAATTATTCAAGGTGTTTCACAATGAGGAGAAGCAGCTTTTAAGGACAAACTAGTGTTTTTAAAGCAAAATTTTCACAGACAGTATTGAATTGCTTTAATCATGACATAAAGAACTATTAAACATAACACAAGAGTGGATAACTTCAAAGTGCTTAAGGTTTATTGCTGGTTTTTTTTAATATTCATTTGTATATGTAACATTTTTCTAGCTTGATCTTAAGAGATTTTGTGTTTATTATTCTCTGTTTTGTCCACCCCTGTAAGGGATTCATATATTTTCTGCTCTCACTCAGACAACAATCCTAAACCATCTTGCCACAAACTATTTCTGAGCTTGCCTAATGCTACAATAAAGCCTTCCTAGGTTATGCTATGCCAATTTACTGCCAGGTATAATGAGAAGTTTTGGATCAAACATCCACAGGTTATGAAAGCCCAGATTTTATTTGTTGCAGTATTTTGTGCCAGATTCATCCAAGAGGCAACTGAATAAAATTTATGAAACTTAATGTTTACCAACACTAAGTAAATATCATTATAACAGACAGTAGTAAGTGTTGATCACTCAGTAATGACTAATGTGAGATGATGGAAGCTGTTAATTATTGGTTATAATGAAAGAAGTTAGAGGAATTTTATTAAATTTGTTTTATATGATGAATAGCTCGTATTTATTATTGGCTGAATATGTATGCAAAATAACAACCACATGAAATTTCCATTTCTTCTCACCTTGAAAATATTACTGCTGGTCTCTGATAAATACTTCAGTTTTAAGAATATGCAGGATTAGCCAATCCTTTAGGAGAGATGGAGTGAAAAGTTAAAAGTTGGCATAGGAATTCACCCCATCAATCAAAACTGCTTTCTGGATGGTGCCTCCCCTCCTACCCTGTGTGAGCCCCTGTCTTGCTTCCATCAGGCTGCCAGGTCCAGGGGACAGTCAGACCACACCGGTCCTTTTAAAAAGATGAAATAAATCTCTTTTGCAGCATATTTGAGAAGTGTCAATACCTTGATTTTCATAGGCTTATTATTCACATTGCAGGTAGTTTCTGGAGAAAATCATACTGAAATAAGTGGCTCCATCACAGTGGGGGGGTTTGGTCTTTCATTTCCTGAGTTTGAATCTTAAATGCTTTTAGGTACTTACATACCCTGGAGACACTTTTTACACTGTTCTGATGGGCACCGTACAAACACTAAAATCGACAAACAGATTAAAAAGCAGTACTCTTAGTGTGTGTTATTTAAACAGCTATAAGGATAACAACTTCAATTTGTTCCACAATAAAACTATATTGTTACTAAACTTTTCTTCTTACCAATGTCATTTATTGCTTGTACACATTTGGTATATTAACATCTCTGTTAAGAAAAAAGCATAATTTTAAGTACAAATTCAGTAGAGCCTGTTTCTGAGCTAAAGCTCAGCTATAGAGAGTCTACTTTTTGTAGCAAGAAATCTAAACATAATAATATTCAGCAACTTTTATGAATAAAGTCATCTAACAATCTTTATACAGCTGTGAACTCTGGACTACAGGAGGCATTTTGTTTATTGTTGGGAAAGAAAGAAGTCAACAAAGTATTACTTGGTACATAAGTAAAATCCGATAGACCACCAAATAGCAATAATAGTGGGAAAAAAAAAAGAAGTGAATCTTGCCATTCATACAGGTAGGATGACAAACAAGCATTATCAGAAGCTGATGTGTTCAGATGTGTTCGAACATTCAGCCAGACTCTTCCCTCCTACACATAATTCAGATTAACACTTCAAGTTTTTTGTATTAACACTCTAATTCAAAAAGACCCTTCTATGATAGGTTTACCCAGACAGTCAATCAAACCACTTATGGGTTGGTCTCCATCATGTCCATATCTGCATAAGCAGAAGTGGTCATGCTTTAATTGTTGTTGCAAAGAAAGAATAGGTTATAAATAGGTTCTGTTTACAAGAAAACATTCAAAAAATTTGTTCTTTTTTTTTTAACTTGGTATATTCGAGATAAAAAAAATACACCATGCACAGTATTAAATTATGCTACCTGATTTCCTATTGAAAATTTTCAATTTCAATTTAATCCATCCAACTAGTTTCCTGTAAGACAGCCATCATTATCTAAATGCCTGGTGTTAGGCAATGGGAAATACACTAAAATGTAATATCGTTGAAGGGAATATTTGATCATGTTTTCGGTGGGCTGTTCATATTACAAGAAACACATTTTTTTATTTTAGCTATAAAATGAGCTACTCCCAGCTTTTTTCCCTGGACATTGCAAAGCAACCATCTAGAACATGCTCTGAGACTGACAACTTTCTTCCATATATGGGTAACATTTTAATTTTCCCTAGACCATATTTGAAGTCTGTTATAAAATGTGTAGGGATCAAAATCCCTCCTTCTGAGCCAAAATGTTAAAAGCCAAGTGTTTTAAACATAAGATGACCGAATGCCAGGCAGATTACGCACCTAAAGTTCCATGCAGATGTACTCCACAGGCAAAATTTAAACTCTGTTTGTGTATGACTGAGAGGTCAGAAGGAAATCTTTTGCCTGGAAGGAGAAACATGCAGAGTGCACCTACCTTCTGTATATCCATTCATAAGCTCTGTGTCTGGATATGAAGAAATAGGAATACATAAATCAATTATAGAGTCTAGTGGAAAAAAAAAAAAGAACTGCTTAAAGTTCTCAGACCAAGGAGAAAAGCTAACATCTCATGTTATTTCCATCTTCTCAATGAAAACCACTGTAGTATAGATTACATATGTACTAAAGCATAGTATAGCTTATACATAGGATTAGCTGACAATTTCAGCAATTGCAGAAATGACTAGAAAAGCAACGTTCCTTCCATAACAACACTATTAATTCATTTCAAGTTAGAGAGCTCATATTCAAGTTAAGCCAGTCTGCGTGGCAGATGAATCTGGCCATGATGTATTCATGATTTTCGGGGGGGAAAGACATACGTGATTCAAAATGAATTGTAATGATCTGTGATGGCTAAACTTCATTCAAACTAGACATTTCTCAAATACATTTTTTTAGCATTTCCTATGCAAGTGTAAAGTACAGTAATCTCCAGAAGACTTGTCTTAAATGTACTGAACAGCTGCCCTTAATGAGTTAAATACATGCCCATCAAGGAACTCAAGGCTGGCATAATATAGTCCTAGTGCTTCAAGAGAGGAATCATCATGCCTCTACAACCTGGAGGAGCTGGTAGGATGGAGAAGCTCACCTAAAATCTCTGAAAAAAGAGAATTATGATTAACAAATATCATGGTCCTTGGACAGATGACTTTTCCAACTTATCTAGGAAGTGTTGAAAGTGACATCATCATTCTTCACTTGAAAACTTTCAGTTTCAACTTTCTTCACTTCACTGGGACCAAAAGAATGAGTTTCCTCCTACTTTCAGTTGCTACACAATAGCAAGGAAATTTGTTTCAGGAGTTAAAAACAGGATCAGATGTGACTGTTGTGTCCCAGCTACTGAGGAGGTACAATAATATGGATCCTTCATGTGCTTCTCAAAGTCATGATAGAAACCTACAAAGTGTTCCTCTAAGCTACCTTTTGGTCAATGTTGATGAAGTACTTTGAACTTTATTTTGCCAATTACATATCCATCACTTCATAGATATCAAATAAGCTTCCTTAGAAGCCTGAGAGGTGAAGAAGAAAGCTGCAGTTTCCCAAATAAGAAATAAAATTGAGGAATCTGCAGCATTAATTTCAACATCTAAGCACTATGCCTCAGCAAGCCATGTGTTAACTGAAAATGCTATTTATTTCAAATAAGGTTGCTAGGTGAAAGAAACAAGATGAGAGGGCTGCCACAACTGCTTCAGAAATGTCAGAACATGGGGCCAACCATGTCTGTTTTCCTGCTGTTCTGTCTAGGGTGAATGTGAGTTTCATGCACTTGTGCCAGTTTTAAATGGGTAACTGGTCAGCTCAATAGTTATCTGACAGCTCAAATTCCCTGGCAGATGCCAGCTGTAGATGCTTAGGTCAAGTCCATGCATGCAGAAACAGTGAGGTCAGTGAATCCCAGGTAGGCTGAGCTTATTATGTGTGCAGCAAAACCATTCTGCACTTCTGACACATCAGGAACATGTTTGACATATCTTATATGGGCTTGACCTCTATTCAATAGGTAGACAGTAGGTCCAATATATCCAGAGCTTTTGGACTCACTGCACACTCACAGCAAATGTATATGTGCACCTATCCAGACTGATATATAGGAATCCACACTGAGTGAGGACTCCTAAGGATCTTATCTAATAATTATGTAAATAAGGCTTATGTATTAAATTGGAAATCTACCATTTCCTTTCCCTTGGAAGCCAAAATGTTACATAGTAAGCAATAATTGAAACCCCATTAATAACACAAAAAGATGGTTCTCCCACAAACATTAACATGGCACCTGGTCAAGCAACACAGCTTGGGAAGACTGGTTAAAAAGTTTTCAAAAAAAAAAAAAGTCTGTAGCTTCAGGGAACACTTTCTTTTTGAGAAGGCGTGTTTTTTAAGGAAGGCTCTGGAGCTGTCAACTGAAGGAGAATTCAACTTAAAAACACAGCCTGAAAAACAAGAGGAAGTTTCCTCTGAGTCACACTGTCCTCATGAAGGAGTTCTCCAAACCTGTTATATAACTCTAACAAACCTCAAAGAGCTTGGGACAAGGCAGTCATACTACAGTGAAACTTAGAAACATACCCTACTTTTTATAGAAGTCTCAAAATACTTCTTCATGTCCCTGTGGACTAAGAGCTCCTGAAGAAGACATGGTGCCGACATTTCTGCTTTTGTAGAACTCAATAATATCAGATTCCTAAATAGATTTTACTTTTTTCAATATTCATGAATCAGAACTGCATGGAAGCAGTTTGCACTTCTCCACTTCTGTTACATGTTACATCTATGCAACAATAAATAGTATTCACTTAAGGACTACCATCCTGCATCTAATCTTCTCTCCATTGTGATTGTTAGTACAAACTGAGACAGAGAAGTATTAAAAACTTATTTGTATAAATCAGTCCTCTCCCCCATTTCTTCTCCTGGCTTCCAGCAAGCCATAGCTCTGGATCTTAATGGGAAACAATTTCTAAATGGTTCAATGCGTGTAACGGTTGACAATAAACCCATCTTCCATAACACCTTTTTGAGCTCTCTTATGCTTTTGACCACTGTGATGTCATGTGGCATTGAATCTGATGGCTAATTATACTAACGTGTGAAAAGGACATTTTTGTCTGGTTTAAGATTTTGGTTTCATAAATGGTTCTTCTCTTACAATTCTGCTGACCTCTATCATATCTCTCCATTGCTGTATCTTATACAGAGATATGGAATCCATTCCATACGGATGCTATGTTGAGTCTGCCATACTTTTCTCTGTGCATCAACAAAACCATTACATTTTGATATGCGCACCTTTTAGTGGTGATTGAGCCAAAACAAACTTGCTGATTTTCAGATTTCTGCATCGGCTTCCAGGACCAGCAATGTAAAAAGACATCTTTAAATACATTTAATAAGTAGATCCAAGAGAAAACAAATGTGGACATCATAATCTTATTTTTGCAGAGTATACATTACAGCTTAATTTTAACCATAGAGTTAGGGATTTAGGGCGAAGTTTTGAAAAGTGCAAAAGCATTTTATGAGCAAAATTCCCAGTGACTTTCAATGAATCTATAATCCAAAATCGCCCAGACACTTTTGAATAACTCACACATAGGCTCTCAAATTTGTATTGTAAAAACTTTAGGTCCTTTTCAGCTGCAGGAAATTCTTAAACTGCTCTACCAAAAATAGACTTGAATTTGTGCTGGAGGAACTTTACTGATATAGACTCTTCTAAAACAAATCTAAACTTAACATACATTCACCAGAATGATCAGAAAATCAAGAGGTCTACTTTGTATGTGTTTCATTATTTGCATATTAGCGTTAACTGTTAATGAACATTATATTAATCTCTCTGTATGTATATATATGTATGTGTTATATATATTTCATATTCATATTCCATGAAATCAGCAGTGTTTCCATTGTATCAGCATATTCTTCTCAGGGATTTATGACCACTGGGAATATAAGCATAGCCCTAACATTGTACATCTGTCCCTGTAAAACAGCACAGGCAGAGTGCCAGATACGGCTTTTGGAGCAAAGAGTTGTTCTCAAAATGTTTCTGGAGAGCCACTGTAACTAGGAACCCCAAAATGAAATCTGCCCTTGAAGCTCCAAAGAGTGACACAGCTACTGACACACTTCAGACTGCCTGAGCACCCTCACTGGAGTGTTGCCCGGCAATTTGCTGAGCTGCCCTACTGAGGACAGACGTGTGGGAATGCACAATGCTAATAGAGAATTTGCCTTGGGATTGATTGGCCATCGCACTTCTTGATCACTATAGAGAGCATGATTGATGTTTTTGTTAGTTATGAGCATTGACAGAATGCAATTAAAACCAAGAAATCCAGTGATTCACGTAATTGACATTAAGATGTTAATATGTGGAACATGGAAAGAACACAAGGATACCCACAACATTGCATGGGATACCTTGTATAGGTCCTCAAGGGAGAAGTTATGCCAAAAATTACCCTTGCTGCTTTTGGACTGAACAAAGCTTGAGATGACCCATAAAATCAAAGTCGTCATGTTGCTTTCTTTCAAAAGGCACCTCTGGCCTTTCATGAGATGATGTTTAAACTCCTTTGCCATCATAGCAGAAGTACACAAACTAACGACACGCTGAACGACAGCATGAATTCTGGTGACCACTTGCTGCTTTGTGTTCCCATGACAGTTTGCACTAAGCTGGGTGTACAACACAAGGAGGGATGGGTGTAATGCACTGTGTCTCGGAGAAGGCGTAGACTGAAGACCCTACATTGTCATTTGATCTCAAGGAATGCAGACTATTGCAAGAGAGGAGCTCATGAATGCTCCATGAAATGGCACCACTATTGGCCAAAATGCTGGGTAGCTCTAAAACAGTCTCTTGTGTCACTGCATTAGCACTATCTCTTGAAAACAGCTGTATCCTGTCAGCAATAAGATCTGCTGTATGTTTCAAATCATAACATTTAACTATCGTGAAAGAGTAAGTTAGCTGCAGACATCTGACTATCAGCTCAGACAAACAAAGCAGCACTTCAGTGATCTACTGTGCTGTGCTGATTAGTTGTAAATCTTTTTTTTTTTAACCTTTCAAATCATTCTTCCACAAACTACTGTGAGCAACTTCCTCTCAAATCATGCTTTCAACACATCACTCTAATGGCATTCACCCACATCAATAAAATTATATTCTCTGCAATAACTGAGGATATTAACAATTAAGAAAAGAGAGAAAAATGCAGGAACTAGACAGGTACATAGGGAACAAAAACTCTTACCCAAAGAGCTTTCCAGTAAGAAACAAATGCATTTACTTCAGGTGAAATACCACTGGGGACCATCACAGTCCCATGCGCACATCCCCCTTGCTATCTCTACTCTGCAGGTAGATACCTCAATGCCATGAGACACAGAACAGCACAAGTAACGTTGCTTACTGCTAAACGGGTTGCTGGGACTGGAATTAAAAGCACAGGAGACCAAATTGTCATTCTGTATGATTAATGTGCTCTAGCCTTAATTATCGGTGGAAATGCAATGTAGAAGCTGCAGAGGAAATTGATGGCATGTCCTGCAGTATTTTAAAACTAGATCTTTCTGGTAACTGACACTAGGCAAAATGTCTCCCAAAGAACAAGGGTCTGGGAAACACTACCTGAACATGGTCACACCTGTAAATGGCAAATTCCATCTGCCTGTCTGGAATCCATATCAGAAATACATGGTAGCTAACAGTAGTACTGTTCTGGTACAGTACCTCTGAACCTTGAATGGACATGATTCACGTACTTCTAGCGCATACTTTCTATTTAAGGCTGCAGTTCTGCAAGTTACTTAAGTCTGCAATTCAAGCATGTTGTTGGTGTTACGCAAGTCAATGAGTTACACTGAATTAGATGTACCTTGTTAATCAGGCTAATGAGCGGCCTGAAGACATGAATAATAACTGATGTTTCAGAAGCATTTTGGTGAAACAATCAGCTTGAGCACCAGCCATGACCCCTGGCTCTACAGGAATATAAGCAGAAACAGTGAACAAGAAATGAGTCCCAGGCAACTGGATCAGCAGTGAACAGGGAAGTTTCAGATGCTCTAACTGGGGCTTTCATCTTTGTTATTACTGTTATTTTTGGTGATATTAAAATAGATATTAAACTATTCTGTTTCTTAAATAAATGAGGCATAAATGAGGCTACACCCGAATGCTGGGCTCCTCCTAACAGCATTCGAACGCAGTAGCTGTACAAATTCATCAGAGGGGTTCTCTTCTTCAAGCTTTCATGTTTCTGAAAGTTTTGTTAAAATAAGCTTCTGAGTAAAAGAGGAGACCATACTGATCCCACTCGCACAATGCGATGTTATCCTCGGCATTTGCTAGACACCAGTGAATCCGCACAGGAACTCAGCCTTCAGCATTAACTCTACAGGAATCCAGGCTTCATTGCCCCTGCCACTCACACAACTATTTATACTTCAGCTCTTTCATTCACACATTGCAATAAACAGTTTTGCCATGACTCCTTCTTAACATGGCTGTACTTGACCCTGTTCAAACACATGCACACATAAACACACACACAGTTTGTGTGTCCAGATCCCTTTTTCAATAAATAAATAGCTGTATAGATAGCTAGATGAAAACAACAAAAGAATTGGTGATACAGGACATGAGCTGAAGACCTGCATCATGGATTGGATGTCTCAGTACACACCTTGAGGTGAACTGTGTTGAAAACTGACTTCTTGCAAGCTCTTCCCACACAAGCTGCTGAGATTTAAATCCCACAGTCTGATATGGCTTACTGTACTCATGTTTATTTGTGCAGTGAGAAGTCTACAGAGGTGGTATAAAGCATTGTCAGCTTCACATAATGCTTTAAGTTGTAGCCCTCTTAAAAAGCACATTCCTACCTGAACCACCGCTCTGCAGCCAGCATCCCTGGAGGCCCCTTCTATTGTTGCAGTGTTAGTGTCATCACTCCATTAGGAGCCCGCCTGAGTCTGTGTGCCTAATTCAGAAAGTGCACCTGTACAAGCATAAGAAGAATGATAATTCCTGGCTGTGCTTTAGTGTGAAGTGCTTTTTTGTAAAACAAAACAAACTATTCATGCCACGATGAAAAATAACTTCTGCTGTACCTGTCAAAGGATAAGCGGGTCTTTTCTAGTGAATGAATGAGCAGTGGCTGGTCTTTTTTAAGCCGCTGAAAAAGGAAAACAGTTCATGCAAGTAAATATATGTAACACAGGGCTAGACTTTACTGTCCTTGTGCCAGCTAAATGGCATTTTACAGAAGATATAAGCCATGGTGCTTCTATGGGATATTCACAGGGAACATGCTGAGGACACATGAAATTATGTGTGCACAGAGAACTGAGTGGGCTTTTGCACTCTTTCCATCTCCATGGAGCTGATCTCCCCACAGCTGCTCAGTGCTCATTACTTTTGCACAAGTCTTTCATGGCTTAGCTGGCATACACATGCTCCACCGCTGCTGCCTTTTAGATAAAAAGCAGCCTGGTTGCGACTGTCCGAATTACAGTTCAGTCCCTGGAGTTTCACACGTCAGGGCAGCTCCACACTCCCTTGCAGATGCTGAACAGGAAAGCAAGGCTACAGAGAGCAGAGTCCAGGCTAGTATGTCCTTTGCGGCTCTCTGTCAATAGGGCTGATAACATTTCTATTCCTAGTGCTCAGCCAAATGTACAAGGTAATTCAGGTTGTTTCCAGTTAGGAGAAGAAACAGGAGGTAATGAAGTCAAGCATCTCCTTAATGCACTCTTATTTACAGGGATGTTAAATCCTTTCCCTCTGGGCTTTGCTCCTTGCTCTGTGTACTTGTGCTGGATAGACACAGTACTCTCCTTATGCCCTCTTCAGCTTCTCCCATGGATTTGTCTCACAGATTCACAAAAAAAATATCCAGTAAAATGCCATTCACCTGCATATGTGTTGCATGAGCCTTTGTTCTGGGAAGTGGGGTGTTGTGAATGGAGATTGCTATCTCAACAGTGTTAGGGTCTCTGTTTCAAAAAAGTATGTCTTTTTAAAGCTATTTTCAGTTATGCAGTTACCCATAGTTTCAAAGAGAATTTGCACACCAGATAACAGTTTAGAGCCTTGAGCAGATACTAAAATCTGAGTTTCCTTTCAGATACCACTTCTTACCATATCTAGAGTGTCATTTCATTTGTTGTGACATATTTCTTATGAAAACAGAACATGATTAACAAAAGCCCTCCTTTAGTAATTAGGATAGCTTGTCTGACACTGTGCTTTAGATGCAGTGCTATATAATCTCCTTATTTCCATACAGTAGGAAACCAAAATAAAATGTTGGAATTGTAACCTGCGAGCAAAGATCTTACAGCAGCTTCTCAAACGGTGCAAATATTTGCCTCGATTATTGTATTTACAATTCCAAAAATATTTCTTCTGTTGAAGGTCTGTGTACCAGACACTACTCCAAACCATTTTTAAGCGAGTTTTGACATAAATGAAACTTTATGCTGGCATGGCAAGTGAAGTACTTGATTAATAAAGAGTTTCACTGTTTTCAAACACATATTCCATGCAGGCTCATTTGAAGAAAACCGCAAGTGGAGAATGCTTTACTGCTTCCAGTCACAAGGGGGTTGTGTATTTCAATCCTGCTTACACAGTTAGCTTACTTTGGAGCTCTGGTAGGAAAGAAACATGACCAGGAGAAATAATGCTACATTCAGTGACCCTGCCCTTAGAATCAATTGGCCTGATGGGAGAACTTTTTTCTCTCTCTTTTGCTACTGTTTTCTTAGTTTTTAACCTTTTAATACTTAATATTTCTTGAAACACCATCTTTAGAGAAATGTCTACTGTCCACAGACTTGAAGTACTGATTGATAGGGCCTTGTGACACTGTGAATGGGAAATGAAAGACTTATATTGACAGTTGACATATAAAGTAATGTACATGCTCATAGTCTTTTAGACATGCTTTGGTGTGAGTTAATATTTTCTGATTTAAATACTGGGTTTAAGTATACAGCTCAGATTCTCTTATGTTACAAAGGAATTGAACTTCAACCACAGTGACAAGTGAAAAAAGGGGACAATTAGGTCTAATGAAGTCTGCAGAGAATTCCAAAAGAAAGTCTTGAAAATCTAGAAAATAAAAAAATTATAGCAAGTTCTAACAGGCTGTGGAGTAGCCACCCGCTAGGCTTGGATTTTTGGTTGTAGCCCTATCTCTGGAGTATTTTAAAATCTGATTGAACAAAGCACTAGAAAACATTCTGTGGTTAAAATGAAATGTAAAGTAAAGATCATTATTTATTTTCTCTCCATCCCATAAACCCTTACTGGCAGGCAAGGAAGGAATAAAAATGCTTCAGTCATGGGTGCTGCTTACTGGTCGGCTGACACATAGATGAGATTAATTAGCCAGTGATGATTACTGACCTTTTGTGAGACTGCCTTTACCTATATGGTACATTTAAAACTATTTGGGACCAGTGTTTTAAAAAACAGCTTCTAACTTTGTACGCACACAGTAACACTCATAACCATTTGTCCAAACACAAGCATATGAGTGTAGTTTATTATGGCAAGGTAAGCAACTCACTGTCTGCCCAAGCTTCATGTGCAAAACCAGTCTGCCCTTACAAATGCTCTTGCTTTTGCTTCAGCCTCCCAGCCACACTCTGACAGTCTGGGCACCTGTGCCTTTTGCTTACATACATGAAAACAGGACAGATGAACACAATCATGTCTTACCCTCTCATGCAGGTACTTCATTCCACGCTTCTTTCAGCAGGTGCTAAATCTCTTAAGTCAAAAGCACAGAGCCTGTCTCTTTTAAACTAAATAACCGATATGTCTAAATCACAGTAGGTATATGGAAGCAAACTGGTTACAAGCAATGACTACTTTTTTCTTTCTACTTCCCCTCTTTCTCAGTGTTCTTAAGTATTTACTGCCTCCTGCAGCGATAACTTGTTTCTTTAGAAATGAATCGTTAGCACTGAATTTGTCTCAAAAGACCATAGTTACAACATACATTCTTTCCACTTTTAGGTGCTCTTCTGAACCACAGTGCTCCAGAGACAGCACCATTAAAAAAAAAAAAAAAAAATTATTTATGGCTTTTATCCCAAATATATAGATGTATTTTCACTCTTTCTATGACTGTTAACTTCTAAATAAAAAGGGCTGGCCAAGTGTAGACTGAATTTTTGCTAATTCAGTTTTGAGGGATAAATTTACTAGAGCTTTAACTGGCTGGCTCTTGGGAATGGCTACAGGACTTCTTGCTAAGTTATGTGACAGTAACATCACTTTTGTCTTCAAACACTCCTTCTAACCTTCTCCATGTGGTAACACTTCAGAGAACAAGCTAGTAGTAGCATCATTAAAATACACCAGCTAAACAAAAGATTCAGCCCATATCCAGTCTGTCAAATAGCAAAGCAAACCTGCAGTGGGATGCTTCTCTAATCTTATTTTGCTTGGACACATACCATCACTGTGTCTAGTCAGTGGCAGATTCTTTATTTCAATGACAACATTTTTCTTCCTATTTTAGCTACCTGTTACCGCTATTGGGTTTACCTTGCTAAAACCCTTTTCAATCAGCACTCATTGGGTTGCATCTGGATGTTGCATGCAGTGCTGGGCCTCCCAATACAAGGCAGAAGTTGATAGCTGAGAAATGCCCAGTAGAATACAGTCATGATGGTGGGCGCTTGTCCTGGGAGGAGAGGCTGGGGAGCTGGGCTTGTTCAGCCTGGCAAAGGGGCAGCTTCAGGCAGACCCATCAACAGCCCCTACCAGTGCCTCTGAGGAGGTCTTCAAGGAGATGGAGCCAGTCTCTTTATGGAGGTGTACGGCTGAGGAACAACAGAGGTCATAATCTTGAATAGGACAGGTTTAGACTTGATAAAAGAAAAATATTTCCACATAAGGGCAGCTAAACTGTGGAGCAGGTTGCTCAGAGAGGCTGTGCAGTTCCTGCTTTTGGAGGTTTTCAAGACCCATCTAATACATCCCTGAGCAGTCTGCCTGAGCATGAACTGACACTGCTTTGAGCAGGAGGTTGGACTGGAGACCTGGCAAGTAGAAACCTCACAAGGTCCCTTCCCACCTGCATTATCCTTTGACTTTGTGAGTCTGATTCAGCCCTTTCAATTTAACTCTCTGATTTAAGACTGAATTCCCAGAGTTATCTGCCAAGTTAAACTGAGCACATTAGACAGAAAGAACATGAGAATACAATAAACACAGAACCTCATAATGCTCTTTTTACCGAGATACTTTTAGATGACTGTCATTCTTGAAATGTGGACTTTGGAAGATCTGAAGAGTTCTGAAATAATATGCATGAAGTCATATGTATTCTTGTTTAAGGGACAGTTCTTTCTTGGAAGTTTTCCCATGAAAATAATGTTTCATTCCAGTGTTTTACATCATTGAAATTCCCTCTTTCTAAGAAACCATATTCCTGAGAGAACAGGAAAATACCTATCTTCCTTTTTTTTTTTTTTTTTGGTGTCATCAAAATACTTCTCAATCACACTCTCCTGTGAGTATTGGGAAAATTAATCAAAGTAAAAGTTCTCCAAAAGATTAGAGATCTTAGAGTCATAATCAGTTTGTGTGACTCTGCATTCTCTAAGATAGGTCATTATGTGGCCACTTTGTTTTGTACTGACTACATTAAAACCAGATGTGAGTTGCTGAGTCAGCTTTGATACAGTAGCAGAATTATGCTTTCCAGGAAAAAAATGATCACCATCCATAACTATATTTTCTAAAACCTGAGATAAGCTGTTGAAACCAGAAAAGGAAAACCATGGACTTGTGTAGTTTCTACTAGACATAGAAGATTAGCCTCATGCCTGATTAAAGAACATAGCTCTCAGCTCAGCAAAGCACTGGCTCTTATAAAAACAAAATATCAGCAGAGGTCATATAGCCAATACTAACTGTATAATCTGAAATCACATAAAAGACCTGGAAGAGATTTCAGGAGTCAGTATCAACTATACCTGTGCCATTTTCTGACAGATGTTTATCTACCCTTTCAGAAAAACTTTTGTTAGTAATAGATATTGTTTCATCTCCTCAGGCAACCTTTTTCAGTATTTCAATACCTTTACTATTGAAAAGTTTCTCCTGATATATCCCATAAGCTTCCTGTGCTGTAAATCCATTGGTTTTTGTCCTACTCACAATAAATATGCAGTAGAGTTTAATCACTTCCTCTTTAGAGTTGTCATTTATATTCAAATACACCTGTTATATCTACCTTCAGCTTCATCTTCCCACTGTCAAGTGATCCTAGTTCCTTATACATTTCCTAGTACTAAGTTTCTACTTGTTGCTCTTTGTGTTTTCCTAATGGGTCCACATCCTTCTTGAATTGTACTGCTAAAGCCAAGCCACCATGCTCCGAGGACACACCAGTTCCAGTCGCAAAAGCTTTACATCACACATTGTGCATACAACACTTCTGGTCATCTATCCCAGCATCGACTTGTTTTTGTCACAACTGGATGGTTCTGCAGATTCATTTTCAGCTTCTTTAAAGTCCTCATCTTTTTTCACAGTATCCCTGTCAACCCAGTCCATCCCAATCCTATATTTCTCCAGCTGTTTTTCCCTATATTTTGTATTGCCCTTAATAAATGTCATTGTACAATTTCAGACTGTTTTTCAAATGTACCTAGTAGCTTTTTAATTGTATATTTCTTCCTACAATTCATTATGGAAAAGGATGAACACCCTGGACTCGGAATAGGGAAGTGCAGAAATCCAACTGATACCTAAATCAGTTTTGACAGGGAACCATGGATAAGCATCTTCCCATAACAGTTTTCTTAATGGATATGTGGGTTTTTATGTCCCATGGACCTGAAGAACATACAACAACACTGTTTTAATATAACACTTTGCTGATCATTTCTGCTGACTATTTGTTCAAACAGAATGGGGTCTATGAAGATTTCTAATGAAGGATGATGGTGAAAGAGCTTGAGTGAAAAGACATCTTTCTTGAAAACTCATTCAAAGTTACAATGGGAAGGATAAATAGAGTCATGCAACTGCAAAAGAAAAATTATAGAGTTTTTTATGCTGTTTCTGTTCTGATATTACAGGAATACTTATGTCATTCTAATTTTCCTCTGATTTCAAGGAAAATATTTGCTCAGGAATATCATCTGGGAACAGAATTGGACTTCTACAACCATGATGTGGTAAAACCTGGTGGAAGATTTACATTGTGGCATTTTTCTCATTGCAGAGAATGGCAACATAACTCTGGTTTCTTATAGTTGATTCTTACTAGTCTGAATTTTCATCCAAAAGAAGCATAGGGATGGCTAATTATTTTTTATGTTCAGTACAAAATAAAAATGTAAATACATATATATGTATATAAAAGAATGAATAAGAAACTGTTGAGGAAGGACAGAAATGAAGGCTGAGGAGAACAAAATGGGTGAATTGAGAATATGTGAGCCTATGCAGTGGATTCCACCACTTAGGACTTCATTGTCTCACAGATCAGCTGTCAAGTCAGACCAGGACTTAGCCAAAAATAATTTCCAAGCATAAAGCTGCCTCTTCAGAAGCAGAGCAATGCAAATAACCAATACGGACCATCAACTGCCATTTCAGCTTTAGGAATTCAAACTAAATTTTTGACTTAAAAAATGAAATACTACATCAGTATCTAAATGGATATATGACACTTTTATACATTTCTCCAAGCCACCCAGGTATAGCTAGAATGATGAGTAAAGCATGCATGACTCATAGATGGACAGAAACAACCACCTCAGAATAGCCATTAACTCACAGATTAACACTGAACTCAGAGAGGAATTCTACTTTGAAAATATGGCATTTCAAACAAGTGCATAAAGACTTGTTCCTAAGGCATTCATTCTTTCATGGGTGCTGCTCACAGGTCCGAAGAGACAATGCTTTGCTGACTGACCTGGAGGCATAATTTGAGGCAGAGGCTCCTCAGGAAGGAAAACAGCCACCACTCATGGAGATGTATTTTCCACTGGAAATTGTTTGGTTTCTATAGTCTGAGATAGAACCACCATGTCACTTCCTTGAACCTGGAAGACATTGTTAAGAAGGGTAAGTATGCACAAAATAAATCACTTATTTCTCAATTCTCAATTGGAGGCAAGATTTAGCCAAGGGGGATTTAGCTAAGAGGGGCAATTGCTAGAATGGTCATAAGACTTTCCTCATCTTCAAAAAGGAAACCTTTATAGAGGACCTAATATCTTCTCCAAGTAGACTGTATTGCCTCCTTTCTCCTTCTGGCTCTCCACCTTTAATTGTCAGTAGAAAGATGATGAGTTAAATCAGGGTTTCTGGATAACCGCAGTTGTACAGCTGGTGAACAAACAGATGTTCTTGATCAAACAGAACGTCCTTCTCTAACAACTTGGAAACTACCACTACTGTTTAAACTATGCCACATACAATAAAAGTCTCTTAAACCATACATACCTCAAGTATTCAGTAAATATGAAGTAGAAAAACGAAAACAAGAGGTCTACCATATGTGGACCATCCAGCATTTATTAGTAGAGAAACTTGTAGCCGGATTTTAGAGTCAAAGCGCAAAAGTAAAACATTAGGTTGAGAACAGGGATTTACACAGAGGGACAGTGAGTCTTGTAACAAAGCCTCAGGCACCCTGTCACCTAATAGACTCGTTCAGACTCCCTCATACAACACACATAGAGACCAAAGTGCCTCAGCAGCCACCAAGCTGAGAGGAGCCACTCTAATATAGCAATTAAATTGGGGACTGTGGCAAGCAAGGTGAGACAAAAACCATAAATCCTGGCAGAGTATGTGCTTAAAATGGACACTGAGCAGCTCTTGGCTCTCCAATGTTCTTTAGTAAATAGATATTTCAGGTTCTGTAAAATAAGAGGGCAGCTGCATGGGGGGTTCTTCATGGGGATGGTACCTGAAAGTTAGATATTAACATCTAACTATTAGTCTCCTATATTTGTTTTCTGCAAGCTTCACTTGTAATTTCAGTCCTTAATTTATAAATCCTGTGTTCAAGTGCTAATATTTCACATCTGATTTGAACTAGGAACTGTTATTTTTAGCTGATTGTTTCACATGAGACATTTGTTTTCCACATTTCGTGACTAATGTATGGAATCACAAAGCACAATTCAGTTCCATGATTGGATATAGGTGTTATAAACTGGTCTGATATAAATGTGATTAAAATTAAACCCATTCTGTATTCTGTGTGATTTTAAGTGCTGCTTAGGTATGCATCTCCCTCCCAATACACAGTGAATTTCACCTAACCTGACTTCTGCTGTTGCCCGAAGTCTGACTAATAAGTTCAAACAATCTGAATAAAAATCTAATTTCTAATTCAGCAAGTTAATTGTGAACAGACTTCTACATGCTCCCACTGGCTCAAATCTTGTTTTGACATTGGGTTTTTAAAAGTAAGACAACTATAGAAGTATGTAACATATAAAGGAAAACAAAATAAAAAGCTTGCAACTGGGAAAAAAGAGTCAAAAACTCCAGTAACATCATGTGCCCAGGAAGTAATCTTGACCATTATTAAAAAGACAAAACTGCAACTTAATCTAACAGAAAAAAAAAAAAAAAAAAAGTGAAAGAAAAGACTTTAGTTTGTAATCACACCAAGATTAGTCCCAGAGCTGGCTGTCAGATTATCCAGAGTGAAAGTCAAGCACTGTAGCCTAATGTAACTTGAACTAATCTTATACAGTACTGTGGAATAACCATAAATTACTGAGAGCCTGCAAATGGTCACCTCATGAACTGCAAAGAGGTTTTTTTATTTCGTTTTGGTTTTGTGTCTGAACTTCATTCCTTTCACATCCTGTTTTTCTAATCCATGCAAAAGGAAAAAAGGAGAATTATACCTTGTGTATTTCACAAAGCCCATTACTCCGTCATACCTGGCCTGCACAATGATAACCCAGTGTCACTCAAGAGGGTCTGCCAGATACAGCAACACTTTGTTGCTGTTTGAAAAGATAGTTTATGACAGACCTAATAGATTTAGGTGAATACTGTATCCTGAATACGAGGAGAATGTCACATTATTTTTATCTCAGGAGTAAATTAACTTTGTTTATTGTAATACTTCTGGCTGAAAAGGACACAGTTCCACTGAATGTGGATTTTCAGAAGCTTCTCACATCAAACCTAATTTTACATAATTTCAGGACATTATGTTGCTTTTATGAACAAATTTTGTCTAAAAAGATCTTTAAAAAGTAATTACCTGGTTCCAGTCTCTAAACTGCTGTGTGTGGAGTGCTGTCTGCCTTCTCCCTTCCCTTGCTGAATCTCAGTGTCAATGAGTAGGAGGAGGCTGAATGTGCCCTCGGCACATCTGTGGACACCACCGGACGAAGCGGGTAGCAGGTGACATGCTCGAGGGCAGCACTGCTGTTCAGAGGGACCCAGCTAGGCTGGAGGAATGGGCCAACAGGAGCTTCTTAAAATTCAACCAGGACAAATGCAACATCCTGCACTTGGGAGGAACTGGCATCCCTGCACCAGGACAGGCTGAGGACTGACTGGCTAGGGAGCAGCTCCGCTAAAAAAGACCCAAGGGTTCTGATGGGCAGCAGATATACACGAGCAGCAGCAAAGCCAACAAGATACAGGACTGTATCAACAGCAGCACAGACAAATAGGTCGAGGGAAGGGATTATCGCTGCTCAGTCAACGCTTGTTAGGTTGCAACTCTATGCTACTTCCAGTTATGGCTTCCCTAATACAAGAAAGGTGTTGAAATCCTAGGAATTCTTCAGCAGAGGACAGCCACAACAGTGGGGGGTTGGAGAACCTGACCTGAGAGGACAGGCTGGGGAGCTGGGGGGACCCAACAGCAGCACACAGTACCAGAGAATGGCGTCAGGGAGAGGGAGTCAGGCTCTTTATGGAGGTGCACAGCCAAGGAACAGCAGAGGTCATAAGAAATGGTGGTCTTTCCTTCCATACACTTTTTGTGGCTTACTCTTAGAGTCTTCAAGTCTAATCCACTCTCTTTTGTTTTACTAAGCCTGCCCAAGCTCCTGACACTTTCCTAATCTTTGTGTCCCTTTGATCAGATACTGGCTCTTTCTAACTTAAGCCTTTAGCAGTCATCCTAACCTTCCTCTGGCTAAGTTCCCTTTGGCTAACACCCAAGGTAAATTTCCAAATCCCTTTTTGCATCTCATTGGCCCCTGCTAATTGCCTGCTAAAGATGTACTTCTGTTCTACAGCATGTGGTGATGTTGCACATGCAAATGTATTTGAAGGTCTCATTTTCCTTAAAGGTCTCCTCTTCAGAGCCATCAAAGGATTTCCCTATAGAAGATAATAAAAAGTCAATCAACCTTTAAAGTAAGCCTCCTTTCTTTCTCCCAAGATAAATTCCACATTCATATTTTGCCTCTTAGTTACTTAACCTGCTCTCCTCTGAGTTTGTTTACTGATCTTACAGTTTTTCCTGTTTATTCTTCAGGCTCTTAGCATTTAAGAAGAAACTTCCTAGGGATTTCATTTGCTTTCTACTCAGGTTAGATTTGGGGTTTTCAAACTGTGCCTTGACACCACTTGAAAACAAGTTGGAACAAAAGACATAATGACAATTTCAAAAATTAAACTAATTGCTTAGTCTTTTAGACATAATCTTGCATGTCCATATTTTTTAATTAAGATGCAAAGATCTAGCCCTAGGTTAAAAATAAAATAGTTCAAGTAGTGATAAAACCAAAGGTGTCATGTGAAATTAGAATGCATTAGTGAGTCCTAAACCATAAAGCTATATCTAATTTTAGCTCGGTTTTGAGGAAAGCCACTGAGAGACAGTGACACAAGTGAAAGCAGTGTCACAACTCATTCAATTTGGATTTAAATCTAAATCTACTGCTTTTAAAAGCAATAGTCATAAGGGAGAAGGTTAAGCTATTATAAAATGTACATCTGGGGATTAAACTACCCACTGAAGTCCCCAAGTAAATTGCACGAATAGCTCAGTAGAACTTCTTTTGGTCAGGCACATTCAGTGCTCTGGAGGTAAACCACTGTAGGTATTATTACAGCACGCTTTATAAGCATCATAATGCAATAAAGCTTGCTCCCTTCATTAATTTAAGACGTGATTTTTTCTGGATGATTTACAGGTAAGTGGTGATATCTGTGTGGCTATGCCACAAGAATATGCACTCAAGAAATAAGAAAAATATATCACCACTCGCCCCTGTTAATTTTGTAACTTCCTTTTAAGCTGTTGTATTGAAACCTCATAGAAGCACGTGCTCCTTTTTCTGTCCAGTTCAACTTTCTGTCTGGGTTGTGAGATCTTGGCTGTGTAGAAGAAAGGTGGCCACTTCTGCATGAAAATGAGTGGGTTTCACTGATCACTAAAACATCAACTTTGCTCAGGAACATGAGAGTTTACATTTCCTAGGTAATGGGCACCAAAATCCCTGAAAACTGGGATAAAATTATATGCAACTTTTATGGTGCAGGCCTATGGAGCCATTTATAAAAATAAGCTGGGTTTTATATGATTGGTAACAAAAATACATAAAAATGTTGTTTGCCCCATATATTGGGAAATATCCTGTCTTGGCACTCTGCAGCTGGTGAGTCATAATTTTACAGTTTTTACTAAAATAAAAATGAAATTAAAAAGTCCACATTTTCAAAGAAGTACAGAAACATAATATTTATAGAAGATCATAAACAAGTACTCTGTTAATAGCTGTTGAACTTTGTTTAAAGAATAACAGACTAACATTTCCAAAGTACTCTTTGCTGAGATTGAACAGGATTTTATTCAAACTGTTGCGGTAACTAATGAAAAACAAATGAGATTTCCAAACAGTTTTGACTGTTAGGGGTGTGATGGCAATATCATTGCTTTTTGCACTTGCAGCTGCTGCTTACACTGAAACTACCCATTTAAAACATAGTGTCATTTTATACTTGAACTCTTGATCTGCAATACAGAAAGGCCAGGCATATTTAACCCAGACTGGAACCAGTCTGATGTAACCCCAGTTTTGTTCATGTGCATGAAGGCTCTTCAGCTTCCAAACTTACTTATACCTCTGATGGGGATCACAGACTACTGCCAGCTCTAGACCTGTTTCTTGCATAAAAGTAACAGAAGAGTCTAAAATGCTCTTGAGAGGCCGATGTTCGCAGTAATTACATTCAGTGTTTCTTGTGCTTCTCGCATTCTGATGGTTGGCTTTCCCCATCAGCTCGATCTCTAGGCCAGGGCCTGGGGTAGAGGCTGTGCAGCACCCCAAGACTGAAAAGCCATTGGGGTCTTGTGGGAGTTGTAGATCAGCAGAAGAGGCCTGATTCATCAGAGAGAAAAAGATATGAGCAGCTGAACTAAACCTCTTGTAAGGCATTTTGTTAATACACCTGAACAGAAAATTAAATGGAACTGAAGCATTTTTTATGGCCAAAATTTTCACTTTGCTACTGAAGTCAGAAATTTTCACAAAATCCTCACATTCCACTTAATGATAAATTTTATTCAAAGAAATGTTAGTATTTTTCACATATAAATAGTTTCTAGGTAATTCAATATTAAAAAATACTGAATACTTTTGGGAAGATTAAAGAAAATCAGGTGAAAAAGCACCATTAGCTGATGTAATGTCATCTATACAGCAAAAGGTAGACAGAGGAAAATATATATATTGATGAACTGAAGAGCCTGTTCTCATCTTGTTATCTCTGTATTATTAAATTCCCAGGTAGTTTTATGTTTCATGCAGATAGGTCTGCTAGGAGCTCAGATTTTTTTAGTTAAATGAATATAACTGGAAAATGGCCCTCATAAATCATGAACTATATAATTACTCGTTGCTGTTTTATAGCTTGGACAGCATCAAGAATCAAAATGATTCTGAATCCTGAATTTCAGACACTTCAGATCCACTGTTCAAAAAGTGGACCAGCCACTGCTTTAGAAGAATTATTTTTTTTGATATTGAATCAGTAGAAGTTTATCACTCACATTAATGGAGCCAAATTTCACCTATGACATTTTTTCTTTTTAAAAAACCCAATCAAACAGCAAAAAAAAAAAAGGGGGGGGGGGCAAAAAATCCAAACCAAAACAAACAAACAAACAAAACCAGAAAAGCAAACACCAAACTGAGATCATCTAAGTCGCTTTGAAGGTTTTAGGTAAAGGTTCAGGAGACAAACATCAAAGGTTGTCAGAAGGACAACTGATCCCTGAGATTAACATAGCTGATACGTTCTGGCTGTGTCCATTAAAGCTGCAGTAGGAAATTATCAAGCTCATACAATATTTTTCACATATTATTCTGCAAATCAGGGCTCATTTAGATTTCATTTGTTCCACTGCAGATTCCACTTGATCCTTTCAGATTCTCAAGTCAATCCCTGCCTTGATTTATATTTGCCATAAATATTTTGAAAGAGGGCAGATGTGACCACATAGACCCCCACTACTATTTAGATGGGGGCTGCATCTACTGCTGAGACAGATGTGCTCAACAGGAAAATAATCTCAGTCATGTTACAGTACTAAACCTTGACATACTCCAAAGCTTTTTAAAACACCTGTTCTACATAGCTGTGAGCAAAGCTATATTTAAGAACAACACAAATCACATAGAGGAAGGGCTGAAAAACATAGTAACTTTACTCTTCCTTGGATACTAACAGTGAGGAGAGTGTTTAGCAGAACATGAAGTGTATTCATACCTCAAGTTTTTAAAGCATGTTTTTCCTCCTCTAGTGTTGCAGCTAAATTTCCATTTAACCATTCAGAATGAGGGAGTGATGATAACTTAAAAGAATTAGAGGACGCAATTAGCCTGTCCTGCTTCAGCCTACTGAATATTTTGATGATAGTGTTAATATCAATTGAATGGTGCATTTGTACGTAAGGGAGCTAAACTCAAAGTCTAATCCAAATTATAGCTGGGCTTATTACTTGAGTTATACTACTGGGCATGCTACATACAGACACGACTCTGTGAAACACCCAAGGCAAAGAAATCCTGCTTTATAGTGCATATAATCGGAAAAGTAAGGAAAGAAAATTTAAACTGTTATTTAAACAAGTCTCATTCCAATTACTACTTTCCTCTCTGTCAGGGCCAATTATTCTCACTTTAGACATGACTAGCATTTCTAGAGGGTTTTTTTTTTACAATGTATGGAGTGCCGCACAGTCACTTTGAAATGACTGAAAAATAAATTAAAGTACACAGGAAAAGGAGACTTACTAAACTTAAAGATATCCTCTTATTTTGTCATACTGAGGCACATTAAAATACAGAAGGACTTTACAAGCAGTAAAGTGTTTTGGACATGCATCTACTTTCACCCCTTAAAGTAACAGTGAGAAAAATTTGAAAACCAGAGCATTTCTTCCCTAGCATGTATGTCAGACAAGAAAGTAAGTCCAGGAATGTTTCCTTTTCTGTCCAGAAAAAACCCAAACCAAACAAGGTATTGGTTATGAAATTAATATGACATGCTAATTATAATGTCAGACTACTCATAGTCTAGTTTTGAAGCCTCCATTACACTTGCCATGAAAAAATAAAATGAAAACAAACAAAAATAAGTGAGAAGCTAAAACCTGAGAGTGTATTTTTGATCTGGTTAAAATGAGAGCTGGTTAATTTTTTCTTAACGTGACATAATACAATCACATATATTTGTATTGATTCCAGACTTACCAGCTAGAGAACAGGGTTTTTGCCTTTTGAATAGCAGATCAGGAACTGCTTACTGGTTGTCCATAGCTTTCTCATTTGCAGCAGTCACAGTTGCATGGTACTGATTTTAACCAACTAGAATAGAAAACTTCCAAAAACATAGGTACCTGGAGATCTTGCTTTGCTGTAAGTGTTTCTCTCACTTGTCTGACTCAGGCAGACCAGACGTGCATAAATGAACCCGTGTTCCAAAGGACTCCTTCATCGTGCTCCATCCTGCAGGCAAGAAACACAGCAGGAAGGGAGATTTACTATATTTTTTAATGAATAAAAAGCACAGACTTGATACTTGTTGCTGCAGGTTTTTGCCCTGAAGGCCTACAAAATCTTTTGATCATATTTTGTAATAGCTTATTCATTTGCGTTAGTAATAGAAGCACTGTCAATCAAGAATTGTATGTCTGCTTTTACATCTATCCCCATGGATATAGGAAAGCTGTGTGATCAATAGAATTTCATGCAAAATACTGATTTTACTTCTTTAATTGTCTTCTCCTAGATATACCCGTCTCCTTCACTAATTTCTTCAGTATCTGTGTCAAAACTGGTCAAGATGCCAGCACTGTTGATTAGCTGGTGCAGAAAGAACCTTCCTGTGGGTTTCAGAAAAACTTTGACCATAGAAAGCTAACAGCTTGGAGGTGTCTTTCCCTGCAAGATGTACCTGCATTCATACTCTTCATCCATAGTATTTTTATTATATTAGCTCAGGAAAATCTTTTGCAACTAGTGGCAACTATATTTTTTCAGGTTAAGTTCACTGCATGCACCTCAGAGACCTGACTCTGTAATACTCAACTTAATGCTCTGTATGTTTGTTGTCTCAATTTAGCTGCAAGCCTGTTTCTAAATTTCTCCTGCATAACACCAGAACTGATTGCATAGACCAGCATCCATAGATCTAGTCAAAAGTATGAAACCAAGCAAAGTGCAACCCCAAAAAAAAAGGTTGTTTTTCTTCTAAAATTCATCCTGGACTGAAATTTTTAAAATTACAGAAACAAATAATATGCAAATGTAGGGTGAGCTAAGGGAATGAAAATTTAATCTTACGCATAGACACGAAAATTGGCTATTTTAGGAAGCCCAACTGCCCCATGAGAAAAAGAAGTTGTAAGATTATTTCACAAGCAAAGGAAATGTGCACTAATTCTGCTACCTTTTACATAGGGCTAATATATTTGACCCCACAGTAACAGCTACTTCCTTGGATGCTTGCCTGTGTACAACTGACCTGAAATGGTAACTTCATGGTTTTGTCTTAAGTTCCCTTCTTCAGCTGATTTCACCAGTGTAACCTGTTTCATGTAATGGATTCTCACTCATGGCATGTGATGCTCTTCTTTCGTCACCTGATTTCACAACCCAGTTCATATACATGCTGTTACCTTTCTCTCCAGTCCAGATTTAAATGCATTAGCCATTTTCCTCCTCACTTTTCATATCTAGAGAGCTCCAGATACCTCTCAGACTCCACACACCGGGGGAAGGGTTTTGTCCATTCCCAAGGAATACTCACAGGAAAGGCTCAGCTCCCTTGGCTCATCCTGGCTGCGGCAGAGCCCAGCAAACTCCATGGTTTGGCATTCTTCCCATTTCTTAGTCTGGCAAGTACTGGGATTACAGAGCATCTAAAACTAACCATATGACAGCTTTATCTCCATGACTGAGGCAAAGACAGCATAATTTAATTTCTAGAAAGAATTGTATCAAAATTGTAATAAATAAAGTTCTGACCATCTTCATATAAACATAACACAGAAGACAGCTGTAAATGCCCTTTGTTAATCTCACAACTATTTTTGTCAGGGAGGATATATGTGTAGAGAAGAGACATGTCACTCTGGATCTCCTCACCTGACCAAAACTCACTGAAAAAAGGGTACATAGTTTCTGGCAGTGGCTTGTCAGCTTGTGAAATGTAGCAAAGAAACATGGGTGGTTTTTCTTCACATTTAGGATACTCAAACAGCATGAACCAGCAGGAAAAATATATCTGGGCCACTATGAGATTGACAATCAATTAAGATTTTCTCTACGGAGATAAGTGTTCAGTTCTCAGTTTGCTATTAGGCCACATAGATTATAATTCTTTTGTCACTCCTATCTTTGTCTTGATTGTGTGTTTTTTCCTCAATAGAAAATAAATCTGAACATGAAACCAAAATGAAAGTATATATTCTGGTTTCCTTGTACATTTCCCCAGGATGGTACAAAACTAGGAATGAATAACGGAAACCATTAAAGACAAAATCCATCAGCAACAGAAAAAGGTAGAGATAGGGTAATCTCAAGGTCACATCCCTCAGGAGAACCTGGTGTGGTATGATGGTTTGGTCTGCAGTGTGCACATACACATGCACACACAACAGCCAGCCAGGTACAATTTAGATTTGTGCAGACCACTGAAGGAAAGAAGAAAAATTAAAAGAGAGCCAGGATCTTCTTTTCTGAAAGAAGAAATATTTGCAGCTGAAGCACAAGGCATTCTACCAGGAGTTTCCTTAAACAATAAGAACTTTATTGACACTTTAACAAGGTGAAGCATTTCTCTGAATTACAGCCTTATTTAAACATTACACAACAGACATAGTGTAAAGTGGGTAAGAGAGTTTCTGTTAGCCCTTGTAGGACTATCAAGGTCAAAAGTCAATTAGAGTACTTCTTCTAATTGAAGAGATGAAATTATTTCCTTGCTGCCTTGAATAGTGTGTCCTGCTTTTACAACAAATATTTATAGGATAAATCATTCTGTTGGGAAAAGACATAATTCATTCTATCCTGGGCAGACATTAGTGTCATTGTAAATGTGAAATTCATAGTTTCTAGCACTGGTAAATATTTGCACAGAACTGTTTCCTGTTCCATGACTACAAAACTCTAGTTTTGCTGAAGACCCAGTTAGAGTTGAAGCCAAAGCTTGCTCACAATAACTGTGCTACTATAGCTGCTGAAATTAGTGAGGCAATGTGTATGAATGAAATGAGCTGAACTTGACTGGTAACAGAAGAGCAAAACTGTCATACATCGTGTCCTCAATATCCTGTGCTTTGTCTTTGCAAACCATAAAACCCAGGACATTCAGGCGGAAGGCCAGATGTCATACCCTCTGTTTAATGGATCTGCACACCTACCTGTTTCACGACTTCTTCTATTCTGATTCACAGTCTTCTAGAATGTTGTGCCAGATGCACATTAATGTAGTTGCTGAGCCTTTATTTTTACCATTTTTTATGGAATTATAATAAAATGCCCATATCTATGTTTGTCTTTCTGTCAAGCACAGTATCTGCAGGGATATATGATTTACAACCAAGGTGAGAAATAGAGAAAAACTGAGAAAGAATACTTTTAAGTGTTAACTGATTTGCTCATTCTTGTTTATTTTTTGCTGATGGAACTGACAGCAAGGGATTTGTATTATTATTTCCCCTGCTGATTGCTGAGAGAACAGAGTGACAGCTCCCCGAGTTCTCACCCAGCTCCCTTTCTGTGTCCTTGTTTCCTGGTAGTTTCTCCAATTTAAGAAACTGAAGACAGCAGGATTTGGGCCCAAAAGTTCTCCTAGTTTTTTTGTTGATTTAAGTGGCTTTTTGGTACTGCTGAGTATAATTGTTTAGGGATAGATTCTCAGTGTAAACTGGCAAAGAGCCTCTGAGTGCTGCATAGCCATGCCAATTTATACAGCAGATAATCTGATACGATCTCAGCAAAGGAAGCATAATGCTCCATGCAAAAGAAATTCAAAAGTTGGAGAGAGGCAGACTGTCAAAAAGCTCAAGAGAGTGAGAGGAAAAAAAAGCATATAAGAAAATCTGGTTTAATAGCTCTGTAAGGGGCCAGCTGCAGGTAGTGGGGGAAAAAACAGTGAAGCATGGCAGGCTGAGTTAATCTGTCCCTTTGTGTGCATGCGGGTGGAGAGAGTGCATATGATTCAGCTTCCTTGCTAATGCTGTGAGATGATTAAACAAGGTAACAGTCATTGTCTCATGCACTGTGAATATAACAGCATTCCTGCTGAGCATTTCTGTTATGACAAGAGTTTGTTTTACAGTACAACTAGGACAATAATGTAATGAAAGCCTCATCATGCCATGATTAGACATAAATTCAGAGGCACCATGTACCACATTCAGTAATACTTAGATTAGACAGACCATCACTAACCTGGAGATCGTTTGAGTCTGTTTTATACCTGCCATGTGTCTACATGGTCTATACTTAAATATTTTCAGAGCAAAACCAGTGTGGCCTTTTCTGGTTTGCTATATTTCTATAAGCAAAGCTAATAAAAATGTGGCACCAGGAAAACAAAATAGGTAACTCCCCTATGGTAGCTGGTTGAGATCACCCAAATATTTGTGAAGAAGGGAAAGTCCCCATTAATGAGCCATGCATCTCCATCCTCACCATCAAATTGCAGTCTGGAACACCACTGTCTAATTCCAGCAGTTCTTATTTGGAAGCTGTCAGGCAAGTCAGACTATAAGCACAAAACCTGGCAGCCTTCAGTGATCAGAGGTGGAGGGCATGGAAGAGAAGTAGCAATTATTTTGCACACCTGGAAAGCTTGGAACTAACAGAAGCTGAGACAGAAGCAGAGGGAAAACTGTGCCATTCAGCAGAATCTGAGTACCGAGTAATAATTAAACAACTCCTGATCATGCTAACTTGCAGAATGAGTCAGAGTCTGGGGAAGAGATAACTATGCAAGGTATTTTTAAAACACAACTTATATACTTCAATGCAAAGCAACATTCAAGTGTTCAGTTTTCACCTGGATTTACCAAACAAAGAACATCTGGTCGGTCACAGACCATTGGAGATACGGTTACACATATGGGGGCAGACAGAAATGGACCCTTCCCCTACCCAGGTTCTATCCTGGCCAGAAGTATGACATTTCCACCCATGAAATACCGAGTAACCATTGCCTGTACAAATGTTATCAGTAATGGCTATTCACTATATTGTGCAGGGCTACAGTAAATTGCACTGCCCATGCCTATCACTTCTTTTGTCTGGTATTGTCTGCATCACAAAAATCTACATTTGTTCAGTGCACCAGCCTCACGTTCATAAATATCTTAGAAATGCAGTGTATGATAGATTAATTAATTAGATAAAAATGTAGAGAGAAAGCCATGTTTAACAGATTTATGTACTTTTGAGAACAGATCATACAAAGAATCCTTCAGATAAAAATGCAATATAGCTGTCTCACAGGAAATATCATCTGGATTATTTGAACTGGAGTACATTATCAGTATATATATAGAGAGAGAGAGAAATGTACATACCTCTAACTGGAAGTTCCATTTTCCCACTTTCGAGGAAAGCATGGTTTCAATAATGTGTTTGATCTCTCTGATGGCTGAACTATTTACAAAATAAACATTCACTACCAAAGACCACTGCAGTTCCTCCTTCTAGCAAAGAGAAACACTAATGTTCCTCATTTTCCAAATGTAGGACACCATGCAAAATATTGGTTCGTACCACCAGAACTCTCTTCCATGCTCGTACACTGCTTCATATCAAAGGGACTTCTGAGCCATAGGCAGGATTACCAGGGGATAAATCATAAACTACGCAAAGAAAAAAGTGAAACTATGTTTCTGTTACATTTCAATATCAGGGCGTGTATACTAGCACAAAATGACGTTTGAAAAGCTCCCCAATAATTTGAAAATCAATGGTATAATGGCTTCGAAATTATGTCTGCACGTTGGAAAATCCCAAGAGCTCATCCCTATGGTAGTAAGTGAAGCACTGTGACCAGTATTACACAGTCTACACAATTTGTCACAACAGTCCAATTTAATTTTAAATCTAGGAAGATATATTTAAAAGAGGTCACAGTACTGGAGCTACTGTTCAGTGTTTTGCCTCATATCTAGAAACTTTTTAGAATTCAACCAGCAAAGTATCCAAATAACACTCTAATTGTGACCCTAAATAGTGGAGTACATATAAAATTTAGCTCAATCTCGAGAAATCATGTTACATTTTCCCCTAGATACATAATCCCCTATATTCCTCACTGCAGTCAGTCAACTTGCTACTGACATTTTGGACATCAGAAGCTAGAGGCATGATGTCAGACAAGGACTAGCACAAATATTGTTCATGTGGCATTGACAACTGGGAAAAAAATTAATACTCACATTGCCTGGGCAGAGTTTTATGTAGTTTTTTATTAGGAAACATGCTATGGGATTTTCACTTCTTCCTTTTAATGGGAAATCTCTACCCAATTTCTTGCAGCCATCCTGCAGGCATCCTCTGTGCTTATCACCATAAACCCTGGGGGGATGTAATCAAGAGGAGTGGGGAACAGACAAGTGGTGAGCAACATGACAAATCTGTGTGAAAAGACACATTCACCTGGAGTTTTGTCTGTTTACAGAAAATGAGCTTGAGATTCATTGAATTTCTCATAGAAGATAGCATAGTTTTAGAGTCAGAGCTGTCCTATGGGTCCCATGCTCTACTACTGATCAACATGGAACTGCAGAACTTCCTGGGTAAGATCTGAAGTTTAAGAGAGCATGAGGCAAACCCCCTTAGGTGTTGTTGGGATGAAAACAGAAGATGCTCAAAAGAAGACAGAAGCTTCCTTACCTAAACAAACCCAAACAAAACCAATAAAAAAACCCACTACCAAATCAATTCTTGTATTTGCATTTTTTGCTTTTTCATTGTTTGTTTAAAATACTAAAATATAGCAACTTTAAAAGAAATATTTGCTTTTAGTATTCAAAAGCATTTCATTGAATGTAAGTGTATTGGTAGAATTTTGGTAGAAAATGTTCATTTTGAGAAAACAGGCGGGTTTTAAATTTAGAAATTAAATAAATAATTCTCACACTTCCAAAATCCAGGCCTTTGAGAAACTTCTATCCAGTGAAAACAAATGGCATTGATCTATCTTCATTTAGTATGGAAAAACAGTACTGTATTTATGTTAGCATTTCTAGTGTACAATGAAACATTTAAAAATGAACAGTAGCTTTCTCTTTTGAGCAGGACTTGAAATCAATTGAAGGGCAGAATTTTTGTATTAATAAGTGTCAATGAAGAGTTACTGCTGTAAAACAAAACAAAATGTACATATTATAAATTATCACCAGTGCTGGAATATCAAACACAGTTAAAATACAGCCTTTATTGCTCTTTAAATTTGCCTAAATAAAAAAACAAATTCCATCCCAAAGATATTCAAGGATTAACTAGAGCTTTCCTACAAGAAATAGTTTTGTGGGTTTATCTGAAATTATGATGGTTAAAATGCAGGACCTTTATGACCTGCTCAATGGCAGGTTTACATTGAAACTGTTATAAATTATTACAGAGGTGAAGCCAATCTAAACAGTCCAACATAAATATATCTGCAGACATACTGGCTACTACATATTCTAAACACTGTCTGTATATGAATAAACAGAGCTTTCTAAATCATTTAAGAAAATGTATTTATTCATAAAATCAATAATATTTATTTTTGTGTTTGACAAAAAAGGTCTATTATATCTAACTTATTGGAGCTTGAAAACTTTTTTTATAGATTCTTATGTGGTTTTCCTACATCTGATAGTGGTTGAGATTTTTATTTTAAATTATGTGAATGTTTCTAATAGTTTTTGTATTTGACTAATCCTTATCTGTTTAAATTGTTATTTTATTAAATTTCACAAGTTGAATATTTGAGTAAACATACTGTACAGGGCTACATTTATTCAGTGCTGTGTCAACTAAAACTTTTATCAGACTATAAAACAGACATAGGTAATATTGGAAAACAAATCCATATTTGTGTGTTTCTACTTTCTTATTCATTTAGAACTGCAATAAAAATACATATTTCAGTTCATACTATTATAATAAGTACCATTTGTGGCAGGACAGGAAATGTGAGATTTTAACACATGGCCAGACCCTGGGTATTCCATTTATATGTATGAAACCATACAGGAAAAATTGCAGACTCAAATAAAGTTATGTATAATAACACTGTTTGTGTTGCTTCCTAATTTCATACAATATTAAAAATACTATCTCACATTAAAATTCCTCCTCTAGCTTCCCAGGAAGATTCCCAAAATGCTTTGCCAGAGGCAAACTGCGTGCTATATTAAAGAAAAAAAAATGCACATAAGTTACATATGCAAAATACTGTCCTGAAAAAACAGCCATAAAACTACAGAAAATAGGAAGTGAGAAAGGCAGAGTCCTGAGATCTGCTGCACTGGATCTTGCTATTGGGTTAGAGGAACCTGCCAGAAACACGAAGGCAACTGTGAAATAATATAAATGCCAATCTCTTCCCCTAACTTCTGTCATTTAAAAATTGAGTTATACCCAGAAACCTGAAGTTTAATGTATGCTTTGCAACTCCTGGGGTTTTTATTATTGCAATTTTGTGTTGTCTTTCCTTGTTTACTGTATAAATACCCTGCAACTCTATCCAATATTCATAGCTTCAGCATTTACATACCTCTTTGCTACTTATCTCCAACACTTCCTTTAGAAAATTCCCCCTTGTACCTGCTGTACTATACAAAACAAATAAAAAGAAATTAAAGCACCCCTTTTATTTTTAAAATTATACAACCAGAGATTTCAGTCCTTCATGTCCCATATACTTCCAAGTTCTCATTTACTTCACCATGTAATGTATATAATAGACACAGTTTCAGAGTGCTGGCTCCCTGTGCCAATGGGAACTGGTAGCTCTATTCTTGCAGCTTTCATATATTGCCTTTGGTTGGTCCCACTGGGGAGCTCCCCACTGATGCTGTTGAATGTTTGTGGGTAAAAGAGTTTGATTCAGTCTCAAAAGCATTAACTAGGGTTTTTTCCATAATTTGCTGGATAGCCAGGAAAGGTCTGAGGAAGGTAACAGCTCTTTTGGGTCAAAACTGCAATCCTTGAAGAATTGCTGGATAAAGTAGGTTTGGGGTCAGTTTTTCTTTGATAACATAGAGCAGTTACAGCTAAGCTATAAGATTTAAGGAGCAAGAAAGAACTGTTTTAAATAGGAAAGGGTCCCTTCCCTCCAGACCCATGCTGCAGATTCTGGATCCTGATCTGAATGTCCTCCCTCCAGATGTCCCGTGTTTCGGCCCAGGTCCCTCAGCTGGGGTGGTAACTCTGGGAGAGCCCCGTGACACAGACACAGCAGCAGAGCTGGCACCATCACTTCCAAAACTTCCTGCTCTACCTGGAACTGCTGTGCGCAGCCCTTGGATTTGATAAAATGACTAAACAAAAATGTGATTATAGTGGATCTTTGCCAGCCCACAATCTCTGGAAGTATCAGCAAGCCAGGACAGTCAACTATTTCACACCGTTAACAGGAGGCAGCTCGTGCTGGCTCCAGACAAGACCTCTGCAAGGTGAAGGGGCAGTTTTACCCACTGGCCAGCAGCGGGGAATGGATGGCCCAGCTTTCAGCAGGTATGATAAGTGGAGTGCTGAGCCATGAGTCACCGCTGGCTTCCCTCACTACTGTAAGCACGGCTTCTTCGGGAAGCTGCCTTCTAAGATAGCATTGGCCGTAGAATAAACAACTGACAGCATTCCTGCAGTTCTCACTCACTACTTCATTCCTACTGACAGGAAAAGAAATTGCAACCAGTGCTGGTAGGGAAATAAAGATGATTCATTTTAATCCAAGCTAACACAACAAAAGAGTAAAGAAGGTGGAAGATGTGAAATAAAAAGATAAAACCAATAAAGAGCTGCTTGTACTCAAGACATTACATTTAAATGAAAAAGACAAATTGCTGTTTAATTAAAAGAAGGAAAAGTAACCAAAATGAATTAAAATAAAAAGAAACTAATCTTAAAGGGATTGTATTTCTAAGTAACAATATTCTCTAATTGTTTAATGAGTTTATACTGTGGATGCAAAATATAAAAATGTCCCCTCAAGTGAGGAAGAAATTCTTTTGCAAAAGATAAATAGCAAGAAAAGGAAACAAAAAGAAGCAAAATAAAGAACATTCAGAGGGAATAAATAATCTTTTGTAAAGAAAGAAGATGTAAACAAACTTTAATGATGTAAAGAAACTTTAAGAAAAAAAACTCTGGCTTTATGCATTCTCTAAGGTTTTAAAAAGAGTACATTGCAAATTGCTTTTGTTCTTAAATTATCCATGATGCTGATTTAGCAATTAGCTCCCTGCTCCTGGGCCACAGATACCATGTGAATATGCTCTCCATCCCATGGCAAAAGCTGTGGTGTTCCCACAGCCAGGCAATTGTAATTCTAACAATCAGATTTCCAAGAACCAAGCTCAGGGATCAGCCGTCAACAACAGCAGCGTGTTAATGAACTTCAAACCTGTGTCCACAACTCCAGTGGAAGGAGCAGGATTTAAACAAGCCTCACTTTTCACCATCTGAAAAAGAAGATTTTTTGCTCTGAGTGAAGTGTTGCATAATTTAAACATTCTCTGATAGAGAAAAAATGAAACTGTCCAAAAAATGTCTGAATGTGAGCCAAGTGCAGGCTGGCAGGGAACCATCTGACAGTGTAAATGCTCATTTGTCATCTCAGGAGACTGTTAACTACAGCACTTGGCTATAGCAATTTAAATGTCATTAAGGTAATTCTGTCATGGCTGATTTAAGGCTAATTAAAAACAATTGTTAATCATTTTAAGTTTCATTTTGCACTGGACATTTCCCAAAACACAGATTTTCTGTAAGATGTAGTTGCCATGGGATGAATGTTTTTGTAAAATAAAACGCTTCCAAGTTTTGGTTGCTATTTTGTTATTTCTGTTTTTTCCTCCCTTTCTTTTCACTTTATCTATCACATTCTCTGCAATGACCAATGTGCTTTTTTTTAGATCACCACTACAGACAGAAGCGTATCACTCCAGGTCACAGAGCACTATTTCTTCACAGGCTTTTTTCAATGTGGTCTGGAGTGGAAATTATGCTTTAATGAAGCAAAATCCTAGTAATAAAATACCGGAAACAATTTTTTTTTGCAATGATATCCCCATTGATACAGCAGTAAGATCAGTTGAAGATGAAAGGAACAATATCTCTTGACACCTGGAATATTAGCAGGCACAATCTATTTAAAAAGATCACGACTGTATTTCAGTTATCTACTGGTGTTGAATGCACAACCTTTTCTCCTCCACACATATCTGACTCAATAATATTTAATCACTCTACACAAATAGAAGTTACATTATTCATAAACAAAGACTCTTCCATCTCCAACAGTGAGCAGACTTCCTCCCCCCAACACTTAAGCAGATTGTTTCAAAGGCCCTTAAAGTTGCATTTCCAAAGAAAAGGTAAGCACTGACTCAGCAAACCACCAGCGTTAGCTAATGTTATCCACCCTTCCTCACAGCAAGTCATCTCTATATCAAATGATACTTACTGATGATGCTTGGATGCCTTTAGACCAGCTTGTCTGATTGCAGCTTAGTCGCATCATGAAGACCCTGAAAGCAGAATAAAATTTAGACATCCAGGAATTATCATGATCAGGCTGCATTTTCTTTTTTGTATTCTTTGTTGGGAGGAGGAACCAAGTAGGTGGCCCCAGCAATAAGGGATAGATCTCTGCTTTCCTTGGCTAGAGAATTTGGCAATTTGAAGTCTACTGTATCTAATTTGCTTTATGGGAAAACAAAGTTTTAGCTCTTCTGGAATAAGTGAGATTATACTGGCTCTAGGCTTTCTCATTTTATTTTTTGTTTCTGTATCCAGGAGCAACAGACGTCAGTGCACCTGCTGTACACGTGCACATTCCCATCAAGGGCCAATAATATCTCATATTCCTTACAATCTGTGGACCTCATTTCCAGTTTGACTTTCCCAAATCAGAACTTCAGTTTACCTAATTTGCTTCCCATGGCTATGCAGTTAAAAGTATAAATGAAAGATGGGAGACACCAACCAGGCTACACTTCTAAAAGTGTTCCTGAGATAATAGTCCTATTACATCAAATGAATTATGAAAATTTTACCCTTAGTTTTCTATAGAATATTACTATTTGAACTTTTAGCCTGTAGTTTGAGTCAGAACTGATCATGCTGAAAAAAAATCAGAAATCTTGATTTTGTCTTTCCAGAATGAGCTGAAAATCAACAGAATTAACCTTCACAAGCTCTTCTGTTATCTTTGATCCTGTCCATAGTCTAGTTAAAGGTGAGTTCTAAAAATCATGGACTCTGAATGGTTGAGGGGTTCATCTGATTGAGTTAACTAAATAGCACTGGGTCACTGTGTGTTCATCTGAGCATAAACCTAGTTTTATAAAGGTTCTCCTTTAATGGAGTTGGTCAAAAGATTGCCTCAGATTTCTAACATAAAGTGTGAATACTCCGTGTTTCATGGAAATAAATCTGACAACATCATGCAAGTTTCTGTGTCATCATATACCAATTAAGCATTTTGCCAAATTCAGTATTAATCTGTACCAATAAATTAAAGAGGAAGAAGATATGCTGGAAGTATCAGGACGCACCACTGTCTTTGCTTAATGTAAAAGGGATTGACACAGATTTCTACATACATTGATTAAAAAAAGCAGTATTGTTATTTTATGAAGGGAGGGGAAAGAAAATAGGTAGAAAGAATGTAGAAAGCTCGTCTGTAAACAAACCATATGACACTCAGAAAGCAATCTCTAAACCACGAGCACGAATATTTGGAGACAGTGTCATGAAGGCAGATGCTGATGTGGCAAATACTACATTTTTCTGTAATTAGGCACCTGCGGACTATAATTATCATCCAAAGGAGTGGTCTGATTCTGAGAACTAAATGACACCCAGCTAGACAACTGTGTCTAGCATTTCTGATTAATTAATAAAAAAATATACTCAAAAAGTAAGTCTATTCACATGTGCATTCACACACACAAACACACAGAAGCTGACACGGAATTAAAGGTGAGACAGACTTTTCCAAATAAAAAATGCAAAAAATCAAACTTTTCAGACAAAATCTAGATTAATATGCAAAAAAAAATTTTTATTAATGTAAAAAAACCTGTTAGGAAGAAACAATCATTAAACAGTATGCTAACACTAGTCAGTAATAAACTAGCCTGGAAAACAGTAAAAGATCTTATATTTTTAGTGAGAGATTCAGTCAGGTATTCTGAACACAATTCTTATCATTGATTCAGTCTTTTCAAGGCCATGTAGAGGTATCACAGTGACATGAAAAGACCATGAGATCCTCCTTTGCTAGCTGGGGAACAATTCTTTCAGTAAGAAGATGTCAAAGTTTTAAGCAAACTTGCTTAAACCTGTGCAGGAACCCTCCAGGAAAGGTGGATTTCGAGGTTTGCTTGGCCTGCATGTCTTTCAGGACACCAGTCTGTAGGGACATCCCAGCCAAGACTTCAAACTGTGCCCAGTCAAAGAAACATCTAAGTGGGTTTATTTCAAACCTTGGATCAGGCAAGAGGAAACAGGAGGCTCTGGCTGTGAGCTCTGCACTCTGCTTCTCTAGTAGCTCAGGACATAGTATTAGGGCTCAGGTTTAGGGTTCAGACTTCCAACAAGAGGGTCTGGCTTCTACTGTGCCCAAGTATGGAGCATACTATAAAGAAACCACACTTCAGCTGTAGCTATTACTATCTAATTACTGTCTCTGGCTTCCTTTTCCTTTATCATGTTGTATCACAGCATTTTTCACACCCTACCTGACAACACAGTTTGCCCAAAAAAACTTCTCAAATAGTGGAAGGCTCAGTCCTACCAAATGCCGAGCACCTTTTCTGACAAGGCAAAACATCCATAAGCCCATGCTCACCCTCAGGCATGCAGAGTCCCATTTACTTCAGGTACTACTTTTCTTAAAAATTCAATGTGCATTTAAATGCTTTGCTGACCTGTGAGAAAGAAACCTCATCCAAGAGTGAAGTCTAAAAGGACCAAGTTTTAAAAGGCACCTATTCACACAATTCCAAATACTCAGTGTTACAGAAGAATTTTAGCACATGTAGTGAGAGGAATAAAACATAGTGGGAACTATGCAGGCAAACAGCTTGCCATTCTTCCAACATATGTATTTCAAGACTTCTAAATCTTCCATCAGTGAAGAAGTTAAGTTGTATTTACCATGGGTCCAGTCATATTTTCATTGTTCACTTTTTTTAATCACATAAACACATGTGGAAAAATCACAAATTCAAAAAAAAATCAGTATTTGTAAACAAAGGAAGTTTCTTTCCTATAAAGCAAATGTTTTCACAATGACTGTATGCAATGCACATTCCTTTCAAGATGTGTAGGGTGTCAGAGATTGTCCAAGTGTGTCATAATGAACTATGTTGTTGACAGTTTTTAATAGAGGAAGTTATATTTAATGCCTGGGATCTGTAGGAAGAGTTTAAGTAACTATAGCAAGCTCAATTCAGTGTTCTCATTGAAGTGTAATCTGAAGCTTAACTGATTAGTTTTTGTATTATCTCTTTGATGAACCAGGTAGTATTTACATGAATATTGCTTCATCTTATCTGTACACTATAAAATTAGATATTTTAAAATATATATATAAAAAATATTTGCTCATGTTTATATTATATATAATACATATTATATACATTATTTTATATATTTTGCAGTTATTGGTATATTTTTAGTCTTGATATTTTAGTGCTGCTGTCATAGTCCTGATAGATCTGTTGGAGAATTTCATTCATACCATTTGGGAAATTTTGAACCTCACCCAGCAGCTCTTATTGATGAGGTCAGCTCTTTAATTTAGCGGACCTATTTAGAAAAGGACAGATAAAGCCCATGTAAGATGTCTTATATTTGGTCCTCTAAAAGTTTGTACAGGACCCAATTTAGACAGATCAGGTTATAAAGAGTTCTGGGATGGGTTCCTCTCATTTTCCCCTAATATTGCAGTTCTGCTTTTTTAGGACAAAGAACAGAGAAAAACAGACTGCAGTGTCAAGAGATCACTGAAAAGCAGAAATGCATTTTCCTTCTATTTCAATAGAGTTATAAACATATATAATTATGCCACAGTACACTAAATGGGGTGAAAAAATATGTAGAAAAGGAAAACTATCTTCAAATCAGACATGCATTTCCAGTGTGATAGATATTTTCAGGGAAGATGAAGATTATCTGATATCCAGCCCCACTCTGAAATTGCTGCTTTACACATCTTCCTTAGAGACCATACCCTAAATTGCCCTTTCACTTCAGCATCAGTTCAACCAGCATTTTAGAAAGGCCTCCTCTGGCACATTTCCATCACCACAGCAGTACTAAAATGGCACTTAAATCTATTCCACTATTTTAGGCATTTTACTGAGTCTCTGTGCAATTACTGCTGAGATCCATTTCTACGTGATCTGCAGCTCCAGACTGACTGCCATTAGAAAAACTGTTCTCAAACTCTATTATCACAAAACATACTGCAAATTTGTTCTGAAGTTCTTATCAAATTATTGTACTAACATAGTAATATTTCCTTTTTATTTGATAATCAGGTATATTCAGACATATTTAAACAGTAATTTAGAGCAGTATAATATTTGGCTTTAGCAATGGTTTTTGGGGTGTTATCAGTAAACAATGCAGGTTTTGTACACAGACCTGATAGTTAATGGTGGTTTTCAGAGATAACTCTTTCATTTAAGGTAATACTGCATTTTGGGCTACTTTGAAAAATTTGTTTTTCTACCAAACCTACAAAGCTTTTGGGATGGTCAAAATATGTGCATATTTGGAGCAGAAACAATTGTCAGGTTTATACTGGTTAAAAGTCTGACCAATATCCCAAAGTGACATTCTGAGAAATATGCAAATGATTTTTCAAGTTATTTTAGAAATAATGGTATTCAACTCAGGAAGTTTATATTAAATACAATCTACAGTGGAGTTACAGTGAGAACTTCACTTTGGCTGATGGATGATAAGAATAAAGTCCTCCCCAGATGAATTGAGCCTTGTGTATATATCCACAAGCTATGCTCAGACAGCTTATTTCACATAAAATTCCTACATAATGCATGGTTTCATCTAACATTGATACCAATCCAGTTGGATCCTAGATTATCGGGATGGATTTTTCAGCTGAAAAAATACAGTGGTAATATTTACAAATATTGATTTCAGTTCAGGCCCTAGGAATTTAAACATGTGACATGATACCCAGAGATAACTGGGAGGTAGAGCTTCTTTCTGGACAGTTCAGAGTTTGGTATTTCTGCAAATACTTGGTATTTTTTTAAAAAATACTTTTTGGCAGAATGGGCAAATGCTGCTCATATAGTGAACATTAATATTTATGAAATGGAGAACGTCTAAAAAGATATCCTCCAGAGTAGGAAAAAACTAATATGGTGGTGTCAAAGTTAAATTATGGCACTTCGTGACTCAAAGCAGTCCTGAGTGAGAGATATTTTCACCAAAAAAATATATTTCAAATTACCAAAATTCTTTTAATATACATTTTAAACATTTCAAGCAAAGTTAATGTTATTGTGAAGCTATTGTGAAATCTGACCCAAAGGCATACAAAGATAAAACATAAAGAGTCATGAAAAGTTTTAAGCATTTTTGAATGACATGCTTGTTTTTGAGCTTCTTCATCACAAGAATATGATTAGCTCTCCAAAGACCCACTGTAATATAACTGCTAAAAATACTAATATAGGAAGTTAAATTGTCCTTTTCCTGTGTTATGAATCTCTGTATACTCTTCCAGTCAATTCTGTATATTCTTCTATTGAAACCTTGCTCACTACTGTATCAAACAAAATTTATGTCTTCACTTTGAAAGGCTTTCATGGCTTTTCCTCTCCCTATATGATTTTTCATCGATACCTAATTGTTAAATTTTCCAGCAAATACATTCACACTTTCTCCTTTGGTATACCACATTTTTTTGAAAGATTTTTCCATGAATATAAATACAGCTTTTGCAGTACTCTTTCAATCTCTTTTTCTATGTGAAGTTTGAAAGAACTTGGCAATGATCTGATCTTCATGCATTGAAACTGCTGCAATGCTAACCACTATTGTCTCACTGTTTCTTCATACATCTCCCTTCCCCCACCAGTCTCTATCTTGTCTTTTCTCTCAGACAATGTTACGAGACTGGACAGTGATTAATGCAGTCTGTCACATTTGGGTGACATAATCCTGATCCATCATTCTTAGGTATTAGTATAAAATAATATATTAATGCTAGCAATAATTTGAAGACTTATAACTCAAGCTATTAAAATCAATTTTCTTGGATTTTGCCAGAACATTCCATTCTTTTTTTTTCTGATTAATCTATGTTATTAGTTTACCAAGCTAGATTCTTAAAATATAGTATAAATTAATAGTAATGTTTTCTATAAGGGAAAACTACTACCTCATAAAATTCACAGAAGGTAAATTCTTCTCAATGAATATACATTTAAAAATAAAATCAAATCATGAGAGAACTTTAGTTCTAACAGGCTTTTTTTTCATCGTAAGCTTGTAATTTTTAAAAACAAATATGTATACATTCATATTCAATAATTCCAGAAGCATAGCTTTTCTTCACTGTTCATTTTTTTATCCCTTACCAACAAAAATCAACCCTCTATTATGAGAAAAAGTGAAGGCAATGGCTGCTTTCATGGATCTATTTTTACCTAGTAGCGTTGTGCTGGCAGGAGCAGGTAAACAAAAAACACAATGGATTGAAAGAGCAACTGCAAACCATTTCTTGTTCTTCTCAAATCATGAAATTGCTAAGATTCAAATTGTGGCAACTCAAAAATGGGCTTGGATCCCCCAAAATATGACTTAGCATCATGTGAATACCTGTGGTCTTTTGTTGGTTTGTCAGCTTTCTAGTCAGCCAGAAAATGGCTGGCAGGGTGAGAGGAAGTGCAAGCAGGGACATTCACTTGGGATAAACCCCAAACAAAATACTGCTTTAAAATTTTAAGTAAACTGAAAGTTAAAAATTTTGCCTTGCTTGAGTAAACAGAGAGTTTTATCTACATACCCGACTCAGTTTCTGGAGACTATTGGAGCCCTATGCATATCTCCTACTCCTGGGGTTTGGCTGTGGGGCCAGTTGTGACCTCCAGCAGAGAAGAGCCAGTCCTACTCCGCTCCCTTGCTGGGGCCATGGGACAAGGCTCGCTTGGCTCCTGACTTCATCAAAAAATAAAATGCATTTTCAATTCTTTCTCTTCAGAGGTGAAAACACTAACTTTTTAGACTTCTATAAGGAATTATTTTTAGCTTTCCTCCAAACCATCCTGCTGAAATAAACATTTCTTCTATGGCCATGGGTTCACAAAAGTGATTTTGTGGGGTAATATCTGTTTGAACAAGTCCTTCTCCCCATGCCCCATTGCATAGTGATGCAGTGAACATAACTGAAACACTGGGTTGGGTAATAAGTCTCCAAAATAAAATTCTCCCAAGCCAATGACTTAGAATGGCCACACAGGCCATCTAAACCAGCCCAAGGAGAGAGGTAGTGTGGGGACTGAGTACTAGCCACTTCCAACAACAGTGGAATATATTTTTTTGATGGTCAGGTCATTTTTAAACTTGGAGCCTTTAGACACAGAAATAAGGACTTGGGCCTTTTACTTTGAGGCGTGCTTTTTGAAACCTTGGCCATAATGCAAATTCAGTGGAATGAATACTTTAGAGCAATGCTGAACCACTAATTTTATAGAACAATTTAATTAAACAGTAGACCAAAGAGGGAACTCAAGAGTATATCTTGTAAGGTACTTTATATTTGAATTAATTCTGTGTGGGGTATAGCGCTTAATATATTCATTTATTATATCTGTTAGCAGCTATATGTTGTCTTAAAAAACAAACTGTGGCATAGGATTTCTAAAGCACTGGCTGCAGTTGGAATTTCTATGTAGTGGTTCTGAGTTGTTGAATGTAATTTTAAAAGGATTAGTTATACCAAAATATTTTGCTAAAGGGGACCATTATGCAAAAAGTTTTACCTGTGAAAGAGCCCTAGGAAGACAGCTACGAGGCTTGCTGCTCAACTGATCAGCTTTGTACCTTGGCCGGGAGAGATGGAAGAGTACAAGTCATCACGCATGCTTCACAGAAGTGTTTTTTTTATGACAGTGGTTGCCTTTCTGACTAACACATCTGGGCCTAAAGATGACTGGTGTTTAGAAAACAACCTTAAACAGTTGTTTTCTCCCAGCTCAGTTTCAAGGTTGGCTTAGCTGAACTGTAAGATGCACATTTCCTTTTGCCATGAGGCCTGCGGGCTGTGATCTATGGGGTTTGTGCAATTTATCAGTAGACAGTGAAATTTGTTTATTAAAACAAACATAAGGAACTCCTCTACGATTTATTAGCACATAATGGAACTTGTGAATGACTCTTGCCTCTTAGTAAATGGAATATGTGGCACAAAGATAACCTTCATTCCTCCCATCTCTGCAGTGTTTACTCAGAGTTGGCTGAGAACAGGAAAAGTAATTCAGAATTTGTTTTTTATTATTTTTCTGGTTTCTTTTTAATTTATTCTTTTTATTTTAAAACAATATTCCTACTTACTGCTCAAAAAATGCAATATCATGCATTTTGTAAGAAAATAGAGAATTTTCTTAAAGAAAAAATGTTAGCTCGTATCTCTGTGTGTAGCTCTGTACAGAGCAGCTGCTTCCGAGTTTCTATAGCAGGGAGGGCAGTTAAACTGAAAGAACTACAGAGATGCAATATGGTGATATGATATGGAGGGATGTTATTGCTTTTGTTGCACCCTGAATTGCATATGGTGTTATCAGTCAACAACAGAGCGCATGCAGTTATTAAACATGTATGCACATTTCATTGCCCCATCCTTGCCCTTTTCACAAACCTATTTATCTCATTCTCTCTGTACACTAGATGCTACTTTCCGTCACCTCCCATGCCTTCTATCTCAATTCATCACCTTCCCTTACCTTCAACATTTACTGCACTGGAAAATTCAGGCATGGTCTGAGTCTAGAACCAGTCCCTCCAGTATGCTGCCTGTAAATACAGTGTGAAGGTTCAGGGAAGGTTAAGAACTGGGAAAAAAGAAAGTTTCAAGGCTTGGGAACACTTCCATTTCATGACAAAGTATAGACATGTGAGGATAAAAAGAGAGAGTCTGACAAAGCAGAATGCTGAATGGGACACAGAAACTGTATGGGCAACTGCTGTTCATCTTTTTTTCCAACTTAAATGCAGAATGGCAGTTGAAGAAAATAGAAAAAACCACACAGAATAAGGGAAATTCTTTTTCAAGAAATCCACAATTGTATAATTTGATTGCCAGAAAATATCTGCTGAGGACATTGGCTTACCAAGATTAAAAATATATGAATAATAAGAATATTAAATTACAGTGTTCAACTGGAAACAAGAACAAATCTCCACTGAAACTTCCACAGAAATTTCCTACAGAAAATAATATTAAAAATGTCTTCTTTCCAAAATTTTCTATTTTTCACAAGAAAATTTAAAACTTCCAAACTGAAAAAGGACATTAATAGACATTTTCAGTAATTTATTTTTTTATTTATTTATTCAGAAGTGGAAATTTTCTTAATAGAGAACACATTCCATCTGTATAATATCAATTTTCTCATTGTAAAGCAGAGTCAGCCACTATGTGACTGGGTTAAGAATAAGCAGGACCGATTTTATGTCCGTCTGTAACAACCTTCTCCCTAGCAGCTGAACACTATCAGAAATAAGACTATGTGGAGTACCATAGTTCCCATGCTCTGTATTTAGAAAAATCTCCTATGATTTAAACATGCTTTGACTTCTATGCAAAAAGTACAATATATTGCACATATTGTTCTAACATACACATTTTGTTTTACAATCAAACAAATTTTAACTCCCCACCTAAATATCCGTCTTTTGTTACCATTTACAGGAACAGACGCTCACTTCCATGAGTATGTACATAAATGAAGCTGAAAAAAACCTATACAAAGTTTGTGAAATGTTGTAATTGTTTTCTCCATTGTGTATCCATCCCTTTATATATTTCCAAAATTCTGCATAAGAATAGGATTTTTTTCTTAGTTTAGTGAACAAAACAGTTCACACATTTAAAGCAATAATTTGTTAGAAAAAGTTAGTTATTTTTTCTGTAAAAATGTAAATTTATAAGGTTTTACAGCTGAGATTACTATGCTCATGAGAGTTAGAACATATTTTTATACAAGAGAAAACTACCTGAGGTTTGGGGAGAGCAACATTTTCCGTATTATTGGGTACAGTGGGACTAGCAAAATCAGGAAATTCATGTTTTATGAGTTTAAACAAAAATCAGTTACATAGTCATGCTAAACATCACCCTCTGTTTAGTAGGGTACTTCTGGTAAAAGGGTCTAAAATGTTTAACAACTATAACTTTGAACTTTTGGGTTCTTCTAAACTGTCATAAACTAAGCACCTGATTCAGGGAGAATAACTGGTTACAGCTTTGTGCAAACCTCTTTAAATTGCCTTTCCTTAGGACTTTTTATAGCCAAGGACTTTATATACTGGGGAAAAAAATTTGTATGTCCTATGTATTTATTGGTTATTCTTCAAACTAAAATCTCAAAGGACTGTCAAAACCATAAATTATATTTCAGTGAACTAGGGAAACAATTTATTAATTTTAAGATTCTTTCTGTACAAAGCAGAAATTAATCTTTAAGCCATGAAACTTTCAAATGACTGTTTAAATGACTTACACAGCTTTCACTTACATAAATTCTTAAAGGATTTCTCAAGTGGAGCATGACTCAAAGCTTCTAAAGTTGTCAAATGAATCCTCCTCTCTTTGAGAACTGAAAGTCTCAAGTTCTAATATCTCAGATTCCTTTTAGAAAGATTTCTTTAATCTGTTCTTAAAATCTCTGACCTGACATATGTATTTATTCCAGAAGAAATGTTTTTTGTCCTGAATATACTTTCTTGGATGATTTACAGTTCAGAATGCACAGGAGGTGTAATATGTCATGTTTTAGTGACAATCAATTCTGTCACTGTTTGAACGACAGTGAATCTTTAATAACTCATGGTGTACCTTAACAGTGTATGAAAATACTAGCTTTGACTAGTAGTGGCTTGAAAGAACATAAGAGATTTTAAAACTACTTCCTGTACAGTTGAAATGTAGATCTAATTTTTTACATTGCTACAGATCACAACTGTCTGTGTAGGTGGTGTAGTCCTTTCTTAGACATAATGTTGATGAAAGTTTTAGTAAAAAATCCCTATTAGATCTTTAAGAATTAGAATACACTTGTTCATTCATTTGTTTATACTCTATTTAAAATTTACATTTGGATCTTAAGAAACCTCTATTAAATTAAAAACAACTGCTTTAATAAACAAAGTAAAGATTCAGAAGCCACAAACAACCCTGGCAGAATTTTAGCAAATAGTTTGATGTCACTTAAAATAGTAAAGGAGAAAAATACTTCTGTTTGCCCACAAAGAAAAATAAAAGTGATGTATAGCAGTAGATGTCTTAAAACATCATAATAATGCAAAGTTTCTGGGCGAAAAACTGACATACAACTCCACTGAAGGTACCAGAAACAGGTTTGTCTAGTGATTTTATGTTAAATATATTAGAGTACTAATTTTATTAGAGCTTAAAAAATATTAAGTATACATGTCCTTGTATTCCTTTAAATCCTTTAGAACAGCTGGTCTCAAGATGAGCTAACATAACTAGAAACAAAATATTGTGACACTTAGACATAAATGGAAAAACAGCACAATCTGTTTGTGGCTGGGAGGTGGACACAGACTTCATACGAACATCCTCATTCAAATAGGCCCAATGTGGTTATCAACTTTAGCTCCAGAGCAAAACTCCATGGATGAAGGATATACATTCTCCCCCCTTCTATTGATCAGTTACTACATAGACATAAATGAAGTATCGTGAAAAAGCATTAGGATAAAAGTTTTAATTTATTCTGCCTGTATTTCTCTAGCTGTTTGACGTGAGGTTTTTTATTATGACATACCACATGCTAGAGGGCACAAGAGACCATTTTGATTGTGCAGTTAAAGGAACCTATTAGAAACATGAAATCATTATTTCTGGAGGATTCAGGACATTTTTTTATTTTCCTGTGGACAGCTGCTGGCTATAGAACTGAGGCAAATTTAATTCATGAAAATATCCTAAGTAATGGAGCCAGAGAGGCTAAATCAGAGTGGTAAATATTGCTAAGCCATCATTACTTGCTAAATAGCTGTTAGTCATCTCTATTTTTTTACTGCATGCATAAAGTTCTAAAGAGCCATTGCTTGTGATACCTTCTTAAACAAAACAGAAAAATCTATCCTCTAAAACCACAGAAGTCTGCCAAGGTAGCCTTGAGGGTCTAGTTTAAAGCCCTGAAGTAAAGAATTCCACATTTCAATTATTTAAGTGGAAATAAAAAAAAATACCGGCTCAGATTTTCCTCCAAAAGAACAGTGGTGAAGAAACATAAATACAGAGAGACAGAAGGTCTCACTGTAGAATAGATAGCATGAGAAAAAGAATTGCAAGCAGTGTGTAAAAAAAATTTTAAAAATCCAAACATCCAGCCATAAATGCTTCATGACTGAGGACTTCGTATGTATTGCAGAGTTCATATCTATGTAGGATTTAGTCCAGGGCATGTCCATCTATCTGTACATGTCTTGTTGCAGATGGGGTATTGTAACTCATACTTTACATTGGTCTTTTTTTCCAGAAAGAGAGACCATTGTCTGGTTTGAAATATTTGTCTCCAGAGAAGTGCAATTTGATTAAAAGGAATAAATAGAAACATCCTGGTAATTAACCTTATGTAGGCAATAAAAGCTAAAAGCACAATTAAAGGAAAACTAGTTCGTGTCCCATGTATTTAATTATTTGGTGTCTCTTGCATTTATAGTCTGAGAGAGGAACCCGTCACACCCAGAAGCAATGAGGATTATTTGGGAAGAAACAAGTTTGCTGTGGGTTGGGTGGAAGATGAAGAAGTCTAAGAATGATGCTTGCCATCAAAAGGGGTCTCAGACTGCAATGCTGGGAGAAAATCTGCCCTATTACCAAACTACTGACTTCTGGCAGATGACAAGAACATTAAATTCAGATCAATCACTATTGATTATAACACAGTGCATACCTCTTTCCACTTAATTATGGCAGCCATGGGTGTAAAGCACCAAAGCTGCATGGCAGAACCAAGGCACAGTGGCAAGGATGTGCCTCAAATACAAAGTAGCTTCAAATACAAATCATCCAAATATAATAACTGGACAGACCAGATTTCTGCTTATCCCAAGTCCATCTCAAATGGGACTGAGACACTGCTAATTAGGACACCAAACTGAAGATGCAGTCCAGGGATTCAGAAAGTCTGATTAAATAACAGTTATTCAAACTGAGGGGTAATGAATCCAGCCCGTCTCTTAAAAAGTTTATTCAGGCAAAACAAAAGGCTGATAAAGCGCAATTGTCACTGTAATTTTGACAAGTAACAATTAGAAATTTGTCTGCCATGAGTTCTGAAAAAATCCAGGTAATGTATATAGCATGCTGCAGACTACAAAATGACTTCTCGAAGAAAGACCAGGAGCAAAAATTATTTAAATGTACATGCAAGTATGAGCTAGAATATAATGAGCATGCTGAATAGGTGTTAAAAGCATGTTTTCTTTCATACACATGTATAGCAATAATAGCAAAAGTGGAAATTTGATGGATTTACTTACAAGTACTGATGAGTTTTAATGCTGTTTAATATTTCAGATTCAGTTCAAAGTATATATATGTATTAAAAAAAAACTTAGCAGAGCACTGGTATGGTTTTCTCTACGGGAAGCTGAATGATGCTAATGAGTCTACAAACCTTTAAATACTATGCTTCTGGAGGTTTACCCTGTGTAGTGGTTTTTGTGTACAGGTTTTTCTCATCTAAATACATGCTAACACATGCATTATTGTACCTAGTCAGGAAGTGCTCAAAAAGAACACTGGGGTGGCCTTGATGGCTCAGACATGGAGATCTCTGCTATCTGAAGTTAGAAGAGGTGAATCCTAGCAGTTTTCCAAGAGAGTTTTTAAGGTAAAGTTAACCCACTTAGAGCGATGAGAATCCAGGCTGCAAGCTTATAACCATTCCGACATATTGTGGAAATCCAGTAACACAGAAACAACATGTTGTAACGACCTATTTACTTAAGAGTTCATTATTCAGCTGCCAGACCTCCCTGCACTGTCTTGATAGAGCTCCAGATGGAATGTGTATCCTGGCCAAGAGGCAAACTGAGCTGTGACTTCAGCTGTTAACAGGACGTTTTTGTTTGTGGATGAATTGTTTTTCTCTGTCATTAAAAGGCATCTAAACAAGAGGCTGTGATTCCATAAGCAATGATGTAATGTGGTGTGAGAAATACTTCTGTGACATAGTGACCATTCTGATTATAACGACATGCTTAATTGCTACTTCACCATCTTTTGTCTTCAACCCACAGCTGCACTGCAAAGAATTAAAATAAAAACCTTTTTTTTTCTTAACAACATGTTAAAATAATAAAGGTGCCATCACAAAAATCCCTTAGTTTATGCCAGGAGCAAAGAAAATGAAGAATTTGTGTTAGTAACCAATCACAGAAAAATTACTTTATAGTAAAGAAATCAGTTTATTGTAATGTGCTTTGATATATTTTAATCATGGAAGGGCTACTTATAGTCTCTGTAGCCTGAAATCAGTACACTGAATAATATCTCAGGAAAGTTCAAGCTCTGTCATCATTATGGGAAGAGTATAAAAGAGCACCCTGAAGCTACAATTGCTGTAGGCATCTTTAAGAAGTGCAGAATGCACATTTCAAGTTGTATCTGATCACACAGAAGACAGCTGAGGTGACACAACACTCAAAGGCAATTAAAAACCAAATGAACAATCAAAAGTCTGCAAGAACATTTGAGAGAATCATTAAAAAATTACAGCCCATGAAAGAAAGATACAAACTAAACCAACAGAGACACCAGAACAAAGTAACAGGTGTTCATCCATGTATGAATGTCTCACTGCAAACACAAACATTTTGCAATAATCTGGCCAAACACAGGTGGATAGCTTTCTTTTGTGCAGCTAAGGAGAAAAAAAAAAAAAAACCTCCAGTGTGTCTATTCCCTAACTGTATCTGAAAAGACACCCTCCAATTTCTTTCTCTAGCAACATATTTCTAAATGAGGAACACAGGCCCCACTTCTGCCTATGTCCTTAAAGCAGGCAATCTACACCAGGGCACCGTGATGAACTGGTATTCCCTAGTCCATGAGATGTAAACACCAAAGCAGCTGAAGTACCATTTAAACTAAATACCAGCCCAAGAAAAAAAGAGTTATTAACCAGCTCATTTAAGGTGGGAATTAAAAGACAGACTCTGTGTCAGAGGAAGATCTGGACCAGCCTTGCAACACAGACAACATTTGCAGTAAAAACTTCTCTTTTTTAAGATGTTTAAGCAATTCAGGAGTGGCATTTTTATGGTTACTTAGTATACAGGGGACTAGATAGTTGATGTCCATGCCAGCCTGCTGTTTGTAGGTCTATGTTCCTATGTTGTACTTAACATTTTTTTCTCAGCCTTGGAATTGTTTTCCTCTTAAAGATGGAAATATCCAGCAGAGCTCTCGTAACATTTATAATGAGCTGCTATGTATCAAAAGGTCTGGAAATCCTAAACGGACCTAAACTGGAAATCTAACTTGAAATAAAATGCACCTCAAATTTATTACTCAAGATATTAATTTACTCATTTGAAATAACATATGATTCTCAACCAAGCAAAATCTGGGTACCTCTCTTTTAAAGGTCAGAAGAAGGTTACATGGTCTCTTCAAAGCTCCCTTATTAACACAGACATTGAGGAAAACCATGTAGTCTATGTATTTGTATTCTTTATTTATCTGTTTAGACTTTTTTCCCTACTGGTGCCTTTCAGATTCTGTAAGCATATTAAACCCATTAAAAGTACACATTTTAAACAAAACACATCAAAAGGATCATAAAAAAGACAGGCCTCTTAAAAAAATCTCCTAAAATACATGAGACATTGTAAAAAGTGTGCAAGAAAATCATATGAGGCCAGGAAAAATATTTTATTTCCCTGGGAAAGTGAAATCTTGGATTACCTGTTGGTTATGTTGCTGAAGCACTGAACACTAGTCTGAATTTTAATTATGATAAATAACATTATTATGCATTCACATTGATCTTACTTTCCTTACCGGGCACCTAATACTACTGATTATCCTTATGGCAAATGTCCAGGTGACTTCAATGGGACCAGGATAAAACCCCATCGTCACTGCCAACTCCTTGATTTGTGTATGAACATCTGGAAGACTGTAATGTTCTGATGTGAGCTTGACATGAAAGTATATAACCCCACATCTAATAACCAAATTCAGTAGTTTGGTATCATGTGTTGGAATGTGTGCACGTGTGTGTGTATGTGTGTGTTTGCAGAAGGTGGGGGGGTACTTAACTATTGTAATGCTCAATGCAAATTAAACCAGCCATATTTAAACCCAGACATTTCAGCCAGGTCCCTCATGTCTAACAATACCTTTTTGACAGGTTGATATTAGTGGAAATTCAGGGAAGAATTAGTTCCAACAATCTAAAAACTGAGTAAGAAACACACAAGAAGAGTTTGTTAAGTAAAGCCCAAGTGGAAAATTAGTCTGGACTTTATAGCCACAAATGGGAAGACATACCAAATATAATATGAAAGTCATATTTGAATATCATGTTTTAAAATCCCAAACTGGACTGTCTTTCAGTTACCAACTCTGTAGGGAAATATACAGTTACATTTCATTACAATGCTAGTCAGTAGGGCTATGTCTCCAAAAAAGAATTAAGTCCCCTTTCCCTCACACACAGATTCATGGCTGATGAACACAGAAATTGAGCCATTACAAGATCTTGCTCTTATTCTGTGAAAAATACTGCAGTGGCCTGGTTACCTCACTACTTTCCTGGTTTTTTCTGTTCATGGTAATGGGGGATAATTCTTAACTCAATAAAGAGTACAGAGGTTTTTCTTCACTGAGACCATGTTTCACCCACAGATACTGATACTTGCAATGTTTTCACATATAGCTCTGACCATCCCATTCCTTTCCCCAAGGCAAAACAAGTCCAGACTTTTCTAGCTTAAGAGTAAAATGTAAAACATTCCTCCTTACAAAAACTTTCCCTTCTAGGGATTATTTCCAGAAGAAAAAGAAAGGGACTTCTCTAAATTTTGGAAACCACCATAGCGAGGGAACTAGAAATGTGAAAATTGCAGTCATATTGATATTTATACTCAGGAGAAATATTATGCAATGAGGAAAAAAGTCACTCAGAATAGTATATACTTGAACAAACACATCTGTGTCACTGGAAGTAGAAGGAGCTAGAGGTTTTGTGATTAACATTCAATTTTAAAGCACATAAATTAAGACAGGGTCTCCAGACTAGTTTAAAAATAGTTCAAAATAAATTCCTTAGAGCAAATCAGTGTCTGAGAGACTACAGAAATAAGAGTTTGGTTTGGTGCTGCTGAAATAGAAAAACCGTGTTTGTTCCTCACTGTTCTTGTCTGTTTTTCTTGCATATTACAGCATCTAAAATCTTTAAGACTGAAATAAAACAAAATCCTTCCACTAGGTGCAACAACTCCACAACTACTGTATAATTAAATCTTTCTCCTTTCCCCTTTGATGCTCTGATTTCCTTGTAAATGATAGTCTGCTTTTCTTACTTAAGCAATAAGGGAATTCTGCATACTTAATGCATTCTGTGAAACCTCCCATGTGGATCTGTGTTTTTGTGGGTATATGATGAAAAGGTAGCCCGGAACGTATTATGAATTTATCAGAAACCCAGAGGGGTAGAATGAAAACAAAAGGGAGGCATCCAAGGCAGGTGCAAGTGCAGTGAACACTGGTTTGCTTTTGAGATCATTACTTGTTCTTTGTTTAAATCTACAGAACTTAGAAAGGAGTCAAACAAAATCAGGAGATGTATCAAGGGAAGCTGAAAATAATATTTACTTCAGTTTGCATTTTAATCAGCAGCAAGAAATGAGATCTTCTCCTTATTTTGCCTTCATTTGTATTGATCTTTTCTTAAAACCAAACCCAGTATTTCTCCAGAACATACTATACTCATTATAAAACCATGGACGACTAGAAATGTTTCCATAAAGCAAATTAGCACTGAAAAGGACTACTGGCAATAAGCACTCAGCTGAGAGAATAAACACTTTTAGTCCATCATTTGACTCTGAGCTGTGATTCTAGATGTGACCAGAAGGACAAATACTGCATTTCTAGCAGTGGAGGATGACATAGGAGAGACTAGCTCTTAGTAAATCAGCTCTGAATCCACCCCCTCTTAAACAGAACAAACCCATTTCATTGCATAAACCTGCTTATTGCCCAATCACCAAAAAGCTGTTTCACTCCAAGTTTGTCCTTCTGTCTGCTCCTGCCACGCCTGCCCTTTCTCAGGCACATTGAAGAGGTGTTCAGCACACTAATAAATAGGAGGCATACCAATTTCAAATTCCCTTGCTTGTCATGAGTACTTACATATCAGAAGAGCCTGAAAAATAACGTATAGACACACACAAAGCAAGACCATCAAGAGGACCATTTGCTGGCACTGTAGCATTGTCCATATTGACAGGGTTGCTAGGTAAGCCCCAAATCCAGTTTGTATCATTACAAACTAAATTGTATCATTGTTTTCTACCACACCTAGACCACAACAATGAATTCTACAGTTAAATTCCACAAAAAAAAAAAAAAAAAAAAAAATTAATTCCTCCCCTATTTGTTTTGAACCTGACATATGAGACTACTGTATGCTAATGTCTAATTCTTGTATTGTGAGAGCACTCTGGTGGTATTCTCAATTGGCATTGTCTTTGCCAGCAATCATTGTACCATACTTCCTTCAGTCGCCTCTTTTCTAGGCTAAGGAGTCCTGGTCTACTTAATTATACTTCATATTGATTCTGTTCCTTATTTTTCATCATCCTTGCTCGCATTTGCACTATCTTTAGCATTTCTTCTATGCCCTCATTGAGAAGGGGAGACAAGGGAGGCACATGGGTAGAAGGCGAGTTCATCCTTGCTTCTCTACCTTTTTCTTATTAATTCCTCATATTTGATTTACTCTTCCTATTACTACTGCATATGGACCTAAGTTTTTCATACACTTATAACTCCATAATCTTTTTCTTCTTTTCCACACTTAGTTCAAATCCCTCCGCTATGAATGTAGAATGGAGACTGTTTCCTCACATGCAACTCTTCACATTTGTCAGTGTTAAATTTCCTTTCTGAGTTTATTACAATAGTACTCAGTATCAAGAGAGCTTCTCTCACCCCAAGGTCAACTTTTGTTTTTACTTCTTACTTTTAGCTCCATCGGCAAACTTTACCATATCCCTACTCAACTAGCTTTTTAACTCTTACATCTGAAGATGAAGGTGTAATCTTTGTTTCAGCCATAAATCCTCAAAATATAACTATATCCAGAAGGAAGGAAAACGGAAGAGGAAGACCCTAAGAACCATCACGGAGAAGAGTGAAAGAATTTAATATATCAAGGCTGGGAAAGGAAGGAGATGGGAGTCAGCCAAAGCATTTGGGAAAGAGTAACACCTGGTCACTGACAGTAACTAGGAACTAACAAGCTGCTAAATGCAACAATATTTTAACTTCAGGATTCATTGTATAAAAAGACCAAATGATTTATAAATGGAGCAACTGATCCTCAGAGGAATTCTTCTTCCCACTATCAAATGGCGACAATTTCTTTTAAGTTTAAAATTGCCTTAAAATTCTCTTACAACACCAATTTTGCCCCTATTAAAAATGTAGTTCTGAAGTTTAATTTCTTTTCTTATGCAAACAACTTTTGAAATAGAGGCAAAGATGTAAAACTTAAATGCTTTCTTAGAAAAGTGTTGAAATGTATTTTAAATTTGCCTTCTGATACTATATTAATGTAAGCGTTATGAAGAAAAAAACAGACCGTTACTTTGGAAACCGACACAGACTTATCACTGGGTGTTCAATTCAATACTTATTAATGCTTATACATATGGTATTAATTCTACATTAATTCTGTCAAAAGTGATATCATACTCCGAACGTCCAAATTATGACATCACTAAAACAACTTTGCTCTTCGTGGGTTTGAAGCATGACTGTGCCAGAGTTGACTAGAATTTATTCATGCAGCTGATTCTGACAAGTTCGGTTTAATTAGTTCATGCCCTCATAATGAACAAGAGACTGTGTTTTTGAAGATTTGCCAGAATAGTTTCTATTCTCTTCGACTTAAGTGCCAAATGCATGCACTTCTTTATACTATTTATACCTTTGCCTATAATTACTGTTCCCTAAGGTGTGATTGTCCTATTTCATAAGAGTTTGTGCAGCTGCCAACATGAAGATGTAAATAAATTGTAATACCGTTGCTATGAGGTGTAAAAATCCCACAGCTCATATCCAGACCCTTGTATAATAAACTCAAGTAAACATTCCATTTCCTGTAAGCGATTGTGGTTTGTGACTAGATTTAAAAAAGCAGTGCCCTAAGTCATCACTTTTTAATGATTTTCTGAAAACAAATCCACGTAAGCATGAAACAAAAACCAGCTATTTACAAACATTTATTTTTATGAAGGAGAAATATCTGCATGCAAAGTTGCATGTTTCCCTGTTATTTGATAGTGTTTGGAACCTGGTCTCATCTCCATTTACTGAGGAAACCCTTGAGATGCAGCTGATATGCCAAAACAGAGGCCAAAGACTTCTACATAAAGGTGGTTTGAAGGTCACCTATGTACTATTTTGAACTTACTTCAACCTTTGCAGAGATGCTCTCAACTCCCTGTATTTTTTAAGATGCTGTAGCTTTGTGTATTATGAGTTGAACACCATGGCCAGAGGTGAACACAGAAAAGAGTTCAGATCTATCCTTCCAAAGCAGTGAAAGGGTGGAGAGCAGGAGACTTTCCTTTCAGCACCTATCATCTATGAAGGATGCCCTCACAGGCCAGGCAAACTGTTGTCTCCCTTGCTTTTTTGAGGAAAACACCCATGCTTTACTGAAGTTTGTTAGTTTTCCCTCAACTGATGGTGGTTAGACAATCATTTAAATAATCATTTTCCTCCTCTTTTCTTGTCATGGGAGATGTTCCGCTGTCTGTCCTCTCAGCCAAGTTGCACCTACAGTGTAGACATATGATTTGGTATGAGAATGATTTAAACCAAAGGCAGGCACATTTCAGTAGGAGGCACTAGTTCAATACTAGTGACAGGCACACTGTGAAGTTTAAGTGTAAAAACATATCAGTGCTCACATCTTTTCAAGAGAGGTTTTGCATATGGTAACAGAGCAGATAAATGAAGTGTTGCGTGCTGGTGGGAATAAGATGAGCACACGAATCATGTATGTCTGACTTCATGAGTTAAGCTGACCATGGAGCAGCAATAAAATCTTCAGGCCACTTTACATCAGCAGGTGGTTTACATCATGACCCAAATAAGCTAGTTTACACATGCTGCAGGATTTTTAAGGTCTTTGCTGGAGTCTCTTTTCTCAGTGCCTATAAATCCATATTGCCTAAAGACCACAAATTTGCATGCCCCAGCTCCAACAGGAAAATGTAAAGTTAAAACTAATACTTTTAGTTGGGGAGTTGGTGCTTTCATGAGCCTGGGACAGTAGATCAGGAGCTGGGACATGGTGTTTAATCACAGCTCAACACTAACAACTTGCAGGACTACAGCTAACTCATTTCACCAACTTGACCTCCCTTCTCTTCTTTCCCTCTAAAGTGCCCATGGTGAGGACTGTCTGTGACCATGCATTCCTGCAACAGCTTTTCACTGGGGCCTTAGTTGCAGTTGCAGCTGTAGGCAGCAGTCCAATACAAAATATTTTAAAACATTAGCAATCACCTACACAGCTTTGATTTTTAAACTCTGGTATTTTATATTCTACCAAATGTAGCGGGAAAAAAGAGAAGGCCATATCCTGTTGGAAAAGGGGGAATCCCATCTCTATCATGGTATAATCTATTTCTGGTCCTAACAAACTGTGGGTTATTGAAATTTAAACCAGTCATTAGCCCAGGACTGAACATTACATGGCCTGGGAATCAGTCCAATGTAATTTGGGGGTGGGAGGGTGGCTCAGAATTCCACGTTTGTGAGGAAAGCAAGAAATATTTTCCTGGCAGGTTCTTTTTTTTTTTTTTTTAAAAAAAAGGCAGCTGTTTTTAATTGCTGGGAGGGTCAGATTGTTAAAAACATTCCCAGTGGAAACGGATTAGTGCATAGGAAGACGTCAAGGTGCAAGATAAATGGAATTTAGTCTCTAGTCCGGTGGTTTATTATCTGCATAGGAGCTCCATGTACTGCGTGTATGTACATGCAAAACACCCAACATTATGGGTTAGTGTAAAGGCATTATTGTTGACATGTCTTTGGATTGACAACATTGCTCATGAAAAGCAAAGCTATAAGTGAGTTATGCAAGTTACACAAACTGAGTGCAAGTAAGCCCTTTCCATCAACACCACAGACTGCATGTTTCCTTTAGGACATTATATTTTTCAGGAAAATTATTCTAGAAATGCATAAGTAATTTAAAATGGCCATACGCTTTCTCTCCGTTTTTTGTTCCTCTCTCTGTAAAGTCAGATTGTGTCTCAAAGTGTGTCATAAATCTATCCTTCAGAGGGAGAATGAAATAAAACTCATTCTTGTAGATTAGATATCTCAAAAATCAGTATATAAAATATAGGGCTTGATGTTTGTTCACACTGGAACATCATTATATCCGTCCAGCAGACACTCTTCAATTAATGATCTTTTTATTATCAGACTTGTTTAAGGAGGCCTTGGTGTAAGTCACATCCACGTCTTTATCTCAGATCCCAGTATCAGTTCTGTTGAAATATGTCAGCAACTGCAGTACAGTCTATATTTCAGTTTAGAATCATAGTTTCCATGAAATTTTACTTTCCTACCAACAGTTCGGTTACCCCTTTTTTCTGTCTGAGTTCTTGGAAGGCCTTCTGAACTGATGCTTTCCAGTTTATCGGTTTATTGTATTGACAGTTAATTCCTTTGATTAAATTTTTTTACAGATACCTCAACCTCATTGAAGAGTCCTAATACAAACATTGTTTTAAACTTTTCTCTAATATCTATATTATCGGTAACTTATCAAGAATGAAAAAATTTATCATCCAATTTTCTCACACAGTTCACAACTGAGACAAATACAAATATGTTGTTAGCATTTTCGGTTGTATTTATGATGAATCCTCACCTTATACCTTACCTTTTACCTCTATAATTCTCATATTCCATATCTGCTCCTTTCCTTGAATTGGACTAGATTACTATTTTCTGAAGGCTACTATTTTGTCTTAAATAACATCTTGAACCTTGCAATCTAAATATACTAGCTTTTAATTGGCTTTCTATTTTCTTTTTTGTTGAGGTGCATTCATTCCTCTGTGACTCCTGGGATGCCTAAGAAGCTTCCATGCTGAGTGTAAGGATTTTAATTTCCTCACTTTTGACTTTAGGGTTTTTTAACTAACTTTCCCCTTGAAAAAAATTTCATTATCAAAAGTTTAGTGTCACAGTCCCACATTTGGTTCAATCACTCCCTTGAGAATGTTGAACTTAATTATGCTGTGGTCACCATTAATTAGTGGCTGAGCAATAGTTACTTCTTGAACCAACATTTGTATATTACTTAGGACAGAGTAACTTTCCCTCATGTGTGCTGTAGAATGGACTGCTATAAAAAATAGAATCTGAGAGGTCAAGTTCTTTCTTTAAATCGCCCATTGGAAAGGATTAATTTCTATGCAGATAGTTGAAATGCCCCATTACGACCATTTATTAGTCTTGGTTGTCCTATTTGTGCCTGCCAACACTTCACACTTCAACGTTAATAGTATGTTTTTGCACGATAGGAAATTCTGTAATAGATTATTAAAACTGTAGCATGTGCTTTCATACTGAATTGAGTTCCAATATCAAAAGTCTTTGCATAGCAGAAGGTTTGAAAATATTGGGAAAAAAATGTTGTGTTGGTGTGAAGTTCTCAAAAAGCTTTGCTCAATATTATTTGTTAGTAACTTATGAGCTACACTAGTATTCTTATAAACAGGAATATTTTGTTACATCTATTCTATTCTTTCACCCTGTGTTGACTTCTGTATTCACTGAATTCCTCTGCATTATTACGATACGGTGTTATTTCTTCATCATTATAAGACATTGTGCTCCCTACAGTTGACAGATATCCTAGTACTCTGTAAGTACTTGTACTACTAATATGAAAAGAAATGTCATTCACAGATGTTCAAAATACAGACATCTAATACTAATCTTTGCAGACAGTCTTTTTAATTTTATATTCTATTTGTTGAAAATACTTTTTCTAACTTTTATCTCACATTAATGTGTTAGCAAGCAAAAAAAAAACCCTATTAGTTTTTTACTGTATACTTGAAATGTGACTGTAATTGCATTTTTAATTGCTTTCCTGGACTTGAAGAGATTAAATTGTTTAGAATTATTTCTGTACTGAAGTATTTCTGTATTGGAGTACTGTTCTGAAGCATCTGATTTCCGTGGGATTAGACACTTCAGTATCTGAAAGTCTGGCCCTGGTCCCTGGTCCCACTAGTGAGCACACAGATGCTCCCAAACAGAAAAGATACCATTTTCAAAAGAGATGGCTGGAAGATCAAACGCTTAGAGGAGCTAGAGTTCAACCAGACATGTCCAATGTTCTGATATGTCATCATTCATAATTTACAGGGCTCCATCAATTCTGGTGGATGGTGACTTTCCTGTAGAATTCAGCTCTGTGACTTCACAGCAGATGTGCTAAATCAGGGTGTTTTATCCCTCAGATATAATTAAAATACTCTACAGCCTGGCAAAATCTGTTTATGTGTTAATAGAAGAAATGAGGGCAATGTGAAGGCAATGGCTCCAATGATGTCAGGAGAACCAGGCTGACTTATATGTTTATATAAAATAGGCTATAATGCTCTGTGTAGTCCATGTTTCTACTTTCTCTAAAATTCTCCACATGCAACAAGTCACATATGTTAAACAGCTAGCCTAAAGTCTTATAGTGAAATTAAAATGTAGGAATTTATCTCTTTATGGCTACGGTTAGACACCTAGTCAGTGAGAAAGTAGAGTGTTGCATTCCAGATTCTGATAAAAAATGTCTTGTTTTGGGAATGTTTATATCCAAAAGGCTCATTTAGTCCAGGATATAGATAGCTATGATTTAAACATCAGACTGTGAAATTTCTCCCCAGACTAAATTATACACACACCCCAAAAAGTAGAAGAAAAAAAAAAAAAAAAAAAAAAAACAACCAAAACAGAGCATTGAGTATTAACCTCTGATTTTTATAAGATAGCTTCCAAAAACAGAAAAGGGAAATAAACCCAGTGATGGTGGAAATTCCAATGTCTCAGGTGAAAAAATGCTAATACAGCTTTTGGATATGGTTTTAAGCTTTGCCAAGGAGGAAATGGAAAATTAAGAGGTTCTTGGAAAATGAAGAGGTTTTGACTGAAGATCAAGACACTGACTCAAGAGAGCCTGAAATTCTACAAAGGCTATTGCCAGCTTGCGTCAGTGAGAACAAGTGGAAACAAACCAAAGAAATTTATCAAGTTACATTGGCAGCTGAACCTAAAAGAGAAAGAAAAATGTGTTTATTCTTAAATTTTGTAATTACAATGCCTCAGCAGCTTTTCTCCCTCACTGTGTCCCTGATTCTCAGTTCCCCTAAAATATTTTTATTCTCTTTTTATTTTCTTTCCCATAGTTTTTGCATTATCCAGGGGGTCCAAAAGTCTCTATGTTTTAATTTATGTAACAAAGGGGTTAATATGCCTGATGTTTTCTCTGCTGGGATGCCAAACAGGGTCACCAGATGTGATTCATAAGTTGTTCTTGCATGCTGCTTAGCAAAAGCACAGCTGTGGTTACACACTGCGGGTGGAGGGAAAGGGGAAGAGATCCTGACCCTGTTGGAGTCAATGGGAGTTTTACTATTTACTTCCACGAGGCCAGGATTTCACCCCAAGTATCTACGTGGGTCTTGTTGTTTGTTTTCCTTTGTTCAAAAGAATCCTTACTGTCACCATTGCTAGATTTCGTAGAGATTAGATGTGAATCAATAATGTATTTAATTATTATTATAACCACCAATCTACAATATTAGATGACAAGTAAAACATGACTGAAAGCTTTAACTCATGATGAAACCTTATTTTGTTAGAGAAAATGGGGTTTTCATCCTTTTTTTCCACAAAGTATTTACTTTCCTGAAAAAATATTGGCATCTAAGTGTTAGCATGTGGAGAGAAATATTTTATTCTAGTTTGTCTGCACCCTCCAACCATCCTGTTTTGTTTCACAATTTTACAATGTTTTGAAAAAATAACCTAACTTTTTGATAGGCAGGAGCAAAGATTTAGTTGCCTATCTGCAGAACCTTCACTGAACTTGTTTCTCAGTATCATGTCTGTTTCTGAAGTATGAAAAACTGTAAATTTAACACAATCACAGATTTAACAGAATCTTCTGTTTTATCAGTGTATTCCCTCTAAGTTGATACTAAGTACATTCTTATTAGCTCAAGTAAAAACTGAATTTAGCTAAAACTATGGCTAAAGTAGCTTCAGAAAATATTACTATAACTACATGGGTATAAGAAGAACATAATTTCAGATGAGAATATCAGAGCTAAGGTTATGTTAAGAAAGATCTTACATTTTGCTCAGAAAAGGATCTTTCTTACATCACTTTCCATTGCTTTCCACATATATGTGAACTAATCCCTCAGGCAATCCCTCACCCTCTTGCTACCAGGCAGAAGGAGGGGACCTAAGAGATGGGGGAGACTGGAAACAGGTCCCTGCTCATGGAGGCAGGAAAATCCTCTCCCAACCTCCCTCACCTTTCATGGTGCCCCTTCACAACAGATATGGGGCCCTGGAACTTGTGAATGAAGCAGAGAAGGATGAAGAAAACAAGCCAAATAAGGAGAAAGATGAAGGTCCACCAAGGCCACGTTGCCCTAGACCATGTATTAAAACCAATTCGAAAAAGAACCCCAGAAGGGTCATTGTAGTGGGTGACTCCATTCTGAGGGGTGTCAAAGGCCCAATATGCAGAGCGGACCCGCTTCATAGGAAAGTCTGTTGCCTCCCTGAGGCCTGGGTAAAGGATCTCACAGTAAAACACCCCACTCTAGTGAGACCTAAGGACTACTACCCTCTCTTGGTTTTTCAGGTGGGTGGCGATGATGTTACCAGAAGAAGTCCAAAATCAATGAAGAGAGATTTCAGGGTCTTGGGGAAACTAGTTAAGGGGTTGGGGGCACAAATAATGTTCTCCTCCATCCCTTCAGTTGCAGGGATGGATGAGGAAGATTACAGGAGAACTCATCAGATGAACTTGTGGCTCCGAGACTGGTGTTACTGGCAGGGCTTTGGATTTTTCAATCATGGAAAACACCAGACAGGACACCAGACCTTTTGGCAACAGATGGGATGCACCTGTCCCAGAGGGGGAAAAGGATAGTGGGCAGGAGTTAGCTGGGCTCATTGAGAGAGCTTTAAACTAGATTTGAAGGGGGAAGGGGACAAAACTGGAACTCCCAGATACAAGCCCCAGGAAAGATTATCAGAGTTTGTGGGCTGTTGTGCCAGCGACTCTCACCCTGCCATCTCAGTGGAGGCAAGGGATGGAGACATGCAACACAAGAAAGGTGCAAGGAATATTGATGGATCGATAACCATGGTAATGCCTGTAAAAGCTCGGGCTGGAATTAGGACCCCTAAATGTGAAAAGGTGCTGGGGACATCAGCCCAACTGAAGTGTATCTATACCAATGCACACAGCATGGGTAACAAACAGGAAGAGCTTGAAGCCGTCATGCAACAGGAAAATTATGATGTAGTGGCTATTACAGAAACATGGTGGGATGTCTCCCATGACTGGAGTGCGCCAATTGATGGCTACAAGCTCTTTAGGAGGGATAGACAAGGAGAGGCGGTGGGGTGTCACTGTGTGTTAGGGGCTGTTATGATTGCTTCAAACACAAGTATAGTGAAGACAGGGTAGAGTGTCTTTGTGTTAGAATCAGGGGGAAGGCCAACAGGGCAGATGTTGTAGTGGGAGTCTATTATAGGCCACCCAACCAAGACAAAGAGGTGGGTGAAATATTCTGTAGGCACTTATGAGAAATCTCATGATCGCTTGCCCTTGTTCTTGTGGGAGACTTTAACTTCCCAGATATCTGCTGGAAATTCAACACAGCAGAGCAGAACCAGTCCCAGAGATTCCTGGAATGTGTGGCAGATAACTTCCTGACACAGCTGGTGAGTGAACCAACAACTTCCTGACACAGCTGGTGAGTGAACCAACCAGAGAAGGTGCCCTGCTGGACCTCCTCTTTATGAACAGAGAAGGACTGGTGGATGATGTGGCGGTCGGAGGATGACTAGGGCACAGCGATCATGAAATAATAGAGTTCTCTATTCTTAGAGAGGCCAGGAGAGGGGGCAGCAGAACTGACATCCTGGACTTCCAAAGGCTGACTTTGACTTGTTTAGGTAACTGCTTGACGGAATCCCTTGGGAGATGATCCTGAAGGGTATAGGGGTCCAGGAAGGCTGGACACTCTTTAAGAAGGAAGTGTTAATGGCACAGGAGCAGGCTGTCCCCAGGTGCTGTAATAGAAGCCGGCGGCAGAGAAGACCACCCTGGCTGAACAGGGGGCTTTGGCTGCAACTCAGGGAAAAAAGGAGTTTACAGCCTTTGGAAGAAGGGGCTAGCCACTCACAATGATTACAAAGACACTGTGAGGCTATGTAGGGTGGAAATCAGGAGGTCTAAAGCCCAGCTAGAAATTAATCTGGCTTCAGCAGTCAAAGATAACAAGAAATGTTTCTATAAGTGCTTCAACAGCAAAAGAAAGACCAGGGAGAGCCTCCATCCCCTGCTAGATGCAGGAGGAAACATGGCAATGAGTGATGAGGAAAAGGCTGAGGTGCTTAATGCCTTCCTTGCCTCAGTCTTTAATAACAAGACTAGTTGTACTGATGGAATTCAGCCTCCTCAGCCAGAAGACAGAGATGGGGAGAACGAACCCCCACAATCCAGGAGGAGATAGTCAGTGACCTACTGCATCACATAGACATACACAAGTCTATGGGACCGGATGGGATACACCCGAGGGTGTTGAAGGAGCTGGCTGAGGTGCTCGCCAAGCCACTTTCCATCATTTACCAGCAGTCCTGGCTGACCGGGGAGGTTCCGACAGATTGGAAATTGGCCAATGTGACACCCATCTATAAGAAGGGTCGGAAGGATGATCAGGGAAATTACAGGCCTGTCAGCTTGACTTCAGTGCCCGGGAAGCTGATGGAGCAGCTCATCCTGAGTACCATCACACAACACATGCGGGACAACCAGATGGTCAGGCCCAGTCAGCATGGGTTTATGAAAGGCAGGTCCTGCTTGACAAACCTGATCTCCTTCTACAACAGGGCGACCTGCTTATTGGATGAGGGAAAGGCTGTGGATGTTGTCTACCTTGACTTTAGTAAAGCCTTTGACACCATTTCCCACAGCATTCTCCTGGCAAAACTGGCTGCTCGTGGCTTGGATGGGCACACGCTTTTCTGGGTAAAAAACTGGCTGGATGGCCGGGCCCAAAGAGTTGTGGTGAATGGAGTTAAATCCGGTTGGCGGCCAGTCACGAGTGGTGTCCCCCAGGGCTCGGTTTTGGGGCCACTCCTGTTTAACATCTTTATTGATGATCTAGACGAGGGGATCGAATGCACCCTCAGTAAGTTTGCAGATGACACCAAGTTGGGTGGGAGTGTTAATCTGCTCGAGGGTAGGGAGGCTCTGCAGAGAGATCTAGACAGGCTGGAGCGATGGGCTAAGGCCAGCTGTAGGAGTTTCAATAAGGCCAAATGCCAGGTGCTGCACTTGGGCCACAACAACCCCCAGCAGCGCTACAGGCTTGGGGAGGAGTGGCTGGAGAGCTGCCAGTCAGAGAGGGACCTGGGGGTGTTGATTGACAGGTGGCTGAACATGAGCCAGCAGTGTGCCCAGGTGGCCAAGAAGGCCAATTGCATCCTGGCTTATATCAGAAATAGCGTGGCCAGCAGTGACAGGGAAGTGATCTTACCCCTGTACTTGGCACTGGTGAGGCCGCACCTCGATTCCTGTGTTCAGTTTTGGGCCCCTCACTACAAAAAGGACATTGAATTACTCGAGCGTGTCCAGAGAAGGGCAACGAAGCTGTTGAAGGGTCTGGAGCACATGTCGTACGAGAAGCGGCTGAGGGAACTGGGGTTGTTTAGTCTGGAGAAGAGGAGGCTGAGGGGAGACCTCATCGCCCTCTACAACTATCTGAAAGGAGGTTGCAGAGAGCTGGGGATGAGTCTCTTTAAGCAAGTAATAACCGATAGGACAAGAGATAATGGCCTCAAGTTGTGCCAAGGAAGGTTTAGACTAGATATGAGGAAGCATTTCTTTACAGAATGGGTTGTTAGGTGTTGGAATGGGCTGCCCAGGGAGGTGGTGGAGTCCCCATCCCTAGAGGTGTTTAAGAGTTGGGTTAACATAGCGCTGAGGGATATGGTGTAGTTGACAACGGTCAGTGTTATGTTAATGGTTGGACTGGATGATCTTCAAGGTTTTTTCCAACTTAGATGATTCTGTGAGAAATAATCTATGATGATCATTTTCAGTGGTCTTAGTTCCTCTTACTCTTCTGTCTACAAAACATAAGGCTTTGATACGAGATCATCTAACTCCTCCATGGAAATCTGTGCTCCATGTTCTCTGTAAGTATTGGACAGGCACACACATGATCCTGGAAATGTGATTGCATAGGGACATACTCAGTTTGGCTTACTAATATTCTAATTGAATTCAACTATGAGATGGTTGACTGTAAAGCAGCTAGACATGTTTATCTCCTTTATAGAGCTTGTATAAACTACAGCGACATTTCTTCTGCTTCTGCTGTCTTGGCTTTAACAGGATCAAAGAAGTTTCATTGACAACAAAGACAATTATGACTCAAGAATCAAAATTTCCTATTCAAAAATGGTGGTGGTTAGAGTCTTATGGGAAAAATATAGTTTGTCTTGGAATACTTCCATAAAACAAATGCTAGTACATGTCAATATCTTTTATATATTTACTAATTTACTCACTGTACATGTAACCATCAGTACAATGTTTTCAACTCACAACTTGGTTCTTCTTTCTTTCAAACACACGCAAACATCATCAGCCCTTATATTTGTGTAATACCAACCATAATATTTGCATCCAAGGTTTGATTTGCAAACAGCATTGAAGAAATATGCACGTTTTTATAGGTATTATGTCCACACTAGTATATTAAACATCCATGTAGCTGTTCTGAGACCATACTACTAAACTTTCCAGCCTTTGAAAAAGAAGTGACCAAATGCAAACTCCCTGCTAGTTCCAGACCTTTGCTAAATTCCAGGTTGAACGAAGGAACTGCGTGGGAAAGTGCTTGCTGACCAGGGCCAAAACCATCCAGGGACTGTTCTAGCAATTTAGCAGTGTAGATGTCTGAGTTCCAGTATCCAGGAAGTTCCTTGGCTCTGTTTAATTTCATAATAGAGGTGTAACTGTCATTTGCTTATGTACACGCATCTTTTCTGTGACATAATAGTGTATCAGTTTCAATATTTCAATAATACTCTGCAGCATATTGAACACCAGACTCAATCCAAACAGCCTTTCTTCCCAAACTACACAAAAATTACTTCACAATGACCCAAAATCAAGCCACTACTTAACCAGACAGGACATTTTCAATGTTCTGAAGTTCAATGAATAAAATAATCCTTGGCTCTTACACAGGAGCATTCATCCAAGCATTTCAAGGAACTTTGGAAGCACTAAATAAGGAAAAAGTTTCCTTTGGGAGCAGCTGGAAGACTGTAAAAGGAAAGCAGTTCAAATCATTATAAAAGTTATTAACAAGAAGAACAAAACCTGCTTCCAACAGAACTGTTAGGCTCTGATGTGTTCTATTCTTGTTACTACACTACTTTTGTTTGGAAATAGTTTGCTCTTCCTTCCTTATAATATGTATTTTGCATCATACAGGCAAATGTAATACCATAGTTGTTTTTTTGCACTCTGAAAATTTATTGAATAATTAGGATTGGACAGTGTAAAAGACTTTTAGACACTGTCCATCAGTCTGGTATCTGAGCTCACCATGGAGACTTGGAGTGCAGAAGGAGGAAATACTTCACCGTCCATTTGTCTGGGGTAGATGAATCTATTACAGTGCCCAGAGGAGGGATTTAGAATGGTATTTATATATGTTCTGATGGAAGATTTTATTGCTAAAATGTTTTAATCTAGCTCTGGACACTGTCAGCCTCCAGTTCAATCTGATCTTTTGTGGCAGGAAAGACCACGCTAAGTTCCTGTCCGGGAAGTCTGTTTCCAATGCCTGGTCATTGGCATCAGGGACCGCTTAGATGTGTCATCCCTGCAGGAGTTATTTCCTGGGGCTGGGTGGAGGAGCAGGTAATCTCTGAGGACGGGAGGGAAGGCAACAAGTAAGCAGCAGTGGTGCACTGCATCAGCCCAGGAAGACTCAACTCCGCTCCCAGTGAGGTCATGCCAGTGGATAAGTGGAAGGAGCCTCACCCCAGGCAGCAGAAGCCAGATTTTATTTTCCGTTGAAGCTTTTACCTCACAAATCCATAGCAAGTCATCTCCTCATCAGGAGTTTTTCCAAGAAGAGGACCAGAGGGCTGGTTCTCAGTTTAACAAATGCATGTGTCTGGACAAATCCAGGCACATTTATTCCTGTTTGAGTGGCTTATTTTCCTTTTTTTTCCTCCTGCTGTTCTATAGCAATATCACTGTTATTGTCTCTGTGTGTGCACATGCACATGTTATGTATGAAACCTCTCTTTTGTAGGTGGTGTCTCCCTCTTCAGCAGTTACCCAAAGTCAGCAGCACACAGGCGCTCACTGCACGTTCAGGGTTATCTACACAGCATGATGAGATGCTCCAATCCAGCCTTGAATAAGGCACTTTGGGCGCTGGAGGCAGCATCTGTATTCTGGCCTGACAGACAGACAGAGAGCTTAAATAAATTCCATTAAATGTAATCACATATCACCTATCAAAATTCTCAGTTATTTCATTTCAGGGAATTATGTTCTACTGGCTTTTGACAGCATTTTTTTTTTTCCATTTTGAATGGCTGCATAATGTTGTTTAACACTATTCAAAAGGCAACTGTTTTTTACCTTTCAAATGGCAGAATTCAATAGGGTGAAGCAAGTTCTACCAGTGCAGGTTATAACCAACTCAAAAATTTTACTGGTTTGGACACTTGCTTAAAAAAATTTTATAAAAGGCTCTTTATAATTAACAGTATATTATTAATGACAAATTAAAAAGGAAAAACATAACAAAAATTTGGTCTATGATTTCAAGTTTCATTTGGCTTTCACCAGAAAGTATATTCTGTTCTGATCCTCCTTTTGTCCTATTTTTGCCAGCTATTACTCCTTCAAATATATGACATTGTTGATAAGTCTTAAAGTAAAGATTATGGAGTGATTTCCATTTTGATCTCCTAGATTTACTTGTTTGTACAATTCTAGAAGCTACTTATTACAGAATTAATTTCCCAGGTTTGTTTTGTACCTGAACATTACAATAGTTTATAAGCAACTGTCCAGCCATCTTTTGTAAGATAAGAATAAAACAGATGAACTTTACAATGAGTATTGCAACACACAAAGTGGAGCACTGCCAGCAACTAGTTAGGTATCAAGTTTCACATAGCAAAGAACTAAACAGTGGAAGTTTTGAACACAGGGCACTGTGAAGGCCAGAGATTAATAAGGAGATAAAGGACTAAGACAATCTCTCAGAAAATCCATTCCTTGGGTAATCACCAGCTGACAGGATCTAGACTGGATCAATTCATAATCACTTCCCCTACGGATTTGCTAGTGGCTACTGTCAGCATCGGTATACTTTTGATTTAAAGGATTCCTTGGGGACTGAAGTGTTAAATTTGGCATGAAAATAGCCATCATTTGGTAACATGCCTATATAAGATAACTTCCAAGGCTAAAAATAGATGCTCTGGAGAGAGTAATTATGAAATACGATGAATAAGGGCAGGGTAATGGAAGATATAAATTCTAGAAGCAGATTTCAAATGTTGTAAGTGAGGGACAAGGTTTAAGAGGATAAAGTTTTATAGCAACCAACAAGTCTTTAAATGGCCTAAATACTTATGAATCATTTAAAGTCACTGTGGCCAAGCATGAGGGTTCATTTTTAGGCTCTGAAACATCTTTGTCCATAATTTTGTATGGCCTTTCCTAATCTATAATCACATTTGTGTATGTGCTCAGTACTATGCTTTTCCCACTACGCACTTCAAGAAGCCCTGTCTATATCAATCCACGTCTCACAAACTAATCTGGGCACACTCAGGTTAAAAAGAGAATATGGAGTGAGGCCTACCAAGGCAATTAATTGTTGTTAGGTGGTGTGAAAACCCACAGCACTCTTCTAGGAGGACCAAGGATTCCCCTTCAATTCCCAGTGACCATGTGTGGGGTTTGCCCCATAGGACTCCCCAGGAGTGGCAGGAGATATTAATGTGCCCGGGGTAAGACAGAAGTGTTCATGGATGGCGTTTTGAGGGGGCTACCATCAGAGATGCTGCAAAAGGAAAGGACAGATGTTTGTACTGCTGTGCCTCATTTTCCACCCTGTCCCACCAGTTCATTTAACCTGAGTGGCCTCACCAAAGGGTTTCCAAATCTAGTCTGTGATTGCCACTCTCTGAAGTTGACCTCTGCTCACTTAAGGAATCCTGTCATCTCTACCAATCTTCAAATGCAGAAAGGACAGCAAGTTTCCATAAAATAACAAGGTCAACCTCAAATGAGTGTACTGATGGAGGAAAAATTAGGATTTAAATTAGAAGATAAAACGAAAAGTATCTGCTAATAGCTGCCAAAAGAAAACGCACACCTTTCATGTGATGCTTCATTGTTTGTGGTGTTAAAAGTGAGATACTCATTCTGGTTCGGCACTCAGGCAGAAGGTTATATGTGATAAATCAATGCCAAATGGGTGATCACACAGCATGTACCTAAAATATTCCCAGTTATCACTGTCAACTATTACTGTCTTTTACCTTGGGGAGGGGGAGAATAGTCTTAGACTTCATTATTCTTTTTTTATTTCATTTGTCTAGTAGATGCTGTATTTTCTCATCTTGTGGAAATTTTAGTTCTTACTAATCCTATCAATTATAAAAGTGATATGAAAGTGGATCAACATATAACTACTTAAGTTATGCCAAAAAGAGCAGTGGAGAATAGGAGCAAAAATGTTAATTTTCATTCACCCAAAGTTACACAATCAATACCTGACCTCTACCACATGCAATACACATAGGAACTCATCATAGTCTAGGTATACAGTTTAAATCTGAATGGAAAAAGTTCCTTGACCTCAGAAACCTTTGAATAATTAAAAAAATGTTCCCAGTCTATTTTAAAAATATTGTATAAAAATGTAATTATCTTTTTTTTTCTGTGAAAACATAAAAAAGCCTATCTAATCACATAACAATATCATTCAACTTCAGGCAGGTATGTGAACATAAGTATTTTTGAATGTAAAAGTCTTGCATTCGAGTCACTACTTTTATCTAGTTTTTGGTGCATTGCTCTCAGTGACTCTTGCTGGAGCTTTTTCCACTTAAAAGAAAACTAAATAACCCCTGCATCGGAGAACTGAACCTTGCTTTGTACCTTCCTATGTGAGTACAATTTGGTTATTTTTCAACAGCTGGTGAGTGTCTGATCTTGACACAAACATAATCAAAACTGAAAACATTTCAAAGTTTGTTTGTTTTCCCTCTCCTTTTCTTTTTAGAGAGACAAAAATTTATTTAAAGAGTATTTTTAAAATAGTCCCAGCAAATTCTAACCAACATGGTTCTTGCAATGAACACATATATTTTAGTGAAGCTGAACCACAGTTACTGATGGAAAAGGCAATATCAATAAATTAATGGGTCTTGCAAATAATGCAATTGTTAAAAGAAATAATCTCCCAAGAATACTGGGTAAAATGGAAAAAATACTAATAACTAAGAAATAGTAGGGAGGAGGAGGAGGAGGGCATGGTGACCTACATGAAACTAAGGAAACGTTTGCTATGCGTATGAAATAAGGTGAGAAAAAAAGTAAGGAGTTTCCTACTTACGTCTTAAGTGAATGCAATAATATAGTATTGCAACAAGGAGGCTGAGAACTTCATTTTCACTTCAGGTATAGAAGAGAGTTACTTTGGAGTGTTATTATTTCCAAATCTCTCAGGAGGACTGTGGCAGACATGACTGGGCCCACAATCTTGAATGCCATTATTTGAATCTGTCTTTTCTGTGTCACACTAGTTTGAGTGTATATAGTATATTACCTTTAATTAATTGAGTGTTTATGTGTTAAAAAGTTATTCACTTGTGCACAGAGTGATTTGCCGGGATTTATGATGGGAACATTTTATAACAGCAGCATGTGTTTCCCTACAATTTGTATAGGTTCATTCATTATAATTTTTCCTGATGTTTTGCCTACCATATTATTAACTTCCCCAAAGCAATGAAATAGCAGCTTGTCTTCTCACAGCAGAGAAACGAGAGGAATAATTATGAATGTGGAAATCCCAGTGAAAACATGCTTCTATTGAAAGGGCCTAGTGGTCCAAATAGAAGCCTGCTGGATTTATGAAGTCTATAAAAAAAGCAAACATACAGAAAAACAGATGCTTTTTTTCTTCCAAAAATCTTGGAAGTCCTACACTTAGGAAAAAAGGGGGGGTGGGGGAGGAGGAGAGAATGTTACATTTATGCCACTATTAACAAAAATTTATATTTTACTATAGGTTATGGAGTCTGAATAAATCATCAAAGTTTCAAGTCCTTGCCATGCATAACTATTTAATCATTTGAAAGTGTTCTTTTCAAAATGTAAGAGTTTGTGAGCATAGTGTTTGATTTGTTACTCCTTCAGTAGCAAAATCACCTTTGCTTCAAAGGGTTAGCTCTTTAGGACTCTTTGCATGTAAGAATTTACAATAATGGGAAAATGAATAGCATTCACTGACGGTGGTAGGGGAATTTTTTTCCAGGCTGTCAGTGAGGAAGTAGGGGAAAAGCCTGTGAAATCAATTCCAGAAAATGTTGTGGATCACTGGTTATTTTACAAAGATCCAAAGCTGACAGGACCACCATAGTCATTTGTGTTTATTGTTCAAGAGGGTGCTTTTTTGGACCATCCCTAGCAGAACCAACCTCATTTAAGCAAAAAGAAAAGGGGGGTCAGGAGGACCAAAAAGGAAGCGGGAGGCAGTGTAAGCAATGAGCCTGCTCCAAGCCCTGCTCTAGGATAGCCTTCCCCACCACTGCCCTGGCCCTACCTCTCTCTTAGGCACTTGGTATTATTACATGTGCACTCTTCATTGTTATTTCTCACAACAACCCAGTCTGCTTCTGCACTCTGTCGTCCGGGTGGCCACTCATAAAAAAATGTGATTTACATTCTTGTTTCACTCTTGCCACCTTTTCACTTCCTGTTGTTTCTGCAGCCATGCTTTGCTTGCCTTTTCTGTTCTTTTAATTTGAAAACCAAATTTATGTACATTTTATGGTTTTTATTATTATTACATGTTTAGGCATGCAGCAGCAGAGGAAAAAATAGACTACTGTCCTCAGAATTGTCCTAGATTTCTTTTAAAATTAATGTATATATAAAAAATTCTTCAAAATAATTTTAAAAAAACCCTGAATTTGCTGAAAGTGGTAAAGTAATTTCAAAATACAAGCAAAGAATTTTATCTCAGCTGCTTCTCATCACATCTCAAAAATTTTCACACCTAAAAATAATTACATCAAGAACATTATTACACTTAGGCTACAACAGCATCCATTACAACGGGTTGAAACTCCTTTCAACGTCATTGAAAAGCTGAGCAAAACCAAAATACAAGAAGCTAAAGATTGGAGGGGCCACATGGTGACAGTGGCTTTCACAGATGAAGTCATGGAGGTTGAAAGCACGTGCTCACCTTTTGCTAGGATCTAACCTTAAACAACCAAACTCAAGTGCTTTGAAAGAGTTAAGACAATTTACCCCTACTGAGGAGCTGCCCTTGTGAACATAAATCCATGCTACCGCAGAATAAAAGGGTCATTTTGTGCTAATTCAGTTCCACTCAGCAGCAAAGGCTGAGCAGAAAGATTTGTCATCAAGTAGAAGCCCTCTGACTAGCCATACATTTTTTGCAGCAAATCTCACAGATTCTCATAAAGAGAGGTCCATCCTGAGTTCTCACTGGAGACTAGAAGTAGCCTTTAGCTTTTGTAGAAACAGCCAGCAGCTATGGCTGTTTGTTCTTTATTCCCTTAAATTCAGATTATGTTTTCTGTATTAGGGGTAAGGAAAGTGATTAACTGGAAGAACGTATGAACAAGAGAATAGATTCAGAGTTCAAGTATGCACCCAAAATTTGACTGTTCCCCTGAAATTTATCTAAATTTATCTGATTTTTATCCAGAGCTATAGAATGATACATCATGCCCACAATCTTCCAACAGGTAGAGCAATCCTCTTCTGTTCCCCACTCCCCAGAGGCAGTCTGCTCTCTTACCTTAACACTTCTTTTTAAGGGGTAAACAGGTCCAACACCATCAGTCTTCCAGCCACACACCTTTTAACTGCACTGGGCTTTTCCCCTAACCTCAATACCAGCAGAAAGGGAGAGCACTGCCTGCAGCCCCAAGTGTCTGACAAGATTCAAAAAGGTGCTGATGCCAGATCTGCTCCACAAGTACCATACAAATGTTTCAGTATTCTGACTTCACTATTACTCTGCAAGATGATGAAAAAGTATAAGTCTATTTCAGTACACAACATTGACCAACTTTACCATAGGAGCCATGCCATGAGCTCAGGGCTGGCAGACAGCAACTTCTGCCTTCTCATCCCCATTCTGCCACTGATGTGCAGAATGCCATTGGAGTAGTAAATTAAACCCCCTCTGCCTCATATTCCCCAGCTGTAAGATAGAGTTCCTTATTTCTCACAACTGTTTTGAGAATTAGTTACTTCTGTAGGAGGGAAGGGAGAATTATATAGGTGATAACAGTTACTCCTTTCTAATAGGAAGAACTGGAGAAAAGTGCTACAAATCCAGGAATAGCAAACTTAAAATATTTTTAGTGTATCGATAACAATAATAACATTTGCATGACTTAAAAAACATCAAGGTAAATAAAAGATATTTTGTAATCTGGTCTCATGCTTATTTTGTCAAATAGTGACTGTAAAGATTCTTGATTAAACCTGTATCATAAGTTACTAAAATGAAGTAATTAAAATCACTCCCACGCAGCATGGCTAATATAATGACTATATTCATTTGCATTATATCAAATGTTTTGGTGGACATTTTCTTCTACTTTATTTGAGATGCAGAGAGACCATAAAGAAATAGAGGTAAAAAAAAAAGAATCAACATTATAACAGTCTTTCTGTGGAAACTAAGGCAAGGGAAGACAAAGAGATTTAAATGTGCTCACACAGAGAACATAACAGAGTTTTAAATCAAGCTCAGCTTTCCCTACCTCCTGCCCAACCTTCTTAGCTCCAGAACAACCTTGGTACAAAATGTTGGTACTGCTAAACTAGTAGGTTTAAGCTTTAGCTAGTGCATTTGTGTTATGTTACACTTCTGCAAAACAGTGAGTGTCATTTAAAGGACTTTCTGCAAGTCAAGGTACGGCAAGTACATACACTTACATCCATAAGCCAGGGAACAAGGGCTCTCACTCATGGTTAATGGCTCTAGTCATTGGGCTGCAGGGCAGAGAAAAGTAAGGGAAGTCTTCACAAGGATGCTAAAAGATTTATAAAATCATGTAGTAAAGAAAGGAAAAACATTCAGAATCTCTCCATGGAGAAAAAGAAAAAAAGAAAAATAAGCAGAAGTAGCAAGTTCAGTGGCTATCGGGACTAAAATGAACTTTTTCTTCTCTGCTTTGAAAAACCTTCAAATACAACAAATATTCCTCAGACTGAAACCTCTTTGATTTTAAATGTTTCCCAGTGTCTTTCTTAAGTGTTTTGTTTTAAATGATGAAGTCTTAATAAATAGTGGACACATAATAAGGTTCTGTGGGATTTGGACTTTATCCCACAAGTGAGAGGAAGACCTCATAACTCAAAGAGTGATGAAGCCACAAGAGAGTTATGAAGGTTTTTCCACACTAGTGGGATTAATTCCATATTCCACAGATGCCCATTATATAGAGGTTCTCTGTTTATACTGTAAGGAGGTAAAAAGCTTTTTTTTTTTTTTTTTTATTAGATTAAAATGTCAGACTTGAATATAAATGTCTTAGTCAGAAGACTAAAGAACAGCTGCTTTGTGGTGTCACAAAACATCCTGAAAACAGTGGCTGAGTTAGTGGAGAGACATGCATTGAAAGCATTTTGTGTAGCAAGCAAAGCATCACTACAGATCACTTGCTCCCTGTAGCAGTGTTCTCACTTTTTGCAATAGGGAAAGGAGCCATTATCTTTTGAAGAAGATCCGTGAATTAGCTTTCTTCATCACTTCCAGCATTCAAGACATACAACAGGCCCTGTTTCTACTCCTCTCATGCTTCACTACTGACAAAGGAAAAGGTGAACTCATAGAAAAATAAGCTGTCCTACTTAGAAACAAAAAGAACCTCCAGTCCAAACCTCTGCAACCCTAGAAGACTCAGCTACCCATGTCCCAGCAACAAGGAATTTATTCCATATGAACCAGTAATTCATTTGCTCAGCAAAACCCCCAAAGACTGCCTGCTCTTATGTTAGACTATTGCTTTGTTGTTATATGCTGTTATTTATACCTGGCAATTCTCCTCTCTGTCCTTACACCTTTCAAGACTGGATATAACCCTCAGCATAAGACAACATCAAACTCGCATATTTCTGTATTCGTGGAGCTATTTGTCTTTTAATAAAACGCCGCTTATCTTCAGAACAGGAAGTGTTCAAAATACAAATTTTTAAAATGGATTTGGGCTTTAATCTTAAGACCATAAACTTTCCTTAAGAGACCGAGTTCTCTGCGATACTAAGTTGTAAATTAAACCCCAGATCATTCACTATTATTTAATAATCCTCTATATTTATCATGATATATGACAAGACATTTTGGTTTTGTGGGGCATAAGCATTCAAATTATTTTCTGAACATATATATATTTACAGATATACATTGCAATGTGTAAGACCTGCAGCAATGGTTCTCTGGACTTCATTCAGCATGGAGCAAGCTGTCTGCAAACACTGCATCATTCTGCCCAGCTTTTAAATACCTGGGAAAATCTTTCCTCATTTCTTAAACCCAATTGCTGCTTATGGGTTCAACTGAAACTTGCAGCTTGAAATATCCAAATAAGTGGGCCATGCCTGAATTTCAAAACCCAAGCAGCTATTTCAGGATGAATTCTTGTCATAACCACAGAGCACAGACCTGCAATGAAGACCAGAGTATCAAAACGCTGCCATCTGGCACAGGGCAGCAGAAATCCAGATCATCCTGCTGGTTAGTATTGATAGTGCTGGGCAGCTGTGAGAACACACCCTTCTTTAATACTCTGACTGATGCTCCTTTCAGAGGAGCAGGGACCTCCGCCTGCTGAGGTACCCAAGCTGTGGTCAGGTTCCTGTCGCTCCACAGAGAACTGGTGAGCCACACGGGGCTGGCTCCTTCCCTGCTGTGAAAAAAAAAACAGAAGAGCTGAAAGGGAGTAAACAAAGTCAAGAGAACAAGCTGATGGCTTTTCAAAAGGGGAACATGATTCTGTCTGGGTAAAATCACACTCAATTTGCTAACATTGTGCATAAACACAGTTCCTGCCATGGCCACAACTGTGTAGGAGGCAGTGTTCACAACAGCATCTCCTCTGCACGGGCTATGACCATTAAGACAGTCTTTGTGATATGTACTATCTCATTAAGAACAGATTGGAAACCCCCATGCTATGTTGAGACCTGCAACACCCACGCCAAGAGGACAAGAAACCTGAAAAATATCTGGCCCTTCCTGTGATGCCAGCTGAGGTTGCAGCTCAGTCTAGATCTGCCTTAACCACAAGTTTGTAAATCTGAGGTTCTGTTCTGGGTAGGATGCAAGGAAAAGTTCCCTTTAAAAGTCCTTTTACCTTCTGCTTCTGATGGATCGGTATTTTGAGGTCAAGTATTTTTAAGTATTTATTTTTAGTGCTTTAGCATATCTGCTTGCCTACTTAAAATAGCTTAAGAAGTATTTTGGGCACAAAAACACAAACACTCACATCTTTAATGAAGCTCTGGAGTTACCTCCCTATCAATCACAGCAGTGTGGAGAGGTGCTACAAGTTCACTGATAGGTTTCTTACAGTGTTCTAATACTCTCCATGTCAGAAAGAAGAAAGGAAAAAATAGCAGAGTTTGAAAGTGAGACAAAGAAAAGAAAACAGTTACGATGGTTCATGGACTAGAACATTAACAAATTCCTTCTGTTTCTCTCTAAACATTTTATCTCTACTTTTAAGACTAAGTTTTGCTATTCTGTCTCAAGGAAGCTAACACTGAGATTAGTCTGAGAAGGCATCCTTAACAGATACAGCAGATCTACAGTGCAATGGAGGAAACAGAGTAGGAACTAAATTGGAAATTAGAAATTAGATTGTGTTCTATCAAATATATTCTATAAATCACCTTCTACACTCTAGACCCAGTGTTTTCTGGCATACATTTTTTATATGAGGGTAATTCCACAGACTTCCTTATGGAGTTGTTCCATATTTATACTAACTCTGTGCAAGCCTCTACTAATATGTCTTCATTTTTTCCTAGTGGGAGGCGACAGGGAGTGGAAAGTTAGGTGCAAAGAGATCCACCACAATGAAATCATCCCTTCCCAACATGGAAAGATTTCTACACCTAACTCATGCTGATCCCATCCATTTTATCCCACACAGAATCATACTACTTGCTGTATACCCTGGGAGTAGTTGGCAGTTGGGATCTGGATGGATGGCTCATTGAGTTAGCCATGCTGGGCACAAGGGCTCAGGAAGAATGAACTGTGATCAGCAGCAGCCTGTGGCATATCCTAGGGAGAGAAGGAATGGAGAATAAGGCATGCCACCTTTTCTTAAATAATTCAGGAACTATCTCCTGCTTTTCAACAGGATGATTCAGAGCTGTAATTCAGAGAGGGTGCAATGTGGTTCTTTTGCTATCTAAAACACTCCTGTCAGTGTTGGGGAAAAAAAAACATCATGACCCTTTTCTAAAATCTCCTTTACCTTAATGGCACTTTGCCTCCACAAAGAAGCAGCGAGGAGGGTGCAGGAAGATGACATCCTGTAGGCTGCAGTATCCTCCCCTTGATCAATATATGTGCTCTGCTGGGGGTATGACTTCAATTCTTTCCTTGAAACATGAATCAAATGAGGCCACAGCAAATATATTTCCCTGTCAAACATTTCACTTCCTGGAGACAGTTAAGAAATAATGTGACATACTGTGCACAGTTTATTCTTGCTTTTGGGCCAGCAAATTGCTGTACTGTTTTCCAGACCCTTAAACTTGGTTTGCATTTGCTGAAAGAAGCATTGCAGACACATTGGCTGCGAGTCCAGTAGGATTTCCAGCACACTGACTGATACTAAGCTTTCAGATGAGGAACTGAAAAATCATTTAACCAAATTCAGGCCAGAGGTGCATGTGTTCCTCTTTGCTTAAGATCTTGAAAGAGCAGACCAGGGAGTTTCTTTCATGTCATCATACTTGCTGTATCATCCATTCTACCTTTTAACAAAAATCACAACTGCTACTGTTGGCTGGCTTATGCATACAGAAAATGGAGACGCAGAGAACACGCTTTTTCTGCCTGTTTGTTGTCTTACCTGTGTAGGTGAGAAAACTGAGGCACCAAGCAGTATGTCTGGCTCACAATGACAATGGTAATAAATAGCAGAGCCAGGAGTAGACCATGCTCTACAGACAACTGATGGGACTTAACTCTTCATTCACTGAAGGAAATGAAAGCTAAATTTAACTGTATTAATTTTATCCTAGGTCTCCCTTTGGTGTAGAAGGGGAGAAAAAGATGCTGCAGAGCCACTAGTGATTTTCCTGCTTTTTGAGACAGATCAGAGATCATCACCCACCTGGTAACAGTTTAAAGCAGCTTTTCTTCTACCAGCAGCCTTCAACCATCCATAGAACCAACACAGCAGAGCAACCTGACCAAATAACCATGACAAAGTTGTTGAGTGGCTGTTGGACACTCAGTCAGGGTTACCTGAATGTTGCAATGATCAAAAGCAGGTCCTCAGTGCATAAGAAGGAAGCAGGGCTTCTCAACAGTAGCAGGCAATTAGCCCTGGAAAACAGTCCCCCAGGACTGCATCTGACTGCTGTTCTGCACCTGCAGGGTTGAAGAACAGCATGAAATCTGGGCATCGCTATGTAGCTTTGGGAAACACCTCTGATACCCTGCTAATAATAGGATAATGCTTTTCATCTCTGCAACACTGCTCATTTTAAAAACCTTGATTAGTTAAGCATCATTAGGCTGCACTACTCCAAGTTTTTCAGAAACCAGGAAAATCTGGCAGGTAAGTCCTCTCCTCATTGCCTCACCCACACTCCTACAAGCAGCAGTTCCTGAAGAAGAGGCCACAGAAATAGGTAATTCAGGTAGTCTCTAAATGTTGTACGAAGCAGCCTCCTGTCTGAAGTAAGCTGGGATCATTTTAGGGCATACTGCTAGCATGACAGCATTAGAGAAATGCTGAGATATTTGTATTAATGTGACTTTAATTATTCTCTTTTATAATAGGTGTAACCTCCTCTTTTGAGTTCTGTGGTACTAATGTATATCAAAATTAGCAGAATACACAGTTTTGCAGTGTAGAGGTACTACAGCACTACAATAGAAGACAAAATAGAGAGTTCAGAGGTAAAGTAAAAATTGAGTATTCTACTTTTCTGTGACATCCATGCATTGACAACAAAGACTGATGTACAACAATCCAAGAACCATTTGGTCTGGTCTCAGTGTTTTGAGAAGCATCTCCAGCTTGGCAATACTGGTTACTCGCATTCCCTTGTACATGTAGATATATATGTATAATTTTTGCCTTAAAAGCACGTAATTAAAAAAAAGAAAACAGACATAAAGAACAAAACTCCATAGAAGGCAGTGAAAATATTACTACTTATACCAGCGCTGAGGTGGTTCAGTGACACTGAAGATCTTCAAGAACTCTGCAAACAGCTTCTCTCTCCTTCAGTCAACAGTTTGAATGTGTAACTAGGTCAGACACACTGTAGCAAGGGAAATCTCTTTTTGGTATTGGTAATGCCAAAACAAATTTTCCAACACAGATATACCAACATGCTTCAGACTTCACCTGGGGAGGAGAAGAAGATGTAATTTGGTCTCTACAGTGGTGCAGCCCTCATCATCTTTGCAAAGACTACTTGCAGTGCCAGCTGTGGTAGTGGTGGTATTTGTGATGTGGAAAACTGCTTGCCACAAGAAGCTATCACACTGCTGGCATTTCCCCTTCTCTATCTTCCTGAAGTGCTGAGGAGAGAAGTCAGAGGCATTTGGGATAAGAAACTGCCTGTTTGGCTACCTTGCTTCTCTGTGTTTGACTATTTTTTTCCCCCCACTCTACTTAGTGTTTCTTTCCGCTTGCAAGTGTTTTCACAGAGATGTCCCTAGGTATTCATCTGCCTTCAGCTGGTAGCTGTCTGGTTGGAGGAAAAAATAAACTAGCATACACTTTTCTGAATCAATGTTGTAGCTGTCATATTGCTAATGTTGACTTCCTTGTTGTTTTTGGTGGTAGTACCACAGACTGCCTTAGAAGAATCTCTTCATTGCCTGAAAATACATAGCTTGATTCCTCTCGAAGTGCTTCTTAAAAGTTATCCTGTCTTCAGATTTCTCACTTTAGTTCCATATCTTTGACTGTTTCCCTCTCTTTCAGGGACCACGAGCATTATCAGATTTTAATTCATTGGTGATCTAGCAGTGACAAAAAATGCCACTCACCCTGAATCAACATTTTGCTAGGTATGCTAAACATAGATAGATGTTGTCCCTGTCCTAAAGGACATTGTAATCTAAAGCATCAAGAGTGGCTTTGTATTTTTCTTTCTTTGTTTTTTCTACATGAACCACAAACTTCTGTTACTGAATTAGGCCTCTTCAAAAGGTACAGCTCAAAAGCTGAAGGAAACAGTGGTACAATCACAAGAAGAGATATTTTTCACATTTATCGATGTTATAATATGGACTCATAAGCTGTTGGAACAAATAGGAAAGAGAAACAGATTATTTTGTGTGATGTATCCAAATAAATTATAGCTAAAATTATTTTAAAGTCTTTCTCCAGTTCCTAGATGTCTGAAGATTATTATTGATCATTATTATTGATTATTATTTCCTTGAACTGATGCAGATATCAGATTCTATAGTTTAAAATTCTTAGCCGTCCAGGAAAATACCGTTGCTTGCCCAGCAGAAGTATATGTATCTTCAGGTCTAACACACAAATAACATATCTGTATGGTTTGTAGGAATATAATAAATTGATAGACGCATATATACACGTTTAATGTCTTCAGATAGACCGTTCCATAACAGCCTTATCTTTTAATCCTAAACTCCTACCTCTGGTTGAATGAATTTTGGCATTCCTAAATTATGATTCACTAACTACTGATGTAAGAGTAGCAATGGGAAGTTCAGAAAGCCTATGAGGTATAAACCGTGCCAGTAATGGAACAGTGCTCCTGACATCTCTACAATATAATGGGTAAGTACACATAAAACCAAATTAACCTGTTAGTATTTTCATGAGCAGAAAAGGATTTAATTAAGGAAGTCAAGATTCCCTTCCAGTTCTTACTTCCAATAAATACGTTCAGACTTTGATCTTTGACCTTTATTCGTAAAATTAATTCTACATCATATTTCTACATATAGCTCTCTAAGGAGAATCAAGTTTACACTTCCCTCCCAATCCAAACCATAACAGCACTTAATTAGGTGATAATTTATGTAGTACTTAGCATGAACTTTTGACACTCGTTGAAGTAGGCAGCATGAGTGTACATATGTTATCACCTGACTACATCAAGCAACAGAGCCTATGCACCGGTCAGGTATCTTGGGCTTTATAAGGTATCAAGTAACATTTATAACCCTGTAGTACCCAAATTTCTAATAGGTTGAACCTGTCTCTAGTGTACATTAATATATAGGCCTGTGTGTACTTAAAGCACTGATTGTAAGAACTTCAAAACAACTAGCAAATAAGGGAAACAGATGTCAAGACAACCTGCAATGAGGCTGTCCAAAACTTTGTCACTCCTCTCAGTTTTAAGGAAAGTGCACAGTTGACAAACGTTTCATTTTTGCCCACCCAATATGATTAAAAATGTGGAATTGAGCTATTTTCCTCGCAAAGTTAAAACCTGAGTAATCATAACCATATTAATCTGAGCTGTTAATAAAAGTGTACAGAATGTTTTTATACAAGGTTTTTTTCCCCTACCCATAGAGCCGTACTTCACTGTTTGTTAGGCTGAACAGCAATTTTTTGATAGAGCTGCTATCTTTTCTAAATGGTCAGATGACTTTGACCACAGTTAGCTCATTTTGGTTTGGGCAGTCTAAGCCTGACTCTCAAATTGCACAAGATTTGATAAGAGAATAGACATCAATTCATAAATTGTCTTTGTTGAGCAGCTGTAATAAACAACATGTGATATTACATCCCTAGTTTGGAAACAAAGATGCTCAGTTACCTTGAACATGTCTAGAGAAGATTTGCGCATCCATTGTACTATGTGCTTATCAATCTTTCTCACAGATGATGGAAACAATACTGTCATGAATGTGTTTTCAATCACCCTATCTCCTGAACTACTCTGAACACTATTTTTTCAGAGAGCTGCAGCAAGTTTATAACAGAAGTCCGGCCTTCTGATCGCCAGGATAGAAACACCTCTAGATAATCAGAAAAGCAGGAAATGTAAGCATGCAAGATGTTTTTAAAAAATATGCTTATTTCTAAAACCCTTTTTTCTACTTCTTCTCTCTACCTCATAGCAAGTGATATCTCACACAGTGCTGTGAAAATCAGATCTTACAGAACCTGCTCAGTATATTATGCAAGCATGTTTCATGAGGAGTTAAAATTAAACTAACAACTGCTGAATAAATATATTCTACTTTGCTTTACGTTTATTTATTAGGTTTCTTACACAATTTCTATATTCTTATTTACTCTTATTAATAGTCCAAATACTGCTTATGAGAAAAATAGAAACATTGTAATCTTTTGCCCTGTTTATTATGAATTCTAGAAATTTCCTTAAAGTTCCAAGGAAATAAAATATCCGCTCTACTTCCTGTGTTCTGCTGAATTGTACCAGAACAGCCACAGTCTGGTTACTGTTTTGTTGATATTGCTTGTTTCACACACACATAGGTCAGCCTCTATAAAGCTATTGCCATCATGAAAAAGTCTGAAATATAGTGACAAAAAATGAAACCAAGTTATTTAGAGAGTCCAATTACTGTGAACACATCTTTTATGAAATAGCTTTAGGTGTGGTTAAACCAGCAGCACTCCTCTAGTAGAATACTAAATGTGTGAAAGGCCTACATACTGCTTGTAAGTCATAAATAGTAAATCATTCCATTTTATAGTCAAAAATATTAATTTAATTGTAGTCTAAAATTTTTTAATATTCTTTCCTAGCCATTTGTTTACAGGTAAGCTACTGCTTCTCCCTGTAGTGTTTTAAAGCATATGATACTCAATCACCTGTATTTTTGGGAGTTTAAACCAAAACTGGGTCCAAATGCAAATTGATTACGTTAATGCAAATTGTAACACTGAACAAGTTTTCTTCGTTAACCAACAGAGCTGCTGATTATGAAAAAACTAAGCTCATTAGTCATTTTAACAAAGGCAAGAAACACTTAATGAGTTTGCTGATTTTTGTCACAAGTGAAATGTTTCATAATAAGTCATCAGTTTTTGAATAATGAAAACTATGAAGTACAAAAGTGAAACTTCTGTTTCCATGTATGGACTTCACTGATTTGCTTTACACCAACTAAAGGAGCAGAATGAATGGGAAATAACCTTGAACATGGAGAGGTCTTGACTAACAGACACATGATACTTATTCTGAAATTCCTGAAACTCCTTCTCTGCTCCAGACCATCCCTAGCAGAGTCTGGTTCTCCATCACCTTGCAGCCAGCACAGTCTTTCACAGCTATACAGAATCATGCCATACTGTTTTGACACCAAAATAGACCTTTGTTCTGCAAGAGTAATTTTAAAATATGTAGAGCATTAGTTAATTAATCTCAGCATGTGTCCTTGGGCAAGTCATTAATCCCTCTTGCTGTATCCTCTTCTTTACAACTCACAAATTATAGAGAGAACTAGCAAATTAGAGCTGTAGCACACCACTGAGTCACTGTCAAGTCACCTCCCAGCCCAGTTTCGTTTAGTCCATTTAGTTACTAGACAAAAGGCAAAAGGGCAATGCAACTCCTGAAACAATGCAAGGCAGAGCAGACATTCCCTGGCTATTTTAAAGAGTTATTCTTGAAGCTGATTCTAATTCTGTACAGTATCTGTGAATAGGGGAAGACAGAGGCTCAACTTTTTTCACCAGCTATCAGAGTAGTCAGCATCTCTTTACCATACAGGCAAGACAAGTTGGGCTTATTCCTGGGTCTAGACACAGAGTCTGAACCTTAAACTGGATTCCACCATAACAAAAAAAACCAACAACAACCACAGCTACTGTGAAGAACATTGAGAAGCAATGTGTCGTTTATATTCTGTCTACGATTTAGCATATGACCACAAAGCATATCATTCCAGGGGACCCAATTCAGAGTAAAATGTTTGAGCTTCTGCACTGCAGAACTTTATACATGGCCAGGGAAAACAAGGAGCAACAACTTTCCACAGTGTTTAGCTGCTTTGCTTGTGCTTCCATGATACAGAGGCCAAACATACAGTAATTTTAACTGAATCAAGTCCAAGACTTGTCTAAGTGTATCCACTGAAAATGAAACCGACCTTGGGGAGAAAGAAGAAATGGCAGGGCAGTGAAAACATCTTATGCCTTAAGGAAAAGCATAGAGAAAGTAGCAGCAACTCATGCCTGCTCTCAAAATAATAACTAGGGCTATTATTTACTGGACAGAAAAGACCTTTTTCCTTGCACAGTAACTCTTTGGTGCCAGCAAAGGCAGACAAGGTAACTGAATAAGTATTATGAGAGAAAACAGGAGTGAGTGTTCAGGAGGATGCTGGTAGGACAGGAAGCAAGAGTGAGAGATTCTCTTGCCCCTCCTGAAATGGAAAGGATGATCTATCATAGGCAACTAAAGGAGAAAAACAGTATATGTCAGCAGAGAGCAAACTGCAGAACTTCTGGCAATAGAAGGAATATTGAATCAATAATTATACTAATGACTTTATTTTAGCTTCTAAAGTTATCCTTGGTATCCTACTAACATCATTTATATAAAAATCATTAAATGATATTAAGGATCGAGCCTACTTGTCTGTTCCTAAACTTAAAAAAATAGCTGCAAGGCAACATGCAGAGCACATTTATTTTCCAACATTTGTCTAACAATTGGACAGACTCACCCAAAGCATCAACTTCCATGAGTTATGTCTCTTTCCATTTCACTTTTTTTTTTTTAATTTTTAGTGAGGAAGGCTCAAAGGTATCAGAAATTTTCTTGTTTCCCTCTCCTATGCCAACCCCTCTTGCTCTTTGTCACTTTCTCTCACAGGAGATCCACACTGCTTTCAGTTCATCTCTTCTGTCCCCTCTAGAGAGGGGAAAGGTGGAGCAGGGAAAAAAACTTCCTTTAGTAGCTCTTTTCCTAGATCTGTTGGCTTGGCTCATAAGGGGGCAGGAGCATGTGCCATGAGCCACTGCTCTGTTCACACATCCCAATGCCCGTGAGGATGGAAGTGTCCAAGTCCCACCACAGTGTGCCACAGCAGTCAAGCTCAGGTGTTGATTAAGGTTCTGATCTGCTGCAAAATTCTGAATACCTGAACAAATTCAAATACACCTCATTGCACAGGTTTTGCTTTAGTGATTAAGTTTTCCCTATGTTTTTCTCCTAATTATATTATTTTAAAGCACACCAAATAGTAATTCTACTTGACACTTTTATCACCTGCGTAACATTTCAAATGAAACATTTTATTACATTTGATGTTATTTAAACACTTACCATGTACTCTTCAGTCCTACAATTTTCAATGTGTTCTAGATATATTAAACAAATGTTTAATAAACAGTTGGGGTATGTGCTTTTTTTTTCCATTTTTAAATGTTTAACCTGTAATAAACATGTAGTATGTTGCAAATACATTTCATATATATGGCCCTTTATGCATTAAGTGTTAAGAATATATTTTTGCATTACCATAGTTGAGTTTGTCACATTTTCCATTACAAACTTAATTTCAGGGTTTATAACTTCTCCATAAAATGTGCCCTTCAGGAGGAAACTTGACATTTAATTCCCCAGCTGAAAAGAGGAGGTGGGTTTTTTTTCCTTTTAAAAAACAGATTAATAAAATAATTGTTTAGCAAACATTTCTAGCATTCAGAAACAGCGTGACAGAAAAGTCACTGCAGCTTGGATTCCTCCTCTTGTACTGCTAAAAAGGCTTAATGAAAAAAAAAAAAAAAAAAGTCCAACTCTGAACTGTAATCTAAACTCAACATTTTTAAAATCTAACCAAAAATAAAAACTTTCAGATAACAAGTACTACTGACTAGAGTTTGAAGGAGTTTTTGTCTCCACCACAAAGCAGATTAAATAATTCCTGATCCATATCTCAGACTGGTATAATACAGCATATGTTCATTGTCTGTCTAGATCACTACTAATTTCAGCAGTCAAACATACCAGACTAATAAAAGCTTTTTGATCTTACAAAATTAGAACTAACAGAATAATGGCAGTCCACAGCTGACTGTGTATGATTTAAATTCTGCTTCGTATGTCTTTTTGATACTCTACAATTCATGATAAAAAAATATTTACTGGTTTTTCCTCACCTCTAACAATGTTATACTAAAAGCATACTGCTTACCACTATTTCTGTTCCTAAACAGGACAGGAAAACATAGCATGAGAAAAATCATACAGGATAAAAGCATAGATGAAATGAAAAGCTCAATTGGTTTCTTGAAAATTTATAAGCAAATAAACAAACCTTTATGAGTAACAAATATATTTTTCATAAAACAGGAATAATTTGTGAATGAGTCAAATATCAGAAGTATAAGCTTATTGCAGATTTTAGTTTTAGCCCTGTACATGATTACTGCTATTTTTATAAAAATGAAACAGCCTTATTTTCAAATTCTCACATACTAACTGCCAGCAATTTTCCTCAACTACAGTACTTTCCAGATTAATCTATCTCTACATTGCCAAATTTTATGACCTTTATTGCAAGTCACCCAACAAGTGTTTTCTCAAAGTTCTTTCTTCCCGAGCAAAGTAAGACTCTTAGCTTTCATTCTTTCCAAACATAATATTATGGCTCACAACTTGGTTAAAAAAAAACTCAAAAATGCCCTGATTTTTAGCCTTTAAAAGACAAAACAAGTCCTATATTTATTATATCAAAAATTCCCCAAACTCATGACATTCCATACTTGACTGATGATTTGTTAGTGCTTTCAGGTTAGCAGTACTGTATTATGTGTTCCTCAGATTCCTGTCTGACCGTTACATCCACCAGCTACTTGGTCTTTGATCTGTTTTCCACAAATTTCACCCAACATTTTCAGGGTTATAATTCAAATTAAATAGCTTTAATTTGACTCAGGGCTTTGTTGTACTTATTTTCAAACTAAACTTTAAAATTACTTCCAAGGTGTATGGTTGTTCCACCTCACATGGTTTAGTGGGCAGGGAGTGTGGATTTTGTCTGTGTCGTGCTTTGTCCTCTGGCACTAGGTACAGCTTTAAATAGAAAGAGACCATGTTCTCATAGCAGATATCCTTCTAATTGTTTTGTGTCATCCTTTGTGTCTCTGGTAGGCTGTTATCCAGTTACAGAAAGATAGTTTTCAGAAAAAATTGTATTAAGACTGTCTCTTCTTCCATACCCAATAGCTTTTGCATCCCAGCAAAATCATGCTATTCCTCTGATTCTGTTTTCATTTTCACATTACAAATAAATAGCACATACGTGAGCAGAGCTAGATCTGTGTTTTGCTCATGTGGACGAGTCCATTTTTTCTGGTTTGTCTGGATTGTTTTTCTTTACTTTCTCCCTGTGTGATGTAGCTCCCAACTCACAGTTTGTTTTCATTCATTTCTGCTTTCTGATGGATCTCCTTTTAGCCTCTAATGCCAGACTGATTTACTAATTTATTAACAAAAGTATGGGTTTTAAAACATGTACTAAGAAAATGAGAAACCTTCTAGGAACCCAAGACTTGTCTATAAATTAATTTTACACTGTTGCAGATAATCCTCACATGGGATGTTGAATTCATAACGAGACCTGACATACATGAAGGGGAACATCAGAATAGCTCCAGTCTACCAATTACAGATCAGAAGCCCTTAATTTCCATATTTTCCATGATATACTTTATCACAGGGTATGTTTTCATTTGTAACCGACCGCAATGTAACCGATAGCGTGTGTATATCACTCTTCATTTATGGCATAATTTCTGAGAGCTGCCAAAGTTGCAGTTCAAAATAGCTATGCGGTCACTAAACAGTGTCCTATTTTATTATTCTAAAAATTCTTTAGGGAAACAATTGAGTAGGTGTCAAAGCAACATCATACATTGGAAATGCCTGAAGGAACATATCTGTGCCATGGACAGAAACACCAAAACAAATGCCACAACACTAACTGTAGACAATCTCTGTCCTTAATAAATTCAAACCCACATCAGAATTAATGCTTCTTACTTTGGACACCAAATTTAGACACTCAAGAAGTTATATATTAGATTTTCCTTCACAGGATAATTATTTGGACTACTTCAAGCTACATGACCAAGGTCCCTCTGTTGTGAATGGTAAATAGACACCTCTAGGAGTTGGTCTAAAATCATCATCCAGCTCCCACTTCTTGGGTTATACCTTAAATATACTGCTATTAAAAAAAAAAAAAAAAAAAAAAAAAAAAAAACAAAACAAAACAAACAAAAAAAAAAAACAACAAAAAAAACCCACAAACAAAAACCCATAGGAAATGTGGGAAATAGCAGCAACATTTTTCTCCAGATCTCCTAAATACTTGAAAGATATACTCATGTCTGAACAGTGGACGAGATCTACCACTTGACTCTACCCATCTAAGCAATAACAGTCCTGATTACATGGGTGAGTCTCTACAGAGGTATTTACAAAAAGTTGAGATATTTTAGGTACTTTTAGGAGATAGTTAGTGTTTGAGAGTAGCAGGTCCAAACTGCTCTCTCTGGTAACATCTCTGGTGATAAAAACATTGATCACAGAGCACAAGCTCAGTCCTAACATACTGCCATCCATTCTGATAGACCTCCCATGGCATGGTGTCAGTATCTCCCACATAGTGCTCAGGAACAGTTCAGGGGATAGCACTGACCATTTTTTTTCCCCAGTGAAGTAATCTCCTTGTCAAGGGAGTGTCCTGGTTTGAGTGAGTGGCAGGGGTTTTTTGGTAGCAGGGAAGGGGGCTACATCAGTGATCCCGTGAGAAGCTTTGCGAAGCTCCCCATCTCCAAGTCAGACCCACCTTTGCACCAAGGCTGCACCAATTAGCTGCACCTCTGCAATAACATATTTAAGACGGGGAACCTGGGAGGAGTTGCAGGAGTTTTGAGGAGAAGTTGTGAGGAGAACAACTGTGCAAGCACTGAGGTCAGTGGAAGAAAGGAGGAGAAGGGGGGGAAGTGTGCCCCTGTACGGCTCCCTGAATGGGAGCAGAGACTCCCTTGTGTCCCATGGTGAGACAGCAGGGCCGCCCCCCATGCCACCATGGAGGTCACCGGTGGAGCAGATACTGATTTGTGGCCTGTGGGGAGCCCCACATGGGAACAGACTGTGGCCGAAGAAGGACAGGACCCCATGGGAAGAAGGCCCTGCTGTTGTAGTTCAATGCTGAGAAGAATGTAACATGCAGGGGTGACCCACATGCCCGTGAGAGTCTCATGTCAGAGAGAGTTTGTGGAGGACTGTCTCATGTGAGAGGGGGACCGTGCTCAAGCAGGAGAATAATGCCAGGAGTTTCCCCCAGCTGAGGTGGAAGAAGTGGCAGGACTGACTGCATTCTCCCTTCCCTGCACCCTGCTCCACTTGGGGGGAGTAGGTAGAGATACCGGGAGCAAAGCTGAGCCCAGAAAGAGGGGAGGGGTGGGGGAAGGAATTTTCAAGATGTCGTAATGCTTCTCACAGTCCTAATCTGTCTGTTGTTGTTGTTAATAGTGTCTGTATTAAATTATGTTCATTTTTTCTTCCCCTAATGAGTCTGGTTTTTGACAGTGCCTTAAAGGATGACGTCATCCCTCCTTGTCTCTATCTCAAGTTCCTGGGACTTTTGCTTCCTCCTTCTCAGTGCTAGTGGGGGAAAGGGGGAGTGAGCAGCATCTTTGCTTATTTTCCCCTTCCCAGTGCTGGGAGGGAAGGGGTGACTGAGCAGCTACATGTTGCTCAGTTGCCCTCTGAGCTCAAGCAACGGCAGTTCTCTCCCCACACATACACAGGGGTGTGACATCAGTTGAGAATTTGGCTCTTTGGCTTTAAAATACCACATCCTAAGTCAATACCTTGTGGAAAAACAGAAAAAAAGCAAACAAAAATCAACAACAATGGAACCACATTGGTTTCCACCAAATAAAGGGACATGATCTTATACAATCATGATAAGAAAACTTACTATTATTAAATTGATTACTATATTATACACTTAACAAGAGGCATGAATTATTTAAAACACAGCATGACCACACTTTTATGTGTTCAAGTGATTCATTTAACACAATCCAAACAGCTAAGTGTTAAGGTTGATCTATCACTAATTCTTTACAAACCACAGATTTAGCTTTGAATATGACAAGACAATTTAGTCCCATTCCCTACACAAAACCAATTATTTGGCTTTTAAAGACCAGTGATATAAGCAAATATTTTTCTTCTCTCCTTGTCTCTTTCTTCCCAGCGCTGTCATCTATTGCAACTATGTTGAATACAATTAAGGCAAGACTAAATGAAATGAGAGGAAAGGTAGAAGTTCTTGAAATATTTAAATAAATTTTTAAATTCAGTGGGAAAAGAATGAATCCAGGTTTTGTTTCCTATGAAAAGCATTAAAAGAACTTGTGGACATACAGTAGGATCTGAACTGTAGTAAATCACACTCTTAACTGTACTATTTGTCTTCTTTAATTTTCCATTTAGTGAACAAATGATTCATTTTTCCCTTCAGAGAGCTACAAACTACAGAATTTACAACTATTTCAAAAAACAACATTAGGAAAAAAGATATACCAGAGTTGTTCCACCTTCTCAAGTAAAATTTTTATCCAAATCTCGTAATTATTTTCAGAGAAGAAAAAACCTGAAGTATTTTTGGGTCCTTCTGCAATTTTTAATCATGTACATTCCCAGTGACTCAAGTGGAAGTTTGCCTGTATGAGGACTAGAGGGAAAGAGAGGGAGGACCTCTCCATTCGACTTCAGAAATGTTGGTCTTGCACATTCTTCTCCAAAAATGTAATGTGCAATACATTTATTTATATTAGTAACCAAGAAACAATATTTATTTTGGAAGACACTGGGTTTCATTACTGTGGGCAGAAATGTGGTATTCACCCACTGCCTTGGGCTGGACGCAAAGGGAAGGTAGTTTCAGGGGTTTCTGAACTGGTGGTTACACATGGAGCCAGCTGTAGTGCCACAGTGTGGAGGGGACACAGCAACCCCTCTGCATAGCCATAATCACCCTATCAGGCAAGTTTGCCCCATGACATGAGATTAGAAATCTGGGTGCTCCTTCAGGTTGTAGTTCCTTAGGAAAAAATGGAATTGAAGGGTCTTGGTTTGGGAAGGAACCCTCATTTTTTTCCCTCCTTCAATACTTTGTAGCCTCTTGACTTACAAATTTCTAGACGTTAAAAGTTATGCTTTTCTGAAGTTGAATTTTGATACAAAACATATTAGTACAATACTGCCAATCCCAAACATTCAAAAATCATGAGTCAGACACCAAAAGTTATGAGACTGGCTTGCACTTCAGATTTAAGAAGAAAGTGTCTTTTGTTATGTTATTCTTAGTCCACAGTATGGTCACATTTTTAAGCTTCTGTCTGCAACCATGAAAGCAGACACTCAACCAATAATTAATGCATCGTTTTATTTTTTTGAATGAAATTACACTTTTATGTAATACATGATTTTAGAAGCTCAAGCATTAAGAATACTAGATGTCACAAGACTAGCCATAAAAATCACCCAATTTGGCAATGTTATCAGTTGGTAGTCATGTGGTTATAGTCTGAACATCTTGGGACCCATGAATGGACACTGATTTCAAAATGCATGCTGATATTATATGAATTATAAAGATGCCATCCTATGCTTCTGTTTCTTGGTGATATGAAAAGAATTAATAGTACTCTGTATTCCAGAAATGACAGCCAATCACACCTTTTACTCTTTGAAATGATCCAAAACCACATATCAAGTCAATATTCTTGCATATTTCTGAGTGGTTTCAACTGCAAGCCTTATGCCAAGAGTACCCTTGTGATTTGGATTCTAGATTGAGTGCAAAATGCCTCATTCAGATCCAAACAAAATCTTAGAAAAACATTCCCTTCAGACTTGTAATCTTGTGATTTGCACAAGAATGCTGGGGTTTTGGGTCATAAAACCAGAAAAGACAATTTTATAGATTTGTGTCCTACGATCAAAATCCTAAACTGAAATTCTGGACTAGATTTAGTCACAAATCTACAATATATAATTTTTGTATTACATACATAAATTACTGCTCTTCTGCTAAAGCAATCACTACAGAGAAATGTTTCATGATTCAGATCTGATCTTGAGAGTCAGGATAACTGGATTCGTTCGCTTCCTGTGTCTGAGAAGGCTCACGTTTCCAGTCCCAGGACATTCCCGTAAGGGAGTGGGAGACTGACCAGATGTGAGCAAACTTATTTTCAAAGCTGGGTGAGTTTTGAGAATCCCAGCTGCATAGTGATTTTTCTGTCTCTGTTGATAGGAGTAACATGGACTGTCATACTTCATCATCACAAATGACATGATTCAAACTGGCCTTACTCTTGTGTGTGCACCCAAGCTCCACTAGATCTCACATTGGGTTGGTTGCAAAACTAGACCCCATTATACACTGTCATTAAAAAAATACTGAGGAGTTTTGTTGCAAAAGTGAGAAAGTATCATACAAAGTAACCATCTGACATCTGTAACATTTCCAATGGGACAGCCAGGGCCTAACTCACAGAGCTGTGAGAAACACCCATAGAGTTGAAGAAAGAGATCTGGTGATGGCTGGATCTCATATGCACTCAGTGCACATTGCCATGTCATGCTACTACCGCCTGAAAAATAAAAGGTGTTATTTCTACCATTTATTAATCTAGATAATGCAGATTTACTTAGTACTGTGAAGTTGATTTAACCATCTTTCTATCAGTTTATAAACACTGAAGTTGATAGTTAATCAGGCATTAAGCAAGAGAATCCATGGTTAGGACTCTGTAATTGTTCTTTGGGCTTTTATTTCTATTCTTGTTTTTTTCCCAGAAGCTATTTACTGAACTGCTCTTTGGTCTCAAATCAGTCAAGATGTCTCATTTGTCTGCACTCCTAATATATATATATGTATATGTATATGTACATCTTCCCCCAGACTCCCACTACAGGACTTCTTTCCCCAGTTCATAACCTTAAAGTCCTATGCACTCAAAAGATGTTTTTGCTGTGGATTCACATTTTTTTAAAGGAAACTAAAACCAGGAAATGTCATCCTATGCAACTGAATCAGTTCCCACATTGTACATAACCAAGCTGAACTTTACCCCTCAAATCTCTGTGACTTGAGTACACATAGGAATAAGCAGCAATGGGAGGTTTTCCCTGTACCTATCAGTTTAAGAGGGAAAGAAAATACACTGCCAGTAGATTTCATGGATGATAGTGAGGCTTCAGGTCCATCACAGGTTCTGAATTGTGCAAAGAAATGTGCTCTGGTTTGCACAATTTTTGACAATTTCTACTCTCTCCCCTTCAGGATGTCCCCATCCATTCCTCTTTTTGTCCATCATCACTGTTCACTGGTTCCGGCCATCATTTTAGCTCATGCTTCCAGCCTCATTTCCAGATTTACAGACCTAGTCGCCAACTCTCCCATTACAGTCCAGTGCTCTCCCTCTCCCCTCTGCTCAAATTTCTGACCTTTCAGTTAATTAAAAAAACTCTTATTATGAGGTCATCAGCCTTTAGGCCAGCCAGGTATGACAAATGGGTAAGATGCATGCTTTATCTGGAGTTTTGAGCCTCTGTGAGGCATGAGGCTCACAGGACTTCTCAGGGACAGTGGGTTCTGTGCTCTCCCTACCTGGTCTCATCCTTTATGTCCTTCCATGACCATGCCCTTCCCCACTCTCCCACTTGCTCTTGTTCCCAGCACGGTTCTAATAGTTCCTTCAACTCAAACCTTCTCAACTCTCATCTTCTGGCCATTGCCATACTAGTCTCTTCCTTTGACTTCTGATCTCATACCCTGGCCTGCCCATTTCCCTCTCCATTTGTGGTTCCAGGGCTTCTTCATCCCATTATTCTCTCCTCCAACCCCTTAACTAGGTCTCCCCTTACCACACATACCCAAATGTAGCCTGGCATCACCCTGCCAAAAGTCCAGACACCCCCTCCATGACGGATACTAGAGAGGGAAGAACTGAAAGAACAAGAGAGAGTTCACAGATAACAATTCCTCAATGTATACCTCACCACAATCACCACCCACTCCCAGCAGCATCAGTTCCTGCCCCTGGTCTGCCTGCTCTGCCTCCTCTCTCCCCCTGCAGTCAGTGCATCAAGAGCAAATTAAATCCTCAAACTTCTCTGTTTCAATGCATTTCAAGTTACTCTACTTAAAAGCCAATATGATTATTTAACATTTTATTTTAAATTGGATTTTGATATTTTGATCTGACTATAGGTTCCTTAGGGCTTTTCCAGTCAAGTAATTAGCAGGAGAACATTCCTCACTTAAAGTCTTTGTAGCTGTAGTCTTATTCCTTGCTATGAAAAATTACTTTTGGATCGGAATCTAGACAATCTTTTTTGATTATTTATCTAAAACTAAAAGCAGGAAATGATTCATTTGATTTCTGCCAATACTGGAGTGTTGCCATTTTTAGCTCAGGAAGAGTAGGCTTCCTTTGGCAGCCTTTGCTTGCGTGATGATGAATGAAGTTCTATGTTTAGTGCTAGCTAAAATTTTATAGAGTCTAAAAAAGCAATCTAAACATGTTATAGGGAGTGCATAAGTTTTTTTAGATAACTACACCGTAAGTTCTCATGCTGTGTCACAGCAATACCTTCAATATATACATAGAGGAGGGACTCTTTCCAAAAAAAGATCTTTAAATACCTGAAAATGCACTATTTGTCATAATAAGCACATAATTCCCCCAAAGTGAATGCACACTCACAGTTGCATTACATAGAGGAAAACATAAATGCCCCTCCTTGTCTTAATGATATAGCACCCAAATTACATGCAGTCATTTGTCATTGAAAAGCATAGACCACCATGGAATGGGCAGTTAAACAGCACAATAAAACCTACTGTAGACCTAACCGGTAACTGCTACCTACTGATGAACAGAAAAGTCTTAGAAGTCTTGACAGTATAAATATTTGTCTGTGCTAAGAGTTATAGTAATTCAATCATGATACCATAATTGTGGTGATGGAATTGTGTAGAAATGATGTATTTATAACTGATGAAAACATTCAAGTATACTTTCAAAAATAACCATTAATTTTACATGAATTAGTCTCACTGGATGACATTTGTCATTCAGACACACTTATTTTCAAGGTCTGAAAATAAACAGACAAGTTTGAGTAATTCAGGACTATTTAAAAAATATTTTGTACCCCACTTTAGTGTCCTCAACTCCCACTTTAGTGTCCTCAACTCTGTTCTCACTGACATTTGCATACTAACTGCCTTTGTGATTTGCTGGAGTATTTCTCCCAAGCATTTCCTTTGATAACTCCCTGACAGTCTTCTGAAGTGGCATGTTCTGGTGGTCCAGCTCTCATGTTGAGAACAGTCCCCTCATTCATGCACCTTCTCTACCCCCAAGAGTGTCCTCAGATCTGGATGGGCACTCTCAGAAGCTTTCCACCTCTGTGAAGACCATAGCCCCATATGATGGTCATTGTGCTTGGCATCAGAATTCAGTTGGAAAGATGTATTGGGCATGTATAGCATGTTATAGCTAGCTGCTTAGTTTGGCAGGTAAATTAACATTATCAGTTATTCTCTTCCATTCACAGTAAGCAAATAACTTGCCTCAGGACCATAAATGGTCTGGAATCTAAGCCAATTTTTTTCTTTCATGAAATAATTAGCCCAAATACCTATGGTTAGTTTAAGACCTTACCTTTCCTTATCTCACCTGTGTTTGTTTTCCACATGAAAAATTTTGATAACATACATAAAACTTTCCAAAATTAAGGTATTAATGAGACAAAGAATATACAATGGGAGTGACATTAATTCTGTAACTACACCTCACTACCATTAAGTTTCGTGCACAAAATTGTCTGGGGGACAGAGAATGAAGAAGTACACAGAGAAAGAAAATGATAACAGCTGCATATTGATAGTCCTACCCTACTTCATTTAAAATTGACTGTGCAGCCTTGTAGGCTCCTTTGGGTAGTGTACAACTTCAGATGAATGGTCCTGTCTGATAAGCTACCTCAAAGGCACTTTGTACCAAATGCATTTGAGACACCCAGTTCAGACAGGTTTTGTTATTTTACTTTCTTTTACAACACTCAAGAAGCATTTGCAAGTTATTCCTGGAATTAACAGTCACTAGTAAGATCAACTTTGAGCTGTGCTTCTGAGGGAGTTCATTCAATAAAAAGATCCTAATGGAATCTGCCAGGATTAATAAAAAGATAAGTCTGTGAAGGGACAGCATGCAAACATTGGAAAATGGAGAGTTCAGCTTGGTCCAAATGCAAGGACTATATGATCTGTTTTCAACCACAGGCAGTATTAGGAGGAAATAATAAGAACTTTAAAAATAAGCAGATAGTGGATCATTTTTACTATCATTCTACTTCAGATTTCATTCTGTTGTGCAACAGAGATGAAGAAACTCAAAAGATTTAATTTCCCATTCAAAATGCACATCATCTGTAATTCTATACTCTTACAATTATATTAATTTTTCTGTATTTTTTCAAAATCTTGCCTACATGATAGGAAGAACTAGGGTCATATGGAAAAGAGTAGGTGCAGTAACTTGGCCTATATATTACAGATAACAAGATCTGATTTCCATGGTTGTATTTCAGAGGTTAAGTAAATAAAGCAATGGAGGCCTAAACAGTGATGATAACAATGAATAATATAGAGGACTATGTTTTCAGTGTGGGGACAGATAGTTGAGCAGGACACCTTAGTGTTTAAATATCTTTATTTCTTGCATAGTTTAATTTATGTTTTAGATTTAAGACTTAAGGTAGAATCTCTCCAAATATAAGAGAGCTTTGCATGTGTCATAAAGCAAGCTGTAAAGGAGTAAAAATTTAATTTTTAAGAAAGTCTTTGGTGTTCATCTTTATGACCATCAGTCTCTCAGCTATCCCCCCAAAGCACTCCCTGCCAATGCATATATGACATTTGCAAGTGAACAGGATCCAAAAGCTTTGTCCCATTTCCCACCATGTACACTTTCAGATACTGTGTGGGCTACGTGGAATTTCCCTCTGTTCTGTGGCTGAAAATCAGAAACACTCACCTCTGTGGTATGCAGACTGAAAAATCATGCAGAGTCAACCAAAACTGCAGGTAGACTTATGGCCATTCCCCACTGATGGAAAAACACAAACAAAATTGATGCAAGAAAATCAATTGCTCCCTGAAGATTCTGTTTCCTCTCACCTCTTAACCCCTTTCTCCTCTCTGGCTGCCAGTCACTCTGAGTTTTCTCCTTCCTACCTTGAACTGCCACAGAAGAAAGTTTTAATGGTCTTGCCATACACATTTATTTCTCACATCCAAGGTTCCCAAATAAGACCTCCCTCAAGCTGTGTGCTATGCATCTGCTGTTAAATGTGCCCTCAAAGGAAAAATCCTTCGCATCCCTGTTTCCATCAGAGACCAATCCAATGACATTTTCGACCTTAAGGTTCAAGACTCAGGTATGAACTCATTTATGGAGTTACCTCAGATTGGCTCCACCTCAGACTAAGAAAATAGGCAGTGATCACCAAGACTGCATTCAAACCCTACAAAGCATCTCAGTTACTCATATCTGCCGCTGTTGCAAATCACATCTCATAGTCACTTTTATTGACAGTAAGGTGTAAACTAAATTCTTTGGAAACAATGGAACAAACAGTGGAAATGTTGTGTGCAGAGGTACTTTAGATGCTATATTAATGAAAATGAATCTTTAACACATTACGTAAGTAGATTATTAGAAAATTTGTCATGGATCTACACTAGTATGAATGACTAAACACACTGAGATTGCATAAGGGGTATTAGAAGATAGATTCTCTGTGCTCTGTAGATCCAACAGTTAAATATAAAAATGAGGAAGTCAAATCACTTTTGGGTCCTTCAAGAATATTTTTGGGGTGTATAAAATATTTTCCTGAACAGAGGCTTAAACAGGGACTAGAGAAAAACAGCAAATCTCAAACAGCATACCAGAAACCTCATTCAGATGTGTAGCATTCTGAGAAGCAGCTTCCTTCTATGATCAGCAGCTGTAGAAAGATCTTAAAAATAAATACAGAGAGAAGTTTTACACTGGTGACCTTGTCTGAGATTACATCATGTCTCAGTTCCCATGAATGCTGGCTACAACCTTGGTTTCTGTCGTGTCTACTTGAAGATACATTTCTCCTCTGTATCAATAACATGCCATGTGTGTTTGAGCCGGGGAAGATTTGCTTCTTACTTCCATATTTACTGTCAAAGCACTGAACCAGAAAACTGAGTTTCAGAGAAACCGTTTCCCTTGCTGATGGATCTAGCACACCAAACTAACCATTTTCTCAGCTTTAACAAAAGTACAGGATAAGGGTTAAGTCTATATCGTAATAGGCTACTTAAACATGCATAATGAGTTCACCCATGAATAAATTACACTAGCTATAGGTGCAGACTGTCTACAATGCACTATCCATACACTGAAGTTACCTCTACAGAGCAAATTCAGACCCAGTATTTAGCTAATTTCAGGTACAATATACAGTAGTTAGTTAGAAAAATGATCAAAGAAGCAATGACTGCTATTCTTTTTTTTGTCATATATACATGTAATCTATCATCCCAACTTCAGTAGGAGCCAGGCAGATATGCAAGGCAGACTGCTGAATTCTTGATTTCGTATGTTTCTTATTATCTTGCTAATGTTAACATTTCCATCAGTGGGATGAAAACATAATACATTGGGAAAAAGAAGCAGATGGTAGCATTATGCAACCTGTAAAAACTATTTTGGAAAGAGAGTGGTTATGACATCATATTCTTCTGCAATCAGCAGATGTTTCAGTAGTGTGAAAAATATTTACCCTAGCTGAGATCAGAGGGTATCCATTTATTACCCTCATTAAAACTAGACTGCATGTGTGTGTCTCTACATGCAAAACAAGTTCTCCGATGGATGAGACTGCAACCTGCCCTGTAAGCTTAATGCCTTTAAATTCGCATCCTGGTATATATATACTACAGTTTCACTGATGAACTAAGACTAGGAAAATGCAAGACCAAGTCAAAAGACCATGGAAAACTTATATCTGGGAAGAAATAAACATTACCTCCATAACAGCACTTCACTGGAGCTGAACAGTTGTCTTGTGTTTTGGGAAAATGCTAGAAGACTGATTAATCAATATAGCTGTGTCCTGATCCTGTTGTTTAACTCAGAGGTTTCCGAGCTTCTCAAAGCCTGAAAATCTCTTTATTCTTTCCTTTTAAAGTAGTTTCTGAAATTTTCTTTTTTTGACCACAGAATCACTCAGACCAAGGAGGATGACCCTACATCAGCAAGGTGATGTAGGTCAAACAACTCTTTGCTGTATTATTCTTTAACTGAGAAAATTCACTAAAATTGATTAAGACATCTGCATTTATTCAAAGCTGTTCCTCTATCTGAACACCTAAAATGGAGGATATGCATTCCCAGTAAGCATGCCAGTTGCAGCAAAGGGTTTCTCTCTCTCTCTCTTTGAAACAGTGTTTTTTCCCCTCCAGTAGACAGAGGAATCTCATCTTTCTCTGCTAATTCTATGTAGAATTCTTTATTATGAATGATTTAATTTCTGCCTTTCTCATACACAAACTGAAATGTTTTTTCATAAATGGGATTTTTACAGATTTATTTTTGTACTCTTTTGCCAGAAAAATAGTTGTAGACTATTGGTATTACAGTAGGCATGGTCATGATTCAACACCCCCATTGTATTGGGGTTTGTTCCAGCACGAAAGAAAAAGACCATCCCTACCACAAAAGAAACTTATTTTCATTAAAAAAAGAAAAAGAGGGAAATTATATCTCCATCCACACTTAAATTCAGACATGAAGAAAGCTTAATTCTTTGACTGCAATATTTAGCTGTGATCACTGAGCCATCATTTTTAATGAAGAACAAACGGTTTCCCTCTGAGAAACCCTGCTTGTAAGGCAGGCTCATTTATTCAGATTTAGATGGGTTTGTTTATGTAGCCAGCATTAAAAGTAGCACAGCGTCATTTCTCAGAAGGCTTCCCCCTCAATTTCTTTCCAGGACAGTGTTTTTCTCCCAGTTCAGGGCTACATTCCTACTAAGGAGTCTTTCAGTGTCAACTCAGAAGAGGTTAAAAAGAGGCACTTTGACAAAAACTCCCATGCTTAGCATGCAGTCTATAGAGAGAGGCTTTTCTCTGCAGAACACCATCAGGGAGGCTACTTAAGCATAGAAGTAGGCCTGAATAAGAGAGCAGGTTTTGGTTTGGCTGCCCACACAGGTATGGATTTCATATATTGTGATAGAAAGGTAAAATTGGACAGAAATTCTTTAACAAACTCCAGCTTGTTCTTTTAATGTGAATTCTGAAGAGTGGGAACATATGGAAATGCTTTGTAGACTCTTCTGGGCTAGACATCTGTTTGCTGGCTGTGGTGCAATGGACTGGGTGTTCACTTCAAGCACTAGATAAATAAAATACAGGAATAATGCACATTTCTTTGGTCAATATTCACCATTAACAATACCACAATCTTTAGGACTGCAGCCTACAACAGTCCTCCTCCATCCTCAGGTAAGTTGTTACTTGGTCACAAGTTTGAAACAAATATGAAACTACTTATGCGTGTTAAAATAGCCCTTCTTGTTTGGGAATTTCAGAGGCTAGCATGATATCATAGAGGCAATTAATGATTATGGGATTTACTGTCTTCAGTGTTTTCAAACATTTCCTTGTTAGTTAGCCTACTTGTTGTAATTAAAAGTCTATATATTTACAAAAAGAGCCCAGCACTAAGCGGAAACACCTGAGACTTTTATAGGCAAAGCACATCCTATGAAAAACTGTTGTTTAATGGCTGAATAAGAATTCACATAAACGTACTTTAACTTCAATATTGGCCTTATCCTCCTGGTGCTGCTGGCACATGATTATACTTCCTCTACCTCCTTCATCAAGTGTAATCACTGTTAAAGTCACTCTGGAGATATGCTTGGCAGCTCTGGGATCCTGATGTGAAGTTGCATTATATATTTTCCAGCAGTAACACCTAGACTTGTGGGTTGGATCCTAAAATGAATGTAGCGGTGATAGTTGGTTGTTTCTGTTGATGGATGCCTCTGAGGCCACCCCACTGTTTGATTACACTCCATACTAGATTGATTCCTGAGACATTTGTGTTTTGTAAACTTTCCTTCTAAATAAAATGCAAAATTGCTTAGAATGTATGTTAAAATGGTCCTTCTTGTCTGGGAATTGTAGAGACTAGTATGCCATCTTAGAGGCATTTGCTCATAATTTGATTTAGGAAGATAATGATCCTCGGTCTCAAAAAGATTATCAGTTGTATTAGAAGCTGACATCTACCATCATCCAAAATGATCAAGACAAAGGAATAAACAAATTCACAAGTGGTATAAATTGTTGGAACTATTCCCTAATATTTTTCCTGCTGAAAACACTAGTTGTCTTTCTAGCAGAATACTGAGAAGCATTAATATTTCACTTAAAACGCCAAAGTTGCACTATGTAATTGGATTTCTCTTGATATGTAAGTGTATGTCTGCATGTCTATCTCCTTCTATGGAAACAATTTCCATTCTAAAACCTCTAATTTCACCCAGGACTATCACAGTGCTTTAGAAATGGAATTTATATCAAGATACCTGATGTCCTTGTAAGGATAAGTATTACAGAAAAAAAAAAAAAAAAAAAAAAAAGTTGACTTGAAATAATATTGAAAAGGTTGCAAAAATTGAACACCCTGAAGTTAGAAAATGCAAAATTAAGTTGATTATATAAATATTGTATTGCCCCCTACTTATTTAAATGAATACTCCTTTTTCAGAGAACCTGGATGGTACAGACTGAATGTGCAACTATTCAAAAGTGTATTTAATCTTTCTCTTATTTCCTACTCACTTTTTAATCCTAGCTCAAAGCACAGAATACTACTTTCCTCAAAGGAATATGTAAGATTTTTATTTCACTGTAATGTATTTTGCAAACCTCAATCTACCTTCACAGTGTCTTCAGTATTTCCTGGTTACACAGGAGTAACTCAGAACTGGGAAATCTGACATATCTGCCTCAGCTGGTGTCTGAATACCAGGTGACCTGTACTAGATCTGGCTGGGATGGAGTTAACTTTTTTTTATAGCAGCCTGTATGGTGCTGTGTTTTCGACCCTTGTCTAAAACAGTGTTGATAACACGCCAGCGTTTGCCTATTGATGAACAGTGCTTACACAGCACCAAGGCTTTCTCTTTTTCCCACCCTTCCCATGCCCTATCCAACAAGTGCACTGGGAGTGCACAAGAGACTGAGAGTAGACACAGCCAGATGCACTGAACCGAACTGAACAAATGGGGTAGTCCAGGCTGTGTAATGTCAGGCTCAGCAATAAAACTAGGATAGCAGAAGAAGGTGGAGGATTTTGTCTTCCAAGTTAGCCAACATTTAGAGAATGTTTGGGCACTGGTCTGTTTGTAGGAGGTAGTGAATGATTGCCTTTGTGTCATTTGTGGGTTTTTTCTCTTTCCTTCACTTATTAACCTGTCTTTATCTTGACTCACAAGTTTTCTCACATTTTCTCTACCTATTCTCCCACTCATCCTGCTGGGAGTTAGGGATTAAGTGAGCAACCGTGTGGGTACTTGGCTGTTGACCGGGGTTAACCCACCACGTAAACACATTGGAGAGAGCTATCACAGCTCAATGTGAGAGAGCTATCACACGACTACTTTTCCACACCTGGCCACGTGAACTATCGTAATGTCTAATCTATATAATATTTCTCCCACAAGGTGTCCCACTTTCCTATTCCCTGCTTGACCCTATCAGGGACCCTTGGAGACATCAGTGACCGCCTGTTGGCCACCATACTGGACTTTCCTTTCCATGAAGTCAAGAACTCAGTTTCTCTAAGTCATGAGGGAAGAGGACAGAATTCATTCAGGTGGAAGCACTCCAGGTTTCAGAGTATAAACATCAGCCAGTCAAATTGTCTGAAATAGTCTGAGTTTCCTTTTATAAACAGAAAACAAGATATTGTAATTAGAAATCCAGGAAAGTGAAGAGGAAGTGCTATGAGTACCTTCAAAAATAATACCATTTTGACAAATGAGCTGACTCTTTCAATTTAACCAAATATTTAAATTCACAAAACCAAAAAAACTTTCTTGGGAACAAAATATAATTAGCTTTAACTTGAGGAGTGAATCCTATGAGCTGAATCCCTTCATGCTCATTAGCTCTCTAAATCCAGATAGAGCTATGTCATTCCACTAAATACTGTATTCTAGGTCCATAACAACCACCAAAGCTGGCTACTCTGCAGCACAAAGAAATGGACCATTAGAGATGTACAGCAAGGTATTTCATACAACTAATTTGCATCAAAACTTTTCGTTTGTTTTATTTTAACCGAAATGATAAAATGCTTGTTGAGAAAAACTGAATTTTTTACTACTCTCTAGATCTTACTGGAGGATTTGTCAGTCACCACTTCTGTATTTTCAGGTTTTTTGGAAAGTCACAACAGATTTTTCAAATGCACTCCCAATTCCACTAGTCTGGTATGCAGCTATTAGATCTGACTCATATCTTAACAATCATGAAAGATCCCAACAGTTTTCATTGTCAAAGTATTTTAAAATCTAGACATCAATTGTTCCAGTCCACATCACACTGTTTTGCAGTATATGGACTTCTACAAACCTGGGACAAAACAATTTCAAGACAAAGATCCTTTATTCTTATCCTCTCTATTTTAAAATATAAATTAAAATACCAATTTCTTCAAAATTTCTTTCAAAATTAAAGCTGAGAGATACCTAATATGACATGACTAATGTGCCTTCTAAACTACTCCAATGAGTGAACAAAGTTATAAAAATCATGAACTGCTGAAAGAAAATATATTAGCAGAAAGCAAGGCCAAGTCTTTTAAGCACTTTTTCATACTGACTAGCTCACCTGGGTTAATGCCGGGTGAAAGATAACACTATAAAGACAATACAGGTCTACTTTTTTGGTTTGGGGTTTTTTTTAATGAGGAAAACCTATATTCCAGACTCATAGCTCTTTTTTTTTTTTAATGTTGAAAGTGGAACTGGAATCAACATATAAAAGTGATCCTTGTCTCTGTCAAAGTATATAATAAAGAAGCAAAGCTTGCAGGAGAAGGTGACATCTTTTATTATGCCAGTATTTCCTCTTGCTACGTGCCATACTTCTCTAACAACCTTTACTACCATGGCTACCATAATGTTTATACAACAAAGGCTTTGCTTATTGCACTGATACCTAAGAATTACTAACATTATTGTTGGGCAGATGGACAGGTTCAGTATATGTACAATTATAATCAAATACTTTATTTAATACAAAACTCCCTGTTGATTTCTGCATGCATATTGCCACTAGCACATTTGCAAAACTGACAGCATGAAAAAGACCAAAACCACTCATTGTTAGAATCAGAGCATAGTGGAGTTTTAAAAATTCCCCAGATCCAAATGCTTTCTTCTTTGAGGGCTTAGAGGTGTCACAAGTGGGAAAATGTACAGTTTCTTGGCATTTTGCATGGTGTATTAATTAATCTTATAAAGGAGGTGGGGCATAGAAAGGCCTCCAGATCAGCAGCTCATTTCAACAAAATAGTTGAAATTCCATAGTACTGGCTTGAAGCACTTACTTGAGAATTGCTGTACTACAACAGAGCTAGTTTTGGTAAGTAAACCAGTTATGAAGGAAGAAAAAAGAGAACTGAGAACTCAAGCTGATGCTGAACAGCATGAGTGTGAAAGCTTGATCAGTGCGTACAAGTGCTGTTGCTTCATATAAAGAAGAAACCAGCACATTGGGAAACTCTCCTCTGCCCATCAAAGCACTTCACGTATTCACAGTGTGAATTTACACAAATATTTATGTAATGAAGTACAGCAGAGCAGTAGCAGTTAATATTTGTTACATTTCAATAAAAAAAAGAAAAGGTAGCATGGACTGAAACCAGTCTCTTGTGTTCTAACCATCCCCCTATCTTATTCCTATTTTTCCTCACTTTTGCTCCTCCTGAACAATCATGGAAAACAGACATGCAAAAAGTTAGGCAATCTATGACCAACAGGTAGCTTGGGGGCTTTGTTGACTCTTTGGTGCTTGTACATCTTTTTAAAGTAATAAGAAATAGAATTATAAATGGAAAGTGAATGTTCAGTGATGCAAACAACTTTCAAGAATCACATTAGCTAATACATTTCTTTAAAAGAAGCGCTGTACTTTTTGTATCTGTTAAGAAATACACCCTGTATCAGGGATCTGTGGTTCCTTTTTCATTATCAAGGGATAATATAATTGATTTTCCATGAACCTTTAAGAATTACTATTTCCTGTTCAGTGGTTTTATTTTCAATTTGATAATGAAACACCCATAAAATTTGAAGGTTTATTGGAGAGAAGGGGTTTAGTACTAGCACCTGGCAACTATATGGAATGCATACTCAACTAAGGATTAAAAATCAGCATTCCTGCAATTTTTTTTTTTTCACTCTGCCCTTTGTACATGGGGTCAGGGAAATCAGCCTGTGTGCAGGCAGTGGAGGTGAGGGTGAGCAGAGAAAGGCTCCAGAGCAGCTTCTCAGGAAACCCTCTTAGAGATGGAGGTAGCTGCAACCAAGTCTTCCTACAAACTTCAGTAGCTTTGAGGTGAGGGCACTCAGGCTTGTAACTACTGAATTCTCTGCAGAAAAGCAAAACTGATAAGAAAAAAATAACCACAACATGTATATTTTAATGGATAAGTTCTGCTGAGATTTCAGTCAAATCATCCAAAGCACTTTTTCTTGCTATCAGCTCAGTATGATCTGTCTGTGTCACTTTGATAGGGAACAGCTTTTCAAAGCACTGGGACTAGAAGAGTTCTGAAACAACACTGGAAAATCTTGGATTGTGTCTTGGAAAATGTTCAGCAATGACATTAACAGAGAGTGTCATTCCAGAGACAGTGAAATGCCAGACTGTGAAAGCTTAAACACAAACAAATTGTTGTCAGACCATCTTTAAAATAAGCTTAGAAGCTATCACATCATGGATGTTATGAAGTATAGATAGTAGTTCTTTGCAAAACTCCAAGTAGTTGGATTAAAAACAGGGTTTATTAGTAATTATTATTAATACAATTGAAGAAAGAAAAAGGAAGAACAGCAATTAAAGATAGTTTCTTGTGCAAGTTCAGAGACCATTTCTAAACTAGATGGAATCATCTCTGCTCTCCATCACTCCTACTACCTAGGGCTCAATATAAAAACTTTGAAAATTCAAAAAACTAAACATTGCAAAAAATTGAGATGTCTTCATCTTACCTGCCCTATATATTCAATACACAAATAAAAAGATTGCCCAACATTTTTTATGAGAAAGGATAACATAAATTAAAAATTATAACAAACACAAACAGAAATAGACAATTTTTAAGCTTTCTGATAACTGTCATTTTAATTTTTTTTTTTTCCAGAGACACTGTGCAACTCATCTGTTTTCCAAGTCCTCAAGAACTCAGTTTTATCTTTATCACAAATAGAAAACTGAGTTGTTTTCAAAAACTAAGGTGTACACTGACTCTTTCATGCTATACGCCTTTCTACTCCTGTGGTCAAGTACCTTGCAGTTATTATCGCTTATTTGTTCAAGTGGGGAGGAAATATTAAATATCACAGGTTCTCAGCAGAGACTGGACAATAATTATCAACAGATGGCTGGCAGTAGGGTTTTGAGAGAGAGAAAGAAATTGCCCTGCCTTCCAAAACAACCCTCTACATGAAGCCCTAAGCAACTCAGTGGTGAGTTTTAGTTAAAATCAGATATAAGTTAACTATCTGTTTTCTCACCATGCTCTTTGTGTTAATTGAACCCATGCTTATTTAGCTGTGATGGGCAAACGCTGTATGCCCTGCCTTTCTCATAATGATGATATTTACATTTGAAAAACCCAGGAACTTCTTGTAATTTACGCTCCTATTAAAAGTAATACCACTGTTGGGTAATTAGGCATGTATAATTTTACAACACTGTCTTAAGCTTCCATATCCATGCATCTTCAATGACTCCCCAGAAGATGTGGAAATACATAGTGGGACAGATCCTCCTCTGAAGTTATGGATGGAGTTAAGGTAATTTATTCCAGGCTCCCTTTACATGTGATATGCTTTTTTCAGAAGAAACATGTGACTAATCAAACCACTAGACCTCCAGTTATTTGCTTCACAAATCAGCCCTTCCCCAAATATTTTTAAAGCATGTCTGGTCTGCAACTACTGGGAAAAAGTAAAGACAGTAGAAATTGCCTTACTACCCATCACACTCCATTTTCCTTTGCCTTGTGTACCTGAAGGGGTCCATCTGGGTATTACACTCCAGGTGCCTCAGAAACTCTGTTGAAGACCCAGCTAATTCATAAGGCTAAATCCCAGGGATCTCCACTGAGTTTCTGCCATGCAAAAAAACCAGATGTATTTTCTCTTATTAAATCTGGTCTTTATTTGTGGACTGCTACAGAGAAAAGTGAGACTGTTATACGAAGATGACTTCTACACTCCTTATATTGCTATGCTTTGTATGGAGAGCCCACACAAGAACTCCCAAATCATTGTAGCAATTCAGTTGTAGTTTTTTAAATTATTGAAATAAGCTCCAGAAGTGCATTACTATTGGTTCTCAACTGCTTTGCCACACAGTATCACACAAAGCTGCCTGGAAGGCAGCTGGAAGGCGGAGGAATTTGTCTTCACCAGCCGCAGATGTTCAGCACTGTGTGTTACTAACGCCAGCAAGTCCCTCTGCTGACAGACACCCCAGTGACATTTCTTGCCACATGTGAAGCCTGACTGGAGCAACTTATACTTGGTAAGACCAGGATCCGAAACACACAGGGACTTCATGCCACAAACCATGGCCAAAGCAGAGCTTCCAATTCACCCAGAGGTCAGCTGCATCCTCCACCCACCTCTCCCATCCAGGGCAGATCTGAAGAGCCCTTCATCCAAAACACCTTAGCCCATCAGCAAGGCAGCCTCTGGTTTTCATTCTCTGTTGCATTTGGATTATGCTTTCTGGAATTATACAATGTTTATTCCGTTCTCAATACACACACACAAAACAAGTAACTGTGAAATTTGCACTGAGTTACTATGAGCTTATTTCACCAAAGGCACCATTATTTTCTTTCAGAGTCAGACTGGGGACATAAAGTGATATTCACCTGTAAGCAGACTGCCAGCTCAAGAGCTGTGTAGTGTTTAAGACACTATTTTAAATATCATAGCTAAAGTATATGTTCATTAAAATCCACTTCATATTAACATCAAAACAACAATAAACTAAAGCTCAGTCAAGGTCAAGCCTGTACAGCTGCATAAAACCTTCTCCGCTTGCTTCTTGCTTCTAAGCCACAACTAACAAGAAGAGATTCCTTTCTCCCCTCATTTTATGAGAAGCCACTGAAAATAAAAGATCTACCTGTTCTTTGTAAAAATGTTTCCTGCCCTTCTGCAAAACAAGATAAAAGATGTATTACTACGGCTTGTTGCCAGGAACTCTGAAGTTCTATGATGAAACTAATACATTGTCACAAATCGGATAAGTAAGTAACATCCATCATATATAAACATTCAAACAATTTATGTACAGGATCATATATATTTTTTCCTGAAAGATCTCGGTAATTAATGTGCCTACACACAATGATTATCAAACCACAGTTTGGACAGATTTTTGAAATGGTCTCTCGATAATATTTGCTGTTAAATTAAATTCATTTAATGTGTCACAGAAAATTTATTCTTGTTTTTTTCTAAGTATCATAAACCCAAATGAAACGTTAACAAATTTTTAAAAAATCAGCACTTTTACTCTAGCTGATGTAATAAAAAAAGTTTTCATATTTTCACATAAAAAACTCTTTCAGTTTTAAATGTCCTTTAATCACTTAGTTTGGTATTTTTACACGTGTTTCAATAAAAAAGTCTATCCAATGAATTCCCTTCTAAAAACACTAGTAAGTTTGGAAGTTGAATGTCATATGACTAAATAAAAGGCTCATTGCATTGACAGGAGAGGGTGGAAGAGGTAAATGTGAGCAGTAGCAGATAAAAAATCTGCACATTCTGGACCTCATGCAAGCACCCTGCACACATATGCACACGCATACACTCAAACATGGATTTGGACTAGAACTTGCCAAAATCCATCCCTGAGGCAAACCAGCCAGGCCTGGAAGGCTGTTCCCTTTCACATAAAAATAGTAATATTGAATAAAAATACTTGGAAGTCCTCCAATGCCTTATACAGCATAATTTCTGTTTCTCTTCCCCACGTATACCCACAGGCTTGCTCCTGCTCTATGGTCCCTGTTCTCCCTGGTTTCTCACCAAGGTAATATATTTGTGCCACTATGAATGAAAAGCAACATTCTGAATTATAAGTGCAAAGGAAATCTGTGTTCTTAACATCCTTTTACCTTTTCTCAGGGTGCTACATTTCATCACTCAAACAAAGATCCCATTCAGGATAGCAACGTCATCCCACACATTGGACATGAGGCTTGGAGTTAGGTCACTTTTTTTTTTCCCCCGTGTCTTCCCCATTGCCTCGTGTGACCTTAGGCAATAAATTCAGTATCTGGTACCTCAGTTTCTCTTTGTGTTAAACACTGGAGGAAACATTTCCATGCCTGTGGCCTTTGAGATCAAAGAGTAGTATACGACAAAGCAGGAGTCCAGTACCTAAATCCTAAATTGCAACTGAACAGGCTCAGCTTTCTTCTAATTCTGGAGGCACCTAAATATTCCAGTTGCACCTCTGCATGACCTGGAAGCTCCCAAAGTGAGTGGAGGTCTGTCTTACACACCCTTCAACCTGAAGAGCTGCATGGCTGTTTCCTGCCTCAACTTGACCAGGATTCAGATCCCATCCATGTACACTTCTTGACCAGAACACCCTCCTGGGTGGGACAGAAAACTTGGGAGGGTACCCTCCAAGGTAGAGGGGAGCACTGGGTACAAACAAACCAACATTTTTTTCTAGGCAAATGCCCTAGCAGTCATTACCATCCACATTTGTACTTCAAAGAAAGAAGGTTGCTTCTGCTCTTTTTTTTTTTTTTTTTTTTAAAGGACACACTAAGAAGAGGACCAGATACCTATTTGCGGCCCTGAGTAAGACACCTTCGTGTTACAGCAAACAGGATTTCAGACTACCTTTCCCCTCCATGTTTCTTGTTGCATTCCCTCTGTGTCTTCTGATGAGATAGAGAGATTTCATTCTCAGGTATTTCATAGAATCATAGAATCATTTAGGTTGGAAAAGACCTTTAAGATCATCGAGTCCAACTGTAAACTTAACACTGACAAATCCACCACTAAACCATGTCCCTAAGTGCCACATCTACATGTCTTTTAAATACCTCCAGGGAGGTGACTCAATCACTTCCCTGGGCAGCCTGTTCCAGTGCTTGATAACATTTTCAATGAAGAAATTTTTCCTAATATCTAGTCTAAACCTCCCCTGGCACAACCATTTCCTCTTTTCTTGTTACTTGGGAAAAGAGACCAACACCCACCCCACTACAACCTCCTTTCAGGTAGTTGTAGAGAGCAATAATGTCTCCCCTGAGCCTCCTTTTCTCCAAGCTAAACAATCCCAGTTCCCTCAGCCGCTCCTCATAAGACTTGTCCTCTAGATGCTTCATCAGCTTTGTTGTTCTTCTTTGGATGTGCTCCAGCACCTTCACGTCTTTCCTGTAGTGAAGGATGCAGACTGAAGACAGTATTCAAGGTGCAGACTCACCAGTGCCAAATATGTGATTGTTTTCTCTACCATCTAACCTTAGTGACAATAAGATCCTGATGCCTCAGTTTTATCTGTACAACTACAATTTAGTCACAATCGTCAGTACAACCATGAGTCCTAACTGAGGAGCTAGTGCTTTAGCTTGTGGTGTTGCCATGCTGGTTGATCTAATGCCTTAAAATATGATAATTTCCTCAAGTGCATGTCAAACACAAGATAGTGCCAGCATATCAAAAGTCCAGCAAACCATTTTAAAAGGCATGACAGAACTGAACTAAAGATAAATTAGAACTCCTTATAAACACATTTTCAAGTCTGACTTAGGCCATCTCCAACGCTATGATGTAGTTTTCGCTTCTCTTCCATGACTCCATACCTATGCCTGCAATTAACTACTAAGATTAAGGGCAAATTAGTCTGTGTATTAATGTTTCGTGCTAGATGGAATCTCTATTCATTGTCTTATTTCCATATGAGCAGGTACTAACTAGGTTGCCCTGTGTAGCTGAAATGGGGAATGAAGCTAGCTGCACTCTTTGTCTACAGGTACGACAGAGCTCCATGTGAAGACATGACAACCTAAATGACTATAAATGTTTTTCAATCTCCAGGGCTCTGGAATAAATCTTTATGTTTAAAACAGAATTAGCCATTCTTCAAATAAGATGCATTGAAAATTATTCTCATCTAAGCAGGTACAAATGAACTATTAGTAAGGCTTCTGTAAGAAAAACAAAAAGAATAAATACTGTGAGAATAATCTTCGTGCAACAAAGCACATGTGCTGCTCTGACTTTGAAGTTCTTCTTTGAACATGTGACATATTCTCTTTAGATGCTTACATAAAGAAATACTGAGTTCTGTCCATGATTCTGTTTAACTACCATTAAAAAGCCATTATTCAATAACTCAAACAGTTTAGTTTCACCTCCTCTAAGGTTGATGTTGTTCTTGGTGGGTTGTTTTTCTTTTTTAAGTCTGAAAAGAGGACAAGACACAGTTATACTGTGTGGCTGCTGGACAGGAGGTGCCATTGTGGCTACCAGAGTTTTATTTATCCTTAACCCTAAGAAGCAGTCCTTTAACCAATAACCTTGCCTATTGCCTTTCCACTGGAAATTTAGCACTATACTTTGCTCTATTCCCAAGACAGTTTTTAATGGCTGTTTCTCTTTACAGAGAAAAAGCTTCTTCTGAGTTGGTCGTGTTCCAGTGCAACAAGTAACGGCACTTACCAGGAACTTATACTGCAATCTTTTGATGCTCGGAGAAGATCCACTAGTACTGGCAAGTTTTTATGGCAGCTTGCTGGTGTGGCTTAGATGAATGACTCATTTCTGAAAGAGTGAAGTGGGAAAAGAAAAAAAAAGCAAGCTACATGTTGGGAAAGAAAAGAGTTTTTGTCACTGGCCATAGTCATTTAATCTAATTTTCAATATATGTATACAGTAATAGGACTAACATGATTAGCAAAGTGTCATAAAGACACAATTCCTGAGCAGCTTTAAACACACACACACATGCATGCGCGCACACACACACACACACACACACAGAGCTGGCAGTCACAATCTGTTATTATCAGAGTGAATAGCATTAATCATTTTTAATGGTCAATCTGTTAGAAAGAAGTTCTAACTGATTACTGGTGTAAAAGAAAACAAACATCATGCATACAAATCTTATTTCAAAAAAACTGAATCACTTTTGTCAGCTATTTAACTTGAACCAGCAAAACAGACCATCAAGAAAGCAGCATTTAAATGGATGCCTGCAGCGATGGCCAGTCAATGGCCTCTTTATTTGTTAAAGATGGATTATTTTAAATAAATTACAGAGCACTTTTACTGAATAAACAGAGTCTCAGTGGCTGTGGCATGCTATACATGCTTAATTGAGCCACAGAAATCCTAAATGACTACTGAGCTGTGTAATCGCCTTTGATTTTGCTGATAGGACCTGATTCTTTAGGCAAAAACCAAGCCATTGAGGGCTGAAAAGCAACACTACCTTGAGGAAAATAGAAAGTTTAATCTGGAATATATACTTACAATATTTCGGAAACCACAGGGATGGAGTGTTCCAATAACTGAACACAAGGCAGCTTCAGAAGTGAACGATCTGCATGTCATTTTTATTTGAGCTTGATATGTTAAATGTCCCAAATGTTTATGTTGTATAAGCCCACTTAAACATTGCAAAGTGCAACAGATTCATTGGCAAAATAAAAAGTATAGCTTTTTTAGCCTTGCTTGCTGTCTTTTTGCACTGATACAGAGCATAATGCGCACACATGTACCCAGGGGTTTTCTTAAGTAATCATGTAATTTGACCGCTTTTGGGGAACCTGTTAATGTGATTTATTTTGAGTGTTACCTATGGCTTCTATAGGCTGAAATAAAACATTAGTTCAGAAACCAGGAAAAAATGCTTTAACCCTTACTGATCATAGTGTTAATTTTGGGATTGTGTATTATTAACTCTTTAAGTTCCAGTCTTCATGTCACCCAGTCACCAAAAAATCTCATCTGAAATAAGTCTATACTTGGTACACAAAACTTGCAGAATCAGACCCTTCCTTTGACATAAATGAATCCTGAGCTAATGACATATGGAAATCATTCTGACAACAGTTATGATCTTAAATAATATTACTTCCATTTGTCAATAACTCTGGAAAATGGTTTGACATTGAGAAGCAGTTTGAAAACTACCTTGAATAACAGCAATTAAAAGAGAAATTGATACTGTTAGGCACTTTAATAATGATTGTGTACCTGGTTTTTCTCTAAAGAATTTCAACACCTACAGCTTTCTTCACTAGGCAAGTGCAAAAATGCTTAGCTGTGAAATTCTTCTCTCTCTAATAGAGCACAATGAGCTGCATTTGCAGTTTCCACAATTACACTGTACATTTGAAAAAAAGATATGTGAGTTTAACCATGTTGGTACAGCAAGTGCCTGCCAACATCCAATTATAACTGATAAGTATAAAAAATTGAAAGTTTATCCATACACAATGACCCCAGAAAATTAAAATACATAATATTAGATATTCCAAAGGACTCTGATGAGCCCTATGCAGTTTTTGAAAATAAGACCAAGCTGCTTCAAAGTGTCACAAAAGGGATGTTCATCAGGCTGAAAAGCTTTGGCCAGAACAACTGAATTGTTCCTGTGTGATTTCAGAAACTCAGAAGAAGAGGCAGTAGAGGAATTTGCAGATGGTTTTGGTGCAGTTTGGTTATTCCCTTGATATTTTTCATAATACATGAGAGAAGATCCTGCCGTCATGAGTGTCAGCCCATCCTGGAGGGAAACTGCCTGGAGTTTTGCCTGTCTCCCAGGCCAGAGCAGCACAGCAGAGATGACACAGGGAGCAAGCACAGCTGCCGCAGCTCTGTTTGGCATACTGGCACCATTTCCTCAGGGAAAGAAGAAAGCACTTAATGTTCCTCTGCTGTGAATATTTTTAGTGGAATTAATGAGAAAAGAAATATGGAACTTATAGATGTGTTGACTTGTGAACATAACAATAGGGAAAATCCCCCAAATATATGAGAGAACTTTGCAAGGGCAGAAGGCTTCGGATGTCTTTCTCAGGCTATTCATACCAAGTCAGGACATAATTATATTTATGTTTTCTTTGGCAGTACAGTTTTTTCCTTTAGCCACAGAGACATTCTCAGGAGGCCACCAGGCATGCAGAAAACGTGTGGTAAAGGCGGGTGTAAAATTCAAATAGGCTGGTGCCACGCAGTCATTCCCCACTCCACCCCAGGGATTACAGAGCAATGTGGCAGCAGGTGTGACCAAGTGTGTGCACTTTTTGTACTATCAGCCCTGTGGGAATAATATTTGTGCCCATGAAACCCAGAGCTGAACTAGACACACTCCTGTTTCCTTGGTGGCCTAAAAGTAGAACCTCATGTAAGTAATTTGGACTGGTTTCCCATAGGCCCTTTAAAAACTCAATCTTTTTTTCTGTTAAAAATGGCTACATGCTAGCCAGTAACCCTTTTGACTGTGCATGCTGCTAACTCACAGAGACATCTGGCTGGATTCAAACATTCAAGTGCTCTTTATGGTTCCCTTTGGCCAGTGAACACAGCATTTTATAGGGACATTCATTGAGAGGATCCCTCTCCTGTCTCCACAGGCCAGAAGACCTCAAATAATGAAGACAATAGTAATGCTAACAAAACTGGTCAGGAAAAATTTGCAGAAACAGGAGAGAAGTCATCATATCTCACATAAGAGAAATCTAGGCAGACTTAAAGGCAATACAAAAACAGACCTGAAATTGCACTGCGTGTGTGTAACCAGAAATATGATATAATTGGTTAACTGAGGCTTACCTAAATCAGGAAACAGGCTTGAACACTAAAATTCTAAGACACAGTTAATAGAAAAGGCTCAATAGGACACAAGGGAAACAACTATATGGGTGCAAAATTGTGTTAACTCCAGGAAAAGAAATGCTATAGTCAATTGACTGCTGAAGAAAAACAGCTGATACAGTGAAACAATCATAAGACACAGCCCTGAAGGGACTGGTGACAGAGATCAACAAATGATTCTGCAGAGAATGGCCTGTAGCAAGGTGAAATAAGGGATCAAAAGGTCTCTTGGGTATCAGTTATCTTTTAAGTGAGAGATTATTTGTGGAATTGCTGCAGAACTTGGGATGTCCTAGATCCTGGAGATAGCCCATACGCTGTCTCTCTTTAAAAAGTGGAAGAGTCCTCTCTGGAATTAAACAGGAGACCTGGTTACCTGGAATATGGAGAAGGCTGAGGTACTCAACCACTATTTTTCCTCAGTCTTCACCAGCAAGGGCTCTAGCCACATCACCCAAGACGCAGAAGACAAAGGCAGGGATTGGGAGAACGAAGAACTGCCCACTGTAGGAGAAGATCAGGTTCAAGACCATCTAAGGAACCTGAAGGTGCACAGGTCCACAGGACCTGATGAGATGCATCCATGGGTCCTGAGGGAACTGGTAAATGAAGTGGCTAAGCCACCATCCATCATATTTGAGAAGTCGTAGCAGTCCAGTGATGTTCCCGCTGATTGGAAAAGGAGAAACATGACCCCCATTTTTAAAAAAGGGGAAAAAAGATGACCTGGAGAACTACAGGCCAGTCAGTCTCACCTCTGTGCCTGCAAGATCATGGAGTGGATCCTCCTGGAAACTATGCTAGGGCACATGGAAAATAAAAAGGCAATTGATGACAGCCAACATGGCTTCACTAAAGGCAAATCGTGCCTGATGAATTGGTGGCCTTCTACAACAGGGATACAGCACTGGTGGACAAGGGAAGAGCAACTGACAACATCTACCTGGACTTGTGCAAAGCATTTGACACTGTTCTGCATGACGTCCTTGCCTCTAAATTGGAGAGACATGGGTTTGATGGATGGATGACTTGGTGGATAAGGAATTGGCTGGGTGGTCACACTCAAAAAGTTACGGTGATGGTTCGATGTCCGAGTGGAGAGCAGTGACGAGTGGCATTCCTTGGGAGTTGGTGTTGGGACCAGTGCTGGTTAACTTCTTTGTTGGTGACATGGACAGTGGGATTGAGTGCACCCTCAGCAAGTTCACAGATGACACCAAGCTGTGTGGTGCGGTCGACACGCTGGAGGGAAGGAATGTGCCATTCAGAGGGACCTGGACAGGCTTGAGAGGTGGGCCTGTGCAAACCTCATGAAGTTCAACAAGGCCAAGTGCAAGGTCCTGCACATGGGTCAGGGCAATCCCAAGCACAAATACAGGCTGGGCAATGAGTGGGTTGAGAACAGCCCTGAGGAGAAGGACTTGGGGGTATTTGTGGATGGAAAACTGACTATGAGCCAGCAATGTACGCTCACAGCCCAGAAAGCCAAGCATACCCTGGGCTGCATCAAGTGTGGCCAGCAGGTCAAGGGAAGTTATTTTTCCCCTCTACTCTGTTCTTGTGAGACCCCACCTGCAGTGCTGTGTTCAGCTCTGGGGCCCCCAACATAAGAAGAACATGGACCTGTTGGAGCAAGTCCAGAGGAGGCCACGAAGATGATCAGGGGGCTGGAGCACCTCCCTTATGAGGACAGACTGAGAGAATTGGGGTTGTTCAGCCTGGAATAGAGAAAGCTCTGGGGAGACCTTATAGCAGCCTTCCAGTAGTTAAAGGGGGCCACAGGAAAGATGGGGGGGGAGGGACTCTTGATCAAGGAGGGTAGTGATATAATGAGGGGTAACAGTTTTAAACTGAAAGAGGGTTGATTCAGATTAGATATAAGGAAGAAATTCTTCACTGTGAGGGTGGTGAAGCACTGGAAGAGGTTGCCCAGAGAGGTTGTAGATGCCCCCTCCCTGGCAGTGTTCAAGGCCAGGTTGGACGGGGCTTTGAGCAAGCTGGTCTAGTGGAAGGTGTCCCTGCCCATGGAAGGGGGGGTTGGAACAAGGTGGTCTTTAAGGTCCTTTCCAACCCAAACCACTCTATGACTGTATGATTGTATGAACCAAAAATTAAGTAAAGATGCCATCATTACAAGTACTATGCATAAAAGCAAGTGGGACAAACTCATCCCTTCCTGTCATGAGCAAAGGTTCTACTACATAGATTTTTCTCCTAAGTACATAACATTTCCAGGAAATCCTCATCCACATCCAGATATTGGTTCTACAGGCTGAAGAATCCAACCCTGCAAGAGAATGCACTGCATCTTCCACAAATCAAATCCTAGAACAAATATTGTGAGATATATGAAGAAGGATACGATACATTTATTTATATAGTGTCTTTCAGACCAAAACATTTTAAAGTGCTTAACTATTGATCAACACAAATGCCCTCATGAGTGTATTCACCGAGCAAATTGTCGCAGATATCCTTATGTGAGGAACAGTTATAATTAATTCCCAGGTGGAGGAGGAACACATAAGCTGTCTGCTGAAGAGAGGCAATTGGTAAACATTACACCCCCCTCATGCACCTTCATGAGTTTTACAAGTCAGTCAGAGAGTTAAGCGGCATAAAAATAAACAATTTGTGGAGGCTGTACTGAGGTGAGAAGTACAGGAGCAGTTTTAAACAGTACACCAGGCAGTGAAAAAAAACATCACTTATTCAAATCTTACAGTCACTCTAGATACCTTGCAGTAGCATTTAAAATAGGGAGGTCAAGATCTTAATGTTGTTATGGCAGAAGATAAGCATTTAGATTTTAAAAAATAATTGAAGGTATTTTCATTATTTACAGTTCCAGCACCTGCCTTCACACGTTGCCTACCAAAAACCTTCCTGTATGCTGACACATAGTGCTCCATGCATGCTTTTCTGATTGAGTCAATCTTGTAACAGTTTTTCTTTGACCTCAAAAAGAAAGCAAAGGAACCTCCACAAAACAACTATACCCAAACAGGGGAGTTAAAGTAAACCTTCTAGACACTGATTTCTCAGTCTCCTAAGGCTAACTTGTGAGCAATAACTACAGATATTTTTAATATTTCCATATTTTAATGGATCATAAATCTAATTTACTTTTGATTGGCATTTGCTGGCATATATATGTTTTATCTACTCTATTTATCTCCATTTTCCATTAACAATGATAGGCAGAGCAACACTGCAGCCTACAGGTATAAATGGATTAATAATTAGTGTAGATTCTTTTCCCTCCATGTAGGCTGCAGGTAGCATCCTGTTTCAACCTTCAGCAATGCAAATAAGCTGATGTTGGCAGTATATCATGAACTGCTCACCAGTCATTTCCTTAATGACTTGCTAATTTTCCTCTGCATATCCTCCATATGACACACTGGAACCTCATATGCTTGTGCAGGCCAGTGCAACTGAGAATGCAGCCCATGTAGATAGCCCTACGAGTTTGGTTTTATGCCAGCTCTTGTTTCTCTGTTTTCCCCTTAAGGAATCTGCTTGCAATTTTTAATTTAATCTCTGATGGTGGCATAAATATAATTCTTTAGATGTTTAACTTCTCTGTCTAGTATTCCTCCTGCTAATCTGCAGCTGCCTGAACTTTGTGTTTTATGTCAAAATTTAGAGATGAATGTTTTTATTTTCTGTTCAGCATTTCATTCTTGTTCACTTGATTTACTCAAGTAAATATTATACAGCTCCTAACCTAATCCTTTTTACTTTTGGGGTTGTTTCTTTTTTTTAATTAAGAATGAAAGAACTTGTATCCCTGAATTTACCCCCAGAACATTGTTTAATACACACAGAATACAATGTAATCTTTCTTGGATTTGAATACTACTTTCAATGAGTTTTAGAAGCATTAACAACTGAAAAGTACCATTGTATCCCAGGGTATGGTAATCTCCTTAAGCCTCCAGAAATAACAAGAACATTGTTTTTCTTTTGTATCACAACACTGGGATTTACCAGACTAATACAGTAGGACTCTCATTCTGAAAATCATATTTTCCTGTCTATTGACTGAAATAACTATGCTGTTCAACCACAGACCTAGAAGCTGAAGTATGTTTTGACTCAGTAATACCATATGCTCTAGATAGAAAGTACTTAAGGCTGTCCTCACGGGGTGTGTACCTACAAAGCAATTGCCTAGGAGTCACTGCTTTGTGACAGCACACTCGCTAATGGCACAGCCTCAGCTTTCAGAAAAAAGAAAAAGTCTGCAGCCTTACCAGCTCCAGGCTGCACAACGGCTCAGGGCACTTTTAGTGTGCAGAGCCCTGAAATGTAGCTGTCAACTGCACCGGGACTCTAATATGTAAATCTCAGACTTGAGGGTTTAATACCTCCACAGTTCTTTTTCTTGGCCTGATGACCAAACTGAAGAGTATCAGTAACAATGAATTATTAAAAAGTCAACCTTCAAGATTTTTTTTTGCAATGCTCAGTAAAGCAAAACAGTTTGTCTGGTTTTGTTTCATTTTTTAAATATTTTAAAATAAAACCTGTGTGCTTGATCTCCCTTCCTGTACCCAATGGTTGACATGGTCACCTGGAAAAGAAGCAATTCAAATTCAAACCTCCTTTCTTTAAAGGCTCAGAAGGGGTCTAGCCAGTTGAACTATGTGGTATCCCACATTTACATCTGCCTAGTGTAGGCATTGCTTTTCAATTTTCACTGGCATTTATTAGCCTTGAGTCAGCAATGGGTTAGTAACCCACACTATGTTGTACATGAGCTGGTTGTCATTTTGTTAGCTTGATTCCAAGCTTGATTGGGTCAGTAAGAGCAGACTCAGTTTGGATGACCACTGGCAATTTTTTTTAATATAATCTGATTCACAGCAGTATCATCAGAGATGATACATTCACACTGTATGTATAGCAGCAATGCTGCAGCGAACTTGCCAGTGGGGCATGGGGCCTTGCAAACACAGTGGACACAGGGAATCATCCAGATGGAGTTCAATCAGTAACAGGGACTCAGGGGCTGAGGCAATGAGTTTCCTTGCTGTTGGAGGGACTTAGAAATAGAAAGCAAAGTCTGTGTCAAAACTGAAGAGGCAAATCATTGCAGCTACAATACCAACAGTAGGTAAGGACTCAGAGCAAGTGAATGAGTCCAAAATACAGATTGTAAAAAGGAGAAGTAAGGCCTTTTTTTTCTGTTGTGTTTGATTGTTTTTCTTAATTCAGAGTTTTAAAATCATAATCATCTAATATATGAAATACATTACTGAATTCCCCTGTGCTACTCAGATCACCTAGCAATCTCTTACAAGCCAGTATTTACTACTTAGTGTGTTTTTAAAGAAAACCCATCAGTAAAGCAAACCACATTCTGGTACATGTTCAGCTGCTTTTGTAGCTCAGGACATGAGGCACTCTTTCTTTTTTTCTTTTTTTTGGAGGTAACCTAAGGAGATGGAGCATAGCCAGGGAAACAGTTAAGAGAATGGACAAGAAACATAAGAGAAACAGAAAGAGCTGGCAAAGACAAAACACAAAGGAAAAGAGTTGGTGAACAATAAATGAGAGCCAGAAATACAACAAAGATTTGGAAAAAATGTTTATTTTATTTCAAATTAATAGCAAGAAAGAACCTATAACTGTGGTACAAATTGCTCAGTGCCCCATGCAGTGCCAATATTATGCCATTCATTATACTTGCAGGTGTATTATTTCTAGTTCCCTAGATAAAAAAAAATGTTTTCCATGTATTCTTTTGTATTTTAAAATGTATTTTTTCACTGCTATAGTGCCAAAGGTTCTTATTCTTCCAAACTCAATAATAACTAATCATTCTCCTGGCTGCAGACTGGGAGTATGGTTACTATTTTGTGCAGGTAATTCTTCCATCTTTATTAAAGGACCATTCTAAAATTTTGATCCATCTGTATTTCAAGTTCTTTCCCAAATGTTTATTTTGCCCTTTGAGAAAGGTTTTGCTATTAAACTTTATTCTTGTTCCTAATTTCAAACCTGGTTTCCCACTATTGGGATGAAAATTTTATTATGATCAATATTACACACTTTCTTTTCAAAGAAAATTAAAAATATAAATCAGCACATCAAAGTGAAATCTAACTTATCAACATCTTTCCCCCCATACACTTGCAACCACTGCAAACACACTGCTATTGCCTGACTTCTCTTGTGGCTGCTCACAGCAGCTGTGGAGAAGGTTTATACAGAGATAACAGGGTCCAAAATCCATCAGTAGAGCAAATGATGCTGGAGGGAATTGCTCCAAGCTCTCTGATACTTCTCATCCCCACTTCTTTCCTCCCTCCAAATGAGGGTGACTTAACTTGGTTCAAGATTCATGCAGTGGCTTAGCAAAGCTTCTCAAAGAAAATGATCTAGCTCCAAATCCAGTCTGAGGACATTTGTTCTGTCTCGATGCCCACCCTCATGCAAAGGGGGAAGACCCCCCAGCCTCCCTGGGGCACATCGAGATCCTACATCACACCCAGGAGTCATTTGCATTGTGCACCCATCACGTGCCAGTTTGCACCTCTGTGTGAGGCCTCCACCCCACATGCACAGTGGCTCTCGGCTCAGTGTGCAGGCAGTTGGCTGCCCAGAGACTTGCTCACTGCTAGGACAGCCATGACAAAACCATGTGAATACTACAGAAGCCAAGCCGGATCATGATCTATTCAAACTTGTTAGTCTACAGTATTAACAGTTTACTTGTTAGATTCAGAGTACTAAGCAGGCATCTACCCCTTGAGAAAGTATTTATTTTTATTTTACTTACTGTACCATCCTTAAATTACTGATTCTACCAGACACAGCCCAAGAAGCCTTTTCTGGGCTAGCAGTCAAGCATCCCAGCATTGATAAGACTCTCAGCATTTGACTTGGGTTTGACTTCTGTAAGTCTAGATATTTAAGCTGATGGTGATTAATGAGACACTACTCCTTCCCATATTATGGTTTAATCCTCCAAACTGAGGGGGGGAAAAAATATGTTACTGTCTTTTCTTTCCGTAGCATTTTAAAAGAATACTGCCATCATAGTATGGAAAAGTCCTGACTCAGTCATCCTCTTTTGAAAAGAAATGCTTCAGACAACACTCCAAGGAAAAAAAGCTTGTAATAAACCTCCACTTGTTTTACCTTTTCTAGGAAAGGAGAATTTATCTTCTGTTGGATGATCTACTATCACAGTCATGTGCAAAAGACTCCAGGCTCCATTCTGCAAAAATGTAATAGTAATTAAGACATTTATGGAGCAAACAAACTACATAATGAAAGTTGACACTATGCTTTGACATACTGTAACATGCATATTATGAGAGAAATTACAATGATTTCAACTACATATTTTATCCTTGGATGGGCTATGGCTCAGTGCTAAACTCTCTCCACTTTGATAACACTGTACTTTCCCAACTTCTAAATTCTAAAAACTTTTCACGCTTTAATAGGAATGTGGTACCTTGGGGGACACTGTAAAATTCAAATGCAGCTTCCTATAGTTATATATGAATGAACATAATGATGCCTAAACATCAATCTTGCACCTTGTCTCCATTCATCCATAAACTTATTCCAGTTGTTCAGGAGACAGATCTTATTACAGCATTTTCCACTCCCAGAACACTAGAAGGAGAGATTGGAACTCCATCACTTCTTTGTGTATCAACAATAATTCTGTGGCTGATAGAGCCATTACTGAAGTAGCAAAATAGTATCAGGAATATAGATGAAAAAAATCTGAATTTGCATTACATGAGAAATTCTGACATTTCCAAAACATTTCAACCATAATGAAAAAACAAACTTCAAAAATTTCTATCAATGAAATCCTGTCAATTTGACAAGCCAAAACCTTTGTTTCAAATTTAGTTGCAGTTACATTTGCTGATAGATTTCAAACAGAATTTTGTACTGTAGAACAACCTTCAAAGTCAGAAGAGCCATTTTAAATAATTAACTTCATCTGTATTTTTTCAAAATAAAATTTCATTGAAAGTTTCATTTCTCCACCAAAATATATCAGTTCAGCCAGATTAATGTCTTTTTGATAGAAAGCCAGTTCTAATTGTAAAGAATGTCCACAATTTTCAATAATGTTGGGATTTTTTTAACTTTTGGAAAAAAAGGAGCCATACAGTCATTCCCTCACCTGTTATTCCCTCTGTCTCTCATACATGGTTGCACACCCATACAGATACACACATTAATTCACTTGTTCCCATAGATCACAGACATCATCACCCCTTTTCCTCACGCATCCTGCTTCCATATTGTTCTTGGAAGCTGAGTCTTCTGCCATGCCAATTTTATTCCTTTGTTTCATTCACTACTCTGGACAGTGTTGTTCTTCCACAGCAGTACCATAGGTCTGGTTATTGTCCTCTTAGTCCTTATCTTACATACCATTTCCCCCTTGTTTCCAGATAACTTTATAACTTCACAGAACATTTTCATTTCACACTGAATAAACTGAACACATGCAACAGCAGCTAGAAACCAGAAATAGTCCCACACAGATTGACCACTCTGCTCTCTGCAGACCACCAACAAATTCTCTCTGAATTTGTGAATGTTCTGGATTTAGATTTTGTGAATTGCTGCCTAGACAACACAGGATTTGAACAACTCTACTGTTTATGTCCAGTAGGAAGCTAGGCATTTACTCCAAATGAAACTAGACCTGGAATTGATCAAAATAATGTAATATGGACAAGTTTTCAGAAAGTTCGAGCTTTTGAGGAAAAAGTCTGCGAGTGGTCACTATCTGAGTCAGGGCTATGTGGGCACTGAATCTCATCCAGTTTTGCCTTTCCTCCATTCTATGTTGTTATGACAACTTAGTATCTCAAAAGAAAAAAAAAAAAAAGACTCTTACTTCTTTCAGCTTCCAGAAGTGCCCATCCTGGTTAACAGAGCAATGCAGAGCAGAAGGAAGTATCGGGTCCCTTACACAAAGGTGTTTCCTATAAGGCAATTTTTGCATTTAATTTCAAGATCTTTCAGCACAGACACTCATTTCCCCATTTAAATCATGTAAAGAGAGAAGAAAATGTTTAAGCTTAGCAAATCAATGCTACAACTTAAAATCTGGCAGTGCTAGTCGTCTTGTTTCCCAGGGGAGGATTAATTTGCTTCTTTTTAGTCTTTGCTCTTTATTATTTCAATTGGAGGATATAAAAGTGCTATTGAGAGTTTTGAAGGATAAACACTATATGTGGTAACTGCTTTAAATAAGAATAAAATTTATTGAGAGTGTAGACATTTTTATCACATTAATGTGACCTATTAATGATAAAGGAAATTTCCTTCATCTAATGAGCTCTATGTTTATAAATGTAACAAGAGAGGATGTTTTAATTCTTACCATAAATCTAAGGAAGTTAAAATCTTAACCCCAAGGTACTTAATACAGTTGATTCTGTATTTAAAGGGAATGTTGTTAACATTTATATCATTTTTGTTACCTACAACATAGAGATCTGATATTTCAATATTCATTTCATTTAATAGATAAGGTTTTAGCAGGTATTTCAGAGAAACCTACATGTAATCAAAATGAGATAAAATCATACATACTAATAAAAGGAAAGGCTGCAAATTTCTCTGTTAACATGACATAAGTAATACATGGAATTGCACATGACCAGAAAATCAGAGTCTTATAATCTGAACATACAATTAATTTAACTGTATTCATTTAATAGAGGCAAATGAAGACAAGGCTCAACCATTCTTCCTTTCTGCCAATGCATTTTACTACATTTTTTAGTACAGTATTCGATACAATTTTTTATTAAAGCCAAAATATTACCGAGAGTTGAAAGACTGCCCACAGACCATATAGAAAGTGTAGGATTTGATGACTGGTGCATGCAGGTTCAGTGCTATCACTAGGCACTGCCTTTCACACCTTATACTAGTCAAGAAGAACTTCTGCTATTGGGTATGTTGCAAAGTTTCCTTAAAATACTAATTATTAACTACTTTGCTAGAGTGAGGAAATGTTCAAGGGCCCTGGCCATCTCTTACATGACCAAGACTGTGCCCATCAGGTAACAAAAATGTAGACAGCCTGTCTCAAAGTTCCTGACACATTTACATGCACCTGTAAGGTCCTAAGGATGCATTCATACATTTAGGGGATTTCGCTGGGCTGAGAAGTGCAGGATGAGATGATGAACATATTTCCCAGCTAAAGCAAGGGGAACCTCATTAAAACAAGAGACTTTGTGACAGGAGAGACATCTGAGAGATGACCAGGTACCCATTTCCACATTTCTAAATTGACTCTCCATCATCTCAAACCTTTAAATCATGTCTTCTGGTATTCTAAATCTGTGAATATCTGAAAAGTATACCTTTGGCAAGTACTGAGCTGCATGGTCCTAAAATGACTTTACTAGTTACCTCAACTAGAGTTTAAAACCAGCTCCTACATTTTTGCATGAGTTAAAGTTACATCTAAACCTATAATGCCATCATGCCTTCCAGGAAACCCTCAGAAACTGGGACAGAAATTTCTTCTGCCAATAAAGAACCACTTCATAGCCAGGAATCATGCCAGGCCAGTGATGTTCGCTGGCATTGATAAATTGTACAAGGGAATATGTAAAGAAAAGAACATAGAATTTTTTTAAATCTAGTGTTTCCCCTCATCCAAAAATGTCTTCCTCACTAGAGAACACAGGCCACGATTTCAATATATTTCAAGATTCTCTCTCCACTTAAAATTGATAAGATTTCACACTTCTCCCTATGTCACTTCCGACACCACAAGCCTTTTTTCTCCAAGAGCCTGTCATACTAAATGAATGGTACATTTAACCATCCACAGCAATTAAAGTGCATGGCCTGAAACCAAAATTTTTTGTGTTTCAGATGCAAATATTTGTATAATTTAAAAAAAAAAAAATTACTTAGGAGTAAAAGTTTTATAAACAACTGGAAAAAATTGTTGAAGAGAGTGCTTTATTTTTAATTCAAAGTCCAAATAAAGAATAAGTATACTTTACCTTCCTCTATATGTGTATCTCAGCCATCTGTTAAAAAAAAAAATCAAGTTCAATAGTAATTGGCAGTATAAGAATCACATTCCTTTTGCCCTTTGCTCAGGCACGATGCCACATAAGTTTGATGTCATAAAATTTAATTTTTTCATTTTGAATGATTTACAGTGGAGCAGGACCTATAAATCAGAACAGTAACAGGGGTTATGAATAGGGATGTATGTTTTTCCAAAATGTCTAAATGAAATATTTTGAAACATGGTAAAAGAACTGCACAGTTCTCCACCTGGCAGCCATAATTGAAGTTAATAACACTTGTTTAGACATAAGGAAACTCTTTGACACCTAGACCTTTTTTTTTTTTTTTAATAAAATGATCAAACAATCATCATCTAGTCTTAAGAAATCAAAGCAGTTAGTTCTGGCAATATGTTATATGAAGGCAGTCTTGCTTTCAGCTATGTTTCCAAATGTGTCTAATAATTTTGAAAATACACACCAATTCCTTAGCACAATCCCTTATTTTAATCATACACCATATTGTAAATCCTATTGCAGCACTTAGGAGCCATTACCGTAATGCCAGTGACAGACGATATGAAACACATCGTATGAAGAGGCTTTGATAACCTCAATACGTACTATTGATTTTGCAGCATTTCTGATGCATGTTTAGACTTTCCAGTCTCTCTCTTGTGTGTGTCACAGCCAGCAGATGATGGGATACAAGTGCTTATTTCCCCACAGCCAGTTGTACCAAAGCTTGGAATATTACTGTTCTTTTTTGTGATGGCATTCAGAAAACATAACTCTCTAACTGGATACAGTTCCTTTGTTCAAGAAACAACCTTTCTTAAAGAGAATGAAACCAAACTGGTAAAAGTTTTGAAATCCCTTCAAAAATGACTGAACAGCACAACCCTGTAAAAGCACTGATTCACTTTGTTTACTCACTAATTTGTTCTGGGCCTGAGTTTCCAGTGTTCTTGGTGAATCTAAGGACAAGGGTGTAGAAAGATTGCCATAATTCTTGTCTTCTAGTCTTGAATCTTTGAGCCACCAGACTTGCTCACTCCTGGAAGCTGTGAAATACTTTGTCTTTACTCCTAGCAGCCTTCTATGACCTCTCATTGGGTTCTTGGTAGGAGAACATCTAGGTCTTTTGTTAGCTGCCCTTTTATCTCTTGTTTCCCTGAGGACCAGGAAAGAACCACATTTGCAGGAATTCCTGTAGTGGAGAGCTGCTTGCTTCCAACCACCTCTATCTCCACAGTGGGAGTGAGGAATCTTCCAGTGCACCAAAGCACTGCTGAATAAAATCTTGAGGAACAGACAGCTCAGAAATAAGGTTGGTGTGGTAAGAGAAGGACTTAGCCTCATATTTGAAATTTAGGCTCTTGTATCACAATATGTGGTTGCAATGATGCACCTCTACAGCCCTCAAAGTTATTCTGGGGCCATATCAACCTCTTTCTGGATGTCCGATCTTTATATCATGTGGGCTTAAAATTTTCTCTGTGAAGAATAATACTTCTCTTCCTAGATCTGTTAAATATTCATCACTTAAATGCTTTACAGACTGCACCAATTAAACCTAAATAAGACTTTAAACAGGTTCATTTAGAACACATGACTTGTTGTGATTAAAATCTAGCTTATTTCTAGGCAAATTTGAGTCAGTTGGGAACAAAGTAAACTAACCAGTCATTCAGAAATATGTATGCTTACTTAGGAATTTGCATTGAACCCAGGTAGTTAAATTGTTGCAAACTCATGTGTCTTGCAAAGCCCAAAGAACATTTATACAGTAGATGTACACATGAATGTAATTTATGATCAGCATGGGTTACATAGGACTACCATAAGCTTTTTAAAAAGTGTTGTAAAGGATTTGACCCTGCATGGATTGTTGAGATAAAATTCCTGTGGATTTCAAAGGGGAAGTAAGATCTGCAGCATCCTGACAGCCCAAGTAGGTACACGGTAACATGAAAAGCCAGCAGATGATGATGTCACCTGCCAGGGTCTGCCCTTATAAACCCAGGAAATACCAATCAATTTATATCTCATCATCTTAACCCTGAACTTCTAGGTAATGGTTTTACCCTGTATTCACTCCTTTTCCAAAATGTTGTCCTGTTCCCTCTTAACTTGATTTACTCTACTTATTTCAACTGCTGACTTTGGCACTTTGTTCCCAGCTCTAACCAACCACAGGATAAAGACATATCCCTGAGCTGCTCCGGTGCAGAGCAGCAGAGAACTTGTTCACATCAGTTCCAGCTCAGGTGAATAGGCTTGTCCTTGTAAATGGTTAGAAAGATATAACAATCAGGCTCAGACACCACAGGCACAGATGCCCACAACTGCTAAGCCCAGGGTAGAAAACAAGGCTAAAATACTATCAGCACTTGATTTAAGATTTTGTTTAGCTGTTTTATGTGGAAGCAAAACCAATCAAAGGGAAAGGCAGGTTTTGTAACCTCACAACCCAAACAGTGCACTTGCATGTGGCTGAGGGAAGCCCTGCATTTCGTCACTTGAAAGCTTTCCTGAAATTTTATATATCTTTCACTCAAAAATCAAACACGCAGCGCATGTGCACAAAAGTCACAGTCAGATTCCTCAGCTGGGCAAATGAAGCCTTTTTTTGTTTGTTTTTCCAATTTCAACTACAGAAAACCCCTCCTGGTATAATTCACTTCAAAGTCTAAAATTTGTTCCAGTGATAATTGCTGAATTTATGTGTATTTAGAACCCAGTGCTTAAATAAAACAGCTACGTTAGGTGATTATATATAAACACTGTGCCAATTTGAATAGGAATGTAGTAAATTACTACTGATTACACAAATACTGATTAAAATTTGAAGGCAAATAAATAACGAAGGGGGATGTTATTTATTTGTCCAAATGCTCTTAAGAGTGCAGTCATGCCAAGTACAACTTCCAATGAAAGCAGAGGATGGAAATACAACGTTATGCTGGTGGATGGCCTGGACTGAATCATGAAGACAGCAGCAATCACTGGTTTAAGGTTTACTCTGTCTCTCTGTCTCTCTGTTTTTCCTTGTTACCTCTATAAGACTAGGAGCTGAGGCCATACCAGGAAAATTATGATAATAACTTTGCACTTGCAGTTCCTGTGCAGCTTACTTGGGTCTTCCTTTTGTGCAAGGTGATAGAACAGTGAAGATGCAGCCTGTTAAATCAAGGGAAATATTCTCAAATCTTGTGTATTGCTCCTCCATGCAGCACCTGCAAGTACCTTCTAAAACCTTTGAATATAAATGCAAATCTGTCTCTGGAAATGGTTAATGCATCTCTTAAACACTGCCTTCAATCCTTACAAGGAAGGATATTGACACTTGGATAAATTCTGCCTAGGACAAGGCAGAAAATTATGATTTAGATGCTCAAGAATAAAAATTTCATTTAAACTAACCTGATCCACAGGAGAGTATGGTAATAATAGTTAACATACACAGAGGATAGAATTACTGTAGTTCCATGCAATTCATAGTCTAGAGTCTTAGGTGACACAGGTCACTATAACTGCATTGAAAACAGGGACATTAGCCTGATTTACATGAGCTGATGTTATCTCAGCTGAAGCAGTTGAAATGATAGTAGTGTTGCAGACAAAAGCTGGGATCCTGGGCTGATATACAGCTGGACATGGATGTTTTATGCAGTGCCTCTGCATCAGCTATGAAATTTAGTCTTGTGAACATTTCATAAACAATGGTGGCCCATACAGGGCTGTAGGGCTCTAGACAGCATTCCTGTATAACTCTCCATACCAACGTCTTCTTATATAACCTCAACGCAAGGTTTCAGTGTGCTCCACACCATAGGTGCATCTCTTCTTAGGTGTATTTAGTCCCATTATGTCCATACTGTGCCCTTTTAAAGGCAATTTAAAAAGGAACTCAGTGCTCCAAGCCAGAAGAAATAGGTACAGGCATTTTTATGATCATGTCTCTAATGGTTATTTTTCTTTTTTTTTAATTAAATTTTGCAATTGAATAATCCAGAACACTCTAATTTCTTTTGGCAATTGAGAAAGAAAAGCTAAACCAGATGAGAATCTGTGGTTTAAACATTGATACCTAATTTCATTCACAGATTTTCATGCAGACTTTTATTAGAAACAGCACACATCTTAAATGAAAGGAGCTGCTGCTGCCTGTCAGCCATAGAACAGTTAGGTTCAACTTGTACTGGAGAAACCTTCCACATTCACATGTGCTTAATATGGCTATATATAATAAACCTGTAGACACTGCAAGAAGCAAAATCTTCACTGAGGAAATTTATAACCACACATATAGACTCTAATTATCAGATATGACCATTAAAACCTGGAATTACTTGTTACTTCACATGAAATATAATAAAGTTACCGCATACAATTTCTTTATTCTTGGCTACTATTTTCTCAATCCACCAAGCATACTGGATTAACAGAAACAACCCTAATGTCCCAGCAACAGAACTAAAAGTAAAACTAAAGATTTAATTGAGAACTAAAAGATTAATCTCTATTTGCTACTTTCCCTTAAATACTTCAGTGAGCAGGTATAGGAATGTCTTTTATAATCTGTGGGGAAAATAAAACATTAAGTCCAATTTCTGCACTATTTTACACGTTCTTCAGCCCTGGAAGTACTCACCATCCCTGCTTTTTAACTACATCATTACTCAATCAAAATATTTTAAATGTAGTAGTAGGAATAAACAGAACTAAACTGAAATGTTATGGTCTCTGACTTTTCTGTAGCTCTCTGTCTCTTATTTGAAAAAATTACTATGGTACAATGCAGATAACAAAAATATGATGTCATTGGGGAAACATATGCTTATTTTTAAAGATTCTGCTGGGAGTCCTCTGTATATGTAGAACTGCTCAAACTGAAACTCGGGTTTTGTCCAGTTGATTTCTTGCAAACCATAAAACAGATATCGCTTGTCTCTGGTGTTATTTGTAGAAATACATATCAGTGAGATCAGAAAAGTATTCTACATTCTCTTTTTTAAACATGTCCCAGTAAGCAGTCTGTTATATTTCTAGTAATGCAGCATATTAAGTTACCTTTTAAGTTCCTGCCAGTTGGGAGCTCCTTCATTCAAAGTAGAACCCCAGTTTAGCTTCAGGCTAGAATTTAGCAATAATCATGTTATTTTAAGGATCTAATTTAAACTTTCTATAAATTCAAAGTGTTGAGTTAACCATGTTCTGTTTATTTGTGGAATATTTTCTGACACCTTGTTACACAATTAATCTACAACCTCAGTTTTGACCCTGATCCTAAGAATAGAGGCCTGACATACATTGCCCATGCCACCTGTAGCATAATGTATTCTTTCACTCTTATCCCACTCATAGATACCAGTTTCCTGAAACAAAAATGGTTAGACTGAAAATCAGCTATTCAACACTGCCAGTAGAAACAAAAATGTACAGAAGTGTAAACAAGAGAAAAGAAAGGATGAAAGAAATCATTAACAGCCACCCACTTCTAAAGTCTCCAACTCCATTTAAGGGGGTAAGGATTTTGCCTTAGGCTTCAAGTGGGCCAGAATTCATCAACATCCAAAGGCAAATTAGGATCTGCATCTCACCTTGCCCGAATTATTTTACCAGTAGCTCCTGCAGTCAGGAGTTATGGACTCCTGCCCTGTGCATAACCTCCAGCCCTTTCCTTATCTCAAACAAGAGAAAAAAACAAACAAATGAAAATCCAGTTCATCCTCTCAATAACATAACAGACACTTATTTAAATATAGACAATGCATAAATGTAAACATCAAAGTGAAAAATTATGGAAATTATTGCATAATGAATAAAAATAATTAAGAGATTTTTTCCCTGTGCTACTGTCATCATCCATAACATTTGTGCTTTTATTTTTTCCAAATAGTGTATCCCAGTCTAAACAGCAGGAATTAATGGCCCTATCTGTCTAGTGAGATCCAGTCTTAGCTGGTGGCGTTGCAGTAAGCAACAATACTAACAGATACAGAAAGAGTACCTAGTATCTGCCCTCCTTTAACAGTTTCTTTTCATCAGACATTTTGGAAAAAACACTTAGTACACAGCATCCTCATTGCTCCTTGTGATGCTATCCAACAGGTATATCTAAGTTTCAACATTTTTTTAATTGCAAATAACAACTAAAAGTTAATGCTTACAAAATGTTAGTAATTATTGTACAATGGATTAATAAACAAATGAGATACTAATTCTGGGATTCTTTAAGATCATCCAGAAAATCAAAAAAACTCTCCAGTCAGTAGTGAATCTTAATCTCTTCATCCCCTTTAGCTATTTCACCAAACTCTGTTCCCTTGTACTTTGTAGTAAACTATTTAATATTTCATTTTTATTTCAGCTAGAGCCACTGAGATCTGTATGAATAGAAAACTGTTCAAACTAAGTAGTAGCTCAACGTTTGCCCATTAGGAAAATGAAATAATCAAAGCCATCCCCACCTAGGGTACTCTAGTGCAGTACAGCATGGGCATAATAATGTATAGCAGCTTTGGTACATACATGATAAATGAAGCAAGATCTGATGAATTGTCCAGCAGTTCTAAAGTGGTCTGTAATTTCCCTCACATGTCACTCCATCAGTTGTTAGCTCCTGAACTTGCCACTTAGAAAAACTGTTTGTGATTTGCTGAGTAATAAATTCTATTCAACAGAAGAGTTTCCATCTCCCAAATCTTGAAACATGTGCAGAGCCTCAGATCCTATTATTGCTTCTAGATTGGGATTCTCTGTATGTAACTCAACAATCACAAATTTTAGCAGTAATTCAGAAATGCAGAGAGAAAGCTCAGAGAAATTTCCCTGGAAGACTAGTGAAGTAAAATTTGATCTCATGAGGGTTCCTAGCTTCAAGTTCAGAGAAAGCCAAGCATGAGCCACTGTTCTGGGATTAAAGTTTTCAGATGTTTTATTCAGACCCACCCCAAAGGAACCTTTGGCATTTTGAGATGTATATATTTCCAAATCTGAATTGCCTAGTTCAGCTGTTCGAGAAGCCCTGTGCTTTTCAGAAAGCATCTTTGGTTGAAAATCAGGTTGTTTGTCTAATTCACAAACCAGAAAAGAGAATTCAGGACATATTTCACCTCATCTGAATACTGGTACAGGGGAGAGAGGATTCTCCCAAGAGTTGCACCATCTCTGACAGCCACAACAGCACCAATCTTCCTGCTACTGACTGTGAGGACTTCAACAACAGAAACATACACCAACAAAGCGTTTCCCTGTTTTTCAGGTAAGGAAGTAAGGTTTTGAGTACTATTACTTGATAAAGTAATAGTAAGGCTATTCATCCACTTAACATCAGGTCTGAGGTTAGTGTCCTAGGCTACCTCCATTCAGCAGACAGACACTTTTGGAGCATGGTTCAGACCTTCCCACAGCCTTGACTGTCCTGTCTATGCTGTCGATACACTGAGAGTTGAAAAACTTGTGCGTGCCCAGGCTCCTAGCTTAGGCACCTTATTTAGGTGTATAGAGCTGGAGTAGAGAAACGTGGGCTTTAGAGGTCAAATGAGTTGCCCAGGGAGGTACAGACTGTCTGGACAAGACCAGAAATGGAAACAAGCCAGTAAATCCTGGCTGTCTTGTAGTCAATGATTCAGAGTCAGGATTTTGCCCCAATTCTGTACCTTAGAAACACGACCATTTTCACTATTCTGGATACTGTGTACTGTAGATGAAGTACTGAAGCTTCATCACCAAACGCTCAGCAGAAGTTTCCAGACTAGAGAGTGATTTGTGCAACACTGCACTTAAAATATGAACTGTCCAAGTATCACAGACGATGAAAAATCTGCTGAATGGTTGGGCTTTGCTTCTAATGGGTCGCTACTACAAGACACTCACATGTCAGTATCTTCATTTGAAACCACAGCTCTCCTAAAAGAGCAATAAATAAAATCTACAATAAAAAATAAATAAATTAAAATAAAAACCATTGCTTCAACACAAACAGTTTTTCTTCAAAAAAGGCAGCAAGGACTCCATGAAGTTCAGTACAGCTTTGTTGATTACTGTTTATTTTACACAAAAGATGCTCAAGTACTCTTAAGGTCAATTGCAACATAAAATTGATACAGTATAATGTCCAGCAGCCGCAAGCCGTACCCAAGCAGGGCAGCTATACTCGGCCTCTACTTTTGAATGCTGGAGCCCAAGCAAGGGTTTTTGTTTGTGAAACAGTTTATGTGATCTGAGCAATCTGACATTTTAATGATCTAGCAGGTAGATTTTTGCTCAAGTTGTGAAAATGGGCTTTTTGGAGAGTGGTTATAGCAACCCAGGAACAGCTGCTCCTCAGGGCTATAGGAAAGCTTTTATTCTGCAGGCTGGCCTCCTTTCAGTGAGGCCCTCTCTTTAACCTGGAGGGATCATGCAGGAAACATAAAAGTTACTGAGGCCTTGCTGACCTTGTCAAGGCCACGTGTGGGAATTTTTAAAGTTTGAGTTGCTTCAAAATTATAGCAATTACTAGAAATATTCCAGGAAAAAAGGACTTTTTTTTTCTTCTGTCAGTTCAGATTTCCCAACTGAAATTGTCATTTTCATCTGCTAGTCCTTTAAAAAAACAGAATTATAGACACTTTTTAGTCACTGGATAACAGATGTTATGAAACATTGTGGTACTCAGTCATAATTAAGTCAGGCCTAATATGCATCTGTCAGAAAGCATTGACCTTTGCTGATGATGGTAGGGAAAAAGCTTTGATACTCTACCACACATTTAAGGATTTTTGAAGGAAAAATGTCAAAGGTTTGGGTGTTCTGGCAGGAAATTACCTCTTGCGTTCCTAATGACAAATGTTTTTAGCTAAATCTAAGTAAACAATGAAATGGTGATACTTCAACTGGGATTTCTAATCCAAAATGTCATCTTTCCTATGCTCCCCTAGCAAAGAATCAAGGAATTGTAGAATTTATATAATTTTTAAGATGACAATCTGTCAGAGAAAAGGAGTAAAAGCTCCTAATGCAATTGACAGCTTTCACCTATAAAATGTGAAGATAAAGTAAAATTTGAAAGGGAAATGAGAAAAACTTTGGTTTTAAACAGAATTTAATCATATGACTTACCTTAAATATTGTGGACAGCACAAGGACTGGGTACTCACACAACTGTTTGGAAAAGGATCAGTAGTGCAGAAATAATCAACATTTTGAAACTTGTAACACAGTTTATGCTGTGTATTAATCGTATCCTCCTACCTTAACTTTTGGTACAAACTGGATGTCATGTTTCCACTAGGGATCCTTGTTTGCAAAATCAAGATACTGGGCTAGAGCTACCTTGAATATACTGCAAGCTAAAATATCTCATCCTGTTCATACAGCCTCATCATGTAGGCACTGTACGAGCAAATGCCTGTGAGGTCTGGGAAGTGGGCAGCAAAAGAGGAGAAAGCAGCAGAAAAATGGTACCCAATGGCTACGGCACTAACCTAACATCTCTGTGTAATCTCAGCTTCAATTTCCTGCCTGACCCAGGCTCCGGGTGTTTTCTTGGCCAAAATAATTTCAGCACAAATCATAGAGGTTCCCAGGCATACAGACATCCAAGTCCCACTGATATCAACATAATTGGAGGATTTACACCCTGGAATTCCCTTATGAGCCCAGGTCTTAATATGTCTCTGTCTCGGCTCTCTACATATAAAATGGTAGTAATATTCCCTTTCCTCAGGGAAGATTAGTGAGGATTAATGAGTTAAAGATGATGGAGACATAAGGGAGAGTATTAAAAACTTTCAACAGAGAAAAGTAACATTATGTTTCAAGTCAAATAGCTTTGAGAAAGCCACACGTCTGTGTGTATGCATTACTGTATTTATTTAACAAGATTTCTAAATCACGTATTGAGGAGTTGCAAAGATCATTTTAAAGGTCTTATTTCAGTATTTTATAGCCATTTAACCTTTTATCAAATTATTTTTATTCTTTCAAAGGTGTGTCCACTCCTATACCATGCCCCTAAATATCTTGTGCACAAGAAAAAGGTGGTGTTTTCATAGCTTCATCCCTTTAAGCAGGTTACTGTATTGTTTAGCTTCAAGGAGATCAGAAATTTACCTAAGCCCACACAGAAATTCAGGCTTGAAAGCTGTACAAAAGCCATGCCAAACAAACAAAAACCTTATTTGGGAGATGAAGGAACGTAATCTTTTCCCAGTGCATCTGCAGAGTAGACTGCAAGACAAATGGCAGTGAGAAAAAGATCAAATAACATCCCTCATTGCCTAAAACAAATAAATAATCTAATACCACGAATTAAAGATCAGATTGTTTAATATATATCCCTCCTTGGCTATTGGAAGAAATGTACATGGTGGTGTTTTATGTTTAACCTCACGAAAATTTGCCCCAAATGCAGGGTGCTCTGCATAATCAGATTTCAGCTTTGAAATAGCTTTTGCTTTCCTATTCCAGAAAGGAAGACAGTGCTTCCCAATGCTGCCCTGGGAATGCCATTACTGCACCTACCTAAACAACAGAAAACAGAATGGAAAATAAACTCCCATGGAGGAGAGGGGAACAGAGAAGCAACAGCCCCTAGATAGGAAAATAAAACCACCCCACACATTCAAACGTGGCAGGTCTTGAGTTAAAGAGACAGTGCCAGGTGATTCAGTCATCATTTATGTTCTGTGGTTTGACAGCACATAATATTACTTGTTCTTTTGAATTAAGAGGGCTTTAATGGTATTTAAACCTCTTGTTGCCACACTGGCAACTTAAAATTTTGAAGCAGGTTCATAGTTTTTTTGGAAAGACAGTGAAAATCACTCCAAATAAGAAAGTGGTGTTCAGGAGGAAACCCATGACTCTGCCCCTGATTTGGTTTTTATTCACTGACATATAGATGTTTCCATTAATCTTTTCTTCTTTTGGCTGTTAAGAATTACTGTAAAATTTACACCATCTTTATTATGAAGCACCAGACCTTCCTTCTTAAAGTTATTTTCCAATTCAATTAATGGGTATGATAATTTAATCTGATGGCAATTTTCTGCAATAGGATTCAAAAGGGTAACAGAGATAATACCTTCTCCAATTAAACATTACTATATTGCATTTCTTGCTAATTCTCCAAATCCTAATCTTAGTTAATCATGACAATATTCGTTACCAATGTCCTAATTATATAAATGAGCTCCATCACCCAAATATAATGTTCTTCACATCACAGAATCACAGAATCATCTAGGTTGGAAAAGACCTTGAAGATCATCTAGTCCAACCATTAACATAACACTGACAGTTCCCAACTACACCATATCCCTCAGCGCTATGTCGACCCTACTCTTAAACACCTACAGGGATGGGGACTCCACCACCTCCCTGGGCAGCCCATTCCAATGCCTGACTACCCGTTCTGTAAAGAAATGCTTCCTAATACCCAGTCTAAATCTTCCCTGGCACAACTTGAGGCCATTACTTCTTGTCCTATCACTTATTACTTGGTTAAAGAGGCTCATCCCCAGCTCTCTGCAACCTCCTTTCAGGTAGTTGTAGAGGATGATGAGGTCTCCCCTCAGCCTCCTCTTCTCCAGACTAAACAACCCCAGTTCCCTCAGCCGCTCCTCGTACGACATGTGCTCCAGACCCTTCACCAGCTTCGTTGCCCTTCTTTGGACATGCTCGAGTAATTCAATGTCCTTTTTGTAGTGAGGGGCCCAAAACTGAACACAGGAATCGAGGTACGGCCTCACCAGTGCCAAGTACAGGGGCAAGATCACTTCCCTGTCCCTGCAGGCCATGTTATTTCTGATGCAAGCCAGGATGCCATTGGCCTTCTTGGCCACCTGGGCACACTGCTGGCTCATGTTCAGCCGGCTGTCAATCAACACCCCCAGGTCCCTCTCTGACTGGCAGCTCTCCAGCCACTCCTCCCCAAGCCTGTAGCGCTGCTGGGGGTTGTTGTGGCCAAAGGGCAGAACCCAGCATTTGGCCTTATTGAAACTCCTACAGTTGGCCTTAGCCCATCGCTCCAGCCTGTCCAGATCCCTCTGCAGAGCCTCCCTACCCTCGAGCAGATCAACACTCCCACCCAACTTGGTGTCACCTGCAAACTTACTGAGGGTGCACTCGATCCCCTCTTCTAGATCATCAATAAAGATGTTAAACAGGAGTGGCCCCAAAACCGAGCCCTGGGGGACACGACTCGTGACCGGCTGCCAACTGGATTTAACTCCATTCACCACAATTCTTTGGGCCCGGCCATCCAGCCAATTTTTTACCCAGAAAAGCGTGTGCCCATCCAAGCCACGAGCAGCCAGTTTTGCCAGGAGAATGCTGTGGGAAACGGTGTCAAAGGCTTTACTAAAGTCAAGGTAGACAACATCCACAGCCTTTCCCTTATCCAATAAGCAGGTCGCCCTGTCGTAGAAGGAGATCAGGCGTATTCTGATTTTGTCCAACCATACAGAAAGGGCTCAAACTGGGAACCTCAGAAGCAGTCCCACATAAGAGATTTGGGCTACTCTCATTGTCTTGGTGCAGGACTGGGGTATCAGAGCTGCCACACTCCCATTTCCTATCTCAGTCTCCAGCACCTGCAGCCAGAAGTTGCCAAAGAAGACATTAGTCTTAACTTTTAACTCCAGGCAAGTAATCATTCAAGGCTTGGTCACCTTCACCTTCACTATATTACTGAAAACTGGCTCAGTTTTACCTTTGGTTTTAGTATTTCATTGTCCTGTCTGTCCTTTTTCTCTGTTTAGTGCTACTCCCTTCTAATTTATGATGCCCAAGAACATGGATGGACACTGTTTGGGTTCATTCCTTGTTTTTCCTGTTCATTTAATTTCTTTATTAAACATTGCTTTCTTTTCCCTCTACTTTTATGGCAGGCTCAAACCTCCACACTGATCTCTAAACACAGCAGATGGTGTGGAAATTTGGACCCAAGCCTTGTTAACAGCTTCTGTTTTTCTTATGGTCAAAACTAAATGCCCTGATCTGGCAGGAATTCAGAAATCCAAACAAGAGCACTGATCCCGCAAAGTTTCAGCACATATCACACTGCGAGGAGGCAAACGGGCCGTTTTGCTTCCATGGACCTCCTCCCACATTCAAAGTTAAGAGTATATCTATATTGGCAAAGGGAAATTACAGTCAGAGCTCTCTTTCACTTGTGCTAATCTCTTATTGCTGGAACAGCATCTCACCGTCTGCCCAAGGACTGGGCCCACATACAGATGACACTAACCCTCACCTGTCCTCTGCTCAGGTTGCACTTGGAGCCATTTGGCTGCAGAGAATGATGAGGGCCTACATATGCACAGTCAGGACAGAGCTGTCACAGCTGACAGGGAAACATTGGATGCAGTTGACCTCACCTCCAAAGGTTGTTTTGATTTTTTTTCTCCATCTGGAGGGCAATGCTAGGGTCTAATATTTATCTGAACATTCGGGCAAACACTCAGCGCTTTGTCAGGACTTGGTATGAATACTGAATTCTGAAGAACTTCAAGTGTACCATGAAACTGGAAAAATTCAGCTGCATGCTGAGAGGGGTGGCTGGGATGGAGGGTAAGGTCATAAGCAAGAGTGACAGAAACTATAAATCTTGAAAAATTGGTGTTTGACCAACAAATATTCTTCCCTTGATGTCCATTAAATTTTACAGTGCAGGCAGTGCTTGAAAACTCAGAAGTAAATGTATTTCATGCAGCCCAGTCTTGATGGTAAGTGCTTGAGGGGGAAAAACCCTTCAAGAAAGATGATGAAAGGCTTAAATCAAAACTGAGATGCTTCTTCTTACTTAAAAATCATGCAGATTTGGAAAAAACTGACCACTGTTGAGGAAAGGAAGATTTCTCCAGGGGACAAATGCCAAAGTTTCTTTGTCTGAGACTGGCCAGCACTGGGAACCCAAGACTGTCTGGAAGACTTCACTGGCCAAGCTGTGGTTTATACACCACTCTGACAGGTGAAGGAGAAGAGCTAGGCTGGTAATGCTTTTAAATACCTCATTGAGGGAAGGCAGGCTTTTGATTTCCCGTAAAGGTGCAACGCTTAAGAAACCATCATTTCATTCAGACAATCCAAATTTCCACTGTCCACAAAAGTAGCTGTGATGAGACAACTCTCACAGGGCCTAATCTCCATGTGCTATTGAGCTGAATTGGGTAGGAAATATAATCTGGTCTGTTGGCACCTATCCTCATGGCTGTGGGTGAAAGGCTAGTGCTCCAGCTGGGATTTGCTCTGGGAGCTGCAGTGCTGTTAAGTAGTTTATCAACCACAAGCAAAAATGTGAAGGTCTGTTCCTTTCCCAAAGCCAGTCATGAACAATTGGTGTGTTAACTGTTGAGGATCCCATGGGAGATACGCTTTGTCCTGGGCTCTTTGGCCACAAGTCCTCTGAAAGGTTCAGGGAGCAGCTCTACTTTCATACAATGTCTTCAGAAAGCAAATGTTACCGCTTGATTCCCTCACATCCTCTGAGTCTGCATTAGCTGTTGATTAGCTGTGTTAGAGACATGGTCAGGAACTAACAAGTAAGGCTCAGTGTTGATAAATCTGAAGCAATTTTGGCTGAAGAGAAGAAAGTAGCTAGAAGACAATTCAATTTAGTCATCTTTGACTGACTACTTCTACCTTCTGTGACAGCTTGCAACCTATGGGGGCTTATATCTCCACCTGCTGCTCAAAGCCTATGTAGCACCAGCTATCTTTTACTGTGTCTGAGCTGTGGCCCTTTCTTTCATAAATAAATGTAGACCCTTGACCAATTTATAGCCTATATCCATAACTGAAGGAAAGCAGGTGTGAGAATCACACTGGAGAGGTAAAGATGAACATCAGTCCTACAGAGGGAAATCATTAATCAACTAAGAACATAATTTGACATGTACCTTGGCAAAAGCATTTGAGATTTCCATTTGGCTCTAAATAATAAAAAGGCTTCACACAGTTCCCAATGCCATCACAACTGTGTTATTGGATTTCTACAAAGGTTTCCATGTTGTTATAAAGTCATCTGTTCAGTTATGTTAGCAAACATATGTCTCAGCAGATATAGGAAGCCCACTGTATCAGGAGCTCTACGGATACACAGGGATAGAGCTGCCACTTAGATTTATTCAGAAACTGAGTTGGGCTATGTCAGCTCTTCAAAATGGTATCTGAGCAGCGGTCTAGGAATTGTGCTGACTGCTTATCGGTTTCCAGAGGGAATTAAGGTGTTGATGTTGACAGGTAAAGCCCTGTGAGAGTCTCATATCTCTTCCTTTGCCATGTTACTGGAGCTGTTGGCAGAAGAGATAACTCAAAATGAAGTTCTACTCCATACAAAGGAGAAGGGTTATCTAGCCAGAGGGAGGTCCGTAATTTGTTTCTTGTCCTTGGGCCAATAGATCCAGTCCCTTCACTGGTGAGAGGCTGTGATACTACACTGACTTTGTAACTGCAAATGACAAAGAAAGGTGCAGAAAAACTAGCACTTGTGTCTCTTTGTCAATGACTTTCTGTTAGGGTTCTCCAAGTAGGACTCAAATTTCTAGGTTTCTCCTGGTTAAATGTCCCTGAAAAATCTCAAAAGCAAGAACAAGCAGAAAACTGGCTGAAGTCTGAGAAGTTAAAAAAAAAGGACTTTTATAGCCCTCTTCAGTTAAGGTGCAGACAGCAGTTAACCCTAAGTTTCCCTCCCCTTGCACATAAGGGGTCATGGGTAATCACTTATGACTAATTGCACACTTGTGTCAGGGAGATGGCTTTACACATCTGGTTCAGATAATCCCACAGTCCTGAAATGTTCCACCAAATGTTGCAAAAAAATACAACCTGTGCAGTATAACAGCTGGTGGATGACCCGAGCCTGCAGACTGACACCTAATAACACATTTGCACCCTGCAAGAAGATCTTATTACAGCATGGTCATTTTACATGATGAAGGATTATCATCTTCAGGGTGAGAATTCCACCTTTAAAGTGGAGCTATAAACGTTCAAGGAAATGCTGACTGAAGAACTGACCAATGTGCTATAAAGCCAAATGCCAGACTTGGGGAGAGAGGTCAGGACAGGGAAAAAGATCCTCATTATAAAGTTTGAGTAGCAGCTTCCCAGTCAGGGGTCTGAACTTTCTGACACATCCCCAGCTTCAACCTGCCCCATGATTTTTTTTCATAAAGCACTCCCTATCCACCTCAAATGTCTTCCTTCTAATCTCTCACGCAGAAATTTTGTCAGAAAGATTAAGAACAGCTAGATGTGACATTTCAGATATATGAAAATGGGAAAAATAATTTTTTACTCCCAAGAAAGTAGTGTTGCAGATTGTCTAATGGCTTGGCCAAGATATCCTATATTTTATTCACAAGTGCTGACAACAGTTTTTCAGTCCAGTCTCTCAGTGGTTTTAATTATTCATTAATAGTGAATTAATTAGCTCTCACTAAAGTTTATAAACTTTGTGTTTAAAAAGTTTGATCCGTGTATGACTTCTGTAGGTATAACACAAGGAATATAAGACATGGTATGCTACCCCATCACAGATTACTGAATTTCAACTCATAGCACAACTTCCATTATACACATTACCTTCATGAAAGTGGCTCTCTGCACCAAAAGCACTCTTCCAGGACGCTATATTACTAATGTAGATGCACCCTTAGAGAGAAGGTAGAACTATTTCCCCGATCCAAAGTCATGAGTAATTAGCCTTCTGAGTTTTAGAGTACCTGTCTCCCAAGGTAAAACTGTATTTATACAGACAGTTTATTCAAACATGTCTAAAGATTTTATACTGTATCAGAAAGACAAGTGAGAAAACTGGTGGGAAGTATAACATCTGTGCCATTTTTTATCTCCAAGGCCATTGTTCAGTCTAATGATGTGGGATTTGTATACTCAATGAGCTAAAATCACAGTGGATGCCTCAGCAGAAGTATCTCCAGAAAGATTAGCATATACTAATTAATTAGTATTGCACATGATATAGTGAGCCATGCAGTTCGAAGCTGCTGCCCCTTTGTAAGTGTATTCTAAAAGTAAATTCAAACTGACTTACAACATCAATTATTGACGATAAACTAGGCCTCATCGTTTTATATACTTTTAAAAGATAACATAAGAACAGATGTATAAAATTCTGTACTGGTCACGAAACAGTGTTCTTGAACAGATTTTGTGGAAGTGAAAGGAAATAATGTGCAAATACTCTTGCACATTAATAATGAGATAATAATAATAGCTAAAATAATATCAAAATATAGGGAAAGATAAAAAATGGAACTTTTCTACATCCAACTCCAGAGGAAAAAAGTATAGCAGAGAGGAAATAGAAGTTAAAATATATCACAAAAAATGAGACAGACATAGCATTATAGTCTTCAGTTCCCTCTACTCTGCATTTCACAAAACAGTCCTGCCGGTTATAAAGGTTTTGCTTGTGCTGCAGATTAAGAAGGCATGTATATAAAAATATACTAAAGTCTGAAAGACAACCTGATCTGGCTTTAAGTACCCAAATTGCCAAGCTGTTGTTCAAGGCACTGCATCGTCTATATGATGAGGTCAGCCTTGGCACATGTTGCCTAAATATCCCATTTATCTCCCTGGTATTCTTATATAAGGACCCTGCATTCACCTTATCTGCCTGACATGAACCATATGAGAGTATATCAGAGGAGAGCTGTGATTGCAATGCACCTGGCAGGTCATCTCTCCCAGAGAGGGACAAACTCAGATCTGTACTGATACATATGATAGTCCCTTCATAGTCCCAGGGTGCCTCATCTGGCATGCACTGAGGCTTACTTAAGGCCACACCAATTTATGGGCTTACATTCACACAGTTTGGACAAAAGACAAATTTGGATTTGAGTGCAGGTCTGAGTCCCAAAATAAAAAGTCAATATAGTCAGCAAGACTCAAGTGAGCATTGGAATAAAGTATATATATATATATGTAGGAATAACTCTCCTACTCAAAGTTGGCTTTATTACTTAAATATTACTTAAATAAAAATTTAAAATAAAAACAAAATAAAACCAAAAAAACCCACCAAAAAACACACACCAAAACAGAGGTAGGGTTCAGTCTTTTCTGTTAAAAGGTACGGAGTCCAGGCACAACTCTTTGGTACTATTCTCTGTTTTCATAAGAGACCAATTACATTTAAATGTAAAAGGTTCCTATTTGCTGTGCCAGAAACTGTTTCATAAAACTGGAAGACCAGTCCTTCTAACCAGAGGAGAGGGATCAATATCTGGTGAATGATGCTTCCTTTACAAGAGCAATAATATGACTCTTGGAAAAAAAATTATGCGCTTTTTTTTCTATTAATATAATCAAGTATAAATTCCACCATTTCAAAGACTTGCTGCTAGAAGAGCCAAAATCATTGCAAAAACATTGCTCAACATGGACAAAAGTAGATCTCCAACACACAACTGGAAACCTACATTAATGAAACCAGCTGGGAGTTCCATACATCCCTCAGCACATGGGCTGTGTGTTCCACAAACGGCAAACTGCAGATGCAGGATAAGCCCTAAAAAGTTTATGTTAGGTGAGAGTCCACTTTATGAGTAGTACTGGCAAGACTCCACAACTCAAATCAGTTTTGCATAGTGAAATATACTCCTAGAAACTAAACCCAGCCCTAAAGTATGAACCAGTTTTTCAGAGCCACACAAGATACCCTTCTAAGATGAACAGCAACCTCTTGGACATTTTACTGAGTTAAAAATGTAACAAAAATTAACTTTTAGAAAAATTAGGAAAAAATTATAGTAGTTATATAATGTAACAAAAATTCCTGCAGTTTGGACAATGTTCATAACCCCATTCTTTCAGCAGCTCTGCTAAGGCAGAACATGCTGGCAGCTCCAAAGAGCACACATGCTTATTCATATCATTATTGTGCACTCTGCCTCTTATTCGTGCTAAAATATACGTCTCTCAGGCAAATAGAACTTGAAAGTCCTTGAAGGGGGAAGCTCTTCAGGTTTATTATAGCAGGAGGCTGCATGCAAACACGATAGACCCATTACTAGTACCTAGCTATTTAGAAGAACCCCTTTTACTACTTTTCACATTGAAATATATCATAGGTATAGGTACATCGTGGGTTCACAAAGTCTAAAAACACAACATATCACAAGATATACTAAAATTTAAAACACCATTTTTGTCTGACTACTGTAAAATATTATTTGGCTTTCTTCTGATTCTGGAAAGGCAATGCAAGAAAAAATGCACATCTAAAAATGATTTAATGAAGAACCTAATGATCTTTTAATACAAAACTATTACAAATGGGTGTGAGGACTGTGATTCCTGTCACTTTCTGAAATTATACAGGTAAATAATTCCATTGCTCACTGTGGCCTCTTTATGTTGCTCCAATATAGCAAAGGCAGCATAAACTGGCCTCTAGAAATTCCTAGAGTTCAGGAGTGGCAGAGAGCCAGCACAGGCAGAGCCGTGGTGCCCTGCTGCACCAGCAAGCTGGGAGGATGCTGGTGGGAGTGTCCATTTCCTGAAACTACTCTAATTTGTGCCCTGGAGTGGTCCAGACTCCACTTCTGGCCTGTTTTTTTTTTTCTGGCACGCTCTGCCTCCCGGGAAGCAGAGATCCTGAATCCTAAAACAGTATTACCTGCATTTTAGTTGGAACTAGGAACAACTTCTTGATCTCACCTGTGTTTTCCCAGCTTGGATCCACAAAAGGAACTTTTAAGAACCTTTATGAAATCCAGAGACAGGCTGGAAAACTTTAAAAAATGTGCCTAAGTCCCAGTGGGTGTTCTCTTGTGTTGTCTACAACCATGATATACAATTACATAAATGGTAAAGTACAGCTTGAAAAACCTCTCAGCCCTATGCTTCCTTCCTGAGCTAATCAGGTAAAATAAAGATTCAGGTTGAATGTTCATACGTCAAGTTTTGTTTAGTGGTATTACTGAATAGGTTTAACATGGTTCCCCCACCCCTTGCCTTAAATTCTGGGTACTCTTGGCGAGTAGCTTGGGTTGCTGGGGGAATATTTGCAGTGGAAGACAGAATTTTTTCCTATATATTCCTGTTGAGACCTTCAATAAATTAAATTGGTGGTTTTGAAGTTTTTCTGCCTACTTGCTACCATAAGTCTCTAAATAGAGCCTCTATAGTTTTTTCTATATAACCCATCTTAGTGTTTATAAGGTGGTAGAAGTTGTGGAACTTACCTGCAGGCTTGCCAAGGTCAGTGTATGAGCATAGCTCTGCTTTATTAGACTTTGGAACCATTCCCATTTGGAGGCTCATTTTCAAATGTATAAATCTCAGTTGGTAAAATACCATGACCTTCTAGCAACTTCTAAGCAAAAAATCTACACTCACCTCATACATCAGCATAAATCTAACTCATATCACCTTTTATTCCTCCTCCTTCCACAGCTGGTCCAGCACTCAGTGGGAAACTGCTGAGTTTCACATCTCAGGGGAGCACTTTGCTTTGCAGTGGTTGCCACTGTACCAGTGTGGCAAGGGCCATTTTTATCTCTGTGGGTTTTTGCCAGAAAAAAAAAGATCCTAAAATTACTCTGAACTCCCAGAAATAATTGCTATAGTAAATAATCCTGAGTTATAGAAAGTATGGTAAAGAATTGCTCTGCTTCTTCCCCTTGCAACTGAAAGCAACAACAGTTTCATTTTCCTTTGTGATTTCTACAGTTGCTACAGAGACATTAAAAGAAACTTTTAAAAAGAACATCTAAGGCCAGTTTTATTCCAGCAGGTGCAGGGAGATGTAGTTTGCACCTTCATGCATGATCAAGGACTACTGTTCTCTGCGAGGGCTCCTCTCTCTACCCAAGGAAAATCACACAGCACTTTCCACTTCCCACACTTTAAAGCTCCCCTGAACTCAGAGTCATCTCCAGAGAAGCTCTAGGACCACTCAGAAATCTTCCTGGAGGATGCACAGAACAAGCCTTGTCTATTGGTACTAGCCAGATTGGCTTAGATGATCCTTATCTAAGCCAATTCCACTAACTCTTTGGATTGTGGCAGCTACCCAAAGGAGGAAAGGTTGCAGGCACCTGCATACTTACTCCAAAATTCATGTCATGTAGAGGTCCATGTTGGCGGTTGTTCCTGTTGGGGGTGTGCTCACCCAATTCATATTAAATGTGACTGATAATGTGGAAATTCTATCAAGTTGCCTCTTGGGCTTGGGCTTTTTTCCTCCCAAATCTTGAGCCTACCTTTAATGACTGATTCTTTTACACAATCAGGTAAAAATATTGTCCAAAACCATGGAAGAGAGATTGTATCTTTTTTACTTCCAGAAACAAAGAAGGAAAGAAGAAAACAAAGACTCATAAAAATGGCAGTTAAGCAGTACAAGTCAAATGTCACATTTGCAACCTTTTTATTGTTAGCTGTAACCCAACAAGTGCTTCAATCCTTGTGACTGAATCTGCTCATGACAAACTGTAGGCTACATTCATTCACAGTATTGTTCAGTGCAAAATAGATGCTTTTATGATCAATACAACTGTGAAAGAGAGGATTAATGTGAACTGGGGAGAAAGGACAAATAAGTCTAATAAATCTCCAATGTAGAAACCATTTTTATTCTATCTTTCCACAGTATTCAATGTCCATGACTGCAACTGTACTACAAAGAAAAAATGTTGAGGAATGAAAGAAGGAGAGGAGAAAAAGAAACTAAAAAAAGGAGGCAAAGTAAGACAGAAGTGCAGAATTGAAGTGTAGAAACCCAAGAAAAATAGGAAACCAAGGAAAAGAAAGTAAGAGGGAAAGGTGCTTGCATAGGAACTGTTACAGCCAGTGTAAAGACTGATCAGTAAAAGTGTCTGCAAAGATACTTTTAAATCTTTGTGGGTGCAGAGAGAGTAACACTAAAGTGCTGATGAGCTGGGAGAAGGTGACTCCATCAGCAAGACCTCTTGCTCCAAACAATTGTGAAGTTTGGAGCAGGGGCTCCTCCACCCCCTTCACCGCACCCAGAGTCAGCTACCGTCTCCCCCAGCTCACTGCCAGCCCACCAGCCCCACACATCCCAGTTGCTGCTGGGGGCCAGAGGAACCCTGTGCACACAGACACACACACATGAGCAGAGAGTGAAACCTGCAGCCAAGGCTGTTCAAAGCTTTCTTTCTGAAAAGCTTTTCTTTTTAATAAGGCTCAGAAATCCAAGTTCCCCACACCATTATATTTCTTCTGCTTCCCATGAATGCCAGCACATACTCCGCCAGCGTTGTGCTGAGGAGTGCACTCCTACCACCTTGAAGGAAAAAATTAATTTAAAGCCTCCCAGAATTCCCTAGAATCAAAATACTCTCTGGCTATTACGCTGTCTGAAACATTACAGTCAACTGCTCAAGAAAAGTATTACAGATATAAAATAAACAATAGCATACACTATTAATTAACCTGTTTACAAAATGCCATACACATTCTAGATGTTCAAAAAGAGATAGTTCCTACCCAAAGAATCTAGTTCATGGCATAATGACAGCACACTGGACAGAAATGAAAACAAATGAAGAAAACAAACAGCAAGAGAGGCACCATTAAAACACAAGCAAGACATTTTACATTGGCTAGGAGTAAAGTGGGAGACAAAATAATAGCCCTTCTAGCACTGAATCTATACATCTTTAAAAGAAAGGTTTTAATTTAAAATCAGTTCAATTCACCATAGTTAGATCTCCCAAATTACAGAATTGTACAAGTCAGATATTTGTGTGCGTGCTGCCACTTGTGTAATTTACACTCCAGCCCTAAGTGATTACTGGATCAGCCAGCTGACATATGGGAAATATTTGCACAGAGCTGTGACACAGGGAAGTTTGTGGTTTTTAAAAAAAAAAAAAAAAGGAGGGGGGGGGGGGAAGGGGGGGAAAGGTGCTGTTAGTATGGAGACTGTGCCACTCCAGCTGAGTGAAGCCAAAGTTTCACTTGGAAGTTTTCCCACCAGAACTTCCATCCTCTCAACGGTGTTAGCAAGAAAAGTCTTTTGCATTCATAATGCTTTGCTTTCACAGGAAGAGAGACTTATTGCTGCAGAGCAGCGAATGCATATCTCTCTCTAATAACCTACCTATTCAAAGAAGTATAACCAATTGAAATATTACAAAATGAAAACACAGTTGTCAGAGGAACTCGGATATTGAGCTCTACTTATGTCTGCAGGGTCTATTTAAGAGGAGAAAACTCAGCTGCTCTTGCCAGTAGTGCTGGTGACATATTCAAAAGTTTCTTTTCCTTTTGAGTCAACAATGGTGCACCACCACACTACAGTGCCAGGGAGTGCTGCAGCATTTGCAGTGCCATCTTCTAAGCGAGGCTTAGGATCAAGCTCGTCCCAATCGCTGATCACTAACAAACCCAGGTAATTTTTTCCAGAAGTCACCTCAAGTTGCAAGTCCTATCTAAATACACGCTGTGCAATTTAAATTCTCCCTCCTGCCGCTCTTTAGGCTGTTTCAGCTGGAGATGTTTGCTGTGCTCAGCGCCTGCCATGCTGCAGTTTGCTGCTACATGCTGTTGAACTGATGCCATATTTCAGTTCGTAAGTGGCTGGCTTTCAGTGGTGGGAGAAGTAATACACATTAACACATTGTATAAATGAGCTAGGCTGTAAAGCCCTTTTAAATCCACCTGAATGATAATCGCTTATGTAGCAGAGAGAGAGTTCACATTTAGTTTGTCTTTTCTGGTGTTACCACCCCAGATGATGGGTTGCATTGCAGACGATGCAAAATCTTGTACCATGAATTACCAACTCATTTACATGCTTTGGGCCTGATCCTGTCTCTTTTAGTCAGCTTGCCTCACCAGGACAGCCACAGAGAAAGGTGCTGCTAGCCCTTCAGGCTACATCTGTGCCCCACAAGTTTTTGCCATTACTGAATCAGTTAAAAGAAATGGCTTCTTCTTACATAACTAGCTTTTAATAGTGAGAAAACTGCTCAAAATTCTTCCAGTGTTCTTCATGCTTTCAAAACTCAAAAAAAAGATTTTACACTTCATATATGAGATGAACCAAACCAATTCATGGAAATGTACATCCTATAACTAGGGAAAGTATTTTGTTACCATTGGTGTTACTAGCTTATGAGAACTGACAAGATCACAGCCCACGGTGGTGTGGCTGAATGCCTGCAGAAAGAAAAAGGCTTTTGTAAGTTTGCTGGAAAGAACCTACTTGCAGCCCTGACTTCTGACTGCAATGGAAGAAATATTCTACTTTCAAATGTGAATCAAAAAAATATTGCTAACATATTTCTCTCCATCAGCCAAACGATTTGTCTTATAAATACGCTTTTTTGCTAATTCCTCAGAGGATGACAGCTGGGTGGTAGATTTATACAGCTAAGAAAAAATTTTGAGAGGAATCCAAGCATTTTGAGGCATCTGAACTTTTCCAAACTTCCAGACCTTTAGAGCTTCATTCCTCACTACTGAACACACAGTAGTTCCTCTAACAGTGTGTCATTAGAACTTACCATGAAAAAAAACCACTCAAAGTCTGTATCTTTAAACTGCTGGGAATAGAAATCAAGAATATCTTAAAATTATATCTGAGGTAAGAGTCTAAAATGTATTACTTCTGAATGTTCAATGATAGAGCATTCATTATCAAGGATATTCTTCCAGGGCTCAGGGAAAATATGAGCAGGAAATAAAAAAAAGAAAGTCTGCTCAATCTTTGACGGCTCACCCCCTTAATTTTAAAAAATAAAAACATGATCAACTTTGTTAACGTTTTTGCATTGATTTCCTATATATAAAGGAGAAGCCAATGGAAAACTTGGTGTGAGGCAACTCAGTACTAAAACCCATAAAGTACTCAAATTCAAATTTCTAATGCAGGATTTCAGAGCTTAGGAAAAGTTGTAAGTTACTATTGGCAAGAGAGTTTTGAAAAACAAACTGGGACATCTTCCTATAAACTGAATAACTGGGATAGTTATGCACACATACACACATGAAAAAGAGAAATAGAAACTAAGGAAATTATCATTGCACCTCTGGCCTCACTGAAAAGAAATATTAAGATAGATGTGAAAAAAACAGAAGATATTCAAGGAAAAAACACCTACATTTAATCTGAGCAAATGCAAACAAATACATTTGGATCAAAGAAGACATAGTGAATAAGATCTTTTAAGTGGTAGCTCCAGGCTCCAGAAGAAGGGCTGACAGCTTGTGGTAACATCTGTAAAGGAGTGCAATGTTATCTGTGACACATATTCAGAATGACCTAGGAGGGATAGGTTGCAAAATGTGCTCACGAGCGCGGTCACAGCAGAGAGAGGCACGTCCAGATGACTTCTGTCAGCCTAGCTTAGGTACCAAGAGCAGCTAAACTCTGAAAGCACAGACTTCAGTGCAAGCTGTTCAAGCACAGCTGGGGATCAGGCTCTTTCCTGTGGTATTTGGAGCTCCCATTCTCTGTTACTTTGCTACTGGTCTCCAACTAGATTGATAAAATTAACAGATTTGGCCAACAATATTACAAGAGCTTCTCCAGCTTTGGTCAGGTTCAACTATTGGTATTGATTACACTGTAGGTATGCACCATGTAAGTAGTTCAGTACTAAAAATAAAAAAAAAAAATTAAAAATAAAAAAAAAGGAAGGTAACCACAAAAGAGCAAGAGAAGTTCCTTGGCTAAATGACTAAGAATTGACAACATATCCATTTTCTGCAAAATTCTTTTCTGGCTCTGAAGTACGACAGCAAGGACAGACATCAAAAAAGACATAGTCCATATTCAATAACGCTTATGTTTTGCATCCTTAAAAATATTCTGTAGTTTTTACTTACTGAGTATTAATTCCTGTCCTAAACTCTGTGTAATTTTGCTATGTGCTTTTAAACGACAGCCATGTTTTGACACAGGATCGCTGTATTCCAAGGGTGAGAAAAATCAATGCGCTACTGTTTAAGTGGTCTGTAGACTGCTTTGAGAACCAACCAGCAAAAGTGCCCTGCATTTATTTCATTATTTATTGTTATTGTGCAGGGGTGGCTATAAAGTCCGCTGGAATTAATTCCCCACATGTGTTTGATCGCCAGGCTCTGTGCATGGACAGAGTGCACCTCTGTCCAATTAGGAACCTTCCAAGTGAACATGGCAGAGGTATCCACTCCAGGGATTGTGTTATATTTACTTTGCTTCTTAAACAGAAATATCAACCAGTTTTCCAATGCTGGACTGGTCCTGACGGCCCTCATCATGTGGGAAGGCAAAAGAAATCTTTTTTTTTTAATATATGCTACACTAAGAAATTAAATATATGAAAGTTACTCTTTATTGGTATCAGTAATACGCATATTAAGTAACTACACGATTAATGTGCATTTCATAAAAATAACTAATACTTGGTTTCCTTAACAAATAATATTTTTCAGTTACATCTGGCCAGCGATGCGTGATACTGAGAACACCTCAGATCTTCTTGATTTATTCAGTTACTGAGCTACTTATAAATGATAGATTCCAAACCCAGACTGAAACAGAATCTCTACAATATGCAGAGATGTGTGACAGCACATATTCCATGACTAGCCCAAGTTCTTTGCTGGATTTTAAGGAGTTTTATCTCTAGCACAAACATGCATTGTTATTAAATTATGATCACTCATTTAGTACAGATTTTTAGATGAGCGTATGTCTAGACAATAATCCTTAAGAAAACTGTAAACTGAACATAAGAGTCATCCTTCCACAAGTATTAATAAATGCTAATTAGTGGCAAGCAACTTCTCTATGCCTCTGGTAGGAAATTAACAACATTCAAATGAACAGATTTATTAGAAGCTATTATTTTTCATTTACAATATTTAATAAAATTATAAAATAAGCATAAAGAAAGCTGACATGATAACTCAGCCTGCTTGAAAGGAAAGCTTATTTTTTTACTCATCAGATGATCTCTGAGCTTGGACGTTCAAAACAGTTATGATGAATCTGTTTTGTTACTCCATAAAAGATTTTCAATATTTTGAATTTTTTTCCCTCCCAAATCAGAACAAAAATTCATATCAAGAGAATTTTTAAGAGTATACATTAAAATTTCATAATAAAAAGCTTTCTGGAAAAGAGATTCATTTCCTTCCAGAAAGGTCAGAAAGACAATTCCATAACTCTTCTTTAAAAAAAAATCATATTAGGAGACTTAGCTAAACTGTATTATTCTCACAGACAGCTTCTGTTTCCACAAGCTGGAATTTTCTGATGTAATGTGTTTCACCAGAATCCTAAGTCTTCCTCATTTTAACTTTAGTGTGTTTCAGACTATCTAACAGTTTCTGATGAAGACACTTAAAAAGAATTAATGATTTTAGTCTTTTTTTCTTGAGGTTCTGGGATCATTGCTATGCTAAAAGACCATTCTTCTAGGAGCCAGTATATTCCCTTGTCATGCCTGATAATGTAATACTGTATGGCATAATTCAGATTTACATATTTGCAGCAAATCATTGGAATATGGAGACTGAGTAGAGAGTGGTTTCATAACTCTCTCCAAGTAAGCTGTTAATGGGATGTTTTCCCATTCCAGAGCATAAAGGGGGAAATCTTGGTACAGGAGAGCAATGACAATGTGATACAGCAGAAACATCTACTGAGTAGGGCTCTTAGTTTCAGGCAAGATATTTTGATGTTGGCTAGCACTCCCAGATCCTTGTTCTCCACTATCCATTCAGTAACTGATGAGGAAGAGCACAAAGGATTCAAGCTATCACTAAAAATAGAGTCTCTAGAGTGTTAAAAAGACTTTTTACAGTTTAAGCTCTTCCCAGAGAATGGTAGAACTGTGACAAAGATACAGGTAAACCTCTACACAGGTCATGGGAAGGTCCTTCAGTTTTGCTTTTGGTATTTGGTTAGGTTTTGGTGGGTTGAGGTTTTTTTAAAAAAAAGTTAACAGTAAAAGAAATTAACAGTCTCATATACATGATTCTGGGCTTTATACCCAGTGTCCACCAATCACTAGATATAAGGTTGCTTAATGCAAATTTGAATCTCTCATGAACCCAACAAGGATAACTTCCTACTTGTTCTCAGAAATTAAGCAATGTTTTCACAGTGATAGGAATGTAAATCAATGCGCAGAACAGAGCAGGGGCATTCTGATCACCCAGAGCAAAGGATGGTTGCCTTCCACCCTGGGCATCAGTCACATGAATGTAAAGAAACTTAAACTCCAGTATTAGAGACAAGGAACATCAAAGACTTAGTGACCAGCCCAGATCGCTATCATCCATTGTCTTTTTCTCTGTCTCTTCTTTTCTACCTCTTTCCTCTTCTGCTTTCACATGACCCTTCCATATCTTCTTGTAGTTCCCCTTCATTAGCAGTTGGTTGTTTATTCATTTGCTATAAAGATACTGCACACATACAGTAACAGGATATCAGATACCATAAGAAATTATTTTCCTTTTATAATTGTATTTTCTATAATTTCAGGTGATTCTTGAAGATAGACATTCATTTATGCTATGGGCTGTACAAGGTAAAGACACTACCTTAAAATATACATGTTAAACACAGTTACTACTATATGATCAAGTTTTGAGTAACTTGTTCAAAATCCAATCTTATATCTGTACTAGATCTAGAAAATGAACCTAGATTGCTCAAATTAAAGTCCAGTGATTTAACTAATCTGCTCAGCTTTCTTTTACAGAGATAAACAGAAGGAAAACCCAGAAGTGGACTCCATGTGAAACCTTTAAGAGCTAAAATCTTTAAATCTTCATTTTTCCATTTGTAAAGTGCAACTGACAGAGAAGAGTTCATACGCCCATGTTTCCTCATGGTCTAGTACTCCAGAGAGTAGTGACAACCCTAGTGACAAACTGCTGTCATCTGACTGTCATCACCATCCTCTAGTATCTAAATATTAGCAAATTTCCTAGGAACTTGCCAAGAGATGGACCACATGTCAGCAGTAAAAACACTTAAGTGAAAGATTCACTGATTGCCTACTTGCTATATAGGGACCTCTTTAAAATGCAGGACTTCTGGAAAGAACTCCTGGACTCTTGCCTTTAGGCTGGAAAAACCTGTAAACCTTCTGACAGAAAGGGAGAGGTAGCAAGAGATAAACAGAGGTAGGAAATTTCAAGATATTTTAAATCTTTTCCTGTCCTTTTTTTCCCCAAGAAAGAGCCTTATGTCTGACTATGGTCATGGATACAGATTTAAAAATAGCCGGGTGACTTCCTGGCTGAGGGAAACAGAAAGATATAATTCAAGTTTATTGGCTGCCTAGCAGACATTACATTCTGTTTTCCTCCGCATTCACACAAGTAATTGCCTGTACGTACACATTCCTAGATGTGAGAGTTACCTTCAAATCCATTACATGCTTGTTCAGTTATTTAGGTGTCCAGTGGTTTCAGGAAGCCACTGCATATTCCATCAAATCATACCCAGCTCTTCAGATAAAATACTACTATAAATATTCAGATTCTTTACTGCTCAAGAGCAGAGACTGAATTCACTGGTTTCCATTTCATTAGCATCCATTTATTGCTATATCATATACAACATCTGTAAAGAAAACAGTAGCTTCCCTTGGGGTTTTTAAGTTCATGATTCCATTACTAGAGGTCTTGGGAAACTGCTGAGTTCAATCTCATGCAGTGTCATGCAAGAGAAGTTAATGTATCTTCCAAGGACATTGGAAGAACACTACTGTAGAAAACTCAGAAGAGCAGTCTATTTGAAACAGGCTAGAAAGGACAAACCTACATGACTTCATGTTGTGCATAATGCTACATTTTTCCATGAAGGTGGTTCTCCTACTGTGGCATGTGGCCATACTGCTGATACTAGAGTCATCCATGCAAAACACCACTGGAAGGTGGGACCAAAGAGTTGTCTTCTCTTTTCTGTGCTGCTTAGGTGTATTTACTTGGCTTTAAATAATCAAGCAGATTAAACAGATTCTTCATCTCTGCCTCAACTCTTCAATCCCAAAGCTATGCCCAAAGCCGATTATACAGAACCGTATAATGTAAATATTCCTGTTTGTACAAAAACAAACTCACTGTATGTTTATTTTTATGAACTGCTAAGAATCACAAGAAAAGCCCTCTTCCCCAAACAAGCCTAAGTACAAAAAATGGTCATATGAAGGCATCAGCAAAAAGCTGATAAAGAAGAGTAGAATCTAAATCTGTCACAACATTCACAAGTAAACAGATTTGACTAAGACATGACCTAGTCAATGCTTACAACACTTGCATTCACAAAGTAGAACAGTAATTAGTAGGAAATAATTCTACTATAGAACATACATTGTAAAAACCTTCTGGAAACGGGAGTTCTTTTGGTCACTCATCACTAAACATCTTATCTGAATTCGCGATTTCTCAATTTTAACTCAAACAAAAGCAAGGATGATCTTCACTCACTGAACTAATTTTGTCAGCAATTATTCAATAAATGTTTTCTGCAATGGACATTAAGGGTTTTGAGAGACCTTTCATGATTCCTGTGTCTCTCTTTTACCTTTGGAGGGAGGCATATCAAGTAATATCCCAAAGGCAGTGAATACAAGGAGCTGAGTTGAAGAGATTTCGCCTTGCTTTAGTAAGGCTGTGATGCTACGTGCATTTCCTTGCAGCGGGGCTCACAGGGGAAGCCTGTGTGAGGTCCCCCACAGTGAAGAAAGAAAATAGAAAATCTCCAGTTGGAAGGCTCTGTATGGACTCTAGGATCTCACATCCCAGTGAACGTGTCCAAGTGACCAAACAAACTCACAGCTAGAAACAGTAACTTAATCCCCTCTTCCAAACACATTTTAGCAACATGTGGAAGCCAGTAAGTGGGTTGCAACAGATAAGTGACCACACATAACAAAATGAGACTCATCAAAATAGTTGTAACTGGCTGAGGAGGGAGAAAAAAAAAAAAAAAAAAAAAAAAAAAGAGAAAAGAAAGAAAAAAGTTGGAGTAAAGAAAAGAAATTAGCCAAATCAGCACACTGAAAGACAAGCATACTAGAGCAGGCCTGGTAGATCTCAGTGGAACCCAGTTCACCTTATTTATATAAAACTTGGTTTGAAAAAGGATGTCTGATTTCAGCAGAGCCGTCGGCTTTCACATGAACATGAAAAGGGTTTATAAGGAACAAGTGGCAGCACTGCCTAAAGCTGGTATCAGAGAGCACAATATCAGAGTAGAGTAGAAAACTTTCAGCTGTCAGGGAAGCAGAGGGGAGTAAATCCCTGAATGAGTAATCTACCTACTTTGTACTAATAACAGTTAGTACAAGAAAGCAGAGAATCAGATCCATACATTTCTGAAACCAAATGACTTTCAACCACATTACACAAAAATTTATAGAAGCAAAAGGGTGACTCACTGCTTGCATTTAAGTTTATTCAAGAAATGCCTGTCTTACTTGCAGGGTTACATTTTAAGTAGGTGGTCTCCCATTTTTGAATGAATATTTGCTTCCTTTTTCAGGCAGCTACACAGCTTATAAAACGTTAAGATTTGGTTCAAAGTCTTGCCATTCTGCACTCTTTAAATAGTACAGCTCTAGAAACCAACATATTTTGAACACATTACCCACTCACAATACTAGTCATTAAATGAGCAGCTGTGTCCCAAAGCTTCCTGCAGACTGGAGGAGTTTGGAGGATCCCAACCTCAGTGCGGGATCTACTGACCCACACTCCTCATCTCATGCACTTACACAGGAGATGAGGCCACTGTTTCAAACACACCTCATCACCTTCCTTTGCTTCATTCTTTGTGCTTTTCACAGGGTGACCTTTTCAGTCACCTGCACATTTTAGTTTAGAGATCTTTGTTTGTTTTCTGAATAGCTCATATTTGTGGCTCTCAAGCATGTGCCCTTTGACTCCATCTTCCCAAAGGATGGTCATTTTGGTCATACCTACTTGCTTTTCCTAAACCACAAAACCCACTCTGAGTCTCATGATAAGGTGGTTAATTCTGCTGTTAAACCTCCAGACACACAGCTCTTTACATCTGTTGCTATTGTGTTAACTCTCTTTAGAGATATTTTACTTCCCAATGCTCATTTCTCTTTGAGCATAACTGAAATAGATTTCTTCCAGACCTGGTCAAATCAAAATGACTTTTTGCTTTTTCCTCTCTTCAGGAATTATTTCCATGGGTCAGGTTTTAACTGTAGGAAGCTACACAATTAATAAACGACTGCTTGTATGATTGAGGTAAGCGAGTAACAGTGCTGAGTGCCACCAGAGATAACTTTGAGCATTCCCTGGCCTCCAACTGGAGGGACACACCTTTCCAGGGACACACAAGTCCTACAAAGCTCCTGTATGATGTCTGCCAGTCCCACAGAGATGTCTCACCCTAGTGGAGTGTGCCTGTGGCTGGGCAGCAGAACTGAGCTCTATCATTTATATCATGCTTTCAACATGCCGTGCAAACAAAATAACCTGAGTATACTTCATCCCGAAGAGTATACAGCACAAGAATTCATAGGTGCGAGACAAAGGTGTAACACAATGTCTAAGCACATTTATACTTTGAAGACCACTTAAGATGTAGACTGGCCAGGAAATACCAGTTGACACAAACACTCAGTGATTTGAGACAGCAGACACTAGACCAGAGAGCAAGGCAGTTCTTGACAGAGAGTGTGAATCTAAAGGTAAAGCTAAGGGAAACCTGCAGAGGGGCTGGATGGAGAGATCTTTCTTTAATAATTTAGAGGACAGGCAACAACCTGTGGTTAAAGGAGAGTTTGCAATAACAGCTTTCAGAGTTAGAAATCTCTCTGCAGCTTGTGGATACTTAAGATTTGAAAGAGTTGATTAGCAAAAGTGGAGGGTCTCCGCGGTTTTGTGTGCTGTGTGCTATATATAAACACAAATATACAGAATGTACTTTCTTCCTTCTCCTTCAGGTTCTTACAAATCTAAACAGAAAAGAGATATAGACATCAGACAGATAACAGTTACAAGTTAGGGGGATGGTTACTAAATTTTACATTGAACAAATCCATAGTGGAACAGGAAATTGAACCCAATAGCCTGAATTCCAGGTCAGTGGAATTCCTAAACCCTAAGCAAGAATAATAGCCCATCTACCTAATACTTTTTTGTGCATATGCACACATACATATGTCTAAGACATAGGACTGGAAGATCTAGACTCTGTTCTTAGTTATGCCAAAGCTTTTCCACTTGAAGTTAAACATTATTTCCAGGTAGCTTAAATCATTACGACTATATTGAAACCAGTAGTCCTTGTTAGCAATTATGTGTACAATCTTCAGACATCAAAGTCTGAATTACACAAATAAAAATCTCATGTTCTGTGTCTTTCTTTGACTAAATAAGATGCAATAATATTTTTCTATCAAATAATACTCATGGGAAATTTAATTTTTTTAGGTTTAAGACTGTCAGCTATCACCCTTGATTTTTCAAACAGGCTGACCATCTTTGGCTTGTAATGATTTCAACCAGAGCTGCAATCCCTCAGTTTGTATGAAAGCCTCACATTCATGTAAACACGGGAGTAACAGAGAAAATAAGTACAAAACGAGAGACCTAAAAGAACAGAACTGAAACATCTATATATTCCAGTAATCAAAATTCGATCTCCTTTGTATTCAAATTGACATTGAGAGGGAAATCTTGTCATGCTTTTGAAAATAGCTCTATTGGTAGCTGTAGAAAAGCTGTCAGAGGTACCTGGCCTTCTGCTGCTGGGTCACTCTTGTGGAAGATTTTTAGCCAGTTCAGCCTCCCACTAATAACAAACAGATGTACTTAATGCTACTGAATGTAAATATTATTCTAACACACTTTTGCCTAGTTTTCCATGAGGCCTTATTTTGAACCATACGTGCTTGTGAATCCCCCTGCCCAAGGGTTCTGCAGGTGGCCTATCTCACAGTGCCATTAGAAAGTTAATTACCTACAAGGGAAGTTTAAACAAGTTGTTCCAAAAGCAGTGGAACTAATAAAGCGTGGTTTCCTACAGATTTGTGGCTTGCATCATTCCCCTCTCCGTACTGCAACAACCCAAGCCCCTCTTCCATATTCCTTTGATAAATTCCCCTCCCTGCAACCCACACTGCCCCCCATATTCATCATCTTCAGGTCAGGCAAGAGGCAGCACACACTGTGGTGTTTCCGAACACTGTATGTGTCAGTTGCTTGACCAGGATATGTGTGATGAAACTTTTCCTTCCATAGGCGTACTAATGGCTTTCCTAGCTCTAGTTTTCTCACAATAAACAGGAACTTCATAATTTTGAGAAAACAGTGGCACTTAAGTTCAACTAAAATTGGCCAACGAGTTCAGAAGTTTCTTTGGAAAAAAAATCAGTGAATTATTTTATTAGATACATTCCATTAGAAATTGAGCCTAAAACATACACTCCTCTTAGATCATCTATGAATATTTTCCCATTAGTTAAAAGGATATTTTCTCTCATTCTTCTAACTAGTACCAAATATTTGAGACATTCCAATTACTGTCTTCTTCATCTCAGAGGTAATTAGGACTACGGGAAGATAAGTGCACACCTTCCAAAATGTACCGATTATCATATATCACTAAAATTAAAATAAGAATTTTAGTTTTTCAGTGCTACAGAGAATGAGATCACAGTCTGAACCACTCTCAGATACTTGAAATCTTCAAGGACCAAAGCGTTTTATTTCCTTTTGATAAGCTTGTCCCACAGCTCTCATAGCATCTTTCCTTCTCTAAGCAATGGTCTGAAAGTGTAATTTTCTTGGACTTTCCACTCAGTCCTCCTTAGGACTGTTTGTGAATGTCACAGGTCTGTAAGCTATACAATGCAGGTTTCCTAGCCCCTCACTCACAGAGAGATTAGACTTTTACAAGAGAGACCTTTCTTAACAGCAAAAAATAATAAATGCACCTCCTAAAATAGCATCTGTGAATCTGGCCCAACTCATTCAAAGATATTTTTCTATCACCCAGTAACTATAATATACATGCATATTACTATCCCTGAGCTCTCTGGGACAGTTTTGATTAATCTTTCCCCAGGACACAGAGCCTTCCAAGCCATGAATCATTTTGCTTGATTTTGTCTGCACTTTTCCATGTCAGCAGTTTTCCTGCCCCACCGCATGATGACAAGAGCAGCACGCAGAGTTTGTTGACTGCCAAGTGTTATGCTGTCACACAAGTAGAAAAGGCAGTGGAAACAGATCTGCTTTGTTTAAGGATGTGCAGTAATTTCATAGGCATCTCCCTGCTCTCTAGCTCCATCTGTAGAGATACCGACTCTCCCTTCCCAAAATAATCTCCAAAATTACCCACAGAGTACAGGAACATTTGAGGCAAAATTGCTTTACCACAGGGTAGTATGATACAGCCTACAAACTTTAAGTGGTGACTACACACTTACAACACCCTACTGTAATACCCATTTCTGCAGGCTGATTCCATCTGAAGAGCCTGACCCCATAACACCAGAAATTCCCCGTGACATACTTGACCTCCCCAGCACACTTGCATCACCCTCTTTAAGGAACACACAGCTGCTAGTGTTCTTTCCAATGCCCATCAGCTCCGTATCAGCCTTGCCCTTTGAATCTCTCCCTCAGTTGCCCCTATTTTGATGTGTTGCTGACTCTGCAGCAAAGCTACACCCTTTTTTTGGTGGAAAATATGTTAACTACTTTTTCATGACAATAGTCATTAAAGACCTATCATGAGTCAAGCCTTCGGTCAGGACTTTGTTTATTCTGCATGAGAGCTTCAATGGAACTTGTTCCAACTGTATGCATTCATCTTACAGCTGATGAGAGACATAGGGAGAATTTTGTTTTGACCTTCCCAAAATAAACACTTTCAAGAAAAGAGATACAAAGTAAATAGTAAAAAGACTGTAAAATATTAAGAGGAAACTTGGAATGTCTGAGAAGATTACATAGTGTCTTCCCATTTAATGAGATTAATTTCTTTTCAAACTCCTCTTTAAACTGTAAATTATCAAATAAACATCTATTCAGCAATTACTTGGAAATTTAAAAACAGAAGGATGAAATTACTAGAGAGAACTATTAAAGAAAAAGGAAGGTAAGGTTCTAATTCATTTTAAAATCGGTCCTAGCTGAAACCTCCAGTAGGGAATTGTATGGAAACACACAGGCAGCAGCAAAGGAATCTAACCCAACAGCAAAGGGGTTGTCACTGCTCAGGGCCTGGAAGAAGGAGAAGTCCTGGGGTGGGCCGAATGCCCCAGCCAGGGAGACGTTTACTCTACAAGTCACAGTGCCCTGCTCTTTTCCCTGATCAGGCAGTTCACCTGGCTCTGCCCCCTGGCTTGTGATTCAGCAAGGAAAAGGAGTGAAAGGGTTTTTTCCTTGCCGTTTTTCCCTTCCCCTGTCCATTCCCGCTTCTTCAAGGAACAAAGAGAGGCCTAGGAGAGGAGGAGGTGGGAAGAGCAATGAACGCCTAGTTGTTCTCTGCAAGGGCAGGGATGAAGAAATAAACAACTCACATTAGTCACAGGAGGGGGGTGAAAGGAAAGCAGAGCCAGTCTGGACGAGCTGGATTTTCCTGGCTCCAGCAAACCCCTCCTGGAGTAATATATTAAGACACCTCACACCCTTCAGTCCTTTATCTGAAACACACTGTCCACTCGCAAGCAGTGCTTCGCCCTCCATTGCAGACACGTCCCTAGCTGCTGCTTGTAGGTAAAGGAACAGAAGAATCAAGAAGCCCATGGCACAGGCAGAGACTCAGCAGAGGAGGAAAAAAGCCACAGGAGTCACAAGGACCTGGAAACTCCAGTGCCATCCAGGAAAGAGATGGGAATAGCCTACGTTGTTTGCAGAGAGGTGTCCTAGCTATAAGGTTGCCAACTTTCCTTTTGACCTGCCACAGAGTTACTTGTGTGGCTAACACACAGCAGGCTAGTAAGCTGCACAGAGGATAAGGAAAGTAAAAATAACATTTCTATTTACTGCATCAGACTTGAGACTTGAATGGCAGAGTGGCAAACTGACAACATATAGTGGAGACTGGAGTAGTTTCTGCATACATATAGATTGCTTGATTATATTTAATCCAAAACACATTACCAGTTTTGAGAGGATACCAGTAGGGACAAATCAGGTGTCTTCTTGAAGGCTTACATTTTAAATTTACAATTTCATACACACAGAATATTCAGAACTCTAAATCTTTGCTTATCTTAAAGTGACTGAAAAGCACAGGTGAGATAGTGTCCACTCTAGAGCTCAGCTCTTTAAAAAAAGAAAAATGAAATAGAAAAAAACCTTCCAATGTATTTTACCTCCTTCTGCACTCAGCACAACATAAAATTACCTCTTCAACTCTCCCATATTATCAGAAAGACTGCATATCACCACCTATTTCTTTATGCTGTCTAGTAACTATGCAAGATAACAAAATGAGATCACAACCAATCTCAGAATTTTACGTCTCCCCCCAAAATTATGGAACATACTGTGACTAGTAGAAACTTCTGGGAAACATTACTCTAATATGCAACCACCAGATGACTGTGCAACAGATTTAAACTGTATTAGGAGGGTAACTTGAAATCTGAATATAACCATTGGGATGAATGATGATATTTGAGTTATCTCGGAAGACAACTTTCTCTTCTGCTCAAGATACATCACAGGGGAGGGATTTATGGAATTCACTTTTCATTCAACCCCAGTTTTCCTTAAAGCAATCCAGAAAAAGTAATCCACAAACTCCAGATCAGACCTGAAGAGACGGCAGCCCAATGGTAAGTAGGGGGAACGCAAACTGAACAGGGACAACATACTGGCATGAGTGTTGTGAGCATTCTGCATGGGCAGGCCACTACCTGACCCACCTGCTCTCAGGTCACCTTGGTCTCCTGAGTATCTCCAGCGGCAGTTTCCTATGCATAACCTCATCAGAAACCTCCAAACTAGGAATCCCACATCCAAGTCTCAGGCAGGGACCAAACAACAGCCTGGTAGGCAAATGGAAAAACTAATCTCTCAGCCACCTTCTGCAAACCCATTCTTTAGCACCCTTATTCATTGGGGTAGCTTCTGGCACCTACCTTGAATTTGAAAATTTCTCTTCCAAAGAGTGGAGCCCAGAAGTCAGGCTTAGATAATGCACGAGAACACTGAATCACTGCTTTACCTTTGCTTATCAGTAGATAGATGACTTTGGTGTCCAGTTCTATTTTTTCAGACACAAATTAGGCACCAAGGACCTCAAGATCCACTGGTCTGCAATAAGGTTAGGTCTAACCACTGAGACTTTGAAAAACATGCTTTAAGTTCCTACCTCTCTGGGTTGACTTCTGTAAATTGTTTCCTTCTCTTTTTGGAGATAAGCACATGTCAGAGGACCAAGCCAAATGAATTTGCATCACTTCTGTGTGTATCTCTCTCTGCAGAGGTAGTATAAAGCAAACCCTCATTCTGGCAGACCCCCACGGATTTCATACCTCCTTTCCTGCAAGATCCGCTATCACTGCTAGTTTTGTTACAGCATTGTCAAAGATCTCGATATGGACCAAGGCCCTCTGTTTAACATTAGGATCCCATGCAGAAGCTTCCCACTGGTTGGCCAGGATTTACAAGACAGCACTTTGACCCAACTCAGCCTTGTATAATCCACCACGTAACAAACGTTCAGACATTATTACTGGGCCCCCAGTCTTTCATCAAAATATTGGTGTGCTTCAGCTAACAAGAGTCCATGCTAAGATCATCAATGATGTACTTTCCAGAATGAAAATTTCTTGGGAGTCATTTTGCAGTCTAGGGCCAGGATGAGGCAACTTGCAGTAGTAAACCAGAAAAGCTTAAATGTAGCTCCACTGGAGCTGGTCAGTGACTGAAAGCTTGAACATTCACAGACAAAATCCTGGCCCTGTTAAAGGCAACAAGCAAAGTTTCACTGATTTCAGTGAGGTCTGGATTTCTCCCAGATGTACTCAGAAAAAATGGTCAAAAAAACACCCTAGAGAAAGAGTCAAGCATTCACATTCCTGCTTCTGTAAAGAACCAAAATTGTCTCAACTCCCAGTGCATGAAAACTAACCCCATATCTAATGTAATTTCTTTTATCTTCAAAAGCATGGCAACCAGTCCAGAAAACGGATCAAGAGGCTTGTTAAATGTTAAACAAGTTACGCTCTTCTGTCTTTTCCCTATGTTTCCTCCTGTTTATTTTAAAATGGAACTTTTTAATCCAAGAACCTAATTTCCACCCTGCAATGTTTCGAGTGAGTGAGTTATGGGCATTACTAGGCCGATAAAATACTTACAGGATTTCTGAATTAGCTTTACCTTTTCTAAAATCATCAATTCTTAAAATAAAGTAAGAGGAATATCCGGTGGAAATGTGTTTTACCAAAGGAAAAAGAGTGTACCTATATTTAGTCCCATTCAATACAGACAGTTTCAAAGCAAGACTGTAAGTAAAACTCTTAGACAACACTATATAAACACATTATTTAAGCTACATTCTGGATCTGATTAATTATAACAGGAGATCAAATGTTAACAACTTAGGAATCTTCATTCCCATCTACACATATAGAGTACTTTAAAAAGTACTATAATTTCAGAGTAATAAATAAGACCTCTCACCTAAATTATACAAGCATTATCTTTTCGTGGGTTAAAGGTGAATGCACAATACAGAGCTTTTATTGCAGGCTCATTTGATAGAAGTTGCCCATATATGGCTTATGAGAGAACCAAAGAGGAAAATTATGTCCTTTGTAAGAACATTTAATTCACATTCTTGTTCTGTTTTCTGTACAGCAATTATGCTTATGACAGGTATGCATTCTTGCACTACTTACAATGTGTTTTCATCTGAAAAAGACATTCATATTCATTCTTAGCTGAGAACATGTCTTGTGTTGCTGAGTGCTACAGTATTCCTCAGTTTCTTAACAGAATAAGGCAGGCCAACTTTCTCAGTATTCAAAGTCCAAATTCAATTTGTATCCTTACTATTTTGCTTCCATTTATATTCTCAAATACTGGAAAACTTCTACTAAGCTCTACATCTTCAAAAATATATTGAATATTTATTGCCTGATAACAATTACAGTGATTTTCAGTATAATCAGAACTGCCACATCCTGTAGTCACCAATTTAAGAGAAAGGGAAAAACCATCTCCAGTCCAAACCATAACACAGTACAAGCTCATTCCAGATGAGAGAGAGCAGAAACACAAGCATGTGATCCCAAGCTACAAATACAGTCTTTTATATGCCACATATCACGTTATAAAATTCCGTAATGGAAGTGAATCCTCTATCTGAGGTTTCAGTTATTTCCTTTCTTCCTTCCCTTTCCCAGAAGCAGACATAGGGGGTCAGAGTTTCGTTTTGAATTAATAGTTAAAGTGATCAACCTTAAGATGGGAGACTTACAAGGAAAGAAAGCCCAGTATTTTAGAGAAATTGCAGCTGCAAACGAGGGCTGAAATCTACTTCCATGAGTTTTCATGGTGCACAGACTCTTGGGAGAAACACCTTTTGCTTAACACTTATATGTCTGGCATCAGCCGGTAACCTACCCCTTTAGCAAGGGCTCAGCAATACCTGGACCCTGAATTTGGGTGACAGACCACGAAACACGGAGGGAGGAGGGGAACAGACACACAACATTGCTCTTACTCTTGCTTCAGTGCTACGTTTGAACCAGAAGTAGACAGGATTTGTATCGGGTGTTACCATGGCATTCTGTTAATTCTAAAGATATGTTATTTTTTATTATGCCACTGTATCCACCCTCCATTTACAAATGGACACCAGAAACCAAACTATGGTCTTATGTATTCTGATGGATGTAACAAAAATCTAAGAATATTCCAGAATTCAAAATGCCTGTTCATCTATAATACCTGTCACATCTCTATTCCATTCACAGCAGGTGACTCAAAGAAAAAAATTAACTTTTTCATTTACTTTGCTTCAGAAAGCAGCAAATATGTACAATGTCAGGAGCTCTAAGCACAAACAGACCATCTAAGTAGTCATTGATCATGTAAAAGTGCTCTGCATAGACAACAAAATGGCTAGCCAGTCCAAAATAGGATGAAAAACCATGACATTGAAAACATTAAGAAATAATAGCATACAGGTCAATTGAATAGTTCATGCTATTTGCTGTTTGATCTGTTAAATATATGTATTTTTTTCCCCTCATAATTCAACTAAAGTTTCAAAACAAACTTACTTCACCTTGGAAGCAAAAGAAAAAAACCCTTTCATCTGGAAAACAGTTAAACAGGATAAAAAGATTTATTTTTTTTAAATTGCACTACTTAAAAAAACCTTATTCTTTAGATAAGCTCATTTGCTTGCCATTCTATTCTATTGTTTTACAACAATAAATGTGTAATCAGAATATATCTAACAATCTGTAATTGTCATTTCTAGAACTGATAAGAGAAGAACCTAAATATTTGATTGGTGTCAGAACTCAGCAGAGCGGTGACATGCCGTAACAAACTGCTGACTCCTGAAATGAGCCTCAAGGCATCACCCCTGCATTATGCTCTCTTCCCTCTTCCCTACCCTCCCCAAAACCATCCACTGCACACTGACATCACAAGGCAATTACCTCATCTAAAACGTGACCTTTCATTTCAACACCTCCATTATCTTCTTTGCTTGCGAAAATTTACATTTCTCACCAATTCCCCTTGTGTTCATGGGTATGCTCCATGTTTTCTTTAGACATTAACCTCACGTTTGCGCATGAACATGCAGTCCAGGGAAACCTTCAAAAAAAAAGGCAGAAGACGTGGTAAAAATAAGGAGTCTGGGGTCTCTTGCATGCTTCATCTTGCTGCTAGGGAAAAGAATTTGCTGCAGGTCTGTATTATTCTTTGGCCTTGGCCAGCTAAGAACACATAAATATTTTTGTATAATACCACTTCTTTCTAGACTATGCCTGATATTTAAAATATAGATCACATGGTTAGGATGGTTTGTGCAGAAAACGGGCATGAAATGCTACAATGATGACAGCAGTATTAACTACTTGAAAAACTATCGGTGATTTTTTCTACATTAATTTTAATATCTTTCAGTACCGTGTCATAATGGCATGACTCTGACTTACCACCTCAAAATAACAAGTGGATACTACTGTGGATAACCACTTTTCAGATTTCAACTACATGATTTCCATAAGAAAAAGAGCAGTCAATAAACCCTCCAAAATGTGAGGCAATTTTTCTAAAACCATCTTTGTTTCTAAGGATCTTAAACATGTAACTTCTGAACTGGCACTTAAGCAATTATGAAAAATGTTAATGCATTGTTGTGGTTTGAGCTCAGAGGGCAACTGAGTAGCATGCAGCCGTTTGCTTACCCCTTCCCCTTCAGAAATGGGAAGGAGAAAATAAAGAAAAAGGCTTGGGAATCGAGATAGGGGCAGGGACAAATTACTTACCCATTATGGTCATAGACAAAAGACAGACTCATTAGGGGAAGAAAAAGAACATTAATTTAATTCAAACACCAACAACAACAACACTTAACAGACAGAGCGGGACAGTGAGAAGCATTACATCTTAAAAACACCTTCCCCCCACCCCTTCCTTCTTCTCGGGCTTAGGCTTTTCTCCCAATTTCTCTACTTCCTCCCTCCCCAGCAGCACAGGGGGGCAGTGAATGGGGCTACGGTCAGTCCTGCTGCTCCTTTCTCCTCAGGGGCAGGGAACTCCTTGCATTCTTCTGCTACTCCAGCGTGGTGTCATCCACGAATTTTCTCCAACATGCGTCCTTCCCACCAGCTGCAGTGCTTCCCAAGCTGCTCCAGCATGGGTCCCTCCTGCATGTTGCAGTCCTCCCAGGACTGAACTACAACAGCAGGGGCTTCCCACAGAGTCCCGGACTTCTTCGGGTGCAGCCACCTGCTTTGGTGTGGGGTCCTCCACAGGCCACAGCTCAGCCTCTGCTCCATCGGTGACCTCCATGGCAGCAGGGGCACAGCCTGTCCTCTCACCACGGGCTGCAGGGGGTCTCTGCACCAGCCAGCCTCCCCTCCCACGTCCTTCTCCTTTCTTCCACTGACCTCGGTGTTCACATAGGTGTCCTCTTCACAACTGCTCCTCCCAACTCCAACTCCTCCTCCCAGACTCCCCTTCTTAAATACGTTATCACAGAGGCGCAGCCACCATCGTTAATTGTCTTAGCCTTGGCCAGAGGCAGATCTGACTTGGAGCCAGGGGAGCTTCAAGAAGCTTCTCACAGGGGGCCACGACTGTAGCCCCCTCTCCCACTACCAAAAACCCTGCCACACACACAAACCCAGAACATGCATATATGAAGAAAAGTAAAGTGTTGGAGGCTAACACTTACAAGAAGAAAAAAGTAGGAAGGAGAGTCAAAATTTCTCTTTTTTTCTCTTTCATTAAGTGAATTTACAAAGTTACGAGCTGCTAAAGGACATGAACTAGCTGCTATAAGCCTCGTGTAATATGTTCACTCTTCTAAACTTAGCTCAGGATTAACAAGTAACACTAGTCAGAGCAAGGGTGAAATATGGAGACTGTCTTATTGGGAGATGAATGGATAGTACAAGCTTACAGAAACTGGTCTGAACTTTTTGCTTATATAAGGGGTTAACCAGACAAAAGCTATAGCTCTAGGTTAAAGCTACATAGTTGTGAAAGAGGTGCCACCTTCCTTCTTTTCACCTAGTACCAGAGCATTTCTAACACAGTAGGTTTTTGTCTGCTGGTGGTTTTCACTGCGGTGACACTGAAGTCACCTGGAGGAAGATGAAGCCCTAATTCTTTAACTTGATGCAGAAACCTCTGCAAGAGAACCAGCCCTCCAGCTGACCGCATACATGATTCACAGCTAACAACAGTCCCCTGGTTTATACTCCCTTCTCAATATTGCCAAGAAAGAGAGCATATCCCCTTTGCAGCTAAGCCCAGAAAGAATTATAATCTTTTTGGCCTCTTTGAATCTAGGACAAGGCAAGGAGTCCTTTGGCTTTGAAAGTTCGTAAGTCCTCTCAAAAAGACAATGAATCAGCTTAGAAGGCGTAAGTAGCAGCACTCCCTCCACTGTGCAATCTGTGCAGGCCTGGTGTGCCCGATGCCAAGACACCTGAGCACATGGCTGGCACATGGTCCAGGACAACTTTGGAGTGCTGGACTCAGGCTTGAAGCTCTCGTTCTGCCAGCTGTTGCACAGCCTCATCCCAGAGGGACACAGGAAAAGCAGGATCCCATCCACTCTCAGCACAAATGGGGTCAGCCCTGTTCAGGTCAGCTACAGCACATCACAAGCAAATCCCATGCGCTATGTGCAGGTGACCAAGTGCCTTTGAATGCAGAACCTGCTGCAACCAGAAGGAAGTGTTCTGTCTGCAACTGGAAATTATGATCCATGTGTCAGGACTAAGCAACACTGAGCACAAGGAATGATTGGATTAGGCGACATAATGAGTCTCTTCATCATGGAGTACTTGCTTCTGCTATGTGGATTCTTGCAGGCCATATGAATACAACAGCTGACAGGACCAAGCTGCTGGGTGTAAGCAGGCTCAGGACAGGTGAATTCACTCATGACATACAAATATATGTAACCCATCGCTACAACCACCTAGCAACATACAGGTACACTAGATGTCATTTAGATGTAGGGCACCAAATACAACTTTAATAACTTTTTTTCACTTTCTGAGGCACAAATAAGGGGCTCTATGAGTCTCACTGGCCTAATCAGGCATACTGACCATCGCCTGGCCTATGCAAGCCCATGAAGTCAAAATTACTTTGTCTTCTTTAGGAAAAAGTTCTTCACTGAGAGAGTGGTGAAGCACTGGAGCAAGCTTCCCAGGGAAGTGGTCAAGGCCCCAAGCCTGTCAGTTTTCATGAAGCATTTGGACAATGCTCTTAGATATATAGTTTAATTTTTAGGTTGCCCTGTGTGGAGACAGGATTTGGACTTGATGATCCTCAGGGGTCACTTTCAACTCAGGATATTGTTAACCCAAGGAACTGGGACTGGGTGGCTTCACAGTTACAGAAGAGATCTCATGCATTGCTCTAGTCCAGTAAATGAGCTTCACATCCCGTAAATTACTCTTTCAGAACAGAGATGATTGACACAAACTCTTCAAGGCCTGTGATTCTTAAAGGCTGCTTTTGAAGGGAACAAACTGCTGAGGGTAGAATCAGCTGGGACAGTTGTGTCTCAATATAAATATTTTGCTATTATACATGGACTGACATTAACTTCTATATGAATGAAAGTTTCATAAATGGTGGCTCCCCCTCCTTCAAAAAATAAAAATAAACAACCATGGGTGAGCCAGCATAAAATTCACATTGTAAGCAACAGAGTTCAATGTGTTAAAAACCATTAATCATGCTGAGGTCAACCAGTGCTTTACGTATTTCCTCCCCAAACTCTGTCTTGTGGGTGATCTGTATCCTAACAGGTTTTGTATTGCTGAGTTGTAAAGCGTTCCTGATGAATTGTTTTTGGCACTCAGTCCAAAGCCTTGAAAGTCCAAGTCCTTGAAAATAAAAAGCAGAGCCTTCCCTTAACATTAGTGTTGGATACAACACTGGAACACAGTCTGCATTGTATGCATAACAGGAGAAGAGCCTATGGCCTGTGCATAGGTTTGTCTGTGACATCAGAGAGAGCTGGGAGGCTATCAGCAGTGTTATAAAGCAAAGCCATTAGAGAAATGAGAGCATATTTGAAGGAAAGGCTATTAATATTAAATTTATTCCACCTTCATTCTGCCACAGTAACTGCAGGACTTGTTACTACCCCCACTAACTCCCACCATCAGACAGTGACCCAGTCCATCCTCCCTGTTACTGTCCCTGCCTTTCCTTAACCTCTCACTCTCATTAGTTTCCTCACACTTGACAGAAACATGCCTTACTCTCCTACACTGTGTGAAGAAGAGAGGCACAAAATCCTTCTGGCTTCCATCCTTTTATCCTGCCTTTTCAACAGCTGCCATGAACAGTCATACTGAATTCTTTCCCACTGATCTCATCCTTCATTCAGTCTAGTCTGTCTCTCCCTTGAAATTACATCCTTCCAGATATAGTGAAGCACACCTCTTACCTGAATCCAGAATTTCTTGCTCCACCTTCACTGTATTTCAACTTTCATCTGCTTTTACAAACTCTTTGTCATGCTTCTCCTCTTTACATCCAGCTTTCCTTTGCCTTTTGATTAGGCATTCAACATGTTATTCAACATCTCTCCTTTCTTTTCTTTCCCACTTTCAACAAATGATTACAAGACTCCATCCTCTGCTTACACCTTTTCTCCTTCAGTTTCCATACCTATTTTTATCTGTCATTTTAATCTCCACTTTCTCTCCAGTCTACAGCCCCGTTACAGAGTTGCCTTCAGCTGTCCAAAAACACTTTTTGGATGGCCACCTTCTATGTGGGGAACCATGAGTTTAGCATGATCTATTATCTCTATCAGGTTTCCATGTCCTCCACTTGTTCACAGGAGTAATTTTCACTGTTGCCAGGTTGTACATCTAATGTATGTGTCTAAAGTATTCCTCTTGCTTTCTTCTTACATCATCAAAATATTATTTGTGTTTCGATTCATCAAGAGCTTTCTTCCAGTGTCCATCACTTCATGTCTTTGCATTTCATGTCTTTGCTGTTTCCACTAATTTTCTGCCACTTGTCAAAGAGCCTTTGGTCAACATCTACCTCAACTTCTTCCTTAAAGTTGGTGCAGTCTTCAGCATGAAAACAGGTCAGTTATACATAAATTCTGCTCTCTGTCAAACTGAACTTCAAGTTTTGTATAGCCAATAGATACACACAGGAAAATACTCTGTCTCCCAGCTAGAAATAAACATGTTGCAGAGAAACTGGTCAGAAAAAAACCCAGTTTAGTATGAAATTACGTTTCTCACAGGAAACGGAAGAATGCAACTACAATGACAATTGCAACCCAAAGTTCTTGAGCAGAATGATTTTATCAGCTGTGTATTAAAGAGGCAAACTCATCAACATTCAAAATAAGTAGCATTACATTCTGTAAATAAGCAACACCCCTAGACTGCACAGGACACAGAACCATTTTTTTTTTTTCTTTCTGTTCTTGTTCTCTTATCATATAAAATTATTGCCTGAGAACTGTTATTTTTAGGCAATAACTAAAAAAAGTAATATATAATTCACTGTCATTTGGCACTGTTATGTGGTATGCCATACAGTTATACCTCATCTACACGTACTTATACTCTGTCATAATTTATTTAGACCTTCATAAGACCACCCAGGTCTCCCTAAATTACCCATAATCATTAACATAAAAGGACAATTCTTCTATTCTCAAACAAATAAATGCTTTTCAACTAATAACCCCTTTCAGGTCTAAAAATTATAGTACTATTGTGCCTCATGGATGAAGGTTTATGTGGGTTTAACTATGCAGACTAATTTTTCATGAAGCTTGCGACTTGAATCAAAAGATCATTTCTCTGTTTGTTTTCACTACATTCAACAAGAATCTATTCCTGGATTTCAGCAGAAGCTGGATCAGACACCTATTTTCTGTGACACTCAATTTCATTCATCATTGTTATCTACAATTTATTCTTTACCACTTGACTAGGGTTGTGATTAAAACATGACTAAACTAAACAACTCGAAGAAAGTTAAAAGACATTAAAAATCATGGCTGCTTTAAAAAAATGAGATAATACATAGCAAATAACATAAGACAAATATTGTCTGCATAAGCATTAACAAACTGTAATGAAGAAAATTTAATAAAGTTCTGCAGAATCTCCATTCCAACAGTACTTTGTTTAAATACAACATATAGTAATTTAAAAAAACACCTATGGATTGTTCATAGTAATTACAATTTCACCTACGATCATGAAAAAGGGTATTAACATAGGGCTGTGAAGATCATCTCCTTCATTCATATAATTACTTTCACTTAGTTATTCCACTTTTTGTTTGGTTGTTTGTCCATGTCATGTCTTGGGTTTTTTTGCCATTAAATGTGCATATAGAACTTTCTATTCCATGTTTATAAATAACCTAGCACAACAGGACTCCAATCCTGGTTATGAGATTCAGAAATAATTCAACTTCTAATTATAGTGACTTCATCATTATTTATGGCCGGCCACAAGAACAGTCCCATTTAACTCCAAGTTAAATAAAACTGTAAACTACATTGCTGTGAGCCCCTTGTTTTTGTGATAGAAACTGGATTAAATTAATGCTTCATCATTTTCTCTCTTGTGTACAAGAGAACATGTTTTTATATAGCCTCTCATGTCAATAAACTGAATGTACCATTTAATTCTTCATGGAAACCAGTGATCAATGTTCCACCTCAAAATTGCTAAGAAGCGCTATGTTAGCCTCTAACCTCAGCTGCCCCAGTATCTGCTGGGGGTAAGTGGATGTAGCAAAAAATTTCTTGGTCCTTCAAGCTTGCCAATGGTCTGATTTAGAGCAACCCACGTCACATCTGGCTAGCTGTGACCCCAGAGGGCTGCCTGCCAGCTGGGATTTGCCAGAACATCGTGTGCTTTGGACATTCCCCTGTTCCCACAGTAACGTTCTTGTCAGGGCTGCAGGGAATGTGCTAAGCAATGAGAATACCCAGCTGAGGAGAAGCAGCAATTTTTCAGACATCTACACTGCAGAATAAAGGAGCTCAGACTGACACACTCTGAAGATGTTTGCAAGAGCAAACCCTCTTATTCCAGGATTGAAAGACCACACCACACTACACCAGTCTTGGCTCTGAAGGAGAGGCGGGGAAATGTTGCCTATGAAGGCATTTCTATTTTAATTAATAGGATAGCTAAGATAAGCAGTGTTAAGCTACAATTGTATTTGGATGGAGAGCACTAAGGTAAATCCAAACAACAAGGCTTTGTCCTTACAGGGCAGCATTCTGTCTAGAAGCAGTACTGTCCATCTTGTGCACGATTTTACATGTGTATTTATCACTGTCCATCAGTGGAACATCATCTTTATAAAATCATATAAATAAATGAGATCTTTTGTGATAATGAAATATTTTGCACTTCACCTCTCTTTGCAAGGCCTGAACCAATTCCCAGCAGTGTGTCAAATTGTTTTTCTCAAAAATAACATTCTTTGAATGCTAAAAGTGAGGCTCTAACTGCCAAGAGCACTCAAAAATCCCAATCCGCTTTAAACGAGGACGTAATTGACTACCTCAGGTAATTATCTTCTGCTCATTCACTTCCTGTCCCAAACCACTACCTAGGATTGCTCAACAGCACTGGGTGGTTATTGAATTCCTCTCCCATCGATCATGGCGCTCCAGTGCTGTGCTTCCAAAGCTGTGAATAGTTTTGCAAATCCCTGATGAAACACATAAAGCACTTTGGGGGAAGGTTGATAAATGAAAGCTCTGCAGAAATTTTTTGTTTAGCACAAGAGCTTAATGGTGCATGATCGTGGTGGGTGGTGTGCACCTTCAACAGGGGGCAAGGGGGGGACCAGAAAACAATCTCACTGAGGAAAAGGAGGAGACCGAGACAATAAACACAAAGCTATGGGCTTTTTAAGAGATGATTTCTTAAACAAGCGTATTCTAATACATAGCACAAATATTTTTTATTGCTTTGAAATTGCATCTGCTTTTTATAAGAGTAGGGTGATTATTATATAAGAAAAGCCTATTTGCCTGAGTATGTGGTTACACATTTTCTACTGACTTCACAAATTGTTCAAATTTCAGTATTTGTTGGCTTCATTATAAACCAGTGTTATTACTGGCAGCTACTATAAGGTACTAAAAAGACTTTTTTTATTGTTACTATAGTGTGGCATTAAGGATCAGAAACTCATCTGAAATAAGTGAAAGCTGAAAGGGCAAGAGTCAAGTTACATTGTATTTCAATTTAAAATCTTACTGAAATAAATTATATTTACTCACCAGGTCAAGGAACCAACAGATCCCCCAGATGTGTGACATCTTCTAAGATCTCATCAATCTCATCAATTAGAGCTTTCCAGTTTAAACCAAATCCCACCTGATCACTCTTCTCAGTTGAAGGGACTTTGACTGGCCTTTGTGCTTTGGTTCACCTCCTAACCATGGCACTTTCTGGATTCATTTAGGGTTGATTTTTCCCCCATACTTTAATGTTTTCTACTGTTTTGGTCTTGGTCTAACTGAAAACAAATTTTCCACTACAATCACCCACGAACATGAGTGCAGTAAGGAGGAATCCACACTGTGACAAGCCATGAATACATAAACTGAAGAGTTGGCATAGGTCAAACCAACAATTAAAAAGCCCTATTTTTGACAAGCTGCCCACTGTTGGGTGAGATGTTTCAGTTGCATTTCTGCCAGTGGGACACACTCTGACAGAGAGAGGAACCAACCGATTTCAACCACTTGTTTATCTAAGCCTGCATGGTACTCAGCACCAGGCAATCCTGTGACACAGGCTCTTTTGTAGCATCAGAGAGGGAACACGGCTTCAGGTATTGCTTTCAAGGGAAACAGGCTTGGAAGGACCCTTCAGGTCACCAGATCCAGCCCTGGCTCTCACAAGCACCAATTCCAGTAATTGTTTTTATAAAATTTGCCTCAAATAATCTGTGGCTTGCTTTGTTTTCACAGGATTTGCTTCTATTCATTTTGCTAGAAAACTGTTTCAGAAATTCACTGCTCTGAGGGGTGGGAACTTTCTCATTTCCAGCCTGACTGTATTTTTATGACCAATTTATATCTGTGTGTTGTTCATGTTACTGCAGTTCTCAGCTTTTAATTTCTCAATTCTAAATAAAAGCAGAATTTTTTTCTCAGTGAAGCCTCTGTTAAGTCATTAGTTCTCTCACTTACTGTAGCTAATTTGGTGCATCACCGTCATGAACAAAGGCAGAGGGCAATCAGGAATTGCTCAGGAGAGCAATCTTCCAGACAGACCTGTGCTTGGAATCCCCATTGAAGCCAAAAGGCTGCCTGTTTTGCCACATGTGGGTGACCAAACTCAAAAGAAACTGAAATTAATAGTAACAGTGCCCTTCACAAAGATCAGGTCATCCACATACAGCATTTTGAGTAAACTAGAAAATCAGATCAAACTCCATTACCAAAGGAGACAGGTTAAATCTCTGTTCATTGCTAATGTTTTTACTCCATTTCATCAGTAAACCAAAACACAAAAAATTGGTTTATAAAACCTACAATTATAGACCCCAGTAAACTTCTTCCTTCACAATACTAAACTGGAATTGTACAAGCATGTGAAGTTTTAGGGCAGCAAACCTGTGCTTACATTCATCCCAGTAAACTGGGACCGCAAAATGTACCCATATGCATTAACAAGTAGGAACATTTCAGGCTGAAAAGAATAAACACATACATGAATGTTATGCTAGCTGTTGATTTTGAAGACAGTACAAAAACATGAATTCTTTTTCTGGCTTCTAAACTGAAGTGCTCAAAGAACATGAGAATTGTTCATAATCCAAATGCCCTGAGTACATACAGGGACTTCCTAACTTTTCAGTGAGACACTGACAGCAATGGCTAAACTATTTCACTTCATAGGGTCACATTGAGTGCTAAAGTCAGCAGGAGCCACCTTGCACCCCTGAGGGCAAAACTTATCTCATCGGGTCTGCTCTCAGGTAAGACATTCAGAAATATCAGTTTTAAGGTCAAATGTGGTGGGACAAAAGGACTGAAAACAAAGCCAACACAACCAGCAAAATGAAGTGTTCATCTCAATTTATGGCAGCACTACATGCAGACTATTAGAAAGCACATGTTCAGTTTGTTAAGTATTACTGGGGGAGAAGAAATGGCAGTCAGAGAAGAGTATGGCTTTCCACAGCATTACTAGCCTGGGTAAACTTCCAGTATGTACTGGTTTCACTAGATTTGAGACAGAATCTGTAATACTATTATTTACAGCAGTGCCAAACTCTCAATAACTTGCTGCAACATCATCTTTGTTCTTGGCTGAGGACCCAAGATACTCACTGAGCCCAGCTCTTCGTAAACCCTTCACAAGACAAAAGATTATCACTTTCCCATCAGTAACACACTGAAGTTGTTCAAATGACAGGTTATTTTGACACCTACTGGTCAACTCAGAGTACAGCATTGTTAAACTTCCAGGTTGAGACAGTGCCAAGAGTAGGCAGATGTTTAAGCCAGCCTCGGTAAAGCAAAAACCCTTTTTCTTTCTTTTTTTTTTTTGCCCCTACTGGAAGTCAAGGTATGATTGGAAACTGTAAAGGCAGGACAGACTGCCCAAGATTCAAAGTTAGTCTGATTCACGGGGTTACTTTAAAATCATTTGAGGGGATAGGGACAGGGAGAGGAGAGGAAGGAAGAGGAATATGGGGACTGGGAAGCAGGATGCTGCTTGGAGAGTGCAACATTTATATTTGTAAGCACTGGTGTGGTTATTGGCTCTAAAATAGCTCTTAGGCATTGATGCATTAAATCCACTGCCAGGTCCAGGTGATGAAAAAGGACATGACTGATAAGAAAAGGCTGGTCAGAATTGAGAGAACTACCAATAACATAAACAACTGCCATTTGGAAGAAAAAAAGGATTAATCACCACTGGAAGCTAATCAGAACACCGTTGCCCCTAAATACCATTACAAGATTATAGTATCAGGGTCCATACAGAGAGATGGGCGCTGCTATATTACAAGTCGGTTAAAATATATCATGAAAGTAAAATCTAGGGGTGTGGGATAAAAGTATTAATGAACCTTATGAGATTTTGACACTGGGAGTCAAAAAGCATGGTTATTGTTAACTGTCCTGCCCAGTTGACACAGATACAGAATCAATAGATGCAGACACAAAATGATGGTCCTGCCCAACTAGTTTGGTCTACAAAATGGAGAAATTATTAAGGTCCAGAAATGATAATTTTTTGGAGAGAAGAATGGAGTGCATTCATTTAAGTATCAATCTCCGGATTTTCCAATCTTCTTTCCAAGAGCTTCCACACTCCACATTTCCCTGGCTGTGCACCTGAACAAAAGAGGGATCCTGCAATGCAAGGCAAAGCAAACTTCAGAGAAAAGCTCAGCTGAGAGCAGAACAAATTTTCCAGCCTTCAGCTGTTCCCAGCCAGTCCTCTGGATTTAGCTACAAGCAAGCAAGCAAAATATACTTGCAAACTATTGGTTTTTTACTAAGGATATTTAACAAAAAGGACTTGAGTTGCCATATATCATATTAGGCATTGAGGAGGGATGAGAAATAGGCAGAAGAGATAGACTCTAAAGTAAGTGTTGAAAGCTAGTACTATCCTACCTTAGCCAGTCAGACTTTGACGTTCAAGTGTTTCAGTTGAAACATTGAAGAAATAAAGAAAAATTGATGAGAAGAGATGGACAAGTTTTCCCAAGCTGAAAAGTTTGCGAAAATTCTTCCTGGTGAACACTTAGAGTAAGAGGGACCAAAGTTTTTTAAATTTTTCTTTCTTCTCTCTTCAAGCATGTTTTATTATGTTGAAGCAATTTCTTTTTCTAATTGTGCTGTTAAATGGAAACCTGTTCTTCATGGATAAAGAAATTTCTCCAAACCCAACACAGTGACTGGCCCATATAGTACAGATGCTGACATTTTCATATTAATTTCTGCCCTTACTAGTCCTGTTCCCTCTATCCCTTTCAACCTCCATATTTGCTTTTCCAAAGAGAAGCACTCTGTTACCTTTTTTGCTTTATATTTTCACTGATTTTTTTTCCCTGCCCCTTTGCCACAATCTTGAAATGAAACATGAACCTAGTAGTGTTCAGGCTTGAGCTGAACCTTGAAAGTGATGATAACTGAGTGCGTCTGTAATTAGACAAAAGGAGTTCTCCCTTCCTTCATTCAATTGCTTGGGAAAAGATGTCAACCTTTTTACAGAGATATGGGGACTGACCTACATTTAAACAGCACAGAATGTTTTTACAAGCAATGTGTGTAGAATATGGGATACTGAGTCATTGCAGAAGGATTTTGTACCATGCTGCAGAGAAAGTGTCCAGTGTTGAGAGAGCTCATACAGAGTCCATACTTCATCTGGGACTCTTAGAGAATATAGCCATTTTTTTAAGCAATCAGTCTACCAGCTAATATCACCCCAGCATGGTGGCTATAAAAAAGCAAAGAGAAACCGCAGGCAAAATACCACGAGTACCATTTTTGCAGTTTGGCCTGATGTGGAAAAATACGTCTCTTAAGGCTGTGCACCCCACAGAGACAGGGAATATCTTTTTGTTCTCCTCTGAAAGGAATATAGTCCCAAGTCTCTGGTAATGTGAAGCATTGTGGCGAGAGTGATATGAGCATAAAAATGCATACAAGAGGAATTACACCGTGAAGATTTAGCTTGCCCATGTAAGCAACAGTCATAGGCATTTGCAGAGTGAGAGGTGCTGACTGCAGTTCCTGAAGTGTTGTTGAACTCCTTTTCATTTGTGTTTGAATTAGCTGCAGGGAAAACAAGTGCTGGACATGGACATCAGTGTGTTAAGTGTAGCCTGACCCTGAGCAGAAGAATGACCCCTGTGACAGAAACATTGTAATTCCAGTATCAGACAAGACGGTACAGACAAATGCAGATGGGCACATGGGAAAGTATGAAGGAAACTGAACAAGACATTTTGAAGGGCAGCAGTCTCATCTTGCCAGGTGCTTGCTACTCTTTTTGTAGGCTTCATTGAAAAACAGAATTTTAAGAAGTAATACTTAAAATTCATCTGCACATAAAGCTAGTGTCAGTCTCGCCTATCCAATAAAACAAGGAGAAAAATTCTTGAGTTGATGCCCCCCAGCAAATTCAGCTAAAGAACTAGAGGCAGTACCCACTGCATCTAAAATGTTAGCAGTGCAGAATCAAGGTTCTTGAAACTTTATACCATCAAATAATGAAGCTAAAAGTCCCTGGTAGCTATTGAGCCTGAGGTCAGATATTTCACAGCTGCACTCCAAACACAAAACAACTTTTATCTTAAGCCTCCCACGATACTTCAGATGCCTTAAGCAAAATTCTCCTCTTTCACATGCACACTGGGTTTCGTCTCTGCTGCTGTTTGCTCTCCTCCTGTGGGCAGAGCTGGTGGAATTCCCACTTAAGCGGAGCAGGCAGAATAGCAGAGCTGAGAACTTCTCTGTGATTCCTGAAGGGAAGAAGTTGGATTTTAACAAGGCTGCCCAGGAAGACCAGAATGGATATTATCATTGAAACATTCACCTCCCTCCAGCATCAAAAATGCAAGTATCCCTGTTCTGGCCATATACATGAAGAACAGGAAAAGCTTGTGAACAAATCTCATAGCAGCACTACCTCACCAAGATCTATTCTGCTCATTTTATCATTAAAAAACAAACAAATAAGCAACACATAACATTTTTGCTGGATAAAGAAAGATACTGTCCTGTGTCTTTCAATATAATGTCTCAGGTATGTGTTAAGAACAGGACTCAAAAGCACTTAAAAATGGATAAGCCTTTAGGAAAAGCCTTTACTTCGAGAGATGAAGGCTACATGCAGGTACTGAAGAGAATAATCACAGGAATGACAAGGCTAGTGTAACACTAGCCTTAGTGCTGCATGCTACTTGCTCTACAGCTGTAGTTTGTATGAGTAGAAAGAAGCCATGTGTTGAGAGAGGAGAGATGAGGGAGGCAGTAGTTGGCCAAAATAAGGCAACTTTGCAGCTGCATGGGTTATGGATATATATGGGTGAAACAAAGGAAACCCCAGAGCCCATTTTTCCTTCCACTAACTATCTGGCCTCTGAACTCTGATCATCTGCTCCCCCTACAGCTATAGTTCTCCTGGCTTATTTGAGGATTTCATTTCAAATTATACATGTGCAAAACAAGACTGAAATCCCATTTTACCACTGGTTTGATCACTGCTGTCTGAACTATAATTCTAAAATACAGTGACTGTAACGTAGTTAGGTTTCTTGTCTGCTATTCATAGTATAATAAGATACAGAAGCCAGGAACCCATTGTATCAAGCACTACACAAACATATCCCTGTACAATTCCTCCTCCATGAGTTTACAATTTACGTACACAAGGGTTGAACTATGTTAACACTACTGCTACTTCCTTTTTTTTTTCCCTAGGCTCTGAAAGACCTAAACATCAAGTTGACTGTATATGTTATAAATATTTTCTAAATATTATTTACTCAATAGGCAGGATAACAGCTTTGAAAGTATAAGTCCAATGTAGAAACACTTAAAACACACCCAGCTTTCCCATGCCTCTCCCTTGCAATCCATTTAACACAAACACCCACTATTGTTTTCACCCAACACCTTTATGTTAAGCATTTCCAACAAAAAACGGAGCTTGTCTCTACTTTCAAGGCACCACTTAACAATCATCTCATTCCTTTGCCCAGACAGCAGTATCTTCTCGCTGCCCTATTTCTGACTGTGGCTTTTTTCCACACTACCATAAAGTTAATGGAACTTCCAACCAGAAAGGGCAGAATCCCCTTAAAAATACTTCTCTCCCAAACTAATTTCTCCTTGCTATATATAATTGCTAGCAGGTTTCTGTACCATGCTAAATTGCCTTTTTCTGTCTTAGAGTATACCCAAAGATGGCATGTCCTGTAGGGCCTATAACTCTGAAATGGCTGGTCCAATGGACAGCTTGACACATTTCATAAAAGAGAGACAAAACTGGAGTTTATGATAAATATGATGCCACCTTCACTTCTGAATTAATTCCATCTTCTTCTGTCTAAAAATATAACTTGAAAATTAATCCTTCCAGTGGGTTTCCCAGTGCGTATTCTCTTTCCACCTTTAAACACTAAACTCAACGAGAAGGGGACTGTTTCCATTTTGTGTTTTGCACAGAATTGAGCAGTTCTGTAATTTGTGATGAATATGTGAAAGCGAACAAGGGAACATACCACCTGAAGTTTCCATTGCAGACCACTGAGTAAATTCATACCAAGATATTAAATATGAATTTCTACAGAACAGACCGGAATAGTTTCTCCTTCATGACCCACTAACAGACCTTTTGTGACTTCACCTTTTTCTTTCTGGAATCTTATCTAGACCAAAGGTTTAATTCATTGATTAAAGTTCCATAAATTTATTATCTTGGTGGAAATTCTTACTTGTTTGAAAAATTTATCTTTTCTTCCCCTATCAGAGAAGCTGTTATAGTCACAATTTATTTAGAAGTCATTATAATAAAAAAATACCTCAGAAACATCTTTCTGTCACAGGAGCATGGCTCAGAAAAACCTTTCACCTTTTAATCAGTGGCAGGTTTACCCTTACTGCTGTCAGTGGTTTCATCTTAATATATTGAATTTTAAATAATTCATTCTGGTGATTAAAAAGATCCAGAAATTTATCTAATGGACATTTAATTGCTGAAGAGGCTACAATTTTAAAGCTATTCATCACGTCTTAAGTAGTTTATTACATGTAACTAGCCCATTTAAGATTCAAGGAGCTTTGATTTCACTAATATTAATATTTGTCCTAAGTTACTACTGATGATGGATACTAGTGTGAAACGATCCCTTTTCCTTTATATATCTGACCTGCAACCACCCAAGCTGTGAGCCCGCTGCAGATGCACCAGAGAATCCATCTTATAGTTACAGTCATGTATAGTTTTTCCTTTTTGCCTTATAACTTATCAAAACAGCTGTAGGAGTTTGGAGGGAAATGAGCAGTTTTATATTATTGTGTATTCTAAATAGTTGACTAGTCAGCCAAAATAAACTTTGGCCTTCTAGTAGCTTTAAGGCAGTACTGGCACATGTAAAACAAAACATACAACAATACATACCACGATGAGTGCCAGATGTTCATGGGAGAAAACACACAGCTGTTGGGTTTAGATCACCTGAACTCCTTTAAAAGCCAAAGACACCGGTCACCTTTGTTGAGCTGTCAGATTAGCAGAGGGACTGCAAAGACTGGAAGCAAGGAAGGGTCGTCTCAGTTACACTGAAGAATGTCAATTTATGGCTCATCAGCCAGCTGTCATGTAAAATTCCTTATGATAGACAGGACTAAAAATAACTAATTTGTCTTAAATGTACTGTTGGGCACATTGAAATAATCTAGTTATAGTTACTCTTCTATTAGAAGCTGAGTGTTTCTCAAGTTTACTGTAAAAATCCAATTGACTCCAATTCTCCTGTTCTTCTATTCAGAAATGTCGTTGAGCAATTCAGCGAGAGGTTATTCAGCAAGACTAAATTTCACCATGCCATGAATTACAAGCAAGTGGACTGCAAACAAATATAAGATAAATGTGGGTGATACATATCCCTGATAATGGAGTTTCAGTAAAGATTAATTTTGCTCAGAAGACGGATTTCAAAAAATCATTGAACTATTAAAGGTGGAGTTACCCCAGTACTGAAATAAACTCTGGCAAAACTAGCCCCCAAAAGAGCACTTCCCTTTAAAAGATATAGCTACAGGATTTTAAGTCATTTTGATAAAAACCAGTTGTAAGACTAAACAGAATATTCCATTCCCAGTGCTGAATTACAGTAAAAGCAATAAATGTTTTCTTTAGTTTTCTGAGCATCAAAACAGCAGGATGGTGTATTCTTCTAGAAGGATTCAGGAGTTACGGTGTTTGGATCAGTTATCAAAAATTCTGCTAGTGTACACAGAAACATAAGCATACAATTTTTAAATCACAATAACCAACAGAATAATCTATTTTTAAGCCTATTTTTGTTGAGATCTTATGTTATGCACGTTTCTAGCTGAAGATACCTAACAATCTGTTGTCTTTGCACAAACAGTGTTTCAGTTGTTTCTCTGAAATTCAGCCAGGGACAATTCTACAAGGGTGTTTATCTGCTAATATCCAAATCTCAATGCTAATTCCCACTAAAATTTGGAGATCAAATACTTCTAGATCCTTAGAAATCACTAGGTTCTGCTGAGCTTCTCACATCTGCTCAAGACGATAGTTTTATTCTCACTTTCACAGAATCACAGAATCATCTAGGTTGGAAAAGACCCTGAAGATCATCCAGTCCAACCATTAACCTCACACTGACCATTTTCAACTCCTTTATAGAGACGCTCAACAGAAACACAGATTTTGAGTTAGCTGAACTGTGTTCATGGTGAATCTAATATTTTACATAAAAATCTTAAAGGCATTTTTTCAATACAAGTTTATTGGGGGAAAAAAACCCCAAAACAACCAACTTCAGAAGATTGAGAATACACAATGGATAGCTTTACATTTCCTGTGTCTAATATTCATTTCCTGTGTCTCATATAGCTGTAACAGCATGGTAACAGAATAAATGAACACAGCCACAATGTGCAGCCAAACACTTCACTACCATAAGCAGTCTCACTGCAATTACTGAAACTATTCGCATCCATGTATGAAGAAGACAGGACAATTAGCATTGTGCGTTTTATTCGCTCACCTTCTCACTATTAAACAGAATCACTTTTTGCTCTTTTTTGATTACATTGATATATAAAACTCCTTTTGGCAAGATGTTCCTCCCCATAGTAAGTAAATGTAAAGATGTGCTTCTGATTAGCACAAAGAAATAGAAAGTTTGAACAAAAGCAATCTTAATTCCTATCCATTGTACTACTTATGATGTGATAACAGACCTAGGATATTTTCTCTTTCTGAAGACAAAAGTAAAATTCACACAGTGCTAGCTCATGAAAGATTTGGCTCCAAGAGCCCACACACTAAGTTCCTTGTTCTTGGTCTCCACATGCCTAATACACTCCTTTGCTTTAACGCATTTCCCCAGTACAACTCTGTAAATGGCAAAATTATACACATAAGTGTTCAGTCTTTGTGAATCTCACTTAAGAGGACTTACTCTGTCCACACTTGGAACCAATATGCTCTAATATTTGTCTGATAAGCAAATTATGTCATGGTAGAAAATTCAGGATGTATTAAACATTTGCTGAGAAGTTTAGATCAGTCTTTACAGAAAGACTTTATGCAAAGAATCTATGATGAGGCCCATCTGCTTTCCATAGGGTATGAAAGCACATGGATCCCTATATTTTCATATTCTGCTATTAGTTAAGGACTTTATTGCTTCTTAAATAAATACAGCAATTCAATCCATAAACTCACCACTGTATAACATATTTAGTACCACAGGTCTAACATTACCCATCTGAACATGTGATTACCAAAAACAGGTGAACATTTTTTTGTTCAAAGCCCCGCATGCGTTGAGAGAAACGCAGAGAAAAAAATGAAACTATTGTAATGAAATGTAACAAATATCTTAAATACTTTCTTTGCTGTAAAATCTCATGGGTGGTTTCATGGAAACACCCTGTTTTTATTGAGTCTAATAAATTCAGTGCTTCCTTAAGTTGCTGCCTCAATTGAAGATTTTAATTGCTATAACAGCACAAAACATTCATTCATACATCTGGTTAGAATTCCTTTTCTTTGACAAATTTAATCAGTGTAATTATCTATTTGACAGACACATAGTTAGACAAGAAGAAACCTCAACAAGATGTAAATTACATACTTCAATTAATCTTTCTAAAAATTTGTACAATCTAACAGATGGATCAAACTCTATGTGAGTATTTGACCAAAGGCTATAAATCAACACTGACATGTTTTCTTTCAGGCAGTAGCTTGAGAAATTAATATCATTTCACAAAGTTGGACAAAGCAATTGTAAATCTTACACTTACAATAGCTCCCTTCCTCATAAAACCATCCACCACATAGAGAATATTAATGATGTAGCATTCTTAATCATGACAAAAAAAGGATAGGTTTAAAACATATTATTCTTGTTAAAACATTTTCTTTTATTCATGTGAAGAACTTCATAGCCCTGCACACTACTGCAAATTAATTCACATTAACACTGATGAGCTAATAGTGAAATTCCCCAAAAGACAGATACCACAGTTACCATCTAATGTCACAGCACACTATCAAAACAGAGACACTTCCCTGATTTCATATTTCTCATTATTAAAAAAATGTACAAAAAACTGTGATACGAAAACAAAATCTGCCCCAGGGAGGTGGTATTATTCTAGGAAAGGCTCCAATAATCTATTTGTGCTGTACAGAAGAGAGAACTATGTCACTGCTGACCCTTCCTGTTACAGATGGCACCACACTATTGCCTGCCCATGGAGGCAGCGCCTGGCAGCCCCAGCCAGGGAGTCTGTATTGCTCCGTGGTTCCTTGAGCGTCGATACAATACTGGGGCTTGGCACACCTACAGTCGGCTGAGAATGGCTCTAAGTGTATAGGCTGAAAGCCTCTCAGTTTAGACCATCCTGGACCTCCCAAGCTGCCCTCAGAAGGAAAAGTAAACTCACTGCTTCACTCCCCCAGTAATCAAAATACACAGTAGCTGAAGTGTGATGGTCTGCAGTAAGTCGCCATGTTACCACCATCTCACTCCCCCAGAGGCATGAGACACCGGACAAACTGCTGGTCTCATCAAGGAAGGGGGTCATGTTCCAGCTGAGTTCCTGTAAAGCTTGTAGAGATGGCCAGAGCTGCTACCTTGTACAGAGATGTTGCTGCTCAATTGACTAATGGCATCTTCCTATAGACCAGCTTAAACGGCTTCTGCAAAAGGAAGAAAACTTGCATCTCTCCCTTGCTATGAGAATGAGTGCCTTGTCTAAGTGGAATGCCTAATACATTCACTTTTTAGGCAATCTTTAAAATAAAACCTTATTCACTAGCAGAGCATGCTACCACGCTGCTGTCACAGTATGCTTTAAGATTAGGTACCTCTGAGTGACAAGTAACACTTCTTACTCTTTAAAGCACCACGAGTGAGAAGCCATAGGAAGAAAACTTGTCTGGCATAAAAACATAGTCTCTTGGTTGTGACCTTCACCATTCTGCACTAATGGGAGCTCTGAGGACAATTAAGGAGCCGGCAACATGCAGCGCAGTCCAGACTGTGTAGTATGGAATTGGGTGGGAGCAAGAATTTCATTTAAATCTTCCACTTGTTAAGTACATCTTTCCATCTGCCTCTGAGTCAGCAGCATCCCCCTCAAGGCTGATACAAAGCTCAAGAGGAAACAAAACTGCTCCAAAACATTTTCAAACTTAACTATCAAGCCAATATTTAAAAACACCTGAGGTTCACTCTACTCTAAAAGAGGGGGTGGAGGTATTCTTTTCTGAACCATGAGTGTACTTCAAAGGTATGCTCTTTTCATTTCAATGTGAAAAGCAGACCTAGTGCTCTAAAGCTACAAAGTCCTAACGCCCTTGATGTCTTAATGATTATTTAAAATCAAATCAAATCAAAATTAATACCAGATGGGGAGGGGCAAGGAGGCCAGAGAAAGTGAAAAAAATATTAACATTCTGTTTTATCTGCAGTTATTTTTGGCATTTCATATTGGTACTTTAATTTTTTTACCCTTCAGCCTGCTATGACTAACTAATTCCAAGCTTAACTGGTAGTGACTATTGGCAATTTTGCTCACTTGTCAGATAATCACAGCAGTTAATTTTTCCAGGTCTTTTATTTAATAGTGCTAGGCAAATACATGAAAATTTATTTGCAAATACTATTCCCTTGTTGATTATTTCTTCTGCTGATTCATTGCACTGGCATTTGCACCCTGCTTGTTTAGGTAGGCCTTGGATCTTGCTAGCACTTATGTTCACAACTTCCTGCTCACATGGAGCCACCAGTAGGACTATGCATGGATCGAAAGTTATCACATGCAAACCATGGATACACGCAGTCAAGCTTTGCATTTACAGGAAAAAAAAGCTCTTATTTCACAGCACAGAAATAACCATTACAAATCCTTAAGCAACTTGGAGACAGAGAACAAAATAGCACATTTTTCAGTCTTAAGATTTCCATAAGGAAACAAAAAGAATAATGTGCAAAACCAACGAATGATCCTATGGCATGAATAACTTGCAGCAACCAGTACAAGAAAAAAACCCACAGACAAAAATTTACACAAATTACTGATTGAACTTTAAGAACATGAACACATTCCCAACACAATCTGTTTGTGGTAACTTGGAATAATCTTGAGTATTTTAAGAAGCTGAAAATGTACCTTTCTACAATGTTGCTAGTTCAATCTAATTGAAAACCCAACTAAAATGTAAGATAATTTGCTTTAAAGTTGACTAAACATCACATGGCAGCCTTGGCTCCACCACAGGATATTTATTTATACATGTATATTATATTCAATGTATATTATATTACATTATATTCAAAAAAGCCATATGGAAGAACATTAAGGCTCCAAAGCTAAACACTCAGAAGTTAGCAAAAAGCCAGAGTTCAAGTTGCCTGCTCCACCATAGCACTGCCTGCTCATGCATACACATTTTGACACCATCTCCCATTACACGGCCCGCTTACCCTTTTCCCTAAAGAAACCCTTCCCCAGATAGTGCATATTTTCGCTCTCCCTCACCCAGAAAGGTGCGGCACACTCTGTTATTTACTGCATGAAAGCCTTGCTGTGAGGGCAGGATTCATTTCCTCAGTGGTGAATGTGGTGTTGCACATCCCCATAGTAACCGAGTGCTTCAACCACGCATGTATTTTCACAACACCCCTGTCTCCATCCTCCGTCACTCCGCTTGGTCCCAATCCCTTTGGCAGGCTGTTGCCTTCCACAGCTTCACGCCCCAGTCACCCAATTCCTCATGTAATCTTGGTCTCAGCCACACCTAAAGCATGAGGTTTCCATCCAAGTTATAACTCCAGCAAAAAAATTTAAAAAGGTGGGATTTAATCCTGACTTCTTTGAGCCCCTTGTGATGAAGCTCCTCTCTAACTTCTGCAGACCCACTTGAGAGGAGAAGCACCAGCCCAGCCAAAGTTTAGCAAAGCTTTTACAAACTGAATGAAGGGAATTGGAAGGGATAATGTAACGTGGTAAATCTTTGCAGAATAAGTTGCAGCAGCTCTGCCTATAGTTTTTATAACAGAGGACACTAGCTTCTAGGGTAAAGGAATTTGAGCTGCAAAAAAAAAAAAAGCACATGGGGTTAAAAACACCCCCTGGAATAGAGAGAAGCACTCACTTGCAAAGGCCACTTTCACAGTTAGAGGTGCTTCATTTTTCACCACTTTAAGGGCCAGTTCCCAGCAAAATGTGCCAAGGAAAGAAAGGTAATTTTATGGAAAGCAGGCAATGTTAACAGTTGTAGTGAAAAGTGTTGTTTATGTGTATTTTCTAATCCAAAAAGCAAAATATATTACATATTCTGAATTAACTCTTGCTATCTTTGCAGAATTGGTTTTTTTTTTTTTAATAACAGTAATATGAAATTACACTTCAAGACTGGTTTGGGGTGGTTTTTTTAAGCTTAAATAAAATGTTAAAATTTCTTGTCTCTACAGTAACTGGAAAGAATACTCTTGGAAACTTTCTCCCATTAACACACATTTTGGTGGTCAAATCAACACACTCCTTCATGTCAAGGAACAACATACATTAATGAGCTGGTCACTCACAAACACAGAACCAAATTCCCTTTATAACGGCTGTGTTTCTCTGCATCCCTGTCTGCAGGCTCCTCTCAACCCAACAAACATAGCTGCATTACAGGACACAATTTGGATAACCCAGAAAAATCAGCTGTGGGTGCATGCCTTGGATCAAATACATCTCTTTTGCCGTATCTCTGAGCACAATACACCAGCTCCTAAGAGGAAACCATAGAGCGGTGTGAGGAATATTATGCTAATGTAAATCTTTACTGTCCTAAAACATAGCAGCCTGCTCTCTGTTGGCCTCTGAACAGATGCCTCTCAAACACTGAGTCCCCAGCAGTTACTTTTAAACCTTGGAGTCTGAAGAAAACCCTGTCAGTCTCTGCATCTCAGAGTTCACAGTCTGAGTGTAGACGCTCAGGGCCAAGGCGGGTGGCCTTTGATCCAAATGCTTGAGGCTGGAGGCCTGTCTGCACACCTTTGGTCACCGTGGTCCTTTGAAGTTCCCCTTCTCAGGACAGCAATGCAGCTGAGCACCTTGTCAGTGCTCACATGATCAACACCAAAGCAGTTTCATGTATGTAGACCAAACAATACCATGACAGCATAAAGGTACTAGCCTTCTGCTGCGCAGTATCAGCTCTGGTAGTAAACCTCGGTTAGAGGTGTGAGGTAAAATTGACTTTTATCAAATAATCCATACAAGAATAGTCCCTGCAATGTCGGTTTCTAAGCTCTCGCAGCAACCACAAGCTTTGTCTTCATGGGAAGCCTCCCCACCTCCTAACATCAGAGAACAAGGCAGATACATTTCTCCTACTTGCAACTTTAAGACCAAGTGAAATGTCTCAAGTTAAAAAAAAAAATATTTAGCAGCACACTGACAAGAAAAAATAACGGGCTTGGGTTTATTTCAGCTTTATCAAATCCCAGTAGCTTTTTAGAACATTTATTCAGCTGGTCTGGATAAAAAGTAAGATCCAAAATATTCTGAAGTATCATCAGATGTAAGACTCTCTCATAAATTACAAATTGAAAGGTCATTGACTCTGTGAGTGTAAATTGTAACCAATTAGTAATCAAGAGCAGAAATCTATCTCCTGACTTTATTAAGTAGGAGATAAAGTACTGTGTAGCTGCATGGATAAACCCTTAGTCCTCTATGCATCTATTGTTTATTAAAATTTAGAAAATGTTTTGAAGGTCACACCAGCTTTGTGTAGAAACAACCTTAAATCAAACAGCCTCTGCTTTTTTGCCACAATTACTTGCACTGCTCATGATTTTAACACTTTCTAAAATGGGCATTGTTCAGGTGAGGAATGTAAACCCTCCTTATTATGCTGCCAGCTATCTCCTCCAGTTGTGAAGTATTGATGTGAAGGAAAAGAAACCTTGTAATCTCACCACACAACAGGTACTGATCTTCTGAGGTGTTACTTCATGTCTGTACCAGAACTAGAAAGAGAAGTCCAGGTCTCCTGGCTCCAGTTTGAGGCCTCCATCCACAGAAGCTGTCTCTCTTTTTAAATGCCTGGTCGACAGCTTTTAACCAGAATTGCTTTCCAATTGGGTGTCTGCTTAGATGTCACTGTTTAGCACCAAAGTGGAAATTTTTCAGTCAATAACACAGAAGTTCCTGTACAGTTAACACATTTTCTGATCCTAGCAGTGATGGCTCAGGCAATGGCACCCAACGTGCAAGATGTGTCCCCAGCTTTTGCCTCCTATTTGGAAGGTGTTGCAACATCACCATGCAGCTTCTTCACATTGAACATATATTGTGGATATTACCATTTTCACTACATATGAATGTACCATTCTGAATAGTAGGAATTTGAGGACAGACTCCCTTTGATCTCACTGGGAAGCAAGGAGGCCTGATTTGGCCTCCACCCTGAGAGGTGGAAACAGAAAGCCTACTCAGCCTTTACCAGTTGGATGCATAATTTTAATGAGCTAAATCAGTGTCACCAAGAATCACAGATCTTGCAGAAGAGTGGGATGCTGCCTTTGTCAAAATCCAACCTACAGAGCTTCTCATTTCCACTTCTAAAGGTGCACCTGTATCTCACTTTACCCTTACCTTTCTCCATCCATGTTTGGCTCCTGACTCCTATTTATAACAGTAACTCTTTGGGGCAAGGCCATCATTTGTTTCTGCATTTGAACAGCATGAAGCTTCAGGAATCCCATATCACAAATGAGGTTTTAGCACTTTTTGATAAAGATAACAAATAAATATTCTTCCATGTTTCCCCTAGCAAACAAACAAATACCCCCAAACCACAAAAGGGAGAGGAATGCTTAGATTTGAATGATTTGACCAAATGTATATCATTTACATGGCACAAGAATTTACATACATGACATGCTTATACTGCAAATATAAATTAACAGGCTATGCCAAGGGAGCAACTTGAGCTTTGATGCACATAGGCATAATTATGTTAGTGTCAGTTGCAGCCATATGCTAAACACATGCTTTTCTCACACAGAGAAGTTTTTGATCCAGAAGCAAAACTACACACAAAACTTCTAATCAGTATGGAGTCATCCTTGACATTAAGTTACAGTCCCTTCCTCAAGTCATTTATTCACCATCAGATGGAAGAAGAGAAAAAGCCAGGTACATTAAAAACAGCAACTGCTCCTTTTGTGAAAAAAGTGCCAGAAAACCCAGGGAGGAATGTAAAGTATTTCTTTGCAACAGATTTCAGAGAGGCTGAAAGGACATCCCTGTGCATTTCCTCTTTCTTTCCTCTGCTGTTTCAAGAAACCACTATAGAGGTACAGAAAAGGGGCAGGTCATTTTATACTTCAGGTAATAATCTTTCTTCATTGAATTTTAAAAAAAAAACACCACGATTTTATAAAGAAAGAAGTTAGGTCAATTTTCAAAACTTGGGGTAACCCTAGCCACGCAATCAGATGCTCGGGTATTCAGTGTTTCATTTTAGGCATCTCTGAAATATCCCCTATATGGAACACAGTCGGGTCTGTCTTTGGGTGCCAGATGTTCTTTGATGAGGCAGCTGGCTTGGCAAAAAAAGGGGAAATTCTTGAAAATCATTATTATCTGCTGTGTTTCTGCCATTAATAGCAACATGCAAAGAAAACAATGTGAATTGATTATCTGGGAGCCCAGGAAAGGATGTGTTTGCAGACTGTTTTTCTGCAGGTGGAATTGATGTCAAGAGGAGGTCAGACAGTGGTGAGAAGGATGAGAAAAAGGTCACTTCACAACTTTTGCACAGCCTGAGGAATGCAGGTCATAAAGAGCTACACATTTTCCCAGGTCTGTGAGTCCATAAGAAGCTGTCTTCACCTAAACACTGACCAGTGGTGCTTCTGTGCCCCAGCCAACTGTCACCTCAGCTGTGCTTAAAGAACATGTGTCAGGCCACATCGATCCTGTCTTCTAATAAAACCTGATTCTCTTATGCTCCTCTTTCCCACTTTTTAAGCTGGGTCATTTTCCCGGTCCAGACTATAACATGGCCATACAAATAATCATGCCACCTTAGTGACAGTGGAGTGGAGGGAGGATTTGAAATACTGTAGGCTGATACTACAGGGAACACCCAAGTGCTTTGGTGAAATAACAGCGAGAGCTCGTTTGCATACCTACTCTCCAGCCATCTTCCCATTTTCCTGCTTCCACGACAGCTCTTATTGCACCATGTAATTAAAAGTAGGTGGTGAGATCTGGGCAGGCATGTCACTTTTGCACCAGAGCAATGCATGTAACAGTGTTCCAGTGCTCTGCAGCGCTCCTTGGACCTCCTTAATTTCCTGTATCAATGTAGTCAACATAACCTAGAGACAGATATATTTAATATATACCATTAACAATTGTAAGTATTTCCAAGTTTTAGCCATGTGATCTAATATGTACTTCTAACAGTACTGAAACATTTGGCTTAAAACAGTAAATAAGAGATAGGTGAGGAGAGAACCGATCATCTATCTAAAACTTTGCTAGCACCAAGACATACATATGTACACAAATATATGAAGGCTTGTATATACACACAGACGTATGTGTGTGTGTGTGTGAGCAATATAATGTCCTACTAATAAACTACCTCGCAACAGAAGAATCAGTTATGCTCAGAATGGTTGCTGTTGAGGGTGACTGCAGTTACCAAGTATACAACAGAAACCACTGCTCTAACGAGTTGAACATTTAAAGAAAAAAAAGGTAGTTTTGGTAACTTTTTGGTTTTTACTAGAATAATTAGGGATCAGTAAGAACCCTTTTTTCATTAATTTAAAAGAATCCCAAGATTAACTTATGTGACTAGTCAGTCAGGCAAAGCATTCACCCATCCCCAGGCTTTGCCACAATACTTCAGTGATTAGCCTTCAGTTGTCATTTTTGTGTCTTCTAAGCAGAAATGAACAACATTTTTTAATGTTTATGGCTTGTATGAAGTGCACAGTCAGTTAACCTTGCTGGGACAACTTTTATAAACTTGAATCTATTTGTTAACTGAAATACCACTGGCCCAGGTCCACCCTGTGTATTTGGCTGTAAGAGGGACATCGTCAGACTGCACAGTTGCACAGTGGAAGCATTACCAAGAATCCAAGATAATATTGCTTGATGCCTCCCATGTCTGAACAAGGTATCAGTCAAAACTGCAAGGCCACCACAGCACACAAGCACAGGACATTCCCACAAGCGTCCATGGCAGTCCTGATGGGTGGAGTATTATGGTCACCCTGCAAAGAATCCCAGAATCCCAAGATACAGGCAGTTTAAGTGGTTTGTGCAAAAGCACGCAGGAAGCATTTGCACCTCCTCCAACTCAGAGCCAGATATGCCATCCTGCCAGTTTCTGTTGAAAACATCCATCCGCAATGCTCAGTTCCAAATAATCTTAAAGATATTATCATCTTAATTTCTTGGTGAATACATGTCAGTTAGACTAGGAAGGTCCTATAAGCAGATAAAAAATGAAACCAAACCAAGCCAAAAAAAACAGAAAAACTCACTAATATTCAGAAATCCACCAATTGTCTTTGCTCAGCAATTCTACCATGCTGCGGGGGGTGGGGGGGGGGGGGGGGGGGCGGGATGGGAAGAATAGAGAAACAATCACAAAGATCAGAATTACTACCAGGTACTTATACCATCCTCTTTTAATGCATATTGCAGTATCATACTGAATGTTACTAGAGAGCTGGCTAATGAGGTTGGCCACTACACAAGTATCTGGATTCAAACTTTCTCAAAGTTGAGTCAGATTCAGTGGTCATGATCAAAATACCTTTTATATTAGAGAATAATTCACTTCTTTATTGCAGGAAATCTTTAATGTCTGACAAACCTGCCATGGTAACAGATCTCCAGCTCTGTAAAATTCCAAAGAGAAATACAGGTAAGCTGCAAAATACAGTTTCCACATGTAAACTGATCTCTGACAAGCACCTTTATGCTGCTCCTTTCTTTCCAGTTAAGTTCTGTGCTGATGATTCAAACCAGGTACAGCACACAGTTTTGATTAACTTCATACCCAGAAACAAATAATATTGCTTCTAAGAACTTAGTTTGCATGTAGCCCTCTGCAACCCAACAGGAAAGTTACTTTTCATATGCTGAAGGACAAAGAGGATTTTTACCAGTAGCAGATCATTATTAGTGATTTAGGGATCTCCATGGACCCTACAGTTACCATAATCTACCATATTTCTGTTGGTAGCATAAACATTTTGTCAGAATAGGCAAATCCATGGTTGCAAATATCTGTGCCATGATGTAGCAGATTTGTGCCTCTTACACTGGTTTCCAGATAGTTGTCAGAAAAAGCTGAAAGTTGTATTTACTTTATTAGACTAATATCTCAAAGCACATTTGGAGGGTGCTACCGCTATTTCCTTCTCAGACGAACAACTGGAATCAACATCCTTTTACTCTTTTGGGATGAGGTTTGGCTTCATCCTTGCTACTCCAGCAACTGGAAAATGCTAAGAATCCAATCCAGAACACCTGAACTTTTGTTCACAAAAGCCACAAAACGTGCCCTGAGAGAGAAACACCTACTGAATAATGGAGGTTCATGTGCACAGAGGGTAGTAATAATTTACGAGTTGTCACTTTGAAGTATCTGGGCACAAAAGGAGTTATAGGACTTTATCATATAACAAAATGCAGAGGCAACAGCCCAATTCTTGTGCTGATCCCATCTAGCATTTCTCTACCTTTTCACATGGGCACTCCACAGATCAGTGCAGGACTTACATAATACAAAGACCCTGCGTGGACCCTGACCACAGCCTTCTTTCATGTGCATGATTTATGCTACTATGGAGATGAGCATAGGGGCACTAACTCCCTTTATTTTGAAATTGTGGCATTTTCCTTGAGTCTGTTTTGTCTCTGGAGGGCATGGATTTCCCATTCTCCAGTATCAATCACTCTGAGTTCTTCCCCTATGTTTATTTTAATGAAACTCTATTAACAGTACTAAATTATATGAACTCAAATACATCTTTTTGCAGCACATACACAGCTAGCAATAACAACAGCAGACAGCATTAGGTATAATACAACAGCACAGATATCATGTAAGTACCTATATAACAGCTGCAAGGAACTGGATTTGCTCCGCATGTGGAATGGCAACACTCACCTGGTATTTCCAGACTCCACAGCCTGAGTAGTGTCCAACCTGAATCAGTATGGTTAGCGAGACTACACTGCAACAAGCTTCTCAACCAAAGAGGAAAAGACTGCCCACACCCAGGAGGATGCAGAAACATCCAACCTGTTCACAACTAAATAACTACAGTAAACAATTTTTTTAAAAATAAGTTTGTATCTTATCCAAAAGACAACGAAGAAATTCAACTGCTGGTGACATGTACAAATCAAACAAATTGTATCTCAATTAACTTACACTTGTGTGATTGCAAAATCTGGCTGAACCTTCTCCAAGCATGCTCAGCTGTGCCTCAGCATCACCACTGGCTGCCATCTCAGCCCCTGCTGTAGGGGACCTGGCTGGCCCCCAGGTGCTCTTGACAGAGGAGACTGGAAAACCATCTAATCAACTCAGCTGTTGACCGTACAGAGTTAAACTCTATCAAAGGTTGGCCATTTAGTCCGAAAGATTATCAGAACCATAGTGAAAAAAAGATAGGGAGCCTCTCTTAAGACTCTTGATTATATTCAAGCTTAATTGGCACAAACACAAATTGGGCTTTTAATTTGAGAATGTGTAACCTGTTGAGAACAGGCTTATTTGCATCCCTAAATTTCTGGGTGATAAAACAAGGAAAGAGGTTAAACTGAAAGACTTCCATTTCCTTTCTTACATCAGTGTGTGATTCCTGGGGGATATGATTAGTTTTCTTGTAGTTTATGCTAGGTTGTGAGCTCACTCACTGTTATAAATGGGTTGTCTGTATAATTGTTACCAATTACATGCAAATTGCTGCTAAATGGCACAGACAACTCCTTTGTGCCAAATGTTGGTTTACACTTTGCTCTCTTTCCAAGACAGTGGGGAGATAAAAAAGCAATTGGATTGATGAGTGGGATGTCAAAATTTCTCTCCAGTTTCCATTATGCAGTTAAACATTGCCTCACCATTCTTTGACAAATACTGGAACATATCCAGAAATCACACTTCATTTTTTCCAAGATGGTGATCAAATACCTCCCCAAATCTGAGCAAGAAGTACCAGCTCTTGTTTATCCTCCGTGTCAGATCTGCAATTCAGACACTACAAATGGGAGCTTGGTCCGTCTTCCGGCACTATCAGTCAGTATTCAGTTTGCAATGAGACTTGCCAAGCGTCTCCAGATTCTTTTCTCTGTTTCTGATTCATTATGGATCTGAGGAGCATTTGTTCCAAAAACAGCAACTCGCCCGATGTCAAGTAAATGCTCTGATTACACAACTGAACCATATTTCAACTTTTTTTTTTTTTTCCTTTTTGCAACTTCTGTATAGTTCATGCTAGGCAAAAGTATCAGAAAAACAACAGAATGTATGAGAAAAACCTTTTTTCATTTTTGTATTTTTAACTTGGGAGTGGCTTTAGTTTATACCTTTCACAATGGGTAGAAAATTTAAGAAACAACACTGAAATTCCTGAAGGAACTTTAGCCTCAAAGGCATTTATTTCAATGGAGCCAGAATTTCTGTGTCAGCAAAGTATGCCAGAATATATTTAGCTTCAAGTGTGTACTTAAATCGCATAGACTTCAAGGGAACTTAAATACACGCTTAATTTTGAGCATATGCTTAAGTGCTTTTGGTGAATAGTATTGAACCACAGCATTCACCTCTTTGTAAAGGAGAGAATGCTTTCCAAAGCAACATTTACTTCTCAGGGCACCGTGTGTGTCTTTTAAATCCTCCTTTGATGTTTCTTGGTCTACTTTGTTTTTAAAAGCTCACCAGAAATCAAAAAGGATTAGTAGGTCATGATCCTGCAAGCTACCTGGTATGGATCAGCCCAGGAAAGGACAGAAATGAAGTTTAGCTAGCAAAGAAAAAATGTTTGCCTGAAGCAGTCTGCAGGATGTGTTTTCTGAGACACAAATTAGTTTAAAAGTTTGGTATTTTATTTTGTATTTATAATCATTATCATTCTAAAGAATGTTTTAAATAAGTAGAAAGCAGAATATAGGATATTTAGCAGATCATAAGAAGTAAAGATGACGATTAATGTGTATTAAACACCTTCACCTATGCCAGTGATACCTCATACAACATAAGCACTTTTTTCCACTCATCCTTAAAGGAAAATCCTAAACCAAACTAAAATTACCAACTTTCTTTTTAAATGGGAACTTGAATTCATATTTTTATAAAAACATTGATTGCCCATATGACATTAGAGAGTACAGATAGAGAAAGTCTTGAAAGTGAAATTAAAAAAAGATCTGGAATCCTATTTCCTCCAGAATTCAGTGCCCTAAATGTGGTATGTGAGCAAACACAAGCTCTTGACCTCAAATCTATATTCTTCTCCGAGGTTCATCCACTAGGATAAGGAACACTGTGTAGCAGTTAAATACAAAACAAACCTGAAATTGGTACCTTCTGAGGTTTGGTTCTGACCAACCTTTGAAACAAGATTGCTTTGAGTCAATTGGTTATTTCAGCACTTGACATCACCCCCACATAAATAAAACAAGGCAGATGGCCAATTAGCTAACTGGAAGTTTTCCAGTTCAAAATGGTGCCAAAATGAACGAAGATGAAGTGGAGTAGGAAAAAAAAAAAAAAAGGTTTAAATTGGCTGAACAGTCAGCTCTCTATGGGAAGCTGAAAATAGAAATCAGTTCATGGAACTCAGGAGCTTCACTATCTTCTATTTGGGGAAGATCAAACTTCGGCATTTGCAAGTTAAACAGGGATCCCCAAGGCTTCTAGAGTACTTTATAAAAAGAGGTTTTATACAGGACCTGTGTATTTTGCAAATAAAACTGTAGCACATACAAATTCTAATCACATTCTATTCATAGCATCTGAAATGAGAGTACAAATTTGCTTCCTATGGATAATTATCTGGACTGGAGTTTTAATCTCATATGTATGCCATTCCCCCTATGCAAACATGGATAAATTTTGACTTTTTCTTTTCAGCAGCATTCAGCTATTTTGACATTTTAAGTGGTTATGAGTTGGTTTCAAAGACGGCCTAAAGAAGTCAGATGATATGTTAAGCAGTAGTACTTGAACTGAGAAAGGAAAGAATACAACATTGTAGAATAACCTCTTTGCTTGGGAAATAATCCTCAAATTCCAGCAGGAAAAGTAGTTAATCACGTCAGCTTGTAAATATAATTTCTATAAAAGTGAATGATGTTTTAAATACATCTAGCAGCCCCCTCATACAAACTCTTAAGCTACATCAGAAATGAATGCAAGTATTCTAAACAGAAAAAATTCTCCAGCAGAAAATTTCCCATTATTATAAAATTCTTATGTTATGGAACAGCAATTTAGTCTCCTATCAATGACAAAACATAAACAGCACAGTACGGTTCTAGCTAGATATACCAAGATTTACTTTGAAAGATGATGAGTTATGGGGGATTTTGTTTTGCTTTCAGTCAGTTACAGCTGCTGGGCCAGCTCAGAGCAATGATCCAAGCATGGCCCAGATACATAGCGACAAGGCTTCAGTGCCACTTGCTCTTCCCAGCAACACCTAAATTTTTGGTCTCAGATCAACATATGAAATAAGGACATCTTCTAAACAGTACTCTCTACTACAACTTGTAGGAAAAGATTATGATCATCATGAAACAAAGATTACAAACCTTCTTTTGTGAAAAAGCAACCATATTCCTAACATAAAAGAGAAAAATATTTCAACTCATTTAAATTGCCATCATCATCAAAAAGCAAAAGAATAGCCAACTTTAACTATTACTATGATATTCTTCATTATAAAATTATTATAAAATTTTGGCTACTGGGTTCATTATCAGGTGCATTTACCAGTGCTTACTCTGACAAGGAAATTAGCTCTGCATTTAAAAGAAGTCACCTGATCCAAAAGCCCTTTAGTTCCAGTGAAACCCAAACAGTGCTTTATCAAACAGGTTTTTTTGGTAAGTAGATGCCTAATGATGCAGATAGATAGTACTGACAATTTTCAAATTCCTCAGAAGACCACACTTCATGTAATTTTTCTAGTGGCCTTGCACGTGTCCTTTAAAACATTTAAGTTATTCTTTTAAAAAACAAACTTTTTAAAAACAGTTAAAAAGAAGCCTCAGGTGTTTTCATAACTTTTATGAACTGTCAAAAGAACAATGTATTCAGAGAGCAGATCATGAACTCATCACAGGTTCTGGGACTCACAGCAGCTGGTCGTAAAGGAAAATACCTTCACACTGCTGTTTGTGAAAGACTCAATTTGGTCGCACCAAATTTAGAACCACAAAAGATAAGAAGTTGGATGAGTCAACGCTTCAAATACGTTTTAAAAGCACTAGCAGTCTAACATACAGCCAGACACAATGTACCTGTTGGTATCCACATCGCACAACACTGACCCTAGCAAGGGAGCTGAACTTAGAAACAATTTTTAGCTGCAGAACTGTTACTGAAATGATTAGTTACAACAGCTCTGAGCAGGCAGATCACTTCACCAGTGTGGATCTGTGTAAGATCAGGGCCTGAACACATTTCTTCCCTTCATCTGGCCTCAGCTTCAGGAAAAAAACATGCTTCCCCCCCACCCCAGCCCACTCCCCATGTCAATGGACATTAAGCATATGTCGCCTCACTTTTGGAAAGCGTTGCATTAACTTCATTACTGTTTGTTGAATTGCTTTCAACCAGTTCTCACCTTGCAAAAGACTTCTAAGTGCATTAATATGGCACATGCTTAAACTCCACCATATGTGAATCCTGTGGATCAGTAGTGGGACATTACTTACAGACCAGGCACAGGGCAGCAGCTCGCCTGCCTCCCCCTACAGACACCTCTGACTAAATTTGTTTCTGTCCCTCCAGAGATCCCTTGCCTTCCCTGCAGAACAGCATCTACTCCCTCTCTCCATGTTGCTTAATCCTTCAGAATTATCTCTGACTTTCCTGCTCAGCCTGGTGGAACCTGGGCCATAGCGATGGCAAAGGCACCCCTGAATCCTCAGCCACAGCTGTTGCAGCACTTCAAAGGCAGCTACCACAGCTAAGGATTTAGACTGCAGCTGGAATCCAAAGGCTCAAGGTGGGGTCCCCAGGGCTGAGCAAAAAGAGCAAAGCTCATTTGTAAGGATTAAAATGTGGACAGGTAATGGATCTAAATGGAGCGGGAAGGGTAAGGAAAGGCAGGGAGAGTGGAAGTCAGTATACAATACAGAAAATCTGAGGAGGTTAAGAGGGGCAGCAAAAGGAGGGGCTGGGGGCATCGAAGACAAGAGATTTCTAGTTAGCATAAATAATATACATGTATGTTAGGGAGGAAGAATGAGAGCAGCTTGGAAATGTAAACAAAAATATCTTCAGAGGAGGTAGGGCTTTAACACAGAAAATGGTGAAAAGATCAAAGAAAATACAAAAGGATGTACAAGTCAGAGACAGCTAGAAAAAGAGGCACTGAGAATAAAAGATCGTGATGAGACAAAGACATAAAATCCATCTGTAAAACAGCTTGGACTGGTACATGTATCAGCCTTCATATTGCAGGATTACTCCAAATGTAAAAACAAAAGTTTTTTATTATTTAGGGTAATAACAGGCTTTGCATATCAAGTTATGAAAAAGCATTTTCTTCTGAAAAGGAAGATTACAGAAATTTTTAAGTGAAAAGCACTGTTTGGTTTTTAAGATCATGTTACATATTATTTGGGAAGCAGGACTATGAAGTTGACTCGCATGCACTAGAGAAAGATGGGTCTAGTCATCTAGCTGAGCCAGGTTGTGCTCAGCTCCTCAGAGGGGGCAGTTCTCATGAATATTTCAATGTATGGGCAGAGTTCAGGACACAAACACACCAAGAAATCTGAGGATTCAGAAAAATACACATGCTTTGGAGGGCAGAAACTTGTAAACTTATTGGCTACTTCGGAAAAACTTTGAACAGAAGTTCCCATCTGGTGGAAGACAGTTCACCTTTCAGTTGCATTTAACTATAAGGTAAAGCTACGCAATGGGGCACAAACTCCATGGGACAGGAGCAAGAACACAGACTGTAATCTTACAATAAATAATTTACTGCAAATTAACAACACCTACCTTAGTGTAGAATAATTTCTCAATATCTCAGCTTGTTTCTTAGAATTTCCCACATTTGAATAATAAAATACTACAACACTAAGTCATTATCATGTAATTATAAAACTATGTGCTTCAACATTCAAGCTGCATGTTGAATGGTTTAAAAATTAACTTAGTTTTTCAATGAACTTGGAATATACCAAAATAATAACAAATAGCATATTTTTGCCATCTGCAATCTTTTTCTTTAAACATGATTAAAATAGTTAACTATTTTATTAAATTACTAATAGTTTAATAGCCCCAACTATTAAGGACTTGCTTGAACAGCTTAATAGGAACTCTCACTTGAAGGACCTTGTCATTTTCACTTGTGATATACAAGCTTCCTTCACTCAGCCTCACTAATTTTCTAAATCTCCAAATGTTTTGTTGTACTTTATAAGAAAACACGTTCTAGAGTTAAAACAGGTAAATATTTCTCGTTTGGAAGTAAGTTGGCTTAATTTTTTTTCTCTCCTTAGCTTTCTGTTCAGATGTGCCAGCAGAGAACTGCATGTCTAAAGGAGACTGCTAGAAAAAGAGCAGAGGAGAAATGTGATGATCAGAAAGCAGACAGTTTTTTATTTGTCGTTTACTCTGAACTAAAAAGAAAAGAGTACCAGGCCAAAAGTCATTCAGTTAGTTATTAAAAGACTGATCCTAATTGATCTATCAACAGTTTCTAATGCATGCTGAATATATCACTCAACATTTACAGCCCAAACTGTTGAATGAGGTTCATCCATATTCATGAAGACATACGAGCGTATCTACTACTGCAAGAAGTAATGCTGATGAGGTAATAAAAATACACAAGAACACTAGTATTTTTCAAAGCATCCATGGAGACAACTTGAAACTTCAGAAAAGTAACTATTTTTATATTACAGCTTTATTTCAAGCACTGTTTCTTACTGGATACAATTTGGACATTTTGTACTGCATATATATATATTAATGGAATATTTTCCAAATTATCCCTAGATAAAATATATTATGTGCTTAAAATTATTCCAGCAATAGCTTTTCCAAGTTACATTTTGCTGAGTGTTAGTTCAGATCACAGGAGAAAAAAAGAAAAAAAAAATTTAAAAATGCTTTGGCAAAATACTATTCCACGGTGATGTCTTTAAAAGTATTCTGAATGCAGGACTTCTTCATCCATTTTTATTCCAGTATCAGTCAAACAGATAGGAGGAAACATATAAACACAGTTATACTGCTTTATTTAAATATAATTTAAAAGAATATAGATCTTAATTTTTCAAAATGTGTGTTTTCCTGTTTGAATTTTGGTCAGTCAGAAAACTGCCTGCTGCTTCTCAACGTACAGTGGTGCAACACATTTTTGAAACCTCTAATTGCATTGTTGTGATGGTCACTATTAAAACCAAGTTCCTGGTAATCCCAAAGCCTGTGTCAAGGTAGGAGGACTGCCAAAGGTATCAAAACATAGGAGAATAGCATGGTCATTGAACGGCACACATGGAGCTTCTAGGAGGATTAACGGTTCTTGTCACAGGCTCCTGACTGTAGTTGACAATATCTGCCTTCACCACCCTCTGTCATAAAAGAAAACACAGCAACGATCAGAAAATATAATCTTCACGCTGGCAAAGCATTCAACAGATATTTTACTATTAAATATGAAGGTAAAAAAATTAGGCAAAATTTTTTCATTACCTTACAGAAAGTCTTATCAGGTGCTAATTCTCATTCTAAAATACTAAGAAGGAGGAAGTGCTTGGTAGGTTTTCACAACACTACAAATGGAATACGACTTTTTTGCAAAAGTAATGAATACAGCTTTACTTCCATGAAAAGTGTTTTGCATGGAAAAAATAAAACAGTATTTGTTTACAAAGACTATGGTATGCATTCTTTAAGAATAACTGCCTAAATTGTAACTGGAAGTTGTATGTAAGTTTTTCTGTCTTTACTCCAAGCACTTCACAGGAAAATATAGACAGAATTCAAAGCAAATTTCAAATACAACCATATTTCAAAGAAGCTTTGATAGACAGACAAAGACTAAATTAACATAAAAAGAACCTCTGCATACCATGAATATTTATTTTCTAATACAGATCCAGCAGATATTACCCATTCTATTTACAAACCATTCGATAAGGCTCTTGGTCTCTCCTATATATGAGGAGAAGAAAATGAGAGTCTAATGTTGTGTCCATTTCAATCTGAGGCAGCTATGTAACGTTTTGAATATACAGCACTGAAGGACCTTCACAGTAACATGCATTATTTCAAAGTTTCTATGAACTATCTGGTTATCAGAAACATTATGTAATTGTACACAGAGTTCCAAATTATTATCTTAAGTATTACAAGTGCTTATAGATATAAAATATGTTTTTCCAATAGAACTTACTGTAACAGTTGTTAATTCACATAAAAACAATGCAACTTGAAAAAAAACCCAAGTTTTCCATCAATACCTGAACTACTGCATTGAGCAGACTTTGCTCTGGCAGTTGGAAATGCCGTGACGTTGGTTATCTTCTTCAGGATATTTCACTAGTTCTGCCCTGACAACATGCTGTTAATCATGTATCAACATAATGGATAGAAGGCAAGGAGAAGAATGTAAAAAGAGAAGGAAAAAAATAATTGAGAGATTGATCAGTAGTTGAAAAGAATGAATGAATGACATTAAAGGACTATGCAGAAGCAAAAGCAAAGTGCATTTCTTTTCAGGTCTTATGCTCATACAAGAGCAACATGTCTAGCTGAAAGCATCACTATCAGCATCAGGGCTGCTTCCCAAGCTTCTTCAAGGACATGCCCTTTCAAAGCACCAAAGTGAAATATTCATGCGTGCAATTAACAAAAGTGTATTAAAGCAAGAGAAGGGACAGAACAAAAAGGAAGGCAATTCAGTGGAAGAAAAGATGACAATGGCCTATTTCTTTAAGTCTAAGGTACTTAAATATTACATTAGCCAGCTTCCTACCAACAATTGTAACAAGAGTATTAGATGTACACATGCATCTCTTCCACTACATAACTATTGCATTATAACTAAATATATAATCAGAAACAGTGACATAAATTAACAACCTCACATCCAAGTGCTGCAAGGTTTGATTTTTCTTTACTTCATATAAAAAGGCTCTCGTTTTTCCCCTTAAAGATAAACAAAACTGTTGAAAGTTCTCTCAGTATTAATACAGTGTTCATGCAAAGGGGATAAAAATTCATAGAACAGTATCAGCAAAGATGTAACAGAGGAGGTAGGTCTGCTATGAAAGATACCCTAAACCAAATTAATAATTTTTTATTAAAATTTCAATTTTTACACAACATATTTTCAAGGTTAAAATGAATAGATAAATGAGTAAATGCTATTATTTTAAAGGAAACAATATATAAACTGCATTATATGAATATATAATCAGTATATGTTAAAGATTACCTCTGTAAATAAAACCTATATGTCAAACAAGCAATAATAATTGCATTGGCTGGTAAGGGATCTGGATTTATTAGCTGCTGATGTACTCTTCTTGAGTTTAATTGATCACATTCATATTATCTTATCTAGTGGACAACACTCATGATTTACTGGACTCCTGGCCTGATGTTATCAAGGCAAAGGTTGCCAAATCCCATGTAAAGCAGTAGTAGGAGCTTTAGCATTAAACAGTGTTATCTGACCTCACAGGACCTAGTTTCTTCATACCAATCTTTTGACTACAGCTGGGGGGGGGGGGGGGGGGGGGGGGGGGGAAAAGAGTCTTGCAATCAGTAGGCAATTAATTGTTCCTCAAAACACTGGTCTAAATCCCATCCATAAACACAGGCAGGTTAGTGACCCATGCTTAGCCACGTTGTAGCAAGAAACTGACTATCATAAATGACTTGGATTTTCTAAAGGAATTTCACCTAAATAAGAGTAAAAAAATACCACTGCAACATCTCTTTTATTAACTTCATGGTTAATTAAAAACTGGGGTTTCTTTGTATCAGTTTCTACATCAGGCATATCATTGCCACGGTTCAAACCACTGTCAATAATGAGAAATAACCTTTCTTGGTGCAGGTGCTCTGAATTCCAGATTTGACTTCTCTGCCAAACATTTTACTGTGCAAAGCTGGCACACACACCCTGGTTTGCTGAACTGGCATTCAAATAAAGAGAAAACTACACATCACTTACAAAAATGCTAGCTCTTGCCAATGCCAAGGAACAAAGCTGTACCCCATGCAGTTTTTACACTACGATTGAAAGTAAAAAATATAGAAAGAAAAACATTTGATTAGTAAAGGAGTTATTTCCTCAAATTTCATCAGACCCTCGTAATTTAAAAGGGAGAGTATTTTGAGGACTGAATATAAGTCAGAATCTGCAATTTTCTTACTTTGGAACTGTTCCACTTTAAAAATATGTTCTACTTTCCAGTCACGCATAAAGAGTAATCTAGTTCTTTGTTTCACCACAGTTTTGTTCAAATAAAGGTTTGATTAACAGTCATCTCAGCATGTTAACAGACAAGGTTTAGTAGCTCTAGCTGAGATAATTTAAAAACTTACCACCCCCAAATGTCTGTCCTATTCCTCTGCTGGAGTTCACTGCTGACAAAGGAGAGCTGGTGGAATGTAACGTGTACTTGCACCTCATCCGCTTCAGCACAAAGTCTGGCAGCTTCACTTAAAAACAACTTTCAGCAGCAGTTTAAGCTAAGCTGCTCAACTTCACCCTGATGTGGCCAAGGCACATGATCACCTTCCATTTTCTGATTCTGCTGTGGGAGTGATAAATTCCAGCAAAAGGGCAGTAACAAATAGCTTGGGTTGCGTTAATATCTTAAACTGCTGCAGCTGTTTTCTAAAACAACGCATGCTAAATAATTCAATTTCTAAGGCTTGTTCTTGCAATTAATTAAAAGAAGTTATGTTATTAATTTGAAAGGGACCAAGAACCCCATCCACTTTTCACAAGACCTTTTGCAGTTCTGCCAGTCATCAAAGCTCAGGAGTCAAGCCCCACAAATTCATACAAGTTAAAATAATGTGTTTGGGATAGCTGTAACTTATCTCTAACTACCTGCGAGTCACTTCTAAGATCTTCATAGTGACTGTGACAATTATAACTGATTTTAAACACAAGAAATATGATCTTCAGGCATAAAATCAGAAGTGTTAGAAATATTTTTTTAAAGAGTATTCTCAATATCAGACAATGAGGAATAATGAAGAAATACGTAACAAAACATAATTCACATATAGCATTTCACTGTTGGCATTTCACACAAACTCAGTATTTCATCTCATACTTTGTTACCACCTAGACTGAATGAAGACATCTGATATTCTCTGATATTAACGCAGCAACCTTCTAATTTTTCAAAACAAGGATATCTCACATTACACAAAGTATGGGAAATTCAAAGATATAATCCAGCATGTAAACAGTGAACATTTGTAAAAACTAAAATGTATTTTACTCTTTGTTTAAGGATTAAATCTTTGTCAAAGATTACATCTAAGTCAATATTTCCATACCTACCGATTTAATGATGTCACACTCATCCTGTGTTGTTTTTATTTCTTTATAGATTTTATCTAGCATCCATCTATCTATCTACTTTTATAGTCCAATAGCTAGAGCATTAAATGCCTAAAAATTTTAAGGAACACATTCACATAACTGTTGCACAATTTAAGGAAGCCCTGCGCCCATTTTACAGATGGAAGGAAATGAAAGGAAATGGAAAAAAAACCCCAAACAAACCACCACCACACTAAGGGACCTGTACCTGTCATAAAAAAAAGTCTGTGGCAAACCAGAAACCTACTAATAACAACATCATCTAACACCACCTCCTTCCAGCCAAGAGACCAGCTCCATGCTTTTGGGAAACAGCATCTACACATTACTTCAATTAGGCTTTTCCACTGCAGACTAATAAATTTCTCTCAAGAAATGTCCTTCTATTAATCTCCCTGAGGATATGAAGGTTAAAGTTTTCCTTCTCCAGTTTTGTGTAGAGACTTTCCCTTTTCTGTCTTAAGAAGTGACCAGGGTATTTGGTTCCATACGACAATGAACCTTAAGATACAGCTAACAGACAGACACTCCAATACAATTCCCATTGGTTTCTCACTGACTGAAATTGGGGCAATTCCTACAGCCCATTCAAAATAGCACTCTCAAAGGAAGCAAACATTTTACTGGTAACAAAGAGCTATTGCTTGTTCAGAGTAGATTGAAACTATGCTTGATTAGCAGAACTTTGCAAAGTCAGGCAGTTGCTTTCCAGCTCTCACTCTTCAGTTACATGCACAGCGTAGCACCACTTAGTGACTTCTATTGTACCTGAATGGCAACAATGAAGTTTCTTTCGTGTCCAACTCCATTTACTGGCTTTGTTTCTTTGTTTCTTCTTTTGTTGTTGTTCTTCATTTTTCAGGGGTTTTTTTACCTTTTTTTATCACTATAGCTTGGATTCACATTAACAGTAACGTATGGGCCACAGTGAGTATTTAATTTATGCATATTAACTATTTATAGACTATTGCTACTGCAATTTATGTAATAGTGACTTTGTCTGATCCACACATTGCATATACCATTGATCTGCTCAACAAAATTGAAAACGAATTACAATACTAAGGTAGGAGGAAGCCTACTTAAAGCTGATACCAATTTGACGTGGAAAGTTATGTACTCTTGAGTCAGGACTATATAGAGGTTCTTACTTTAAAAACAAGCTAAAAATAGACACTTTCTTTACAAAGCTACAATTTTGCGTATAGCTCCACTTATCATATTCTCTTTTTAATTTAAGGTACTTCCATACCTATCTACAAGCTTACACCTGAGTTACCAGGACACAACACCACACAGCACAGAGAGGTCTAAGACTGATGTTCCAGTGCTAGCTAAACAAGCAAAGAAAAATTAAAGAATTCTTTATGTGCTGAATTATTTATATGCAAATAATCATATAGCTCAGAACAATAAATGGATGGTACCTTAGTAGTAAAAGATCATTGAAAAGGCACACTCAATATTTATCTATAAATTACAGCTTTTCGAAGCTACTTAGCTTTGCTTGTTAGGTATATACTATAAGTGTATTTTACCATTTTACTGTTTGCAATACAGTTTTCTAGTTAACCACTTCAACACAGTCTGTAAACACTGCTGTGGCAAACACTTTCAGAAATTACATATTTATTGTATATTTCAAAAAGCTGGAGACCAAGCTGTACATAAGAAAAGTTTTGCCTTTTTTTTTTTTTTTTAATAAACTTGTTGACTGATTTTGCGGTACTTGTTTAATATTAGTATTAACTAGCAGTTCCAGGATATCACACCACTAGAATGGCTACCTTTTGGTTCAATAAGTAAATTTAAAGTAAGTGTAGTTATTCAAAATGTCATTATACAGTAAGGGTTACCTCAGCAGTATAATCTTTGTTTTTGAGGTTTCTGAAACTGGGTTTGTATAAAACTTTTTGGTTTAAACCTATGCACACAGTCTTACTGGCAGGAAAATTATTTTTAGAAGCAGGAACTAGGAAGAAGGAGGTGGTAAGGGAAAAGGCGTTATAGTAGGAAACCTCTTGCTGCTTGCTTATTTGACCAATTAACATATTTCTGATCTCATAACTTTCACTGATTAAAACTAAGTGACTTCCAACTCTGGTAGATACAGTTAAGCAAGTACTCGCATTTCACTTATTATAGTTACAGTTCAAATTTTTAAAAATAGCGAAAACATCTTTTTCCAATTAATTCGTAAGGTCCTAAAACAATGCTCTCATTAGAGACATTTTGCATACAGCAATTACTGAACAGCATGAACTGAGAAAGCTCTGCTACAGTTCAGAGCAGGACATGCAGCAGGGTTTTGCCATGTGTTCACAGTGATATCGCTATATTCACATCCCTAACTCACTGCTAACCAATGTAAAAGAATGGGGGACAACCTTCTTGATGACCTTCCCACCTACTGCCGGGAAACATTCTCCCCTCTCTCAGCCCTTTCTTACTGCAGAGGAAATGGCAGAAATTCCTCAAGCTAACACTCATAACACAAAGAACAAAACAGAAAATGCAAGGGCAGAAACTATGCACCTCCTTTAGGGGGAGATTATTTGGGACTGGTACAGTGAGAAAAATAATTGCAGATGCCAGGGAGCTGTAACAGCTACCCAAACACACGATTCCACAGGTCTGCCTGTTGTTGAGACTGGGTATACTGAACCAGAATAGGATTCATTTCTCATTTGCGCGTCCGAATAAAATGGGAAATAGTGACATTACAAAGTCAATATTCCTTCCCCAAGGCAGACAGTCATTACAGTGACTACTGAGGTCCTGTATTATACAGGCACACAATGAAGACTGAAATCTGAGATTAACCAAACACAGGACTTTACATAGTTAATTCCTGACTCTCTGATTGGCAAATAATATTTTTTCCCTATTTTTTCTTGTTTCAGCAAGTTTATCATGATGGATAAATAATTATTATATTTTAAAAATAGCTGTTGTGAAAGTAAATAATTGTCTTCAGAACAACAGATGCAGCTTGATTTAAAGGACAGTTATTAATTTGCAATGAGATTACTTTTTTAATAATAAATAAAAAAAACTAAGAAAAAGCATGTATTTGTGGAAAGTCACCTGTGATTGTTCCAATTCTGCTTTGTTTAATTTGATGCCAAGTATGTCAGCAGCAATTCTCTGAAAACACAGGAAGACCTATGGAAAAAAAACTTAAATTGCATTTAAATGATTAAAAACAGACATCCTTGAGGTTCTTTCAAATATATCAAACCATTCTTGAACTGTAAACAATGAGATATACAAAATTATGACCTGTGCAAAACAGATCTGAAAATAACCTCATCTGGTACATTCAATTTTGTTTAAAAATTGGAGAAAACAATTCAACAATGGTACAAGGAATGAACAGTATGGTGGATTGTTAAGCAGCACTTCTACTCTGTCTCCAGAGACCTAAGTTTAAACAAAGTTTTACACAACCCTCCTCTCAAATACTATTCTCAGTGCTATAAAATATGAATAAGGGTATTCACCAACGTTTAGCACAAAAATACATTACCAGTGTATTGTGCAATAAAGATGTAGGCTTCTGAAATTGAGAACAACAGAACTGTGCATCAACATCATCAAAATCTCTACTGCACACGTTTAAAAATCATTAGCAATATGAAAACCTGGTAATGATACATTTGTTCTGTAGAGTCTTACAAAACATCATGGGTGTTCTACTGAACTGAAGTATCTAATAAACAATCAATAAGTTGTATGGCGTGCAGCAGCCTGGCAGCATTAGACTTTGGACATGGTTTGACAGATAACATTGGGTGGCGATGCTATCTTAAATAACTCCTTTACTTCACCTCAATCCAGCCCAGCAATCTTACTGTTTAGGCAGCTGCATTTGAAATGAGATTAAAGAACACAACAGATGTTAAAGAGAAGCAGCTTAAGCTTGCACTGCTGCTGAACACTGTATTGTCAAGCTACACATTATATTTTATCTATACAGTTATTCGGCTGAGCTCACAGTCTAAACTACTAACAAACATTGCTTCACATTGTACAGCTGCCACCCCCAAAAAGTAAGGCCTGTGTAAGTGCTTTTAGTAATTTTCAACAAAAATTTTAAAAAATACCATTTACACAATCTCTTCTTCCACCTGAGATGGAAACCAGTAACAAGTTAGTGGCACAACCAACAAACCACAATAGCTTCCAAAATAATTTCTCTCTCTGAACTACTTGGTCTACTACTGGTCTATTCTACTAGCATTCACACAGCAAGAACAGAAATCCTGAACAGGCTTACCTTTTCCAGAGACCTACTTTAATCCACCAGGCTCTCACGTGTACTGAGCTAGATCACCTACCATGAGGCTGCTTTGTGCACAAAACATCAGGCACGAGTTCACTGCTTTAGTTATGCAATTTGATGCACAGTAAGACAGTTAGCTATACTAAGTCTTTCATAAATTTTTTTCTCCCCTGAGGAGACTTTTGGGATTTTCTATGTAAATAAAATTATCTTTTGCAAATAAGTCTGTTGGAAAGATCTGAGGTAAACAAAACAGATCACTTCTTTTATCTTAACTGAGTATTTAAGACTCCTCTAGCCTATATCCACAGTAGCAATGGATGGCCTCTTCTTAAATCACTGTCTAGGGTATACACTCTGTCTTTCCTGTACAACTACCCAAATATAGGAAGATTTTGAAAGGCCAGTGTGCAGAAACAGTGAAAGGGTTAATTCAAATCTATATTGAAACTAAAAATGAACTACTGTAAACTATGGCTCATACCTTCCTTTGTTAGTAGATATTTAAACAGAAATTTCTGGTTAATGCTTTCCAGGTATATTGAGATTTACCTTTTGTTTTAAACAGTAAGTTTAAAAAAAGTACAATCAGTATATATAGTGGAATGCTGCTGTAATTCATTAATCAATTAAAAAGACGTAATGAAGATTCCTTCATAATTTGTAATGTTAAATATATCAACCTTATAAAAAGAACTGCTTCTTCTTCTCTATTAACAAATCCCACAAAAAAGTTGTCTCCTTGAGAAAGGAATACATTTTATCAGATGCACACTTCACTGAGTGAAGTACTAGAAAATTTTTCTTGTTTCTAGCATAAAAAGCGTGAATTTTCACTCTTTAAACAAAAAACTATGCCAAAGATTTAACACAAACTATAAGGAGAATCAGGACTCACTGCATCTGTAACAACAATATTGTTAGACTTTACAAAAAAAGTATCATCTTATAAAATTAGGCAGTCCACTGCAGAAGTTTCATTGAAGGTCTTAAAACAAGTGATTCCATTTGTGTTACAGAATTATACTTCCATATAATCAAATGTGGTCTTACCATTCAATAACATAAAGCAAGTAACATTAAGGAGACAGATACAGGACTGTTTTATGGGAATGACAAAGTCATTAGGCATGTGACAGAAATCAATCAAAAGAATACAATGGGATTTAATTTGATTGATACAGTCTGAAAAAGAACCTTTTCTTCCAACTAAAACAAATAACCCGGTTAGCTCAGAGTCAAAAGATTGTTCAAAAATGTGCTCTGCAAAGCATTACAAATACCAGAACCAAATTTCAATGGATCTGAAGAGGGAGTGTCTCTCATGGCCCAGGACCCCTATTAAAAACTTTGATTGCAACAGGGTCTTGTGACAATATCAGCTGTTGAAAGTTTCTGTACTGATGGCCTATAGATGGGACTCCACCTGGAATGCAGGAATACATTAAGTACAGGCTGACAGCAAACAGAGAACCAGCTGGTCTCAGTTCTCATGCTGATGTATAAGCTAGACCATTTCCATATTCAAATCTATACCTCAAACTGCAAATCAAATGAGAAGCCACTGTAATAAAGAATATATACAATCACACAAATATCTATTTTTCATGCAACTAGGCAGGCAGAAAGGACCTGCAGCAACCAAAGTTCTCAATGGTTTGATATGTGAAGTATAAAAAAAACCTTCTGCATCTTTAAGAAAAAAATCTACAAAGATTTTATTTTTCTTACTTACAGAATCTCCTGTCTTGGCCGACACAAAATGGCTACTGAAATTGTTTTCCTGACAAAATCGCTGATGTTTGTCAACTTTCACTGTGCGCATATGCTCCAAGTCAACTAAAAATAAGTTGAAAGAGGAAAAAATTAATGCAATGGAGCCCATTTAGTTACCTGTCTTAGAAATTATTCATTGGAAACACATTATATGCAATCTTTTCCTTTACAGGTGTACACAAATGCAAGTTTCCTTCTTTTTATAATAATTTGCCAAAATAAAATTAACAAATTACATCAGATTAATTTTATTTGCAAAACTAAAATGCAACCATGATTAAAACCAGTCAAATGCAACAAATTCTTATCTGAAATAACAGACAAATCTGTTTCTGGATACACACAAACAATTTGTAACAACTTTACTGCTAACTACATACAAAAACCTGAGACAGAACTAAATTTTGCACATTCTGTTTGCAAGCATGACACATATTGGAGATCTAAAGACTTTTACAAAATGGAGTTCACCAAGCACATCTAAATCTACATAATTTTTATAAGTAAAAAATGTAAACAAGTTATAAAGCACTTTATTGCAGAACTTGGTAGAGCAAAAACATTCATTATAATAAAAAATTAAGTGAGTAAAACTACTGATGCTTCATTGCTTGTATACAAAGCTTTCAATTCCACAAAGGTATGGTTCAGAAAATTAAAACCAGTAAAAAGCGTATTTCAAGACTCACATACATTTTCATTTTTATCATTTTACAACGACTGGAAGCAGAGCAAAGCTTTCAAATGGTATTTTATGCTGAAAAGCACTGGTTGCTTCCAAAACAACATGGAACTCAAGTCTTGCACAGGTTTTATTGTGTACATTCCAGCTTCTCCAAATCTGATCCTAAGGTAACTGGAAACTATATTGAACAGTTTCTCTTTTTATTGCATTCAAGTTCCTATAAGGGTGTTGACTCAATGCCGTCAAATTATAAGGCAAATATATTCGCAAGGATTTAAGGACAACCAGGCTCTTTGAGTCAATACAGGAAAAAAAAACTTAAACTGATTTCCTGAGGAAGGGACCCAACTGACTTGTAAAAACTTGTAAATTTGCAAATCTAGTAAGCCTGCATAATAGTGTCATTTGATTATCAGCTGAAAAAATGCTCTCCTACTACATAAAAGGCTTTATTTTAAAATGATATTGGAGGTCTTTAATTTGTAGGCTCTGGAGATTTTCTCTTGGAGATTTTTAGTCTAACAGGGGATTCCTACACCCCATTTATACTGCTTACCTTGGTTAATGAGAAGTTTTTGCCACATATTACTGTTACTTGCACATCAGTAAGGCCTTGTTTATAAGAACAGGTCTAAAATCATCCAGTTACAGGCAATAATTTGTGAAGGACTAAAATACTAAGCTATTAACACTAATGTTTGTAATACAGTTTTTCATAATACTAAATGTAGAATATATAGTTTCATAAAAAATAGGAAGAACAAATACATTTACTAAGACAAAACCCAAAGTCGGTAACAATTTTGTTAAAAACTCATGCAGTCTATGTAACAGCTACTTAACTTTTTTCTCTGAAAAATAACTACCAGAGGAGTGCCTCTGTTGAAAAGCCTTTAAGAACAAAATACAGCATACTGCCTAAAACATATCATTATTAACTATTATTTTTACTCTTCACATATTAGCTTTAAGTGCAGCTTGGAAAACACAACGGTAAGATTACTCTTTGGGGAAAAATAAATAATTTCTTTACTTTTATTTGATGAGCTCTTAAAGGAACCCTAACCCCACCTCCAAATTTCACTCACTGTATTTCTTTGACTATACCAGAACTTCAAAAACCTACACACAATTACAATAAAAATAAAATAAATAGATAGACAGCATTTACACTGTGTCTCTCTAAAATACCATAGCATGCTTATGTAAGTTCATAAAGACAAGCTCACAAGTTACAATCTCTCTCAAACTCTCTTTCCAAAAAGGAACGAATAGGGAGTGGAAGAACACAACAGCATGCTAAAAGGTGGATGAATTTTCAGGATGAAAATGCCACTGCCATATTGGAAATTATATTCTCAAATGCTTCCTATTTTCTATTTGAAGAAACATCAAGAATAATATATGGTGAGTGGAGCATATACTTTACCACAGTAGAGAAATTAAAAGTACACAAGATCCTAGAAACTAACACACTGGAAGTGAAAATCAAGATGAAATTATGTTTCTGAATTTCGTGTAATTCTCGGTCCCTTTCTCCACTTACAAGTATTTCACCTTGTGCCTTCTGAATTATGGGCAGTCTGCTGTGAACTGTACTGTTACTGTTACGCTAGATAACTGCCAGGTAACTGTCCGTGTGCACACTCTCAGCCCACAGTAAATGTAAGGCAATTCATGTTACATTAGCTCTCAATGAAAGAGGGCACAGTTTTAGTACAAGAAAAGGGTTTCAAGCGTTAATAAATATTTAACTATACAAAGTTGCAGTTTGCAGTCAATGAAAGACGACTATGCTAACTCAAATTACTTTGCATTGCTACAGGCTAAAGGCACAATCACAGATGGTTACTGAATATCAGCTAAAATACAGTGAATAGTTACCCTCTGGTCCTTTTTTTGAACATCTGATGTTGGTCAGCTCAACAGGCAGAATTCTTAGCACACCAGGAGATAAGTCTTCTCCAGCTTTTACTTAGATATCACAGCAAAAAGACTTTAAGAACGGATTTGGAGGAGAAAAATGATTTTCTAAAAGTATGATTATAAGGAATGCAGGGACTTTCTATAAAGAAAACTAACAGCTGGCCAATGTGGGCTCATATGATGAGCCAATTAACAGCAGGAGTAGGTATCTTGGGATGAAGGATGATACTAGAATGCACTTAAGGCATGCAAACTTTAAAGGCAAAGACAAATAACTTTTGGATAGAAAGAAAGAGACTCAGATACATAAATACAGTTTGATTTTACAAACCAGGAAAATGATCTTGCAGAATATTCTAAATGACTAGATAACATTGCATTGGCCAAGAAAAAGGAATTACTGAAATTAAGATGCAAAATAAGAACATTTTAACTGTGGTAATGGTTATGATAGGCAATATCTAACAAAGGTCTCAAAGAAAGAATCTGCAAGATTTGGACACGCATCAAACACAAACATTTAGAGAAAGGCCCAAAGTGAAGTTTACATGCCAGATGGTACAGTCATCCTCCTCGTCTGAAGTGAATGAGAAAGAAGACAACAGCAGGGGAAAATTAATAGCCCCATTTTTACCAAGTAGCATATAAACTGATGGCTAGAAATTCACAATGGGATATCTAAAGGAGACACAAGGATTTTAGTTTGAAAAGTGAAAAGAGATTTAACTATTTGAAAACAGTGAATCTCTAAAGCACACAAATGTTACAAACCAGTACTCTGTGTTAAGTGCTTGGATACAAACTCTGCTATCTACATTAATAAGTTATGTTTTCTGATCATGAAAAGCTAAAGCAACCCCAAGATGTGTACATTTTACAGGATACAGTGAGAGTATTTTTTTTAATTTATCATTCCTAAAACTCTAAAAGGTCTTAAAAATGGGACCAACAGGCAGGAACGGCAGTTAAAGTATAAGTTAGCAAAGCAATAGTTAAAATGGCAAAAGCAGTACATTGCTAATACCTTGACTGTACAGGAACCACTTAGTATATTTGCATTAAATGGAATACTTAAACCACATGAAAATTGAAATCAGGAGAAGCAGAGGGACATCATGAGCAATGGGGGCGGGGGGGAGAGAGAGAGATGTCATAGTAATGTTTCCCTGATTGGCCTGATGAGGACAGAGAAAGGGGTTCATCAGCCCCCAAAGTAATTTTGAAGTCCCTTTCTAAGTAAAGGCATCCACAATATGGGCTGCTGCAGTTTGCTCATTTTTATGCCTGAAATACACACTAAAAACCTCATGTGACAACTACAAAAAAAAAAAAAAAAAAAACAAAAACACCATGATTGCCAGATATTCTCCAAAAATTATCTCCATTGCCTTACTTTTACTCTCTTGAAACTTCTTCTAACTAACAAGAGCCCAACTTTTTGTTTCTCTGGAATAAAACTAAACATTCGCCTTTAAGCTTGTCTAGTGTGAAGAGTCATTTCAATTAAAGCTAGCAAGATAAATTTCTGCTCTATAACTAACAGATCTATATCCATTTGTACATACAGATATCCCATAAAGACACTGGCACAACAAAAATAGTTTAGAAACTTCAGGAATTCAGACATGACTTCCACCAAGCCAAACAGATCCAAGTGAAAACCTCCCCTCGGAAATGAAACCAGCATAGATCAGTGTCTGCTGTAGCAAAAGTAGGTAAAGCTTACTAAAATACTTGCTTCTCATGAACTCTGGAGAGTTCAATTTTGATTTGTAGGTAAGACTAAACAGAGACCTAGTGAGGTGAAAAAAGAAAAAAAAAGAATCTAGGAGAGAAGTATGGAACTCCCACAGAAATCCCAAAGATACTCCCTTTAAGGCATTCCTACAGATGTCAGAAGAAAAACAGGTAAGAAGAACACTGCAGAATTTAGGTAAGGAAAAAAGATGTAAACACCATCATGGTCACCTCTGTGGAGATCAAACGACATTTCAAAGACAAGCACAAAACAGTAATTTTAAGTTAGGACCAGAAAGATTTGGTTAGGTCACATCTTCAGGTGATTTATACAAACAACATTTTCATTATCCTTTGAATTGCTGCTATACATCATTTATTTGCAGTGAAAAGCTGATAGACAGTGCTAACTCAACATGGAAAAGGAAACCATACTTTAAATGACTGCAAGGCTAGATATCAAACAACAGAAAATTTCTAAGCAAACACTTATGACACTATAAACAGTTATTCAAAGTCAAATGCCTATATAACTTCACTTGAGAAAGTCACTGAAATTTTAGTTTATTGGGTAGTAGCAAGGGAATAGAAAAACACTAGAAAGGGCTAGATAAAACACAAATGGGGGCTTTACAATCTACCCACACAGAGCCATTCGACAGCAAGTCAGTCTTGATTGAATAATTCTGCTACTTTTGACTTGAGACTCTGAAACCACCAATGGTAAATAAAATAATGACAAAGTCACTTCTTTTACACATGTTTACATGTTTAGATACATATACCATTCCATAAGATAAAAAAAGGCCTGCCACAAGCCATGTAGCACCACTGTGTAGGGACAAATGATCATTTCTATTCCATTACACCATATATATGTGGAAACCAATAGTCAAGCAGCTTAAATCCTACTTTAGCTCACCTGCTTCACTGAAATGAACTAGAACAAATATAATGAGCTGACCAGCATTTGCTTCAAGGAATAAAGTGTGATATCAAATCCCACAGCTGTATTGTCTTAAAATTAAGGCAATAATAAAACACATGTAATAATTTACCATAATACAACTGGTAGAAACACAAAGCCAGTAATATTTTAAAATATGTATCATCAGTTAGAAGAATGATGAATGTTCTGGTTTTACAATCTTTCAAAAATGCCAAAAATGTAATAACAGTATATTTTAATTTAAATATTGTCACACAAGCAAATAACTGCACATATTCTAAAAAGACAAAAGAACATCATTTATGCAGAATGTAAAAGCTGCTACTCATGCTATTTATGCCCCTTTCCCACAGGGCTGCCAGTCTCTTCTTTCATAACATCACTGGAGAAGAACTCCATGTAAAACTACAGGGTTTTTTTTAAGTCGGAAAACATCCATTTTGCATGAATCTTCCTTTTAGGTAATTCTGGAAGAAACACAAATATATAGCTTGTACAGGTACTTCCAAGCAGCTGAAAAAATATGACAGTACTTGTTCAGAATGGCATAAAGAGCTGAGCAGCATGCATAATGCATGTTAAGCAAGTCTGACTGTTTAATAGTTTGTTGGCACTTCTCCTGGATCGTGAGATTACATTTGCAAACTATAAGGCACTATACAGTCATTTTACATGATTATACCAGTGATAACTAACCTAACCACTTTCTAAACTGTATGTATAAAAAGAAACATGAAAGAGACAGTTTCGAGAATTTCAGTAAAGGGACACCTCTCCACACAAATCTGACAGTCTTTCACTTTTAAAGCTTGCAATTGTAATAACTGCGAGGGACTCTGTAACAAAGGGGCAGTTCTCCTGTTTAAGTTGAACTTTTTCTTTTAATTGATAATTACAGTGTTTCCCATTAAAACTGGTATTACCACATAAATGAATCTACAACTATCTAGTTTTGTAGTTATGCATATTATAACTATTTCATATTTGAATATAATTAAGGGTAGTTTTAAAGTTATGAGTAAACATCTGTATTAATCTATGGTATCACACAAAAATATATTTTTTTATAGTATGCTGTGAAAAATGAAATATAAATCTTTCTGCAAAGTATTTGCAGCTGTTCACACAAGGTATACAATTACATAATGTTTAAATAATGAGCTATCACGATTAGCCCACACAGACATGACAAGTAAAATGCTTTAATAATTTATTAATTTGATTTACATGTGCTTAAAATTATGTACATATTTTCCCTTCTGAAAATACTTCAGGGTCATAAAAAAGGGGGCTGTACATGGCAATCTCTTTTTCATCCTATTTTCTGGTATAATTTCAGACTGATTTCTTAAGAACAAACATAGCTTGAGCACCTGAAAACAACAATACTGTTATACAGTATCATCCTCATGCAGTGCACACTGCTCAACAAGTCCAGTCAGTGTAAGCTCGGAGTGTGAAGTTTCTGCTTCTCCCGTGTATAAGCGAAAGTGCATGAAAAAGGGAATAAAAGAGGGATTTCTCTAAGACATGCCAAATACCCACTTTCTAAAGAATAAAACAGAAATCATGATGAACACTGGGAGCAGCATGCTAGGCAACAGGATTTACTGCTCAGTTTATCAGATCTCTGCCCCACAGCACCTCAGCAGAGCACAACCTCAGCAGGTCCCACCACTCTGGCCAGAAAGAACCCCTCCCAGGCCTCTTCTGCCATTAGCAATATTACCCAATTTTAATTCTAATTCTGCCATCACTCCAAAGAAAATAGAAAAAAAAGCAACAATAAAAACTTCCCCAGCTTTTTATTGCTCAGCTTACCAGTAACCTACTGCTTTCCCACTAAAAGATGGAGCTATTTCATTATGCCTTAGGTTTTAAAGAATATTTTAATGGATTACTTAGAACCTCAAGCAAGTGCACTTTCATTTTCTAAGCAAGCACAAAGGTTCTGTGTAAATAAAAAAAATCATCTAACAAATATCTGATATTATTAATAATAATTATCTGATACAATAATAGTAAACAAAGTTATGCACAAATAATAATAAATTAATTTGACAATAAATTGTACCAAGTCTGCAGTACTATCAGACTTTTTTTATTACCTGGCTTTTTAAAAATCAGTTTCAATTTGGTACTTTTCAATTATTATTACAGATCACACTTCTCAAATATTCAAACCTAAATGTTGGAGTGCAAACTGCAGCTTTTTATAGTTAAATTTTTATTAATACTTTCAATCTTTTTCTCACACTAAAATTGTATAACTGCCAAGAAAAGAAAACTCTTTCATGGAAGTCCTGAAAACTATGCCACTACTCTGATTTAAGGAAGCTCAAAATGAAATATAAATATAGTTCCAGTACAGATTTTCTCAGTAATTTTTTTAGGTTATCAAGAAAACATCTAGAGTGTTGATCTGGTTATACTCATGTCAGACAAACTACGTGTCACATTAACTACCTCCAGGAAGTTATTCCAAACACAAAATAAACTGTTTATGCCCCTTCTCAGATAGATAGCATGACAGATTGTTATTAGTTGAAGACAGATGAAATACATTAATTTGATTGCAAGCATGTGTTTACTTTCTCACTGTCATGTACACTCTACTGCTGATGCTTCCCTATGAGGACATGGTAACAAATCAAACCTTGTATTAGAACACAGAATAATAATAGCTGGTGCTGCACTTTAATACTTAAAAAACTATACTTAACATTTCCAGCTAAAACAGGAAATTACTGGTTTCAGAAAGAAAAAAAATGATAGCTTAAAAACTCTTGTAATTTACACAAAACAGTGTAACACTTCCTCCTCTAAAAAAAAATCAGAATTATCAGCAAATGTGCTTCTCCATTATTAAAGAAAAATATAACTTTCCAAAGGCCAAGTCTATAATCTGAGCTCCTTCTAAACCAAAACACAAATTCCTACAGATACAAGACAAGAAAATGTATGCCTAATATGGGAAAGGAAAGGTGAGCAATTCTTAGGTCTCTGCTTAAAAACAGAAAGGCATCTTGCCCATGAAGTGACGTTTGCCTGGTTTTATGCATAGCTCTCTTGTGGGCCTCCACTTATTTGCACAAAGCCTATGTGGAATTCTCTTTCCTCTCAAAGTATGGCATACAAGACACAAAATCTGAGATGAGCTTCTTAGAATGAGAGTATCTCACACAAAAAATCAGGTTGATGATGCTAATAGTTTGTTCTAACACAGGAAATAATAAGAAAATGTGTTTAGCATGACAAGTTCTCTTTGATTTGTATTTATGGAAGTAGCTGTAGTCTTTATATTAAGTTTTCTACCAAAAAAAAATCCCATATCAAGAGAGACTTTCCAATACTGCTAAACAGTAAATGATTCTTTCTAAAGCTATAAAACATAGAGGTTCTTGTGCATCTTTAGAAGACAAAAGGTTAATGAAGTTAACATTTCCAAGATTTAAAATAGGTTTCAACAAAAAACAAGAAGAGCAGCCAGAAGCAAATGTCTCCATCTCAGCACACCAAGCGCAGCTAACTATAGAAGACACAATGTGACAGGATTCTTGTCTAACAACAAGCATGTATAATGTTTGGTAGATGACAGGTCATTTTTAAGAAGATATGTTAACCTTTGCAAATATGAACAGCAGGCATCTTTTCATACCAGAGTAAGATTTCTCATAAAGAAAAAAAGAATACACCCAAGTTTCTTTTCAAAACTAAGATGACAGATTACTGCCTTATGCAGCTTGAGGAGACAGTTAAAGAGAAAATAAGAATATTTTTTTCTCAGCTAGACATTTCCCATTTTCATTTTTTAATAAATTCTTGGCAGAAATTCTTGCGACCATTTATCATTTGACTGAACAGACTAAGATTACACTGATAGTTAGAATCTGATCCTTTCTGTTAGGTACCTATACTCCTTATCCCTATCCCTAATGCAGACATTTTTGAAAACAAGTATTTGAAAAAGATGGTATTATTAAACAAATACACAACTGAGTCACCTTATAGCATTTCCTTAGGCTTAAAACATAATTGGAGCAACTCTGCCTTTTTTTGCCTCTTTAAAAGGGTATCATAAGGACACAGAAAGCAAGAGAAAGATGAAAGGCATGTGTCGACTGTCATTTCCCCACCCTGCAACTCAAGTGACTAAGTACATTGAAGATATATCTAGATGGCAGACAGTGGAATTGCAAAGAGATGACCAAGTTAGCTTGAAACACATTAATCTGGGCACAAGGACTTCAGATGTGGCAGCACAGACCTCTGTGCAGATGATTTCACCATGTATCTCTGTTTACTGTCTGCAGTGTACAGACCTAAACAAACACTCCCCTAGGGTAAGCTTAACAAATCAAGTGGGCATGTGAACGAAAGAACATGAAATAATTTTGTGCATACTGGTATGGAGAACAAACAGCCCAGCTTCAGCAAATTAATGCCGCTCTCCCTCCAAAGCATCATCTCACAGGACTTTAATGTTCTCTAATTTCACACCTTCGGTTAATTAGTTTTTACTTTCCACAGAGAAAGTGTCCTAAGATGACAAGCTCCTCCTGGAAAGGAGACAGTTTGTTCACTGTTGCTTTTTACCCAGTCACTCAGATTCTTACATGGCCCTTACCACCTGTTTATAAACACTTTGAAATTACTAACAAATCATCTGCTAATTCTCTTCCCAGTAAATTAGGCAAATACTATTCTTATTTTTACAAATGGAAAAATGAAACATATGAAAAGATAAATTTAAAGTCTTGCCTAAGATCACATGAAGTTTCACTGAACCATTAATTTATTGCTTTGTGCACTAAAACACCTCTCATCTTCTTTAACACTTGTGTTCAGGCTTCCTAATCTTTGTGCCAAGGAGAAATTTGATAGCAATTAGTTTTACCTCCTTATTAAGTTAAAGCTGTTAATTTGGACTCAAACACCTTTATAAATAACTATTTCCTGCAGACAAGGAGAAATGAAAAAATGGGTGGGACAGGAAAACACCCCCCAGCTGGATTTTTTTTTGCCATATAAATTCAATTACAAAAATCACTGGGCAGTCACAATGACCAGCACAGCACACACAGCTGAACGTGTTTATTGAATGACCCTGAGAAAGCAAAACAAAACAAACCAACCTGTATTCACACAGACCATAATCCAGGATATCCAACAACAGCTGGAATTCCAGTCCCCAAAGGCACCCTCTAACACACTGGCATTAGACAATGAAATGTCTAATGAAATTATAAATGACACAGTAATAGCATTATGGTGACCATGTCGGAGAAATGGCAGTTCTGTTAATAACCATTCTGTTACCATAACTCAGATATAATAGAGCATAAAAATATGTAATGATTATTTTGTATCTCTGAAACTCTAGCTGCAGCATTTCTTCTCACATTTTTAAAAGTTTCTACAAGTAAGAAATACAATATTTCACTTTTTGGATCCAACATCCTTCACAAACAGTGATTAAACATACACACGGAAAAAAACAAGTTTCAAGTGATATGTCATTTTCTAATTGCCAATGTTTTAGCGACACTAACAAGGAAAATCTACATTTTCCATCATCAATATAACACTACCCTTTACAGAGCAACATATCAGCAACACAGAATTACTTGATTCATAATCTTATAAGAATATTTTTAACACTATGATGACTGCAATACAAACTTTAAAGTGTTCCTATGAACTCCTCTGGATGAATTAATTTCTATGAACCTAACTTCAGAAAACATGTTTCTCTTCATATTCCACATTACCATTTTTGACAGTAGTTTCCAAACTTGCCTATACTGAACTTTAAAGACTGCCCAAGCGCTCTGAAACAAGACCTGCTGACAGAAAAATAATAACAGACCCTTCTTTGATTCAACATGAAACGATTTTCATCAGGTTTACTGAAACTTTTAAAAAGCTGCTTAAATTGATTTAGTTGAGCTACTAGTGATGAATTGATGGACTTCTACATTTTTTTTCACAAAATAATTTCCCTCCTTGTAATATTAAACCTACTTTTTAGGATAGAGGTCAAAAAAGTGTAAAAAAATTAAAAATCTTAATTTGTCACTAATTCAGCTATAGATATCCTTTTCTTTGTTTTAACAATTTCATAAACTGAGTGTAAAAATTATATTACAGTACTGTGATTACTGAAATTCAAAGTTGAATATTTTTTTACATGTTCTTTAATACCTTAGTGAAGACATAAAGCTGTAATGTACTAAACATTCAGAAGATGGTGCTAGTCCAATATATCTGCAAACCATGGATGGATCAGCTTTTCTTCATCTCTCTCATATATTTTCTCTAATTTTGACATATCTACTACATCATCGCTGAATTTATCAATCCCAGGACAAGGTACAGTCATCTTCAGTTAAATACTAAGAACAATACTAAATGATCTATCATTCCAAAATTCACACAGATATAGTGGATTGACAGCCATAAAATACAAAGCTCACTATAATTTCATAAACTCAAGGTCTTGGGATATTAATGAAAACTCCTACCACATTTCTTAGATCCTACCTTCAGTCACTCACATCTGCCTCCTTTTGCAGTCAACAGCAAGAGTTTCTGGCCACAGTTTCAAGACCTATCAATGCCAACAGGAAAGCTCGGAAAATCTCACCAACTTGTCCCACTCCTGGTTGTTCATTCCCACACTCATGCCACAGCACACTATTCTCTCCTCACCTACTTAGGAGGCCATGCAACTCTTATGAGCACATGAGGCTCAATGAGCTGATCCATGTTAAAAATAGCCACTTCTTTTTGCAGTGTTCTATTTAACGCAGATCAAGTCACAGATCCAACTTCCCATGGGACAGCGGTGCTAACTTCAAGCTGTAAACTGGCTGCACCACAAAACCAACCGATCGTGGAACTGCAGCCTCCGTGAGCTCGGAAGAGCTGAATTCCTTGTCAGCATTCAAAAGGGCAGGCAAGTTAACAAAGTCAGACTCACTATTGCATAAGGAAAACTAAATTTTTCATGTTATTAAAGGCAGGTATCTCCTTATTAAGAGATTAGATGCAGCCTGTAATTATAGACAGAACACAAAACAAACCCCATCTACCTTACCTCCACTAAACCCCCACAAAATGTTAGACACATTTGCAGTTCTGCCTATAATTCAAACATTCTACAGTGTCTTGTAAGCTAGGTACAGTTGTACAATTTCTTCCAAAAATAGTAAATCCGGACATACCATAACATCAAGCAAAAAGCTTTATCCCTACATAGCAGTTCCTAAGACTGTTCTCAAAATAATGCATAGGAACATATCTCTGAGTAATGTATTTCATGAAGACATGGATATGAACTATTAATACAAAACTTCTTCCTATAAAAAGCATTTACCTAATAAATAACAATTCCTCACAGGACCCACTCCAGCCTTCTTGATGGCTGCTGCTGCATCCATCTATACAGAACATTTCCACAGGTATACCTCTGCTGACTTCACGCCAATCAGCCACGTTAAAAAAGTGGCTGTCTTCTCAAGTGTTATGCTTTTATCCAATACTCTGAATTACTTGCTCCTAACAGAGCCAACCCAGGTCAGCTCCAGGGCCCTTCCACGCCTGATTCCATTGTTGCTTCCAGCAGATGTAATAAAGAGTTGGAGACACTTAGTGCTTCTCCTACTCTCCTCTGGGAGCTCTCCCACAACAAAACTTATAAATGAACATGAAATCATTCACTGGAATATAAAAACAAGCCTTAAATGTTCAAAGATCAGGCCAAGTCAGTATTATTGTTATTACAATAAACCTCCAGCATTAAGCAATTTCAAACATCAGTTCTTCTTCCAAACTTTTTCCAATGTAGAGGCAAGATTGGCACATATCTGAGTGAAATTACTCAGTTACTAGGCAATTTATTACTGCTTAACTGTTCCATGTGTATCAAATCCTGTTTGACAGCAGCCCAGTTTTCCTTCCATTTGGAAGCTTTTGTAACTAATTATTACCAAGTCAAACTGTTTTCAACTGGCAGTTAAAAAATTAATAGCACAACTCAACTTTATATTAATTTTTATAAGAAAAAAAAAAGACTGCTTAGTAAAGAAATATAACATTCTTCAATTAACTACAAAAGGAGAAAAGGAAACCAAACATATTCAGATCACTGACAGTAAATTTATCAGCTATTTCTTAAACGGAGCCACAGCATTTCAAAGACTACAAAGAACTGAATTCAAACTATTTATATTTCAACAATATCATGATTTCAAAACAGTCAGAAGTGGGACTGTATAAACCTCTTTCACATTTGCTAACTCACATATTTCATTATCACTAACTAGACACCCAGGCCAAAAAAATCCCTGCATTTTAATCAATACATCAATCATTGGTTCATCATTGTATTGAAGAACTCTTCCTGACTCCAAGCAGAATGAACAAATAGCTTGTATCTTCCTGACATAAATTTCTATCATGATGTGAACAATTCAGTCCAAAACTTCGTTACCTTAATAGAAGGCTACAATTGATTCAAATACTGAGGAAAAGCTACAAAAGCTCTTTTACTATATTTATATCTACTATTTTTGCAAACAAATTAAAAACACCGAATAGTGGACATATTAAGACAGAATATACTAATATTGCAACTTTACAGTATTAACCAGTCTCAGATGAGCAAGAGGAACCAACTCACCAGGCTAGCTACAAGAGACTGAACAAAAATCATGAACAACTTTGTCCAAGACTTAAAAAGTTATATAATGCATAAAGGACCCAGTGGAATAAGAAAAGTATTCTGTACAGAATTTGATTGTAACAGATCTAACAAAGCAGGGTCCATACTCTTCTCAGAACTAACCTGGCCATCTAGCTGTGCAGAGCAATCCAATTCCCTCTTCTTGCCACACACACACATGAAAAAGAAGAAAAGAAAAAAAACCAACCCACACCAAAAAAACTTTTACCAAGAAAGTAGGTGGTTCAGTGGAAGTCACTGGCCTGAAATTAGAGAAAAGTGGTAGTTTCTTCAGCAGCTTAAGCTACCATAACTGCAAATCAAATGGATGGTCCTGGCTTCCCCTGTGCTGCTGGCCAAGCACTTCCAAACCTTCTCACATAATAGTACCACTGCAGAATAAAAGGAATCCACGAGTTCATTCAAACAAGAACTTCTCCCATTATTCTGTGCAGTTTAGGCTGGATCAGTGAACTGAACGAACTCTCTATGCAGTGCTACCATGACTACATATGACAAAAACTAAACCGGGTTAAGTCAATTGCGAAACAACCTTCTCAGACTCGGCTGAGTGTTATGGGAAATACAACACTGAGAACAACTGAATTTGGACACATGTATGCACTCTTAACAATTTTTTTTAGGATTCACTTTAATTTGAAGATATTAAGCAAGCAAGTTAAGGTTCAGCTGGGACTTCTTTTTGTAAACTTTTTAACACTTTTTTTCTAAAACTTCCTAAAACCAGACGATTTTAAGAGTTTCTGCTTTGTTCAATTTTTATTGAAGTTAGAGAAATCAACTACATCTTAGAGAATTTAGATGCTAAAAGTCTATTTTCCCAGATCATTTGGTCAGTCATGACCTCAAAACAGTTAAACAAACCCACTCTACTTTTTATAGTTAGGAGTCCTCAAGGATAAGCAGCACTTCCTTTGCTAGCTTTGAAAAGGAAAGAGAGAATATGAGTCAAGAAATTAACAAATCTCTCATAAATAACCCCAAGATATTATCTACTAAAATTTTATCACAGCCCTGATGATGACCTCGTTTCTTTGTGACTTAGTACATCCCGCCTCTTCTAATACACATTAAGAGGGCATGGAGTGTCCGCAAGCATAATTTCCATGGGTGAAGTTTTCAGAATTAGGATAGTAAAGAGACTTTAGTTAATGGTTATACATTCATTTAGGTCATCATTAAGCACTCGTTGAAAAATTGTGTCACCATCATACTTCCATTTAAAACATATCTCTAAAAATATGTTAAACATGTTAGATTTTTAGAACTTTTCGGCAAAATCAACTTCTTTAACACAGACTAGGCAAGAAGTGGGGTTTCCAGAAGAGTCTGTGTGACTAACACAGCTGAATTTGTTAAGAGCACATACTAAAGACCTTGAGGGTCTAAAATTAATCACTAGGGATTACTCAGATACTCAGTGCCTCTCTCTATTCCACAGACTTCTTAATTACTTTATCCAAAGACTGTTGTATTGAAAAATAAACGAGACCGTGGAGCGACCAGCAGAATCCAGGTAGCATTCTCTCACCCGCACTGTCCAACCAACCAGCTACATAATAATAGACATAGATACAGCTACACCACCTAAGGCACTTAGGGCAAAATGGCAAGGGGGGGTGTTTTGTTTGCTGTTCTGGGGATTTTTTTGAAGGGTGGAGTGGGGGAGCAGGAGTTGTAACAGCTCAAGGTCAGGAATTTTATTTTTTAAAATCTGATATTTGAAGGTCTGGTATAATCTATGCCAGTAACCTGCCTCAAGGAGCAGTCAACAGCAGGTATTGAGGCAGGAAAATAAGAAACAGTATAACTGCAATGATCTTTCCTTGATACACACCTCACTTTCAGGCAGTCTGTGTTCCTCAAACTGACACTGCAACTCCAGGTTGCTAGAAATACAGCTGAAACATTTTATAGCCACTGGTGGTCCAGCCCTCCACAAATCTCTGAGGTTCCTCTCCGAACCTATGTGCACTTTTGGCTTCTACAAGAGTCAATGAATAGGACTTCCACAATTTAATTATTCACAATGTGAAAAAGTAATTTCTTCTGTTTATTTCAAGCTTGCTGTTTAATAAAAAGACATGAGATTTCCTCGCATTTGTATTGAAAAGATGCTATATAATTGTTCTCTAGTCTCTTCTCATAGTTTTATATACCTGTTTGTCTTTTCCCTACTGCTAAAGAACTCAACCTGTTTCATCCCTCCTCATATAAAAGCTTCTTCATTCCTCTGGTCATTATTGCCCTCCTATATACACTGTGTAGACTGGGATCACCTAAACTTTTCCCAATTCTTGAGGATAATTCTGTGATTTATATCCAGAATTCTAATCCCAGCATACACAGAGTCCTACGAGAGCTTTACAGTTTGGCACCAGAGATACTCACTGTGACAGAAGGAAATGATAGTGGGAAATTTTTAGGGAATTCTAATCAAACAACACAAAAACGAGACATCCAAGAAACTGGAAGTGAGTAACAAGCTTTTTGGTTTTTGCTTGCTAATAATATGAAGTCATAACATACTTACACATATAAGCAGAAAAATTACAAACCTAAACTTCAAAATAATTTAGATTGCTACCCAACTCATCTTCACTAGCTCCCCATGCGGAGAAAACATGGGCATATTGCAAAGACAGATGTGTCAAATGAAAGCCATACTGAACCTTCAAACCCAAAACACTAGACTGCACACTGCCAGCCACACTGTTGTGGGAAAAAGCCATACTGAAGGTATAACCCAGGTGTGGAAACCCCAGTACAGCAGTGAGAAGTGTAACAGAGTAACAAATACCAAGACAGACCATATTAGTGACAGCACCAGTTAACACAGGCTGTAATCTGCTAAAATTAAAAGATAAGAAACACCTCAACAACCTCAATTTAAAAAAAAAAAATATGCAGCTTTGAAGAAACTTCAAAAGCATTTATGATTATTATCATTCTGCCGTCCCACAAAAAAGTCAAAGACTTAATTAGTGTGGCTCAGGCGACATCTCACCTTGGTGGATCAGCACAAGTTACCATGCAAAGCTTGTTCTGTCGCACTCACACATACAACACTATATCTATATGCCACATGTAGGCCAGGCCTGTGCTACAGCCATGTATCTGCCAGGCTTCCAGACTGTGTGAAGAGAATTCCACATCCAGATGCGTGCTCTGAATGAGTATTAATGCACACTGACACAGTATGCTTGAGCTAAGCAAACTTATTGTCCCCGTACCACAGGGTAACCTGGTGGGACAGGTCACACCTGTTCAGACAGACTGTCACCATACATCTGGGAAGGTGTTGCAGCAATGACATCTCACTTATGGAATAGACCAGCTAGGACAGGCCCAAAGAAAACTGCCCAAATGAGTTCCAGAGATACATATACATGGTTATTAGGTCACAGATCATTCTATATTCGTTTATAGCCCCCTCACCATCAGTAAAGACGAAATGTTCTTGAAGGAACTATTTTTTTTTCTCTCTAAAAGATCCTTACAGTACAGAAGGTGGATTGAAAAAGGAACAGTCTAAATCTTTCCTCTTTCTTTTAAATATTCAACATCTGATAAATTCCCTGCATGTTTCTGTCCAACTGATCTGGTAACTCAGACTCAAAAAAGAAATCCTATGATTACTTCAAAATGCTTAAGTCATGAGCAGGGCTATAATGCCTTCAAAATATGGCACGAGGGAAGTATTATCTTTCTACGCTTAGTCTTAGAACTTGGGAATTTCAATGAACAAGATCCCTCATTAGAATCAGATGGGGACAGATGTACCTACATGGTGGGTGGGCATGGGTGGACATCAGACTCTCCAACCTCTCTAATGAGCAATTTCCCCAGATTCAAAGAAATATTTCATAAAAAGTTAAAGAGAAATGGCAAGTTGCCTCCTATTACCACTGGCCTAACTGCTTGGGCTGCTGCTTCTATAAAGCACAGTTTTTTTCAAAGAAAATTATTGTTAAAACCATTTGGCTGAAAGTGAAGACCTATTGAAAAGTACAGTCAAACTGGCAGCTTGCTCTTAAAATTCCCCCCACCACTTTTATAAGTATCGTTTTGCTTGTGGCTTTTAACAGCTGTTCACACACGCCTAAGCTAGATGTGAACTTTTATTTTCCCAAAACTAAACGGGAAGCTTTAAACAGCATCTGATTTAATTTTTTTTTAATTAAAAGTGGAGGTTAAAAGGACCGTGGAAATGGATGATGCAGCTGTGCTGATGCTAGGGAAAAGAATTCCAGAACAAGAAGTGAGGTAGAGTAAACACACAAAATAAGTTTCTAGAGTAAACACACAAAATAAGTTTCACAAAACTAAGTGCGCACCACACTTAAGTGATTTTGTTAGTTAATATGAAGTTAATTCCATGTTTCTTCAGAAATGTTTTCCAAAAGTAAATTAAATTAAATTATATTTTGCAAATATAATAGAATTTGGCTATCTACTATGCTCTTCCCTCAGAGCAACCCTAAAATTAATTCCAGAATGAAGTGGCTTCACAGGTTCCAATATTATTCACAAATATATTTAGGAACTAGAAAACTCAGACACACAACTCAGAACTAGCTCACTAATACTGCCATATATTTACTGGTTTCATTCTCAAAAGAATTTAACTTCCTCTGCATTTAGATGTCTTCTTGGAATAATTAAATTTAGAATCAGATTTGCAATGGTACCAAAATACTGAAAGATGCAAGCAGGCATTCCTAGGGGGACTTCCTGAAGTACCAAAGCAACTACTGAGCAACTAGGCAATGGTTTAACCACATTTGGAAATCCCACCAGACAGCAGTCTATTTTTTTAAGCACCAGAATACTCACAAAATTCTGCCCTCTTAGCCTAATTACTTAATACATAGCACTAGACACTAAATTCAAACAAACAAAGAAAAAACCCACAGAAAGAGAGTAAAAATGCCACGTTTTATTTCTACTTGTACACCTTAAGTAGAAAAGCACACAATGACAATATAATAATTCTAGATATTGCCACATATTTAAAGGGTCTTTTCTACTAAAACTCTAAGGGAAAACATAAAAGTATTTTTAAGGCAGAAAATTCATCGGATTATGAAGGAAATGCCACATTAATCCACATGGATTATATACCCTGTAGATTGTAACAGCTCCAAAAGAAATCTTTTCCAGTGCACTAGCACAGCTACTATTTAAACCAAAAGACCTTAGTAGTTCATCCATCAAATTTATTCAGCTAGAGAAGCTGCTAGAATTTTTATAAGTTGTCTAATATACTATAAAAGTATGCAAAGTAACTCACACTTCTCAAAACATAAGTATTTTTAAAAAAAATTAACAAAAACCAGGTGTCCATACCGGGCTGATGAAGCAGCACTCCCAGAAGACCTACAAATGGAAAGGAAAACCAACAACATTAAGAGCATTCCCTTTGCACCAAGCACAAGAGGCTAGGTGTAAAGAGAATGAAGAGGATAACAAGTGCAAGAAGAGAGACATGTAATCTAGCCTGGATGTCAGAGCCTAATAGAGGGAGGCAGGTAGAAAATTTTAGTGATGCTGTTATTTGTTTGACTCCCGTGTCTACCCACATACAAGGGACTCAAGGATGAGAAATAAAACACTCATAACAAATACGAAAATCTGAACTAATCATAACCAGAAATCCTGAATATTCTAGTCAGGTCAAATAAAAAACACTACAACCTGGATCCCTGCCCAGGGTTCCTCTGGGACATAACTTGATATTGTCTTTGATGATATGAAGCCTTGATTTCCTTCAGGTTAGTTCCTTGCTGAATCCAAGGCACAGTCTGACAAATGAAACCCAGGTCACAAGTAAAACGTTTTATGCAGGTGCATATAAATTACATTTGTGCACTTTAACACATCAAACATAATAAAAGTTCACCACAGGTAAACACACTGATAAAGCAAATATAGCATTAATGTTTATGAACCTTCTACAAATAAAACCATACTTTAAGAACTGAGATTAATACTGACAATAATGATTCATAGTGCAAACAAAACATGTTTCGTATTAGAACAGAAAGAAAATTCAACTTCCATAACTACAAAGCAGTTATAATTCATTTTTTGATTTGTTGCCTAATAGTATTGCCCTCAGCACTACAGATATACATAAATCAATTATAAAAGTACTGCTCAATGAAAAGACAAAAGGAGCTATCAATGACCAATATACATTTGGCAGAAATACAGTTCCTTAATATTCCAGAAGTTAGCTGAAAAAAAAATTGGCCAAGCAACTTCAGAAAAGGATACACACTACAAATAATACCACAGAGATGCACCCACACTATAAAATGCTCAAAAATGGATGGCATGGAAACAGAAAATTCCTCATTCCCATATGATATGTCTTTGTCCAAAGAATACCAGAAATCCTCTTTCTTTTCCCTTCTGTCAGTTAGTATGACCCTAAATGTATGAGAAGCTAGCTCCCAAGAGGAGCACAGAGATATTACTGTCTTGAGAATTCCTAGTTGGAAGTGTGCTCCTCGGGTAAAACAACTACAAAAGCACGTGGTTCTGCAACCTAATATATAAAGGCATAACACAGTGAAACTAAACAAATTCAAATGGAGAGAAAGCATAACCATTTTCATCAACAAAGCAATATAATCTGCTCAGGATAAGGAAAGGGGTTTTACTGCGTGTTTGCTCAGTGTTCCCTTTGCACCTTGGTTCCCTAATCTCTGACTCTGTTAGGAAACTGACTTTGTCTCCTAATGGCAGCAGTGCATGCGGTTAGAGTCTGCATTGCTTGAGAGAAAAACTGATGGCCTTTCATAATGATCTATTCTAGTTCAATCTGAATTACTAGACATGAAGCAAGAGTCAAAGAGCAAAATATTATGACCTGTGCCATGCAGATCAAGCCTCATTATAAAACAGGGCTTGTGGCTAAAATTTCCAAAACAAATCTTGGTCACACTGATGTCAAAGGCAAAACAGTACTGCTGACAGTGGACCTAGACACTCAGTTTTAAATTTGTAATTTTTCAGTTCCCTCTCAAAGCAGATCAAGAATATCCTAAAGTTTATCTTCCGATATCTGTCAATATGACAAAAATTTGGGTACTATTCAGCATAAACATCGCAATTAAAATAATCATTCTATGATCATTTATTTCAAAATGAAGAGATGAAGGGAGTTAACAGTTGTTTTGGTGACTTAAAAAGCAAAAGATTTGAAAGTATGCTTGAATTTTGAAGAATCCATGTACAGGACATTTTTCTGTCCATTTTGCTCTCTAATGACCTCCTTACATTGTAAGTTCATTGCCACGCTCTAAGCTTAAATATATGAAGGAAATGTCAATGTTCTTTCACTGCTTTTGAAGCCAATGAGACCTCTTGGAACAAATCAGGATAAGCGTATACCATGGGACTGTGACGTTGTTATAGTACTTACTCTTTCATGAATAGTAATTACTCCAGCAAGTGTGTAAAGCAGACAGGCCCAGTTGCATAAGGCTCAATGCAAGTTTTATGAACTGCAGAAAAGCATGATTAGTATGGGGGGAAAAACATGTTTCACACTTTTATTGTAAAGAACATGAGAATCTCACAGAAACTGCCAGAACAGATGTTCATAAATTGGGCCCTTAATCTGCAGCACTTTCCAGGTTTTAAGCTATATCCACTGGTCTGTAGAACATATTCCTCTCTTTTTAATATAATTCTTCTGTTTAGTTTTTTTAATAAATAAGTTTATGACTTTAGTAGTGTTGCCAGCTGTTCAATTTTGATTTACTGTCAGAGTCTGCTTTAATATATAGTGGCTTTTGTGGCTTACCCGTATAGATTACATTTTAAGCTTCAAGATATCACTATAAAGCAGCTGGAAAAAGTACTGGCTGTGCTCAGAAACCAGCATTATTGCCCTAGTGATCAACCACTTAAACATGCAACTACACCAGTAACTGTTCTCTAAAAACCTTTTGGACACACCATTCCCAAAACAAAACTGCAAAACTTACGGTGTAAGAGGAGGTCATCTTAACATATGTACTTAAAAAAGCCAGCCCAGTAAAATTGTTAATTATTAATTAGGTGTTGTATTAGCTGCCAACACAGATCTCTACAATGACAGTTCTTTGTTCTTTCATTACATTGTTTCCTTTACTTCTACTGTGTAGCTTGAGACAACTTAAGAAACAAAGACCGTTCACATTAAAAAAGAAAAAAAAAACCACCAAACATATAAGTTCAAACATTATTAAGTCCAGACATTTTCAGTAATTGTTCTTGATAGACATCAGTAGTGTTGTGGAAAGTTACAGTTACTGTAGCGTGACAAGAACTGAGTAAAGAATACAGTAACTTCTAGGAAAACCCAGAACCCTTCTACAGTTTGAACTTATATTCCATATTTACTGCTTTATACAGTGCTTTCTAGAAAATTTCTCTACAGCATTGTTTACTGAATATTGCTCTGAAAAAACTGTCAATACTCTTCACACAGAACCACTTTTAACCTTGCAGAATTGCAACATAACCAGACTAGGCAAGTACAGGGTAATGTTATTAAAATTAACTACCACAACAGTATTCTTAGATTTGAACAATGGATCAAAATCAAAAACTCTGGAAACTCTCTACAGTTGGACCAGTCCAGAATCATCAGTCAGAACTACCAGGGGTTTTTTATTACATTGAAAACTGCTTTTTCTGCTCAAAAAGGCTCCTTTTTCCATATAAAACTAACTCCCAAAGAAAATTCCAACTAAGAGAACAGAACAGTTTGATTCAGAAAGATCAGTATGGTGCCTAATAAGAGGGGTTTTTTGTTTGTCTTACACTGTTATTTTCTCCCAAGTTTGGACTTGCCAGCTGGACAGTATCCATGATGCATTACTCTCATAAAGTCCTATCATACCTAAGAGGATGTGATACATCATGGAAGACATAAAGGGAAAAATAAAACAAAACCAAAACCAGCCTTTATATCCACAGCATCAGGAGCATAGCCTGTAGGAGAACGGGAAGATAAACATCAGCACTACATTTCCCATGAGACATAGCAGTGGCATCTCCAAACCCAAATACTTCAAGCTTTTCCATAATGTTTTGAAGGGGGACTGCGAAGTAGACTCCAAAATGTCACCATTTTCTATGTGGACAGCAGAACATAAGAATATTTTTGAAACAGTTCAACAGCCTGAACAACAATTCCTATACACTGCTTTCTTCATTCTGCATGCCTACAGCAATTTACTTTCCAAACTTCTCCTGAAATGTATAAAGAAAATTTTTCACAACTGAGGGACTCTCTTTCTTTCCACAGTATCAAAGGTGTGCTATCTGTACAAATCTTATTTTTTCCAGCCTTAATTTTAAATTATCTACTACAAAAAATGCTTACAATTGCAAATTCCAGCATTTTAAAGTTGTCCTCAATACACGAAATTATTATATCCCAGTATTTTTCAAAAGCAAGCCTTTCTTAAGACATTTTACTATTCTGTGTGTTTCATTCAACTATTTAGTCTGTAGCTTTTTTAGAGTTTGTGTTGTTTAGCATCGAAAACAAAAGAGCAATGATCCTGATGGCAGTTTTCAAATGTTATTATGTAGGAATGCTTAGGAACAAGTTCTCTAGTCAAAGTCAGAAAAAGATAATGTTATCCTCTTTCTGTATATGTTTTTCAAAACTTTAATGAATTCTATCATCACATACTAATATTATACTAGTATGATATGTCCCTATTAGCACACATAATTAAGGAAACATATTGGACAATACTTACCACAAAAGAAAGACCACATGGTATACATATAAAAAAAGTAATCCAAAATAATATTATAATCTAGAGCTTAGTCATGAAAACACCAGAGTAAACTTGGAGCAGCTCATCTGAAGTCACTAAACGTGCTCTAAATTTACACCCATGTAAACTATCAAAATTTTTACCTTAAGGTCAGTGATTCCCCATACTGAACAAAAGAATGCAACAAATGTGATATGGCTCATTTTACAGTTGTAAAAATTTTTAAGTGTTAAAACCACTAATCTGGATGAGATGGGATAGTTACTCCTTGTGTTCACAGCATCAAAGGACGAATGGATGAAATTAAATTAAACCTTCTCAAAAGGTTCAGCAGAAGTTACATATTTACAATTCCCTTGTCATATTTACAAAATGTACTATTGCATTGTTAAACAAGGGAGACAAAACTTTGAAAGCATTACTTCTGTGAAAAATTTGAGTTAAAAAAGCTAAAATATATAATGAAAATTTCATAGGCAACTCAGTATTTTTTAAATAGAAACTATGTACAATGTACATAAAGCCCTCCTCTTTTAAGACTTTCTTTTAAATAAACAAAGTAGAGTTCTAATTTACCATTCATCATCATTGTAATCCACCTCCTTAATCAACATGTTTCAGCAAATCTTAATCGATTTTTAACATTGATTTTTGGCACTACAGAATCTTAGGTCTCTCCTTTGAAAACAACAAACATGTTTTGAGGTTATCTTCCATATCATGAAGGCTGGAAGCACAGAGTGTAAATAACAACAATAATAACAGCAATGCTGTCTACATTTAAACCACCTGGCTTATCTCAGTAAACTGTTAAGATCAAACAAAGTTCGATACTGGGTTAGTAATTACTCCCATGGTAACACCACAGTCTCATATTACACAGACAAATAATGAAATACCTCTTTGGAAATACCTGGTTTTTTGCTCAAAAACCCCCCAACCTATAAAATAAACCAAAACAGATAGCAAAAAGAAATTGCAGCTCATTCAGAACTTCATCAAGGTGTATTATCTCAAATACTAGAACAATGAAGAATTCTTAACCAGAGGTGCTAATGTCAGGAAAGCATTGAGATGCTTAAGATCTATCAAAAAAGCCACACATTTAACAGAGTATACATTCTCCTATACTGAAATGGGCATCATAAACTCAGAATGTATCATTATATCAAGTTATGGAGCTATAACTGGGCTAAACTTGAAACAGTACCATTAATTTGTTTCTTCTCTTGCAAATCCCCAATAAACATGATAAAGTCCTGACAATTTTAAACTACACATACAATGCATTCCCCATAATTTTTCTTCTTCATTCTTAAATTTGCATGCACATAGTTCATACTATGCCACTAAAAGAGGCCAATTTGAACACTCATTTATCTGTTTTCTATTGTATTTTGCTCCTAAAGGATCTGACAGCAAATTATTTTGAAAAACAGCAACAGAGCAAGAAAATCCTAGAGTATTATCTTACCCTTAAGAACTATTATCTCTGTAAGAACTTCAAATTTTCTAAAATATTTTCAGGACAATGTTTCAGAATTTCATTTTTCATACTACAAACTCCTATTAACCATATTAATGGAGGTTATCCATTATGACTATTCCCCATATTAACATTTCATCCTCTAAATTGAGCTGAAATAATTACTGGCTACTTTCAATAAAAATCTTAAATTTTTATGGTTCATTGGAATAAATAAAAAAAGCTTGCGAATTCCCTGCTGATTAGAAGAAACCTCTCTTGCACACTTTCTGCCTGTACAGAGTAGTAAACGTATTCAATTACTATATACATTTCAGTTAAACTTGCAGTGTACACATAAATACTGTACAACTGTTACTATATTTATTTGTCTGACTCTGAAACTGTGAAGCATTACAAAAAGATTATTTTATTGACATATCTAGCTTTTAAATAGAAAATAATGCTACAATAGCATTTGTCTTTTTCCCACCTTGTCCAAAATCCTAATACTAATGCCCTTTTCAGACTTGAAATTTGGTTATCCTCTCTCATCAACTTCCTTCAATAATAATATATGAGAATATATTTCTACAGTAGCTAGTGGAGACATTCCTACAAATCAATGTGCTGCAGTGATACAGAAATAAAAGCTTATTTCACTGTAATGATGCTTCCAGACTTCCCTCAAGTCAGGTGGTTACTTGCAGTTAATGATCTGTGACATACCACACAAGTAGTCCTAAAAAGACTTATTATCCACTGCATGTGCAACAATATTTGCTTTATGGATGGCTAAATGAATGAAGACATTCAATGTAACTGTAAAAGTAAAATCAAAAGAAAACTTACAAGTAACATGTTTTCTTTGAGTAAAAGAGCTGTGAACATTTTCCATTAATACTTAACCTTTTGCTGGAGCAGTGCAACCACATATAATGCTTGAATCCATAAAGCCCAAGAGCTGCTCAGGGTTAACACAGATTAACTGCCCCCAATCAAATGTTGTAACTTTTAAAAATTTGAGAGAGCTTCACTCCACTAATGAAATCAAATTGCATTTATGTCATATGGCAAAGGTGGCAGCAGGACAACTTGCAAAGCAAATAAATTCAGTCCTGCCTTAAAAACAGGTATTTTTTTCAATCCAATAAAACAGACATGAAATTGACTGGGTTTAAAAACTACATATTTTATGCTGCACTGATTTCCATGAATATACTAATAGAAAAGAATATATATTAACTTAAAATAAGCTACAATCTAATAGTACAATATCTCCCATGACTCTCAGACTGTGCAGACATTCACACATTTTCTGTTTATAATTTTTTTCATTTACTAGACTCAGCTTTTGTCCACCATATGTCCACCGTAGATTAACTATTCCCTTAGGTACAATTAAGGGCTTTCCATTTGTTGTAAGAAGACCTAAGTATGAAGGACGCAGCCAGAAAAAACATTTCTACCTAAACCAAAAACAGAAGCACATTCAGCCTGGACTATGGTTTATGCAGCATCTTTTTTATTAGACGTATGTCTACATTGCTAAATAAACTACAGACAAAATCCATGGAAACAGTAAGAGATCTCTCAGCATTTCATTTGTGTATTATTATAAAAATAGGATACATATACTGTTCTAACCTTTGTATTTAAACGGTTTACTTCTATTCCCATTTTTCAATGTCATCTTTAAAGATTTTTCTGAATTTGAGCATAACTGTCAGTGAATGAGAACATATTATTTACTGGCACTTCTGTCACACTGGCGTTTGTGTTCCAACTATTCTACCAGGTCCTTGAACTTGGATTTAGTTCTTGGTTGGTCTTAGCAGGCAAAACGTATGTGCGCAAATAAAAAAATGAAGTGTAACCTCAAGATTTTAAGTGCAGGAAGAAGAAACAGGGTTATTCATAGTCACTAAAATAAAAAAACATAACAACTGTCTGTCAGTTGGACTACTTCATGACTATCCTCACTTTCTTGTTAAAGCACTGTATGATCTGAACGAGAAAACATTAATTTCAGCAAACCATTCAATCTGTCCTGGTTCAGATGAATGCAAATTCATTGACTTTCATAGAATTACACCCTAGTCTCTGTCTAGCTGTACAAATCTCAAACTCAGACATGCGGTATAACAGTAATATATCTTCTGAGTGCAAGATGTATATATTCTTCAGCTTCATCCCTGTACCAAATCCCATACTGCAGCAGAACACAAATCAAAAAGCAAGCTCACTACTAACTAATCCTAACCATGATCAACAACAGAAGCTCATCTTAAGACAGGCCAGGCAGAAAATTATGATCATTATTATTAATTATCTTTTGAGCAGCATGACAGAAAATATTTCCACTTTCTAGTCTTTTGTCTTTTTTTTTTTTGTTAGTACTGTGGCACAGGCCACTTGGCTTTTGAGAGCCACCATCAAAACCCATCCTGTATACATGCTCCAGTAATGGCTGCAGCACTGGGTCCAGAAGTCTAAAAATCTGCCTTTAGCCAGGTGATTTAGCAGCTGCTGTGTCCACTGTGACTGCTCATCCAAGAAATCATTTTATGAAGGATTCTGAAAGGGTCCAAGTAAAACATGGGCTGATTTGCAATCAGATGCAACAGATACATTTACCACAGCAGATTACATGAAGACTGGGGCCAGAATGGAGTATATATGCCCCGATGCTTGTGATCTATCCTGCTAGGTGTTTTACCTTCTCAGACAATGGAATATGTCTAAATAAATACTACACAACAGCAATAAACCTTCCTTCTTTTGTTCTGTATAATTTTCTGTGAGCTCAGCTACTTTCTAAAAATCAACACTTGAGGCTCAGGCTCCATTCATGTATCGCTCTGTGGCATGTATCACAGTTTAGCAGACTTGCCCACATGGCAATTTAACAGTACCATAATTAAATAAATCACTTTGGCAGTGATGGTAGACAGCACCATTAATATTAAGCCAAGCATGATTTAGGATCAAAATCTTGCAAGAGAGATGCTTTCTCAGATAAGCAAGGTAGTTTTATCACTCAAAAATGTGTCTGTTTCTAGATTGCTCCCATCCCTAAAGTAATACAGACCACATTCTGACACTGCATTGGAAATATATTATTATGGTGAATGAAAGATCATTTTCACCTGTGATTTTCCCTTTCATTAATTTAAGTTTCTTGTTAAAAATAATTCTTAAAAGTTTCCCGACCATTGAAATAAACAAATCCATAAGACTGCAATTTTCTATTAATCTTGCGAGTTTGCTGAGACAAACATTCTATACATATTTTAAAACAGGGTAGCATTCTACATTTATTCAAATGAGTTGGTAAATTGACCGTAGCACAGGACAAGGTTTTCTTTTTAAGGGAGTCTCTACATGTAAGTAGTTTACCCTCCAATCCCAGGAGCATGTGTGAGGCTCAGGTGACTGGACCTGCTGTCAGGCATACAAGAACTTTAGTTTAATTAGGCATAAGACTCAAAAGAACAGGGGTCTTTGCATTTGCTCCTCAATGCTTGTCTTAATTACAGGTGAAGGACCTAACAAGTGCAAGCCCACAGGAAACAAGAACAGAAAACAGCTGGAGGAAGTTGGGAGGGACAAGAGAATGAATGTATAGTTCTGAATTTTAATAAGCCAGAATCCAAACATGAGTATTAATGAAGAAATTTTCTGAGTACAACTGAGGAGACTAAGTATATAAGGCAGTAACAGAGTCCAAAAGCAGACTGCGAATGTCCTGTTGCCAGCCAGATTCACATTAGTACATAGTACACCAAACATTCATTCGTATCTGGGCTGGAAAATGTTTCTTTCTGCACTCAGATAAGATAGGTAAAAACATTTTACGTTTTATGTAAATGCAAGCTAAAGGGTACACTAAAATGTAACCTTTAAACTTCGCACTGTAACAGCATACCACTTCCTGTTCAGAGATAGCACTCCAAGATCAATTAATCATGGCTGAGACGAACTAACCGTCAACATTCTTAATTAGTGTTGATGCATTCTCCTCTGTGCCCTCATCTGTCATGAAGACTGTTTAAAAATCTGAGTTATTAGTCTTTATTGAGGAGTGGATCTGGTTAATATCTCTAAGAATAGAAATCATTCATCCATCCACTATACACTGGTACCTGATAATTCCTACCCCCTATAGAAGCTACAGATAACCACTGCCCTAAGACCATCTCGGTAGCTATAAATCAAAATGAGTGTAGCTCCTATGCAACCTGGGTTAATTTTTGTTTAAAATATATCCGCTGAAAATGTTGGTACGACACTTGAGGAGACTGCTTATAGATTAGTGCAGAGGAAAATATATAAAGTAGTCAAGGTAGAAAGGAAAGAAACACATCAGTCATACAAAACACAGTAAAACCTCTCTAATTCACACTACTAGAAGATCCATTGCGATTACTGAACTTTGTCAATACCAAATTTAAGCCAAGATCCCAAATGCACAAAACACAATTCATTCGCTTGATAACTATAGTTTCATTTCTATTACACAATATAAGTCAAAGTATTTGACAGCAACATATCCATAAAAGTTTTAAGTTACCGCATTGAAACTCAAAAGCATTTGTTAGTCTTAATAAGGTTTACTCCCCTGTTTCTGGTACAAATGAAGTGGTATTAGCAACCCAGAAATAAGCACACTTCAAATATACTTTGTATTAAATAAGATTAAAATACCACAAAATAAGTTACAAGGAAAGGTGAATTTAAGATTCAATGCCAACTGTAAATTTTAGGATTATTAAGATCTTATGACTTAAAATTAATATGAAAAAGAAAATTTCTACACTAAATTTTACAGTTCCTTTTGTTGTTTACCAAACACACAGACAAAAAGCTATGGAAAGACAGAGAAATAACTGAAAATCAGGCATAAATGTGGGAAGCAGCTCTGGGCAAGATCTTGACTCAAATCAGTTTTTTACTTTCTCTGACCAAACATGTAGGTTAGCTTATGGAAAAAAAAAAAAAAAGTGTGGGAAGGAAGAAGAAAAATAAATCTAAGCACGTGGAGGAAGATAGTCACCTTAAATAAAGTACTGTTTTCATAAAGGAGGACTGCATCTCTGAAGCTCTTGTTCTTCCAATAATTTTTAATAAATTAGTGAGCAATGACAGTCCTTCATCTTAGATAATCCTGAATAAAAAACAAAAGAGGAAAAACACAAAAAAAGAAGAAGAAAAAAAGAGGGGTGGGAAGGTCCAGAATTTAGGAGATCTCAATGAATACTACTGTACTATTTTCAAATAAATTTCTGATGGATGAGAGACTGGAGACTGATTGGAGCTTTGTATGTAGAAATCACCCTTCCAATGTTTCATGAGTAAATATTACTCTCTTACAATCACAAGAGGACATTTTAATAAATTGCCACACTCTGAAGTTAATTATCATGCTTTAAACAGACACAGTAGCTTACTGCATTCATGCTTCTAATCTATTGCAAAGTACAATAAAATAGTCAAAACTAGCACTGATTCATTTAAATCAGCACTGAACAATTTCAAATTTGGTGGAATACTGAAGAAATTCCTGCAAGCCTAACACATTTTACAGAATGACTACAAATTGATACAAAAAACACTAACAAATCATGCAGGTTTATAGATAATTTAACAATTAGTACACAATTATGCACCATATACTACTATACCTGATGTAATTTGCTTTCAATGACAAAGTTACCCAAGGAAATTATTTTTATCTAATAGAATTAATGTGTTTCATTTCAGTTTTCTATATTACATTGTGAAGAAAAACACTGCTGTTTTCTTCCAAGCTTTTCTTTTTTAAACTATAGCTTTATTCCTATTTCTGAAGCACTACAACAGAGATCACAGGTGTATTTATCCCAAAATGGTAAAATACACATTTCTTTCAGACAGTATTAGTAAGTGAAAATGGTCAAATGAAAGACTAAGTCAAGCTAAGTATACTTAAAAGAGCAGCATTAAATTTAGGCCAAGGTTTCAAAGTGGATTGTTTCAGCTGGGCTTTCAAATTCTTATCTAGGTATCTAAATACTGGCCCAAGGCTTTCCAGTTGCTATGAATGAAAATAAGTGCATTCTTGGCAATTTTTTAAAACTTTTCTCAGAAAGAACATTAAGTGTTAGAGTAACTTGCCTGTAGTTATAGACGTTTCTAGTCTTTGAGCATACCTGGATATTTTCCTAAAAGACATGTATAGCTCAAAAAACAAGTACAATCCTGAGACAGACTCTACTGACTGAAAGCATTTCTCCTGTATGATGTATGAGGTCAAAGAAGTTCATCAATTCATCAGATGGCTTTTCTTGGATTTAAACCTATTATTGCTCTTGCATTGCAATCAAGTGTCTTATCAGTGAGTAAAGAAGTTGAGCTATTCTGAACATAGTGATTCCACCCAAAGATTAGTACTGTTAGCTTTATCCTTTCATAATATACAAGAGTCAACACCATGCTCCTATATACTTACCTTGTTTTCTATTTATGTAACAAGAAGAGCCTGACTACAGCCACCTCTCACAGGCCATTAAATATTGAGGTGGAAGCCTTCCTAGATATTCTTCCCCTATTATAGAATTCAGAAAAGCAATACAGTTCTAAAAGCTTAATTTTTATCATGCTGAAACAAAAATAAGGCAAAAAAATGATGTCTATGAACAGCATTCCCTGAATACTCAGTATGTGCAACAACAACAAATACCCTTAGGATCACGTGAAAGAAACAGTTTGATTTTTTTCTTCATACATAGCTTCTGAAGGAAAACAAGGTAGCAAGCACATTGTCCCATCAGCTGCTACTTTCATAAAATGAAAGCCCTTTCACTAGTCAGTGTCAGCATTTATCTGGAAACTCACCTGTGAAACCATGTTCTATTTACAGATGTGCCCAAGGAAATATTTGGATTTTAAAGCATTGCAGGCATGTATACGAGAAAAATATACATACTTAAGGTATATAACAGAAATAAAACTTCAAATGGAAACCAGTGCCTGATTTTCTACCTCTATGGTGTCATTGCAGCAAAAGAACATCATTTATCCTATGTTACAGTGTATCTTACTGTAAATACTTCACAAGATTTGCAGAACTCCAGCTAGGAAGTCCAATTTGGGGTCAAAATATAAATCAGTGAAACATATTTTTCATTTGAATTTCAACAGAATCTGTATTATTGACTCTGGTCTGCTAGAGTACAACACTGTCTATGTTACACTTTTAGAATTGATATTTATATATTGTAACTCTAAGAGCTTCTCTATTTTCTTCCCAGAAAATATGTAGTCTTTCATAATTAATACAAAATGTTACAGCATCACAGTAGCAACACTACAGTTAATGATTTTGAATGAAAATGTTGTCTCTACATTGTTTTCAAATGCTTTTAAAGAATACTAACTTGCTGGATGAGGTCTTTTTTTCAGGTTTGTTCATGATATGGACATTGTGACATGGGCACTAATTACCTGGAAAGTCAAAAAAAATCAAATCTCTTTTTTGTTGTTCAAATAAATACATTTACACTCTTTAAAAAAATCTGTATCTGCTTCCACCACTTTGTTTCTAAAATTTCTTTATGTTGCTTTTATCCTCTTCAACAGAACAAGGGTAAGAGCGCCAGGATCAAGACCTCAGATACGCTAATAAGGATATTTCTGTAAGATTTCTTAGCTGGAAATGTGGGAATTTGGAATCCATCTAATTGGGAAACTAACTAGGTGATGGTTATTTAAAGCAGCATACTTTGGTGGTCAGAAGAAAACCATTATATCATACTTAAGTGATCAAAAAGAGAACAAGTTAAAAAATCCCCAAACAGGAAATGCATAACCTCGTGCAAAAACTGACAGCATGCAAAAAAAAGCCTAATAATCAACTCATAAATATTATGCCTAGTGCGTACTGTACTTATTTTAGATAATATATACTAGTAGTTAATTTAGCAGTCTCTTGACATAGAGAACCATGAAATATACCTGTTATTAGATGCAGAAATGCTTCCCAGTTCTCCATTCTAGATGCTTGCCATGGCTATATCCCGAAGCTCTATCAAATTCAGACATGGGTGAGCGAGATCTCTCTACTCCTGTGTGCTGCTCTCCAAGTAAAGAAAGCACAGGCAGACAGGCTGCAGGCTAGGCAAAGCATGATGCAGCAAATCCCTCAATCTAACTGCCCACAACCAGAATCCTGAGGTACACCCAAATATGTCATCTGTACGCAGCAACAACACACAAGACAGTATTTAGTTTCATTTTACTCTAGATATATATATCCTGTGCCATTATGTCAATAGAGTAACATCCAGAGTATATCAATTAATATTTAAGTATGAATAACTTACTTTTATTTCCAACCAAGGCCACAAGTGGCTGTGTTTCTGATTCTTCATTCACTTTTTTTACCACATTATACCAGTCTTCTAAATTTTCAAAACTCTGGCCATTGGTAATATCATAAACCAAGAGAATACCCTAAATAAAAAGATATATTTAAAATGTTACACGTTGTAAAAATATTTTAACATGGTAAAATTTGCATCAGTCTAAATTGTTATTATTATCATAAAGTAGAGCATTCACAAATAATGGCATTGTATCTTTTGAGGAATAATTAAAGGAATTATAAGTTTCTGTAATAAACACATTTTGTTACAGTATTTCTCCTGCATTACATGTGTTCCAAATTCAGATGCTAACTGAACTACAAGGGAAGAATAAAAAATGGCAATTCAGTAAAGAGCACAATCAGGTATATTAGAAATATTCCAAACGGTATATGCTTTATGAAGAACCAAAAAAAGCACTTCACACTAATAGTAAGATAAAAATCACACTGGAGAAGGACTTTTATTTTAGCTAGTATTGTTAGTAGTTTCACTGTTCTCTTTTTGAAAAAAATGAAAAATAAAAGCAGTTCAATTGTACATTTCTGCACATGTCATGTTTCTGCCTTCCTTTGGGGAGAAAAGACAGATCCCTTCTTTCACTGTTGTAGAAGACAAGAAGTACTGGCAAGCTTTAAACTTTCAAAGGAGAAGCTAAAGATGTGGTCAAAAGTCAAAAAGAAGGGAGCCCCATCTATTCCAGAGGTTTTGGGCTAGGCTACAAGTAGCAAATACTCAAAGCAGACACTACTGAGGGATCCTCAGAGCTAATATCCAATATTATAAAGCACAGACTATTAACAGCCCAATGTCCACCTTCTTCCCTCCATAATTCTAGAGATCAGCTCTCACAAATCACACTTTTCTCAATTACGGAGTCTTCCATCCCTGCTTTCCACTACACCCTAAAAAAGTAAGTATCTTGTAAATGAGGAATAAAGTCAGAAGTGGCTTCTGTTGCACTTGTTCCCATGGAGTTCACATCTGGAAAAAAAAAATAATCCCTGCAACTGCACGCTGTTACGCACATGAAATTTTCACAAATATTCTAAAAAAAACAATACAATGCATACAAAATTAGCTGGTTCAATGACCCACTGTCAATAGAAAAGATTTTTCAAGTTTTTTCAGGCATTTGTCTGGGCCCAGCTTTACTTGATAGTTTCATCAGGAGTGTCTTGGATCACGGAGAGTACACACTTATTAAATTAATTTCACAGATGACAACAAACTGGTAGAGACTGCAAGATTATTTGAGGAGAGTTCAGATTATATGATGAGAAACAATCTAAAAATAATAGGATGCAATTCGATAAGTACCATGACAAGTTCAAAGGAAGCAATACTCAACTGCACAATAGGAAACATCTGGCTTTGTAGTAGGTTCTATACAACAGGATCAAGAAGTTATAGTAGATCACAGTTGAATATGTCGAGCTTATTTTGTAGCAAAAAGGCAAATATCACACTGGCATGAAACGTTCCAGGTGAAATAATGCATCCAGCTTTGGACATTGAATGTCAAGAAAAGGGTAGACTACAAGAGACCAGTAACAATATCAGAGGTTTAGAAGTCATGACTAACATCAGAACATTGAAAAAAATGGACTGTTTCAATAAACACAAGACTGATGGTAGGCATGATGATACTGGTAAAAGTTTCAAGAGAAGATAACAGGAGTTCTCTTTTTATATGCTCTCATACATAGTCTGCAGATGACACTAAATTGAGAGGACCAACCAATATGCCTGAGGGCAGGGCTACCATTCAGAGGCATGTAGACATGCTCAAGGAATGAGTGGGCGAACAGGAACCTTTCAACATTCAACAAGGACACATGCAAAGCCCTGCAGCTGGGGAGGAATAAACAGTAAAGGCTGGGGGAATTCACTGGCTGGGGAGCAACTGAAAATGACCTGCAGGTCTTGGTAGACCTCAAGCCACGTATGAGCCAGCAATGTCCCCTAGCAGGAAGGATGGCCAACGTGATCCTGGACTGTATTAGCAGAAGCACTGCCACCAGACCAAAGGATCTATTCCATTCTATTCAGCACTTGTTAGATCATACATGAAGTAACACATCCAGTCTTAGGCCCCTCAAGATGTCAATAAAGTGGAGCAAGTTCATCAGAGGGACACCAAGATGATCAGATGCTGGAGCACTGAGGAATGAGGAAAAGATGAGGGAACCAGAATTCTTCAGCATGGAGAGGAGGTGGCCCTGGGAGGACCTAAAAGCAGCTTTCCCATACCCATGAGGAAGCTATGAAGGAGGTGGAGCCAGGCTCTTCACAGTAGTGCGTGGCAGGATGAAATACAATGGACATAAATTGAAACAAGAGAAGTTCAAACTAGATATAAGGAAAAGATTTTTCACCATGAGGAGTATCAAGAACTGGATAAGCTGCCCAAAGAGGTTGCTCAGTCTCCACCCTTAGAGGTTTACAAGAAGGAACTGGATAAAGCATTGAGCAACCTAGACCCATCTCACAGCTGACCCTACTTCGAGCAGGAGGTCTGACTAGAGACCTTCTGAGATCCCTTCCACCCCTGAACTTTCTTACCATTCTGTAATCAATACAACATATAGCAATAGGTTCAACTTACAGCAAGAAGATTATAGCAAGGGCACATAATAGAAAAAAACCCCAACATGTAGACAATGGCAAAGCTCTGAAATACACCACCTTCAGGGATAGCAGAGTCACCAACACTGGAGGATTTCTGAAGGTTGATAAAAACAAAATAGACATTATACAGGTATAGCTTTAGAGGAGGGCAACAGATCCTACTGAGATCCCTTCGATTCCTATTTCTCTATAACAGCAATACAAATCTATCTCTTTTCATCCAATGTCATCAACTCCTTGGCAAAATGAGTTCTTACTCCTCATATTTATATGGCTGCTATTAATTTCTGAGGAACAGTTTTCACCAGTTCCTTCAAGGAAATTAAGAATTATGACACCCATCTTTTCCCTTGCTATCTTTCCTACTTTACTAATCAAATCTAATATTAAACATTCACTTCCCTCTTCCAACTTTTGTACAATTTATTCCTTAATATCTTGCATTTCTGTTAACTTCTGGCTATTTCTGTAACTACCCAAATGCCTGTGCATGTATATATCTGTCTTTCATAATATAAGCCTTGCACTAGGAAGGACATGGTGATGTTACTAAATACTCAGTAGAAAAGAAGAAACTCAACCTGAAGGACAGGTACTGTAGAGGTTAAAAAAAAACAGATATAAGGCTGAAAACTGTAAATGAGAACAAGCACATGGCATGCTTCTTTCACCAGTGGTCACGTTCTCCCACCAGCTTGCAGAAAAGCAGAGTACACTATCTAAACCATATTCAGCACTGAGGAGTTTAATCTGAGTTAAATGTAAGACAAAGTTAACAGAATCCGAGTATTTAAGGTTGGTCAACTGTTTCTAACTAATTCTTCACCAAAATGCTACTCTGCCACATGTCCTAGTCAAATGCAGCCTACCTACATCTTTGGAAGAAAGGGTATTCACAGTGCATTTACCATCAAAGAAATCATTGAACCAAGTTTGCGACTAGAGCTCACCTATCTTCCTTTCGGTCCCCTTCTCCATGATAAAAAACATTGCCTCTAAAGCATAATATTTTCTTAAGCATTGTTTTTTTTTTTGATTTTGTAAATATTTGCTAGACTTAAGAAAGAAAGATGGCAAGTATGACATCTTAGAAATGCAAAAAAAAGGCAGCATAGCATTCAGGTCATAAAGAATACTTCTTGCTTAGATTTTTGCCGCAATAGCACTCAATAAGCAACTTGGTATGATATAGATAACTAATGAGTGACTAGTCATAACTCCACAGCTAAAATTTATTTCATCTTTTTTAATTAACAGAGACCCCATCATTGCTCTCACAAAAATACATATTTTCCACATATTTACAGTATATGGAGTACAGAACAAGTAGATAGTATAAAAGTTGCTATTTCCTTATTATGCATGAGGAATTAAGATGGAAAATTAACACTGGCCTTTTTACACAAAAGTAGCGCGTTTCCCTGCCATGAAAAAGGTTTGAAACACATGGCAGACAACTTGCCAAGAACAGCACGTTAATTCTCTAGTCTCCAGCAACGTGGCAAATAGTTCCTGCTTGCATAATTGCACTCTACTAAGAGAGACATTTTGCCTATGCTAGTGCATATGTGAATGCTTTTTGTTTTGGAATTATAGAGTATTTTCAAAAATAGGTCACTGGAAACAGAATATTGCAGAAATGATTTGCTGGCCTCTGGAGAAGCTAAAGTCTGCAGTACTCTTATTCTATTAAAAAAACAATTTATGAGGTAGCGTATGGCAGCTCTTAAAGATACTTTAAACTAGATGTGTGGGTAGGGACAGCAATTACAGGTAAGAGATGGGAGCAGTTTTGAAATATTTACCACGCAAACAGCAGCGGTGTTATTATACAGCAGAACTGCTATTATGAAGTGTTTTAACCAGGCAATATATTCACACTAGACAATCAACATATAAAAGGTGTCAAGTTTATGTCAAGATTTGGCACAATAGAAGAAAGCTATAGAAAACACTAATTAAAAACATATGTTTTCTTCTTCAGGTTTATGTTCAGCTGCCCTCAACCCTATGACTGACTTTAGTCTGAAGGAACTAAATTACCCTTCAAATTTTCATGAATATTCATTAAATATGTCAGACCAAAATTCTAATTTTTTTTTCTAGTCACAGAATATTCATTTTAGCAAAGGGCAACTTCATTATATCTTGCGCATCTGCAAAAATGCTGGTTTTACAAGCAAAAACAGTTTACAGTCTACATATACTTAACTTGTTGTCTTCACTGATACTGAGGATATGGTCACTCAAATACACACGATTGAGTTGCCCTAATTGAATGAGCTACTGTCTATCAGTTCATCTGTGGTAACTGACTGAATGATGACTCTTAGCCTCTCTCAGTTCTGAGATTTAACCATTTTTAATCAACACTGACAGAAAGCTGTTTATGAGCACCTTTTATGTATAAAAATCAAAGACCTCTTCTTCCCCTCCACTTGCAGAGTTCTTCTGACCCATCAGTGAAATTCAGCTACCAACACAGGATGTGGCAACTACACTGTTCTGGATGAGCAACACCAGAGAAAATTCAGGGGGTGAAAAAGCAACTGCTTCAAGACACCGAGTGAACTGCAATTTCTCCAACTGCAACCACGCAAGCAAATTAAGGAGGTTCTCATCCTCAAATCTGGCATTCATATTTTAAAACACAGCACAAGAAATCAGGGATCTCAGTCAATAAATGGCCCCTTAACAGTAACTTAACCAAAAGATCTATCCTAGAGAATTGATTCAGCTCTCATTCAAAGAGAAGGAAACCTCCAGTGGCAAGATTTGCTGCAAAGTACAGATGGATGTTCCACTTACTCCTCCTGGTATCCTGATCAAATTTCAACTGAGCTCAAGTGAACTGTAGGCTGTAGATAACCTTTTCAGTTGCTGTAGATTCTCAAAACTTCCATCTCCAGCTGGTTGATATTATTTTATAAGTAGGTCTACTACACATTTGGATTTCTGAGCAGAAAACCAAGAATTCAGCCACTTGTGATTTCTGAATCTCACGATAATCGAACAAATGAAGTCTATACAAGGCTACGGGCATCTGCAAATACTGGATAAAGGCATGATGCATACTATAGGCATGCTGCAATCTATTCTACACATGTCCTTCAAATCTGATTTAGATTTGGAGAGTACATGCAGACGAACACCATTTCTGCAACAGATCCGCATCACCTACTCTGTGTGTATGTGTACAGCTTGTGTACTTTACAAACAAGATGTTTAAAATCCCAGCTGCACCATACACGCTGACCAAGTGCAACACACCATAGGTACACATACTTCTTTTGTAGCAACCTTTGCTAGAGTTACTGCAGTATTTTAAAGGCTTTAGTTGTACTGGGGAAGCCAAAACTGAACATAGTACTCCAAATGTAGCCTCAAAAATGTCAGAGAGGACGATAATCACTTTCCTTGATTTGCCTACTTCATTCTTACTAATGCAGCCCAACATTTAATTAGCTTTCACTGTTGCAAGGGTGCATTGCTGACTCCCATTCAAATGGGGTTTTTCTTCAGTAGGACCCCCGCCTTCTTTTCTCCAAAGCCATTTCACAGAATGACCTGAGGTTGGAAGGGACCTCTAGAGGTCATTTGGTCCAATGCCCCTGTTCAAGCAATGTCACCTAAAGCCAGCTGCCCAGGACCATGTCCAGATGGCTTTTGACTATCTCTGAGGATGGAGACTCTACAACCTCTCTGGGCAATCTGTACCAGTGCTTAGTCACCCTCACAGTGAAAAAGTGTTTCCTGATGTTGAAAGGGAACCTCCTGGGTTTCAGTTTGTGTCCATTGCCTCTGGTCCTGCCACTGGCACCACTGGAAAGAGGCTGGGTCCATCCTCATTGCATCCTCCCTTCAGGTATTTATATATACTGAAAAGATCCCCCTGTGTCTTCTCTTCTCCGGGTTGAACAGTCCCAGCTCTCTTAGTCCTTCCTCATATAGGAGATGCTCCAGTCCATTAATCAGCTTTGTGGCCCTTTGCTGAATGCTCTCCAGTTGATTCCTTGACAGCTGATTTCCAGCCTGCATAAGGCTATCCTGTCCCGGGTGCAGGAGTTTGCATTTATCTTCACTGAACTTCACAATATTTCTGTGGGTCCATTCCTTCAGTTGGTCATGGTCCCTCTCAGTAGCACCCCTATCCCTCCAGTATATTGACTATTACTCCCCAATTTGGTGTCATTTGCAAATTTACAATGTTTTGTTCCATTGTTCAAAGAATTAATAAAAGACATGACCCCAGTACCAACCCCTAAGGAATACAACTTATAACCAGGCACCAGTAAGACACCGAGCTATGGACCATCTCCCTTTAAGTCCAGCTGTCCATTCAGTTTTTCAGTCACCTTATGGTCCCGCCATCCAGTCTGTATCTCTACATTTTGTCTGTAATAATATTATGGGAGATTACATCAAAGGCCTTGCTGAAGTCAAGGTAAATGACATTCACTGCTCTCCCCTCCACAGAGCCAATCACCTAACCACAGAAGGCAATCAAGTTGGTTGGGCACACTTTACCCTTGCTAATTCCATGCTAGCTCTCTCCAATCACTCTCTTGCTGCTTTGCTGTCCATTCACAGGAATTTTTATAAGTACTTAAAATTATTTTTCCTTCTAAATAATCCTACTTGTTCTACTTTATCTTTCCTCTTTTTCTTCTACAAAGCTACAGGTGTTCAGCATGAAATAAGCTTCTGCCTAGAAACAAGTTGAAAGCAGTGCCTTTCTGAATTATAATGGTGTTTCATGAATAGATGAAAATAAAGATAGTTTTACATGTCTTTAACAGGTGCTGTTACAAAGCTAATAGAAAAGTGTGTTACAATTCAGCTTTGATGATAAGAAGCCTATTATATACATTGGCAATACATGCCAACGATGCGAGAGAGAACAGCCATTAGTTCATTAAAAAATTAGGGTTAAAATGAGGGTTGGGAGAGGATTAAATCAGAAGAGACTGGATGCAGAGTTTTATTGTTAATGTGCTCAGAATGACTAAAAATCAAACTTTTGTAACTTTAGGCTTATTGATACCAATTTTTTCACTACTTTGGGGCACTGGTATTAACTTTTTGTCCTATTATTGCTGATAAGAAACTCTTAAATTTATCACCAAATTCAATACAGGAAAAGCTACTAGCCTTTCATTTCCTTCATTGAGTTTACTTTGGGCATATGGCAACGATTTGTGATTAATCAAATTCCCTCTGTCATGGAAGCTACTTTCTCCTGTTGCTTGGAAGATCTTTAACAGGGCAGCAAAATGATTTTTATTAAAAAGTAAGAAAATGCTATAAAACAGACACAACAGCTAAAAACATTCAGACATTTTTGGAAAGTGACAAAATGTTAAACTGACAAGTTTGTCTTTATCCTGTTAACTAATAAATTCTAATCTCCTTAACTAGCCATTCCTGTGCCATACTTATTAGTACAAAGTTTCTGTCCAATAAGTTTTAGGATTCCATATTCCTATTGCTTTAAGTATTGGGGGAAAAATAGGTGCATTTGTTTTCTTTTCAGATAAATATAACATTATAGAATAAAACACATTATGCATATTGTTGTCATTACAAACCCCAAACTAAAAAACAGTACATTTTAAGATCACTCATGTTAAGAAGTTCAGCGTATAGTACATCCTCTTAAACCATCTCATAACTCAGATTCTGTTATAATATTTAGCTCTTACTTAATCCTACCATTCACTTCAGGTTGCTTAGTTAACCTCAAGATAAGATTAATTTTCATTGGATAGGCGTTCTGCAAAAATATTTAGCTACCTGGTTGCCTCCTTTTGTTTGCCCTCTTATAACCCCAGTTGCATGTATGAGTTTAACGGTGTAGGATTGCTCTTAATTTCCTCCTTCTACTTTCTCCCCCCAGGAGGCATCTGTTCTAAAAGCAGCCACTATATCTACCATGTGGATATCCAAATACCCTGTACTATTTACTATGATTGCTTTTCTTAACTCAAGACACAAAGCATGGAAACATACATCTGTTCTTGAGAGTTATTCAGATCTACAAATGCTCACCCTTGTTTTGCTTTTTAAGCAGCTCTAAAAAATTAACTACATACCAAAATTAGATTGATATTAATTTAATATCAATTAAGTTTACGTTAAGCAGAGAATCAACATTTTTGAGATCTACAAAACAACCTGTAAGATATATAAATAATTTTAGACACAAAGTTTCAATGAATTTTATATAATTACTATAGATAAAATTATCATCACTTATACTGTACCTGAGCTCCATATATATATTTATCCAGCATTTTGCCTCCTATTGTTTGCCCCCCTACATCCCACACTTGAAGAGTAACATTCAAATTTCCTGAAAAAGAAAATGATACAGACATTGTGTAACCTGGAAAATTTAGATACAAAAAAAATTAAAAATATATTATCACAGCAGGTAGTACAGCTCTAGCATATCAACAGTAATAGCTTTTTACAAGTATACAACACATAGTAACTAAATTTCAACACCAAGATGACTGTATCATTTGGAAAAAAGTCACCTGTGTCCAGCTAAGTCATTAAGATGCAGTAAAACTCTAGCTAAATATTAACATATTTAATATTAAGAGAACTGGAATTGCATAAAGTATAACATTCCTGACTAGAAATTATGTAACATTCTTCACTGAAGAAACATGAAAACTTTACAGAAAAAGTTCTATAGCGTGGTACTTGGAACTGAAAGGTAATACAATTAATGCCAACTTAACCACATTATTTCATACTCTGTGTCCCTCTCCCACTCCAAATTTTCTTTACAAATCTAGAAGCAGGGAAAATCTGCACAGTAATTGTATTTTGGTAGTGATGCTCTCAGTACAAAACAGCTAAAGATTTATATAGCTGACAGATTTGAAAATGGAAATACTGACACATATCTAAGTTGAGGATGCAAACTATGATTATTTCCTCCACCCACCACCCCAAAGCAAGCAACTAAATTTGACATGATTTACATAATTTCATCTTCGAAGAATCTGCACCAAGAATAGTTCTTCCTTCCTAAAGTCTCTAAACTATGTTGAAACCGTTAACAGGTTTTCAAAAACAAAGTAACAAAAAAATCAGTGCAAATACAGAATATCTAATATCCTACAAGTCATACCTATTTTGCAAACTAATAACTCAGAAACCCACAGACTAAACATACACAGCAGTATATGTCACCACATGCATACAAACATATTAGTTTGGCTCATTTTGCGTGGTGAGAACTGTTCAAAACTGTACAGATTACCCGGAAGCACCAAAATCTGATAAAGTCTGATGAAAATTCTTCTAATCTACATAGATCTCACATGACTTACATGTTAACAACAATTCTACATACTCACAAATAATCATAACTGCCTATAAATTTTATTCCTAGATTTAAAAAAAAAAATGCAACAAATTCCACATCATGATAATTGAGCCAAGTGAAAAAGAACACAATATTTTGGGCTGCTAAGAAAGCTAAACTCTTAATTCAACTATTTTATGTTATTAACAACCTTATTTTACACAATGTGATCCATTCAGCTATCAATTTATAACTAACACACTCACATCAGTTATGCAAGTGTGTGTGCTCCATGAAAATATATGCCAGCACTCCGTGAATATAAACAGCAAATTAGAACTGTATAGCTGAATATATGCTACTTGTGGTATTAAATATACCACATTATATTTTTATGATGCGTCTTGCTTTAATCTGGTTAAAAGCACAGATTTCCTAAACTGCTACTTTGGTGTCAAATATATAAAGATGAATGTGAGACAATCTATTCACAGTACATTTGAGCTACAGTGAGTTTTATCTACTACAAAGATAAAGAATTTCTAGAGGGAGCTTAATAAATATATCATAAACACTCCAGTTCAATAAAGGCAACCTTCCACAGAATAAAGCGCTTATTTGTTTTCACAGCGCATACACTATGTATTAATTAATTATTTTTAAAGCTTAGAATGTAAGTGATTGAAAACAATGCAGGCAAGTCTTCCATAAAACATGCCGTGGATAAACTGGTCAATCCACAGTCTGAAGTAACTATGCATCCTCAGTGGGTAATCAAACTAAACATGCTCAAACGCTCACCATGCTGCAGTATTCCACCTCTAACAGGTTGTATGTATTCTACTGGAAATGCACCATGTCATTCATGCCAGCTATTTGGAAAAAAAGCTTTATAAATATTACCACTTTCAAACTCAACAATTTTCAAATGCTTAATTTTCTGTTCAAATGCTTTAAAAAGTTTCTAACTTCATTCTTCCTCCTAAGAGTAATAACCATGCACAGCATACTGGTCTTAGTATCTGAATAACGTATGAAATCATCTGAGAAACTTTAATGCAGGAAGTTAAATCAAATGGTCTAACAGTGACTGTTCAACTTAAAAATCTACTATTATGAACTATTCAGTAACAACACAAAAAAAGAAACCAGGGAAAAAAGGTTGGAATGTTCATTTAAGGTGAAGTAGTTCTTAAGTAAGACGTCACCAACTCCTGAATTCATGCTGCTCACCTCCAGTGCAAAATGCTTCATTCTCCCTTTTTTTCAGTTAGGTCCTATAATATTTGCTTTGTGCTCGCATTGATTTGGAGGGAGAAAGAAGGATGCTAGGATTATCCTGACCGAAGGAAAAACTCTGGACAATTTGCCTAGCAAATATTTGATTAACAACTATGATAGTAGCACATGAAGTTTTCTGCAGAGTTTGAAATCTATTTTTTCACAGATTTAAGAGGAACATACAAACTGGAGAATGACAACAAAACAAAAATAAACCAAGCATAGTAAGACAGTTCTGAAAAACAAGGTTAACATACCAATAAAAATAACTGAAGAATCCCATAAATATATAATGTACTACACTGATAAGGAACAAGAAAACACTAGCACTTCTTTACTCTGTAGAAAATGCATACGAGTGCAAAGTTAAAATAACTGAGGCAACACAGTCCAGGTATCTAGACTGTTTCTGGTACGAACTGAAGCCACAGAGCTGATTCAGTAGTGGTTCTGCAGAAGTATACTTGGTGTGTTGGTTAACCTTACTTAAAGTGCTGCACAGTCAAGATGGAACTAAAAACACAAGTCTGCCCACTTTTTGCACTGACAACTTAAAAAAAAAACCTTTAACAGAATAATCCTGTTTACTGGTCTGTACCCACAACCTTCCTAAAAGTATTTGACTATGGCTCTTAAGAATCTCTATCAGCAGACCCTCTGACTAACAGATACGCTATTTAAGCAGTAAAATCTACACTGTGGTTGCATCCAGACTATACAAGATACAGCATCAATAAATATACTGAAACTGATTTGCATTTGAAAAAATATTTTGAACAAGCTGCATGAAGAGAATTTGTCAACAGTTGAACACTCAAAGTCATATTGTTCAAAATTAATCAAAGGTTTTACTATTTGTATTAAACTATATTGTTTTACCATGCAAAATATTTTTGTTTCACTGCAAAACTGCACCAGTTACTAAAACAACTGGAGAGAAATACAGCTTTTATTTTAAAAAATAAAAAAAAACCCAAACAGGAAAATAGTACTTTATTTTACAAGCTAAAATGTATTTTTAATGTGGCCTAATATAAACTTCTGAGCAATTCTAGAGATCAGTAATTTTACCTTCTGAAATCTCTGCTTGCATTTAAAAAAGAAAAAGAAAATTCAGATACTGAACCATAGCTATTAATCAGTGCTCCTACTAAATAAATGAAATCAAGGCTTTTCTTCCTATTTATATACACATTACAATTTCTGTGCAGTGGTATGAATTAACATTTCAAGTAAACATAGCAGCTCTGCAAACCCAGAACTAATCAAGAAATTAGAAAAATCCGCTTACTTAAGTAATGCTTCCCATTCCAGTATTTAGCAATTTTATCTCCCTCCCTTTTCTCTTCCTTCCCTCTCACTCCCTACCACCAGTTCAGTTTACCTATAAAACACAGAAATCCATATATACCTAAACATATATATAGGCACAGGCAAAAACAGAATGACTATCTACAGAAAAACACTTCTTCCTGAATATGAAGACATTCCATGAAAGTTATTATTTTGTTAAAGATGAATGAGGAAAATAGATGTACAGACTTTGCTGTTGTTTTGGTGCTATTTTCATCTACATTCTGATTTTATTACAAAATAAACTAGAAGAAATTAAAACATGAATGAATCAATAGTTGATAATTTTCCAAATTTTCTACTCAAGAAGAATATTTAGAATCCCAGTAATGTACTAATAGCTTCTGTATGCTTAACAGCTGGAAAAAAACTTGCAAAATACAAGTTCTCAGCATGCACACTGCATGATTTGTGTACACATTCCATCTGCAAGTACTGCTGTTAAGTATTATGCACACTGGTATTTTTAGAGCCATGAGCACGACAATAAAAAAATTATTCTGTTGATTTTATGGAGAAATAAGCACTGAAATTTGGTACTTTATCACTCACCAGATACTAAAAAAGTACAGCAAAATGGCCAAATCAAAATAGTGAATGCAGGAATAGTCTGAAAAGATTATTCTGTTTCACTTAAGAAAATATATAAACATAATCAAGAAATTATTGGCAATGTAATTTTAACAAAATAAGTTCAAGAACTACGTATTTTCTTATAACTTCAGGTTATAGCTAAAATGCTTCATTTCTGGGTTTGCTTCCCTTCCCGCCCTCCACAAGGAAAAAAACACAGAACTACAGAACTTGCATAAATTTTATCAAATCTCACTATAACTTTTAATAATTACACACACTTTTTCTAGCTTCTTCTGATTTCTGAAGCCAGAAGAAAATGCATTTAATAAAATACTTTCACACTCAGAAACTGAGCAACCACCAATCAATGAAAAGACTTATTTCAAACCCCCAATTGTTTGGAGACAAACTTCTACCAGTGACTATTCTTTTTTAATTATTTCTTTGCATTTTCCATGCAGTGTGCTGCAACTGGCATCTAAATAGTTTCTTTGCCGTCGTGAAGTGAAACATCTTGAATGCTCAAACTGTATTTTTATGAGTGCCGAGGGACCCTAAATTTTAGTGGTCTATTAAATGCCAGCAATTTCATGCTGCCTTGCATAAAACAGCATTCACATATTAGAGCACTGCGATTCCATAGCTGCATTATGCTTCTCTTACACAACTCAAATACAAGTTGTGTATTTCATTTTAAAAAAATATAAATCTATTTCTTTCAAAGCACATATACTTTCTCAATTAATATGTTTAAAGTTCCATTTCATTGTTGCGTGTTACACTATCCACATGGACAGCGAGTACACTCAAGTAGAGATAACAAAAATCATGAATACAGATAGCATTCCTTTTATTTTAATTCAGTGTTTTACTTAAAGATATACATTACAAATGTATAACCCTTTGTCACCTGGCAGGAACAAAGTTTTCTCTGAATAACCTAATTTACTTTGCCATAAAAAGCACTGCACTGAGCTTATTTAGTATACATAACTTTGAAGAATCTGTTTCTGCAAGTCTTACTGCTGCCAAACCTTTTAGTGTCAGTTTTTATTCTCTTACCTGGCAATATTATCCTTTTCAAGAAGAAGTCCAGTCCTATGGTTTGTTTGTACTGTTTTCCAAATGTTTCTTGGGCAAAACGTGTGGCTAAGGATGTCTAAAACAGAACAATATCAAATTAAGTTGTAATTTTAAACAGCAAAAAACTTGATGTCAAACCAGAAGTATGAAATACAGTTAAGCACTTTTTCAGCCAATGCACGTTGACAGTGTTCACAGATTTGGATTGACAAGCATTCCAGCCAACTTCAACATAATAAGAGGAGGTGGCAAAGGCTACTAACTTATGCAAAAATAAGCAAGACGCGTATTTCCTTTGTATTTCAAAGATACTGTGATATTCATATTACAAAACATTAGAGAGATTTAAATGAGGTATCATTAGTATGCTCAAATTGACACAAATCTAAGTGACCCTACCCATACCTGAAGAACTTACTATTTTTAAAAGCATTAATTTCCAAAATTAGGGTCTTTCCCTCGTACAGAACACCATGACCCTAGACCAACTTTCTGGGAGGGAACAGAGATCTGCACAGTGCAGAGTCCCACAGGGGCTCCAAAATGTGGCAGGATTCCTGCCACTGTGCATCAAAATTTCAGGATAAGGGGTTACATGAAGTCTAAGATAGGAAGAGTACTTTCTTTTACACAGAAAAAAAATAAACTTATGTTAAGAATGCACATTTGCAGAATCATTCCTTTAAGTAGAACTTTGGAAACTTATTTCCTCAATTTCTATTTTGTGGATTTATGAAAGTAGACCAATACACTGTTAACCTAATAATCAGCTTTTCCTACATACTGCTAAAAGGATACACAACTAACTTCCATGAAGTAATGAAGCAGGGCATTTCTATTCCTTCATTAGCCATTTCAGTTCTCCATACAAGGGGAAAAAAAAAAAAAGGAAAAGGAAAGAAAGAAAAAAATAAAGAATAAAAGCCCCACAATCTAAGGTAAAAAAAAAAAAAAAGGAAAGGAAAAAAGAGATGCAATTATAAAGAATACAAAAGTTTGCATTGTGGAAAAAATTAAATACTATATTATTAAAAATTAATGTTACATAGATAAAATAGATCCTACATCAAATTAGTAACGTACACTTACAAATGTCTTGTTGACATGGCATCTGAAAACATAAAAACAAAGTAATTGCCGGAAAAAAATCTAAATATGCGTTTACATATCTAGGGGAAAAAAAGCCTAACAGCCTCACAAAAACTTTACACTGTCTGAGAAAACTCAAAATGAGCAAGAAGGAATTTTTCTTGTCAGCTTTTTGCTCACCGAGACCTGAAGACATGTGTCACATCAATTGTTATTAGAAATTGCTGTTAGAGCACATTTAGTTAAAAATCCAATAGCAAAATAATGCCAATAGTTCTGAAAAATGAGAATAGGCAAATTCTATTAATAGAATGGTTATAACAAAGATCTAAAGTATGCTAATAATGTCAAATGTACACAGGAGGAAAAGGTAATTTACTCTTTTTTTGCATGAAAACATGATCACCAGAGCTCCAGCATTAAAGCTCTAGTATGAATAGGCAAACATTTATTCAACTATTAAATAACCTGTGAATAACAGAAGACTTACTGTTTTCTTGTTTCTATATCACATTTATATTCCTATCACTGTCATACATAGATAATAAATGGTATTTTGATATCAGACAATATGTTTAGAAAGCAATCCAAAAAATTCAGTTACAGACTATGGCAACGTTTTCATTTACTTCACTGAACTCAAGCCCTGAGAGGATTAAAAATAAATAAATAAATGGGGGAAAAGCGGGCAAACTAGAAATGGCATGAATATGCTTATACATTTACATCACTGTGTAAAGGGTAAAGACCACAGAGGATGAATGGGGAGAAGATTCATCTGCCTATAGCTATGAGACAGTAATACTAACAACATGCACAAAATAAAATTCAATACAGATTTAGACTGTAGTATTGAAAAAGTCAGTAGAACTGATTCCTTTAGCCACAATAGTTAGCATGTCAAGATTACAAACACATTCTTTTTAATCTGTCATGTCCTTAAAGATGTAGATAAGAATAAGAACATTGCAGGAATACACCATATATTCCTCTCCTTGTAGATAAGAACAAGAACATTGTAGGAATACACCATATATTCCTCTCTTTGAAATTTTCCTTTTCAGAAAAGTAACCAGTACCCAGAGCACAGATTAAAATGTCATCGGACTATATCATAGTGTTCTATATTCTCCAACACACTAATTTAGATCCTCATTAAATAAGCAACCACTCCCTTCTTGTTTTAAGGGCTCAGTAAATATTAGCTTTATCACTCTGTGACACTCAATATTCCCTGAGGGCTTCTAGGGGTGTTAGTAAAAATAAACAACACACGTTCAATTAACAGCCAACCAATAAGAGCAGCAAGTAATCAACAGCATGGTAAAGTTCTCTTAAACAGTTTTCCTCTACTGTGCTCTTGAATGCAAAGGAATTTATAGCAGAAAATCATTGACTAACTCCTTTTTAATTTTTTTTTCTAATAAATGTTAGAGCTCAAGGAAGGTGTTGGATTACCAGACTAGAGTCCTCTATTTATTCACAGAACAAGCGTTTATCCACAAAATACTAAGAGCAACAGTTCAAACTTCTCCACAACAGTAAACAAAGAAGTTATGTCAATGCATATTCAAGTACCTCTACAATGCAAATACTCCCTCAATCCTAAAATTTTTCTCTGCCATGCTTGCCATAAAAGATTCTGCATGACAGTTTTGCCTGTAAGGATATGTTGAGTATAATCCACGTAAAAAGTAACCAAAGTTAAATAATGGTTCAGTAGAATTGTAGCTGTTAAAAATAAATAAGTGATCAGTGAATATTTTTTAAAAAGATTATGCTCCATGCATAAAATTTCAGCCATTAGAGATCAGAGGATCGTATGATATCAAGAAGTCCTCGTTTCCTTCACATCTCTACTAAGACAACTAGGCCACCAACTTTGATAGCAACTTTCCATTGGACCCGGTTTAGCAGGTTCACACGTTTATCTTAAATACATCAAAGCAAATCTTTACATGCTGTTCTGAATAGCAATACACTATTGACAGTTGGTGTTACAAACTCCCTCCTTTCAGACAAAAATATGCCTGTCTTTGGGTTCTAACACAGAGCAATCAAGCCAGCAGTAAAAAATAATACATAAAAATCACAGTTGTCTAAGTGCAAAATACAATGGGATATTTGGGGAGGTTTTTTGGAAACAAAGATGCAATTAAACCTCACAGGAGAGGCAAGACAATTTCTTGCTTCTATTTTTCAATGTCAACAACTCAGTATAAACTCCTGGCATGCTGTTCCTAAACACCTACATACCAAGTAAATAGGAAAAAAAGCAAATTATTTATGAAATAAATTGAAGAGTCAATAAATTGAAATAAACTGAAAGTCAAACAGAAAAAACAATGACAGCCAGCTCTGACACTGACTACTCACCAGGACAACACAGAAACTTGTAGACAAAACCCTGCCAATGACAATTCTTTGAGTAAAATCCTATAGAAGAAAGCTTTCAGAAAGCGATGCCAAAGTGTAGTATCATAGTTGTAAGAAAGAAAAACTAAAACCAAAATTCAGTGGGATGCAAGCACATAGTTCTGAAGCCACGAGTTTTCCTTCACATACCAATTTTACCAGCCAACTGAGAATCCACTTTCCAAAAGGCAATATGTATCTATCCCTTCCCTCACTCCCTTCTAGAGCGTCCATACCATTCTCCAAGCACAGCAACATTTACCTCTCTGTCCTGTCCTGTAACCACTGGCAAGAATTTTAAGACAGACAAAAAGAAACACTAGGCTAAATAATGAAATTCTTTAACTAGCATAAAACCACATAACCATCCAACACAAAGAATTTCTCACTGAGAACAGTCCAGCTTGGGGGGGGGGGGGGGGGGGGGGGTGGTAGTATTTTGTAAACAAGGAAGTAGTTCTGTTATCTGAAGCTAACTACTGATGTAATTTCACTGAAAAAAAGAGAAAATTATCAAGGCTTTTTTGACATTAGACATGGATCTACGAAGCTAGGCCAATCTGCACAGGACATGACCCAAGCTTCGACTTGCAAGACTGAACAGTGACAACAATGTTTTTGCCAACATTGATGAAGAATTGGCACAATGCTTAAAAATCCTGCATCGTAAAAAATCCTAAAGCAAGCAGGCCACCACTCTGTTTCCCAGCCAACATTTTAGCTCCTGCAAACTCCCACAACAGGTCGAGCATTTGGTCTTTCGTTTTCATCATCTATTGTTAAGAGGAGAAGGAAACGGTAGGATGTTTCTGTTACCATACTTTAGTCCCAGCTGCAACAGAGAGCAGAAAGACAGGACCTCGGCTGCTTTGCTTCTCCTGCACACCTATTTTTCAGGACCTCCCTCCCCATGAATAGCTCCAAGATTGGCTTCCAGAAGCCCAAACCAATTTGAAACAGTATCAAATCAGAGTAATTATAGCTCAAATCAGCATCATTAGATACTTCAATATTAAGCCCATCTGTGCACAGCAAGAGTAGAAATATCTGGATCACGTCACTTTTTTCAATCCAAACTAGTACTACTGGTTTATTTTAACGGAAAATCATTTTGGCTTGGGAAAAGTGGGTTGATTTAAAACCTAGATGCATAAGGCTGCTGTGTGTATATATGTTCCTTCCTGTAATCAAAATCAAAGAGCCAACTGCTATTAATAATTGCTGTTTATTTTCATCTCACATTGTCCCCACTTCCAATTTCTTTTCAGATTGTTTTCCTAGTTTGTCTAGTTCATGAAAATAATTCTATATTATTATCTTCTTACTAACCAATCTTGTATCTCAATTTTTTTTCAACAATTTACCATTTCCTTACCTTCTCTATTTTACCCTAATACTTTTTCAGATTCTACTCTGTCTCACTCCTCTCATTACTTCTTCCCTTTTTACTCTTCTCTCCCTAGAGCTTGCTCCAGCAATGCTTATTCCTACCCTTAAAATTCTAAGTATCCAATTATTCATTCAACCACCGCAAAAGAATGAATAGAAGCACAACATTCCTTCCTTGCCTCACAGATAGAACAATTCCTAGTTAGTGGAAACACAAATATTACCCTTAGCTTGAACTGACACTGATTTTTTTTTAAACTGCTACCAAACCTTGCACAGAACCTGAATCACATTGCTTCTAAACAACCGGCAAGGAAAAGAAAGCAAGTTTACACCTTCAGCCAGCTGACTCACAAAGATGTAAATTTTTTTCCCTGGAGAACTGAAGACCAGACAGCCCCAGTTGAGGTAAAATCTTCTCCTTTTTTTTTCTCCTTTTTTTTTGGCAGGTGGGGGAGCAATGGAAAGAAGTCAAATGTGAACATCTCACACTAAACACAAGACGCAATATTTCAAAGATATATTCCATTATTTCCTACACTCCTCCTGTTCAATGATCCCAGGGACAGAGGAAGAAAAAAAACAATGTCTCGCACAGTAAATATGAGGCTAAGTATGCATGTGTGTAAAGACCAGCTGTGAACCAGATGTGAGGCAGGCTGTTTAGATTTGAAAACATATAGACATACGTTTCAACAAGTAAGCGGAACGAGTAACCAACAAAGGAGAAGAACCTCAACAATTTAGTCTTCTGAGGTGCTTGAAATAGCACTAGGTACATTTTATCCTTCCATTCCATGACCCAATCACTTCTTTATTTTTACAAGATCTTACAATAAATCTATTATTGCAAGTGTTTGCTGCTAGGCCATCCCGATGGCTGGAAGAAGCCTCTATTACAGCATCATCTAGGGGGGACAGAAGGAAAAGCAGCCCACCACAGCATAGCTGCTGCTCATGCAAAATAAACTGCACTTGAAGCACAGGGTTTCTAGAGCCAGCAGGAGATTCAGTGAGTGGCAGCTCCCGTGTGAGATGTAGGAACCAGCAGGAATATACATCAAAACTCAAGAACGCTTGAAAATCCATGTTTGGTGAGAGGTCTTGCCACAAGGTGCTGAACAGCAGTAGTGAAAGAATTCCTCAGTCTGAATGGAAAACTCCTGGGGAACACTACCAGTGAAACAGCACTTCAGCTGTCAATCCTGTGCATTTATTATGCTCTCATCACATAGTCGCCTTGGAATTGCCCACCTATTGACTCAGATGAATACAATACCATTCAGTCTAGGTTTAGAATCGCTGGAGACAAAAAAAATGTTTTGTTTCTTCATAGAGCTCTGCATAAGTGAGCAAAACCATGCATGTACTTTCACTAAGAGCTTATTTCTATTAATGACAGGCAGCTCATTTAAACCACCTCTAAAAATATTTCTGCTTTTCATATGAACTGTGAGGCAGGCAGACTTTCTGCCTCCCAGCATTTTCAAAAGTTAGTGATAGAGGAAAAACTGTATTCTTCAAATATACAATAAAATTACTATTTTCTGTTATATCTCACAAAAGGATTCAGGCTACGTATGGCAACAGATATGTTCACATGTCTACAGTAAGAACAGTGACTATTGTAATGGGTAAGAAAGCGGCCTCTCTTTTGTCACCTTTGGTTTCTCTTAGCCAAAATTTGACTTTCAAAAAGACAACTTGTTCTTGAACAAACTTTTATAAATAGTACTTAATTATGTTGATTATAGATAGAAAACAAAACCATGAAAGTCACAAACAAAAATTAAATTGATCCAAAATTTCCAAACTCTGAAAGAGTAACTCGAATAGATGCAAACTGTTCTATCCACCTCAGGAGGTCATTAGCTCTGAAGTCGAAATGAAGAGAGCCTGGAGACGCAGCTATGCAACCGCCCCTGCCCGTCGTTTCGGCGGGAACCGGGAATTCACGTGCTCGGCCCCGACGCCGGCCCCGGTCCCCTCCCGGGCACTGCCAGCCACTGGGAACGACTTGGGGCTAGCAACTCCAGCCGGAATCACCAGTGCGCAGTCTGCAGCGCACGGGGTTCAGCGGGACACTCCATACCAGGCAGCACCACAGTAATTACGAGATTAGCCAGTCCTTTTATTAAGGCTCACGAAAATGGGATTAAAGTCGTATTGTTGACCAAGCCTCCTGGGGTGCCGCGAGGGTAGGGAAACCCCGCTAGAGGGTTTCACTGCCGAGCACGGAGCGGACACAGGCGACATCGGAGCAAAGAGCCGCCGGCCGGGGAGCGGCGAGGGCCCGTGCCGGCTCTCCGCTACGCCGCCACCCCACACACGCAGGGGAGACAACGGAGATGGAGAAGCGCAGGGCCGGGAGCGAAGGGGGAGCAGTCAGCCGGCGCCACGCCGCCGGCCATCGCGACGACGGCAGCGCGATAGACTGGGAGCCGCCGCGGGCTGCCCCCTCCTCAGCGGGAGGGCCGAGGGGAGCGCTGAGGGGGAAGGCCAGGAAGGGGGCTCGGGGCACCGCGGCGACGGAGAGGAGCGGGGCGCTGCCGGCGAGGGCCGGCACTGACCTTGCCAGTGGTGCCGTCCCCCAGCACCACTAGCTTGAGCTGGCGGTCCGGACTCTCCTCCTCCTCCGAGTCCGACATGGTCCCTACGCCCCCGGCGGGGAAGGAGAAGAGGCGGAGGGCAGCCGGGAGGGACGGGGTGCAGGAGCGAGAAGGGGAAGGGGGAAAAGAGCGAGTGCCGCGCTCACAGAGCCGGCAGCGCTGCTGAGGCCGGAGCCGCCATCTTCCTCAGTGCGCCCGTCGTCGCTATGGCCCGCACGGGACGAAACCAAGGAGAGAGCGGAGGGAGGGGGAGAGGGAGGCTCGCGGCCGGGAGCTACAGCAACAAGTCCAACAGTCGCTGCGGGCGCAAGCAGGGGGCACCCGCGACGCCCTCACTTCTCCCGTCCGTCCCCCCCCAGCGGCCGGGCGAATGGTTCAGGCCGACTCTCCGCTACGCGCGGCAGTGGTTTAGCCCCGGAGTGCCGCCCCGCCAGGTAACTAAGGGCCGTGGGGGTCAGAGGGCCCGGGGGCGGGGCGGTGCTAACGGCCCCAGCGGCCGTGCGCGCACGGGGCGGCGCCGCCACCCCCGGCCCCGGCCGCGGGGTGTGGGGGGACCGGGGCGGGGACCCTCCCGGGACGGGGAGCTCCGGTAGGAGACCTGAAGGCTTGTAAAGAGAAAATAAAAACTGCGAAATTCCCTGAGAGATCTCCTCCGAGAGCATAAAGCGAGTCGTCTGCGGCGCTTCCCAGCAGAGGCGATCCGCTTCGATCGAGGGGCTGCATTCGCCACCGTGGCCAAGTCCCTTTCTTGGCTGGGCTTCCGCACAGCAACAAGATACGTTAATAATTTTTAAAAGAAATGTGATAACATAGAAAGCAAATACGATAGCAAGCAGTGCACCGAGTCCAGCCTAATTTCCGCACATTGCAGCTCAGCAGTTCTTGACAGCTCTTTGCCTAACTTTCTCCTAAACCTCCCAGATAGGGACACCACAGATTTCTTACGCGTTCTACTCGGAACTTTTCTATCCATATAGTCAATTAGTAAGAAAACTTGGTGACATAGCGCTAACTGAATTTTAAACCATTATTTTATGATGCACAATGACCGTGGAGAACAGTTTATAACCTCTTTTGCAGCACTTTCACGTATTTGGAAACTGTCAGCGTGTCTTCAGTCTGTCTTCTTTTCCATAGACTAAACAACTCCTCTTCGTTCAGTCTTTCCCTGTGTTGTCTTTTCTAGACTTCAGATTATTCTTGTTGCTTTCCCTTGGCCTCCCTCCACTTTCTTGAAGTGGTGTGCCAAGAACTGGATACAGTACTTTGGTTGAGGCCTTATGAGTACTGAGTAGAGTGGAAGTATTACTTCATGTGTCTTACATACGAGACTCCTGTTTATATATCCCAGTATGATGTTTGCTTTCTTCACGGTATGACATTGCTGACTCATACTGTTTCTGATTTACTGAAAACCTCTGAATCCCCTCCTGTTATCAGAATTTCATACACTTTGACGTTTTATTCCTGTTTAACTGTAGTGCTTTCTGCTTGTCCCCATTGAATTTCATTCTATATTTCAGGCTACTTGCACAACTTGTCAATATAATTTTATTTATAATCTTGTCCTCCAGAATGCATGCTATCCTTTCCAACTTGGTTAAATTTGCAACTTCGAGAATCATATTCTCTATTCCAAAGTCATTAATAAAGATATCCAATAGTACCAAATCTCTGCAAGCCCCTATTTGACATATCCTTCCAACATAACAAGTGATAACAATTCTTTGGGCATAGTTTACACAACAATTGGAACAAAAGAGACAACTAAAACTGTTTAAAGTATAGATGTACTTTAATGGATTCAATATCAAGCTAAGAATTTTTAGAACAACTTTGTGTAATGCTTAAATAGAAATCACTTGTCTTTCAGTCTCTTTCAGCTTTTCTTTTTGAAATGTATGTCAGAAATTTCCAGTATTACAAGTACACTGTTTTATTCAATCCTCAGCATTCCTTATTACTCATGTATTCAAGTGTTTGTAGAATTGAGGCCAAATGCTTTCCCAATGACATTCTGAAAAAAGGGGAAAAAAAGCAAAGACCGTAATTTCTAATGGAAAACCAGACACACATCTTTGTCACTTTCTTCATACTTCAAAACAAATTAAACATGTTACTCATCAACTGTTTTCCACTTCAAATCATCTTTTAGCCTAATTATACTGCAAGTTTTCGTAAATGAGAACTTCAGCAAGATCAGCATCAGGGCTCAGCTGAACAACATTTCTTGGAAGGAAGAGCAACAGAGACAAACATGGAATTTTCCTTTGTGATTTCTGACATACTAAATGATTGTACAATTGACATTAGACATTTAAAAGCTCCACATCTCACATCAGGGCAGACACGTGATTGATAAACCCCTGTTGATGGAACTGTTCATATTCCTGACAATTCTACCTCAATCACATTAAGAAAGAACAAATTCAAAGCTTCCCAGAACTTTTGGGAGGACATGGGGTTCTATTCAACCCCCAAGATGAGAATTAAGGGGGTTTGGGCTGCGTGTGCAAAAGCAGGATGAGCAGAGAGGAAGGTGCTCCAGGTCTCCAGGCTACATGTATTCTCATCTGAAATATGACAAAGTGTGTGTTATAATACACAACCCCAACATTAATTTTCTTCTTAGATTATATTCATTTTTCCTCCATAAATCACCTGAGCTTATTAAAAGTTAGCATCATCATCTAAATGAGTCAACAGTATAGAAAGAACGGTTTCATCTTGAATATGGCATTCATGGGCTTAAAGTTGTCTTGAGGCTGTGTATCTGATCTACTTAAATAAGCACTTATATATTAAGGCATAATTTTGGAAATACTAAGAACACTTGATATGGATAAACATGCATGTTTGCTGTTGACTGCCAAGAAAGATGAATGGAAACTACCCCAGGAGACAGCATAGTAATGTAGTTGGACAACTCAGCCCCCAAGAGCCTCCTTGCAGTTTTTAAGTGTGTGGATGACAGGGATGTACTAAAATTGGTTTTTACTATATAAAAAATCACTGTACAAGATTAAAGCTGCCCAGTGGAGTTAATGCTTTAATTAACAATGAAACTACAAAATAGTGTTGTTTACCATTATTTCACTTCAGACTAGCATAACAGAGCAAACAATCAGACTACAAATCTTTATACATCTGATTTGTCAATGTTCAGCAAGCACATTAATGGTGTGGTGTGGTTATTTTATGTGTAGTGGTACGGATTGTTGGGACCAGCACATCCCCTCTAGCGAGGTTTTCAAATTGAAATGTTTTGTCATTGCAGTCTTAACTAGTTTGTTATTTGCTAAATATGAACAACATTTTACAGATTAAAGGAAGCTAGTCTTGAACTGCTTGATACTTTACAGGTAAAGGAAATATATGAAGTATGTTGAAAAGCACTGGAATTAACAGAGCACACTGCAGTCAAAAAAATTTTTTTTCATTGATGGCAGTATGCAAATAATTTGAAACTCTTCTGCATTTTTAGAATACTAAGAAAAAAATTCTTGAGCAGTGCCTTTGAATAGAGCTTTCACTGAGAAATGCCTGGGTCACCCAATGACACAGAAAATAAATACATAATGCTTAGTGAACATTCGGTCAGTATTTTGATATTTGCTCTTTTGTTTTTCATTATACTTTCTATATACTTTATATTCTTTATGAAGAAATATCACTGGTAATCCACTGGTAATTGAGAGCATCATCAATGATAAGTGAGATGGCAACAGTTTAAAAATTCCCATATTTTATTTAGGCTCCAAATAAGAAAGTAGTTGTATCCCCATTCTCTGTCAAGTTTTTGCCTATTATTTTGCTTGAGCATTTTCTACTGAATTAAATTGACTTCTTAATATGTGAAAACAAATGGTATAGACAGTTTTCTATCACTGTACTTCAGAAGAAGGCAGGGAAGAGCTATATGACTTCATTTCAATTCCCTAAACCAGTAATTCTTGATGAGTGGAGTCTTGGGTGTTTGAAAACACCTCGCAGGCGTCCATGGAAGGTTGCTGAGAAAAGCAAACCCAGAAGGCTTAGATTTAGCCTACATGGATTTTCACTTTCAATTGAGGACTTCTAAGAGTCTACAAGACTGATTGTTGTTGCTGTTCTATGCCACTACTAAATCTTCCACCTTTATCAGCTTGGCAGTGAGTTTAATAAATATTTTCATTTGGTTTGCTTGTTCATCTTCTGATTATCACTGAAGTTGTTCCAGTTCAGTTTTAGCTGAAAAGGCGCGAGTCTTTGAAGGCTTGGAAGCTCTCCCTAAGTGGGTCACTACAACTGCTGAATGAGTTTTGGGGGGACAGAGGTAATGGAATGTGACAGGAGGAACCAGAGACATTTAGGAGAGGAGACAGGCAGTGGTGGAGGAGTCAGAGGTTTTATGTAAGTGGAGCTGGAATGGTTAAGTGGGTGTTGTAGGAAGCTGGTGCTGGGAAAGATCTATGGGAATTTCTGAAGGTCAGAGACAAGTGTGGGAGTCTATTACTGTTCACTCTCCACAGTCCACCCATCCTGTGCAACACCTTCCTCCCTCATGGGAGACAGAAACACGTACCCAGCTCACTCCTCACCTGGTCAAAAGGAACTTTTCTTCCTGGGACCTGCTTATTTCTGTGCCTCTCTTGGATGCCACCGGTTTCCTCCCTCACATCTTCCCCTACACCCTCCTGGTCACATTTTTCAGTGCAAGCCATTGCTTTTCATTTCTGCTCGTGTTTTGAGCTGGCAATCAGAAATACTGTCTTTTTCCCCCCCATTTTGTTCCAGTTTCATTAGAAAACAATTGTTGGTAATCAGTTTCAGTTTGAAGAAGAAATAGCACAGTTGCAGTTTTGGTTCCTTTGCCCCCTTGTTCTTAAGTTACCCTGACTAAATAATTGTGGCATACACAGTCTACTATGTTTGCAAATGCAAATTGTACAAATGCAAACTAGACCTTTGTGAATGTGTAAATTGTTTAGAATATAGTATAAGGTTGCATTTCCTACATGCAGATATCTACAAAAAAGCCAAAAATCACTACCTACATAGGAAGTATCTGTATGCTTCTCCCAGGCTCTGAGAAGAGATGCAAATCAAGCTGAATGAGGTGAAATTCTGGGCTGACAGGAAAAGCAATGGCATGTGTGAGAGCCTGCAACCGTTTTGCCATCCTCCTCAGGAATGCAGGGTCGTTAGCTCAGGAGTCATCTGTGCCTGTCCTCTTCAGGGCTTGATGGAAACAACACATTTCAGGGCGATCAACCGGAGCTGTGTCCTCTGTTACCGATACAAACCATTCTTTTAACTTTTGTTCTGCTGTTTCTTCCTGTGCTTATACACAACGCATTTCCTTTTGTGGTTCATTCATATCAATTTTTCTGTTTCAAGTCTCTGTAGCTGGGATGTGTAGATGCTCCTCTTCTTCAAGGTGGAAATTGCCATTACATCTGCTTGAACAAGGAAAGTGTTGTTCTTGAAGAGAAAAATAAAATTATTGCCAAAAAAAAGTGGAATGTTCATTAAAAAAAAATTAAGAGATTTACTTGCATTATTGTGTTGATTTTGCCACTCAGCTCTGGAGCAGAGTAGAAAGCAGCTGTTACTTTTAATTGCACGAGAAATTTGCAAATAAAAACTGAACTGTTTCTGCTTCATCAGTATCATCTATAATGTCTTTACCAGATAGTCTTTTCTTCTGCACTGCTTGATTACTGTGCTTTGAGTCAGACTCAGTGATTAATGCCACCGACTAGACTGACAACTGAGTGGAAATGGTAAATAATCACTTGGTTTTGTACATGTAAAAAACAGTTCCTACTAAAGTTGGAAATCCTTGCTTTTGGAAGGGCATTCTTCCATCTTGCTTGCTGCTAACCTAAGGTCATTTAAGGAATAACTGCTTTAAGTGCTTGTTGATTACAGTGATGTAAATGTCTCTGGCCCAGACGCTGCAGTGAACAAGACTTTCCACACAGGAATATGGTTAAAATGAAGGCCGCAACTTTTATGAACTACATTGCCTAATAAAACAGGGAAGAACCACTAGCCAGCTGTTCCCCACAAACTACCCAGTAAAACAGGACCAGTGAGGTTCACCAAGCACAAGACTATAGAGGCCAAGCTAAATGTTTAAGAGAAGGCTAACCGCATCCTCCTCCCTCAAAAGTGACCAAGTCATGTGGTCCCAAACAAAGTGTCTCCTTCTACCCTGTCTGTACTGGGGAGAGAAGAGTAAAGTAAGTAGTAGCTTTTTTTCTTTGTGTAAGGTGCTAAATTTTCCCTGCATTGTGAAAAGGGAATAGCTAACTGACACCTGGCTGGTATTTAAGACATGAACAGTAATTCTGGCCACAGCTAACATGAAAAACCCACATTGGAAACTTGCTCTCCAGTTGTGTGAATGCACAAACAAGTTCTCTGGTCTTTCCACTAGCTGAATGTACTAGTAAAGCCACACCACATTTTCAGTGTGGTAAACACTTTTTCTCACTGTTGTAGGAAAGCACACTAGCCAACTCAGAGTAGAAAATCCAGCAACAATCAGGCTAAATGACAGCAACAACAGTTAGAGAAAGAGAAAGGATCAAAAAGACCTTCAAAAGAACTAATTTATAGAAGAGGCAACTGGAATTCACGTAAAGTAAATCTAACTTCTACTGAGCAGATCACACAAATTTGAAATTTCCCACTTGAACACACAGGATCAGTGGGAACTCCTGTTCCTTGTCTCCAAACCACAATGCTTGTTAGAATAATGGAGAAAGCTGTCTTTCTCACAGTGTTGATCTGTTACCAGTCCAACAAAAAGCCATTAATTTCCTCTTCCTTTTATAACAACATGGAAAATAATTCTTCAATTATTTTCTAGCATCTAGGACTGCAGGTTTGGAAGGACCCACCCAAATCAGTGGTGTCCTGTTGTTGAATTCCTGAAGGAAACCATCAAGTTCCATCACAAAAGCAGGAAAGTTATTTGCCCCCTGCGTTCTTGCTGGAAGCTTGTTCTAGAGCCTAGTGGTTTGACTCCGTGTGGTAAGTTGACCCCACCTGACAGATAAGCTCCCGCCCAGTCTCTTGTTCAATCTCCCTCAGCAGGATAGGGGAGGGAATCAGAAGGGCAAAGGCAAGAAATGAAGGTTGAGATAATGACAGTTTAATAAGTGAAACAAAGCTATGCACACAAGCAAAGCGAAAAAGGGAATTCATTCACTACTTCCCATCAGCAGGTATATGTTTGGATGCTTCCTGGAAGGCCAAGGACAAATGTCATAACCTCAAACGTCCCCCTTCCTCCTCCTTTCCCCCAGCTTTTATTACTGAGCACTACAATTGCATTTGCTTTTTTCACAAATAAATCACATTTCCAATAGATCTAGTAGCCATCTCATTCTCTTCTTAAATTGTTAGCTATAACTTCTCCTGAAGATTTAGTTACTAGTTTCCAAGTGTATGACCTTACACGTTATGTGGCTGAATCTTATCCCACATCAAGTGTGTCAGACCAAAGAGTTATCCAGTTCTTTTGGCCCAATATCTTGAGCCTCTTCTGTAGCTTTCCAACATCCTCTCACTGATTTATCAGCCCAGTCCTGCTTTTTGTGGGCAGCTCATTAAGAAATGCATTACATGAAATTGCACCTGAAGTTTATCGTTGAGGTATCCCATCCCCTGCAACCTAATACTTCTTTCAGTAATATCCATCATCATTTTCCCTTTATCTAGTTGTCCCATCTTCACTTTATCTACTGATTTCCACCTTTCTGACTTAATGAGTAGCTACTCTCTATCAAGAAAGTCCACATAGATGATATCGATCTGTGGTGGATTGACCCTAGTTGAACACCAGATGCCCACCAAAGCCACTCTATCACTCCTCTCCTCAGCTGGACAGAGGAGAGAAAATATAACTAAAGGCTTGTGGGTCGAGGTAAGAACAGGGAGATCACTCAACAATTACTGTCATGGGCAAAACAGACTCCACTTGGGGAAATTAGTTTAATTTATTACCAATCAAATCAGAGTAGGATAATGAGAAATAAAAACAAATCTTGAAAACACCTTCCCCCCACCCCTCCCTTCTTCCCAGACTTAACTTTTCTCCTGATTTTCTCTACCTCTTCCCCCCCAGCAGTGCAGGGAGACAGAGAATGGGGGTTGCCATCAGTTCATCACACGTTGTTCCTGCCACTCCTTCCTCCTCAGGGGGAAGACTCCTCACACTCTTTTCCCATTCCAGCATGGGGTCCCTCCCACAGGAGACAGTCCTCCATTAACTTCTCTGACATGAGTCCTTCCCACAGGCTGCAGTTCTTCATGAACTGCTCCAGCGTGGGTCCCTGCCATGGGCTGCAGTCCTTCAGGAGCAGACTGCTCCAGTGTGGGTCCCCCATGGGGTCACACGTCCTGCCAGCAAACCTGCTCCAGCGTGGGCTCCTCTCTCTCCATGGGTCCTGCCAGGAGCCTGCTCCAGCACAGGCTTCCCACGGGGTCACAGCCTCCTTTGGGCATCCACCTGATGTGGCATGATGTCCTCCCTGGCCTGCAGGTGGAGATCTGCTCCACCGTTAACCTCCATGGGCGCAGGGCAGAGCTGCCTCACCATGGGCTGCACCACGGGCTGCAGGGGAATCTCTGCTGCCTGGAGCACCTCCTCCCCCTCCCGCTTCACTGACCTTGGGGTCTGCAGAGTTGTTTCTCTCACATATTCTCGCTCCTCTCTTTGGCTGCAGTTGCACAGGTTTTTATCCCCCTTCTTAAATACATTGTCACAGAGACACATCATGTCATCACCATCACTGATGGACTCAGCCTCGGCCAGCGGCGGCTCCATCTTGGAGCCAGCTGGCATTGGCTGTATTGGACATAGGGGAAGCTTCCAGCAGCTTCTCACAGAAGCCACCCCTGCAGCCCCCCCTCTACCAAAACCTTGCCATGCAAACCCAATACACTACCATATTGCCCTTGTCTAAAAAATCTTTCAGCAAAGAAAACTGTCACATTAATCTGACACATGAAGTAAATCCATGTTGCAATGTATCCTATTTTCCAGTTGCCTGGAGGTCCTTATTAATTATTCTTTTTCACACTGAACTTTATGCCAAGCGAAATCCCTTGGATGTACATCAGTAAATACCTTTATATAATCAATCAATCTGTGAAGATATGATCTACTTGTGAACAATTCACAAGAAGACAAACTCAATTTTCTGAAAAAACTGTTAATTGCAGATGATTTTCAAGACTCCCATGATAGTGAATATAGCCCTTTCAGTGTTTTTATGATCAGCCTCTCCAACAATAATCATTTGCTATTGATCTCCATCCAAGGAACTGCACAGACATGAGTTGAATGAGTCTTGACATGGGAAACCCACTGCAATCCCCCTTTTTGCCAAGTCTAACTAACTGACCTGCTCAAAGTCATATATGATGTCAGCCTCAAAGGCAAGATTAGAGCTCAGGGTTTCCTACCTCAATCTCTCAAAAAATACATTTATCTCCAACACTAAACTGCAGATGTTATAGTCATGACTGTTATGCCTAAACACGCAGTACTGTGTTCACTGCAGCACATACCAACCATGCTTTCAGTGTGCTCAAACCTAATTAGTTCCCCAGACTCCTAGACTTTATTTTACTAGTCTCTATATAGCATAGAAAAATATTCTGGGTTGTGATCCACTTGGCAAAACTTGAATCCCTGTTCCAGGAGCTTTTTTCCAGAAAGAGATCTCTCTAGACTTTGAATTATTTTGGTCATGCATCTGCATAGCTCTTCAAGAAGCTCCCATACTGTATGGAAAAAAAAATTACCAGTCCGACTACAAAAGGACTCAGATGTGAACAGACAAGACCCTACTACTCCTCCATTCCTTCACGGCTCAACCTCCTCGTCTATAAATATCTTGACAGATTGAAAGTACTGATAATCCAGTACAATTGTCTGTCATATTGAATAAAATTTTCTCCTTGTTTCTTGGTTCTCTTCCATGATTGTGGCAGGTTTCTTTATCGCTAGATTGCAATTTGCAACTTTTAAGAAACAAATATGATCTATTTGCTATACCTGTGTACATCTCCTAGTGAATTGAGATCCTGACTGCAGATTATACCTGCTGTGAATAGACAAGCAGTACAGTCAGGTGTACAATTCAGTCTGGAATTACTCAGCTGGATGCACACTTTCCTGTGAAACTTTCATGGGAGAGGTAACTTTGCACTAACTGCAGACACCCTAGCCTGATTTTCTTGAGTAGGCAACTGTTCCTGTCCAAAATGAATTTGAAATGTCTATAAAGTGTCATCTAGTAGCCTCATCTACGTACCACTGTTAGAGACTATATAGGAGATGGGGCAGGAGAGGATGAAACCTAGTGTTAACATCCACAAACCATCCAGCCATTCATCAGCTGTACCATTTCAGCGCAACATGTCAACAAATGAAGGCAAAGATGACTGAAGCACTAACTTCCCCAGTGTACTTTGCCAGAAAATGATCCCCATTTGAATAACTAAATGTAACATGTCTTAATCAGCTTTGAAATGTCTGTTGTGCCCGACAGGCATTCGTGTCACTACCCAGTGTGGCAGAGGGCTCTGACTCACGTTCAGAGAGCAAACAGCTGCAGCAGTTCATGATGTTACCATCCCCACCCCCTCCCTTATTCACTGCCACACCTCTGCCCGCGGTTACTGCCACAGCAAGAGATTTGTCAGAATGAACGTGCGCCCACTCCTCACCCACACCACAGCCTTATGCCTTTGCATGAACTCATCTTCATCAGTAACTTAATCCATGACATGAGCAGTGAGGTCAGGCACAAATCCCTGCTGCCTCTTCAGCTACCGTGACATCCAGCAAACCGGAGAGCTGATGTCCTGGCATCACAGCCCGATTCAGCAGCTGGCCTGTCATAGCTCTGATAAACATACTTTCTCGGATATTATTGATATTATTTAACACAGTAAAGCTCACAGCTCAGCGGTAATGTGTCTCAGCTGAAATGACAAAGGGCTAGAATTTCAGATACTTTTCCTGTCCGTCTTTCTTATTGCACATGACAAACTAAAGTCAGAACTAACAGCCAGAAATCCGTAAGTGAGTATGACCAGCAGAATTATATATCTGGGATAAATGATTTTTAAAACCCTACTTTGTATTGATTTTCTTCTGATGTGGTATCAAAAGTTATGACTCACCCAAAATGCTTTTGCTTAACGCTAGCCTCTATGCTCCCAAACTAATTTCCTCCCAGGAAATTTTACATCTTTGAGGGCAGTTCATTTATCTCTGCCAAAACTATAGGCGTTCTTGATGGAGCTGGAGTAGCTTTACGGCATTATAGCATATATTTATGGCTTTATCTCAGATCTATGTTTAGCCAAACTATAGAGATATATTAGCAACCTGGTAAATATAGGAAATAGTAAGGAAGAGATAGTTAGGAGAAGCACACCAGAAAAAATTGAAAGCAACAACTGTGAGAGAATTTGCACATCTAATTCTGTACTCAAGTAGACCAAGATGAAAACTTGCAATTAAGGCTTTGAGAAGATGCAACTATTACTAATGAGATATTAGGTATTATTTTCAGTGACTTGAGGTTTCCACCACATATCCTTTGAGCGTCTAGTAGTGGATCAGATCCTGTTGAATTTACTTTCCTCAGGCAAAATTCCTGCTGGCTAGTAACAGACTAAAGTTCACGTTCAGCTGGCAATATATTAAATGAATTAAGAGCTGGCACATCTTATTGCATGGACCTGATGAAATACTATGAAAAGTACACATCTAAAGTACTATGAGAACCAAGATTCAGACTTATGATTAGATGTGCTGGCTCTTTAATCTTTCCCACCATGCAACACAATTTGAAATGTTTGGAGTGATTTTCTATGTTTACTCATAATTAGGGTATACATTTTCAAAGAAATTATGATATTTGAGTTGATAGTGTTCCTTTTAAATGGACAAATGTACACTCACACCCACAGCCATGCACACTGACGTATGTATCTGTGACTGCTGGAGCAGGCTGGATTTTACATCCCCACTGGCAAACACAAACCTGTTGGATGCTGTGCAATCCTGTCACTTCACTCTGGTGCTTCAGTGGCAGCTGTAATCTTCTGAAAAAAATTGGTCTCATAAATGTCTGAGCTGTTTGGCCAAGTTCCTGTGATCCTTTGCCTACACAAAACTGCCTTCTCCTCAAGCTCTGTTATCCATTAAAATGTTACAAGAGATCTCCACTGATCTTACTTTGTCATGCAAGAACTTTTCCAAAATATTTCCTGCTAGATTTCAGCTTTAACTGATAGGTGTTAGTATGTTTTCATTTGTACTGAATCATTCGAAGTCTGTCTCAAGTGCAAAACAAGGATCCTTGAGCCCGACTTTTGCCATGCACGTGCAAAGAAATTTTTTGGACATCAAAGGAGAAAATCTGGCTGGTCTGAAGGGTGATATCACTGCTAACCCTGTTTTATTTTCTGCTTAGTGAGAATGAAGAGATGTAAACACAACAAAGGCCTGTCAGCCTATCATTAACATGAGACATGCATACCTGGATCCTGACAAGGATATTCTGTGAGCAAAGGCAATAATGAGGTTTTGAAAAACACACATTTGAGAATGGTGAATGCTTTAGAGCTGTGCTTGTACAAGTTATGATTTAAAAGGCTGGAGGCTTCAATCTGAGCCACTAAAATTCAAAATGACAGAAAGTTACAAAATTTTATTGCTCTGCATTTAATAAAATTTACATTTACAAGCTGTCAGTTTGAAGCTGAATAACTCATAGTTTAGAACACGGAACACCAGTTTGGATTGCACTTGAAGTTCATTGCCTCCTACTTACAATCTTTCTCAGATACTCAGAATAATCCTTCAATCCACGCACTTTTGTTCTCTCTGTTAATTCAGCTTTGGCCCCAAAAATATATCGACTTTGCAAGAAGGTCAGGGAAAGACATGTATCTTGTTGCCATAAAAAACCTCAGGCATAATTAAAAGCTCCCTTTCTGCTTGTTTAATGTGATAATATGAGAACATTAAGGCCAATGTACCATCTACTGCTTGGTTGCTCCAGCTGTCTGGATTTTTTTGCTAATTTACAGACTCAATTATGTAGACTCTTAAATCCACAGCATTGGTGGGTGGTAAGGTAGATGGTTAATGAAGAAACATAGAGTAGGAAACTCCTTTAATGCCTGTTTTATATGTATCTTGGGTAACATTTTTAGGAGAACAAGGATCAAAGATTGTAACTTTAAGAAACTCTCAAGACAGGAATAAATGTATATGGTTTTAAGGCACCCCTAAAAATTATGAGATGGCTAATATCCCCACGATTCTGTGGTCTGTTCTAAAACAAAAATATTAAGCCAAATGTTTGGCTCTGTATAATAAAAACAGATTATCTAATGGTTTCCAGTGGGAAATATGAGAAAGACCATTCATAAAGACTCTGTAATAGTTATGAATTATAAAGACTTCCTCATTTTCAGTATAAACTGAGACCCCAATAGAAACTGTTAGATATTTATTCACATGCCCTCAAAGGGACTGCACGTGGACATTTTTAATTAACATTATTTGCAACACCTTACTCAAGTTGTTCACTATTAATTTGACGTGTTTTGAAGTCCTGACCAGAAAGTTTTCATCACTTACTCTAATTACACCATTCTTATATGACTTTAATACTTTTAAAAGGATACAGTGATTTGCAATCTCTACTTATTTTAATTAAAAAAGAAAACCGTGTTTAAGTAATCTAGGTCATAACATACCAAAAAAAAAAAAAAAAAAAGGTAGTCAGGAAACATTAAATAAATTTTGGGTCATTATCTTTAACATGCCGCTAGGCCTTCTCTGTAAGGAAAAAAAAAAAAAAGATAATTTAAAAGTAAAGACACAGTTTGATGGCCCTTCTGTGTTTCCAGAGATGCCTCTGTTGTCCCCCTTTTTCCCTTCCCTTTCCAGCTCCCCAGAATGTTTTTATGTTTATTAGTGGGTATAAAATGGGTACATCACCCTCAGTTCACCTCCATCTGTCCTTACTGTCCAGATGTCTGTGCCAGTCAGTTCAAATGATTAAGCTAGGGTAAAACATCCTTGTCTTGCCTCGTTTGAATTCTTTTCCTTAGCTTTTCTCTTTCATGCAGTTTCACCCGTTGAAGCCATTCACCAAGACTGCATGATGAGTCTGCAGAGATTTGTCTGAGGTTACAGTGGTGGTAGCAAAGGCAGAAAATATGCAGGAAACTATTGACATGACCTTCATGTTTGTGTCTACAAAGGATAAATAAATTCTACTAGTTTCTTCCTAGAGAATGGTGAACATGAAGAAAAATGCCCTCTGGGAGAGACCTGAGAGATCAGCAAAACCTGAGTTGTACTGTAATAGCCACAGAAAAGCCTGCTTATCCTTCGAGAAGATCCAACAGGCTCAATTATACTTAAACTTTGATTTTTAGCTAGAAGCTAAAATGTTGAAATCTAGCGTCCTAAATAAAACGGGCACTTGGCACCTCCCTTTGAGAGCATGTGTTAAACTGTCTGCAGACTCAGCTACACCTTTTTCTTTTCAAATCACACCTTTTTATTGAAACTTGGTGACAAAGACTGTCGTTTTGTAAATAGCTGAAGCTCTAGAACACAAGATGGCAGTGTCAGACACCACGTACCAAGCCAGCAGGGGACTACGGACTGGTTCAGCTGGGTCTCTTGGGAGGGGGGACAGAAGCAAGCAGCGCTGAGGTCTTCCTGCTTTCCTTGATAACCCTATGGAACTCTTGCTGGGAAGCTAAGAGACCTTTCTGTTCCAACAATACCTAGAGAATACTCTGCAGAAGGAATAAAGAAACAGTACTCTGCAGAACAGGTCTTGCTTCTTTGCAGATCTCCAGGGTTAAGATGGTGTGTTAAGAGATAAAATAATATGCATATTGTAAAGTTATCGAGGGAAACGGACCTTCTGTAGCTGGAGCACTGCTTTTCTTTCCCTGGGGTTACCCTAGGAGAGAATGGAGATATAGGGTTTTGGTTTGGGGGTTTTTTGGTTTGGTTTTTTTTTTTCCGAATTTGTATATCCCCAGTCTTTGTAGCTGACTAGAGTGACATATATAGTAAGAGCCTAATCTTTGTCAAACACATACGGGAAAATGTATTTATTAGTTCTTAAATGCCATGGTTTTGTCTTGTCGCTTGTTTCAGGAAGTTTGCTATAATCCATGAGGGTGAGCATGTGAAAGTCAGAGTGAAGAAGGTGCGAACGTGATCCAAAACGTAGCAAAAGCCCCAGACCAAACCTGGCATAAACTGAGCTGTCTGGAGTCCAGACACCTGGCAGAGTCTCGGTGGGGAAATAAACTTTAAAGACCCTTTAATCACACCAGTATGTCCAAATCCAGTAAAGGTCATTAACAATTATTGTGCTGCTGAGTTTGGGGGATTGTTACTGGGGTGTCCTTGATGACTTTCCTAGCGCTACGGAGTGCCTGAGCCCCAGTCCTGCTCCCCCTGAGGGACAGGGGTCTATTCCTTTGCGTGATGCAGTCCTGGATCCCCCAAACTCCCAGATGCAACCAACTTTCGCTGAGTGTCATTACTTGAGCGAGGACACTCAAGTCGAGCACTTCTCCCGTCGACCTAAAACCGGGCAGATCCCCCGGGAGCGAGGGGAGGAAGGCTGAGGAGTGGTTTGAGGATCCAAGCGGTGTAGACACAGGCGGGAGAGCTCGGTGGTACTCGGGGCCCGGCAGGCACAAGAGCCGGTGGGATAAAGCACCGGGAGGGGGCTGGAGTCCCCCACGCCGCGGGGGGACCGAGCACACAGAGGAGGGACCCGGACCCTCCCTGTCGCCTTCCCCCGCGGTGTCTTTGGGTCTGCCCAGGACCGGGGCGTTTCAGACCACCCCACCTTCTCGCCCTTTCCCAGGCGAGAAGCCCTCGCTCCTGGTAGCCCGTCGGTGCTAGCTGACTCGCTGTACCCTGATTTTTTAACATGCAGTGGGCTGGTGGTTTTCTTCCATCGTCTTTACCTCGAAATTGAGGGCTGAGAAAGTATTTTGTTTAGTTCTCGGGGAAACTGCAATAACACCTCAGACATGCCGTGGAAGTTTGACTAGAAATAAACCTCCTAATCAAAACACCTCGCCGGGAACCGAGAAACCTCAGACAGGCAATCCCTCTAGTCCTTATTTAAAGCATATTGACGGAGAAATCCTTCCACTTTTCCTGTTAAAAAGACTATGAGAACCACATTTCCTCAACCCCAGCTGTCCAAAGCGGGGTTCAGTGTGTTTGCTCTTTACGGGGCCGTTTGCCCGCGGTCACCGGGGGGTGGGGGTGGGGGGGTGGGGTGAGGACTTCGTGCCTCCTGCGGAGGAGCGGGGCCGGGCCGGGGCGGCAGTTAGGCCGAATTCAGCACTTTCCCGCCGATGACAGTTCCCTCTCGCCGCCCCAGGCTGGGGTCCGGCGGCGGCGGGCCCGGCGGCTCCCGGCGCCTGCAGCCCTGCAGCATCCTCCCGGCCGCTCGCCTCTGGAGGGCACGGCGGGCCCCTCGCCCTGCCGCCGCCCGCGGCTTTTTCGCGGGACCCCAGCGAAGAAACAGCAGAAAAAAAAAATTTTAAAAGGGTATTAAACGGGAGCTGTCGGGTTTGGGTGGATTTTAAGCTTTTGCGATGAAGGGAAGCGATGTCCAAGGCAGCGGGGAGGGCTGTGTGCGCGGAGGCCTGAGTTCACGAGTGGGTTTTGTAGAGTGCAACACGGGGATAAGGGCACTGAGAAACCCCGGGTAATGCCCCGAGGTGCTCAGATGAGTGACCCTCGTACAAATCCAGTGTCCCACTGGAAACACGCGTGTTTTCTCTGCCGTTCTCACTACGCCTTGGACTGCGGCGGTGAGCACTGCGAAGGAGCAAAACTTCATTTGCTCCCTCTCTACCCCTGCTGAAGGAAATGGTTCCTGTGGCTCTTTAAACGTTAGTGCAGCAGGAATATTTAGGACTTAAAAAGCGAGCGATGGATGCCGATCTGTGGAAACGCGGAGTTTCTCGCCTCGCAGCTCTCGGCAGGGACGCTGTGCCGTGGGCATTGTGTCGTGGCAGTTGCGGCGGCATTTCCGTCGTGCGAAGGTTAAAACCAAACGCTAGGACTTCATCCGTTCGCTAATTCATTAAAAAAAAAAAAAAAAAAAAAAAAAAATCACCCAGGTTGCTTTTGGCAAAACGCGTCCCAGCGCGGAGGGGCCGGGGGCACCGGGCGGCCTCTGCCCGCGCAGCGGGTGGGTGCCCCGACGGCCGGGCCCGGCGGGGGAGCGGGGCTGGGCTGGGCTGGGCTGGGCTGGGGAGACACGGAGCTGCCGGTCCTGCTTCCATCGGGTACATCGGATTTCCAGGGGAACCGTGGAGGTAAATGCCCCGGGAAAGCCGATGGATGTGGTGGAAAGGCACCGCGCCCTCTTTTTAACAGCTGAACCTCCCCACCGCCTGTTTCTCTCTCTCCCATACCCTCACGTCGAGGAGGATCAGGGCTTCTCGCCGGCGCCGAGAGCACAAGCAGGCGCACGGGTTTCCCTGGCCGATGGGGGCAGCGGGCGGGGAAGAGCCCGCAGAGCTGCCTCTGCCTCCCGCACCGCGCCGCGTTCCCAGCCGGGGCTGTCTCCGAGGTGCGCAGCCGCCCCAGGCCGAGCCCAGCCCGGTTGCCCCAGGGGGGCGGCGGGGCTGGCTCCGCACGGGGCTCACTTCAGTCCCCGCCGCCTCGCCCCACGCACGCCCGCGGCCACGGAGCTGCCGTCTGCGGGGCTTGCGGCGGCAAACGGCCGAGCTCCAGCGGCCTGTGGGGAAGGGCCGGGTGTGCCGGGGGGGTAGGTGGCACCCCAGGTGCCCCTCTCAGAGGAGAGGGGCTTGCTGCAAATGTCATCAGGGCCTCGCCGCCCAGCCCGGCGCGTTTCAGCCACATATGGTGGGTGGATTTAGGTGTCAAAAGCCGGCGAATTAGAAATGGTAATTGTCCGTCATTATGGGTGAAACGCGATCTATCACAACAACTGGAACATGTCTGGGCGCTAGCAAAAATAATTTGAATGATTAGCGATCATTATGGATGTCAAGCCGCGTCCATTAAGTTGTATGAAGAAATTATCTTTGACGTGCGAAATCAAACTACAAATACACAGGCCTGGCATTGAGGAGACCCTCCCTGCCGGGCCACGGGAGGCCGGGAGCGGCCCGGCGGGGCGCTGGCAGGGCCCGGGAGAGGCGCCGGGGCCACCGCGGGGCCGGGGCCGAGCCGCCGGGCGCTCCCGTCCCGCTGCCCGCCGTGGCCCGGGGCGAGGGCTCTGCACGGTTCTGCTCCCGGTGAGCGGACAGGGCAGAGGCGCTCCGTCGTTCAGAGGAGGCTTCGCAGGGAGAGAGAGGCGAGGAACAGGGAGCCGGGCGGGATGCGGCGGCGGTGGGCGGTTGTCCAGCAGGCACCTCCCGGAGGAGAGAGGGCAGAGAGGAACGATGGGGCGGGATTCTGGAGGATGTCCGCTGCAAGGGACACGTCTGCATTTCCCGTAGGTACACCAGTCCTTGGCAGGAGGGGCCGTCCAGGGCCCCGCGTTCCCGGCCCGGCGGGGCGCAGCGCGGCCCGGCCCCGCCGCCCTCCCCCGCCCGCCGCGCCCTGGCCAAAGGCTTTTTCACCGCGCTGAAAGCGAGACTCTTCCCGAGGCGAGATCGGTTTACAAGTAATTTCCACGTTTCAAAGGCTGCATATATTTTTTCTAAGATAAAATGTCGTTTTTTTCCTTTTAAAGTTCGCCCTTTTCGGCGAGGGCTTGCGATAGATTTTTTTCTTTTTCTGCACCCTCTCTCTTCGTTTGTGATCCTTCTTCAGCGAACATTTGTCCGCAAAAACGAAGGGGATATATCTTTTGGAGGTATTTTTGGTAAAGATTATGCCATTGTGATCCCCCGGGCCATAGCCTGATACGGACATCTAAACACAGCTTCCCAGGGTCCGCGAACCCACGGCGCAGACCGCACTTTTTAAAGCAACACGCAAATCTTTTTCCCTAAAAGCGAAGAAAATCATCCGTTTCTTCCAGACGGTGTATTTTTCTTTAATCCGATAAATTAGTAAAATTTCAGACAAATTAAAGGAACCTTCAGAGTCACTTGACAGGATGACAGTCCGCACCCCTGCAGAGTGGTGTTTATAACCGGCAAATGAGCGCATATATTCTTTTCTTGTGGTCGCAGTGAAAATGTAATATGTCCGTAGCAGTTCCCCGTTTGCGATTATTTTTTATTCTTAACTGAATAAAGGGAGCCGTGAATCGTGGGGGTTTGTTTGTTTGTTTGTTTGTTTGTTTTAAATTAGCCAGATAAAAATTCTTTGTTTGCTGTGTCCATTTAGAACTATTGTGCCACCGCGCAGAACAGAGCGGCGCCGCCGCCACCTCGGGAAATCCGCTCACGACATCCCCCACGGAGGAAAACGGCCCCGCGGCTTCTCGGTGGTGCCTTTGGGGCTGCGCGCCCGCCACCCGCCCTCCCGCCGTCCGTATCGCCCCCGGACACCCCGCGGTCGCCCCCCGTTATTCCACGCGAGTGCCAAAAGGCAAATCCTGGGCACGACCCGTCCCTCGTTTTCGCTGTCCCGAGCAGAAGAGCCCGGCACAAACCCCGGCCCCCAGCCCAAGGGCTGCCGGTAGCCAGCAGAGCTGCCTCCCTCCTTCCCTCCCTCCCTCCCTCCCAGCCTACCCGGCTTTATTCGTACAGTTTGCAAATCTGTATTATTCCCGCACAAGCCAAAAATAATATTAGTGCTCTCCACGCGCATTTCATCCCTAATTATCACTCGAGTCCTTTGCGACACAAAGCGTTTCCCCGGCCGGTTTAAGCGCAATGCGGCGCAGATCCACGGGCAGAATGGTTTACCCTACCCGGGAGAAAAGCGGGGGGGGTCTCGCCGTCGGGCGGCTTTAACGGGGAGCAGATCAGCGATGCCGAGCAGGGTCCTCAAACCGCCCGAGCCGAAAGTCGAGGTCGGGCTCTGATGCAGCGGGCACGGCAGACAGTGCCTTTCAGAGCCATCACCGCTCGAAGGATTTGCTTTCCCCACAGAGCGATTTAGGGAACAAAGCAGTAACCCGCACCCCCCCGAGCAGCCGGCTCTGGCCCGGCCCGGCCGCCAGCCCCCCCCGCCGCCCCTCTGCCCCGGCCCGCCGGCGCCCCGGCTCGCAGGCTGCTGCCCTCCAGCCCCGGGAAGCTCAAATTCAGACCCTTCTTTGCCTCTCCACCCGTTTTACGGTTTTCTGGCCGTTCTCGCTCGGTGCGGAAGCACTGTTTTCGTTATCAATCGACCGTGCACGAAAAAGCTGCGTGTAGCCTTTTTAGCTCCCATGCTTTCTTCTTTTTTCTTTTTTAAGAAAGAAAATAAAGTTGTTTGAAATACCTACGAGCACTATTACCTAGATATATATTTTTATTAATAGCCGTGTCCCTACTCTGGTGGGAAGGACATCAGTCACCAGTCCCGGTGGCAACTTGCACCCCTTCGGCGACAGCAGGTAGTCCCTGCAGGTCGCCTTCCGCCCGTGGCCAGCAGCGGGGTGGCCCCCCTTGCCTGCCGCTCCCAGAGCCGAGCCACTGCCGCGGCAGAGGAGAGGCTTCCCTGGCTCAGACGCGTTTCTGTCTGAGCGGAGGATCCGTTGCTGGACGCCAGCAGCGTCTTTCGGGAGCCCAAGCGCCGATCTCTTCACTACCGAGTCAGATTTTAGGCAAAAGGCCACGGGAGCACCTGAGAGCCGCAAAACGGCTTAACCTGTGGCTCTGTAGCCACCACTCCCCGCTATCGTTTTTTCAAGGGTGCCCCGACAATTGCACTCATCGCCAGCATCACTCGGGACCAGCCTTATGGCCAGCGCCTCTCCCAGCTCTGGTACAGAGCTGGGGAAACGGCCGGGGAGAGAGGCGGGGATGGTCCTTCAGCCGCCCCAAGGGCTCCGGGCGGCGGAGCCAAGACCCTCACCCGCTGGCCAGGGCTTTCCCCTCGGGCCGTGGGACCCGGCGGGGAGCTGGGCAGGGCGGTAACTGCGGTGGCGGGGGAAGGAGGGCAGCCCTGGCCCCCGGCCCGCCCCGGGCTGGTGGCGGCCCTCGCCCTCCCGCTCCGCTCCATCCCCCCGGAGAGAGCGGGGGTTTGCGTACGCGTTGCCGAAGTCCTCTCCCTCCCTTAAAAAATAATAAAAAAATACAGATACAAACCATATTTTGAAAAAAGGACAAGTCCCACCTGCGGGTGAGGGTCCGCCCGCTCCCGTGGCCCTTCCGCAAGGCACCGCCCAGCCGAGCCGCCGTGGGGAGATGCCGCGGGGCGGGGGGAAGCGCGGCCCCCCGGGGCACAGCGGAGCGGGGGGGCCCGCAGGCGGCAGCCCCGGCGGGGACGGGGGTCTCCGTGCAGACCCTCCGCGCCCACCGGCGTCTCTGCTCGGCCCCGGGGGAGGCTGACCGCCGTGCGGCTTGGCTGGGGTTTCTTTCGCTGCCTGGTTCCCCTCGCACCCCGGTTCATCGCGCTGTTCCCCTCAGCAGCGAACAACGCGAGGGAAGAGCCCTCTTTTGGGAGGCTTTCGGACAGGCTAGGAGCCGTAGCCTCCCCGAGGATGCGGCCGGGGCAAGAAGACCTGCCCTTTATTTTCCCCGTCACCTCGGGAAAAACCCGAGGCGGCTCGCCGGAGCCCCCACTGCCACCGCCTCCGGGCTCCCCTGGGCGCGGGGCTCAGCCCGGCTCCGGCAGGCTCCCAGCGGCCCCGGCCCTCTGCGGGCAGGAGCACCCCTGCCTGGGGCTCCGGGGCCCTCCCAGCGGGGCTGCTCGCCCCGGCGCTTGGGTGCTGCAGGCCCCGGGGAGGGCTTCCCCTGCCCCCGGGCCGGGGCCGCCCTCGGGGAGCGTCGCCTTCCCCCTGTCAGAGCAAGCGGAGCGGAAAAGCGCCTGCCAAAGCCCCAGGCCTGCCGGGGAGAGGCCCTTAACCTCCGGGCCACCTTTGCCCCCTGCTCCCGGGAGCCCCTGGGAGGCCGGGCAGGTGCTGCGCTGCCGGGGGGGACCGCCTGGGCTCCGGCATCGCCCGCTGCTTCTCCTCCTCCCGGGGAAGCGCCGCGGATTCCTACCTGACAAGTTGGGGGGGGGAATCTATGTGGTTTCCTGTTCTACTACCCTGCGAGCGAGCGGGAGGTACCTCAACACAGGCAGCCTCCGGTCGCAGAGTGGGTCTCTGCGCCTGTGCGAGTGTTTAATACACAAACGCAAGCGCCTATGGAGACCCATGCGAAGATATACACAATTTACATTACATTTCAACAATCGGATTTCTTGTAGCTGCGGTAGTTTCTCTCTCTCCCTCTTTCTATTTCTATTATAAGCTTGTCCATGGCAGGATGGGAAATGATTCCCACGGCTCCTGTACGGATTCGGGGTTTGGGAGAGAGGCCGAAGTTGGGACATATCGTTAGAGAGATTATTTTCATGTTGCGGCCGTGGATGTGCTGATGAGCCGAATGTGTGATCGGGGGGAGGGGGTGGAGAGAGCTTATTAGAGCCCGAGTTTTGCTAATAATTTAACTCCGAAAATCCAGACAAATTCCTTTGGCCTTGGTATAGTTACGCGCCGGTTACTAGGGATTTTGTCATTACGAAAAGACAAGACGACTCAGTGGGTTTGCTTTGTATTTCAAAAAAAAAAAAAAAATTAAAATTATCGATAAAAACAGGAATAGAAACGTCTCCAAATTCGGGTTAAATTCCGGTTAAATTATCGATTAGATTTTCCCGATGCTAAATATTGACTTTTCTCAAATAACGGATTTTGTCAACGCCAAAAGAAGACACTCTATGCATAAATATTCGATACATAAACACAATCCTAAAATTCCAAGTAACTTCACTTGGATCATCCTTTTCAGAAATGTCTGTCTCGAGTAAAATGCATCTTAATTTTACCGGATTCAAAGAAAAATAGTTTGACCCTTTATTCTGCGTATGTCACCCAGCGCTACAGCCCGGGGAACCCCGGGGAATCTCTAATGACTGACCGACGCCTTTTCCTATCAGGCGGTTTCCTGCAGCGCTACAGCCGTCAGCAAGCACGAAGCAAAATAGTAAACCACGGTGTCCTACGGGGAAAAAAGGCGGCTTCGATGTAATCCTCTCTCTCTCGAACGGGGATCCCGATAGGAACCATAACCAGCTTCTCCGAAAGCCACCCCACCGCCGTGCCTCCCCATCCCCACCGGAGCCAAACACTCCGCTGGTGTAAATTGTCCCATCGAAGCCATGGGAGTCAGCCACTCTGGTGTTCGTGTCGCCGGGGTTGCAAGCCTCACACGGGGACACGGGGCTGCAGGCAGAGAAACATCCCCAGGGGCAAGAAAAGGAGCAAACTGAGCTGTCTGCGGGGCAGCAGGGGCTCCTCTTCACCTTCCCAAGCGCACTGGGGCCCTGCTCCTGCATCCAAAACTTTCATTTTCCCAGGAGGAAAAGCGGTGGGAAAGGCGGGAGGAAATAGTTTTAAAAGGAAAAAAAAAAAAAAAAAAAAAAAGAAGAAAGGAAAAGGGTTTCAGGATCGGGCCTAATAAATGTCAGTGCTGCCGCATCCGCCAAGGTCTGCTCTACAGAGCACAGGACCGCTCCAGCTGGAGCGCTCCTTTCGCCGGCAGGATTGCTGACCCGCCCGGCGGAACAAAACCAAAACCGAAGCATCCCCCCGATGCCACGACGGCTGACTGCTTTAGGAGCAGAGCGCCCCGCCCCGAGCCCACGCGGGGGCCGGGGCAGCCCCCGGGGAGCCGCTGAGACCCTTCTCCCCACCGCCGAGGGCAACCGGGGGGCCTGGGGAGGGCGAAATAACAACCGGGGAGGGCCGGGGCGAGGGGGTGGCGAGGAAACAGCCCTGCCGCCTCTCGGAGCGGCTCGCAAGGACCGCGGCCGGGGGGCGATGGGGCAGCAGGGGCTTGTGCCGAGCCGCTCCCTGCTCGGGAGCCGAAGGAAGCCGGTGCGACCCGGCGGGGGGAGGGGGGGGGGGGGGAAGGAAGGAAGGAAGAAGCGGGCGGCGATGGAGAATCAGCGGCGCCCAGGCAACGCGGCCGCCTCTGAGAGAGGCCCGGGCAGGGCTCCATCGGCGTGGAGAAACTACCGCAGCCACCACCGGCTCCGGTCCCTCAGAGCGTCAGTGCCGGGCCCGGCCCCCCCGGGTGGAGCTGCCCACCCCAGCGCGCGCTGCCCGCCCCGTCTGGCAGCGCTGGCCGCGGCGGGGACGGCCGGAGGACGGCGGCCGGCGGCGGGGATGCGCTGCCAGCGCCGTGCCGAGGGGCCCGGGCTCGCCGCGGAGGCTCGGAGGGGGATTCGGTCCAAGGCGGGAGGCTGCCCCAAGCGGCTATCGCGGTTGTGTCGGGATACAAACGGCCGCGGCCGGTTCGCCGGGGGCTGCGCAGCCCCCCTCTCGCAGCCCCAGCCGGATCCTCCGCCCGCCCGCGGCCCCCGGCCCCGGCCTCCCCGCCACAGGCCCCAGCAGAAAGAAAATAACCCGCCGACCCACGCACTTTCCCCGGGAGCTGCCAAGGTTTTAAAGCGGCCCGGCCCGGCCCGGCCCGCACGACGAGACCGCCCTCGCCCGGGAAAACCGACTGGACGCGTCCCCGCCGCGGCCTCGCCGCCTCCCGCTAAACCTGCGACCCCGGCTCTGCGGCAGGAGCGGGGCTGGCTCCGCCCTGGACACGCGTTATCAAACAACTGCTGCACCGGCCCGAGCCCCTCCGCCTCCCACGGAGGGAACCGGCACCGGCAGCGGCACCGCACGGCGCACACGGGGCCGGAGGGCGAGATCCCCGCCGGGCCCCACGGTCCCCACCGCCGGAGCTACCAGCTCCCGCCAGTGCCAGCCTCCGCGCGAGAGGGAAAAGGAGGGACGTGGTCTGGACTGCAGCCTGAAGTCTGCTGCGGGGAAAAAGTCGCCGGGGAAATCCGTGTCCGCTCTCAGAAACGACACAAGCGGCAGAGCTAAGTGTTAAACTAAAGTTTATAAATTAAAAAAAAAAAAAAAGTACAGCGGGTAGCTTACAAACATTCACAATTCATTTGAAGTAAATAATCTAGTTGAGTGCACAGTGCCATTAAAAGAGAAAGGGAGGGAAGAAAAAAAAAAAGGAAAAAAAAAAAAAAGCAATGAGTTACCTTGAAAGAAAGAGACTGTAATTACACTGCTGAGCAGATCAGAAATCCCCACCCCTGAAGGAGAGGTCTGCAGAAGAACTGTAAAAGGCACTGATGGTATTAAAATTTCCCGTTACATCGATTTCTTAAAAAGCCTGACTAGAAATATTCACATTGAATATAAAAATAATAATAACAACAACTTTAATACAACTGGAAAGTGCGAAAAATCTGTAACTCCTCCCTCCCCGAACACGGAAAGATCTCAGGAAAAAAGGAAAAGAAAACTGTAGTTTCGATATAAGTCTCACCCTTTTGTGACATATTTATCCTTTGCCAGGGATCATGGAGTACAGGAATAACATGGGCAACAAGAGCAGGGGGGATCTGAAAGAGGCTTCCTTACATTCAGCACCATACAAGGCACACTCAGTTTGCAACGAGTTGGAAGACCAAGGACTCAAAACAGACGTCAAAAATAATCTTCCTTACAATCCACCGAGGGAGTCCTTGATCTCCTCTTTTGAGCTGCATTTGGTTTTGCGGGTTGTGTTTTTTTTTTTTCCTGTCCTTTTTTTTCCTCTCTCTTTCTCTCTCCCACACAAGATCGAGTCTCTACCAATCCGAAGCGAAATAAAACAAACAAAAAGTCTACACCAAATACACTGACAACATGGATACCATGAACTAGTCGTGCCGAATCGCGAAAGTCCTCGGCTGGCAGGGTGGGGGTGGGGTGAGGGTCTGGGTGGGGGTGGCCAAGAAGTCCTACGTTGGAAGAGGAGAGGGTGAGGAACCATCCAAATAATATTAATAATAAAAATAACAATAAAATAATAATAAATACTGTCCGAGGCACTGAGAGCTGCAGCTGGGGCTCTGGATTTGAGAAGATGGATGGATGGATGGATGGATGGATGGATGGATGGATAGATGGATGGCAGAGGGGATATGGGTTTCCTGGCTGCCAGTGTGTGTGGTGGGGGTTAGGGGGGGTATGTATGTGTGCCCCTCACTGGGTGCCAGCGGCTGCGGCGCAGGTGGACAGAGCCCACCCGGGCAGGCAGTAGTAGGGGTAGTAGTAGGAGGGTTGGAGGGAGAGCAGCGAGGGCGGCCGCAGCACCTCGCCGGGGTGGTACTGTCTCTGGTCGTCGCGCACCAGCACCTTGACGGCCACCTTCTTGGCGGCGGGGGCGGCGGCCAGGAGGTCGGCGGCCATCTGCCGCCGCTTGGTCTTGTAGCGCCGGTTCTGGAACCAGATTTTCACCTGCGTCTCGGTGAGCTTCAGCGAGGCGGCCAGGTCGGCCCGCTCGGGCCCCGACAGGTACCGCTGGTGGTTGAAGCGCCGCTCCAGCTCGAAGACCTGCGCATGGGAAAAGGCTGCGCGGGAGCGCTTCTTCCGCGGCTTCGGCGCCGCCGTCTCCTCCTCCCCCGGCAGCAGATTCCCGCACTTGCCAGCTGCGTCCTCCTCCTCCGGAGGGCTGCGATCTGCGGACAGGGCGAGAGAACACGGCGGTCAGGGCAGGCAGGCACCGACCGGGACACCCACATCCCCGCGCCCCGCTCCGCGGAGGGTCCGCACCCACGCAGGGGTGCCTACCCCGCCGCCGGGACTGCCGCCGACGGCGGCCGGCGTGTCTCGCTCTTCTCCAAGCGCCGGGCGCTCCCCCGAGCTGCGCGCTCGGACCGGCAAAGGACTCTCCGCGATCCACCCTCCCTCGCTCCGCGGGACGCGTTTCGGGGGCTTCTCCCCCCGGCACAGCCCAGGGCCGCCGCACAGCCCCGCGGGGCCGGCGGAAAGCCCCGATCGTCTCCCGTTCTCAGCACATTCCAACCCCCCCCCCCCGCCCCCCCCGCGGGCACCCTCCCGCCCTTCCCGCGCGGGTGCGGGGAGGCCGCCGCCGGGGCCGCCCCTACCTGACACGGCGGCCGACATCTCGCTGTCACTGAGGCCGGTGGCGTCCCGCTCCGCCGCCTCCGGGGGCTGCGCCTCCTCCGCCGCCGGCCGTCCCCCTCCCGTGGCCTCGGCGGGGCGGGCGCTGCCGCCGGCGCCCTCCTCCTCGGAGCGCCGCTCGCCCTCGGGGTCCTCGCTGAGCGCAGAGTCCGAGTCCCAGCCCGCCGGCGTCCGCGGGGCCGGGGCCGGGGCGCGGGCGGCGGCGGGCGAGGGGAGCGGCGGGCCCTCGGCGGCGGCGCCGCACAGCCGCCAGCCGCCGGCCGGCCCCGGGGGTGGCGGCCGCCCCGCCGCGTGGCGGGCGCGCTCCTCCTTCTTGTTGAGGATGGCCTGGATGGAGAAAGGCGTCAGGGCGTTGCCGCCGCGGACGGCCATGGCCCGGCGGCGGGCGGCCCCGCGGGCGAGCAGCGGACCGCGCCGCGGTTTCAGCTGGGCGATCGCATCGCCGGCCGCGGCCGCGCCGGTGCCGGGCCCTTCTCTACCGCCGGGAGGGCGGGCGCCAGCGGGGGCAGCCTCTCTGCGCCGCCGCCGGCCCGCCCGCCCATAGGGCCGGGGCCGCCGCGCCGCGCTCCGCCGGGCGCCGCCGCGGGTCCCTGGCGGCGCGGGCGCTGCCTCCGCCCCGCTCTGTCCCGCCCCGCGCCCGCCCTCTCCTTTTTCTCCCGGCGGCGCTGTCATCCCTCACCGCCGCCTGACAGCGCCGGCCCCGCGCCTTCCCATTGGGCGGCCCCGGCGCAGCCCGCCCGCCGATTGGCTCCCCGCCGCGGGGCGACGCGGCTCCGCGGGGCGCGTGGCGGGGCGCGCCGCGCCTTAACCCCTTGCGGTCCGCGGGGCTCCCGCCGCCACCCCCGTGTCCGTCCGCGTCCGTCCGTCCCCCGCCACCCCCCGCCGGTGCCGCCCGTGGCGGAGGCGACCCTCGGAGAGAGGGTCCCTCTCCTTGGCGGAGAGCGGCGGCCTGCCCCCGGAGAGAGGGCGATAAGAGCTTCGGGGCTCTTCCCCTCTCGCCGCGCCTCGGCCCAGCCGGGCGATGAGCGCTGCAGCGCGGCGGCGGGGAAGGCTCCGGGCACGGCGGGAAACGTCGCGGGGGAACGGGAACAACGCGGCAGCGTTTGGTGGGTGCTGCTCGGGAAAGAGCCTGGGCAATGCCTTGTTTCTCGGGCTCTGTCGGGAGCGCGATGCCGCGGAAGAGCCGCGGCGGGTCTTCGAAAACGGGCTTCTCAGCGGGTCACTTGTTTAAAAGCGAGGTCGGGTTTACATTAGGGACGGCCATGGGTCCGTGGGGCTTTCGAAGAACCTTGTAGGAGGGCGATTCCTCGCAGGTTAAAGACGGCTTTCCTCGAGACGGTTCCTTCCCTGGAAGAAAATGGCCCTAAACGAGAAGCTTTTCGAAGCTATTACACGCACGTGAGTTGTATAAATGCGACTCGCTGCGAAAACAACAATGTGCCCCCAAGCATCATGCTTTTCTTTATTTCAGACGTTATTGGCATTCTCAGAGCAAACACAGAAATCCCGGAGAGGCTATCGCGAAATGAAACGCCAGCGCCTCACGACCGTGGTTTTTTTGGTGCTGGGGAGACGCGTCAACGCAAGGAGCTGGAGCGTATCAAAATGATGCCCTCAAACTCGGCTTTGCTTCGTGACCCCCACTCCCAGGGTGTTACCTGCTTCTGCACAGGCGTGCGCCCACCTCCAGCGTTTCCTTACTTGATCCCGCAGAGATGAGCGCCTGTTTGCACTAAACCACGAAGCCACGATAATTGATTATCAACGACTCCGGCACGAAATAAATGTTTTCAATCATCATTCTTACCCGGAAAATAAATTAATAAAATAAATAATCCCTCTTTCATACACAGCACGGAGCCGGAGAGCACCTTTGCGTGACTGAGCGAGAACAGGCTTCCGAACAAAACAATTTGTCCTTCTGAACAAATTCAGCCCGTCTTAATAACCTTGCTTGGACTCACTCATTATCCCTTTTTTCCCACCGAGGTACGTCCCGGGAAAGCCATCGCTTCTTCCACCCAAGACTTCGGTGCCACGACACACTCAGGAAAGATCCAGAGGGGATTTTTTTTTTTTTTTTTTTTTTTTTTTTGAGTGCTGGAGGGAAAAAAGAGGCATCTGGGGAAGCTGCGAGAAATCCACTTCCGAGGAGATGCACAGGAGGTGAAGGAAGGGTGCCCTATGCGGGCATTTTAAGGGGTGCTAAACAGCCGAGAGATTAAATTGGGGGTGTCAGAGGAGATGTGTGGACGGAGACATGGGGAGAGAGGAAGGGCTCCGCGCTTCTAAGGGGAAAGGCTGGAGGCGCGGGTCGCGGGAGCCGTCGTTGGGTTCGGCGGCCGGAGAGGGGCTCTGGGCACGGCGGAGACGGGGAGCTCCGGGCAGGACTGGCCGGGGCAGCTTTCCGACTGCGCTTCTTTTTTTCCGGGCTCTGCTCAGGTGCGGCAGACCGCCGAGCAGGAGGCAGCGCGGCGGCTGCAGTGGGGCCGGGGGAGCGGCAGGAGGAGGGAGAGGCGCTCGCCCGGTGCAGCCTCCTCCAGGCTCCGGCACAGGCAGCCTCCAGCCTGCGAAATCCCTGATTTACAAGGTTTCGCGTCCAAGCTCTTAAAAATACCTGCGATTACTTTACAAAGTCTGTAATTCCTTGATAATTTACCCAACTCCCTCCCTGCCACCGCCTTTTCTTTTCTTTTTTCTTTTTTTTTTTTTTTTTCTCTCGCTCTCCCGCCTCCCGGGACGACCTCTGCGCCTTCTTCACGAGCAGAAAACTACTGTTTGGGGGAGGAAATGCCTGGGGGGGGGAGGCCGGGAGGAGAGCGAGCAGCAGCGGGGATAAGGCGCAGGGGAGCGGCGGAGGGAGGCCGGGCAGGGCCGGCGGTCCCGGGGCTGCAGCGGCCGGGGGCCAGCTGGGTGGTCCCGCCGCGCCCGCCCTCCGGCCCCGCCGGGGGAGCCGGGGAGCGGGAGGGAGGGCAGGAGGGAGGGACGGCGGCGAGAGTGGCGGCCCGGCGCTGCTCCGCGCTGACCGCCCCGGTGGAGCGCTCGCAGCCGACTCCCGGCCGCCCTCAGCTGGGCCAGCATCGGAGGGCAGGGGCTCCCCGGGCACGGCGTGCGGCGGGCACAGGGCCCCCTCCGAGCGTGTGTGGGAGAAACTGGGCGCAGGAAAAGGCTCGGGGGCGGGGGGGGACGACACACACGGGACACGACGAGCCCGGAGGGGACAGCGGCGTGGGCAGCCGAGCGGGCAGGGCAGCGCCTGAAACGGGGATGCCGGCTGGGGCACGATCTCCACCGGCACCCCTCCGCACCCCCTCCCCGTCCCCCGCGGTTTGGAAGCCGCCAAAACCCGCATTTTGTGTCGGATCCGCCGTTGTACAGACGCATATTACGCTGCAGTGGGAAAAGCCCCAAACCCCCCCGTGCCCCATAACTGCCTCTCCCCGCGCCCACCGGAGCACCCCCGGCTCTCCATCCGACACCCCCCGGAGGAGCCCGGCTCGCCGCCCTCGCCCGCCCCTGTCGCCCGCGGCGGAGCAGTCCCGGCGGCCGGGCTGCCCCACCTAGAGGCGTCCCCGCCGCACTGCCCGGCCCCGGGCGGCCGGGGGGGCTGGGGCAAGGCCACCCCATGTGGGGACAGCGGTGCGAAGGCACAGCCCCGGTGCCCTGTCCCGGCATTCAGTGACGAACCACGGTGCGGGCTGGGAAAGCGGGAGCGGAGCCTGACCCCTGCAGCGTGAGGTGGCTTCTTGCGGGTCACCTGAGACATTTTTCTTTCCAGGTGTGCGGAAACTCGCTCACCGAGGCACTGCGTAAAGTGCACGGGGCGGTGAAGCAGGGAAGCGTGTGTCCTGCTCATGGGCGTCTTATGAAAGCGTCAGATAACCGTGTGAAAGACAGCGCACGCATACACGAAGGTGGCTGCGAACCTTAAAAAAGCCTTTGCAAGGAGCATACACTTTTTATACAATATATAATGTTGTATAAAAAGACCCAGATGGTCCTCTGGGTGGGAGTAGCTTGCACTGGGAAAAGGAAATGTTATAACCTTTCCTTCAGGGTAGGATTTGCCCACTATGGAAAATCAATTAGTGATGTAGCCTCCACACGCCAGCTCTCGGGCAGAGCCAGGTTAGCTCAGTCCACTTCTGTCCTGACTCTGCCCTCCAAGCCCTTCTCAGCTCTGAGGCACGCCAAAGATTTCCATGGCCCAGGGCTACCCCACACTTGTAGCCCCCTTGGCAGCACTTCCCAAAGCCTGCATGGTGGTAGGTAATACTTTTGCCATACCTAATTAGAGGTAATATTTTTTTCCTGGACAGAAGCTGTCTCCCCAGACTTACTACTGGTTTGCCTCCTGATACGCACAGAGTGATGCACATCCTTGCAGAGTCTCTTGCTGGGTCTGCCAGTGGCTTAGGTGAAAGATGACAATAGTACAAACAGTGCTTCCTCCTATGAGGAATTTTAAACCCCCGTGACTGTTGGTGATGGGAAAGATTTGGTTCATGGTTTTTACCTCGCCTGTGCTCCTCTCTGGCTGTGCAGCAAAGGCACATAAACATGTCCTGGAAAACTTGCTGGTATTTGCAAGAAAATCTCAAGTCATCTGCTTTTGAACAGGTTCTGACTCTATTTCTTAAATAATAATTTATTTCCAAGCAAATGTGACCATAGCTACACGGTAGGTGATAGTTGTGCATCTCTAGAACAAGTTCCTAGCAGGATTTCACCACGTGTTTCACGAGGGACCTCACGTAAGTAACTGCTGCAACACTCAGCCTTCAAATCGCTTTTTGGAGTTGATGTCAGGATCCTGTGTTGTTGCTGAGATGTCAACTGTAAGAGGCTTCCAGACTTCAGTGAGAGAAGGATATACTGCCTGCAATTAAGAGAAAGTCTGAACAATTTTTAGAATCCAACTGAATATTAAACTTGGAGAATTTGCAAATGTTATGCTGACAATGAGAACTTCAATCCTACTAACTTGACAACCTCTTAGCAAATTAGCTCAGTTGGTTTTAACAGCTGGTTTGCAATCCCCTACTCTGCTCATACTCCTTACATGGGGAAAAGCCTGTGTCCTTTTAAGGCTGGGAGGCTCAAACACAAACACTCCTATAGGAGTTTAGAACCAAATTGAAAGGAATGCTTGAGTCTTGCTGGTTGCATATATGTGGTGACACAATTTGGCCCAGTTTTATTGCTTAGAGATTCTGTTTCTAGGAAAACCAACCCAAATCTCCCTCTTGTTGCTTCATCTTTACAATAAAGAACGAAGGCTCAGCATGCGGATTACCAAGCATGAAAACAAAACTACCAACATTTCATTTCACTGCAGGGCAGTTTTTCTCCTGAATTGCTCCTCCTTGCAAGACCCTGAAAAGGAAAAGACATACGGACTGTCTAATCATCATGCTCCCGAGAAAGAGTAAAGCTGCACGGTCATTTCTGCTGCTTGGTGCCAGGAAGCTGTGAGCTGTGTGCACACCGAGTCCTGTCCCACAACTCCGCTTAGGCGAGACCATCTTTTGAAATAAATCTTCTCTATGACTCTTCCCTTATTTTTATGCTATGTTTCCTACTACCCCTGTAAATGGCTGTATATTCCTCATCTTCTGATATATTTATCCGTAGGATGGAAATGCAGTCTGGCCAAGATTAACATTATTTACTAATAAAAAGCAGAACAGCGTATCCAAACGGCCAGTTGCATCTCATAGTCATTAATTAAAGCTTTTGAATTTTTCTGTGAAATAAATATTGTAATATTTAACGCCTGTATTTAGCTTTTTATCTGTTTCAAGCAATTTTAAAAGGAGGGGGTAGTCTATTTATTTGCACTCTCTCATAGAAAAATTGAAGTAGAAACAGATTGAATGACTTATGCCAAAGTCACATATATGTGAGTCATCTATACAGTATCTGGTCTATCTACTTGTTCTGAATTTCTCATTATTTACTAAAACATTTTAATGAATATTCACCATATTACAGGAGATGCATTGACTGTGTGCAAGTCTCTAGGCTTTTAAGAACACTCACAGTACAGATTAATCATTTGATGTTTATTTGGTACAACATCATATGAAGTCCAGGTTTCCTTTACCATTGCTCCTCAATCTATAAATAAGTAATAACCTTTCTTACTTTTTGTTTGAAATAGTTGAGCTCACTTTTCATGTATGATGGACATTAAATCAATGGCTACATTGGGGTAACATTTAAATATTTTTATTGCTTCTGACGCTTGGGTAAATCAAGTAAGCCTGCTGGCCTCTCAGGATACTGGAACTGTTTACATTTAAAAAGTGATTTCATATCTTTGTCTAAGAAAGAGTCACACCTTTATTGATAACAAGTCAACAGTAATTTTATATTAATTTTTCTATCTCTTTATTATTCATGTCAGGAGTAGACACCCATCAGAGGTAATATCTGGGAGTGTTTGGGACTTAGCTGCTATAAATTTACACAGATCACCAATTACTCAAAAATTTCAGAATTTGAGATCAAGGACTTACTTGTTTCACATCTTCCTCACACTGAATAGGAAGCCTAAACTGTGGAAGTAGGACATGGCATTTCTGTGCATGTCTTGGGTGGTCTCTTGTGTGCAGTGCTGGCTGTTGGGGTGCCTGCTTGGAGCAGATCTGACTCAGGAGCGCCAGTACTGGGCTTAGGTGCCTCAAACATGATGTGCTGCAGAATCATGGTACGTCCATCCTGCTCTGGATTCAGGCCTATGTGATTGACTTCATATGTCTGAAGAGAAACCAGAGGTGTGAATTCACCAGGGTGTTCGGTCTGGCCCCTGGGAGCGCCCATCCCTCCACTGAGCAGAGAAGGAAGCCAGGCGGTTTAGACCAAGCATCTCACTCCATGGTAGCTCCGTTCCCTCAAGGGACCCCAGCCTCTCTGAGAGCTTTTTGTCACCTCTGGTGTAAAACAAGACCCCCAGCTCTACATGCTGTGTAACAGGGGAGTCCATGCCTGCAGCTGCCTTACACGGCCAGGGTGTTGGCCTTGCCGTGATCCATGCCCGATAACCCGTGGTGGACCAGCCAAGTCAAGTTGTTTGAGCATGGAGACCTTGGATCCAGCATTGGGTTTATGAAGTTAGGGCAATTAACAGGTTCACTGTGTGAGTTGTTTCCACTGGCAATGAATTTGTATGTACAGTGACTGTACATTTCATCTGAACACAGCTTTTACATTAAATCACTAATTCTTTTGGCTTGCTCAGTGAGAATACAAATACTTACATAAACTTCACAAATACATTAGTGACTCTGTTTTGTTCAGTTCACATGCAAATTTAATTTGCTGCCTGAAAATTAGCAAATATGACACAAGTAGTCTGCAGGCAATACAGATATTGTTCATATTTTATGTGTGCCTCTTAGAGAACAGAGACTTTGAGCATGTCAATTACGGATGAGTGCAAATATGCACCCTGTCTCATCCTTATGACACTCAATTCTATCCTCTCAGAATTCCTGTCTTCATTAGTGTTGTCTTTGCCTAAACGTAGAGATTCTGAGTTATAGGTTGTCTCCTTCTGAGCATTTTTATTGTATTGAAGGGAGCACAGCCTGAGTGGTTCTCAGGGTATTGCTGTCATAGAAGAAGGTATTTCTATAATTTATTAGCTAGACTTATTTTGAGATTTACCTAACAGAAGAAAAAATATTAAGACAGGTGACGGATGACAAGAATAAAAATGTGTAATACGACAAAAGTAGTTTGCACCCTACCTGTTACATGAACAAGAGTAAATGAGATGGTCGAAGAAGTCTCCAGTACTAAAGGACTCTCGTGACTTAGTGGAAAACTCTTACAATGTGAGAGAGACCAAACATGCGGGTAGACAAAATGTCAATTATGAATCCCTTGGAAATCCAGGAAAGTGTTTTATTTCACCAGGAGGTTTTTCACAACAAAAGGGTGCAGAAATCTGCCTGCAAGTGAAATGAGGAAGGCAGAGGAGTGCTGGCTGGAAGGACATTTGGTAATACTTTCAAGATGGCAAGTTGTGATTTCCTGCACTATGGATGAGGTTATTGTTGGCAGGAGGAATGAGAGCTTTCTGCTCTCCCTGCTTGGGAAAGAAGGTAGTGTGTGGTGTGGCCTGGTGCTTTATAGTATTGTCTGAGAGCTGACTAAAATCCCCACGCTTTTCTCTAGATACTCTCAGTGTTCCAACCCTATATAGGACCACTGTAGACTGCTGCCTGTAGGAAGTGTCAAAACCCAGTCTTCAGCCAAAAATGCTGCTATCAACTGTCCTTGCATATCTCTGGAGGGCTTCTGATGTGGCTATATTTCTTTCACACAGTGCACACTTTGTGCAACACCTCTGTGTCAAACCCTTTTGAGAAGGGTTGTGTGGGGGAATTATTTTGCATTAGATATGCTCCCTCATCAGGAAATACAACTCTTAACAAAGCAAAGTGTTTTCATAGCTCCAAAAATATGCCTGCAGTATAGTCTTCTGCAAAATGTGCAACAAAGTCCTTGTAGTCTAACCTCCTTGTACTGTCACGATGATTGTCTGGTTGACTGGCCATCCCAAACAGGAATGGTATATATGCACATTGATCAGCTGTGCTCCAGTCGATATTTGTACCTCTGACTTTGCCCATGGTTTTATCATTGAGGGGACAAAAATTGTCCAAAGGCAAAGGACCTTAACATAGAATAATATTTCATTCACAGGGTTTAATTTAGCTGTTTTAGTGACTGCTCAAGAGATAACTGTAGGAAATCTCTGCAGCTGTAAGGTGTGTTGACTTTGAAGCCCTGAGAACTATAGGCAAACTCTGGAAGAGTGGCAGTACCCTTGGAGAGAAGAACTGTCATCCCTGAAGTCTATGGGGGCTATGGCTGTACCTGGCATGGAAGAACTTCCACCTTCCAACCCCAAATGCCTTGCTTCTTGGCCTGCATTTGGCCAGGGGCACTATTACAGCTACTAGAGCTACTTTCTAACACATGGTGACTTCAGAAGCAGGCCTAGACAGGTCATGTAACTGCTTAGGTATAAGGCAGCAGCTGCTTTTATGGAGAGCATATTAAGTGTCAGAACACCTGGATAATAAGATAGTGAGATCCTTTCAGTGAGGAGAAGACAGGACTACCATCTGTGGAGCTGAAAACTAGCCTGTCATCCACAAATCAATGTCATGACAGGAATCTGTGCATTGCTTCATTTCAATAGCCATAGCCATAGGACATGGTGTGTGGTAGTGGTATTTCTCATGAACATCTCAGTGCCATACTCTTGCATTTAATAAACTCCTTTTCAAAAAGTGTTGATGCTGACCCCCATGGTAAAATCAGTTTATGAAAGTATTGTGATGTTACTTGATGTAGCAAGCTTTGATACGCATCCCTTACCACGTGTCCTAGCATCTGGGTCCCAGCTGACATACAGATATCACTTGTGCATTTTCTCCAAGATGCAGGGAATGTTTGATGATTTTCTTCAAGAACGGGCTTTATTTTCCCACCTGCTGGCTCAGCTGGTGTTGGATATTGATTCTGTCCCAGTTCTTGCTTGCTGGGTCCTGGGAGCCTGAAAGGTGATTCCAGTCACATCAGAGTTAACTGCAAAAAAAGGAGGAATAAGGGTGGCTAATGAAAAGGGGATTATAATTGCTCTAATTGATATTTTCACACCTTATCATCTTGACTCTCAGCAGCTAGTAAGAGAAAATATAAAGGCCCCTTAGCCTGTGTCTAACCTGTTTGGATGTCAGTACATCCATGTACTTTTGCCAGCCATGAAAGTTCTTGGTCATGGCAAGGAGATTGAGAGGAGGGAGAAGTGGAGCCAAAGGAAGAACTTTTTAAGAAATAAAAGGAGGACAAGGGCAGAAGGAGGGGTCAGATCTGCCTGATCCAAGAGTATGCAACAAACTGATGTGGGAAAGGAAAAGAAAAGGGAAAGAAAAGGAAGGGAGAACCAAGACCTGAGAGGGACCCTGTGAGGGAATGGGAGTGCATGGGAACAAATGGACGTTGAGCAGAGAAAGACAGGTGAAGTGCTAGGAACAGGGGGCTGGAAAATGAGAAAAATGTGAAGTTCTGGGCAACGTACCTGTAGCTGGACTGGATAGTTTCTATTAAACCTCCAAATCTAACTTGTTACACTTGAGAAAAGGTGTTAAATGCATTGCTCATCAAGAGGCTTGATGTGCCTGTAAACACAGACCCTGTTGTATGAAATTATATTGTATCTATAAACATAACACTAGATGGGTTTAAGCCTATGCATGGTATGCCATATCGTATATTCATGAATACAGAGTAGGTAATAGGCATTCCTGCCAACACTGGTGGCATCCTGCCTGTGCTGATCTGTGCACTGCAGCAGCTTTAGGAGGGGCCGGTGGACGGGCAGGCCAGCATGTCCAGGCAGCAGTGGCCCCAGGACCATCGCATGTCAGCTCCTCCTTGCTCCTCTGTCGAGCTCTTATGGGTCTGCTCTGAAGGGCCCCAGGCTCAGGGTCCAGCCAGCGGCGGGAGCGGGGCCGGGAGCGGGTGCGAGTGCACGGTGCGCGCTGGGCTACCGGGCAGGCACCAGTTGCCATCTAGTGGCAATTTTAGGACTATCTGTGCGCGGAAAACAATTTTTTTCCAACCAACCTGCATCCCAGCAATTGTTTTTCTAGAGAAGATTTGCACGATTTGCCCCCCCAAAACCTCCTGAGTGACTTGCACAGAAACAAAGGGGCTGATGCACGTAACAGAGAATGAGCTTCCCTTTCTGTAGCACGCACAGAGTTTGGCCTTGCTTTGCAATCAGGCAAGTTACTTCCCTGCTTTCTAGGTGTGGATTTTGCAGGAGGAAAAGGCTGGGAAAGTCTCAAAACCAGCCGAGTGAGACCTCAGCCCTGCTGGGAAAAGGCTGGCTCCCTTACTGGCAAAATGGCAATACTTCCAAGGAGTTCAGCAGCACCAGGATTTTCACCTCTCACTTGTAATGATTCTGGCTGCTAACAGATTATTGGAATATGCTGAAAGTTTTTCTCATTATATTTTAGTATATTCACCCTTGCCAGATCCCAACCAGACCAAGACACGACATTCTAGCTGCTGGGCAAGTGCAGAGCAAATATTGGTCCAATGGATATGTTGCACTTTGGCTCCACACCATCTCTCGCCCCTGGTCAATGAGAATTGAAAAGCTGGTGCAGATGGCCTGTTTCAAGTCTGATGCCCTTGAGTGAAAACAAAAGTAATTGGGCTTCTTTCCCTTTTCTAAAAGCTGCCAGTCACTTTCCCTTTTTTTTTTTTTTTTTTTTTTTTTTTTAACAGAAGAGGCGATAAAAGCTGAGAAAATTTCAGAAAGGTGTGAAAAGAGGGAGAGAAGTGAAGGAATGAGATCTGGGAAGGATGCCCTGTATTCACTGGTGTCTTTGAACAATCTGATTATCTCAAGAAATCAAATGGACAAGTCCCAAGAGAAGAATTAGGTGAACTTACTTAGAAGAACGAAATTAAAAAACCCCATTTTGTTATTTTCTTAAAATGTAGGCAGCTATGAAGGAATGGAAGAATTTTCCTTCTCTGGCTGATAGAGTGCCTCAGTACAACACATCCCCACATCCAGTGCTGTGGTAGCATTTATTGTCTTTGTGTTCATTTATGATGGATTATTCCATTTTGGATTTTTGCCATTGTGGTATATAATCATAGTAGCAAATATTATCCAAATGTACATTAAGTACTTAGCACTTACACCCTGATCCTACTGCTTTTTTCAGAAGCAAAACTTCCCCAATTCTGAAAATACAATAAAACTGTATTAACATCTATTATGAAGTTATAATGGTAACTGGACAGTGTTTTGTTCATGCAAGAAAAATGAAGCTAGCAATATGTCTGTAACAGTAAAGCTTTGTGAATGTGTTATATGGCACAGCTGCCTCTCTCTTTTCTTGGCTACACTTGAAGAGGCTCCTTGGTCTGTTAGCTCCAGGCTAAGGCAAACTGATGTATACCTGCAAAGCTTGACTGCAGGGCAAAAATCTGAAGCCTTCATATGAAAAATATAGTCAGCAAAAAACCCCCCCCAAAATGTAGCTCTTAACAGTGGAAAAAAAGTCTATTTTTTAAAAAATGCAAAACACTTTCTTTGGTTTATATGTTTATTTCAAAACAGAAGAAATCTTTGCTTTATTCTTCTTTCTAAATTGAGGCTTTTATGCTGTTCCTCCTTTTCTTTTTCTTTTCTTTTTTTTTCAGTTGGGAAAGAAAATGTATGAGGCACTGAAAGTCGAGGAAAAAAACATTTTCGATTTTTGAAAACAGAAAAGTAATGAAACTGGATTCAGCAAAATTAAAGTCTTCAAGAGGGTGACACCCTACTGTAAAGAGATATGGCCATATAGGAAATAAAAACAGAGAATTTCAGGTTAGAAAAAATGTTTTAAATCTAATCAGCAACAAGGGTTAGGTGACATGGGGGATTGCCATTGCTGGAGATCTGTTGGGTCTGGTTAGACATCTCAGATGTTTGGAATAACCTGGAACAACCTGCCTGCTGGATCAGCCAGTCTTTGCCTCCACCCAAGACAGCAGCTACCAAGCAGCTGGCTTCCAAAGGTGCTGGTGCTGGTGCTGGAACTTTATAGAGAAATGAACCTACTAATTATGACCTCCAGTCCCCTCGTTGGCAGTCCCATCACATCTACCACTGCAGGAAGCCGGTTAGGGTACAACCTCCCAGGGCCTCCCCTGGGCTCTGCAGCCCTTCATACTCAGTCTCTGTCACCCAGCCCTCCTCTGATCCAGAAAAGGAGCTCACCGGGAGAGTGTCCAGGAGTGCAGGAGTCAAGTTTTACTTTGATTAAAGCTTCCCCAAAAGGATATTTCCTGTGCTTGAGGGCTGATTAGAGTTCTAAGTTCAGAATTAGTTGAAAGAAGTTTTATCATGAGTTTAATTTTTTTTTTTTAAGTGGTCTTATATTGCCTATTTACTTAGCCTGAAAAGTCCTGGCTGAAGAGAGTTAAATAAGCACTATATTACCAAGAAATTCTTAACTCTTGTTTATATAAAAAGAGCAGAGTGAGTCTATCATTGTCTGAAAGGAAAGTCACATTCCAGATCTCTGCTTGCTTTGGGCACTGAAGGAGGAATGACTCTTTAATTTTAACATTTTAAATTTATTTACTGGAACTGGTGCTGGAGTATCATGAATGTGATCACTGAGGATTTTTCTCTTATGTATTCCTCTTCATTCATCTTAATATATGTTGACTTATATAAATGATTGCATAGGATGTGTGATATTTTACAATAAAATCTAGAAAAGGAAGGGACATCATTAGAGGGTTAAGTTGTCCAGCTGACAATAAGACTGATAGCTTTGATATTCCTCTGTTACTCTCAATTACATCCTCAGTATCTGTACAGAGGCACAGCCAAGTGCCTGTCCTATCTGACTGTGTGATCAGCAAAGGAACTGTGCTTAAAAATATGGCTCAATTTTGGTCCATTCATGTGGTTTGCTAGTGAGGGAGGGCCCAAATCATGCTGAAATATGTGGTAGAGCTTTTAATACTTTAGTTCTATTCCCACTGGCTGATTAAGCCAGGTAAGAGCTGCCCTTTGTGTGTGGCTTAGCTGGAGCCATGTATAAATATTGTCCTTCCATGAGGAAAAGCCCCAAGTGGAGCTCACCGTTACTGTAGCAGGTACATAATCTCCAAACTGAACTCACGACTGACAGAAAGTTTTATATTTCTCCAGTGGAAATCATACTTGTTTTCAATGTATTTGGTGACATTAGACATCAGGGCTCTCAGACAGCTTTTTTACATTACAGAGTACCTTAGCTTGCTGATAAGAGAGGTTGATGGTGAGGACAGGGTGCATACCCACAGTACACCCATGTCTTACAGTCACTGTTAACTCTCAGCAGAGTTATGTTAGTGCCTGTGAATGCTCAATAAGTAAAAGCTAAATTAAGCTAACAACAAACACAGGGGTGACATTATAGCCTCTAGTCCCAGCAAAGTGCTTCTTCAGTACTTGCTTCTCACCTTTACTTTCTAGTCTGTGTCTGCTCTACCCATCCTATCCTGCATAGCGTAAGTTTTTTACATTGTACTAATAAAGATCTAGACCTCAGTGCTAGCAGGGATCACAAAGTAACCCAGTCTGTCCTCCTGCATAAGGTCATTGGTTGCCTCTCTTGTCATTTCTACATCACATTCACACTGCACTTGCAAGTTTCACAAGTGGTGGCTGTGAGATGTTGAAAAAAGTAGTACCTCAAAAAGCCAGTAACATCTCCCCCTCCTGCTCCCACCTTGCCTTTCAAGTGCTAGAGCATCTTGCTGTCAACGCGAAACAGATACGGAAAAGAAACAGTAAAACCTCGTTGTTGGTGATGCTTGCTATTTTTTTTTTTTTTTATGGAGGGTTTTTTTTTAATAATCTTCACTTCAGCTGTTTCCCACGTGGAAAAACTGAGCTGCTCTAATCTAGACTGTATCTCTAGAAAGCAGCAAAGGAAGAATTTCCACAATGCTGAGGGCACAGAGAAACAAGGGCCTGTGATTATAAGAGGATTTACATTAGTAATAATTAATATTGTGATATCTTCCTTGGAGGTAGATACCTACTGGGTGTCACACCACCTCATCAGAAATCCTGCACAGTGCCTGGGGAAGCAGCCAGGCTAACTAGGTGTCTGGTGAGATGTCTGAGCTGGACAAAAACCCTTCAAAGTCTGTTTTAACACCTAACTTGGGGTGGAAGGAGATGCCTTGTCTTGCTCAGGAGCTGCAGACACGAAGCCTACCTTGGAATTAAAAGCCTAACCATTTTTTTCTGACAAATACTGAATGAGATGGTGGTACACATATGCCCCAACATCCATGTCTATGGAGTAGAACAGTCATCTGAAATGTGGACACTGTGACCAGGTCCCTAGCTCCTGCTTCAGCAAGTGGGACATGTCATGGGATGTGAAATATCTTAACAGGAGAGAAAGTAGTACCCACCTTCAGATAGCCTACAGCCTTGCCTTCCTGAGATGTGTGCGTTCAAGTCCCCCCATGCTCTAACCACAGCATAAAAAAAGCCTTCATTCTTTTTGTCTTTGGAAGAAAGGCCAACAAAGGTCCATCCTTGGTGAAACTTAAGCAGATGGTAGATACTGTCTTCATCTTCTAATACAGGAAGCTTTGATGCTTCATTTGGATTCCTAACTTCTTCAGGGAGCCAACAGCTTAAATTCAGACGTTTCAACACTAGATCCAGTTTAATCTTTGAGCACAACCCCAACCTTTACATCAGTTTTAGAAATGGGGCTTCAGTTCCTAAAGAACCCTGAAAAATCTTGTCCTATGTCAGAATTTCAAGCATCCCACTAGGGAAGAACCCATCGCACCCCTGCAAGTCATTTCAGTGTTAAACTACCTGCAATGCCAGGAATTGACACAGCACATTATAGGTAGTCTAAATCTGTCTGGCTTCAGCTTTCAAAAACTGCATGATCTCTTCTTGGTATATGGAAGACAGCAAGGATCCTGACTGGTTGGGTACTCCATGCTTCTTGCAAGAAGCCTCCCTGTTTTGTCACTAGGAAAAGATAAAACCCACAGATTAGCTCACTGTCCATTTATACACCATTTACTTGATACAGAAGTATCATAAATACATGTGAGAGCTAATGGTGCACCTGGATGACCAACTTAAGACCCCAAATCCACGGAACAATGGAAGGGTGATTCCACATCCCCTCTCTGCCGCATCTTCTTTGTGCAGACAGCAGTATTTGCACAGTCCCATCAACAGCTGGTTTAGTAAACACATTAAAAACTAATCTGCAGTTTTGTTTTGAAGAGGAAATCTCAGGCTTCCTGGTCCAGCAGTCTGTGACTGTACAACTCAACACTGGCATGGAGGGAGGCACTGGCCAAGGGGCAGGAGGGAAGGTGAAAGGTGCCTTGCAGTCGCAGCCTGACCATGAAACCCCACCCTCAGCTAATTAGTTGCACAGTTAATGCCAAGAATCTATTCCTGCCCTACTAAGTTACGGCCATTTCAAACCATATTTTTCTTCCCTGGTTGTTTGGCAAGAGTGTTATGTTCCTAGCTTTAAATACAGCTATCTAGGGACTCCCAGAGAGACATTTATTTTTATTATATTTTTCTTTTGGACTTTATTCACAAAGCCAGCAAGGATAAGAGCTAAAAAGCTGAGATTTGAAAGAGGAAGGGGGTTTAAATCAGATATAGCCTTTCAAGGAATTTTGGTGAAACATCAGAATCTGGAAACAAAGACTAGAATGTAGATAGAATTTCCTTGGTGTTTAAACTTTCATGTTTTAGTAGAAAAACCACCCTGCTTGAAACAGACCCAGGATTTTTGAGAAGCTGATGGAAGTAATGGAGTGTGACGTACATAGCTGAGACAAAGAATCTACTGGAAGAAGCAAGCAGTATCTTTAAGAAGTTGCCAAAACCTGCAGAAGGCTGACATGGGCAATTTCCTCTGAACTGAAGCTACGAGCAAATGAAATAGATAGAAGGCCATTGAAGTCTTGAAGATAAGGCTCTTCTGAGCTGGTATATGAAATGACCGAGCAGACAACAATACCTAAGCTATCAAGAGCTTGGAGTAAGTGTATGCTATGTGAATGTGCAGTCATCTTTGTTACGATGTTCGCATTAAAACTGAAAACATTTCATATGGAATTGCTTTAATGGCAAGAGAACAAAAATCTACCAGCTAAATTCACTCTTTACAATATAGACAGGTACAGCTCCAAGGAAATCAAACACTGCTTTGGAAGGATATGTAGAAGTCACTAAGTGCAGCAATTCTCTGCAGACCAGTGACTCCCAGCATCACAGAGGTCCCACTACCTCTTCCAAAAACAAGGAGTGACAAGAGTCTGTGGTGACAAACAATCTTTTCCCAATGCAGAACCTGATGTAGGTATCAGACTTTGACCACTTTTAGTGTTGACACCTAAGCCTGTATTGGACTTACATCATAGTGGACATCTGTTGATAACCACCATGACAAGGAGCATTTGCTGCTCTTGGTTGCCAAGTTTTATGGGACAAATTTTTACTGAGTTTCTGGACAGATGAAGGCAGCTCAGGACAGTATGCACCCTCTGAGGGATCAGGGCCAGAGGTTGTTCTGTACACGTGATACTCTCAGAACATACACTGAGAAGGAAGAAACAGAGGACATGTGTATCTGGGATGGATGTAACAGACTGAAAAAAAAATACAGCCAACTGAGAAGTAGATGTGTTACTAGAGAAGCTGTTGGAATAGAAAACAGGCATTCAGAAATCTGCCAGCATCAGCAAAAACTTTGCCCCAGCTGCAGAGTGCACCTACTGACTTTGGATCAGGTTCTAGAGGGAAATTTCACCAGTTATAAGAGTCACAAGCTTGCCAGACCCCATCAAAAAATGAAAACTGCAAATGAACTTTTACTGATGACTCTTTAGTTGGTTTAAAAAAACACCACCACAAAAAATATTAAAGAAATAAAATCTATTTGTGAGATTTAAAATCTGGATAGTAGATAACCCCATAGTATTTTAGGTTGAAGACAGTAAAGAGATGTAAATAACCTTTAAATAGAATGCACTAGAAAATATGAAGAGATACTGACAACTAGCCAACCGTCAGCTGGTTAACACAGGCAGTTCTGTAAAACTCAGTGGGGGGACTTGAATGCCATCTTCCACTAGAATATCTCTGGTTCACTCAATATTTTAATATTCAGAGAAACGAAGCAGTTCCAAGAGAAGGAACTGGAAGAAAAACCAGCCACTATAGCATAGACAAAAAAAAAAGCCAATTGATTTAGAAATTTGGACTGCAGGGTAACCATGTTATTGCACTAAAGGTGGCAACAAACTGCCTTGAGCAAATCTCTCCATAAAACACTTTCAGGACATTGTTTCATCACAATGCAGAACAGTATTTTTTATCCTGAACTCTCTAAATTTGCACAGAGTAGGAAAGTATAATTGCTTTATACTTATGTCCAGGCTCAAGCTGGACTACAAGCCTAACTTCTGAACAAGATGGATGTGCCTCCTGCTGCACCGAAGGGAAAACCGATTCCTTTGCCCCCCTCCTTCCTTGTGCTCAGCAAGGGCTCTAGGAGACAGTGTGTGAAAAACTTGGAAACTGTAAGCATTCAATGCCCAAGTTATGCTTAAACACAGCAGACCACTACTGTACCTGTAAAGTATAATAGTAATTTAGATGACAGGCACTTGAAACTACTAAACAAAGAAAAAAAAATTCCAAACATGGATTGACAGTGATGTGGCCTGGCAGAAATGTCTATTTTCTTGAAAAGGAACAAGAAGATGCTATTCTCATACCATCATGCAGTGAGTGAAGTGTGCGTTAAGTTAAAATAGCTTGTGGAATTGGCACTTCCCTCCCTGCCCCTGCGTTTAAGTAAAAGTTGTTCTCTTGGTGGAAAAATACTTCCTTTAACACCTTCACATATTATGGAATAATTTAATGAACAATTAAAGATACATTCCATAGACAAGAAGATTTTCCTAAGTGTTACCCCCTAAGGGGAAGGATGTTCCCCTAACCTAAATGTTACCCCCACTAAGGGGAAGGACAGTAGAAGACCTTCTAAGCAGGTTAACTCTAAGAGACTGCCACTGATCTCTACTGAGATCATTAGACAGCAGCCAGCCCAGAGGATCTGACACTTAGGAGTAGGAGCTTAGTCAATCATTACCATCCATCAGAAGAGATATGCCTGTGAAATTAGCAAATATAAACTGTACCGTGGCAGGAGAGGTACTACCAGCAGAGAAAGAGAAGAATAAATGATAATAATGTACACTGCCGTGAGCAATCTCACTATTGAATTCAGGTGTAAGGAAACAAAACCAGAACAGATGCAGGGAAGGACACCAAATATGATCAAAAATCTAGAAAGAGCTGATTGAAGAACAAACAGTTCAGCTTGTTTAGCCTTACAGAACAAAGGCTGAAAAGAAATCTACAATTTTGGTCTGTGCATACTGCAGGGGACAAATGGGAAAAGAAGGAAAAAAAGAAAAGAGAAAAGATTCAACTTATCCTACAACTGCATACGAAGAAGTGCATAAACATTAGTGTTAGTAATGTACAGGTGTATCTCAGCAGTATGTTAGAAAGGTAAGCATTGGTATGACAGCAGAGTTAAGGTAGAAATCAAAAGGAGTTAATTTTCAGAGCAAAGAGGTTTTCTTTTTCCAGACTCCAGTTTGCTTAGGAAAAAAAATTATGTGTGCACCTGCTTTTATAGTGTACTAAGCCTGGTAAATGGCTAGGTCCTTTTGCTACTGTTTATATACCTAAAATATAAGCACCTGTAAACATTTAAAGATACTAATAGTGGAAAGTTTATAGATATGGCTCCAACCAAATACATTTGTAAAAATAATTTACACAACAATACAATTAAAGGATAATGAAATATGGCAACTCAGATTTTTGGCAAACATTTTATAATTTTTATATAAAAATCTCAGTAAGAAACCAAGCAGAGTATCTGACAGAAACATCTGCCTTACAACAAGTTCAAAAAAAAAAACCTCATAAAAGAAAAAGAGAAAAAAAGAAAAAAAGTAAAATTCCAACCCCCCAGAATCCTTTTTAATTATAAACCAGAATATCAACAAAACACTTAAAATAATCTCAGATTGTTTGGCAACTCATCACATCATAACAAGAGACACATTTGATCATAAGAAAAGTTTAACTTTATATACAACTTCACTTGAACATTTGCTCTTACCAGAGTTAATATACATTAAAAAAAGATTCTGGCAATAATACCAGGTTCTATTTTTAATACCTGTGTATAAAATGTAACGTAAAATGCTGAAGCTCTATAATTAGGAGAAGTGACATTTGATATCCATGGGTCCCTCTTTGTTGAAAAAGACAAATACTGAAAGAACAGGTGTTTAGTGGCAAAATAAAACTGTTTCATTTCAGGGTAGTGTTGGCTGACTGTGAATAAATCTAACCTAATACTATTTATTTCTTGAGGTTGGTAGTAAATTCACAAGTGAAAATATAATCTAGTAAGATTACATTTTAAATTTTATACTTTGTCACAAATGTGAACAGAAAGGAGCCAAGTCCCTTTCACTATGCTAAACTACTTTCATGCATGCGAGAAAAATACTTTACCAACTGTCTGAGCATATTTTAAAGAACTTCAGGTTTTAGAAAGCCCTGGGGGAGCAGAGGGGAAGTTTCCTACCGACATCTGCATAGAATGTAAAATATATAATTAAAAAAACCTAAGGTATATACTAAAGTTTACAGACCAATGCTTTCCATATAATAAATAAAATGTCCATCATTGATTAGATTCATACACAGAGTAAAATACAACCTATTTTTACAAGTTTATATACAAAGTGTATTAGTAGGCCCAGGGGTGCCTCATAGGTTGGAAGCATCTGCATTAGCATGTCACATTGGGAAACCCCAACTTTCCAAGTCAGTGATAAAATATATAACTACTTTGTTTTTCATTCAGATACAAAGTAAACTTATTTTTCATCTGAAATAAATGTACATAATATTCTGTATAAACAATAGTTCATAAAGCTGTTTAAAATGTAACTTAAAAGTACTGCATTGATTAACTTAGAGCTCTGAAACAAGCACGTGCAAATCCCTTTGCTTTAAAAAAAATAGAAGCACAGATGTTTTTTTTCTTTTGACTCTTTCATGAACAGTACTAGCTGGTAGAGATTATCGTTTTGCTTTCTTTACTGGTGTCTCCTCTGTTTTCTGCTGGGCTTTTCTCCGTACCACTGTTGGACTGTCTTCCCTTCTACGCTTGGTAGACTGCACCTTTAACCTGAAAAGCATTATTAATAATTATTTTAACAATGGTAGGACCTGTAAAACAAAAAGGGTGGTCAGGCACAATCCTGTTTAGAAGATGAAACTTAACTGTCCATCTCTGATGAATTACCAGGATATATTACTTAAAAACTTACTATTAAAACATTATATACCAGCACAGACCACAAGGAGACCTTGCACACTCCCATCATATCTTAGCAAGGTACTGGATACTAATTCTGTGTGTTGGAGTGCTCCAGATGCAGAATTTGGGGCTAGAGCTCTCCTCCTTCCTCCTCTTCTCTTTTGGAAAGACTTGTGGATTATAACAGAATAGAATGGACATTATCTTGTACCCTGTCTCACAAAGACAGAATAGCAGCAATAGTGGCTTAAGTCCCACATGCACATGAGGGAGTAAAGGGCAGACATCATGTACCCCTATCTCTACTTAAGCATCCATATGTAAGTCCACCACAGTAATTGTAAGTGTGGCTTAAACTCTTGGCCATTCATAACCATGTGAAGCAATTAACATGACATGAACAGTGACAGCTGATCAGTGCATGATACACATGTTCTTGAGGTTCAGTTTGAAGACATTACCGCATTTCATGGTGGATGACAACTAAACGTATTTGGCATATAACCCATTTTACAAGTAAACTACAAGATGAATAGCAACTGTATACCATATTTATTATTCCCTTGGGATTTTACACTGTGATCTCAGCTTTAAAAAGTGTACCAGGGAAGGAGGAAAAGGGAAATATTTTCAAAACTTGATATAAGGACTCTCAGAGTTTCTTCTCTTTTATCGGCTGATCTTAGATAGAACTTTGAAGCGTTAGAATCATGTCATCATATGTTACTTTAACCTGAACCACAGCTGCCCCATTCAGGAAAGAATCACAGCTCAAGTTAAAATACTGCAGATTCTCCCAAGAGGTTTCTGAGGACAGAAAGAAAAAATTCTAGTCTTCCAAATGTTAAAGAAAGGAAGAAAAAACGTGAACAGAAGAAAATCCTTTAAAAGCTTTTATATATCACAACAGAACAGAGCAAAGCTAGACTGCTGTTCAGGTTTTGAAACAGTATAAGGAAAGAATCAAAGTAGTGGCTTCCAAAACAAATAATAGAAGCGGATTCAACTTTAATACTTACTGTGTCAATGGAGGAGATTTATTAATTTTTGTATCACTTGGAGATCTTTTTTTTGCTGCTAGGTTCTGTCGTTTTCTAGGAGAAACTGAACTTGGACTGCTGCTTTTAGAAGTTGCACGTGTGTTTGGCTTGCCGGGCTGCTTTCTGTAATACAAAAGAATGATGAATGTATATATAACAAAATACTTTTACCAAGTCACTTTCTTCTTGCATTCCAAGTGCAGAAAATTAAGACTGCACAGTATTTGCAACAAGTAAATCAAAGTTGCCAAAAGAAACAGTGAAAAAAACCATTTACATGCTTCAACACACAAGCTGCAATGCCAAGTTGTGTATTTTCATATCAAATGTAGAATCAAAAGGCTATTTTACTGACAATATTTAACTAAATAAAAATCCTAGTTAGAAATCTGCAGTGATGCTGGTACATATGTGTCCGTGTTTAAAAAAATACTCCCAGCAGAAAAACAAAAGCAGCAAAGGCGAACAGGCTGAAGAAGATAATTTGCTTATCTAGTGTAAAAAAAAGAACTCCTATTAGCTTCAGTATCCACCAGTTCAGAAACATGAAAAACTGGTTACTGGTGTTTAACTTCAGTTTAGAAAACAGGTTACTTAAATCAGAAAAGCTGGTAATCTAAAAATGCTGAAGATGAAGAAGCAGAACCTTTCACAGAATTATTCCCAAATGCTACTTATAAAATGCAGACTGTTTGCAGCACCTTAAGATAGAGATGCTTTGTTACAGTCAGAACTAGAAAGACAGCACTGGAAATCTCAGACAAAACACACACACCTGTCTATAAATAAAAAAGTAGACGTTTCCACAAGCAATCAGAATGAAAACACTAGTATCTAAGCTTTTATTACAATTTTAGAGTTAACAGTTATGTGAGACTGAAGAAAGTCCCTCTGCCTTTACCAAAACAAAGCTATTATTTGCAAAGTAGTAGTAGTAAACCTTCACAGTTTGTATTTAAATCAAGACTAACTACTTTCTCATTCAGCTCTGAAATTATGAATTCAAGAGCATACAAACAGTGCTTCAAAATAAGCCCCAAAAGCTAACATATAGTATGATATCCTCAGGAATGAAGTAAATCCAGTGAAATTACAGAAATCTTACCATGAACATAAAAACAAAGCCTGGACTCCAATTCTGTTCTGGAAGGCAGCAACATAAATTAAAACTTCCCAAAGCTGATACCTTTCTCTGTTTCCACAACAAAGTCAAGAGGATGAGCTCTGCTATAATTCAGTTTGTCTAGAAAAAGGCAGACTTATGCTAAGGGAGATGAAGAACAGCTTCCTGAAAACAGAACTCTTGCTACCACACTAGTCTTTCACAGTAAGATTGCTTTCTGAGCTTGCAGATCACCATACTAGAAATGAAATCTTCCAGTGCTGCAGATCCATGTATTTAGCTTGGATAATATTTGGAAAAAGAAACAGACATGGAAAAATTACATTTTCACCCTGTTCCACTCCAAATACCAAATAGCAAACTGCACAGTCAAGTCAGAGGTTCCTTTTTACCTGTCAGAACTAAGTGCCCTGAGACCCAACTTCCAAGACATCACTAGGATGCAGGCTGCCAACAGGATCAATTCTCACCTTCTGACATATAAGCATGTCTTTTGAGACCCTAACAGTTTCCTCACCTCCCCTTTTGCCTCTTCATCCCTAGAAGAGTGGTACTGGAATCAGAACCAAAATTATCTGGAAAGCTCCCATCGCTTTAGAAAACCCCCCAAAAAACCAAACCAAAAGAAAAACGAACACAAGCAACAAAAAACCAGGAACAAACTGCACAACTGAGAACAATGGAGAAAAAAAATCTGCTGTTGGTGTCTCTACACAGTTACCTTTGAGCCTCTAATCTTGTGGCTGATCTAGTTGTGGCCCCAGAATGTGATTCATCATCTTCTTCATCTTCTTCCTCACCTTCTTCCTGCTCTTTTAGTTCATCTTCAGAAGACGTTAATTTCCGACGTTTTCTTTCTGGCTCCAGTGTTTCTGTCCATGTAAAATTTTACACATGTGCTATAATTTTCCAAAAGCCCTCCAAAAGGATATGGACACTTAGTTTAGAAAAGATATTCTATTCACAAATCCCATTTTAAGTAAGTAATTTTCCATTTCCTTTATGCCTCAACATTTTTAATTCACACTTGTTTGACTTAATCTTGCTAACACATTCACCATAGTTTACTTATGCAGCTCATAGCCAGAATTCATAGAAAATTCATGAGGCTTTATAGAAGCATCTGGGATGTAGCAATTCTGACATGAGATTACAGCAATTTACACATATTTACATAATATTTACACTAGCTGTAACTCAATGATTTTCCCTCAAGAAGGGAAAATTGAATACAGCTTATCTCATTGCTATTAGTAAAGAGAAAGGCACAATAATATCTTCTCATTCTGTTAGAAGTAGCACAGTTTCATGTTTTTACCAGTTTCCTCTGATTGAACCAGAGAACGCCTGGGCTTTCTTCCCCTTTTACGCACAATCATTTCTGCTTTCTCAGCTTCATCTTCCTGAAAAAATAAAAAAGAAGCAAGTAAGGCAAGAACAATTTAATTTAAATAGAAGACAGACATTTTTCATTACATACTGCATATAAACTTACAAATTAAAATGGTTGCACTTACATTTGTTGTTTCTTTCTTATTAGATATGTCTGTACCTAAAAAGAAAGGAAAGAACAAAACTTAGTCCCAAACTTCAAATTTTTTGCCAATCAGTTTAAAAAGGAGTTCTTTCAAACTCTGTCAACTTCGCATATACATCACAGAAGCTCAGAAAACATTTAAAGTCTCTAATTTAGAATATGGCTTTGTTGTATTTTGTTATATACAGAGACTGGGATAATGATATATTTTTTTTTTGTAAGTAGTAAGGCTTTATATGACTGAGCATATACTGTTTTGTTTTAATGGAAAAGCAAAAGTTACTTATCCCTTTTAACTACTGTCAACCAATTACAGAATGACAGAAAAATTTAGCTTGGAAGGGACTGCTGGAGGTCATCTAGTCCAACCTCCTGTTCAAAGCATGGCTAAATTAATTGATTTGATCATACTGCTCAAGATCGTGTTCAGGTCAATTCTGAAAGTCTTCAAGAACATGTCAGTGTTACGGGAGGATGCTGCCTTCAGAAACTGGGTGTCTCTTAACTGCATGAGTTGTACTGACTGAAAAGAAACTCTCTGCTTCCCACTCTATACACAAGTTGTCCTGGGTTCAGCTGGAGTAGTTAATTTTCACAAGAAGCTAGGAGGGGGCACAGCCAGGACAGCTGACCTGAACTAGCCAAGGGGCTATTTGATACCATATGACATGCTCAGGATTAACTGGGGGAGCTGGCTGGGGGAAGGAGGGATCATGGCTTGGGAATGGTCTGAGCATCAGGTTCAAGGTGGTGAGCAATTGCATTGTGCATCACTTGCTTTATACATTCTTTTATTATTACTTCTTCTCTCCTTGTGTTGTCCTGTTAAACTGTCCTTATCGCAACCCATGAGATTTTACCTTTTTCTTCTGATTCTCCATCCTACTGCATGGGGGGGGGGGGGGGGGGGAGGTGGGCAGGGCAGGAGTGAGCAATCAGCCACTTGGTACTTAGCTGCCAGCTGGGCTTAAACCACAACACAAGTCTGCCCCTATCTCAAACCCTTGCGCAGAACAACAAATTACCAGAATAAGTGAACTGCAGAGAGGGATTCCACTTTGTTTTCTTTTCACTGCCAGAGGTTTTTCAACCCTTTTTCCTCACATGAATGCTAGCATATGATGAAAAGTTTAACAGGATATTTCATCCACTTTATACACTCTTCCTAATATCACTGTGACATCAACAGACTTTTACCTAGAAAATGAAATGTTACTTAACATACTAAATTAAGCTTTAAGTACAGGGTCAGGTGTCTGTCCCTTTTTGACTAAAAAGCAAACCAGAATGCACTTTTATACCTTTCTTGCATTCTTGTCTGTTCTCTTTACACTTGATAGAAACCAAGTACCACACGACCAGCTAACCCTTCAGAGACAATTCTGAAGCATATGGATTAAAGCTGACATTTCAACAAATGAAATATTGATGAAAAAATGAAATTTCAACAAAGGAAATAGCCCATATGTGCACTGCAGCCAGATTAATATCTCTGTAGAAACCTAAGCTTCTGGAAACTCCAGAAGATTTGTTTTGAAGACTTGTTTTCTCAGATTTGTTGCATGAATGTTTCTATTTGTTTACAAACCATTTTTTAACCTGCCTTTCAGGTTCATCTGCTTCCTGAATGGATTTTAAAGTCTATTTTATGAATGGTCATAATTAAAAAGACACATTTAAACAACCAGTGCAGTTCCAAGCAGGCTCCATACATCCAAAAAATTAACTACACCCTCTAAAATTCACCGAAGTTTGACCTGCTACAAATCACAGCTGTTTGAATAGGAAAGAGAAATAGAAAGTATCTCACTTTATTTGACTTTAGTTTGAAGCACTAAAAGTACATTTCTGAGTAAAGTTAAGCAATCATCACCTAAAGATATTACAACAGTTGTGAGGGGAAAGAAATATCCCCCTCAAGCTACCACTAAGCTCTTTAGACACATATCCACAGATAATCCAATTAAATGAACAAAATTTCATTTTTTTTCCCACGTGTATTTTAAAACAGTTAATGTAGTAAATGTGATTGATAGTCACTGTATGAAAAAAAAATAAGCAGAACTGGAAAAGAGTCACTAAGAACCAGTTTGATGGTGTACCTACCTGTCTCTGAAGCTCTGCCATGTGCCTATCCCCACAACCGAACTATTTGGTATATTCTGCAATGCATTGTTCAGCACTTAGCAGTGCTGCTGCATCTTTGGAATAAGTTATCAAGTTGCTCTTTTTTTGAGTAAAAAACTCCCTAGGAATTAAGGACAAGTCTTCACTGTTCTGTTTACTCAGATGTTTTCACACGTTGATAATACTGACTGCCAGGGATGATGTTTAGGAAGAACCTGTGTGATTTTCTTGAAAACCCTCTTTTATTTATTCCATCTTTTGTTTTATTTGTTAAAGCAGACATAGTTTGCTTACCTGTTTGAGGTGTTTTTCCTCTATTTGGAAAGACAGGAAACTGCAGCTGAAAAAAAAAAAAGTGTTTTTTTACTTTAAAGAAATTAGAAAAATCCAGGATTGTATTACATAAACACAGAAACTTGCTCCCATTCACAGTAGAACATATCTGCAAATGTAGAAAACATGAACATTCTAATGAGCATACAGAAAGTTTGTAACCAAGATTCTTAACAGTAGCATGCATTTTTTCCATTTATATTTGAAATGAGTCAAGTCAGCCCATAAACAAAATAAATTATAGCACTTTCAGTAACTTAATTGAAAGTAATTGCAATAAGAGACACAAAGTTAAAAGCAGTTTCAGTCGAATACGTTTCTGAAAACTTAGTTATTAAAAAAGTTTAGTGTAGTCACTTTATGTAATCACACATACAGATTTGCAGAATTATAAGCCACCAGAATTTTGTATTTACTCAGAATATAGAAAGAACTATGTATAATTACATAACCTCCTATGATGATTGTCCAAAAAATCCAGTTGCTTTCATTACTGAATGACTACACTAGGATGCCTATGCATCCTTTGAAGTAGCAACATGTTCTCAAAGCAGCCTAGGGGAAACTGTCATGCAAAGATAATATCTCACCTTACAGACCATTATCTCAGATGGAGGGCAGATACTGGCTTCTTCTGAAGCCTGCTTGTAAATTGGCTGACACACCAATCAGTCATCACTGAGAGGTACAAGACCTTTAAAATAGTTTAACTAGAACAAGATGATTCTGTTCCAGTACTGAAGGTGCCAAGGTATATCTAATTTCTGAAGGGGATTTTAAAATCAGTTTTAATTCTTATTTGACAAAAAAACCCCCCAAAAAACCCTGCAACAAAAAAACCCTGAAAAACAAACCAAAAAAGCCAAACACCAAAACCCACACCAGTTCAAATTACTTTTCATTAAATTAATACGGGGAAAAAAAAATTAATTAAGAAAGATTAGGAATTCTGAAACAAAACTCCACCAGACCTATAGAAGGGACAGGACTCAAAGGGCTGCCTGAAACGCTGTGGGAACAGAACAAGCAGGGATGAGAACTCCTGCCACCCTCAGCCTAGGTAAATTCCCAAGACTTCCAACACTGATGCCAGCTAGCGTCTCACCAGGCAAGCAGGCAAAACCCATGAGTTTCAATACAACTTTGTTTTTAAAATCACCTCTTTTCTATGTGGTTACATTGATTCTGACATACAGGAATTCCCACAAAAGGAGCCTTCTACCAAAATAAATCCAACTAGTTGTACTCCGCAAATACGCCCGATCCATTACTACCCGGTGCTGTAACCCAACTGCATTGCAGAAACGCTCCCAACAGAATGCTTTCTTAGCGGTGAACGTACTTCACGGGGGTTAAGGAATTAAGATACTGCTGAGCTTTAAAAGACAGAGGTATGTTTCATGAGCTCTTAAGTTACTAACCTGCATGTCTCTACCTTTTGAATGAAATGTATTTTCTATTTACAATATATAGAACTGCATTACACAATAATTTATTTTACAGATATTAAGAGTTACTATGAGTTATTATTAGGATAGGTTCAGTAGAGAAAAAAAATCTCAAGTTTTCAAAACAAAGTCACCACTGATCTTCAGGACAAAATTACTCTCAGCACAAATTAAAAGACACGTGTGCACACAATCAGAATTTCATCTTGTGTACAAGTATATTGCTAGCCAGTGTAACACAGATTTGTATTAAGTATGTTGCATTAAGTTTGATCCTGTTAGGTTATTTGCAGTGTTCTGACTTAATAGTATATTTTACTTACAAAGTTCAATTATATTAGGAGATACTGTTAATAATTTTTGTTTGCTTAGACTGAACTCAATTATCAAGTTTTCCGTAAGATGTTTCTGAAATACTGTTAACTGTTAAACAGATAAATGGCTTTTGAATTACTGTGTTTAAATGCACCCAAACAAAATAAAGGCACTTACATTCCCAGTGCTCATATCAGCTTTTGACTCCCCACCTGAGGGAAGAAATATGAATTCAGAACTTGAATGTCAATATTTTCCTTGGTTTTCCCCACAGGTATTATGAACTACTTACCACCAGGCTGTACAGCTTCAAGAGGGTATTTACGAGGCCTTCCCCTTTTCCGTTTCACTATTACAGGCTGATTTTCCTATTAAAAGTAAAGGACAAAAATATTTTAGTTACATTTAGCATTTGAGCAATATAATACAAAGATTGCTGCTAACTTCATAATGTGATAGTGGCAGAAGTAGTGCTCATCAGTTTAAAAATACAGATGAGGCAGATTTCATAGGAAGAGACACTGCCTGTTATGAAATCCATTAATATAGATGAAAAGAAACAGGACAACTCCCAATTATACAAAATTCTCAGTGGCTGGCCTCAGGCACAAAGCAAGCCTGAGAACATAGTGCCTTCTGCCCCCTTCCCCTCAACAACTTGGTCTCACAAATGCTGCTGGCTTACCCTATATATCCTACCACATCTTTCCAGTCTTACAAGAACTCCAAACTTTGGATCCTGTAAGCCCCTTTTCCCAATGCCATATAGCACAGGCTACATCTTGTAACAGTTGAGCAAGTGCTATTAAACAGTCAATATCCTAGTTATCCCAATATACAGATTGGTGACATTCTCTGTATAAACAGGGCCTTCCGTAAAAAAGGCCCTTACTTTGAAGTTTAAGCTTTGAAAGAGAACTTTAAGTAATGAATATGTTCAGATGTTCAGATCACAAAGATCCCCAAACTCAGATCACAAAATCCCCAATAATAAACCTTCTTTCCTTGTAAATAGGAGAAAGTCAAGTGTTTCAATTCAGCATTTACTGAAATCTAGTGATGTCTCCCTCCACAATGGATCTTAGTGACTCAAGCCTTGAGTGAACAAAAATAAGTTTATTCTTTAAATTTCTTCCACTTCCAAATTAGAGGCAAAAGCAGCAAATGATGAAACCCAATGTCTTTATGAGAACTGCATCCATTTCGAGGGGTCAGCAACAATTTTAATCTCTAGGGTTCAGACATTTGTTTACAACCACCACTGTAGAATAAGAAGTATATGCCTAAGAGATAACAAAGAATTTTAAAATTGTTTGGTGATATTTTTATAAGCTAGCGACTAAACTTTCTACACTTCAGTTACAAGGTTTTCAGAAAATATGATTTCTATACAACTCTATAGAATTGCTTTCTATACAATATATAAGTACTATTAAATGTAGGGAGGGAGTTACTTCTACTTCAATAATCAGCCACTGATGTCTTATGGTCTGTGAGCTTATACTTTGTGACACAGAACTACATGAGTCTTTGGTACTTTACAGTACCAAACATAACTTTTCACAGCTATTTCTGTGTTGGTGAAGTCAAAGTTGTAACACTGCTGTCAACAAAATACAAAGTACTTATTTTCAGTGCGAACCTGCATTATCTCAGTTAATCAGTTAATATAAGACCACTCACCTCTGGAGAATTTTCACTTGATTCTAGACCGTGCTTTTCCTTTTCAGACATTTCCTGTTCAATGGTAAATTCATCTTCACACATACAGGAGAAAAAAAAAAAAAAGAAACTGTACACCTTTGTTTTATTAGGCAAAGAAAAAGGTAAAAAGCCAGCACTAAAAGCATTAATTCATTCTGTAGCCCAAAATTCCCCAAAACCCATCAGAAACTAACACTATTTGCCTTGCAGCAAGAATATATCGGTCTGCCAAAATGCTTCCCTGACACTAGATGAGTTAGACAGGTCTTCTAATTTAAGGTAAAAACAAAAGCTGAAGAATATGACCCACTGTAAAATGGTAAGATAAATACAAGCTACTATTCAGTTTTCTCCCACATTCCATGAAACAGGAAGCTGAGGATACAAGCTCACTGCAGAACATTTTCAGACTTGTCAACATGCTCCCTGGAGAGATGAAACTATTAATAGGTCAAACTCACATTAGGGAAGATACACTGTTCACAAAAAGACAGACTGAAGTTACATCAAAGCCAATATTAACACTGTGGACGCACAGTCTTTTATTACTTATTTTAGTGCAATTAGTAGGTCAACTACAATAGTGCAACTTGCATACTCTTTCCTGGTTAGTTTCTCTACAGAAACAAACAAGACTGATTTTGAGGTGAATATGTCAGTTTTTTTCATGAAAGGACACCTTTTATTTGCAGTCAGAGTTAGGAGTTCTTGTCACGTACCCTGATCATGCTATTCCCCTATCCACCTATTTATCTGCAATTAGCTTTCCTACCCGAGGTACATACTGAAGCAATAATGGAGTGGATGGGTGATAGCACAGCAGAAACATCAAATCTGATCCTGCTGCTAGAAGAACTAGGAGTAATGCAGTATTTGATAGTAGTAATAGAACACAGAGCAACTAGAAAATATATGCAAGTATTTGCTGGGATCAAAGTTGCTGGGATCAAGTTCGTAACTTCTTTCAAAAATCATTCAAATGATAAGAAATTAGCATTCAGTATAGGTTCAGAAAATTGCCCAGAATAGGTAGTTTCATTACCTTTTTCTTCCACAGTACTTTTAGGAGGTGTATGCTTTACATCAATTTCTTTGTACGCTTCTGCTGTATCGCCTGAAATAACTTCCTACATTATTTTGAAACAACAAAGAAAAGAGCATCTTATTACAAACTAAAGATCACTGTCAGTTACTTATACTAAAAAAAAATCCACACCCCAATACATGAGTAGTTATTTTATCCATCAAGATTTTGTAATGTTTCTTAAAAACTGATGCTGAGAAGCTTCATCAAAATCAATGGGTGAGATAGTCCCAAATATTCTGCATGTACTCTTAAAAGGAACATCTATCTCATCCTAAATTCCTGGTTTTGACTTAGAAGGGATCAGTGCAAACCCAGAACTTGGCTAAAGTCCAATATCTTCTTGCAGATCTCAGATCAGTATGACCATGAAGATGCTGAACTGACTGGACAGCTGAGATCCAGCAATGCTCCATGCTAGCACAAGCTCCTAACTATTGTGCAAATTGGTTCACCACACCTCAGATTCATGTGCTGTGTGCAACAACACAGACCACTGCCTTTTTTTTTTTCTTATTTGTCTCCCACTTGAAAGTGAGTATCATTCTATAGTCAGTTATTTTGTATTCAAGACAATGCAAAAGTAGTTTACAGTTAATAATGAAAATACCTCCAAAAATAAACCGCTATAGAAATAAAAATTTAGACTTCAATCTTATTTACATTGCAATTGCAAAACATTAAAAAAACATTACTGAAAATACCTTGATGTTGTCAGGTTTTGTTTTGGAACACTGACTTTGTTCATCATCTTTTCTCACATTCTGAGCAATCAGCTGGTTACCTGCAAAAACAAACAACAGTTCAGGTGTTAAAAAAGTGCCTTCTGCATTTGTCAGACTCTGATGCCGTTTTTATGTCAGCTCATCATTAGCTTGATTCAAAAGATTCTGAAAAGCAGCATCTCATTTACAAAAATATGAACAGAAAATTATGCTAGCCCCTCTTCGAAAAAGGGAAGACAAAACAATTACAGAAAAAGAATTCCACATTTCTTGTATGTTATGGGTGGGGGTTAGTTTTTTTGTTTGTTTTTACAGATAAACTCAACATTGAAAGTTGACAGGTACCACATCAAGAAATAAAACATCACCTTAACATCAACTCACCTAGAGACAGAGAAAGCAGTTAATGCTATGTGGGACACCATAATGAATACAGCATGGTTTCTAATTACTCACTTCATCAAATCAAAATTCTTAGAACAAGAATAAAAACTGTTATAAAAATGACAGTATTTATTATCCTATTTTTAAAAAAAATTGTTCTGATGCTGAAAAGACAAAAACAGTTGAGGACAGAGCTGGAATAGGTATTACATAGTCAGGTCTCATCATTATTACGTCCACAAAATGTCTAATTTATTCTAAGTTAACTTTATCTAACTTTAACTTAGAAATGTTTATGCCATTCAGTGGACTGACTTCCTTCTCACTTCTTGCTTCTAGACAGATAGAAGGTTACACTAAAACTTAGTTCTTTCCAATCTAACAGAAGAAAGTATCCAGCCTCAAAGTCTATTGAATGGCTAGATTTTCCTCTGATGATCAGCTTTCCTCAGCTTTATATTCCTTCCCTGTGTTTTATTTAAAAAGGATAAAATTAGTAATTATTTTAAAGGCTAAAGACATAAAGTTTGTTCACTTACAATCAAAAAAGCTACTATAATACTCTTCTGTGCAGTATTAAATTTGTTACCATATTTTTATCAAATATATTAAGTGTAATATTAAAAGGTGTTTTGGGAAGAACAATTGCTTTGGAGTTTGGAATTTCCCAAATTCTATTCTTTCCTCCAAAATACCATTTTATGGCCTAATCACAGTAGAACTTTGTTTTGCAGCAGAAAAGCTTCACACAAATTTGTGTAGTTGTGCATCACTTACAGTTTTCTTTATCCATTGCTCCTGAAGATTTACATTGTATTCCTCTAGATCTATGCTCTTCAGTTATCTGGGTATCCAAGTTTTCCACCTACACATAAAACACAAATAAAGATACTCCTTACCTTCTTTTTTCCTTAAAGTTTATAAACACAGAAGGGAGAAAGTTTTTCCTACTTGCTACTTTCAAGTACAACATGCATTAGAATGGGAAGTATTAGTATTACAAAAGCAATTTATTCCTAAAGCTCAAGTAATGTTACTACTATAGGATAGCACCATGAAAGAACTTCTTCTAATTAATATTTTTAATGAAAAAAGTCTCAGTTTTAATTAAACACCCTACTAAGTGCTTTAAAAGCAGTTTATCATGGCAATTCACACAAAATATTTTTGGATTTAAAAGGACACTCTCCTACATGCAGAAGCAGAAGTAGTATCTCACTAGCACCAGAACTGTGGCCAAACAGCAATATAATATAGTAATAAGTAAATTTACTACTCAAGTTTAAGAAATGACAAAGACATTATTTTAGCTTGTCATCTGTGTTAAATGTCTTGTTTCTGCTCCGTAAGAAACACTTCACATTTGCAACTTTCCCAGTCATCCCTTTTATACTTATAAACTCCAAGTTTTTGTGAAATCACAGTATACTCCATTAAAATAACAGGTTTCTAGTCCTGATCAAAATAATCCCTGTTTTTGTCCTCTATTCTCAAGGACAATCAAGCTTCTCTTTTCTGCCAGTTAACAAGTCTTGAAATAGCCAATAGACTGTGGAACAACAATACAATAAGATTTATTGGCTGGCAAACTTGAAAGAATAATTAAACATCAGCCTACACAGCTGCACAGTCTCAATATACATATGCTCTGCATATACAAAAATAGTATTTTCCTTTAGAGAATATTTAATGTAAATAGAAGTAAACGCAAGTAAAAAAAAAGCAGCAAAGACTTAGAGAGTAAATTTAAAAACCAAGAACTTACACGAAAAGTTTCTCTTTCTAAAGCAATACTCCTCTGCAGCAAATCTATTAAAAATAATTACAAAAATAATCAGAAAAGTTAAGCAAGAGCGAAGTATCATAGTATCCTCTACTTCACCTCTCTGAAAGGATTCCAGAGTACCTGAAACTATATAAAACTTTCTTTTAATGTTGGAAATGAGGCATCTGATCTTCTCTTTAACAATACTCAAACAAAAAACCAAAAATAAAGAATATGGATTTCTAAAGCATAGGATAACTGAGAATAATTTTATGGCAATCATGGGGCTGTCATCTTTGAAATATATGGTAACTTTGACATTTCAAATATAGTTCTAACATTTGAATGAATCAGATTTTTATCCATCACAACCCTAGATGCTGGATCATGGGATGAAGAAAAATGTGATAAAAACTATGCTGTAACATTATGCTTCCAGAGAACTAAAGTCTGCGTGATTGTACTAGTGAGACCTGTAGCTGCTACAGTGCACATCAGGAAATTGTCCAATTACTAAACTATATTGTACTCTAACTCTGATAAAGAGATCCTTAGCCTGCCATATCGCAAAAACGTGGAAAATAATTATGAATTATGGGGGCTCATGAGTGCTCTGCACTTTTGAAAAAATTCCATAACTTTTAAAGCCATTTCAAATAGATACACAGAGTCATAAAGAAGTTGCTCCATCAAGGTTCTACAAAACCTAAAATCCTGATTCATAAAGGCACTGAATTAAAAAAGCTGCTAAAACCTTGAACAGTATTCCTTTAAGCTACAGTAAGAACATAAAACCTATGATCCAATAAACCCACTCTATTCTACATAGAATTTTATATAATTTGTAGCTCATTTCCTAAATCTACATGTTTTAGCTATACTGTTCAGTTGCACAACATCTTTCAATTTTTAAAGCAGTGTCAAATGAAGAGCTAGATCCTACCCACTCAAACAGCAATGATGTTTACATTCCAAGGAATCTTGGACTACTAAACTACTGTGTCTGCTGTTCATACTCATGACAGGACACACATTTGTCTTTTAAACAACTTCCTTTTACGTACGTTGAGCTATATGTATATATGCATGTATATACATATAAAGAGAGATTATTGTGCAGTGGGGGAAAAAAAGAGAAAAAAATCTCTACCAAGAACTACAAATTATTCTTCAGTGCATGTCATATCCAACATGATTTACACAACAAATGGATTTTTGTTAAACATTTTACATGGAACAAGATTATCACAGCTAGTTCAATCTGCTAGTTTTAAATTTTAAGTACTGTCTGGGTGACTAAGTGATGTGAAGTGGCACAGTTTTTCAGAAAAGAAACCTCACAGTACAGAAAGACTGGTTCAAGTTTTGGATCTGCTGTCCTAAAAACCACATTCTTCCAACCCTTTCTCAGGGTTTACATTTTCTTTCTTGTGAGCAGAGCGTGTCTCTTATCACTTAGATGAATATACACCACCATTAAACCAGGTATGCGAATTTGACCAGCCCCAAGAATAAAAAGGAATCCAAAGTTTTATACCAATGCTCATATCTCACCTTACTCCTGTTTTTTCTATTTGGTAAATGGTTATTTTGGTATGCATGCCTAAAAATGTAGAAGTGAGTTTAACAGTGTGTCCTTTCATAGTATTTAGGCTTTCAGCTGCAACTTTCCAGAAGAGAAAATGCATCTTTAACCTCTTTGGACTCTATATGCAGCAGTATCGCTGGTACCTCTTGGAATTCACTTTAGTTTTGCTTGTTACGCCATTAACTGGGGATTAACTCTCATCTGGTAGTGTTGTAAACATCTTTGTAATGCATTTGGAGCACAAAATCCATCAAGATGGGAACAAAGTAGGGTTTTGTTTCTGCTTTAATAGGAAAGCCAAACAATTGTCACACATTTAAAAATATTATGGTTTTGAGAAACAGACTTTTTTTTTGTCCTGTTAAAGATTAGTTTGATACACGGAGAAGGAATTACTGAGCACAGATACAAGCTGACTAATTGAGATTTCTAGGTGACTACCTATTTATAAGTGTTCTTCAAATTTCAGTGGATGGCCAGAAATATTTTAATCTTCTGGAGAGCAAGAAAGAAAAAAAACCAAACAGAACCTTTCTGTAAAGTCTTTGTGACTTCAGTCATATAGTACTGACTCTTGTCATATCCTCACATGGCCTGTCACAACACCCGAAACAAGGATGTTCTAAGTTTATAAAGAGGAAATCCGTTCTTTGGGGAAGTTTCTGTATCTTTCCTGGGCAAAAGTTTTTCTGTATTTATTGATTTTAAATAGAATGTTAGCAGTCTATTTTTTTAAAATCCTAAACGTTTTCCACCTTTCTTTTAGCGTATCATATTGGAAGAAAAGGCTGACCCTCACTCTTTCCCGCAAACCAAGTGCAAAGCCACATAAGCTCCTAGAAACCTTTCAAGAAGATTTCTGCAGGCTTTGCTTCAATCTTTCTACACACAGTATATATCAAATCTACAACCCTCCCATCGTAAATAATAGTCAAATCAGTATGAAAAGTAAATGCTATCAGCATAAAAATCACCTTTTTGAAACTCTTTAGTATGAAGATCCACATATCCCTCTTCACTTCTTGGACTTTCAAGCTGTTGTGACTAAACACAAAAATGAAAATAAAAAAAAAATATTGCAGACATCCAGATAAGTATGTCTCACTCCTCTCCCCCATGTCATGGCGAACATTGTCTTATGATCTATAAAAGTGTTCAAGAGCTTTATTATTAAGACAACAGTACAAGTATTAATAAGGAACACTGGCAGAGCTAAGTCACATTTCTGTTGAACAGTACAGTGCCTAACCTTGACCTTAGAGTTAACACTGGTACCAGAGATAAGTTTAAAAAAGGAGATCTCAGGAGACATCTCAGGAAGTCAAGGTGCAATGCCTACTCTAAGAGGAGTTCCAAATACTCTAGAAGTGTTCACATATACAGAAAAATATGTATCTGCAATATACAACAAGGTACAGTGAACTCTTTTAAAGTCGAGTTTTGTTTTTTTCTGTTTGTTGGTTTGTTTTTTTTTTAAACTCAAGTTGCTGACCAGCTATGTTACTGGTGCACAGATAATGCTATATGGAGCTAAGTGTACTTAAGTCAGATCTGGACACTGTAAACTCATATACAGTGCCACGTGAACACGGCTATACTGACTATAGGACCATCTTATGCTGGCAAACAGTACAGCTGCTTGCAGGTGGAACTCAACTCAGATCAATAAATCCCACCAGTCTGAAGATGACTTGGATTTTCCTGAAGTACATTCCAGGCATCAAAACCATGTTCAGAAATACCCAACTGGTCTGCCCTGGAGCTGCAGCCAGTAGCCCTGTGCAGATCCACTTTCATAGATGCTTGGGAGTTTCTGAACCATGTTTTCCCTCAAAATGCTTATTATCAGAATTTGGCAAGACATGAATATATGGATCCAGTCCTGCACCTGAGTGAAGAATTAACCCATCTGAAACCCTGCCTAGTATGGATCACAGCACAGACACACAAACAGACAGGCTCAACTTTGGTCTTACACAAGCTATAGGTGACCATGAGCCCCAATACCCTGGATTATCCAGGATGCCGTACCCTTCTGTTACAGCAGATAACAGGCTGTAGTTATCACAGTACAGAAGAGCAACAAGTGTTCCTCAAACACACAGAAGGTGGGTGAGCCTGAAGACTGGCAAGGAAGTGATACAATGAAACAAACAACAGTATGTGTTTACTATGTCAAAGCACTAAACAATTGCCAACTGTAAGAGCTAAAGCATGTATGACTATTTTACAAGTACTACCACAAGCAACATGCACACAGTATGACCAATTCTAAAAAAAGCAAACTTGGATGTCATGGACACAGAAGGAGCATGGCTGAGGGAGGGAACTGGTTCTACCACAGAATAACATGGACAGCCCACAATTTAAATGCCAGCTGTTTAGAAGAGTACCGCCGAATAATCTGAAAAATGACCCTTCAAAAGTTTTGAAGTTCAAATGCCATTTCTGCTGCACAAAAATCAAAAAGTATAGTAAGAAACCCTAGCAAGATGTATAATTATACAAGAAACAGTATAGTCAGAATTTTCAAAATAATAAATACCTCGTCAGTTCTCAAGTTACTTTCAAATTCTAGTTCTTCTGCCAACTTTGGTAAAGCTGCATTATTGCCTAATGAAATACAAATATATTAAAATTATTAGATTACATTACGCTGCATTTATCTCATGCTACAGTAGGATGCTATTTCTCAGTACCACCTCATGAACACAACACATTAATTTAATCCCTTCCTGTAGGCAAAGGCAACAATAGCAAGTCTGTCTGCAGCAAACAAGCTCAAAAAACCCCAACTTGGCATCTGCAAGAACACAAGTACTTCTACATTTTCCTTAAATACAAAAGGATTGGAAAATATGGGCTATAACTTTGTGTTTTTTCTTGCTTTTCCTTTAACAAAAACCCACCAACAGATATTCAGACAAAATTCCAAACAGCAAATTACCTCTGTATTAATGAATGCAGAGACAATAATTAATGCTAAGGATAATATTTGTCTTTAAGTGACAATTAGATCTAAATCCATAAGCTCTAGAACCATAACAACTGAAATTATCTAATTTCCACAGAGACTTAAAGCTCAGAAGCTCCTATTACTGTCAATGCAATTTCAGAAAATCTTAAAACCCCACCCATTTCATCCCCCATGGGAACAGCTGTATACTTATAACATCTGAAAATGACTTCTACAGCCTCTTTGGACACCTATTTCAGAAGCCTGTTTATCCAGCTTTTTCTAAACAAAAATAAGTAGCTACAACATAATTCATCAAGGATGCATGTAAAGTGATTAAATTGTGGTTGCGGTTCACAGAATAAGACTACCATTACCACTGGTACTTACAGAGGCTACATCAATGGACAACAAGGATTGAGCAAAGCACCAAGACAGAAATACCTTAGTGTAGCAGTCATATTTTCATGGCTCATGTTTGTCTCTCGTATAAATACTGAATAACATTTTCCATGTTTACTAGATCGGCATAATTCCTCGAAAAATTCCTAAAATCCCCAAATCTGCAGAGTGAACCTTCTCACCCCAAATATCAATAAAATTGGAGAATAAAGTCAACCTTTGAGAAACTGGACCTAAACTCACATTATAAAATGCTTTTTTAAGTCATAGCAGACAGACATGAGAAGGAAAAGGTTTTAAAAGTAGTATTTGATTGGCACCGTTCCACTTCCTTTGGTATAAAGAAAAATAAGCAGATTTTGCTACTATTTTTCTACAGTTTAATTTCTCCAAAAATTATAATGAAGTCCTAATCTTGACTTCATTATGGCATCTACAGAATTTATTAATTTTCATAAACTTGATGCTTCAGCTACTCTAGAGGGTCAAAGAGGACAAAGGCTGAAAATAGCAGGATGTTCATTACATGGTATTTTAGGAACTAGCAACCATGCAAGTTCATTTCAAATCTTAGCTTCCAGAAAAATGGATCTGGAAATAAATATTATATCCTTCTTGTCATTTACTATCATAACTTAAGTCTTCTATTTAAAATAGACACCTATCATCATTGCTCACTCAAAATATTTATTTAGGATGACTGTCTGATTCCTCTGCAACACAAAGAAGGACCATTTCAAGTGTATTCACAAACACAAAATTCAGCATAATAGAGTGAATCTGAATATGACCATTAAATAACAATTCAGAGAAAATCTGCAGTTATGATTAAGGATGGCCACTCTTAACCTTCAAAATTACTAAGTTATCCTTTTAACATGTTGAACGTATGTCTAAGTGAAATGCATCCTCTTTCCTAGAAAAGTGTTTTTGAATTTCAAAACACATTAGTAACAAACCCATCTGTAGCTCCATAATTACCCCTTGCAAACCACTTCATGTATTAGTTCAAAATTTTAAGTCAATGTATTTTAATAACTTTTTTTGCACTGTAGTAACATTTAATTATTTTCCAACATACCTCAGATAATTGTGTTCAGTCACTCCTATACTCCAAGGCACGCTTATTTAAGTATCTGTCACCAATTCTTAAATACATTAATAGTTACTTTGCAACCAACAAAGAAATCAGGTATATTTGAACAGTGTCAGTTATTTCTAACTATAATGACGGCAAAATGTGTGTATTTAAGACAGCTTATAAACTGAAGAGTTGAAAAAGAAAAGAAAAAAGAAATCCTCACCTGAATTAAAGTTTGTGTTACTTTTTTGAAAAGCAACTTCAATTCCAACATCATCTATTTTGACCAAGTTCGTTTTGTCATCACTGCTGTATAGCTCTTCTACGTGCAACAAAGGGAAGTCACTTTTTTCCCCTAATTCTGCTTCTATTGTCACTTCATCATGGTTGGTATTTACAGTTCCTTCATTTGCAGAAACTAAAGAAAGAGCCTGTGCCCTAGGCACGGGAGTCCTTATTTCAGAAAAGTCACTTTCTAAAAGCAAGTTTGAGTTTAATTTATAGTTTACATTCCTTAGAGTTTCACTCTCTACTGCTGCTTCTGAAATCATACAAGAGAGTTCTGATGTAACATCCTCATGCAAAACATCTTCAGCTTGCTCACCATCCTCACTTGCCTCTGAGGAAGGACTTGGACTCACAGCAGTCTCTGTACTAATCTCCACACAAAGGGCTTCATCTACACTCATGAGGTTCACTGAATTTTCATCTGTTTCTGTGATTTCACTGTCTACTGTGGTCTGAGATGCTGCTGATTCTCCCCTCACACCACTCTCATGGGTCTCGTTCTCTCTACCGATGACAAGCAAAGAATTACTGCTTTTTTCTGGGCCTGTAGTCGAGAGGATGCATTCAATCTGGTTAGTAGTATTAAAAATTTCTTCGCTTTTGTCTTTTACTTCTGTACTCTCAGCAGGAAGTTGACTTTCTTCTATGACTGCAAAGGTGAAGAGACTATCACATTCTTCCATTGTGCTCAGAGTGATCACTGCCCCCTCCTCCTTATCTCCTATACTTGAAGCAGCGTGTTGATCCTCACTGTTGGTGGCAACCCTCAGCACAGGAGCTCCACATTCTCCTACAAAAATCACAGAACCTTTGCTTTTTGCATCTCCACTGAAAGCAGCTAGTTCAAACTGTTCATCTACAGTTGCGGTGGTCTCCACAATCTTACATTCCTCTGATGCATTTGGAGAGATAATGGCATCGTCATCTCCTTCTGCTACAATGAGCTGACTTTCAGCTTGTGGCGCTGCACTGATCAGGACTATCTCACATTCTTCTGTCATGCTCGTAGTGATCATAGCAGCTTCATATCTTCCTTCTGTTTCTGAAGCAGTGAGTTTGTTTTCATCTTGCACAGCTACACTAGACATAGGAGCTTCAAAACATTCTGCTGTACTTGTAGAGATCATTACTGTTTCATTTTTTGACTCTGTGTCTGATACATGCTGAATCGCTTCTTCTGTCACTCCACCTGACATTAGGATTACTTGTTCTTCCACAACACTTGTGGAAATCATAGCACACTCATCTTTTTCTTCCTTACCACTAGCAGTTGGTTGACTTTCATCATCATCATCTCCTCCTGCACTGGATTCACTAGGCATGGGAACCTCGTATACTTCCATATCTATAGAAACCATTGCATTCTCATTTATTTCTTCTGCTTTCACAGAGTGGAGCTGACCATCATATTCAATAGCCGCACTTGACATAGGAGCCTCAAATTCTTCTACAATACTGGTGGAAATCATAGTGCACTCATCTTTTTCTTGTTTACTGCTAAAAGTATGCACACACTCTTTAAACTCTGCAGCTGTACTGGGCATAGGCACCTCTGTGTCTTCAGTGTCTATTAAGATCATAGAGCTTTCCCCACTTTCATTTGCTCTTGCAACAGCAAGTGGACCTTCCTCAGCATCAATGGCTGAATGTAAGGGAGCATCACTTTCTTCCACTGTACTGGTAGAGATGATATCACCTTTTACTTTTTCTTCTCTGTCAGCAGGAATAAGAGAATTCTCATCTTCCTTTGGAACTGCACTACTTATAGAGGCATCAAGTTCTCTGCTGTCAAAGGAAGTCATGGCATTCTCATGCTCATCTTCAGCACCAGGCTGACTCTCAACTTGCACTGCCATAGCACTAGTCATGGGACCCTCACATTCCTCAGCATCTAAGGGAATCAAGGTACCTTCATGCTTTCCTACATGCACAGTCAAGGCACCCTCATCTGCAGCACTTGCACTGGTTACACTGCTTTCAACAATCCCTTTTTCATTTTTGCAGTTTGTGCCACAATTAGCTTCTTTCTCTGCACTCGTCATGCTGTCGACAGTAAGCTTATTTATATTTGTGCCAGCCACTCCTGACTCAGCTTCCATTTGTTCAGCAACTATGCAGATAATTGAACTCTCACCTTCTTCTGCACCTATACAAATCAGTGCATTTTCACTTTCCATTCCTGTACAAGTAGAAGCATGCTCATTTTCTTCATTTCCCCTTCCTGTACTGGTCACAATGCCCTCATCTTCTTCATCCTCCTCTTTTGAGCCCGTACTAGTCACAAAACCTTCATCATCACATGGACCTACGCTGACTGTAGTGATATTGGCTTCCTCCTTTGCCCTTGTACTGTCCATTAGACTTTCACATTTTTCAGCTTCTAAACAAACTGCAAACCCCTCGTTGCTGTCTTCTAGCCCTGTGCAAACTACTGAAATTTCAGTATCATCTTCTGGAGTTATGCCTGTGCTGGTCACTGTGCTTTCGCCATTTACAGTATCCTCAGATTTGTCACCACTAGTTCCAGTTGTGGCACTGTTGTCTGTGACCACTGCAATACACGCACCAGTTACAGCACCTTCTCCTTGGGCATCTGTACCAGTCACCGAGCTGATGATGAAGTTATGACCCCTTTCTTCTGCACCTGTGCAAGTCACAGTACCTTCGTGTTCTTTTACCTGGACAGCTCTCACACTGCCCCTAAACTCACCTGAGCTGTCACCACTTGTCGACCCTTCACCTGTTTCTGTCCCTGCACTAGTTACAGCTCCATCGCTCTCTACTTCACCTAAGCAGGACACAGAACTTTCAAATTTGCCTGTATCTACACAAGTTGAGGTCTTTCGCTTTTCTTCAGAGCCTGCACTTGTCACAGCATCATCTTTTTCTTCTGCTCCAGCACTATTCACACTGTCTTCAATTTCTACTCCACTTGCATTGACTGAATCCTTACCACTTTCTTCTGCATCAACCATGGTACAGTCACCATTTTCTTCTCCTTCTGTACTTGTTAGGAAACTTTCACTTTCTGCTAATCCTTCAGTGACAGCACTGCCACCACCTTCCTCAGCTGCTGCAACAGTACACTCCCCAATATCTGCTCCGGTGATGAAACTGCCACCCTCGCTACTTTTTACCCATATGCCTGTTGTGAAACCTTCATCAGCTTCTATGCTTGTGCAGATTACTGCCACCTCACTTTCTTCTTCTGAGCAAGTGGTTGTAGCATCACTGTCCTTTTCAGAATGCGATGCACCCTCAGCTCTTTCTTCTCCTGTACTAGTGGCCGTTACAGTGCTCTCAATTAACTTTTCTGTGCTAGTTCCTATCACAGTGGCTGGAGTTGTTCGTAGGCTGCTGTACAACAAACTAAGTTTACTACTTCCTGCACTGGTACCTACAGCATTGCTTTCATTTTTATCTTCCATGACAATCACACCATTCCCTTCTTGCCCACTGGCTATAACAGAGCCTTTGATTGTTTCCTCAGGAACTCCTTCAGGCACTAACACAGAGGAAGATTGTATCATATCATCAATATCATGCACCTCGTTCTTTTTCACATTATCCATTATTGTGCTTCTTCCTCCCTTTGTGGAAGGATCTGTACTCAAGCACTCTTTTCCTTTTCTTTTTAGAAGTTCTTTTGTTGTTACATTTCCACAATCTTCAGTTATGTCAGCCACCAAGTTTTCCTCTTTTATTTTCAATACGCTTCCCTGAGGGCTTTCTAACTTTGTTGCTTTGTCATAATCTTCTTGACTACATAGTCCAGCTGTACTGTCTTCCATTGCCTGTTCATCAGGCCGGGACACCTTGTCAACTTTTTCTATACTGTTTGTCATAGTAATGGCGTCACCATCATCTTTCGTGACAGAACTCAGCACCGCATTATCGTGTTGTTCCATGTATACAACCTGTGCTGCATCATTCTTCAAAATGAAAGTATCTTCAAATAAAGAAGTCCCATCTGAATTATGGCATTCTTTAGACACACTACCCAAGGAATCTGTAAAATCTGAGATATCCATATCTATGGACTTTGCATCAGCAGCATCTTCTCTGGAAGAATTAATTGCTAAAGGAACATCATCTGAATTAGAATTTATCACAGTTTTTAAATTCTTTGGTCTTCTGCTATGTTCTGAAGCTTGATCCTTACTGGGAACATTCAGTGAGATTCTACCGCTTGTTTCATACACAATGCTCACTTTATAAGCCCCTTTTTTATTGGGTCCTTCATCCATGGAAGCTTGTTTGGACAAAGTGTCTAAGGCACCAACTTGTTTATTAGAGATATCTTCTTGTTTAATAGTTTTTTCAGCTGCAGGCAGAAACTGTGATTCACAACCTCCAGGATCTGACAAGCTGTGTTTTAATTCCTTATTTGAAATAGAGGGAGATATTTTTTCTTTTGCTGCACATTCAGCTTCTGTGGCTTGGAGTGAGTTTTGAATGTTTTTTCCTTCGATGTTAGATGCTTCCTGTACTTTTGTTTGTTTTAAATCAAGCTCCATCAGCTCTTCCTCATGACCAGAATGCAAGTCATCGTTATTCATACTTGACTTTTGAGGGGCTGGAGCATGGCTGCTTTCAGTTGTGCTAACTGACTGCTTTTCCTCTCCAAGTAAATCTTGGTTTGATATACTGCCTTTTCTATTTTCACAGGATATCTTTTTACTTTGTTTTTTATCCATTGCCACCGTGACGCTCAGTATTTTTTCATGCCCACTATCTATTTCTTTAATATCTTTATCTTCCAATTTGATACTCTCTTCCTTCTTCTTTATTTCCTTGTTGCTGTGCTTTAAGTTTCTGCTTTTGTGACCTTCAGCAGAGAACCTTCTTTCTAGTTTGGAATTGCTTAAATCTTTATCACCTCTATATTTCTCTTTTACAGATCCTCTTTCTCCAGAATGTAACTTAATTCTGTGACTAAAGTCTTTTTGTGATCCCTGAGTTGATTGCGTGCCACTTACAAGCTCAAACTCAGCACCACTATCCTCAAAAACTTTGTCTTCATTCTTGGATTTGTGTTGCTTATCTGAATCATTCTCTTCCATGCTCTTATCTTTGTCTAGTTTTTGACCAGTCTCTTGTTTTGCTAAGTTTTCCTGTAATTCTGTTTCAGATGCTTTGAATTGTTTACTGTGACTCTTTGACTTAGACTTTAACAAAATCTTGTCTTCTACAAGGCTCTTAGATCTTCGTCTATCTTTATGAATGCTATCTTCTTGTTTCAAATTACAATCAGAGTTAGTTGATTCTATTTCATGTTTATCTTCCGAGTAGCTTTCACTCCTTCTGTGTGATGCAGAAGCAAGTTGCTTTGAGGCACTTAGGGAATCCTTTTGTGGCCTAGAATCACTCAGGGACCTTTTGGACTTGTATTCTGCTCTTGATTTTTCTGTTGAAAGATGTCTGTCTTTTTTATTTTCCTTACGCAGCAATTCTTCAGCTTTTAAGGTTGATTCAGAAACATTTTTTCCATCTTTTCCCGTTACTGATATTTTCCGTTCACTTCGGTGTTTACTTTTTCTTTCAGATTTGTCATCTGAGGAAACCTTTATTTGTTGATTATGTTTCTGACCACCATCCTCTCCTTTCAAACTTCTCTCAGATGAATGGAGTTCAACATCCTCACTTGATTTGTGAATACAGTCTCCTTTATATTTGTGCTTTAAAGTAAGTTTATCTTCTAACACAGTTCTTTCCTTTTCATTTTTATCTCTGTAAGACTTGGCTTCTTTTTTGGGGACATTTCTCATATGTTGAATTTCTGTGTCACTGTCTTTTTTGAGGTGTTTTTCATTTTTAAATAAGGACTTCTGCTTCTGTAGTTCTTCATTATTGACTTCTGCTCTATCCAGCTGTCTTTTTGGATCCCTTGTTTCACTGTCCTGCTGAGCTCCTTCAGCCTGAAGAGAAGTGGAGGTTTTTCTTTTATGTTCTTTTTCTGCTTTAGAATCACTTTTGCTTTCCTCAGTTGAATGCACAGATTCTGAAAGTCTTCTAAGCTGTTTAGAGATTTCACTTTTCCCATGATTATGCTTCAATTCTTTGGAAGAATTTTTCTCACAAGTCTACAAAACAAAGTTTTTACATTTATAAGCAAATGTTACACAGTTCCTTCACTCTGTGACCCAACAGAATTGTCAAGGGCAAACTCTTCATAAAAACAATATACCAGAGAATACGTTTAACATTGTAATAAAAATTCACCTAAAATACAGTCAGTAAGAAAATGAAATGCCATTTTCATTTCAACTATCTGCCATTGTGGGAAAATCCAGAGAAACAGAAGTTAACCTTAAGCAGTCTGTTTGAACTTGAGTACCTTTTCTTTATAAAGCGATTTTTCTTATAAAATTATTTAAATGGACAATCACAATTTCAAGTACTCCATAAGTTACTTTAAACAGCCATTATGCTGTTTAAAAAAAAAAAAAAACAAACCGAAACACATAAGCCCAAGCAACACCCGCAAACCCACAAAAGATAAATCTAGACTTCCACCTGAACTTCCAACTATCACTTTTTTGGTTTTGTTAATAACGTTGTTGGTAAAAACTCTCACCATAAAAATTCTCGTTCCTTTAGTGTTTGGACTACATTCAGTCTTCCTTTAACTTCACAGTGAGAAGTTTAAATAGATAAAGCTCTTCAAGTCTTTGCATATGAGACACACTTTGCTCTTTTAAAAAACCCAACGTGTATCACAGAATAGCTTAAACTATATCTCATGTTCTACTACAACATGTATCAGCACTGGATACAGAGACTGTATATTCTAGCGCCTACTGGAAGTCAGAAAACATTACTGCAGCAACGTCAGATCACCAATGCAACTGAAAGAACTGTCAGGAAAAAACTAATCCGTAAGAATGAATGCAATACTATGCAGTTTGAACATAGGAACAAGCACCATTGCAATTAAAAAGGAAGATCATAAGGTGTATTATTTAAGAGACACATACCTCGTTTGTCTTGTGCATTTCTTTAGAATCTTCTTCAGATGGCTCATATTTCTTTCTGCAGCCATCTTCAGCATGCCTGAAACAGGTATTTGGACAATTAAACAAAGAAAAATCGGTATCACCCCAAGATTAGTTTGTAAACTTTCTGCTATTAAAGCTCAAGGAGAAAGAAAGATGCACACTAAAAATACTTAAAGAGAATATGATCACACAACTTCTGATTAACCAACTTGTTCATGTTTTTTTCTCTGGGAAAATTATGTGTACCACCTTCAAAGATATCCTTTGGACATCAGTGCTTTAAAGCAGAGAATATTACTATGACAATACCAGTACTACAGTTGTCCCTGTAAAATGAGTAAGAGATCTCCTTGCCCTGTATATACTTGTATGTAGACAGATATGTACGCACCTATGTAAAACATCATTTTAAAGACCAAGCCAAGTTGACTGACAGATGCACGAACATCTAAAAGCTCTCCATTCTCATGCCTTTATTACCATTCTGTGGGTGAAAAGCCATATAAAGGCTGGTACTGCAGTCTGATCTGCAATATATTTAAGCAGCTCTAATTCGATTTTCTGCCTGAACTTCATGCTTATTAGTAACAAAATTATGTGAATATTTTAAGAGGAAATTGTTAAAATGGGTAAGGCTAACTGCAAAGTTGAAGAGAACCTTTTCAATCTGCAGAAATGAATATTCAAACACATAATTCCTTTTGAGCAAATACATGAATACCTTGAATCTCTTTTTCTTTTTCTGCTCAAGGCTACTTTTTTTTCTAAAAATTTCTGTTCTTTAAGCACATCCTTAATGCTGGTACCAGTAACTTTTGACTCAAGACTTCTTGATGAAGGTTCTTCCAAGTTCAAGCCACTTTTTCCTAAAATAATACACAAATGGTGAAATACATAAGCATGTCATTAGTTTCAGCTATAAACGTGACTGAAAGCAGTACAGAGAGTACTAATGTGTAACAGAGAATACTAGGGTATATAGGTATTCATTGTGTTTAAGCAATGTAATGATATATGAATGGATATATGAAAAAGTGAAGATATGGAATTTCGTACTAATAATTTGCATTATACCTTTGTCTGTTACATCACTGTTGAAATATGTTGGGGTTTTAAGGGAAAGGACTAGAGATCTATTGTCAATATTTTAAGCTGATTTTTTTTTTTTTTTTCCCAGAGAGAGTGAGAGCAGGGTGGCAGGGACTAATGTTATACTTCTCATACCTTTAGCATTTTGATTTCCAGTTTTTAGGTATTTTGTTCTTTCTGCAGCCTTCTGCTTACGTTTTTCTTCAAGTCTCTCCCTGTTAATTTGTCGTCTTAGGAGTCTCTCTTCTTTTTCTTTGGCCTGGAGATACAAAACCCAGGAAAACAATTTAGCATTAGGTCAAAGAGTATTCTTTGACTACAAATGGATGTCTAAGACCCACAGAAACCAGAACATTGTAGGCTGAGGCAAACAAAAAAAAAAAACCCACAAACCAGTCCTTAGAAATCATTATATGAAAGTTAATGGAATCCTCTACTACTTCTGTGAAACTAGCTGAGTTAGAGTTTCACTGCTGCTTCACACTGCAGACTGAGGCTAAAAGACCATCTCAAAGAATATCTCTTATTTTACTTATATCTATATATACATATAACATACGTAGTGTATATATATTAAATATATATAAAATACATATATAACTATTAAAAAATATACTTAGCCAAAGGAAAAAGGATCTAAAAGAACTGCTGCTTCCTATTCTGTGTGCTGGTACTTCTTCCACAGAACACAGTGAACATGCTTTCACTTTCAATGGAAACTCTCTTTCCATTCTCACTGGCTGCAGACATGCTACAAACTACTGATTTCATGGACAGCAAGAACTACATTTGTAAAAAGATGATGTAACGAAGTAGCCTGCAGCAGTCAATACAAGCCTGAACTACAGAAAACCCCACCGAAGGCAGGCTGCAGGTACATATGGACTACTTTTTCCACCCCAATTGTCATTATATACATTAAATCTACTGAAGACCAGGTTTTTCATATGTGCTGCAGTTCTTACTCTCCCTACCAAATTACTCAGTTGAGAAAGAATCCACCTATTGCTGTGATCCTGCAAAGGCACTGCATGGAATTAGTAAATCCTCTGTCAACACCAAAAGACTGTTCATTTTAGAGCAGGGGAGAAAGATGAAGTGTGTCATTGCTTTCACCACCAGAAGCCTTCAAACTATAACTAGCAGAGTGTTTCGCCGGAGAGCAGATCAGGCAATATTGATGGAAGTCTGAAGGAGGGGCAGTTGTAACTCAAGGGGAACAAAGAAAGAAAGAAAAAAAAAAGTGAGAAGAAATGAAAGACTCTCCCCTCACAAACCACCACCAAATAAGAAGTGGAATTTCTGTGCAGAAAAGTTTAAGGAGCCAGAATGCAAGCAGTAACAAAATCCACACTTACAATGGACTGACGGCGTTGTTCTACAGTTCGTTCATCATCAGAATCACTGAAGTATTTGGAGTACAAGAAAGGCTTGCGAACATAAGCATGACGAATAGGTTTGGCTTTCCCATCACTCAGCTCGTTAGCATGAGGTTTTGTCTTACTTTGACTGTTTTTCTCCTCTTCATCTGAAGAAAGGTTAGTGAAGTGTAGAGATATATTGATAAATTAGAGCAGTACTTTTGAGGAGGCAAAGCTACTCGAAATGTATTAACAATCATTTATTCTAAAAACATGAACAGTTCAAAAAATTAAACCCGTTAACATTAAAGTATCACTAGATTATGAAAACCTGAAAGGTATATTCATGTGTTTGTGCACACCATTCAGCCAAAAAATTGCAATATAAACTCCAGAATAAAGTGGAATACAACAACTGGGCTTACCCTCTTGCCTGTAATCACGTTGCCTTTTTACATATAGTATTTAGTAGTTAACACCACCTAAGAAGTCAGAACGTAATTTCCGCTATGTATTAAATTAAGCTTCTTCCCTACATCAAAAAAATTTGTACAGTATTTGAGTACGTAAAAATCAGATAGGGTAACTGAAATATATACACAAAACACATTGTTGTTTATACTCATATAAGTGTTATTCAAGTAAAAAATAAATCTATTTCAATTTTATCAGGATTATTAGAAGTAAAGCAAAACCACTTGTACACCATACTGTACACATTATTTGTATCCCTGAAATATACTTAAGGCTTGTTTTCACTCTACAAATATTCAGTCATAACTGAACACAATCTGCCATATTTAAAGGTAACACCAAAGCCAGAGAATATGCAAATAATTCAGTACTTCTAAATAATATTCTTAGAGCAGAAAAGATAAGCTCACAGCACCCTAGAGACAACTCATTCAGGTCCTCTGTGTTATGAAGTGGGAAGTCTTATTAGCTGCAAAAGCCACATATCTGCAGAAATCAAGAGTCTGAGGTCTGCTCTAGACAAGGAGAGCACAAAAAGGTAACCCAGTCTGTGAAAAGGTTTGGTGTTTCCAAACTCTTAAAGCTAGATACATTCCTGTTCCTTCTACTGCAGCTAGGTAGAATTTGGAAATTCCTGCAATCCTAAAGCTCTAAAATCAAGCTGATCTGCAGTCAGCTACAACCACTACCCTGGAGTCACAAACAAATCACTCCAATGTTGTGCCAAATTCATGGTAGAAGGGAGGGGAAAAAAACCCATAGGAAAGTTACATATCCATCACCATTAAGTGTTTTTGTCACCTATGGAATACTGTAGGACAAGTAAGATTTACAATGTTTAGAATATATCAAGCTATCAAAAAAATATTCAAAGTATGTTTGCTACTCATCTTTTGTAACTGCACAAATACTATCCATTCCATATTCAAATTCTTTCATAAGTACAAAAAAACATACTGCAAAACCTCAAATTTATGATATGATGCACTCATGAAAGCGTTGCATATTCTTTCTTGCTACTTAACAATTTAAATATTTTACCATCTGATGTGATCTCCCCCTCTTCAGTACTGTCAGAAATTACAGCCTCTTCTTCACTCTCCTCTTCAAAGGAAGAAAGGTCACTGGTATGGACAGAGCTGACAGTGATGTCACTGAGTACATCCGTATCTGAATCTACTGACATATTTTCTTGCAAAGGAAAAAAATAGAAAGAAAGGGCTGTAATGCAGCACACTGTATTTGAGAAACTTTTCTTACCAAAACAGCGATTTTGCTACTGAAAACAAAATTATCTTAAGAACAAGAAACAGGAAAAAAAAATAATTAGTAACACCTTAACGAAATGTTATTAGGCTGTGGTTTACTCAAAACAAAAATCACTCTGAGGTACAACTAGAAACTTTAAATGCAGACTGGAATTGTGGAGAGAACTTGCCAGAGTAAGGCAGATGACCAATCACACACCTGAGGAAACAAAGCTTGTCTGATTCCTAGTGTGGGTACCTCAGTTAAAGGAGATAAACCAAGACCTAGCTGTGGCTAGCTAGACAAATTTGCCAGAACTAGCAGAGAACCTACATTCCAAATATATTTCTGATTCAACTTCTGAATACACTTAACCCTGCCCTGCCCCCCGCCATCCGTATTTTAAGGAGGGAGCACTGTCCACACCATACCTTCTTTAGTGCTCTCAGCTGCTTTATGTTTATTGCTATTTTTTTCTGGAACTAACTGTTTCACTGGTTCCAACTCTCTTGCTTGCTTTTCTTCTTTTGACTTCGTAGTATCATCACTTTTCTTTGAATGGTCAGACTTCTTGTCAAGTTTTTCCTTCTTTTCTTTTCTTCTTTCACCTTTTTCACTGCTGTCTGGTTTCTTGTCACATTTATCTAATAATTTACTCTTTTGATCTTCACTTTCCTGTTGAATTTCTTTACTTGTATCTTTATTTGTAAAAGTCAAATGGTTAGTATCCTTTGCTGAATTTTTTATTTCTTCACTTTGGCAGGGAAGCTCATTTAAATCTTCACACTTTGCAAGTGTTTCAGCCCCTTCTCCAGAAAGATCACAAATTGCTTTCTCTCTGTCTGTTAAGTCCTCTGCATTTCTCTCTTTATCAGTGCTACCATCCACACTCTGCTGAGATGAGAGTCTTTTTGCAACTTTGTCACTGTTCTTGGGATTTGAGTTCTCTGTTGAAGCCCTGGCAGCACTTGCTTCTTGGTTAAGAGAAGTTATTGTTTCCAAAATGGACATTGCATCACTAGCTACGTTGCCACTAGGAGCTGTAGCAGAGACACCTTTAATAGTAAGAAAGAAAAGAGTTTAGTTCATCTTTGTTTCCGTAATTTCATTCAGATAGAATGTTAAGCAAGTGAAAGAAAAAACAATAATTATTTAAAATAAGTAAAATTAACTAAAAGATTTGACTAATTTTGCATTTAGAGATTTTGGTTAAAAAAAAAAAAGGACAAAAAAGAACAAGAAGTTGCAATCCGACGGCCATCATGATCTGATTACCAGAGATTCAATTTGCTCTGTGACATACCACTGTTCCCGAGATCAGCTAAAGCAAGCAGGGGTTGGCTATGGGAAGAATGTTGACAACACAATCCTTGTTCAACTTCACCATCATCCCAAGTGGGATGATGACTCTGGACAAGCACAGTATAAAATACTGCAGCAGAAAGTCTGTATTTCACACCTCTGGTATCTCCATAAACGACATGGAAAATGGACTCAGCATATTGATTATATAACAATAGGACTATGAGAAATACCTTATCATTTTCACATCCTCTTAGAAGCAGCTCTGAAGATGGATGAGAAAGGGTTAACTAGACTAGCATTAAGAGCTACAGCTGGCTGGTTAGCCCACTTTAAAGGAAGTGGGCCTCACAGGAAAAGGGCTAGGATTTAAATAAAGGGTCTGGTTACAAAGAGATGGACTGCTGCAGAGTCTCTTAGGAAGGGAAAGAGTGGACAATTACCTGCAGGAGTGTTCGGAAGTCAATACCAGGCAACATAAATGAATGAAAACCGTAAAGAAAAAGTGCTGTATTTATAAACAAACTAAAGATTGGCCGATTTACAGCAGAACTTAAGCTCCTGAGAGGACCCCAGCCATTCAAATTTTACTGCACACAGCAACTGCACTGACAGGTAACTGTCTCATAGGCCATTTTTTGTCCAGTCTACCAATGCATAAAAAATTTGAATCATTCTTCTCTTACAGTTAGCTATGCCTTATCTGATCCTGTAATACTTCGAGGGCCAAACCCAGAGACCAACTTTTTTTCCCTACAGTAAACAGATCCCTTGTAAACTGAGGCAGAAGTGACAGGGTGACATGGTGGTACATGGTCGCATCTCTCTTGCCTTCTACCTTTATAGATACAGTAAGACAAGTATTATGGTACACTGCCCGGAGTTCAGCTTGTTGATACTGATGCTAACAATTTTGTGCTGGCAGCAAACCTAGCCAATGTTTCTGCTCTCTCAAAAACCAAATTTTTATTAATAAGACTGCACAGAGAAGTGGTAGAATACCTTGTACTGTAATAGAAGCATCTGCTTTCTCCTCGCTTGGAGCCGTACTGGGGCCTGCCTCATCTTTATGATTCAATGTGGCTAAAAATTCATGGACAGCTTTTTCCACCTGAGGTCTGAATGTGTGGTTGATTTTTGGGTCCACAACCTGAGAAATAATCCTGTCAATTCCAGATTCCAGCATTCCAGACCTGGAACAAAGTTACATGAATACTTAATAAGAAAAATGTCTTCGAGAACATCTTAATGAAAAACGCTTATTTAGATGCGACATAAACACTCCTAAAAGCCTCCAATGAAGCATTAACATTTTCTGAGCGTCACTGCAGCTATATATTTAGCTAGCTGCCTGTATTTCAAAAGCATGCTCTACGCCTTATCAACTAAGAAAAAAATGTTAGAGAAGCAAAGCAATCCAACCACATGGAATTAACACAACAAACAGCCTGTTGTTATGCCATTACTGGTTATGCTTACAAATGTTATCTAACTGTAAAAGCAATGTTTGTGGAAAAAAATAGGAAGAAAGCTGATGTTAATTCCCATGGCATAAAACAGATGAATTCTAGAAGGCATGAGGGACAAACAACTACTAGACCAGTCATCACCACCCTAAGTTACTTTCTGTCCAACAGAGCGTGACACCTCAGAGTTTTGCAGCTTTATAGAACACCTTTAATCTTGAGTAAAATCAAATAAATAGCAATAGAGAACTTTATATCTGTGGCTTCTCTCTAGATCCCTGCAACCTTTTGTGGAACACAGATTGCCTCTTGTCCTCATCGTTTCTTTAAAAAGAACTAAAAAACCAAACCCAGAACACCACCACTCCCCTCCCCCCAAAACAAAACAGCTCCTCTGTACAAGTTATCAATGGTACCACTACAGCATAGCTGAATGTTTGTCCCCGAATCCCTTGTTTGACCCAATTTAGTGATCAAACTCATGATACTTTGAAGAAATTTCCTGATTTATTATGACTCTTAAGTTTTGAGAAGAAAAACGAGAGGAATCCTCATGAAATAACATAACATCAGGTAAGTGTTTGACATCATTTTGATGTAACAGTAGTTCTGAAAAATCTCTGTCTAGCTAGATTTACATCCAGTTTTTTGTTTTGTGAATTTAGCTCTGTACTCCACAGAACTTAGTTTGTCAAATCCTTTTAATTTTCCTTAGCTCAAAACTTGATGGTAAGAGCAATTTCATTACTATCTCCCTTAAAAGAAACAGTAAAGATAGACTTTAGCTAGGCTGTTACATCCCAGGTAAGAAACTAGCTTTCCACCCCTGCATCAACTTGAATCAGGCAAAATAATATTCGCAGTTTAATTCTGCATAACGCTGATGGCAAGCTGCTATCTGAAATAATACCACATTTTAAAGGCTAAAAAATTTCAACTTCTTCAGAAGGTTCTTTGAAGAACGTAGACACTTCACAATCGACCTAGAGCCTCTGTCACCTGTCGTGGTACACAAGCACGTTCAGAGAAACCCCAGAGCTGTCACTTACTTGAGAACCTGCTGCCTAATGTTATTTCTCAGCTGGTTCTTGTTGAGATGAGGACTCCAGGTATGAGTCGCCAAATGATTGGAAACAAAGTTGTCAACACGCTGTCTCAAATTCTGGTAGGCAGGCTAGAAAGCAACAAGAGAGAGATGGGACGGGAGGGTTTGGATAAGCAGTTATCCTCCCGGAGACCGGGCTGGAGGAGCTGGAAGCCCCGTCGGACCCTCCAAGCCCACCGAGGACGCAGCTGCTCCCTCTCCCTTGCGGCGATCACAGCGTGTTAAACACACCCGTATCGCTAGAAACTCTCCACAAAACCAGGCGTGTCTGTGCCGCCGGTCAGCCCACGCTCCCCTCTGGGCGCAGGGGCTCCAGCTCTGCCCCCGGGGACGCCGAGAAGAGCCCCGGGGCCGCGGGCTGAGCCGGAGCCCCGCGCGGGCCCAAGCGGCCGCTCCCCAGCCCCGAGCGCGGGGCGCACCCGCCCCGCAACCCGCCGCCACCCCCGGACTCGGCCCTGCCGCTCTCGGCCGGGCCCAGCCTACCCGCGACGTGCTGGAGCCCGGGGAGAGCCACCGGCGGGGCGCCGGCACCCCTCCGAGGCGCCGGCCGCCGGGCCCGCCCGCCCCCACCTTGGTGTCCACGTCGGCCAGGCAGTCGCGGCGGAACTGGTCGAAGAGCCCCTGGCTCTTGAGGTGGTTGACGATCATGGAGACCAGCTCGGGCTCGGCCGCGCCGCTCCCCACGGCGGACCCGGCCCCCGGCAGCGGCGGCGGCTGCTGAGGGGGCGGAGGCGGGGGCGGCGGCGGCGGGGGCTGCGGCTGGGGGTTGCTGGCCATGGGGGCGGCGGGGCGGCGCGGCCTGCGCGGGGCGCGGCTGCCGGCTCTCCCGGCCGGACCCCGGGACGGGGCTTGTTACCGAGCAGCGGCCGCGGCAGCGCTGACCCCGGAAGCGAAAGGGAACGGAGGGAGGAAGCGGCGGGCGACGGGAAGGGAAGCGGGGACGACGCGGCCGAGAGCGGCGCCATCGGCGCGAGGCGAGCACTGGCGGAGCCGCGCGCAGCAGCCGCGGGCCCTTTAAGGGGACGGAGGGGGGCGGAGCCGCTCGCGGCCCGCTCCAGGGGGGCCCCGATCCGGCGGCGGGCCGGGGGGCAGGGGAGGGGGGCGGCCGCGGCGGCGGCCCTCAGCCCCCGCCCGCCTCCGCCGGCAGCCCCCCCGCGCCGCGCGGCTGCGGCTGGGCCCTGCGGGCAGCGCGGGGGCGCCCGCTGCCCCGGCCGCCCGCCGCCCCGCCGCCGCCGCGCTCCCCGGCGGTGCCCCTGCCGCCCCGCCCCGCGTCCCGCCCCGCCCCTTCCTGCGCTGGCCGCCATCATGGTGGGGGCAGCGCCGCGCGCTTCCTCCCCGAGGCGCGGGGCGGGGCCGGGGCGCTGCGACGGGCGGTGGCGGGAGGGCGGGGCGGGGCGGGGCCCTGGCCGGGGGGCGGGGCCGGGTGTCGGCAGAGGACGCGGCCTCTCAGCCGCTGCGCCTGGCGCTGCCGGGGCGGGGCAGACGGGTCACAGCGAGGCGGTCGGTTGGTCGGTCTCCCCCCCCTCCCCCCCCACCTCGGGGGGCCCAGAGCTGTTCCTGGCTGCTAGCCGACACTTCCGCCCCTCTGCCGCGGTCCCTCTGCTCCGGGGGACGCTGCTGCCGTCACCCCAGGGGTGACCGAAGGCTCAGCTCTTTACCCGGCGGCCTGCGTCTGGCGTTTCCTCAGCCTCTCCGGGGCCGTGAGAGGCCTGGGTGAGGCAACTGGGAGACGACACTTAAAATACTTGAGTTTAAGCATGTTCCCTTCAGACATCCGTGCATTCCCACGTGCTTTTCTAATACAAATGTTTTCAGGCCGTCTCTTTGCCACTTGCTTTGTTAACGTCTTCTTTCCGTTATCTCAGTGTTACGGTCACAACCGTTTAATATGTTGTCCTGAAGTTTTGTCAGTGGCTCTTAACTGCTCTTGTTTCCACACTTTGAAGTTGAACTCTGTGCAGACCTGTTTCCACACTTTGAACTCCGTGCAGACCAGGGGCTGTTAATTCCCAGGCTGAGGTGTTTGAACAGGACCCAGAGGCAGTAAACAAAATCGGGAAATGGAGAAGTTAATTTCATTATATTTGGGACAATAACTGAGGGACAGTGCTGTCTTACTGGCTGTGGTTTGGACCTCCAGTTTCTTCTTGCCAAGGTGGCTGAGCTCCTGTCCTCGTCAGGATGGGTAAGGATGAAAGGAAGTATAAAAATGTACTTAAAAGTAGAAAGAGTGACTGGCTTACAGCAAAATAAAAGGGACTTGGCAGTAATAGTTACACAAATTTTGTAGCATAATGAGTGGAGATCTTGTCCAGCTACAAATGTTAGGGATTGTCCTCTGCAGTAATCATTAAAAATCAGTTTGTAAAGGCAAGAGTATCAGGATTGTTATTGCAGACTTAAAAGCAGTTTAGGAGTGTAAAACTTGCCCCTAGTTTTCCTACTCTAAACCAAGTACTCCTAGACTATTTAGAACTCCACAAAAGGAAGCAAATCTGACAAGTATTTAAAAGTACTGTGAGATTTTTATCTCTCAATACTGGAGTAATTTAAAAAATCTGGCCTCTATTTGTGTAGTTTCATATGTGTTACATGGACGTCTAGAAGGATCAAAGCACAAAAGTTTAAGAGGTGTGGGGAATCTGCAGTTCGGAGCCTGGTACAGCCCCTACTGGTATATCGAAATGTGTGATCTACTGACTGTTACATCTCAATAAAGAAAAGTTTTTTCACCGCTGACTAAAGATCATGTAGCAGTAAGCAAGAAAGAGCAGAAGTGAAGGGTGTCATTTTAGTAGTAACTGCATCTACTAATTTTAGAAATAGTGTGTGACTTACTGTGATAATGAAAATTTCAGACTTTACTGGAGAGTTAACATTTTCAGAATTTTGTGTTAGGAAAAGCCACTGTGCAACTTCCTGTTGTTTGAGGGTTTTTTCAGTTGTTTTTTTGGTTTGGTTCCCCTCCCATCAAGGGTGGTGCAGAAAATGAGAAAAAAAATTTCTCCTTTATTTTAACAGCATGAGCAAGATACCTGCCTCACAGAATGGTATACCATTCACACACAAGATATCACAGATAACCTGGAATATATGTGGCCTTTGTCTCAGACTGTGTCAATGAATGCACTGTAAAGGACACATGCTAGGGAGCAGGAATCTGTTAATGAAATTTGGGAATTTAAGGGCTATCAGGGATCAGTTATGCCCAGTGGTCTGAAGCTATTGCAACAAGCAGTCCATACTATAATTGAATCAACAGCTGAATGTAAAAGATTGTTCTGTGCTCTGAATTGTGTACCATTCCATGTTTAATGCAATTTACTGAGTGTTGCAGGCTCATCAGATATTTATCAAATAAAATATCCTAAATGTGGGCTGAAAATGGCTTTTTTCTTGTCTGGGTCCAACTTTACATTGTCCTATGAAAAGATGCTGTAAAGGAAGCTGGGAGCCTCCTGAAAATAAACAGAACATGAATTTGAATTGCACCAAAATCATCCCTTCGTTGTGTGTTTGTTTTAAGGATGATCTGCAGTCTTATATTAGCTGAGATGGTTACATGAAGTCTTGTATGCTAATAAAAACATACATTATTTTTGGTTGCACTATAACTGTGCAAAGAATTAGGAGTGTACAGCTGAATGTGAAGCCATCTTGCTGTTTTTAGTGAGCTCACAAATGAACTTCAATGTCTAAGTGTAATTGTTTCAACTGTTCCAGAACTATTCAGTACTTGTGGTTGTTTATTTTGTACTTGGTATTTATTTTTGTAGTTTCCTGTAGTTATTACTGTCATTTGATATAGTCACTTAGTGATGCCTGATATCCAGTGTTAGTAAAATGTTTTTATTTGTGAGATAACAGATTGAAAAAGACATGTCAAATAATTAACAGAAACAGTTTGAAGTGAATACAAAGGATTTGGGTTTTTTTCAGTATTTCGTCGTTCTGAGTTGAGTAATCTCTTTGTTTACTTTCATAGTCCCAGTTAATTTTCCTAACCTATATTTCTGTTGTCACTTGAATTTGTACGTGCCTCATATCTTCCCTTACGCCTCGAGCAGTTCTTTTTCTGGACAGTCCTAAGAGTACCTCTCCTTAACTTTTGCATTTTCCATATTCTCCTCGTTCCTCAGTTTTCACTTATGTAAACAGTTGAATTACATATAGTGTGTGTTTGGCTTATGTCTTGCACTGCACATTTTCTGTACATTGAATTATACTTTTTCTAAAATATTTTAGAATATTTCTGGTGTTAGCATCCATGATCCCTAATCATAGTATGAATCTTAATTTTATACTCTGGGTTCTGACGGTAGTGCATTTTACTTTATGTGAAAGTTTTAGTGACTTTTTTTTTAAAAAACATTACTGTTCAATTCAATTTTTCATATTCTAAAACTTGCAGCCCCTGCTGTGGGTATTTACAATCTGGTAATTGCTTTTGTAGTCTCTTTTAGGGAAACAGTCTAATTTTTAGATATTTTTGACATATATTTAATATGAAAAGTCTCAGCAAGTTTCTTAATATCTTCTTAATAGAGAACAAATATTTCTTAGTTCCAGCTGCAGTTCTTAAAATTCAGGCAACATTTAAATTGCTGAAGGAATACTAAGATATGAGACAAAACGGAGGTGCGTGTGATATTGTGGGAACAAAAAGTTTCTATGACTGCAAGAGGAGACTGGACAAGTACATGGAAGTATGACAAGTCACGAAAATCAGGGAAAGTGCTTCTGGCTCAGAATGTACCTGCACTGTGCGCTGCCGGGTGCTGGCGGAGTATTTCATTCTCTTTTAGCTCTAGGCTTGCTTTTGATCTCCCTGAATCTGACACCGGACTGTAAGGCTGGACAGGCCCTTTTCAGCCATTGCTGTTACAGCAGCAAGCCACGCAGCCTGTGATTTCAGATTAACATCTTTTTGTCTCAGGTTAGGGTTGAGTAATTTGGGGCATAAATGGAATAATTATGCTGCCTCTGAAGCAGAAAATCTGCTCCTAAATAATAATAAAATAATATGTTGAATTTGGAAATACTGGTAGTAGTCTAAGTCAAAATAAAGCACCTGCAATAACTTGTTCTTTTTCAGACAGTGTTGCAGAAATCTTATTCAGTGAATGCCTGCCACAAGCATCAAATTCAGTGGCCAATATCCCCAACTGATTTCATGGGTGTTAATAAAATTAAACTCTCTTGAAGCCAGCTGGTAAAAGTGGTCACAAAACTTGGCAGGCTAGCTGATGTTTTCCACTGCATAGGAGTGAAATACCAATCTGAACAAGTTTGGTTTTGATAAGAGACACGATCCCTCTGGGATGAACTCTGTGTTGCAAAGTTCTGTGCTCTCTAAAGATAAAGTGTTGCTGGCAGTGTTGAGTTACAGGGCTGAAAAGCTTACTAGGATAATGTTCCTCTTAAATCTCTGTAGTCTTTTACGAACGAGGGTACACAGAAATGGGGGCTGTTAAGGCGCAATTTGAGTTTTCTAGGAAAAAGTAAAAACTTTTCATCAGGAGTGACTGAAATGCCGGAGCAGATTCTTGGATAATAAAAACTCTAAAGCTGACCAATACCAGGTAGAGAGATCTGTTCCAGCTGAATCTCTCACTTCTTCCTCTACATATGTAGTAACATGTCTGTGCCTTGCACCATCTGTGTTACCACTGTTGCTCCATTCTCTGAGGCTTATTTTCTTTTGGTGTGTAGCTTATGTGTTGTTTATTGTGGTGCAATAAAACTCAAAATTGTCTGTGATGAATTGGTTTGTTGTATAAACGTACATCTCCTGATGCATATTTCACATTTGCTTCTCCCTGTGCATAAACAGTATGTTTTATGATCGTGTCTAGTTAAAGTGTCAGAATTTCTGATGCTTGCTGATACGGGATTTTTTTTTAAAAAAGGCAAAATTATTATGCCTAGAAGCAACACCAGAAATTACAATCTAGTCCACTCTGTTTTGAAACAGCAGAGAAATGGAAACCATTGCTGAAGTTTTATGCTTTGTTGATAACAGCAAATGTGACTTCAGCTAAGCTGCGGCATGAAATGCTCTAGTTGCAAGATTAAAATGTAGCCAAGATGTGGAGTATACCTTCAGCTGTGATGTAATCAGAGTGTTGTCCATATCCTTACGTGGCAATAGTTGTGGTGGGTCAAATGCTCTTGGACTTCCAAGAGTGGAGGATATGATTTTGTCATCTTATTTGGGTGTAAATAAAGAACATTTGGATAAACTGTTTATTAAAGCATGCTTGAAGTGCTCTTTCTGGCTTCACAACCCTGTTTCTTTCCAGCAGTGTTAGTGTTTTTATTTGTACAAGCATGTATATACAGACATACAAAAGGTTTGGCAGAAATTAAAACAGTGACTGGACAACATGTTTTAAAGTGCTGAAAGAAAAGCTTTTATTTAAACTAGCCTGTCATGACCTTGTGCTGACACCTCTACAACTTTTTGGCCACTTCTGAAGAGATTCCTTGAGCAAAACTAAAACTACTGTGAGATTCTGGTTCTCCCACTGGAGCTGAGCAGGGTGATGTCAGTGATGCTTTAGTTCAGTGGAGACGGCAGGTGGTGACTCCTCAAAATGGCTAGTCAGACTGAAGTGCTCTTTAAAATTACTGAGGTTTTCATGTTCAGTAGCTAATACTACTGGTTGTATTTGTGGGGAAGGTTGGTTAAAGTTTGAAAAACTTGTAGTCTTTTAAGTCACATTTTAACTAACCACATTTTCTAATACTTTTTCATTGATGTGCAGAGAAATGAACAAATTTTATTTATCTAGCTGTAAAAGCAATTTAAAGTTACACTTCTGAGTGCAACTTTATCTGAAAGGTTAGGACTATTTTTTCCAGTTTTGGAACTTCATTGTGACACCCAGTTTGCACATGATGCTTCTAAAGTACATTATTTTGAAGGTACAGCTATGCCTCTTTTCCCTTTTTTCTCATTTTATGTCTCTGCCAAGGCCAAGGAATGAGTTCTTGGGTCCCCAGTTTTGGAGAAGATGAGTAAAAGCTGCTTAGCAGATAACATTTGAGGGCAAAAAAAGATTTCTGTCACAAATAGCTTTAATACACAGACTTATTTGATTTCTTTTTTTTCTGTAACCAGAGAGGAATCTTCAGTGGCAGATGGAGCCTTGACCTTCCCATGAGAGGAAAGCCCATACTTGTGGCCATGGGTGCGACTCGTGGTATGACTCTTCCATGGTAATGAGGGAAGGGAGAGAAGCACTAAAGCTTTCTTACCTCTTCACAAGCAATCAATTGCTAATTGATGCAATATGGTTTGGATTGTTATTGGCATCTAAGGGACTGGACATCTAATTCCCGCTAACATGATTGATGATCTCAGCATATCTTTTTTTTTTCTTTTTTTAAATGTAGGTTCCTGTCTGCTGGAGAAATACCACTTTATTTCTCCATTCAGATGAAAAATGTTAGAATGAGTGACTGTGCTCCCTTTAATAGACTTTTTACTTTGCTGATTGTTTTTGACTGGGAAATACATGTTTTTGCTATTTGTGTACAGGGAGACAGAGAAAAACTTAATGGAGCCTTGTTCTCCAGAGAGAGCATAAAAGATTATACACTCTTTCTACACTCTTTCACTTTTGCCTTAATGTAATTTTAATGGTAAGGTAAAATGGTACAGCTTAAACATGAAAGCAGAGTGAGTGGATACACGAAAGCACGACACCTTTTATATCAGCATTCTTTGCTGACTGCAGCAAGGTGAAATCAAGGTGGAGGCATGCTTAAATGGGATGCATGAAGCCTGAAGTAGAGCTGATGGACTGAATTTTGCTTTAATTTATACCTAGTGTGGTTCCATTGAAGTCAGCAGGGAGATGGATCAAAGCAAAACTTTGCTGCTAAATAACAGGGTGCTCAAAGTTGCTCATGCCATCATTTTTGCAACCTTGGTTTTAATTCTCAAGTAAAAATAAGAGTTATTGTATCTGGTACAAAAATCGTATTTTCCCTGGAAAATTTTGAAAATGTTGTTTAGGAAAATAAAATTTAAAAAAAGAAAAAAAATGAATTTGGGCTTTTATTGTTCTTTTGTGTTGGGGATGCCACAGGTTCAGAGGAAAAGGCACAGTGAGTCACCTTTCCACAGCATTCTTTTAGGACAGCTGGGGTGGAGGGAGGGAATGAGATGGGTCATTTGTTGCTGTTGACCTGCTTTACGAGCTTGGTTCCCCATACCACTGGGCAATTAAGAGAGCTGTATCCGAAGTCATTGGTAAGGCAGGAGTGTGCAGAGAAAGGGCTGGCGTGAAGGAGACATAGATAAAACACACTACCCTGCTGGGTATGGCTGCAAATCGAGGCTGTGGGTCAGAGGCAGTCAAGGGTGATCCCCCATTTCCAATCCACTGCAGATCCCACTGGAAACCCCAGCAGCATGCCTGGCATCCTTGCCTGGCTGTTCATCAAGCGGGGAGAGAGGAGGAGAGTGTTGCCCACCTGAGGCTGATCCTACTGTGAATTCAGGTGGTATGCCTGAACAGGAGCCCGACGGTTTCCTGCCTACCCAGAGGTGTACTCAAAACTACTGCACTTCAAGGCCATGGACAGCCCTTGGGTCGCGTTCTGAAGAAGGTGGAACATGGGAGAAAAAAAGTCTTCAGTGAAACAGCAAAAATAATAATGCTTGCTCAAAATCTTTCCTCACCTATTGATTTGCCCAAAGATGATAGGAATTTAATGTCTTCAAGATTTGTGCTTTTCTGCCAGATTTCATTAAAATTAGTCAACCGTTTCAAAAGTTATGGGACAGGGCTTGGAGAAAGACTGACAAATAGCAAAATTATTGTTTCATGGGGAAAAAAAAGAATAGAAGCCTGGATCTGCTAGGATATATTGTATATGGAGATAACCAGCTCTGAATATATTCAGAGACTGGCTGCTTTCCGAATAGGACCTCATGTAGGAGTCAGACAAGGGGAAAAAATCCCAGACTAGTGCGCCTGCTCACTCACTCTGGGTGGTTTTCTTTTTCATTTGTTTAACTGGAGGAAAACTGAAAGTCAGGGAAAAGTATTAACAGTATTACAAATGCTAACCCAAACATTCAAGCATCCTGAGTTTGATCCTACAATAGGAAGAGAGCATTTTTAAAATTCATTCTTGTCAATGCATATGAGAGTAAGAAATCTGAATGTATTGGTGTTTTTTAGCTTTTGTTTGCTTCTAGCAAGGTTTGAAACCTTCCTGAAATGGAGAAGTGTGATGTTTGCTCCAGCAATGGGATTAGTAAAAAAATCCTAACATTTGTGCTAAGTAAAAAGGAGCTATTGAGGCTGTAGAAGAGGAAAGCAACTTTGCAAGAGACTTTTTCTCCTATCTTAAGGGTATGCTGACTGGAAGGAGGTCAGGCAGCTGAAGCACAGCACTACCGTCACACAGCTGCTGGATCCAGCCGGCTTGTCTGCAGCCCCTTCTGAGCACAGAGGGCAAGGCTGCTTTGTCTGCAGCCTCTTCTGCAGACGTTGCCTCAGGTATCACAAACCTGTCATTTTTTTATTTTACCCCATGGTATTTGTTGCTGTGTGTTAATGATCATCACCCAACTGGCTTTGTTAATGTCATACAGCTTGTTTTGTAAAAGTAATTCTTAAGAGAGCAGCATTCTGTACTTCAGTGGATTTATTTTGTAGTTAGAAGCATCTTAAAACTATCTCTGTTTGCTGCAGGCTCTTTTAACCAGCTGTATGGTATGCTTTACATAAAGGCAGTTCTAATTTCTTTCTCATTATACACTGACTTAAAAGGCATATTCTCCCCTTTTATCAGTAAGGTGCTGGGAAAATTTTGGGCAATGCCCCTGTCTCCCATATGTTGTTGTATGATGGTGGATCTACGAAAGGAAACCTAATCATCCAAAGTACCTGCTTGCTCAGGGTTCTCTGAAATGACTTAGCACTTAAAACTTCAAGAAAGACAGATTAGAAAAACAATGAAAGGCTTGGAAAATTAAAATACAATCTGTATGCCAGTAACCCTCTGCTCTCCTCCACAGCGCAGTGACCTGATAAGATGCATCCGCAGGTCCTGAGGGAACTGCTGGATGAAGTGACTAAGCCACTATCCATTATATTTGAGAAGTTGTGGCAGTCCAGTGAAGTTCCTGCTGACTGTAAAAGGGGAAGCATAACCCCCATTTTTAAAAAGGGAAATAAGGAAGTCCCAGGGAAGTAAAGGCCAGTCAGCCTCACCTATGTGCCTGGCAAGATCATGGAGCAGATCCTCCTGGAAAATATGCTAGGGCTCATGGAAAATAAGGAGGTGATTGGTGACAGCCAACATGGCTTCACTAAGGGCAAGTTGTGCCTGACGAATTTGGTGGCCTTCTACAACAGGGTTACAGCACTGGTTGATGAGGGAAGAGCAACTGATGTCGTCTACCTGGACTTGTGCAAAATTTTTGACATTGTCCTGCACGACATCCTTGTCTCTAAATTGGAGAGGCATGGGTTTGATGGATGGACCACTCAGTGGATAAGGAATTGGCTGGATGGTCTCACTCAAAGAGACTGGAGGGAAGGGATGACATCCAGAGGGACCTGGACAGGCTTGAGAGGTGGGCCCGTGCAAACCTAATGAAGTTCAACAAGGCCAAGTGCAAGGTCCTGCACATGTGTTGGGGCAATCTCAAGCACAATTACAGGCTGGGCGATGAGTGGACTGAGAGCAGCCCTGTGGAGAAGGACTTGGGGGTATTGGTGGATGGAAAACTGACTATGAGCCAGCAATGTGCGCTCACAGCCCAGAAAGCCAACTGTATCCTGGGCTGCATCAAGAGAAGTGTGGCCAGGAGGTCAAGGGAGGGGATTCTCCCCCTCTACTCCTTTCTCATGAGACCCCACCTGCAGTAGTGTGTTCAGCTCTGGGGGCACCAACATAAGAAGAACGTGGACCTGCTCGAGTGGGTCCAGAGGAGGGCCATGAAGATGATCAGGGGGCTGGAGCACCTCCCTTATGAGGACAGGCTGAGAGAGTTGGGGTTATTCAGCCTGGAGAAGAGAAGGCTCTGGGGAGACCTTATAGTGGCCTTCCAGTACTTAAAGGGGGCTACAGGAAAGATGGGGAGGGACTCCTGATCAGGGAGGGTAGTGAGTGTTAGGATGAGGGGTAATGGTTTTAAACTGAAAGAGGGTAGATAGAAGGAAGAAATTCTTCACTGTGAGGGTGATGAGACATGGTAACAGGTTGCCCAGAGAAGTTGTGGATTCCCCCTCCCTGGAAGTGTTCAAGGCCAGGTTGGATGGGGCTTTGAGCAACCTGATCTAGTGGAAGGTGTCCCTGCCCATGGCAGGGAGGTTGGAACTAGATGATCTTTAAGGTCCCTTCCAACCCAAACCATTCTGTGATTCTATGAAGGCTACTGGCATCACAGGAAATGATCTAAAGTGGTTACAGTTTTCTCAGTCTGAACGTTGAATATAGATGGAAATTTATTTCTTTGACTCTCCATAAGTCTGAAGTCCTTTCCCAGGACTGTTTAATTTCTCTTGTGAGAAAGATTCTGAAGTTTTCCAGAGTTTTGATTGTATCTACTTCTGTCCATTAATGAAAAAAGCACAGCTTTCAACTCTCCCACCACTGAGACAGAATGAATAATTGCCCACATTGCACAAGGATACTTTAGTCTCTTTTTTCTTGCTTTCTAAAGTAACAAGGAGTGAGACCATGAAGCTCTGTAGCCGTTAAGAGTGCTGAAGGGGAAAGGAGCTTCTCAGGACTGGTGCTACAAAGTCCTGCCTCCAAGCAAGTCTGTTAGATTGACCCACAGTTTATGTACGCTTATGAAGAGAACAACTCTGTATCCTGGTCTGTGTGTATCTCCTGGGATGATCTTGGGAGGTATTTTTTTCAGCTTTGATTACTAAGTGATTGTTAAAATCAACTTTATTTAAAAACTAATTCAAAGATCTCCCTGGCAAGATCTGGAATCTTTTTTTGTCATTTAAAATATCCTTCGGTACTTGTTTCAGCCAAATTCGTGCTTTACTGCTTGTTGAAAAGAGTCTGAAGAGACAAGATTATCACAAATACAGTGTACACACACTCCCCATAAACTATAATTCTATACAGCATAACAGAACTTTCTTTAGAAGCCTGCAATAAAATATCTCAAGAGAGGAAGGAATTCAGGAGAGATACATGAACTTTCAGAACTTGGTAAGGCTTGTAATAGTGAAAGTTTGTGAAAACTGTCATTCCCGAAAAATATCTCTAGCACAAGATTATGCCTTGACTTTTCCTGCTGCAGTTCCATTAATTGTACTGGTAGAGTATAGCATGGAAATCAGAGTGGAATTTTACCTTATATATATCAGAGGAGGGAAGGACAGAGTTGCCATATGCCAAATTTCTCACTTTACTTGAGGGACAGATTAAAATAATTTGTTAGATAGGTAATCCAAACCTCTGGGGCAGGTGAAAGTATTTCTAGATTCTCCTGGGATATATATTATAGATTACTCCTATGATACTAAACACTCATGGTAAATGGGGGTGGGGGGGTGGGGGGGTGTCCCACATCTGTTTCCTCTATAGAGCTATTCTCAAATTCTCTTCCTGTCACAAAATAGCAAAAAGAGAGTCTTCTAAGAATTTCAAAGATCCTTCCTTCCTTCCTTCCTTCCTTCCTTCCTTCCTTCCTTCCTTCCTTCCTTCCTTCCTTCCTTCCTTCCTTCCTTCCTTCCTTCCTTCCTTCCTTCCTTCCTTCCTTCCTTCCTTCCTTCCTTCCTTCCTTCCTTCCTTCCTTCCTTCCTTCCTTCCTTCCTTCCTTCCTTCCTCCCTCCCTCCCTCCCTCCCTCCCTCCCTTCTGTCCATCCTCCCTCCCTCCCTCCCTCCCTCCCTCCCTCCCTCCCTCCCTCTCCCTTTTTTCTCTCCCCCCCACCCCTCTATCTTTTTAAACTCCAGTTTAACTGCACTTAGAACTTGCTTCTCACAATTACATTTGATTGAAATACTGCTCTGTGTAATTGTGATGCTATTTGAGATGTCTATTTGCACTAGCATATGAGCAAGCTAGGAAAATGCAAATAGTGCATTAAATAAACAGGGATTTTGGATAATTCTGAAATATTAATTTTATGCTTTTTTGGATCCTTTTGCTCATGGGCAGACAAAGAAAACTTAAATTATGGATACTAAAATTATTCCATATACTCATCTAGGCTTATTCTTCCATTCTTCAAACCAGCTCCCCACAGACACATTTGTATAAACAGAAGCATGCTAATTAAAATTGCCAGGGAGACATGATCTATTTAAAGTCTCAGAGCACAATTTTACTTTTAGGCTTCATATTGTGATAGTGTAAAAGAGCAAAGTTTCTCTTCAAGGTTTAAATATAATGAAGTGAGAATTTTTGTTAAGTATGTGCTTTTTGGCTGCATGCTGCTCTTATCTTCACTAACATGCACCTGATTTCCTTTTCTATCTTGCCTTTGTTTGTTGTTAAATCTCCAGTGGTCTTTCATGTTTTTTAAAGGACTGAAAAACTCATTAAAACTTTGCAATTGTTTATTTCCTTGTGCTTTCTCATTTAACCCTCCTTTCACAGTTCTCTCAGTTTGACATAAAGTAACAAACTTTAAACAGTCAGATATACTACTGTCTATACAGATAGTATTTACCTGTCTATTTAATATAAGTCTATTTATTTCTTCTGCCAACATATAGGCTTAGATCTGATGCTTTTTTTTTTTCAATCTAATATTTTAATCTTCTGAAGAAGAACCATATAATTCCATTTCTTCTGGTCCATAGCAGTGGTCATCACTTTTTTTTTCCAGGATGACCATCCCCTTATGGTTTTTCTCCTTATATCTTCTCCAGGATGCCGTCTCAAAACCTTCCCTTGGGGACACTTGTGTAACTCAATAGCTAAATATATTTGAACCTAATTTCTTAGGTCTTCAGAGGAAGAAGCCCTCCAGTGTTTATATAGAGGCACATTCCCTCCTGTAGCCTGAATATTTGAGCCAGAAAACTTAAATTTGTTGTTGAGGAAAGTGTTCCAACATTCCCTGTAACAAGAGGCAGGCAGTAATCCACAGAGCTCATCCAACCTTCCTCAGCCCCAAATTCACCTCCACGACAAAGCTCTCTGTTTGTGCAGTGGTGTGTGACTTGCACATTTTGGCTAGACTCTCTGAAGCAGGCAGAAATTTTAGGCCCTCATCAAAAACACGTATAACAGCCAATTTGGGATTTGTGTGCCACTTGCTGCAAAATGGCAATTCCAAGACAAGCATCAACAGCTTGTTTAGTGGGTGATAAGTCCGTTGGCTGGCGGGGCAGGAGGAAGCAAGAGCGTAGATGAATGGCTGAATAACACATACCTATCCAAAATAAATTACTTGCTTAAAAGTCATGAACACAAATTGGCTCTGGGAAACCTGCAGGTTCAGTACATATGCTTGCACCTGCATGTGCTGGTTTTGTCTTGGATAGAGTTCATTTTCTTCATACTAGCTAGTATGGGGCTATGTTTTGGATTTGTGCTGCAGTATTGATAAACCAGAGATGTTTTAGTTGCTGCTGAGCAGTGCTTACACAGTGTCAAGGCCTTTTCTGCTTCTCACACCTCCCCACCATGGAGTAGGCTGGGGGTGCACAAGAAGTTGGGAGGGGACACAGCTGGGACAGGTGACCCCAACTGACCAAAGGGATATTCCATACCGTGTGATGTCATGCTCTGCATATGAAGCTGGGGGAAGAAGAAGAAAGGGGGTCGTTTGAAGTGATGGCGTTTGTCTTCCCAAGTAACCATTACATGTGATGGAGCCCTGCTCTCCTGGAGATGGCTGAGCACCTGCCTGCTGATGGGAAGGAGTGAATCAATTCCTTATTTTGCTTTTCTTGTGCATGTGGCTTTTGCTTTACCTATTACACTGTCTTTATCTCAACCCACAAGTTTTCTCACTTTTACTCTTCTGATTCTCTTCTGCATCCCACTGGGGGGGAGTGAATGAGCACCTGTGTGATGCTTAGTTGCCAGCTGTGGATAAACCACGACACTGCAGCACAGGAAAGTTCTTTTCACTTGGAGAATTACTGCAGCAACTTTTTTTTTTTTTTTTTTTTTCACAAAAAGAAATTGTTTTCTGACAATTTGGGAACTCCTGGTTTTGCTTAACATGCATGTGAATCTCATGGCATTGCAATGTCCAGTTCACTTCCCTTTGGATTTGAGACGTGTATTTTAAAGTAACTGATACGAACTTGATACAATTTACCTTATATGCAGTCTAAAAGCATTTTGCTGAAAGAATTTGTTAGTAGCATCTACTTCTCTGTGTTCCTGATTGAAGTGCAGGGCAAATCTGATGCTGTTGCTCTAGATTGTTGGACACTAGCCACAACTTTTTCTATCCCGTAGTTCCATGATGTTCTGACTTTGGCACTGAAGCTGACTTAAGGAATTTAAGGAGTTTCTGCCAACTCAGATTACTCATTCCCACATCTGCATCACTGTTTTACCTGCCATCACATAACTGCTAGTGGGTCTTCGGTGTAAGCCAAATCTCTGAACTGAGACAGGTTAAAGAAGTCTCCCAACTCTCTGCTGAAAAGAATCCTGGATCAATTTATCGATTCAGTTTATGATATGGATCTGCACCAGGGCAAAACTGCGTTGTGCTGCAGGCACAGGGAACTATGGCTGAAATGTGGGAGACAAGAAGGAACGCCTTAGGACAATTAGGAATTTGGCATAATTCTGGCAACATGGTTTAATGCAGAGGTTAGGTGCTAATGACATGGTACTCATCCACTCAAGGTCTTTTGGGGCTGTACAAAAGTAACGTCTCTCCAGACATGCTCTAACTTTCTTTGTGCTAGGAGCCAAGCAAACTCATGTGGCCCCAGTCGTGTGTCCAGTGGCCTCTTGCAATTACTCCTGAGCACATCAGGCTGGATTTTCAGTTTTGTGGAAAACTGTAATGTTTTGTTTTCAATTCAGCCCTGAATGAAAAATACATTTCCACAATCTGAACCTCTCCCCCATGCTGAAATTTATATTTTAGGGTTTATATTTTTACATGTCTCTAATAGTGCATGCAATGCATGTCTTGTTGAAATAGACTATTGTGTTTCAGAAAGAAAACAAATCAAATGTTTTCTTGATTATTTATTCTCTTGTGAGTATGGAAAGGAGTTAGCAGCATAACATAATGATGCCTGATCTCCCTGGTAAAATAAGAGGCACTGCACAGATATAGTCTGATTTCCTCCTGATTTATCCAGAAGTGATTAGCTTTGGTGTTTAAGAAGATGTGAGCTCTGGTTTAAAGCTTATTCTGTGGTTGAGGCATTCATAAGGTCCCCATTCTTAGGTGCCAAAAAAGACTGTCATGGTTTAAACCCATCTGGCAACCAAACACAACGCAGCCACTCCCTCACCCTCCCTCCTGGGGGGATGGGGAAGAGAATTGTAGGGGTAAAGGTAGGGAGACTCGTAGGTTGAGATGAAAACAGTTTAATAATTGAAATAAAATAAAATAATAATAACAATAACAGAAAATACAAACGGGTAATGCACAATGCACAATGCAATTGCTCACTACCCGCCAACTGATACCCGCTCTGATCCTGGAAAAGCCAAGATCCTGAAACCACAATCCTGGGTGACCCTCCTCTGTATACTGAGCATGACATTATGTGATACATTTCATTGGCCAGTTTGGGTCTGGTGCTCTGACTATGCTCCCTCCCAGCTTCTTGCACACCTGCACAATGGCAGGACATGGGGAGTTGGAAAGTCCTTGGTCTCTTAGCAACAACTGGAAACATCAGTGTATTATCAACATTCTTCTCATATCAAATCCCATACTGAATCCAAAGCACAGCACCATTCTGTCTACTAAGAAGAAAACTCTATCCCAGCTGTAACCAGAACACTGGTAGCTCATGAGGGGTCACAACCTGCAGCCCCTCTCAGAGCACAAAGGGGGTCCTCCTCTCCTCTTTCTTACCCTCTATTCATTGGGAAATGCAGTGCAGTACATTCCTTGTGTTTCCAGTTGGCTACGGCCATGCCAGGTGCGTTTGCAGCCATCTTTCTGTTGTGAGGAGCCTCCATGCTTGTCCAAGACAGAGCAGCAACATACCCCTGGCTGCGGTCCACTGCTGCCTTCTGTCTCCACCAGCCACCTTGTATGGGGCCCTCATGCCACTGTGGGATCCCATTGATCAGATGTTCCCCTTTACTTGATCACTTAGTAGATGAAAAATTGGACACGAGCCATCAATGTATGCTCACAGCCCAGAAAGCCGACCATATCCTGGGCTGCATGAAAGAAAGTGCTGTCAGCAGGTCAAGGGAGTTGGTTCTCCCCCTCTACTTCACTCTCATGAGACCCCACCTGGAGTGCTGTGTCCAGCTTTGGGGTCCCCAGTACAAGAAAGACATGGACCTGTTAGAGAGGTCTAGAGAAGGGCCATGAAAACAGAGGGCTGGAGCACCTCTGCTATGAAGAAAGACTGAGAGAGTTGGGGTTCAGCCTGAAGAAGAAAAGGCTCTGGGGAGACCTTATTGTGGCCTTTTGATATATAAAGGGGGCTTATAAGAAAGACAGAGAAAGGCTTTTTACTAAAGCCTGTAGTGACAGGACAAGGAAAAATGATTTTAAACTGAAAGAGAATAGGTTTATATTGGACATAAGGAAGAAATTCTTTACAATGAGGGTGGTGAGACACTGGAACAGGTTGCCCAGAGAAGCTGTGGCTGCCCCCTCCCTGGCAGTGTTCAAGGCCAGGTTGGACGGGGCTTTGGGCAGCCTGGTCTAGTGGAAGGTGTCCCTGCCCATGGCAGGAGGGTTGGAATAGATGATCTTTAAAGGTTGCCTCCAACCCAAAACCATTGCATGATTCTATGACTCTATGATACTATGAGCTCATCAGCTGAAGCCGACAGAACCAGAGATCTGCCGTCTGAGTAAGTTTCTTGTTCTGTCAGCTGTTTTCTCCGCAGATAAAGTAAACAGCTTTGGGGTTTTCTGAGTACACGTCTTAGTTTGGCTGGCGAGACAAGTTAAGAGCGAGGACGGGATCCGGACTCTGCTGAAGTCAGCGGCAAAATCCCCGTTGATTTTGGCAGAGCCTGGATTTCACTGCAAGGGCTTCTTTTTCTCAACCCCGTTGCTACCCTCCATTTGGTCAGCAGGTGGCAATCTCTACTTTTCGTCTGAACTTCAGAAAAGTTCAGTGCGCACAACAAACTCTTTATTCAAATAGCTGTTTCTGCTTTGCATCGGGTGTTCTGACTGGGAGCTAGGCGAGATCGCATTCCAAATCTCTCTTAACATTTAAACGCTTACTTAGTCATCAAAGTATTTTTAAAAGCAGAACTTAGAAAGCCTATTGCTTTACAAGTCAGAGTTGTTCCTTTCCCATTCCCAGTTCTCAATTACAGACAGGAACTCCCACAACACAAAAATGCGCTGTATAAATTGTGTCTCATATCTTCTACTATGAACCACAGACATTAATTAATATGCCAGTACTTAGACCTCATAAACTTGCATGTTCTAGCATCCGGACTTAATGTCACTTATTAATATTTCAAATGAATCTTGTAAACAGGTGATGGAACGAGAAAAAAATACAGGTATTTCCATGTCTGTTGTTAAGCGTTTGCCTTGCTTATTAGGTTCAAGCAATCTCATGTCCTTTTGTTGTGGAACAATTGGCCAATAACATACCCAAGGTCAGCAAGTCCTTGAGCTCTCTGCTGTGTGCCAGTCTTGCAAAGCAGGTCTATCTAAGGCTATTTCAGTATTGACATCCCCTCTCCCTGCCCCATTCTGAGACCTCTTTTACATACCAAAATGTACAGCAGTGCATGGTTTCATATGAAAATGAATTAATACTGATTTTTTTGCCTAAGCTTTGTGGGAAATTTGAATTTCTCTTTGAAATTGAGAGAGACATATGTAAGCCTTTTCACAACAGGTATTTTGATTTTAGCCTTGTCTATCTGAGAGACACAAGCAAGATAAAATACCTTGCTGGTTGCTTGTCTATTGGCAGTGACAAGAAAAAAAAAAGTTTTTCATTGTCTAACTGCCATTTGCTTCGGACTATTAATATCTAGAATCTGTTAGTTAAATATGGTCTGTATTCTGACAGTTTGAGGAAATTTGATGAGGATTATTAGGAAATTAAGTTATGTTACAGCTAAGTTAAACAATTACTCTAAGGGCATGCAGTCCACCAGAACAAATGAACCTGCACAGATTCATTATGTCTGTGGTGGAAAGCAGAGTATGAAACATTATTTTTCTTCAGCTAAGTACAGTGATGGTTTTGTGGTGTTTGTGTAGTTACAGTAACAGATAAAGAAAAAAGTGCAGGTCATTACATTTTCAAGCATAACCTCTCAAAGAGAGTTGCTATTTTTAAGAACCTCATCTGCTTTGTTTATGACCTGCCTTGTGGCTCTGCCTATGCCTGGGTGTATTTATGCGCTACTTGTGATGATACCCGAGCATCCGCTGACAGCTTGGGAAGCGCCGTCTGCTTTCACCGCAGGTGGGCAGCTGGAGCTTTCACTCCGGAACAGAACCGCCCAGGTTTAGGGTGAAATAAGAGCATGCTTTTAGCCCCTGGCAGCCTGCAGACACACTGGACACTGTGTTGCCCTTGAGTCCTCTTAGTTGTGCTGGGAGCTGCCTTGCAATTTCCATATTGTCCCTTAGGTAATTGTTCCAGGTGCTTGGATGCCATGGTGACGAATTCTGTCAAGACAGATAAGTAGGAACGGTTGCTGACTTAAAACCAGTGGGATATTCAGTCTTGGAAAAACTGCTGTTCTGAGGCAGCACTTGAACAACAGATGTTTTAAAATACGCATTTTGGCTGGAGAGGTTCTGCAGTCTCCGTCTTGCTCACTGGATAAAGCCCTGAGCAACCTGGTCTGTTCTCACAGCTGACCCATCTTTGATAAGGAGGTTGGACTGGAGGGCTCTGGAGGTCCCTTCCAGCCCGAGTGGTTGTGATCATGCACATGGACTGCTGCAATGCCTTGAGGCTTGAACCTGTTCAAGCCCTGTTGTGCTTCTACAAGTCCTGTCCCTAAGAGTTACACATCTGCAAGTACTATTAATTTCCAAGGTGTGCTTCAAACAACAGTTAACCTTCAGTAGTTCTGTGAGCTGTGATCTCATAATACTGTTGGAGAAACCATGAAAAAGGTGACCCTGACTGAAGCCCCAGGGAGGCCTCCACAAGGGCTGAAGTCAGGATTTGGTAATGCAGCTGGAAAAAGAGCTGTTTTCCCACCCAAATTTCCTTTCTTGTTTTGTACTAGGGTGAAACAAGGATATTTTAAAGGAAAGATAAAGACCTTTTTTTTCAGAGTCAAGAATAACTAACTGGGAAGAGCATTTATGGGACATAGAAGAGACAAGGTTAACATCTCTGGGCCAATGAGGCACACCACAGATCTTTTGACCTTTAGGTATTCTGGGGTTGCCTAGTCTTTTTTCTAGTGGTTACCAGGAGGTTTTACAGCTTCTACAAACTTCTTGGGTTTCTCCCTCCAAACAATATAGTACTACTAAAATTTTCCCTTGTTGTTAATCTGGCTTTTTATCAGAACATGCCTTTTATTAAATCCCATAACCTCATCTAGTTGGGAAACACCAGCTCCTAATCATGAGCTGAAAGCAACAGACAACATTGTCTCTTTCTTTTGGGAATGGCATTGTCTGTCTGAACTGAGTAGCTGATGTAGGTGAAAATCACAGTTCACTTGAACTAGCAACTCTGGTTATCAGTGAATGAAATCCAGACACCACAGTCTAGCAGATTTTGCATTCAGTTGAATTAACATCCCTTAAACTCAAGGCTTGCTCTATTTCTAGTTTGCCTACAGACATTTAATGCTGTAATCATTTCCTCTAAGAGTAAGAAGGCAAAACATCCCTTTTCTTGTTGGAATGATTTGCCTATAATGTAAAGCAGAACAACCCCAAAACAACTGCCCTTGTCTTTTACACATTTGTTTGTTTATGTTGTTTTTTTTAAAAAAATATTTTCCTTTTCAATGTACTCCTTGGTGCAAGAATATTCCCTCCAAAAATTAAATAAAACCCCAACAATCTTCTAGTCATCTTTTTCCAGAAATTAGCTCATGCAGTTATTCTAAGTAGTAGATCAGATTCAAAATCTAACTGCAGCATTTCACTTCTGAGACAGCATCAGGTTCCACAAAAGTGTTTCAGGATTTTGTGATCTCCAACTAATTATGCAGTAAATGGCCACAGATTTTTCTCTGATATTTGGACCTAAGGAAGGCAAAGTGGGGTATAATAAAACAGGCTCATGAAGAGTAGATTCTGCTGGACTTCTCTGATGTCACTCCTTGATTAGAGCAAATATTTGGTATGGTCCCAAAGTGGAAGCTGCTGGAGTAGAGGCTACCTGAGGGAACGGGAAGGCAGAGAACATGGCAACAGTTGTCTGTACTGGGAAAGGAAGTATCAGAGAGAGGATCAAATATTGTTCATGAGGCTTTTCCTATTTCATATTTTTATTAATACTTTCTTTGAAACATGGGTGAGCATGCTGTCTGTCCAGAGTTGGGAGGCACTATTTGTACACAAAAAGGCTGGGATATAAGATGGAAATGTGGACTGGAGTAAGAGGAGTGGTATGAAAGTCAGTAGTTCAAAATGCAATATTATATAGTTTTTCTGTACTCAAGGTAGTTATCATGAGGAAATGCCTGAGGAGGAGAAAGATCTGGGCATACTACCTGAATGGATCATGAGTCCAGTTTTCTAATATGATGAATCTGTGAAAAAAAACATATGGGGTGCTTCAAAAGAAGTGGTTCCAGTGAGATAGGGAATCCTCTAGAAGAATTAAAGCCTGAAAGGGAATGTGATTGTTCTGTATTGTTACATGGTCATAATACTACTGTGACTGGTGCAAAATGCTGCTGTAGTTTTCCTTTAGAAACAATGCCATTGTGAACTTGAGCCCCATGTTTCTGCAGAAAGCTTAATAGAGCCAGTTGCCTGTGAAAAGGGGACAGATTTGCTCTGTGATTTACTAACTATCCTTTTTTTGGTGCATGTTCAGGAAACTTTGCAAGATGAGCCTTGCAGAGTTTCATGAAAATTTCTGTCCCACAGGAGAAGAGCAGTTTGGCTAAGCATGAGGTTCATTAACTTTTGGGTGACCTTTTCACAGTAGATACATGGCTGTTGCAGAAGCAGATAATGAAATGCTGATAATTTTGCAAAACCCAGAAAACATTCCATAAATGTGGCTAGAGGCAACAATGCGAAATCTGAAGAAATAGGTTTCCTGCTTCTAACTTATAGTTATAAAATAAAGCTGAATTCAAAGACAAATCAAATTGTGCAAGATTATGAATATGATTTAAAGAGAACCAGTGTTGTTGGAGGTTTTGTTTTGTTCTTAGCATGGAGACACAGTATTTTCATTAAGTGGATGAATAATAAACGGATTAACCTGTCAGGGAGGAAAATGGCATACTATGCTCAAATTCTGCAGCTATTTTGGGGAAGGTGACAAATATGTGAGTGGAGATTAGGCTGTTTTTCTTTTAACCCTTTCTTCCATCTCCAGAAAATTGTCCTGTAACTGCAAGCAGAAAAGGCAAGGCAGATGCCTGCGGAATGGTGGGGGTAATTGTGGATGTATGTATTTTCTTTTAGTGGGAGCACTTGATTGTAAATAGGAGGTGATATATTGAATAACCTAGGAGTCCAGGACCACAGGAGCAGAGCATGCACATCTGATTATGTCCTCTTTGGGAAGAACCTCACGGATCTCATCTTTTGGTAGCTCTTGCCAATGATATAAATCTTAGCCATGCAGCCCAATGGTTAGTTTTGTCCAAAACTTGAAAATCTAAAGGAATGTCTGTTGGTTTGTGTGATCAGCTGTATGCAACAGTACCATCAGCTAAGATGCATTTTCCATCTGAGTCCAAATGAATCAGAAATCATTAAAATACACCAAATCTGATACAAAGTGTATTTTTTTAGTGCTACTCTTTTAAAGTAGAATGGTTATTGCAAGTTGAGGAAGTGATAACTCCAGACTATTTTTTGTTTGCAATGGGATTGGGAAAGGGCTGAGAAATTCTGGTCTGACTCATGAACGTTTTTGTATACAGCTTCTTAGGAATTAAGGCAAAGAAATACATTTGTCATCCTCTAGTCCTATAACAACAAGTTCTGAAGAGCTATCTTCCATCAGTGAAATTCCATTAAAGCCATAGTAAGTACGTGTGAAGGCTTTGTGGATTTTGGGTTGTCCTGTACAGTTCAGAGGTCTGCTCTAACATTCAGTGGAGAGATACACAGGTCCTTGGGGGATGGATCTTTCCCTGTAAATACCACAGAATTGTCATAACAGAAGCTTAGTGTTTCCACTATTGTAAAATGAAACTCTGACAGCCTGATTATAATGAAGCAAATTACTATCATCAAAATACTGATATTTCTACTTTTAAAAGTTATTCTAAAATACATAGCCAATATCTAAATCTAAAACATATATGGCCAATAATCAGAGGTGGGGCTGAGTCATCCCTGACCTCTGGAGAGAATTGGGCTGAAGCTCTGTGGATTGACCTCCTCAACAGATGTTTTCAAGCATGAAAACAATGCATTTAAAATGGGGGAGAGAGGAAAAGGGATTATGAAAATCCCAGTGAGCTATCCTAGCTTTCATATTAGTTTATTTGGTTTACTTTTCCTGAGTGTTTCTGTGGGGGAAGTGGCTAGGAAGCATTGCAGGTGTCATCCTTTGTGACCAGATCATTTCTGGCTTTTATCCGTAACTTGAACTAATTTTAGAATGGATTATATAGCGATAATTGGCCCTTTATAACATTGTCCCTGACTTGCTACTCTCCTAGGAACATTTTGGGTTGAAATGGTTACAGAGGGGAGCTTGCAGCTTCCACCATCTCCTTCACAAGTGGTTTTTTTTGTTATATTGGAGACTTGTAAATTTTATAACCTCCTAATTCAGAGTTCTAATTTGCCATCTCAGAATATAGAAAACAAACTGAACCATATTCAGTCCCTGTGTAAATGCCCTCAGCCACAATTTAAGTGACTTGAATTTTCTTGGCAAAGTACAGCAAAGGCAAGTCTATATAGATAAATTCAATAAACCTGAGCCTCTGCCCTCACAAGTGGGCTATATGGCAATGTTAGCAGCCTAGATATCAACTGCAGTGCTTTAAGCTTTTGTCTCTGTAGATCAGAGCTAGTTTATGTTCATACAATTCAAAGCTTTGCCAGTGAATTTCAGGGACTGTACAGTAAACATGGTCCAAGCATTTGCTTTGAGCTATATTTGTACCATGTGTTAAGCCTCAGTTTGGGCTCTGGACTTTGGTCCAGCAAGTGTTGAAGCACTGTTATTACACCCTCAGATACAGGTCTCAGCTGGGAAGGAATAGGCACCTAAGATATATGATGCAGATGTAGCTGTTAATATGCTAGAAAACTAGCTCTATACTGATTGTTGATGCACATTTATAGATCTGAAATTTGTTGTTTGCATTTGTTTCTTTTTCCTTCTTTACACCAAAAACCAATTCTGCATTGCAGCCAAGGAGAGTGTTTAATGAAACTAAACTGAATTCTGACTGCATTGAAGCACTCTCCAGATTAGACCCCAGGACAAGGACATTGTCTCTAGTACAACGATAAGTAGGTGTTCAACTTTTTTGTTTAATACTTTGATTGTTTTATAAAAATAATGTCCAGTTACTACCAGAATGAGATCCTTTAGGAATATACATTGTTAAACATCTTCCTTAAAAGTTAAGGAAAAGATGTACCAGAGATTTTAGTATGATGAGTGCTATAAGCGTATTTTTTAAATGTTTTGTGATGACATATCAAATGTCATTTGTGCATGGTGGCAGGTACTTCTTCATATTTTGGATACACCTGGAGATGATCACAACCCCCTTAATGTGTCAGAGCAGGGAAATGGAATTGAACTGGGAGTAGATGAGTGAATGGAGAATAGAAACTCATCAAATACTGTGATGTCCTAATGGACAGGAGTTGGAGAAGACAGAAGGTGGCCATGGGTGACTGTAAAAAAAAATCATAGTTGGAAAAGGATTGAGGAACTCTGCCATGTGTAAAGGGTGGGGGGAGGCTTTTACAGGTCTTGATTTATAGCAGATGAGGGGAACTGTCTTTTTACCATCCCATTACTCATGTTAGGAACAGAGAAAGTGAAGTTCATTTTCCTTTTGGAAGTTGTCTCTTCACAGCTGAGAATCCACCCTATGGCTTCCTGCTTTGTTTCCATGCCCTCTGATTATCGTGCTCCAGATTGCAGCCTAGTTGTCTGGCTGAAACTGGAATTAGTCCTCTAACCACAAATAATGTTAGAGAGAATGAGGTTTTGCAGTGTAGTAAACTTATACAGGCAGTGCCAGATGGCTTTTACAGTCCAGTTTGGCCCATGAGTGTTTGCTCGTGTGAGTGCATGTGTGTATTTGAAAAAACAAAACCAAAATCTAGTAGCTGCTGGTAACTGGACCATCTGGTAGCTGTTCCATCCAGTATAATGTCATTTACTTTTTTGCTTTTCAAGCAGGTCTGTTTTTAAATGGCTTATTTTAATCACCAGAAACCACATATGTGCCAGTCAGTCGTCTAGTAGTTCCCAGCACTCTTCCCTCTATGCAGCCTCCTTCTGTCAGCTGGGGTTTTCCCCAAGATGCCACTCACACTGATATCAACTTTGTCTTTTCCCCTAGGCATCTTCCAGTTTTGCATATGTAGTGCATTTTTTTCCAGCAGAAAGCAGTTTCTGTCTCTGTCATTTCCTCTTTGTAGGGAAGAAGTCTATTCTTCCTAAATACTCACATCTTTTAGCAACCATTTTTTGGTCTCGTGCTCTCTTAGGATGAGATCTGATCTCACCTAACCTCAATGAATGCTTTAAAAATTTAAACAATGCAACACAAGTTTCTTATAGCCTTCCCCCTGTGTAGCTGAAGTGGTTACAGTGCTGTGCAAGTCCCCAAAGCAGGTGCATGGAAAATCATGCCTAACTGCCTTTATCAGTGGGAAAAACATTTCAGTAAGCAGATCAGGAGGAAGGCATAAACGGCTGTTGGTTAGATAGTTTCTCCTGTATCACCCTTGAGCAAGCTGAGCACCTGAGGCTTCAGTAAATGATATTATTTAACTATTTGTGCCCTTACTTAAGGGATTGAATGGGATTCAGGGTCATGAAGGGATCAGCTAAACTCAGTATGCCTTCCTATTAATCAAGCTATTTTCTCTATCTTCTTCACATCTCATATGTGCGTTTAGTGTCCATGAGATAGTGTCGTGACATACTTCCTTCTGGTGGAACAAGCTTCCAAAGTGGGGCTTCTACTGTGAACACTTATGTTTGTCTTTCCCAGATACAGGTAGGGAAAAGGACTCCCAAATTAGCTACCTGCTGTATGTGTGCAGATGTCTTAGCTCTTTCTCCTTGTCTTTAAAAAGCACAGCAGATTTCAGAATCTGAAATACAGATTTCTGCTTATCCTTGAAAACACACACTGCTGTAGGAAATTTTGTTAATTTGGCATAGGATAATCTATATTTTCTTCTTCTTTTCTATCTAACCGTAATTTTTATTAGTGAAGTACTGTGAAGGACTTGTAAACAGGGCTGTACCTTTGGTGTGCTCTCACCCTGCAGTATCCCTGCAGTCACGGCACTGGGCTGTGTGATGCAGAGGTTGTAATGCGCAGTGTTGCTCCTAAGATCTGCTCTCTTGATTTAACAACTCTGCATTACTAGCTCACCCATAGGCATGTGCAGGCTATATCTGCCACCCCAATATAGCTTTCTCAAACTATATGATTTCTAAAAATGAGCAGGATGGATGGTGGGTTGAAGTAGAAAAACAAGAAAATGGAAGCCTTCATTTTTAGACAGTCTCTGTAGGATAGCAGGTAATAATAATCTGAATTTGATACTCTGCTAATATTTTCTCCATTGTAATCTAGATAATTTTATTTTAATATATTAAATGGGTTTTTTAGCTTAGTCAAGGGGTGAAACTGCCATTTTGTTGTTTATTCACATGAAATGCTTTTCATAACACACATTTTTAATTTGTGCTTCGTCTCAAAAGCTAGCGTGACTCTGTGTATTCTACCATTGCAAGCAAAACTAAAATACGTGGTTGCAGTTCCATGTTTTATTTTAAACCATATAATATTGTATCTTTTCATGTGAAGACAAAGTTCATATTGAATGAATGCATGATTAGATAATTATAACTTGAAAAATGTATCCTAGGATGGAACTGTATGAAGTCAACTGTATAAGCAGGATTCTCAGCAACAATCTCCACTGCCATCAAAGTACCATGGCATTACTATGAAATAGAAATGCTTTGTTTTCTTACTACTCACAACGTTGTCCAAGACAGTCAACTGTGATCAAGAAATTGGATTGGCAACATATTGTATCTATCACACTGTACCACTGTTGAGGCTGAAAATGATAGTTGATTGATTTATGGACAGGATTCATAGGTATTTTCATTTATGAAAAATACTATAGCAGTAACTCTAAGAAAAATACACAGACTGGCGCATTTACTGGCATCTGGAAGAAATCTATGGGCACAGGTCCATTGCATTCTACAGATGTGAGCTCTTGTCTAGCAACTGCATATGTACATTCCTTTCATCAGAATTTAGTCCCAGTTTAGAAGAGAAAACCAGTAGTGTGAGAAGCCACCAGATTAAAAAAGCACTTCTACTGTTTTTATGGTATTCATGACCAAACTACCAGTGGCGTGCAGCCTTAATGTATTGTGAATAACAGTTTCAACAGATGAAACTAAACCTTCAACATCCACTTTAATAGGGAGAACTTAAAGTGAAAAGACAAAGTTTTTACTATCTCTTTTTGCAAAACATAGTTGCATGCAGAAAAAAAGCAGAGTCAGCTATGAATCTTAAATACACTCATACAGCTCGCAAATGAAATAACAGATCTTGAGGCAACAATCATATCAACATTTGTTCATCAAATACAACTTTTTCCAGAACTCAGAGAAGAAAACAGTATTTGGCTGATATATCTGTTGCTTCCTTGGTGCTGATGGTTTCATTTACATACAGGTACTCCAGAATAAATGCAGCACTGTGTAGCAGGATGTTATCTCTGAGAAATATATAGAAAGCATTATAGTGACACCACTTGTCAAAGAGGGATAAAAAACTGTATATATTTTGGTCTTCCTTAAAAAACAGCAGAGTGTGAGCATGTATTGTGTCCAGAATTTAACAGCATAAGGCCTGAGTACTATATCTGGGACCTGTCAGTGTTCCCTGTGACCTGAAGGATTAATTCTTTTTTTTGGCCTTATTTAACTTATATTTGCAACTACTAGACAAGAGATTAGACAACAGTCACCCAAGTGCCAGCCAAATATATGGATTTCAAACAAGCTCTTGCATAGCAGTATAGCAGTATAGAATGCTTTCTACCATCTCCAACTATCCTGAGGACATCAGGATAGCTGAGCTCCATCTCAGCAACGTCAACCCATTCCCTGCAGGCAGTGGCAGTCCCCTAAACCTGCATGGAAAGGCTTAACACTCTAGCCATTCCAGCAAGTTGCAGAAGACAACAACATGAGCCCACACAACCTATATCTTTTCTCTTCCCCAAACCAATCTGCAGAAGCCCAAAGAAAATTCAAGGCTTTGGACCTCATGCTTCAGACCTCTGATGGCTGTGGTTCAGTTTACATATAGTGTTTGCTTTGTGATAAAGACTGTGCTCAAGCTTTCTGTGTCTCCGGCATAACAGAACTTCCTACAGATAAAGGTTACATTTGACTGTGTTGGGAATAGAGATTTCTTGACAGCCTGTCTAAGATTAGACTGAACACCCACAGGAAATGAGGATAATCCCAAACCTACTATCTTCCTCCTCAAGTGCAAGTCTTTGTACTTGTCTAAGTGGCATAATAACATTTAGAGATGATATATAAACTCCTACCAAAACCGAACACTGAACACATATACATGTATGTGTATGCAGTATTTCAGGGGATGTGTGACTGCTGTCTGTCATGTCACCCAGGACGCCTCTGGTTGGACCTCATCTAGAACGTTTGGAGCAATACTGGCCCAGCCAAACTGGAAGCAGGACTAGAGGGTGTTAGCAAAGAACACTGTCAGTAATAGACAGCGTAAGAAAAATCTCTAAAAAAGAGAGACTGTAAGGAATTGACTGTACTTACCTTAAAAAAATAAGAAAAGACATTAAGAGAATAATGCATGGTCTAGAAAAGAACACAGAGCAAGCGAGGCAGAAAACTCACCTGCATTCCCCAGTGAGTTCTTGTTCCTTTCGCACAACAGACCAAACACCCACCATTTTGAGAAATACCTACTGAATGTAATAAGAACAGGGCCAGAAGAATAACAGAAATAACAGTATGAGTGGGGTATACAAGGCAAATGTGTGGGCAGGTTAATAAAGACTTAGCAGTTTGAAACAGCAGTGGATGTGACACCTGAAACTGCCTCTTTCAGTAATGACACTCACTAGCTAAATTTTATTTTTACAAGCAGCTAATCCCCACACTGAAGCTGTGTATTAGCATTGCAGTGTATTGCTGATGGCTGTATCCCTGCTTTCTCCTGTACCCATGGCAGGTTCCTTCTCTTTAGTCTCAGACCTCCTACCCCTCGGATGCTTTGTGCACAATCCCATTTTCCCACTGAGTTCCTGTGTTTGCACTATGTTTGCAGACTTGTCTTTCCTCTCCCAGGACCCCACGCTCATACCTCTCTGCTGTCATGTTCCTCCCAGTCAGGCTCCCAGTCTGCAGCCCTGGTGCTTCTGCTTTCCCACACCCATGCTCTACAATACCCCCTTAGCCCTTGTTCCCTCTGTGTCCCCAGACTGGAACCTCCCTGCTTTCCCTGTGCCCCTTCCTCAGGGTGTGCATCCCTGCAGAGCACGCAGAAACCCAGGGCATTGCCTATATCAGCAAATACATGAGAAGAACAATAAACTGCTGAAGGAAGTGGTAGAATGTAGCATGCACTACCTGCTCCCCAGAGCTGCCCTGATGCAGGCTCTTGGCACACCCCCAGGATAGTGGTGATTTTAAATTATTTTGTATTTACAGTGGGGTTTCTATCATAACATGGATTGCTAACCTGTTGTTAGCCTTCTCATAGAAGAGGTTTCATTTTCAGATGATAAAAAATGCTGGAATAATTTATGATATTTCCATAATGAAGTATCATTCTGTTCCACGTCCTGAGGCAGTTTGAAAGAGGCAGACTATCGGTTATCTTCTGGGAAAATCCTACAGAGTTGATTCAGAGGTTTGTATAACCATTTTACATAGTCTTCTGACGTTTTTTCACTGCTGAATCCCTCCTTGCAGCTTCATGAGGACCGTGCTTCACCCAATTGGCACCTTTCTGTAGTTTTTTCATCAGCAGAAAGAAATGAAAAAAGAAAAAATCTAGCCCAAAAGAAATGTAAAAGAAAGCTTCCTTTATCCCTTTGTGTATAAAAAAATATCATGCTTTAGAAATGTCTTAGTTTGAATCATGCAAGAAAGGGTTGTTCTACCCCAGCAGTCACATCCCTATTTCATCCATTCTGTGGACGGTTAGAACAAGGGGAGCTGAAATCAAGCATTTCTTCCTGTGAATTACGAAGAATGTTGGTTCTGAGCCAGCAAGCTATAAAAATGAGCAAAATGATATAAAAACCTATTAGAGGTAGCAAGAGATAATGACGATAATATCCATAATGTACTGTTTCTGCCACTTCATTCTGCATTAGAGACTATTGTTGAGAATGATCTGCCTCACCAGGTTCCTGTCTGTCCTGCTTCTCGCCTGGCTGCAAAGACCTGCCCGACTCAGTGTACCATTCACTGACCAGACATGGTAAATCAGAACTGCTCTAGTGAACCCACAATGGCACATGCTGTAGGTAGATGGTACAAACCTATTTTTTTTCATACAGCATCTGCCAGACAAAGTTTCAAAGAGATGAACCGATAGCGGGGCCAGTCCAGGTGCAGGCCTGCAGGGCTCTGTCCTGTTTGCATCCCCAGAAGAGAAAATGTTCTCTTAAAGCTGTAATGGCAGCATATGCACCTATTTTGCTTCTTTCCTTAAGCCCTAGAATTAATTGCCTTCCTACCTGAATGTTTCATAGTCAGTATTTTCTAAGGGGCTTACCTCCATAGAAGCTGGGCTTCTCTTTTTCTCCTGGGCAAGGCTATGTGTGTATGCGCCATGTCACACGCACACAGTGATTACTGAAAATAAGAGAGGTTTTACATCTGTTGATGCGTTGAGGACAGTAGCACTGCAATCCAGGTATGCGTGCAGAATGTCCAGTGCAGCAAGGTCAGTGGATGTGAGCAACAAAGCCAGAAAGTGCTGAGCTTTCTGTGCAGACACTGTAGAGTCAACCTATATAGCAGAAATTTGCATTTTTCCAGGATTTCCAGATAGCTACAACTACCACTACTGACTGAATTTGCCAGACACTTTGTCAAAATAGGTGTGGGTTGTTTTTTTTTTTTGGCCAAGGCTAATGGCAGTCCTATTTATTAGTGGCCAGGCATCTCTGGAGAGGAGGAGACCGTACAGTCCAAAGGTGTCACCAGCCCCCAGATAATCAAGGAAAGGGCAGAAATAAGGGAGAGAGTCTTCTACTGCTGCCCGGTTTTTCTCAAAAGGCAAACTTTGGGGGCAACTGAAAATGAAAGGTCTTTAGGCTTGCTCATTCTCTTGGCTAATCGGGTATGAAGCTCCTACAGGTGTTAGGCAAAAGGCTGCTAGGACAGTGTTTTGGTGGTACAGACATGGAGGTTATCTGAAATCAAGAGCTCAGTGACAGCACTGTACCTATGAAATCGACTGGATGAGGGAGCTACATAAGTACTTCAGTTCTAAGAGGCCATGAAGGTCCTAACTTGCTTTACTAAGATAAATTGGGATTACAGAACACAGTTCCAGGAGACTGTTTTTATTTGCTCAGAATAGTTGGTTTTCAGCCCATATTTCATTGTTTGTTGTATGTCAGACATCCATTAGTTGTGTCTTATAAGCTTATAAAACAAAGCACATTAGTTAAATTTCTGGTTTGCAACAGAGTAGCTATTCTAGTACCGTTTGAAGCATTTTCTTTACCAAGCATTTGTAAGTGGAAATAATGCTTTTTGATGGTGCATGTCGTCTCTCTCATCTACCCTATGTCATGCAGAGAGCTCCATGCCTAAGCTCATAAATCCTGCAGAAACTTGAGACAATTGAAAAGAAACCTGTAACAACCTGAGAATAAGTGTGCTTGGTTAACAGACCAGTCTTCATCTAGTCCACCTCTTTGTGATGCTCAGTGAAGAATATAATATGCAAAATACCAGTCATTTTGTGTGAGATCCCCAAAACATTAGGGTAGCATGGTGTTAAAGACTTAATCATGGCAAACAAAGCACTACTAAAGGTACCTTAACACTGTAATATTAAATGGTACCCTTTTAATTGTATGTATCTGAAGGCAGCACATGCTTACTTCTAGTTCTGACATAAATTCATACAATAGTTCTGAAAAGTAACACCAGTTAAGTCCTTACTTTGAAGAGAGTAAAACAGAACGGGAAAGAAGCTTCTATTCATCTCTGATTTGGCCAATTCTAGTTGAAAAAAAAAGTTAGACTAAATATGACCAGCTTTCTTCTTGTTTATGTAAAGTTCCAGTTATGTGAAATTTCAATGAATATTTCTTTGCAACGTGATTATTTTGAATCCAGAACTATATTTGTATAGAATCTACTGTAATATATTAAATTCTAAAAAAATGTAATCAGCATTAAATGGTATTTGACATTAGCATGAGTTCAGTCTGAAAGACAGTGAGAGGGTGTGCATTCAAGGTTTATTCTCGTGTTATTTCCTTCATAAGTGCCATTAAAATATCATTAAGGTATGTATCATTAAATTCTGGATTAATATTCCCTAATTATCTGGCTAAAAGGGTCCTCACCTAAGCTATGAACCCAGGCTATGTTTATATTACAATATATAGTACTGCAATACCTTCCATGGTCCTCATCTGCAGGTGTCTACTCCAGCTGCAACCCAGCTGCATCTTAGGTTAAAACTGGAGGCTTTGCTGTCCCTCTGTGTGCCCTGGCTGTTTCTGCAGGAAAACCTGAGTCCATGGCTTGGGGGGAAGCCCTAGGAGCCCCAGCATTTCTCCGGGATGACGACAAAGTGACCTGGACTACAAGACACACCATGGATTGTGCTATTCTGCAGTACAGACATACCCCAAATTGCTAAGAGGAAGAGACACCTCCAGACAGTGAGCTGTCTGATCCTAAGGTCGGTGTCTGAGATACATGGGATAAATTGTCTCCTGCAAGTGACTCTCTCCTTGTGTTGAAAATATCCCCTTGAACAGGCACTTAACTTTCAGGCAGCTGAAATTAGACAAGGTGAAACCCACCCTAACTGACTAACTGTGTTTTTTTCAGTGGCCCACTGAAAGCATAAAAGAGAGAAGTGTGAAATATGTGACTCTGCTGAGATTTTGCCATTGATTTTTATTGCCAGTGGCTCGTCTCTGAGTATCCTGGAGCTGGATGCTGGGGTCCTGCTCTGAGAAATGGGTTGTGTAAGTGTTAGGGATTTGAGCATGTTTCCCTTGACAGCCCCCATGAATGATCCAAAGAGTACACTGTCTGCTCTGCTTGGGGTACATATTGCCAGGATGCATGACCTTGTGGTGCTAAACCATGGAGAGACCAGGGACCTGTGCCAGTCCTGCCAGGAATTAGGCATGAGCTCAGTGCTGAGCTCTTCATTTCTGAGCATAGCTTTTCGCCTAGAAGCAAAATATTACATGCCTTGGGGACTTTAGCATTTGTTAGAAGCTGAAATGCCTCAGGACTAGCTAAAAGCTTTGAAAATCTGTGTTTTGGGGGTATACAGCTCTCAAAGGTTGAAGCCCTCAGCTGCTTTCTGGGAAGCTCCTCCATGGCCAGTTATTCTCAGTCTCTTGTGCTTCTGCTCTGTCCCTATGTAACACCTAACATTACTATCTTCTCCTAGATCAGACCTGTAGAAACTTGTTGGAGTCCTTATAATAACCTCTTTATATCTTTTGTCACCTGAAAATGAGTACTGACACTGCCTTTTACTGCTTGCAATCTGAGGCAATAAATCAAGTGCACTGTCACACACACAAATCCTCTTGATTTTGTCACTGTCTGGCTTTTAATTCAGTGCAGACTGGATATTATTTCTGGTTATAGACCAAGTACAGCAATTAGATGCTTGCCACATTGCTAATATTTTAAGACCTAAAAATATCAATCACTGTTGCTCTAGATAAATGTTATCCAGTATGGCCAATGCACAAATGACAACCTTTTACAGTGGAGAGTAGCTACAAGATAGAAAATGCCATGTTTTATCACAGGAGAGGCCAGCTATGAAAGGATGTGCAGACACACATCAGCATCTAAAACTACTATTGGTTAAAGAGGATGATCTGATAAAACATGGATATTAGAAATGCCCTCAGTTGCTGTCCTGCTGGCTAAAGGCATTTCACAAATCAAATCACTGTATGTGTGATATGTCAGGACTTCTGGTACTCTGTTTCCCTGTACTATTCTGTTAATGCCTGGGAAAGGTGGCAAGATAATGCCACAGTCTCTTCAGCTATTCTGGCCAAAATCTTGCAGCAGTGGGAGCCCACAGTTTCCTTCAGTGTGTCACTGAGCAGCTGCAGCATTTCCAACATGTATTATCCTAGGGAAGGGAGGCAACAACTGAAGAAAAATGTGGCCTACATATATGTGTTTTCTTTGTCTAACTGAACCATAGACTGGATGAGGCAGTGTATCTGTTACAGGCTGGGAGCTTCTTTCATGCATTCTTTTCTATCAAACAACTGTGGAACAAGATTAATACTTTTAGCTGCTCTTTTGTTTTATTTTTGAAGAAATGAATCCTTTCAACATGGTTTCTGATAGAATCACATTGCCTAATTTCCCATGTTTGAAGTGACCTTTTTCTCTGCTTCCCTCTAAATGAAATTACTGCAGATTCATTATTCATAACATCAAGACAGAGACCCAGTTGTAGAAAGTCATGAGGTTTCTTTCTTTGAAAGTCTTTTGAAATCTTCAGACTTAGCTTAGGTATACCAATATCTCATGATAGTGTCAACAACATTGTTCTAGAAAAGTACAGTGTAGGCTAACTTGGGAAGATTGGGGAAGCTATCTGTTGTGGAAATATATTTGTGACTAAGGTGATAACTTTTTCTTCTGCCACCGTGAGTTCTTGATTAAAGTTTCTGGAAGTTGCACACACTAGATAATTAGCAAACATGCAGATCCTTGGCCATAAAAAATGCTAGCTTGCTGGAGTGTATGTAGTTTTTGCGATGATCCTCTTTTTCTGCTGAAAATAGTTCCAGAGGTCAATGTTTGCTTGCTCTATATCTGTGAAGAAAATCCAAACAGTGATTTCAGATGATGAATTATCATACCCTTCACCTAGTTATAGATGTATTAATATTCTTTAAGTGTATTAATATTCTCAGGGAGTAATATTCTTCAGTTTCAAACAAATATATTCAAAGCTGCTTGTTTCATACAGTACACTGATGAAGAAAAGGAAATCTCACAAGTTTCAGGATTTAGCTCAGGAGTTTTGTTCAGATAAACAGCCACAGTCTTTGGATGAGGAGTAGGCTAGCTTGTCTTTTAATTTGTTTTCATATCTTAGCAAATATTGGGCATGTGAGCTTTTGACTCAGACTAGCGTGTTGTTTCCACTCTTCTGATAAGATGTGATAAATGGAGAGAAACCAAGTCCCCAAACTTCTTAGAAATCAAAGCTGTTTTCTAATGTCACATCTACAGCTTTCTAATACATATATGTCCATATATATACGCATGAAGCTTGTCTGAAGCTAGCTTTTATTTGAAAGTTTTGACGAAAAGTGCAAGTTTTATAGATTTTTGTCTAGTGCTGCAAGAAAATGTTCATTTTTGCAATTATGAAGTTAAGACTGTCTTATATGTGATTATTTGTTTAGGCTACATGGTTGGCCTGTCTGAATTACTGAGGTTTTTGTTCACATGCTAAGAGGTTTTTTTTCACTTTCTAAGAAGAAAAAAAGTCTCTACATCTCAGGCTAATTTAGATTACCCACATCCTGGGTGAGTGATCTAACCCTGAGTTAGTTGAAGAAGGGGCACCATGGTGTCAGCAGTCACTTCAGAAGTCCAGTATGGTGATTTTTCTGCCTTGCAAATGTTTGGGAATAAATGAAACCAGTTGTTTGTGAATTCAGTACTAGCTTGATCTTTTACTTCTGTTACATATATATGTGAAGATAATAGGATCTTTGCAATTTGTAACAGAAACACACAGCTGATTTTTTTTTTTTATTTGTTGCTTAATGTGGTGGGTCTATGATAACTGTCACTCTTTTTACTTGTAACGTACACAAAGCCAGTAATATCATAATACAAAAAGAGTTAAAACTGGTTTTGTGTGCCAAAGAAGTGACTGCTCATTTTTAATAAGCCATCTGTTTCATTTAGAAATTGGCTGTTTATAAATTTCCTTTAGTCAGTAAAATATTGGCTTCTTCTAGTAATATTGAGAAAAACCCACAGGATCCAACTAATAAACTGTATTCTCTTTCCACAGTGAAAAAAAATCACAGATGAAGAAAAGTTACAGTGTGAGACATGGTATTAAATATTTGTGGCCAGGTGAAGCCATCGGAGGTGGGAGGAGGTGGGTGAGGAGGGGAGGACAGTACCTGTCCAGCTCTGTGGATAAACCTCCCTTTGCACCATGCTGGTGGGAAGCAGTCATGGTTGGGAAAAGTAACAGAAAGGAATGGAGAGGGAAATCTAAATAATTATGGTGATGGTCTGTATTACCTATGATATTTCAAGGGGAAATCCAGGGCACAGTGTGTTCATAGGATGAGGTTTAAAACAAGTTGATGCTGTTTGAAATAGGCCTCAGTACTGAAACTGCTGTAAAAGTCTCTTGTTATCATGCCATTTCAGAGGGCAGGGGAGACACAGCAGAAGATTGTATTTCAGTGGTTAACAGCTGAGTTTCTGTGAGAGTATTGCTGGATAAAGTATATTGATGGTGTGTTTGGGAGGCCCTTGGTTTGTGAAGTTTGCAACACAAATTAAAGAGCATATGCAAGACAAGACAGGAATATTATTTAAAGGGCAGGACTGCAAGGTCTGTGAAGGAAAGAGGGGCTGCAAACAAGATCCAGTGACTGAACGTGAAGTGTCATGATGTGGGAAGCTGCAAACAGATTGAACTCCTTATCAAAGGGAAAGTTGAGAGATGGCTTGAAGGAAGGGTGCTTAACACATAACAAAAATGCAGCACGGTTCTTCAGCAAAGCTCTTGCTGAGGATTTTTCAATCTTGCTGAGAAAGGCGTAACAAGATGGCTGCAAATTGAAGTTAGATAAAATGAATCCCGAAAGAAGATGTGGTTTCTTAGCAGGGAGAAAAGGAATAATTTATCAAGGAATGTGGTAAATTCAGCATCTCTTGATGTGTTATGGCAAAAGTAAAGCACATCTTTTAGGAGAATATTTAATCAAGCACTCAGAAGAAGTTATACAACTTGCTTGTGCAATGGGTTATGCTGGGTGGTTGTGATTATTTTTTCTTGGCTTTGGAGACAGTGAATATATGAAGTTCCCCATTTATTTTCTTCCACAGAAAGAGAATAAAAAATACTGCATTGTCCCAGCATATTCATTGCTACTGCTGTTCTGCATTAAGAAATGCCTATAACCAAATCTCATTATTTAGAGTTTCTGACAGTTGCATACAGTGGTCAGACTTTATTCCCTTTCAGTACATATTTGCCTGGAAATATTTTGTTTGAGGCTGGGTGGAGGTAGCAGTTATTTGCTCTTGGAAGTTAAAAACATTCCCAATGGTTGATTTGTGCATGCTTTCCACATGCTCAGGGTCTGCCTGGTGGCCATTTTTGGGGTCAGAGGGGAGTTCCTGCCCCACCTGGGTGCCGTGGTGCCCCATGTCCCATGCCATGCATCGGCACTTGGGGCTGATCCTGTATGAGCTCCTGGCTGTGTTGCCCTAGGCCCCAGCATGGCATGGTGCTTGCCTGCACATCGATGGCTGCCCACATCAGGAATCTGCAGGGTTTGTGCTGTGATTCTCCCACCATTTGTAGCACAAAGGGTACTGGTCTCTCCTGTCCATCCTTTGCCAGTCAATGCACTACTTTTGCAGGATTGCAGGAGAGTGCGACCCTCCTGGGGTGACTGGTGGGACACGACAGCTTAATCTCTCGCTTACTGAGATGCTTGAGGCCAAATGAAGGTCTGGACAAAGCAAAATGAGTAAAATGTTCCAGCTTTGCAATATAGGAAAGCAAATTAAATGATCTGTTTGTCTGTTCTGGCCACAATGAAGTGACAAGAAATTCATAACCTTTTAAGAGGTGTAGCAGCCATGTGACAGAGTCTGTAATTCCAGTCCTCCTGTAAAACTACCTAAGATGCAGCAAAACTTGCAGAAAGTAGATTAATCTGTTAACTGCTATAGGTTTTTGAAGTAATTTCAATAAAATCCTGCTGTTTTCATTCTATAGTATTATAGTTGTCTCTACAGAAGTGGATATTTTATCATGATGTTTGTCTTGGACTTTAACAAATTGCAGTTTTGTTACGTTTGTTATTAAAAAAAGTCAGAAAGAAACCTGAATAAGATGTTAGAAATTCTGACTTTACTATCCAAACAATTTCTCTTGGTTAACAGAAAAATTTGGATCCAAATTTTACTGGCAGCCAGTAGACTTGTAATTGGGTTAAAAATAATCAGGGAATTGGTTTGAGAGAAATAAGAACAAACTAATTTACTCGTGTCTCTGTACATTTTGTGCCTGAATATCTTTTGAAGTTTTTTCATTTGTTTTTTAAGGAAGCTTTTAATAAAACTCCTATGTTAGGTGATACCTTTGCTGTTCTATTGTGGGAAAAGCGGGAAATCAAGTTCAAAATTCCCTTACTGCATTACTTCTTTGGAAACCAAGAAGTCAGGCAGTACCAAAAATAAGATTTTGAATGATACATTAATTTAGACGTCCTATTGTTACAGATACATTAATTTAAATACTTTCCACATTTTAGTTGATTTCTTTGTTGAATTTAGATCTTAATAAATCTTGCTTGTTACCATAGTCCATTAAATGAGATATATAATGTGACCAATTTAATGTTCTCCTAGGAACACTGGATGGAATCTTGGCCCCATGGAAGTCAATGGGAGTTGTGCCACTAACTTCAGCAGGTCCAGGTTTTTCACATCAGTTTTGAATGTGCGTGACTAGTGTGCTTGATTTTCAACCTTAATGTTTGGTTTTGCACTTACATTGGAAAAGAATATTTAAAATCCTATCAGGAAGGAAGCCAATGCATGTTCTTAAACCTTTGGTATTATTTCCTTTGGAAGAGCTAGACAGAGAATAATATGTATTTTTTTCTTTATCTGATGGCAATAGGCTGTACTGAAATGAAAAGCATTTCAACCTCAGTTCAATTTTGTGTTTTCATATGTGTGTGTTTGTGAATGTGTGTCTCTACTGACGTTATTTCCTATTGACTTAAGATACAGTTAAATATGGGTGACAGGCACGATAGGACTTTTTTTTGTAAACCTTTGACCATTAGGAATTGAAGGCTGGTAAGAAAATCTCTCACTTCTTCAGTTCCTTTTTGGTGTCTGGAAATTCACAGCAGATGGCCCCAGTTCTCCTCTCATTTACACCATTCTGACTTCACTAATTTAGGTCACAGTAAATCCTAATTATGCAGCTATGAAAGCGGGATCAGGACCATCATTTTGGCAACTGGTTCTGACTATAAAAACAAGCACTGAGTACAAAGGAGCAGTTTGTGGTTCTAATAAAACCTGTGGGATTTTTGCTGCTTACTTCCCTGGAATCAGGATGTCACCAAAATGTACTGGGATTCTTCCGTGGTACCCTCTGTTTGCTTTCTGGTAATGAGTGATGGATGGAATATCCCAGAGAAACAGAAAATGAAAAAAGACATCACTTGCCAGTTACAGAGCAATCTGATGTACTTAGTGTTTGCAACCTTTGCAAAAGTGGGTTTTGTTTGTGTGATTTTTCACTGCTACTGCAACTTCTGTGAGGGAAGAGCAGTGAAATCTGTGCCCAGCGTACCATAGGCAAAGACCTGATCTGACAAAATAGAACAGCAGATTTAATTTCCATTTTGTGTGAGAGATATTTAGCATTTCTGCTAGGCTGTAATGTGGCACTGTGCTGAAATCCATAAATGCATAACTCTCCTAAACTGCAAATTTATTTATACTGAATTTGCTAGGTTTCCACAAAATTGCTGTAGAAGCTTTGTGGCACCAGAACTCTACATAAATGCAATTTGCAGGTTTGTCACTTTTTCAGCTATATTTTCCATCCTTCTCATCTTTGTGTTATGGAGAGATACTGACTTTGTGGAATCACTGCAGAAAGTTATAAATGATGTATGAAATGAGAAATCCCTGCTCAGAGCACAGAACTTAATCTATGCTATTTGCTGTGAAAGTCAGCTCAACTGCAAGCAGAAAAGCCCACCAAATCCAGAAGCTACAGACTAAGAAAACCAAAGCCCACTCTATGTATTTTTTTTTTCACTTTGTACCTGGGATAAGTCAGGGCATGGTATTGTGGGCTGCAGAAGGTCGTGAGGATGGCAGGCATTCACAGCTTAGATGTGCTGAGATGCTGTGCACAGACTGTGGGTTGAGGAGACTGTCCTTAGCTAAGCGAGAAGCTTCTGTGCCTGCACTTAAGTGGAAAGGGGGGATACAGGGAAAGCGACTGTGCTGCAGAAGAGGGAGTGGGCTTAATTCAGTCCCACACATGCCCCTTCTGCTCAAGTCAGGTAGTTTTGCAGTAGGCTGCAGTGGGAGCAGGACTGTACTTGTACTTTGTACTAGCTATTTCCATGTTACAAGCCCATTCCTGCAGCTTGCTGTGGCATAGCTTTGCTCAAGTGTGGGAGAATCTGATCTTGGAAGAAAGTCACTGCATGGCCACTAATGAAACACTATTATAAAATCCCCCAGGATTTTGCAAGTCGAAGGCTCGGTGTCTTTATGCGTGTAATGGTCATAGCACTTGTGTGGGATTGCTAGTCAGCACACTGTAGTTTATATCACCTTGTCGGGCCAGCAGTGACACTGCAGCATGCACAGAAACCACAGCATCTGCTGTCATCCTGCAGGATCCAGCTCCTCAGAGAAGTAGGTGCTGAAAGAGCAAAAAGTAATCCTGAAAGGATGCAGTGATTTCCCTCTCCTCACCCGTCATAGATTTTTTCAGACTCCTGCATAAAACCTACATTTTTGGACTGGGGTCAGGGAGGTTACTGCTTGTCGGTTGTGTCTTTCTATAAGGAAGTTATTTTTTGCAGTTGCTGTCTAAAACTCTGTTTTCCATGAAAATTGCTTTGGCAGAAAGGTAAATTAGCTCTGCCTATGAATAGGAACAATCAGTCATTTTGTGATACAAACAGTGTGCAAATAGCTTCAGTGGTTCCTAAGAAACAAACATCTCTGCCAAACATTTGTAGTGGAGAATACAATATACAGGTAACAGCAAGCCTTGGTTTATCCTGCTATTTCTTTCCCTTGTCCTCTCTACCCCAGTGTGGACTCACTGTCCACTGTGGCTAGCTGCCAAGAAGGACAGCGAGGGAAACCTCAGCCCCTGTAATCCCAGAGTCAAACCTGGGCAAGAGGAAAGAGCAGCGACCTCCTGGATGGACACAGAAGTGGTCAAATTCTAATCCTGACTTTGGTAATTAACTTTTCTGAGAAGCCATCTCTGCTGATGTCCCCAGTACTTCACTGCGGGGCTGTCTGTGGCTGCAGACTCGTAGCCACTGTGCATCATGGTGCAGCCCCGAGTCCTGCAGGATGAAGTGTTTAAATGTGTGCAGAGGGTCAACTTGGAAACACCAGGATTTATTTACAGGACAGCGGGACTGCAGTCTGGCACACAGAGCTACTGCTTATATCTGTGTAAAATAGATGACTTGGCACTTGGCAAGTGCTACAGGTATTGCTAAAGAGGTGTTTCTTGGCTCATCCATCTCTTGCAAGGTGGAGAGGAACTGTGGCAGCTATATAAAGAGTTTGGGGAAAAATAGAGACACATGAGTAATGGAGTAGTAAAACTCAGTTCAGCTCCTTGGCACTTGCAAACTCACAGCCAAGTCCTGCAGCCTTAACTTGGGAAAAAAAAATCTGAAGAAATCAAAGGGAGTTTTATCTTAGAGAGCTTCTTGACTGCCTGCTTGTACTAGGGGTATGTGTTCAGCAGCGAAGTTCCCTTTCTTTGACTATATGGGCTGTGACTTGGGGCAAGTATCTCCTCTTAGTATCATAACTGCTACAAAATTAATCAGAAACTTAAACAATTATAACAGCTAGAAAAATCTGCCATGTTATTAGGAACAGCTTCTAAATGCTGAAAAAACCTATAATCAACTGCTAAAGCACATCTTCGGGAACTGAAGGGGTTTATAAATAATCATTAGAATAAACTGCTCCGTGCCGTGAGGCACATCTCTTATTATGTCTGCTATGTCCCTTTTGGCTTTCTCAGTGCATCATCAAGCATGGATTAAGGTCAAATAAATTTAGGATGAGTGAACAAGACAATCTTGACTAAGTTTCCAAAAATGTGAAGGACATGATCTTGTGAGTGAACAAGTGTGATGTATTCAATTCCACTAAAATACTCAAGATTTCAGCACTGGTTCAGTAGACAGTTTCTCAGGAAAAATGTATTGACAACATCACTATGTCAATAAATACACATATATTTTGTTTAGAATATAATTATGCAAATATAATGAGGAATGCTTATTGTAGAAATGAATATGCTTCCTTCCTATTTTTAAAGTACTGTTCATATATGTTCACGTTTGCATCAGGGTTGGGGACACTCCAAATCTGAGCAAGCAAGCATTATGTTACATAATGTTATGTTTATTGACTTTTCTCTTAAAAGACCAACCTTTTTTTGTGTGTATTTGTTTCCAGTATGGTGTGGTTCATGTCTCCTTCACAATCATGATGTTAGTGCCAATTCTAACTTTTAGATTAAATAGATCTTCCTGATACTTTAGATCTATTTCCAGAAAGCAGCCAGCTCTCAATCACTGACTTGCTAAAGGCCAGGCTTTTTCAGCTCCTATTCTGAAAGAGACTCTCTTCTCCCCAGATAAGATGATGTGGAGGAGGATGCCTATGGGAAGTGCCTTCAACAGCACCGGAGCTGAAGGAGGGAGGGCTATAGGTCCATCTTAGTCCCATCTCTCTGCACTGAAAGAGGATAATAAACCTGACAGCTATGTGGAGAGAAAAATGCTGACCAAACCTGAAAAATGAAACTTGATCAGAAGACGTAAATAAGTTAGGTGCAAGGAGTGCTGGTGGGAGCTTACGCAAACCCAGGCATGGAAAAACAAAGCTTTAGAGAGGGAAAGAGAAATGAATGTGAGCAGGGCAAGGTGTCTGCTGCAAGCAGACTCTCCCCCCCCGCCCCCACTGCAGTATCTGCAATAAAGAAGAATGCAGTCTCCCCAAAGAGCAAGCCTTCAAACGGCTCCCTGGGCTTCCTTAGCATGGGCAGAGGGACACTTCCCTACGGCGGCAAGCTCTCCGTACTGAGATGAAATCGCAGGCTCCCCCAAGGAAGCCTGTTATTACTTGCAGCCTGTCTCTATTCTTTGGCAGCGTGCTGAATGCATTCTCCATTCTGTGCTGTTTTTCAGCCTCGCTTCTGAGCTTTATCTACCAGACTTTTGTTGACCTCCTACGTATTTTGCCTTATCCTCTGGTTTCTCAACTTATGTTATTTATTGATGTACCAGTTTTTTGAGAATAGAGTCTGTATGTTTTTTATAGCTCTGCACACCAATCTTACATTTTATAATGGGTACTGCATTGAACAGTTGTTAACTGTAGATGCTGTTTGTTTGGCAAGTTACAATAATTTTTTCTTTGGTTTCTACTATCCAGAGTGATCAAGGCGTGTAGCTAAAATCTATCCCATGCTATGGATAAAGACCGATAATGTTTCCAGTGTTTGTTTGTACCTTCTTTTTTTTACATTAGCAAAATCTGCTTTATCATTTTGAGTGCAGGAAGAGAACTGATTGCAATAAAAGCAGGAAAGGATTTATAGTATGTTCTTCTTATAAATAAAGCCACGCTGCTCTGCCAAATTATGTAAGACATGGCATGTTGCATTGTTCTGTTCCTTTCATAATCTACAGTGCCATATGGACTTAAAAAAATAGGGCTATTATATGGATTTCTGCAGTGTAATTGGCATTGACACTTATATTGATTGAATAAATGAAATAACACGCACAGTTCTGACAATCCTTGCAGATTTGTAAGATTACAGTGGTGATGATTCTATGTCAGCAAAAAACTCTATAGGAATTTCTAATGAAGCCACAGCCAGTTCATTAATATACATATGTTTGAAATTGCAGCCCTAACAATTGAGTTCTCTGCACTGAACACTGTAATATATATTGTCGTGAGCTATATGCCCTCAGATCATTTCTGTGAATTACAAGAAAATTATGGACTGGAGAACATTTTATTATTGTGCTTTTCATCCAGAAACACAGCCTTTCACTGATGAAAATTGAAAACACTGAAAATTAAAATGTAAATGCATTTATCAAAAGAAGAGGAAAAAATTGAATCCTGAACTTTAACTGCTTTTACATTTTACTTCTTCAAAAAGCAATTTTGATATTTACATCTCAAAAGCACAAGTAGTCAGGCTCTGTAATATTCATTTGGATTCTTACTGATGAGTGACTGGCTGTTTGTTGCTGGGGGTCTGAAGATTTGTTTTAGTAAAACGGCATTGAAAACTGTGTGTGTGTTTGTGTGTGTATTCTGAGACAAACAAAATAAATATACATTTATCTAGTGTTGCTCTTCTTTCTGTTAAATATATTCTTTGTGGTTTTTACAGGTCAGTGCCACATTAGATCGGATGTGAGTTACTCAGGTCTTTATAAGGAAGAAAGAAAAGACAGAGAAACAGTGATACACAGTAGAAGCTTCTTTACAATTAAGTTTAGCAGTTAATAAATGGGATAAAATACATAATATAAGTTTAATTGCTGCTGGATTTTTTTCTGTTTAGCTTCAGAAAAAAATGTATTGTTTTTTGGTTGTCATCCTGACTTAACTGATGAGATGTTAGCAGCCCCTGAGAAAAAGATCTGTGTGCTGAGGAAGACCATGGGCTCCATTTCCTACAGAGGAAGAGTGTTGGATGAAGCATGGAAGCAGGTAGCCTATGCAGCAAACTGAAACATGTGCCTCTGGTGCTGCTGTGTAATGTAAGGAAATAAGATGTCGATTGTATTATCTGAATGGAGACTGTGCCTGTTTGTGCAGTCCTTACTGCATACAGTCAGAATAGTTGACTCTCTGTAGCTAAAATCCATCCAAATCCTCTACAAGTGACACAGGTAGAGAATAGGTAAATCCTTTGTATAGCATTTTCACTGCTCTGGTAATCCTTTTCTCTTTCTATTTCTTAACATTGGAAACATGTTTTTTTCCACTGTACATTTTCTGAACTCCTCCATGATGGGTGACAGTGCTAGACCCCCTAGATTTAAGTGACAAACCTGATGGACTTAAGGACCTGATGCCAGAACTCCTGCCTGAGTGTAAATACAGAAGAGGCACCAGAAGAGCAAATGGACACTGCTCTTCCTTCCCTGCCTTACACACATCCCTAGTGACTCTGGCCACATAGTGGGATGCCAGTGTGGTCAGACACCACAGATCTGCAAGCTATTTGGTCCTGCTTCTACCTGCCCTATACCCAGGACCTTCTGCCCCAGAAGGAAAGGAAGGGGACCATCACCAGAAGGACCATGTCTCTGGTTACAACCTCAAGTGATATTTCAACATGAATCATACCTCCATGTGGTTAGACACAGATTCCTCAACTGGGCAGTTTTTACAAGATCAGAAATGTTTTGACCAGTCCCTTATAACAGCTGTTGGTTCCTCCTGACATTGGTGTAGGTAAATTACCCTCTGTCAGGGCGGTGAAGAAGGAAGAGTGCCAGTTTTGATTGACCCTCCCACCACACTGTGATGGGAAGGGGAAGGCAGCCTTGGATGGGGAATGGTACTGCATTGGGTCAATTCATGTACATTTCTGCAGTTTTCTCCTCCGAGTGTCCTTGATTAAGTCATTAACACAGGCCCATTAATTTCAGATCCTTTGTCTTTTCTGTGCTTAGCTTGGAAGAATTCAAATTGAGCATCCAAAATAGAGTAGATGTTTTTGAAGCTTTGGTTTGGCCATGTCTGTCTGTTTTAGTGTCCCCCATTGTATTTGGAAGACAATTTTTGTCTTCCCTTAATATTGTTAAATAACTTTCAAATTCTAAGGTGATAAGCAAGTGTAAGAAACTCACACAGTATTATATGTAACAAAATGGCTATCACAGAGAAATTGCCACCAAGCAAAAGTTATTGCCTTTTAGGATCTCAGATACTTAAATGGTTGAGAATTTTCTGGGTTCATATTTCAGAGAAAATAGCTTGTCAAGTGAAAAGATTTTGAAATGAATATCTATTTATGCTAAAAATGTTCATAGCATTTTTTTTTCTTTAGACTAAAAGAAAATCTGGTTCTATTATCTTTCTTTAAAATAAGTGTCATTGTTTAACTTCAGCCAGCAGCTAAGCACCATACAGCCGCTTGCTTGCTGCCCGCGTGTTGGGATGGGGAAGACAATCAGAAGAGTGGAAGGGAGAAAACTCATGGGTTCAGATAAAGGCAGTTTAGTAGGTAAAGCAAAAGCCACGTATTCAAGCAAAACAAAATAAGGAATTGATTTACAACTTCCCATTGGTAGGCAGGTCCTCAGCCATCTCCAGGAGAGCAGGGGTCCATCATGCATAATGGTTACTTGGGAAGCGAAATGCCGTCGCTCCAAATGTCCCCAACTTCCTTCTTCTTCCCCCAGCTTTATATCCTAAGCATGACATCACATGGTATGGAATATCCCTTTGGTCAGTTGGGGTCACCTGTCCCAGCTGCGTCCCCTCCCAGCTTCTTGTGCACCCCCAGCCTACTCCATAGTGGGGAGGTGTGAGAAGCAGAAAAGGCCTTGACTCTGTGTAAGCACTGCTCAGCAGCAACTAAAACATCTCTGGTTTATCAATCAGCACTGTTTGCAGCACAAATCCAAAACATAGCCCCATACTAGCTAGTATGAAGAAAATTAACTCTATTCCAGCCAAAACCAGCACAGTAAGTTACTCAAAATTGTTCTTACTGGGTTGGTTTTTTTTTTTTTTTGGTAGAAAAAAGCCTTTATTGCTAGTTTTATTTATGTATCTGATATTTCTTTTTACTTTGAAAGGAAGATTACTTCAATTCTTCAGATGCTTCAGACAGTGGAATATCTTGGGCTATCAAAACAGAATACAAGAGTCACAATCAGAAACATTTTGCTTCAGCATGTAAGCAATTATTTCTATAAAATCATTGATATTCTTAGGATTTAACAGGCATGTTTGGTGAATTTATTTACATCTTTCCAATGTTTTATGCATTTCGTGTTCCAGTTTTATCTTTGTTATTTCTGTTCCCCTGTCTTGCTTGAATTTATGATTAATGTTTCTTTAGGCAACAAAACAATACATTCCAGATCAAGAGTTATGCAAAGTCATAGCATTTTTTGAGAAATAAAATGAGTCAATACAATATCAGTATTCACAGCAAGTTTCCTCTCCATGCAAGAGATCTTGTAGGCAAAAGTTATGCTTAGACTAAAATAACAACTGCCCTATAGGAAAGAAAAATGGAACAAGCAATAGGTATTTATGGAAAATTCCAGTTGCTACCTGGATCTGGATACGATTGATAAAGAGGACAAAAGAACTAATGGCATGGATTTAATGGATCAAGCTTCTCTTCTGCAGTTCATCTCTTCATTAATGGCCCATGAAAAGTGAAGACCAAGAGATTTGGACCAAAGAGCTGCCAGAGACTAAACCAAGCATTACCTCTTGAAAGATTGCATCATTGATGCTTTAAATTAAAAATTTATTGCCATTGTTAAATGTCTGTGAGTTACCCAGGGAAAATAAAATATATTGTTTTCAGAGAGTGGTCATTAATTTTCACCTAAAAGAGAAGTGTCCTTTCCCCTTAGAGGAGGTGTGAAATGGAGCTCTCCGTAGGCCTTCTTCAGCTGAGGTTCCTGGCCAAAGACTATTCTACCTTTTCCATCCACATCTGGTTCTTTGTTCCTTTTGTAAGAGATGAATCAAGTTTTGGGTCATATCCGCAGGCCCTACTCTAACACCATATTTTTCAGGGAAGCAAGGTAGTAATTTTCCAACTGATCTAGGATGAAGCTGGTACATCCTCCTCCTACATATAGCACAGGGATGCCACGGGAGAAAACCCCTCTGCCTCAGGCTGCTCTACACCTACCCCCTCTACAACTTAAAGGCAAATACTTTGAGACCCAAACACCAGCATGACTCACGGAGGTTTTTGTTGGTGGCTTTTGAGCAAGCAGTTCACTGACAGGACTGTTAGTGGCTCAGTGACTGTGGGTGGGAGGACCCAGGCAGGTATCTGTGGAGGGCATTGACTGCCTGTTCAATAGCCAAATATTCTTTGTGTGAAACAGGAGGTAATATTTTAATGAAGATTAAGATTCAGAGGTTCAGAGCTCCATACTGTGACTCAGGAGCATTCGGGCCCAGCTTCAAAGTATTGATGTGCAAGGGAAATAGCTTAATAATTGCTGGGCACAGTGGCACAGCTTAGTTCAAAAGAACTACTTTTATGCTGGACAAAATTGCCCTCACAGGCACTAAACCACAAGACCTCCTGTTTCTGAATAACAGAAATACTCTCAGCTGAGAAATTTGGTCACTGGTAATATCCAGGCAGCTTGAGAAACAACTACTTCTTTGTCGATAGCGGGGAGTGTAGCATTTGTAGCTCTTCTGCTCAAGAATTAATGGGACTGCTTTCCAGGACACAGTATAAGGATCTCCTGCAAAAATGATGTAGGTGCCTAAAATAGGCAAAACTAAAATGCATATACTCAGCTCTCACTTACATATGGAAGAACCTAAGCTCCACAGCTGCCTGATATTATACCTTTTTTTTTTTTATTTTACAGTGAAAGCTGGATCACTTGTGAAGAATCTTAGAGACTCCATCTCAGCTTCCTGCCCTGCTGGAGGTGGTTCAAACCCAAATCTCTCAACCTCTCCCCCGTATGAAAGGCCCAACCACTACGATGCTGGTACAGGAGCTGGAGTAGGGTGTGAGGGGACAGGGAGCATCTGTTGTCTCTCTGACTGAAACTGTTTCACTGCACGGAAAAACCTTCAAAATTCAATAGATCCAAGAGGGACCAAGAGGATATATGACTGTATCATCTATTAGTTTGTACAGTCACCTGGCAGAAGGAAACCTGTATGACATCCCTGCTCCTACACATATCTGCATGCTTTTATATGGAAAAATCATTGAATAACATAAAAACATAATCTGACCCTATGCTCTTTGTTTCCACTTTTTGTTTAATTGTATTGTGCATAAACGTTCCGTGTAGGAGGAACCCTTATCAGAAGTATGAGGCTTTTCTTGCTGAATGGAAAGATGAAAACATGCTCAGTAATCTACTGTATCTGCCTCATGAGCTAAGCTCCAAGTTGACCTGATGATCCCACAAAACAAAGAGCTGCTTATAAAATATGTCTTAATTGCAGAGAAAGTATGAAATAAAAAACAGTTGTTGTTGGTGATAGCTTCTATGGATCCCTGCTACTCTCAACAGAGAAAGAAAGTGCAGGCAGCCTGAGAAACTACCTGGTAGTCTATGCACAGCACAGACAGCTCAGAAAAAACTTGGAAGGATAAAACTTCATAACGTCCCTTCTCCCCATTTCTGTCTTGTTCTGTGTCCAGCTGAGGCCTGACTGCACAGACATCCTGTCTTATACAGCTGAGAAATTCAGAACTCAGTGCCTTGCTGGTTTTGTGCAAAGATTTTATTCAGACTCTGCTCCCTTTCCTAAATTTGAGCCTTCTGTGCTTTACTGATGTGCATTTACGGCTGGACAATTCCCAATATTGAGAAGCAGTATGCAGGGCTTTTAATGAGGTTAGAAAATGAATCCAAAACTTAACAAACCATTGTTTATATCATTATATGCATCTTCAGAGAGCCAAGAGCAACCTACGCAGTGCCACTGTTCTGTGGATTAATTCACGGCTGATGAAAACAGATTGTTCTTAAAAGCAAAAGCTCTATTGTTCGAATGTCCTGTCGTGAGTCTTGCTGCCCTGTATTACCCATTGCCTGTAGGAGTCACAAGACCTTCAAGGATGCGGCTGCCAATGTAGCCTCAGTGAGCACAGTACCCTTTATGCCTGGCTAACAAATTTACTTAAAGAAGCATTCACTTGTTGGCTGGCACTTTTTTTCCCATTTTGTCAGATGGATGAATGTCATTGCAGCCAAGGACAGATGAAGGTTTGAAATATTACAAGCGAAAGCCTCTTGCTAAGATAATATAAAACCAATTTTTGCAAACATATCTCTGAGGAGCAAATAGTCTAGAAATTATCTTGAGAATTTCTTCTAGCTGTATAATTTTAAGATGCAAGCAAAAAAACCCTACCTAGTAAACCTATCAAAGTTAACTCACTACTAAAACTTCAGTCTTTCTTAGGACAATACTGTTTGAAATTGCCACATCATTGAATTTTAAGTTATTTGCATATCAAATGCAAAAAAATGATTAACTGGAAACTTCCCCCCTCCACCCCCTCTGAGACATATGGTGAGACAGCAACAGAAATGATGGATGTAGTGGGTGATTGCTTGCTGAACCAGTGTGTGAGAAACTATGCTGGGAATAATTCATGTCAAGATATGGTCTTAACTAAAAGACATATTAAAAACAACATCTTGACAGGTTTAATATCTTACATGATACACATAATCCATGACTTCTAAGGCATGTGATTATCTCAAAACATGATATTTCAGTAGAACTTCACTTTTATGAACAGATCTCAAGAGATGCTTGATCTAATGTTAAATCAACCTTTCACAAAATAAAGGAAACTCGAAGTCGTTCTGAGGTATGGCACAGCCTTGTCTTTATCTAATACTGCTCCAAATCAGTAGTGATTCCTTGGGAAAAGTGCAATAACAATGGTATAAAATAGACAAAAGTGACCCAATAAACAGGATAATAAGGCATTTTGGATGAAAATACATTTCATATAAACAAAGGATTTACTTCTTTGCCACGCTGAGAACCCACTGATGCCAAAAATTATGCTATGTCTGTTAATACAGCAGATGTATATTTCACATGTATTTCTGTCACCTGTTTCTTTTATCAAACGAGAAATTTTGCAGTACTTGAAGTGACAAAAGATTAAGCTGGATGTTTAACAAGTATGAAGATGAGATGATGCTAATGGGTAAAACTGGCATTGTCACTGCTGTGATTAGCTTTTATGTGAAGAGAATCAAGTAAATTTCAAAAAGGCCTCATGGTTGTTATGAGAGATATAAGACCAGTAACTGAGGCTTGTAAGATGGCCACTTACACGTACCTCACTGTGAGCAGAGATCCTGGGTGAAGGGACAGAGAACTGAGCTGGGACATAAGGACAGGCTGAGTTAGGGACAGGCTCCTGACCTAGCATGGGATCCTGGGCATGCTAATTTTCCCATGTTATCTGTTGTTTGTCTCATGAGTTTAGGGAGCTGTCTTTGACCAAAGAAATTGTTCTGCATTTTGCACAGTCACTGGCCAATGAAATCAGCTGATAGTAAGTAAAGGATATAAAATATCTTCTATTCCATAGTAGTTTTCATTAAAGGACATTGTCCCTGAGAAATAGAAGGTTGGGATCAGCATATAGAAGGGGCCAAGTAATTCAGCTGTATTTAATACAAGAGATGATCAGTACAGGTACCTCTGAGGGCAGGTATAAAGAAGATTGTCTCTCTCTCTCATCTCCTAAGATGTGCATCTGCTTGATTTTTTAAATTAAATTGGGTCAAATTTAGTAAACACTAGAGGAAAAACTCTTACATGTTCTGTAGAGACATGGAGCTTAACAGATGCTGACCAGATGGAAACAGCCATTTTTTTTCAAATGATCTAGTATTGTCAATTGAAAATTATGTAGTTTTGTGGATTTATTGTGTTCCCCTCTGAAAAAGCTTGCTGATTCTAACCACTGATCTTTTTATCTTTCCATAAATTAAACAAAGGCTGAGATTTACCTCATGATGAAAGTATAACATACATTCCTGCAAACTAAGAAAACCATAATATAAGCCCTGCAGTAATATTCAAAATGCCCAGTTCTCTGTTATTGCTATTGTTTGTCAGTTTACAAGTCCTGAAATAATAGAATCCAGATCATAAAATGGCAAATAAAAATAATTTCCTGTCTATAGTATGTCTTTCTATCCAGCAAGTAAAATCCCAGCTTCCTATGTCTTATATGAAAGGATGATTTTTTTCTGCCAATGGCCATCTTGTCAGCACTTTCTTATTAATACCTATAATCCTTTTCTTTGATGCCTTCCAACATCTCATAACTTAAGGAGCGTATATTTCTGTGCACAATCAGTGAGACATAGCAACAGAAGGGAACACAATTTTAGTGGCTCTGAGGAAGACAGTTTGACGGCCAACAGCCACAGCTTTTGAAGAGTCTGACTTATCTGTAAATCAACCCTTAAACTTAACTGATTGGTGGAAAAAAATATGCAAGACTTACAAAGAGTAATAGGCAAGGAATAATGGAAAGGCAACAGACAACTCAGAAAAATAAATAAATCAATATTTGAAGTGAAATAGTAGCAGACTAACTATAGATTGTTAAAGAAATGCAGAGTTTTATTAAGGAGTCTTTAGCTTGCTCACTGCCATATGAAGGAATAGTTAAATATTTAGTGTTATAAACTGCTAAAATCACCTCTCTGCTCTCATACAAGAGATAAAAATTATTTCCATCCAATACTCAGAGGGATCTTAGACATTCAGAAATTAAACTTTGGAGTCTGCCTTTGTAAGGAAATATCAATGTATGGTAACATTTGAGAAACTAATTCAGTCAAACTACCTTTTTGATGTTTCCCTTGGAGTTTATTACCCAAGACACATGGGAGCCCAGTGCTTGAGAAAAAGAGAAGTACCGAGTGCCCAGGTGTTCAGCTGATAGGTGTGTGGCATTCTCTTGGCTTCTTCCAAGTCCTCAGAATAAATCGCTTTACATTAACTAAGTGTCTGACCCTAATTAGCCAGAGAGCAGCCTAGGGAGATGGTTAGGCTGTGGGCAGAGGTAAGCACAGAAAAAGGCAAAAGAACTGTGGAGGGTAACAAAAAAATGTTAGCTGAAACTCTGCCACTGAGAGGGGGAACCTGGATGGCAAAGACACTTTGGTTCATGGGTTGGGGCAATATGCAAAGCTAGGATTAGTCAAAAGTTTGCTTCATCTTTGAATTTCACCTTTAAATTGATTCAGGTCATTACTTTCATGTGAAATAATTGAACGGTATCTGGATCAGTAACTTTTCTATTCCAATGTGAAAATTACGATATTCTTTATTTATTATATTTTTTTTCTCCTCCTGAACTGTGCAAAATGACATGCAGGATGAGATAATTAGATCCCAACAGTGAATTTTAATTCTTTTCAGGTTACCTTGCTGAGTACATGAGCAAACTGTAGCACTTCTTATAAACCAAGGGCTAATAACCCAAAACAGAACAGGAGACTCAATCCTTCCAGCTGGAACAAGGAGGTTGATACCTTTTTGTTTAGAACCTCGATAAGTTGAGATGGCCCATTCTTTCACAGGCACTTCTCTGTGTTTCAGACAGATTCAACATCTCAATGAATTTATAGGTGAGCTGAATCCAAGCTCAAATAAAGTAGGAAACAGAAGCTCAGGCAGCAACATGTAAGCAGTGAGAAAGTATCTTCCCATTTTGTCTCTGTTTCATGTGAGCTTAGAGAACAAACAGAAGGAGGTGAAGAAGTAACAAAAAATGGTGCAAGAGTAATGAATTCCCTGTTTAATGCACTCAGCAATAACTTGTTGCTGGAAGATTTCTATGAGTGCTGTGGATGTATTTCTCTGAAATTAGAAAGGTAAAAACAATCCTTCGGTTTTCTAGCAGTCCCACAGGATGGGATACAGAGCTGAGGTACATCAATAAAAATTGAATTAGATTTACAGCTCTGTCCTATTACCTAGTTATAGCATGCTTGGAGATTTATGGTAATTTATCAATAAAGAGAGACCTATTGAACATGTTAGTCATAGGCTTCACACTGAAGACTATTTTCATCAATCAAGCAGCTAGATAGTTATGCTTACCACTTTACTTTTAAAGGAAGGTAAGTTAAGTTTCATCAGTAGAGCTGGTCTGACTCAGTGCCCAAAAGAATGTACATGAGTGTAAAAAAAAAAATCTTTGTTTATATGCAGACCATGTTTGCAACTTGTATTAGTCTAGTGACTCCAGTGAGTTTCTGGAGGACGGGAAGTTAGCTCTGTGTGTTATATTCTGTTTCACCTATTTGTAATGTGAGCAACACCAGTCCTACATATAGAAAACATTCTGTAGGTTGCAAATAAAACCACCAGACGCTTAGGGAAGGAGGAGTAAATATTAGCCAGGCATCTTCACTTCTATCCCTTTGTGCGTGCTTTATAATATATAATTATGTGACTATATGTAAAAAAATGCTGGGTGGAGAAGAGCATGTGACCACATATTTATATACATCGATGGGCAAGAGGATGTTTTTGGGTCAAACTTAATTGTGTCTTTTTCCGAGAGCCTAATTATTCCACCAGTTTTCTACTCAAATGCTTGTATTCTTTTGAAGACTTTTTTTTTCCTCTGAACTGAGGACATGAGAGTATGGTTCTGCCAGACACATTGTGGCTGCACATCCTCCCTCTGCCATGTGATACGGACTCTGTGTTGCATCTGCTCATGGGCGGGTGCTCCCATCCACTATTTATTTTCCCCAGAAAATCCCCCACTGGGCAGCCTTTCTTGTCAGCATGCTGTAGGCTGGCCAGTATACACCTGGACATTACCTCTGGTCCCTCTTCCACGATCTTTCTACAGAACCATCATTTTACTTTGACAGTGGCAATCTCTGAGCTTATGGTCTGTGCCAGGGATACAGAATAAGCAAGCTATGACAGCACTGAAAGGTGGTAGTGCAGCTGCTGCAAAAAATGAACGCAGGGATGATAGTGAAGAGAGTAAATTGTCTGGGACACAAAATTTACAATTGTAATGAGGATTTGTCTGTTGACTGTTGTCATATCATCCATCAGCTATTTCTGGCCTTAGGCAACGGCCATGCTGTTAGCCTGTTAACAACTTCAGTCTGCTTCCTTCTACATTGTTTCATTGCTTTATATTTGCTTCAGTAAGTTTCAGCACCTAAAAAAGTGAAGTTAAAAATGGATTTGAAGCTTCTATTTGTGGGTGCTTCATACATGGGGATTCACCCACAAAAGTGTAAAATGTCAACTGCTAATTTACTTTCTTCTTGAAGTGTAAGGCTTGGCTGCATAAATGAACCATTTTTTTCCATCTTTAGAGTATCACTTCTTTTTTAAGTGATAAAGCCTGAAAAAGCATTTCTTTCTCAACTGCCTACTCTACAAGGCATTGCACACCACGTTCTTCAGATCCAGACTTGTCAATTGCCTCCAGATCCCAAAATCTTGAGATCATCCTAATTTCCAAATATTCATTCTAACTTATCTGTCTCCTGTGAATGTAAACTTACGTACCACTGCCTCTTCAGTTGCTCGTGGTCATGGTATGGTCTTTCTCTAAAGCTGGCACACTTATTTCATTGGCAGTTCCCATGTATGCCCCAGGCTAACACTCAGCATTCACGCAGTGCCCAGGAGGCTGCTGACGAGGAGAACTGGTGCCTCATCTCCTGTGCCAAGGCAGAGGTACCAAACCTCTAGTGTCCTTGTGGATTTGGAGAGGAGTGGGGAGAGAGGGTGAGTTCTCCATCTCAGTGTTGGAGATGAAGAAACCTTTCTCCATCATCTTTGACGCTACATGAATTAATTAAACATTATTTAGGTCAGAAATAGAAGAGCTCTACCAGCATGGTTGGAGGTGCTAACATAAGGGAAAGGAATTCTGTATACCTGTGCCCCTTTCAAAGGCTTTTTAAAATACCTTTCAACAGAAACAGCCTGTAGAACAAGCCCAGAATCAGTGTGGCAGCTAGGTCTGAAATGGGAAACCACTTTATTTTGCTTTGTTCTTTTATTTTGCAATAGGAACTCTTTAAGGTAGGCATCTGAGTAATGTTTTGATTGCAACTTGATTCATTTTTATTCTTTCGTCATTGTCTGCTGCAGGAAAATAGTTGGCCAACCGAGTGTAAATTTCTCTCTTGAAGATGGCATTTTCTGGGGCCAAGCCAATAGCACTATGAGGCATGACTCTAAAGTTGCACAGACAGTTTTACATTCATTAGTTCCTGTTCTTTTCCTTCAACATTTATAGCTGAAATCATTTTCCCAATAGCTCTAACAAATCATTCTGCTTCTCCATTAGCTGTAATGGTATTATTCTTCAATGAGAAAACCCGGCTTATTTTGCAAGTTCTTAAATTCCTGCCTGTGGAAAGTTGGGCTGTTATCCATTTGCAGTGCTTTTGAATTCTGGAGATGGAAAATATCTTATCCAGTGATGTGACAATGGTGCTGGCTATTGTCTAACATTTTATTTTCACCCAGAGAACTATAAACACTCATCAGTAATGACTAAAGCATAATGCTAGAGACCCCTAAACACTGACACCTTCCACCAAGCCCGCAAAACTAAAAGTAAAAAGAATTAAATGAAAACTCTCTACATTGTTTCTCCATTTAGGATGTTTAACACATCCTAGTTTTGATACTCTAAGACTTTTTGGATAAGTCTTGTTTCAATTTTTTTCTTTTTTTTAATGTATTAAGCACATTGGTTTTTCTTAATAGACAGTAACTGAAATTGAAACGACTACTGCGAAATCTGAATATTTGTCTTCTATCCATGGCCTCTAGTTTAATCTTTCAGAATGGATGTGCAGATGAATGGCAGCTACGGCACCTTAGCAAAACTAGGCCATGTCTTTGGGAGAAAGTGGAGTCTTAAATTTGGGCATTCTTTTGAAAGACCTATGATTAGTTTTAAGTTTGACCCTAACATGTAAAATTTATTTGTGAACTTTTACAGTTTGCTCTCCTTTCTATGTCATTTCCAGCTATTTACAAACATTGATCAAAGGAAATCGAGTCCCATACAAACAAAAATGTTAATTTTTGTCTCGCTTCAAGAGTTTCAGTATTGCTAATCGCTAGGCTTATGAATCAAAGCTGACTGACAGAGAACATTGGGTGTAAGATGTTTCCTGGTGTAACTGTTTCACTTTGGTAAGTGCTTGGTCATTCTGCTCTGGAAAACTAACTGAGAAGGGAGTGTTCTGGTCTTTTCAGCACAGAACAACTCACTTCTATGTTTCGACTGCTTTTTCCCTGTAATTGTTTTAATTTAATGAAATGCCAAATAACAGAAAGTTACAGTAGACCAGTATTACTGGTTCCAAGGGACTAGCACACCAATCCCACCCAGGGATGATAGCGCTTTGTGTCTTGTCTCTGACAGTAGTGATATCAGATATCTAGGGAAAAATTTAACTGTTCCACTTCCAGGAAACACTTTGGTACACTTTCACTGAACATTTTAGCAGCCTCTGACAGTTTTCTGCTCAGAAACCTTGCGAGGCAGAGCAGGGATCTCTGTGTTGAATGGACCTCAATGAATTATTTTTCTGTGAATGTATTGAAATGCATTTTGTACTCATATGAACTTCTAGCAACTGCAACATCCTGCAGCAAGTCAAACTGCAGATAAAATGGTTTAATTTTAATGCTAAAAGACCCATGCCATTTGATTTTCTTTCAGAATTTAATTTCTCTTATCATTTTGGTTTTCATTCTATCTTGGATTAGGATTTTTTTAATTAAAGAGTTTTCTGTACAAGAGAAATCCAGTGCATGCCCAGCTGTATTTATGGGATTATACTATTTTATGAGGGAAAAAATAGGTAGTCTTATGATTACAGATAATTTGCTGTAATGCTCTTATTTTATAGCAATCAATGGGAATAAAGACAGAATAAAATAACAGGAGAAAAATTCCGTGTTATAATCCATATAATGGAGCAAATGGAAGAGAATTAATGACTGGCTTTGACATAAATTTGCTATTTTCTGATTTTTTAAGCATTATTGTTTGTAACCTGAATGTTACGTTAATGCAAGTTTTTATATGTTAGTAGCTTATATTACTCAAAATTTTGTATGTCAGATTTCACAGCTGCTCAATACCTCAGTCAGCAATAATACAGAAGAGTCTCAAAATGGGACAAAGTTTATACTAAGTTTTAATGAGCAGCACTCAAAAGTCCAGAGCAGTCCCACACTGTTTCAGACTTCTTGGTCTGAAAGTGAAGCTGAATATGTCACCCAGCAAAGCTCTTTCTTTAAGATGCTGAGATTTCCTGATTTCTGAAGCAGCAGCCTTCTGTGATTTTATCATTTTCTCTCCAAAGTTAGAAGAGAAATGGAAAAGCACAAAAATGTTAAAATAACAAAATGTGAATTTAACAGTAAGTTTATGATTTTAGGGCAAATCTTTGGAGAACTTGTATTTTTGGTTTTGTCTCCACTGCAGAGCTGACATGTGAGTGCCTTGGTTATACCCTGTACAATGAAAATTCTTAACATGCCTCAAATGTCAGCTGATAATGACAAATAAACAGCTCCAGTTCATAATCTAGATAATTTTTTTTGGCACAGGGCATGGACTGAATTTGAATTTCAACATATGCCAGGGAGAAAATGCCCATCAGGATGCTAGAACAACACAGTGCCTGCTGAGATTAAATGATTCAGTGAGGACCTGTAAACTGTGATTCAAAGAGACATGAGATTATCTGTGTAATCACTCAAATTTAAAGAAATAGCAGAACCATTTTTCTTGGCACTGTTAGCTTCTCCCACAAAATATATGTATTGTCCTGTCAGCATGATCTGTCTGTTTCTGTAACTCTTCTTATGGCAGAAATGCATATCTGTCACTGCAACAATACAGCAGGGAGCGGATACCGACGTTTTTTACACTGATGTCATATTCATCCACCTGCTTTGTCCTGAAAACCTGTAATCTTGAAATGACTGACAGCATCAGAAACCTTGGGGAATTGTATCATTACTGAGGCAAGAATTCGATTTTTGTCCAATTTGTTTGCTTCATTTATTTGTCAAGCAGCGGACTGGTCTGGACTGCACAGCAGGGCTAGAGTCACCCAAAATGTGGAAAGGGAGAGTGAACTTGGGCGCAGATACTCCATCACCTCACATGGAGCTCATCCCCTGCCCATGCAGGCCCAGAGTTGTTTTCTCAGAGTAGCCATTCCCACACACTTCTTAACAAAGTGACCTGAGGCATTAGGGATGCAAAATCACCTATGGATTACAGTTCTTGGCTCCCAAAATGACCTACTGCTTTCTGAGAAAAGGGAAATACTGACTCAATTTTCTATCTTCAAAGCAGGCTTTGGTGTCTCATGTGCCAAAAAAATGATTATCATCAGCCTTTCTCCATGGGTATTCCTCCTGTTGGAGCTGTTCGGCTAGCCTTGATTCAGATCAATTCTAAGTTAAATGCTAATTGGTCTGACTGAGTCTATACCCCTCTGGTAAGTGCACTCTGCTGAGATCTAGGAAGCTAAGGTCTCAGTCCCTGCTAAATGTTTAATGCTGTGTGCACCATGAATAGCTCCCACAGGAGGGATCCCCAGCACAGAAGAGGCAAAAATCAAATCATCCAGAAGAGTGGTTTGAACCTGGCTCTTTGACATTGCAGGGATGCTCTAATTGGATTATCAGATCCTGTGAGGTAGAACCTCCCTTGCTTTTCTGTTTGCAAATGGGGTAGAAACCTTTAGCTCCAGGTTTATAGATTGCAATCTCAGGCAATAGAAGCCTGCATAACTCTCACTAACTGGGTGAGCTGATGGACAGCATTGTGCTGTTTTCCTCTGTATTTTACTTCTCACACCCTGTTTGATAGGTCACCCTGAAAATGCCTGTATCTCCACACAGCAGTGCCCATAGCTCAGAGCTGGAGGCCCCTGGGCAGCATGTAGCATAGCAAGTGGAGAAAGCTTCAGACACCCTTCTTCAGACTTCATTCAGGAAAATCCTGAGAAATTTGACAAAGTAAGTACAGAGCAAAGAATGAGTAGAGACTTCAGACTTATCAGAGTCTGAAAAACAATGTGAATCAACAAGATGAAATTAAAAAAAGTTTTCTCATTGTGCTGAGGAGAACATGTGAGATATCTCCTACTAAACACTGCACTAAGTAACTCATGACCATTTATTTGGCTATTTGAATTAATTAATATTTAAAATAATTTAAAAGATGCCTATCTGGAACCTATGCATCCTTTCACCTTACATTTCCCAGTTGTTCCCACTTCATACGTTTAGATTAGTATCACAGAGCAGCCTTGAGGCATAAAAATGGGTTCCTTTGAAATGAAACTAAACTGGAAGGTGCTCTCCTATGATAAACAGCATGCCTTGCCCATTCTCATGCTAGAGCTAAACCTACAGGGTCAGCCTAGATCTTGTTGAAGTCAAACACTGAGATGTGCATTGTGCAGCACTGAGCAATTTGCTCTGCAGATCCACTTCTGCTGTGCTCAAAAAGCCATTTCAGACTTCATTCTTCTTATAGCCATCTCACCAAGAACCTCCTTGTGCTGCTCTGAGCACCATTAATTGGCATGGCTTTGCTGAGGAAGCTGGGGACACTGTCCTCTTTATATGGTCATCACCTGGAAGAGTCACGATCATTCTTCCAGTCACCTATGGCTATTGAAGTTATACTTTTCCTCCTTGTTCACTTTGCCTACACACAACACATAGTAACAACCATTTTTGGAAAGGGGTCTACTATGGTAGCAAGTTTGTTCATGCTCAAAATAGTGTCACCTCTTCAAAACTGACCTCTGTCAGCTGACTTGTCTAGCTGCCTGCGGTAGCTAACTCTGCTGGCTGACTACCTTCTGCATGAACTTGCTCGTCTTCCTCTTTGAGTTAAGTTTAGATGCTACTCAGTCAGACCTTTACTTCTTAACTGCTCTTTTCTTTTTCATGAAGAAAGGGACAAGATAAGAAGGAGGAACTGATCAGCTTCCTTGATACCCTTCTTAATTGTATGGACCCAAATCAAATCTCTTCCATTTTTTTTCTTTTATCTAGTGCAGGTATTGAATGAATAAAATTTAATCTTGAAGTGCTGAAACAGATGATTAGAGTGTTATTTAGCTATCAGGCACTCTTAAGGGTCATGGGATAATTAATGCATAATCTGACTGCAAATAGCATTTTGAATTATTCTATTGATATCTTTTATTCTTTTCATATTGCAAAAACTAAAAAGAACCTCCTCCTTCTTTTTTGTTGTAGAGTAGCTACATGCACAGAGTGCTTTTGTGAAGCCAGGGAATTTTATGATCAATCCTAACATGATATGCCATTGACGTAACTAAAGATTGTGAATGCAAGATGACATCTGGGTGGTATTAGCAGAATTTATATTGAATTAGAAGAATATGAATATTCAGAATAAGGTGATGTAGAATACTTAACCAGACTTTTGTGCAATAGATGCATGATTCTGCAATTCAACCATTTGAATAAGCAGTGAAAACTGGGTTAAAAAAATAAACAAGAATGAAGCTTGTCTTCATTTGCTACTGACATATAAAATTGCAAAATAGCAAATATTATATTATTATAGATCTTTCAAGAGACTACATCAGTTTTGGAACGATTGCTGACTGTTACATTTGGTCTGAATTCAAGAGGGCACAGTATTTTAGAACCTGATTATCTCTCCTAACTTGCTCTTTATCTCAGTGGGTAGAATAGAGGTAATAATTAGAGAATTAAGCTTTGCTCACTCAGTCATGAAGTGCACAAATTCACTTGCTGTTTCATATTTATTTTCCAGCTGGAGGAGTTTAATTTATTTTGCCTTCTGCTGTGCCCACACCTGACCGACCAAAGCAGTTTCACAAGGGTCCCACTGATCTCTACTATTTAACCCCTGTCTTTCTTCCTATTGCTTTGCAAAGCAAACAGCTTTCCTCTGAGGCTTATGCTAGAGCTCCGTTGATATAGCTGCTAGTGACTGCCATCCCTCTTGACCCCTGAATCTGATAGCATATCCATAGAGTACATTCACATTCCCTCCAAAGGGATGAGAAACATGAAAAAGAATGTGGCACTGATGGCAGGGGCTGGTGTGCATTCAGCAACATGTAAAACTTATTCATATGCTTTTACCACCACAGTTTCTCATTGTCAGATTCATAGGTCACAGTCATTTTGCTTTAAAAACACAACAGCATTGTTTCCACCAGGCAGAAACAATAATATATCACTGAGTGATACTGATGAACAACAATAATGTGTTCTTTTTTATTATTATTTTCTATCTGAATCCAGATGTTTTCTGTAGTCCCTGTAGGCAAAATGCTGTCAGTGAGAAAGTCCCTGCTGGCTGTCACAATGCAATGTTATCTTGTGAATAGTTCCTTAAATATCTGCAAGGTCAGAGAGATTAAATGTTCTCCTGGGAAACTCAGGAAAAGTAGAATGTCAGCATCACCTTTCGTCCAAGTGAAAAGTTAAATGACATTTCCAGTGATATTGATTAGAGCATCTTTGAGTGTCAAAACAGAATGGCGATTTCAATATCTGCAGTGAAATGCAAAGGTTGAAGCAGGATACTGTTGGAGTAGACAATATTTCATGTCAGAAGAAATTCAAGACTGGGAAGAAGGAAATCTCTATCCTCAGACTGCTTGGGTCTCATTGTTGGGGAGCTGCATTTTTCTTTCTCTCCATTTACACAGGTGAAATTGTGGACTGAGGGGACCATGGGCAAATGCTACCACCCTTTCCTCATCTGAGGCACCTTCTTCCCTTACTTGTCTCCCAGGCTGTTGTGCTGGGGCAGAGCACTTCATCTAGGATGGTCCTGTACTGCATTATCAAAAAGGACACTCCAAGTTGTCTGTGAAAGTCATTACTTTTAAGATACCTTCATCTCATTTTGATTCATAATGTAAGATAAGTCACTTTCAGCCCCAGAAAGCTGGATCTCTGGCTCTTAACACAAGTGAACTGCTATTGCATTAGAGAGCTGACTTCTGAATATTCTGTATGATAGCTGCTTTCACTGACTCAGGAGTATGTATGGAAGGAAGGTTATTGTCGCTCTCTTGACTGTTTAGCATATAATTTGTTTCACATCATGTATTTCATACAAACAGTGTCCCTACAACACTTCTTGCATTAAGTAGAGCAGCAAAGTCAAAAATGACCAAAGAAGGTAGGAATGAGGAGGAAAGAAGAACAGAGAATGGCAATTTTCATCTGGGGTAAACTGACAATCAGCTGCACTGAAGCGCATGTCCTGTTGCAGATTCCCCAGCCAAGAATCCATCTTACTAATTTTTTTCTGAGGAGATCAGAAAAGTGCTGAAATAGGGAGGTACAGACAGACTGTTTTAACTTGCAGAGCTGCAGAGGAGGTTTTGGCACCAGAAATGGTGGGGGTTTTGCCGACTCACAGTGAAGATGACAGTGCTAGGAAAGGAGAACTAAAGAAAAATAGGCAGAGAGAAGAGATGCTGAAACAAGTCTAGGGAATGCATTATTTTAAAAGTGCTTTGAGTGTGCCCCTATCCTATAATTAATACAAATGTATCTTATTCTTTTTGAAATACATTTTATACTGCAATTCTGAAGCAGTAAAATTGAAACAAGTACATTTAACAATCCAAAGAAATCATCTTCACATTCTAACTCGTTATAACTCAATTCAACTTCATTATTAATAAAGTAATAAAATAATCTTAACTAATGTTCTGATTTTCTGTACCTTTGTATAATTGGTAGATGATCTTCTGTGCACTGAGCATTTTTCAGTTTCAAGATTATCTCCAGGTTCAGCTCCCAGGCTCTCATTTCATCTTTTGTTGTACTTCCTGACCTTAGTCTTCACACTCAGATGGCCATTTAGATTCTTCTGATTGCAGCTTAAGAAAGAGAAGGGAGGGGAGGTTTATCTTTAGCCTGGCCCTTCTGTAAACCCATATTGTTCCTTTGCTATTACTGAAAGAAATTGGGGTTGTAAAAGTCTGCATTACATTGATCGCCTACTGGGGTTCAGGGACATAATGGGTTTTATTTGATTTCACTTACACCAATGTAAATTAGAAGGAGTTGCATTAAAGCTATCAAAGGAGGCAGCTGCATTATACTGATGTAAGTGAAATAATAAGACCCCTTGCCTCTTCCACAGCGGTAACTTTCCCCATCACTATACCATCCTCTCTGTTGAGTTAGAACAGAGCAAGATTTGTTGCACAAAAATAGCTTTTCACATTCCTGTATGCATATGCATCAAAATTTAGTCTAGCAAACTATCAGGGTGATTGCTTAAATTTTATGCAGGAATCACTGCAGCAGAGGGATGTGTTCTTGCCAAAAGCAAAAGCTTGGGAATGAACAGAGAAGGGAACTGACAGCCTGGCAAGATGCCATTTTTTGTCGTCTTTGATTATCTAGGACTTCAGTAGTGAGGCAAGTTTTTTTTTTTTAGAAAGCCAGATATCCTATTTATGACACTGCCCTAAGAAACACTGATTGCAAGGGCTCTGATTTCCCAGGGTTGGTATTGGCAGGTAGCAGGGTGGAGGTGTTACAGAGCTGCACAACGGTAGCTGCCTGGCCTTGAGTGGCACTGGGAGACAGCGTCTTTCAGCTCTAGTTTACTGATAGCATTAGAAACAGAAATGGGTCTCATCTAGTCTGTGATCTGTCCTCTCAGCTCTGAAGAGGCTTGAAATTTGAATGTGGTTCTAATGGCTGAATTAAGTTTTTTGTGTCTACAGGCAGGGCGTGCTCTCTGAGGTTAGGGTTGCAGAGAGCAGATGCTGAAGGGACTGGCAGAAAGTCAGTTCCTGAGGGTTTGTTTAGACACTTGGGGTCTCTGTGTCCTATTAGTCCTGAAATGTAAATAATGATATTGCATCTTTTGCTTTAGAAAACTCTGCGTGGAGCCTGTATTGATTTCAGTACTGCAGAATCAGGACCTAAGGAAATATGTAAATGTGGACCCATGCCAAAGTTTTACATCATTTTCTAATACCTGTAACAATGTACAAATGCAAGGTAGGGTTGGTTTGGGGTTTTTTTTTTGGTTGACTTTTGGAAGGCATCCAGCCTGAGAGTCATCTCTCCTACATTTAGCTATCAAAAACCTGTGTATCTAGTCTAAGCCAGTCACCTCATCAATGGAGAGGGAATGGCATTCATGGACAGCAATTAATCTAACTCTAAAATAGGGGACTGAGATAAGTGATCTGAATACCCGTCTAGAGGGATCTATCTGACAAAAGACAGAACACAGACAAGTAGTGCAGACAAAAGGCTTAATTTCAGACCTCTGAAGTTAGGGGAGATGAATCCATTCAGGGTCATTGATGATCAAAGATATTTAACAGGCATGGAAAATACGGGTGGACATGGATGTCAGTCTGCTAAGAACAACTGCAGATTACAGTGGAAGCTGGTGAGCAGTTGAAGATCCAATGTGCTGTGGGCACGTTGTGAAAAGCTTCCTGAATGCTTTGGCATGTTGGAATAGCTTATTGTCCTTGATTGACCTAGATACCATAGTGGTCGTTAGAGAAAAGATACCTGGACATTTTTTTGATGCAAAGGAAAGTGGAAAGAACTCCAAAACAGAGGTGGAAAGAGAAACATCTTCACAGAGTCTAAAACACGGGTGCTGAGGAACATCTCGCTACCACGTGTTGCAAGGGCCATAAGTATCTCACAAAGAGATTAGACCACTTCATGGAGATTCAGGGAACTCTTGCACAGAACTGTGTGTACTGGAAGTCCAGTGCCAATGTCCAGTTCAGGAAGGCCCTGAAACATAGAAGCTGTAAAGGGGAAATGCTCACTTCAAACATTTCTTGTTTCCTATACTCTACCCTGACCAGACAGTGGTTACAAACAGGTTATTAAAGCAGATGGGTTTTCACTTGTCACCTGTAAGACTGTTCTTATGTCCTTAGTATAGTTTTTTAGACCCCAGTGGATCATCTATACCAGCAAAGCATTTGGCTTCAGAGTGTCACTCTCCAAGGAGGTTGTAAGTGAAATTGGACAGCAGTGTGTCACGACATTGTCACACAACATTAGCAACACATAGAAGAATGATATGAAGAAAAGGATTTTGATGGTTTATAAAATATCTTATTTGGACAACTTTTTGCAGAAACTGTATCTGGATCACACAGAACATGTTTTAGGTCTTTTGTTGGTAAATTATTGCTATGTTTATTGCAAAGCACCTGTACAACCAAGAAAAGGTAATCTCTACTGTAGTCTATGCTCATTCTGGGATATCTTGGATTTGTAATGTTGAGTAGTGACGATAAAGGAAATCAAAGATTTTTAATCACATGGCATGCCTTGTGAATTTCTTGATATCCATTTGTAGTCATCAGGGTTTCCTAGCATTGCTTTTGCTTGTTTCTTTGTTTATACGGCACAATAGAGGTTCTTTTAGCAATATGCATTGGTATTTGTGTTGAAAAGTGGATTTTCTCTATTTTTAGAAACAGAATTCTCCTTTTGGTAAATATCAATGCTTGAGATAAAATGCTTTTGTCAGATCTTCATAAACAATGAACCCAATGAAATTTTAATTGGATTATTCCTCAATTTGTCACTACCTGGCGTTTCTCCCCTAAAAGAATCTTAATTTGTGCTTGGGGGAAACCGACCTATTTTAAAATCCAATCTTCCTCCTCACATAATTTCCACTTTATATGAATAACAGTATTTATTGATTCTTCTTTAACTGAAGCTTATTAATTAGAGTGGTATTTGTAAAGTAGCATGGTGAATATGCTGCCCTTAAGCAAGATTAGTGTGATCTACAAGTTATTTCCCCTACTAGGTTTAATCGCAATTAATTTTATATAACTATTTCTTACAATTCTCCACATACTCCAAGAGTGACCACATGGTTTCATTCAGCACTTCTTACTTTTCTTATGTTGTGAAATCAGAAACTAGGAAAGATTAAAACCAAGGTATTCATAAGTGACTTTTTTTTCTGAGTTAGCTACTTTTCAACTAGATTTTGTTCACTGACCAGCCACACATGGAGCTACCTCATGGGGGTCAGCAATAGACCACTAGCAATTTGCCAGAAAGGAGCATGATGAAAACAGCTAGAACAGCCAGAAGAATGACCGTATAACCTTGCAGCTTACATGCTGCATCTGTCTTCTACCTTTTCTAAGCCATAAAACTGTGGTTTGAAAAATATCTGTGAAGATGTAGACCTTTGAAGCACATATGCTTAAGTCTGTAAAGGTATTTAGATGCCTAAGACTGGACCACAATGGACATTTAACCCTTACTGAGATTGATTATTGTCTATTAGGATTCTGGCCCAACAAAATATTTAGCCACCTAACTCTTACTGACTTTTAGATGTTGAAGCTTACCTGCATTTAAAAGCACTGAAGTACTTTTAAACATGCAGCTCCTGTGTGGTGTTAAGAAACTGAATCATAGGAGATGAGGGATTGGACAAGGAGTGTAGGGCAGCGCTTGGGACAGATGAGCCTGTGCCCTGCCTTACACCAGCACTGATGCTGCTCTGACCTCTGCCCACTCCATGGGGCAAAAAACTCCTTTTTGTACACGTGTGTATGCATGGGCAGAGGCTGGATTAATCTTATTATTAATCTTATGCTGGTGGAGAGAGATGAACTGGCTCCCTGGGAGGTCAAATAGCTCCTCAGGGACTCAGACAAGCACTAGAGGACGTAAACAGCAGAATTTAGGAGTGTTCAGGGGACTGTGGCAATTTAAACCACTGTGAAATTGTAGCCTTAAAAGTGAGGCAAGTATTGGATCTCAGGCTTGGGTTTAGAGAATTAGTGTCTTTTTTTTTTTTTTTTTTTTTTAATGTAGCTTTGCATCTTCAGGGCTGGGCTGTTGCCCAGGACCATATGTGGCCGTCTGCTCTGTGATGTGTTGAGGCTGGGTGTCTTCACTTCCTGCACAGAGTCCTGTGTGACCAGCTTAGGTACAGGCATCTGCTCTGCAGATGTCTGCATTTTGTCAAATGAATCCTGTGGTCTAGCTCTGTGTTAGGTGGCTAAAGTCATCACTTGGATTGCCTCCACAAACACCAGTTGTGTACTGTAGTGAGTATAATGCAGATTTCAAGATAAAAGAATCTGACAAGGAGAATAATATGTGCAGGACTTGGCTTTCATTTACACTAAGCCCGAGTTACATTAAACAGATGTTAATAAAGGTGCCTTACATATCTGTTACATGCAAATTAATAACAATTTAAAACAACCTGACATAGCCTGAGTGATGTATGGTGGCTTTAATGTAAAGGAGTAAGGAAGGTGCCACTTTGGCATGCTCATCTTTGAAGAACAACAACCTGTTTCACATGGCAGCCTGCCTTGTTGAACCTGATCATAGCGCATTTCTGCACCTTCTGCTTAATCCAAAGTGTGATTCAGAGCACTAGCAAACTGGTACATTTGCTCCCTGTCTCGGAGGAGTAAGTCAAAGAATGACCATTATTTGCGAATGTGGGATAAGTGGAAGGAAATGGTGTGAGGCTGAGCAACACTTGAACACTTATCTTCCACCTGTAGCTGTGGTGAGAAGCAAAATCGGGTAATGACAAGAAACAGCTGGCTGGAGACCTTGCACTGTGCCATGTTAAGAGTCATTGGCTCAAAGACATGTCTGGCGAACAAAAGCTAGAATATGTATGCAGTGCTGAAAGGGAAAAGATGTCTTTTCCCTCTTCTTTCCCAAATTTGGATAGGCTTCCTGGTTACTAAAAATAATAAAACCAGGGTAAACTGGGAATGCTATCTGTAACTGGAAAATAACTAGCACTAAATTGTAGTTGTACAGACAAAGGCTTATTTATTGCCACTGACTACATTAAAAATCTGCAGTGCACACAGAAGCCAAACTTCAGATCTTGTCATGCTTAATAAAATATTGAATTAAGCAGAAGTGAAACTACCTGCCATATCTAAAAGATAGTCTCAATGCCCTTTCAATGCTTTATTTTAAGACCAAGTACAAAAGGTTTTCACCTTACCGTAATTAACTTTTTATCATTAAGATTCAGAAAAATTGAATTGTGTTGGACACAGGTCATCATAATGAGAATTTAATGGATCTGTATTACTATGCAAGTTAAGCTTTGAATATGTGCTAAATGCATTACATTACCATTGACCTATGCAAATTTCCATCTCTGTGACTCTTTTTCTTCACTGCTGCCGCATTAAGACCCCCTCTCTCTCCTCATCTCCTTAAACAATGATTTCCTCATTTTCATATTAATTGCATCAGTTAACTGAGATAATGCTCCCACTGAAATGAGCAATAGGATGAATCACTGAAATGGTGCAGTTATTCTTTTTGCTTAACCAATTTCACAGGACCTTCACAAAGAACTGCCTTAATTTGACTTTATATAATTGCTTATCATTAGGCACAGCAGCCCCATGAAGTACCTTTATTTATTTAAGTCTCATCTCTGATTGATGGAAAATTAGTCACTTGCATATCTGAGGAACACAGATTGTTCTGCTACCAGGCAACTTCGTTGTAGAATACCCTGGAGAACTTCAAAACAAGCAACTGCTAATGCATGCTGAATATAAAATACGGGGAAACAAAGTGCAACAGCTAATGACATCCAGGAGTTCCTGTAGAACAACCATGATGTCACAGAACTGCTTTACCTTCTCCTCACTAGGTTTCCTCCATGAAAGGGGAAAGACAGACAGATGTTTTTCCAGGAGAGATTATACATCTGGCTGTAGCCACAGATGTAGTCTGCCTGTTTTTAACACCGACGACGCCTGTCTGTCACACAGTGTGAGCACTGAAGGTTATAACATCCCGCCTTTTAAAATTAACAAAGCGCCCTACATGTTTTGGAATTCACTCAGAAAGCTTTAATCCACTTCTCATTTTTAATATTCTTAAAGTATTTATTCAGGACAGCTCAAAGGAAATGTTCATGCTTTTCTTCTTTGTAAGGAAAAGGGTGTGTGTGGGGAATTAAAATTTCTAAGGCAAATTATGCTGTTATCATCAACTGACATACTCAGAAGGGATCTAGAAAGGATGCCACCTCCAGCATAAAAGGAGCCATAGCATATTATCCTATCATGGGATTTGAGTTGAAGGATTGCCTCCAGGTCTCCTCGAAGCACACTGTGTACTTTTGTCCCTGTGGATGAGACTACCTGTCACTGAACTAGAGATCAGCAGTCATTAAATCCATATAGTCATAATATTGTTCTTTCCAGATATCAATACTGGGATTCATTTTCCCCTTATATTTGCTCCTACTCTAATTCTACACACAAGTCTGCCGTCTCCCTCCCCACCAGAAGCCTCAGTTAACCTTTCCCATCTCACCAGGCTGTCATGGCTCCCAAGCACCACAACACCCTAATGGCCCCTCTGATTGATACCTCAAATCATCTTCAGCCACTAGTGCTTGAGTCAGAAAAAAACTCCTAATGAGCTGAAAGCAACAGCAAAGAATTATACTGATTATTTCTTCAATGTGCTGTGCTTGGAGCTGTATCAAATACAAACTGAAGACAATATTGCCTCGGGAGCTTGCAGTCGGAAGTATTAACCTTGGAGTAAAGGCTGTTTACAATGTTTGGGAGGGTTAAACTTTGGTTTAATTCTGTTCCTGTTGAAATCCCGGGTAGATGAAGAGCACTTTTGTTTTGCTTTGTTTTCTCTGCTATATCTTTGCCTAGGATACATGCAGGCAAGAATGTGGTCCTTGCCCTGGCCTGGCATTACATGCTGAAGAAAAATAGATTGTCTTTTTGTAGAAAGCCTGAGACCTGAGGAAGTAGCTTTTCATATGAGCAGTGAAAAGTAAGTGCAACTTTCTGAATATTATATGATGCTTAGGTTGAATTACACGTTTGCAGGATTTCATGCTTCAATACAAAACAGGACATGCCTTGAGAAACCCCAGAGATCTGTGTATTATTGAGTTAATTCAAAGCTTGGAATAACCCCTGGTCTCAAAGATGGTAAACCCTTAGTTCTGGACACCTAAAGGTAAATTTTAGAACTAATGCCAAGGAGAAAACCTCATGCCCTTCCTTCCCAAATGCTGTCTTATTCAAAGTTTCTTTGAACTGAATAAAGTTTGTCTTTATTATTTGGCACACTGTTTCACCTTGTACTACCAACAGTATCATACATCAGTGGTATAAACTCCAACCCCCTGTCAGTGTAACCATAACATGGGCGTCAGCCTAAGGCCAAGGATGGACCTAAGCATGCTTTGCATGAAGATCATGTCCCTGTCAACACTTCCAAGGAGTCTTCGTGCTAGTTAAGCTGTCTGCATGCTAGCTGCCAGGGAATCCTATGCAAGTCTTTGCCTTGCTCATGAGTTTTCATGGTTCATCCTTGCTTGTAAAACAATTTGCTGTAAGAAATTAGGAGAATGTTTCCCTAACTGAGTGAAGACCATGGAGCTATTCCAAGAGGCAAATATTTGCAATTAGGAGACATCATAGTCTTAGGTATGCTTAAGTACTCTACTGTATACTGTCATTGATCTGTAGCTGCTTATTTTAGTCTAAAATGGCTAAAATTAATACACTTGCAGAAATCTTTCCCCTACAAACCCTTAACAGCAGCAATAATGACTGTGTTAAATCAGACCTCATTGCAATGTAATGAAGCCTGACTGACATATTGCAGGTATGATACTAAGTAATTTCATAAATTATTAAACTGTAATTGAAAGTAATAGTGCAGATTACTTTTCGACACGCTTAAAAAAAGACCTTGGCATGAAAATAAGGACTGTAGCATGACTGATTGGAAATAATGATCAATACCTTAATTTTAGGAACAACCACAAGTTCCAAGTTTAAAATTAGAACAGAAAAAAATTTTAATTTTCTGCCACTCAAACTACTCTTGACACTTTGACTGCTGTTTAAGTAAAAAGAGGACAAATGGAAATATATTTAACCTCATGGAATGCGAATCTCTAACAATTTGGGATTAGAAATGCTGAAATAATTATCGAAACTGAAAATTTAGAGAAAAACTAAAACTTTTCCTAGACAATTTTTAATTTTTAGAAACTGCATTTTCTTTCTGCAAGCAACCTCAAAGGAACCAGTTGCACTTAAAATCTTGGTATTATATAAACTGTATCATTTTATGCCTCTGGACATTCTGTGCTTCCTATTTCACCCTAGTAAAAGGTTATTTACCATTATATGTGTTTATTTCTGCACATGCCTTATGAAACCAGCCATACCCTTGCACCTCTGCTCACTTAATTTTATTTACTCCAGATCTAGTGGCTTGATGCATTTAGGCAGGGATTTGAAAACAAGGTCAACAAACCTTTGAGTGTATTTTTGGATTGTTTAGCTTGGGATATTGTGGGCATGAACTGAATGAGAATAAAGGTATTTTTATTCTTATTTATTCATTATTAACATGATAGTATATTTCATGTGGTCCTCCCAGGGATTTTTCTGACAAAGCAATTGTTGGTTAAAAATCAAATGTTCTAAAGTAAAAAGTCAGATTTAGCAACACTTTTATTGACATGCTGAAATGTCAGGGAACACATACATGAGGAGGAAAGGAGAGAGGGGCACTGCAGCCCAATGGTGAGAATATCTGGGTAGATACAGAAGGCCACAGGTTAAGCCTCCACTCCCACTGAAATTAATTTCTCCATCAGGAGGTGGAGTTCTACCTTTCAGTACTACACACGAGCTGAAACCACTGTCCTCATAATTGCACAGAGACCTCTGGTATAAAATACCCAAGTCATCCCACTGAAGACACAAAAAATATTGCCTATTTTAATGCAATCATGCTTCACAGTTTCTCGCTCACTTTATTGGGTTTCCTAAAGTGAAGCACTTTCAGTTCAAGGACATCTTCATCTTTAGCTCTTGTTTATTTTTCTTGTCACTGGTCTATTGCTCTCCAGAGGAACATTAAACATCTCAATGGCATGGCTTACACATGAAATATACAGTTGGTTCAGCACAGAGGGCTTCATTTTAGGGCTCATATTAGTGGGTCCCTTGTGAATTGATATTATGCCATTTTTGTCCTTAGATCTTCTGGGGAAAGCTATCATCCAGTAAATTGCCTTAGTCAGATAAACATTACCAGATAGATCTCTTCCTGCCTCTCTCATCAATGGGCTCTGCAGAAGGAAAGGTCATTGTTCATTCTCTTTCACTTTATCCTGCTCAATTGTCTCTCACTGTATCAGGACAGAGTTGGTTAGTTTTTACCAAGGTGAACTTAGGAAATAATAGTAACATAAACACACAGCTTAAGTGAACCAAAATATCCAATGGTTCACGGAGAGTGCATTGACTCTTCCAGGAATTTTCTTCATTCACTTTAATTCTGCCCTTTGTTCATCAGCATGTAAACCTTTTCCATCCTCTTGGTTTTCTACCTTCGCTCTTCAAAGCCCATAGAACAATTTTGCAGCCTTCCCATGATTTGGAAATGGCTTCACTCCATGTCTGCAAAGGAGTAAAACCTATTTAATTGTCTTTCAGAGTAAGAAAAAGGATAAAGGGTTTCACAGATACAGACAAAGACAAAACAGTTATCATCAGTTTTCAACTGGGACTAGTTTGTTTGCCCATAGGCAGGGTAATAACTATTAGTATGGTAAATATCATGACTTGGTCTCTATCAGCCAGGAATGTTTGGGACAGAATGGGGGAGTAATTTTTCCTCTCTGCTCTAGCACTGCTGTCACCTTCTCATGTTGCTGCTCCAGCTTACTGCTGCCCCTGCCACCCAGGCTTAGGCACTGTCCCTCTCTGTGGCATTTGTAACTGGCTAGTCTAAAATGCTCCCTGCCCATCTTGCTGACTGAACCAAGATTACAGATTCCTCAAGATGGTGCAGTGCTTAGAATGTTCAGGTCATTGATAGTTCCTGGATTCTGATGGTGTAAGTCTCCTGTATTTCAATCCATTCAAAACTCAGAGCATTTTTTTTTCATTAAATTTGCTATAGATGCATCTTGGTGTGACATCTGAGGTGAAATTAGCATCAACCAGGGCCTTCTTAAAGAAGTTGGCAAGAGCAGTTGCCTTTATGGTACGCATTATTTCAATTTTATTAATTTGTACCAAAAGCTGTGCATTTGAATCTAGTTAAATGTAATTTGGATTGGATCAGTTTCACCCAGAGACCATACAGGGTAGACTGATGCTTTCATATAATCAGTGTGTACATATAAGGAATTCAGCCACCCTTAAAAATCTCAAATAAAGCTTGAGATTGCAGTGTGTACTGGAATAACAGATGATGTGACCAAGGGGCAGCCTAAGCACTTACCCAAATGAGACAGATCACACCTCCATTGGGTATGTGAGTGTTAATGAGGATGAATTACAGCAGTAACCTCAGACCAGGCCTTGAGTATCTGCTGAAGACTATTTGACTGTTCTCCAGGCTCTTGCATGAATTAGGCTGATGAAGAGAGGAAGAGCTTCTAAGCTGCAGGTTTTCTGCTGACCTCTCTTTTTTCCTCAAACTCTTCCTTTTGCTTTGGATGTGATGATGCAGAAGGGAGTACCATAGACACAAAGTTCAGGCTCAGCCCCAGGGCTGGTTATCTCTCTAACCCCAGGAAGCTCCCTAGAGTCCCTTCTACATGCCAAGTTTGCTTTTCTGATCCCAAAATGGAGAGAACAAAATGAGACCATTTGGCATTTCTGGTTTTTTGTTTAGCTGGGCATGACTTATAGAAGTAGTCTAGAAATTTTAACTGGGAAAGCCTTCTTCATTTTTCTTTTCCTTTCCAATAGCACAAACAGCTCAGACTTTTAGGTCAATAGTTTGTTGGACCTGTGTTTTCCTTTGACTTGCTATTTCTGGGTTTAGAAATCCAAGCCCTTCAGGAAATGCTTGCTGCACATTTCAGATCTTTTGCACACATGCAAGAGCTCCAATTGATCTAGGATGCTGCAAAGGTCATTCCCACAGGCAAATTAATCTCTCTGTGCTAAAAATCCCGTTTTCAACCATTTTAAATTACAACAAATTCAACTGTTTCACTGGCAACCGTCAGGCATTCGCTGGTAAGCCAGACAGACTGTGGGAACTGACCTCAAGCAAACCTGGTCTACTCTGTGCTCTAGCAACTAAAGCAATTCACCTTTTCTGAAGAGATTTTTCTTGCTTTTAAGAATCAGACAGAAGCTAAATAACAAAAAGACTATGCAAATTCTCAGCTCAAGCCCATACATGCTACACAATGTGTCCCTGATAGCAGTTCTTTTAATCTGTAGGAGAGGGTATACAGCAAAGTTGCCTGCAGAATTGCTCCCATATGTGCAAACAAGCCAGTGAGTGTTCTGCTTTGTGGTTCTCTTTCAAGCCCCTGTGGCAGAGTACATACAGAGCAAAATGTTCCTAACCATTACCAACATTCATATGAATCTGCCTGCCCTGCAGCACGTCTCTAATGCAAGAGAAATGCTACAGTGAATCAAGCTGAGGATTTACTAGTCCAATATTCTGACACTGGCTGAAACCAGTTGCTCTGGAAGATGCTGGAAGATATAACTGTGCAATAACTGAGAAGTTAGATACGTTGGGGATGGCTTCTATATCCCCCTGTTCCACTTTTTTTCTCACAAAATACACCCTCCTTTTGTAGGAAGCAAACAGACTTTTTCTTCCCAACATCAGCTGGAAAGCTCTCATCTATGTCTAGAGTTCAAGGTGGATATTATTAATCTCTTCCCTCTCTGGATGACTCAGATTTTCCCTCAGACATCATTACTGGAAAAAAATAAGGTATTGGAAGACTTGTTGTCTGGATCCAGGGTTGAAATGAAATTTTGTCTCATCACAATAACACAAGGTAATTGCATTGCATGCACTTGTGTGGTCTTAGTTGCAAAAGGTCAGTCAGATTCTTGTGCATCTTCTTCAGCTGTATCTTGCCAAGCCTGTGACAAATAGTTGTGGGAAGCCTCTCTTCTTACAGTGCTAACCTGTTGTTCCAAGTAAAGAAAATATACCTACTGCACTGAGCCTTGTAGCCTGCAAATTTCTATCACTCTCATAGCTGCTGTCCTTAAATACCATTTCTGTTTGTGCTTGCCATGTTTCTTCAGTTGAGAAGGATCTTGATGTTGTTCATTTAACTGCTTCAGCACCAAAATCCCAGAGATTTTTTCAGATGTGATGACCATTGTCCCTGTCCTCATTTGCCATCACTGTAGCAATAAAGAGAAATAATGATAGCAAGAGATGACACAGAGTTTTGTCTTCTAAGTGGACATGTTTAGGTGTCAGGTAGAAGCACTGCACAAGGTGTGCAGAATTTTGACACAGCTCTGCTGTTGGCCAGAGCTCCCCAAAGTTTCCACACAGGGGTCACACTGCCATGAGCTCAGTCCAGAGCATGCCAAATGGGCTGTTTAGTATGCGACTTTTGAGGATGCTGAATGGACAGGAGGGCTCAGCTTCTGACTATATATGCCTAAGTACTTCTGAGGGAAAGCCATTGCCACAAACCTCTGTGTTTTAGGCCCTTTTTCTCCATGTGGATAGGCAAGCCGTGGGACAGAGAGATTGCCTAGAGGGGCTGTGCAGTCTCCATCAGAGATTTTTGAGATCCAGATGGGTCAAGTCCTAAGCAACTTGGTCTGATCTCCCAGCTATTACTGCTTTGAGCAGGAGGCTGGGCCTTAGACCTGCGGTACCTTCCAGCCGGAGTTGTCCTGTGACCACATGCAGCCATACATATTGATATAAGGGTATCACAGAAGTGTGTGGGATGTGGGTAGGAAGCAGGAGCAAAAAAAAGTGCTTTGGTACAGAATGAGAAATACAATAGGGAGCAAGGGGGGTGATGAGATCTGTGCTGAGGCCTCAGTCATGCTGCACTCCAGAAGACCTGCTTCTATCAGCCAGTCTGGTGCTGCAGATCGTTTTTGCTGACATTTTTCAATGGAAAATCATGTCTTTCAGGAGGTAAAAAGTGGGTGATGAAATGAGGTGGCACGTCCCAGATTCCAGCACGTCTCTGGCAAGAGCAGGAAATTGCTTCTGGTGTTTGTTTGGGTTTTTTTTTTTTTTTCTTTTCCAAATTGTACTGGGGACTGATATTTCCTGCCAATATTTCTGACCTCTCCAGGTCATTTAGAATTGCTCTTCTGGCCTTCTCCCTTTCATCAGCAATGTTAATCATTAATATTTAGCAATGGCAGCTCTCTGGGAGGGAGCCTACCACCTCTGCAGACCCACATGAGCGAATTCACACCACCTGTTGGGATAGAGTCCTTCACCCACCATTCCACAGCCAACACAGTAATTCTGAGCTCAGCTTTGCCTTCAACTCTCTACGTGGAGCATTCCCAGGCTGTGCAGCCCACAGCAGAGCTGGGGACATAGCCTGTTGCTTAATGAACACCTTTCTTCAGCAGGTGGTAGAAGATGTATCTTCCACTGAGGGTATGTTCCCATGAGCCATCAGCTCTGTCATCTCTGTGCTCACAGCTCCAGGAGGAGCTGGAGCAGCATGTGGCTGCTTATCTACTGAAATACTGCTCAGTATCTGCATGGCCAGTGTGGGGTATAGGCAATTTATACTGTTTTCCATCAGTAGATGCATAAGAAAGGTCATGGAAACACAATTTTGTACAGTTTTATCATACCATTGATTTTATTTTCTTTTTTACCTAAATCAAAGAAGGAAAACCAACCAAGATCTCTCAACACTCAGGCCAGTATAATTTTTGGAGGAAATTTCAAATTTGGCATTTTTAAGAAAAGCAGAAACATTTGTCAGGCATTTTTTATTTCTGACTGTTGCTAGAATGAAAACTGGGTATGTTAGGAGGTCATGCAGACACAGTTAGAGCTCACCAGCAGTGGTAAAGGATGTATATTAAATTGCTCTGAAACTTAGTGTATAGTATCACCACTGTATGCGTGCATAGAGAATGTACCTAAGAATATGTGCGTCAGTCTCCATAGGCACAGACAGGCACAACGTGGAGAAGTTTGAAAGAGAGATAAAACATACAACCTTTTGAAATTTATCTGCTAAGAGCACAAGGTAATACATAAAAGGAAAATTCATTTTCTGTGTTTACAGTTTATGTTAAATGCCATTGTAGATGGAATCTCAGTTACAAAGGCACACGGTTTAGTTCAGGGTGATTCGATTATTAGCTTTTTAAATGGAAATGTCACTATTTCAAAGCAGCAATGCTGCTTATTAACTTCAGGCATGTCATGTGGCAACAAGTTGGACTAATCTCTTATGTCACAACTGGTTCAGCTCCTCTTTTTTTCATTTCAGGTTTAAATGAGGCTAATAAAAAAAGTCTCGGCAGTTGTGCACAAATAGCAGCAGATGGGGCACAAAGCCTGTACCCCTCCCTGCTTTAGCTCAGTGACAAGAGAAGAATCACACCAGTGACAGAAGTGCATCAACATGATATGACAGATCATCAGCACTGCTCCACCAAGGGTTTTGTAAATCCCTGGTGGCAAGCTTAGGGCAGGTAACTGGGAAGCATTTGAGAACTTGCTACGCTTCAGTCATTGGAAAGTTTAGAGGCAAACATGAGAAAATAGTTGAATTGATATAAATAGTGGATATTTGGTCTGAGAAAAAACCTAAATGCTTAAATTCCACATTTGAGCTCTGGACATACTTTTATAGCCTAAAAAAAGCAAAATTGTAACAATTAAAAGACACAGTTCATGTGAATATTTGCTCCTCTGGCAAAGCTCCTGGAAAGGAATTTTAAAATGCCCTTTTCCTTATGGGTTATAAATAATAGAATATCTGCCATTATTAATTGTGTAGTTTATTTTCATTACATGATTTGAGGTTTTATTGAGTTTCCTTTAGGAATGTATCAAGTTAACTTGTGCACAAGGCTTTCACAGGCCTATCATTACACCAGCTCAGTCACAAGGAGAGACAGTGAGGGAGCTCATGGGGTCAGATGCTCCATCTGACCTTTGAGATCTTACTTTGCACTGATATTATTCCCCAGGAACATTCTTTTGTCCCTTGAAATGTAATCTCAGCTCAAAAATCACCATACGGGACTGGGATGTTGTTGATGTAAACATGTCTTAAAACCCATTTTGTACAGTTATTTTGTAACTCTTATCTATACATCCCTTCAATGAAATATCAGAGAGTTATTCAGCTGTGAAACTACGTAGAGGGGACATTTTCCTTATCCTGGGTCAGCATTTTCTGGCTTTCTGTAAACACTCTCTCACATGATGCTTGTTAATAGGCTTCCTCATGCAGAAAATTCTTGGCAGCCACTGGAAAAGTTCTCCAAAAGACTGATTACTTTCCTTTTGCCTGAGGCCAGCTGCTGATCACAGCCCTTACGTAGCATGACAAACACAGTTAATATCAGAACATGCAGCCAGGACTAAAACACTCAGTAATGCACCAGTTAAAGCTTGGTCTACCAACACCCCAGGAGGTATATTAATATGCTGTGACCTGTTGGTACTAGTTTCCAAGAGTTTTAAAAGAGGAGGATGGAGAGACTAAAGGATGAATTATCTGGAGTTCACCCAAGGGCACACTGCCATGGACTGAGGGCACTAACAGGATGGTCTATCCCTGACAGCCTCTCCTGGGGCATCCCCAGACCTGTCTGTGGCCCAGAACCCCAGTTCAGTCCAGGTGACCCCCACCTGCAGGCTGACATCCCAGCCTCAGGGCCTCAACTCTGTCCCCAGGGAGGTGCCTGATGCCCTGGGCTGGTGGTGCCCTCGGCTGCTCCCCAGCTGCCCTGGTCCCTGCTGAGATGATGGGATGATCTCCAGCTGGCAAGACCCTGCCGTGCCACTTCCCTGGAGCCCTGACACCATTTGTATTTAAGAAGCTCTTGGGCTGACTTCCCAGACTGAATCACTTTGATCTGGATAGGCTGGAGCGATGGGCTAAGGCCAACTGTAGGAGTTTCAATAAGGCCAAACGCAGGGTGCTGCACTTGGGCCACAACAACCCCCAGCAGCGCTACAGGTTTGGGGAGGAGTGGCTGGAGAGCTGCCAGTCAGAGAGGGACCTGGGGTGTTGATTGACAGCTGGCTGAACATGAGCCAGCAGTGTGCCCAGGTGGCCAAGAAGGCCAATGGCATCCTGGCTTGTATCAGAAATAGTGTGGCCAGCAGGGACAGGGAAGTGATCTTACCCCTGTACTCGGCACTGGTGAGGCCGCACCTCGATTCCTGTGTTCAGTTTTGGGCCCCTCACTACAAAAAGGACATTGAATCACTCGAGTGTGTCCAGAGAAGGGCAATGAAGCTGGTGAAGGGTCTGGAGCACATGTCGTACGAGGAGCGGCTGAGGGAACTGGGGTTGTTTAGTCTGGAGAAGAGGAGGCTGAGGGGAGACCTCATCGCCCTCTACAACTCCCTGAAAGGAGGTTGCAGAGAGCTGGGGATGAGTCTCTTTAACAAAGTAATAAGCGATAGGACAAGAGGTAATGGACTCAAGTTGTGCCAGGGAAGGTTTAGACTAGATATTAGGAAGCGTTTCTTTACAGAACGGATTGTTAGATGTTGGAATGGGCTGCCCAGGGAGGTGGTGGAGTCCCCATCCCTGGAGGTGTTTAAGAGTAGGGTTGACATAGCGCTTAGGGATATGGTGTAGTTGGGAACTGTTAATGTTGGGTTGATGGTTGGACTGGATGATCTTCAAGGTCTTTTCCAACCTACACGATGCTGTGATTCTGTGACTTTTTTTTTCTGACCTAAGAACACAATTGCCTGTTTGGACCATGATGAACTGTGCCATCTTATTTCCTGAAGCTGGGCTCTAGACAAAATAAATACAGGTATTTCTGGGAGGATGCAGAAGGTTATTAACTATTAGTGGTGGTAATTGTCCTACATGTATACTGTGCTAAGCAGATGGATCCCTAAGCACTTTGCAAATGTTGCTACTCGTGTTAACATAAAAAAGAGTTCAGCAAAGCTGCAGAGAAAGATGAAATACAGTAATTGTAATAGTGGGCAGTGGCACTACAATAACTTGTGACAAATGAAATGTTAAGTGACCCTCTGAAGCATGTGGGAGACAGGACAGAGGGAGGAAGGTTTTCAGAAAAACCCACTGGAATTTGGCCAAGATGGGTATACAGGGTAAAAAAATTGTTTTGCAACGGTTGTTGCAAAGTAATTCTCTTTGCATGAGCTGACAACATTTGAATTCTGTCGCAAAGCTGTCTGGTGGAATTTTATATTGGAAGTACTTTATCTGGTGCTGAAATGTAGAGAAAATAAGTATACATACAACAGTGGAAAATAAACTTCCAATATACCCTTCCCAGGTCTTTTGGGTGAGGCATTTAATGGATATGAGCCAAAAAAAGAATAAAAATATGTAAGAGGTAACATCCTTGCAGCCAACACCTAAAGTTAGGACCAGAAACCAGATCATGCTTTCAAACAGAATTCGGATCATAGGACAGGTCTGCATTACCATGATGAGCAAAGTGCCATGAGTTCACACAAACTTATAAAAATGTATATGATAATGTATATGTCTCTTCACTAAACTCAGAATAAACAAGTTCAAAATCTCTGTTCTGTCTTACCAGCAGTTTCCCTAGTGATCTTCTGGTCTTTGTTTATTGTGGCTGCAAAAAATTCCAATTTACGATAGTGTAATAAACACTTCCTCTAATCTCAGTAAATAACACTATCAAGTTTTACAAGGAAAACAGTGGCATAGGCTAGATATGTCCAGAGGAAACTTCTTTATAAGGGCTTTAAGCCTGTAAATGTTTTTTCCCCTTTTTGATTTCCAGACCTTAGATGAGACTTCCATGTGCACACACAGATGCTGAATATCACCTTCTCCTTTATAAAATGATGGAACACGCTACAGTTTAGAGTCCCCCAAAGAGGTGAGTTATTAATGGCTAACAGACAGAAAACTCTTTCAGCTTGATTCTTGTACCTCCTTTTCCAAATTTTTTTCCTGGGACTCCATGTCTCATCTTTGCTCCCCCTGATGTTTCAGTGGGACACCTCAGTTTGGAGGTGTCCTACTGAATGGAGCAATGGAGATACCAGCTTCTGTGTGCAGGCTTTGGTGTGTTGTTCTCCTAGCAGCTATTGAAACATTTCTAAGAATGGAAAGACAGATCTGAATGAAAATGTGGCTTTGCACAACCTGGATAGATGGTGAAATTAAATGCATGTCAAAGTAAAGTGATGCATGTAGGAAAGACATCTACCTAATTTCATTTGTAAAATGAGGGGTTCTGACCTAACCTTTACCAGTTTGGAGAGAGACTTTGGGGATACAATCAATAATTCCATGAAAATGACAGCCCAGTGCTCAGCAACAACAAAATTGCAAATGTTAGGAACTATTGGTAAAGCAATAGAGAACAAAACAGAGTTCATCATTATGCCTTTATATAAATGCATGGCACATCTGTGTCTTTGTACTGTTCTGTTCTTTTCATCTCAGAAAGAATATAGTAGAACTGGAAAAAGGTTCAATTGTCCTTGATTGTCAAGGGCTATCAATATATGGGACGTGTGCTGTGCGAGGAATAACTAAGTAAGCTAAGATTCTTCTTTCTGGAAAAGAGACAAATAACAGGGGACATGCTAGAGAGCTATAAAATCAGGAGTGAGGTGGAGAGGATGGATGGGGGTTGATGGTTCACTGTCTCTTCTACTGTAAGTACTAAGGATCATCAAAGTAAGATAGTAGGAACAAGCTTCAAAACAAACAAAAGTACGTTATTCTTCATGCAGCAGGTAATATGTTAGTGATACTGCCTGCCCAAGGGTGCAGTTAATACTAAAGGTTTAGGTGGGACCAGGGAGAAACTGGACAGGTTAATGGAAGAAAAATACATTGGAAAATACAAACTACACAGAAGCTGGACCTAACACACGAAGTCCCTGAGGTGAAAATAGGTGGTGTCTGGGAAAGTATCATGGAGGCATATAATATAGTCTATTCTTGCCTTTTGCTTAGTCCTTCCTAGTTTACTCCCCGCTGGCAGCTGTAACCTCAAACCCTGTCTCCTGTCAACCTTGGTTCTCACCGGTTCTTACATACACTATTCTCACCTATTTTTATATACACCTTGTAGCAATGTCCTATCAAAGGGAGGATTCTTCAAGTCTGGTGGATGTGGCAGGGCCAGGTTAATGGTTAGACTTGATGATCTTAAAGGTCTTCTCCAACCTAAATGATTCTATGATTCTATGATTCTTGGCCTTTCTTTTTTTTTTTTTACGTTAATGCACTTGCTAGACTGCATTTAACTCCTATTGACCTATGTACTAACTAATGTGCCTTTATGTATCAGGCCAATAAAGTTACGATTCCAGAGGTGTTCTTGTGTTCATCAGTATAAATATGCCTTTTATGTTCACAGTCCAATTCTCCTCTTTTGTCTTTTTTCTATCTGCGCTTTTCATGCCTGTACTATGTCATTTCTATTGCAAAACAAAGGGAAGGCCTTTGTAATACAAAAGGAAATCTAATTTGCTTTTCACAATGGACCTAAAACCAGTGATTGATGTGTTTCAGTAATTAAATTCTGCTACCTGCAGGTTGCTGAATGTAAGATTTAGGAAGGCAGGGGGAAATTGGTGAAAATGGAAATTATATTAGCAACTTTTGTGTCTTGTGCTACAGTGTTCAATATTCTACCCATTTGTGTCTGAACAGGTGAACAACTTTCAAAAACATGAAGATACCCTGTACATTGGGGAGGAAAAGACTGAAATTATCCTGTCTATTGAGAAAGGAATGATTGAGCACTGAATGTCAGTACACATTGTCTCAGGAGAAGAAAGAAACAAAAATTGTGGGTATTGGACAAGTCAGAAGTTATAAGGAAGATAGAATCCTTTGACAGTGATGGTATATTTTAACTCCACGTTGCTGTTAAATCTCATGCTGTTCTCAGAGTACCTCTACACAGCACAGGGCCTCACTGTGTGTAGGTACCCAAGGTAAACCTGGCAGATGCACACAGATAGCAGAAAGCTTAACCCCAAGAGTGTGCTGCTATGTGAGCACTAACGTATTTCACTTCTCAGTTTTTCTGTTGGAGCTTGCTGTGTCTCTGTTCAGAAGACCGTTCAGTGCCAAGCAGACTTGCCTTCATATTAAACAAGGCAAATGATATACATTACTTATGGTTCATTCTTTTTCTCAGCATCTCTGCAGGGAAGAAATAATGTATGCAGTGTGGTATTTTATTTACACATTTGAACACCTTAGGCTGGTCTATGGTAGATGGACTTCCCCCATTTTAAGTATTTCAAGAGAGCTAAATGTCCTGCTAAATTATGTGTTATAGCTAGAAGTCACCTGGAAGTTACAGCCTTTATGCAGACCTTGCTTCATGAGACCCCTTGACGTCATCAACATTGTAGACGTCACCTAAATGAACAGGGAAATACCTTCTGGTGTTAAAATCTATGACTAGCTGAACCATTTAACTGGCTGAAAAGTCTTGATGGCTGAAATAAATGTCGGTATGTATGGCAAATTTGTAAGCACTCTGCTACTGAGCTGCATTATAGCTTGGTGGGTGTTTTAGCCTTCATTTATATGTTCCTCTGACAGACCATCATCTAAAGAGCCCTAGGATCTTTGGTGCCTGGGACAGTGGGTGAATATTCAACTTGCTTTTGTAGTGCTCCACACCTTGTCAACTGGAAGCAGGGTCATGTGAAGCCAGGCTGGAGACTGAATGCAAGAACAAAGTGGTGCTGGATGCACTCTGCAAGCAGGATTCTTCCCACGGTGTTAACATGCTTATTTTGTGGTAGCTTAATTTTCTGGATGATGATCTGATCTAACTGAGGCCATTGCCATTAAATTAAAAGGCCATGGATGATCTGACTGCATTTGGGAGACATAGCAACTAAAATGTTTGACATATAGCAATATCCACATCTTGGAAATATGGTGCTTTATGAAAAGTAGCAGTAACAGCCAGGCTCTTTTTTTGGGCAGAAAAAATGAGACACCAAAACTGTCTCAGATTTACTCAGAGCTGTGACACAACCTCAGGATCTTGTAACTTGTTCTGCAATTATTATTTTGAGATAAAATTGATGCTATATTTCCTTACTGGGCTCTCTGCTTTGAAAGTCAAGTTCAGCCATAAAAAGGATACTACAAAGCCTTTGCTGTTCTGCAGTCATCAAACAGGGGCCTAGTGAGGTGAAGATCTCAAACTGACTTCTGCATACAGGCAGTAGTCAAAACAGAACTTCAGGTGTATCAGTACGGATATCTGCAATTACCTGCATGGAAAGAAAAAGTCCCAATATGATGGTATGTGTCCTGTTTCTTGTCTGCAGAAGGTGCTGGGACACTGGTATATGCTGCTGATGAAAACAGGGCCATTTTGATCACTTCAGCAGGATATATCTCCTATGTTACAGATATCTGAGAAAATAAATGTGGAGGAGAAATACTATAAAATTGTAACCTTCCAAGTTGTAAGTGTTCATATCAGAGTGGCATCTTTAAGAGTAGTTTTAATATTCATATCAGAGTGGTATTTTTAAGAGTGATTTTAATTTTAAGAACTCTGCTCCTCTTATTCACAACATGGGGGTTGTTTCTCATCAAAAGTCCTCAGATCTCTAATACTTGCAGGTAACAGCTTCCAAGTGAGGTATGGACCAAAAGCTAGCCAATGAATGATTAAGAATGGCTTATATATCACAAAAAGTTAAAAACGCTTGCAAAGTTTTCTCAAAGTTTCTTCTTTCCTTTCCCTTCCCATGCTAATGATAAACAGCTTTGTGATAATCTGGTTTTGTTTTATAGCTCACAGGGAGCAGTCCTCTTCCTTTTGATATGTAGAGTTTTTAACCCTGCTCAGTTTAGCAAGAGAGAAATGTATTTCAAACCAGAGTGCTTTCTCCTGTTTGCTTGTAAGTGCATTTTATTTTATTTTAGTATTCTTTTTTGATATTGCCTTCTGGATGTCCCCATACTTTAATTGGTTCAGTATAAGACACCTGATGGACACCATAAGAAAAGGTACAACTTTAGAAGAAGAAAGGTCAGTTCTAATATGCATGAAGAGTACTACATGTCTAAACAATAAATACTAATTTGCTCATTTCACTCATCTAGTGTAAAGGAACTCTCTTTTTATACTTGCCACAGCAGTTTCGCATTATTTCTACCTTCAGTCTATTTTGTTATTAAATAATGGTTACAGCTGCCACAGGTGATACCGCAGTAACCATGATTATTCAAATGAGAGGAAAAATATTTTTGGTTTAACAAGAAAAAAACCCAAGCAAACAAAAGTAAATAATATCAAAAGCAATCCTGATTCCCTCCCCAAAGAAATACATATTTGCATTGCATAAGCACTCAGACAGGTTATTGTGTGCTCTTTCTTGATATTTTTGCTCAGATATTATCTTCTGCCTGAACACTTTTTATGTCATTTGATAAATAAAGTGACAAAAAGTAGTCCTTGCTTTGCAACTGAGGTTATTTCTTCAAGGACAACAGAGATAGGTGTAGACTTGTGTTGCTCTCGAAAAGTGTGGTTTTTATGTAGAACCATGAAAACACAGGACACAGCACTGAGAGGATCTGCTGAGGATGAGGGCCAGGGCCAGGATACTGCAGTGTGCCACATCACATCAGGGACTTCAGCCTACATCTATTTCTGGCCAGTATATACCCATTTATTCTGGTGTCAGCACTGCTACTTTAACTAGCTTTTCTCTTTCAGATGTACTGGCCCATCTCCCAAGATGCATTTATTAAACGCAATATTATTAAATTTCATTTCAGACTCTCTTTTGCCAATGCAAAACAAGACAAAATCTCATGTCTCGTCTTGTATAGCTCACCTCAGCTCCCTGCCCAACAACATTCTGAATGGTTCCAGTTGTAGTAAATCTGACAATGTTGCACCTGCAGAGCATACACTTGTGTATACCCTCCCAATAACTTTGAACCCTTGAGTGAGTCCAAGGACATCTGATTGAGAGACAGAAATCTCAGAATAATGTGGGAAACAGAAGTCTGAGTTTATAGTTCAGGTTACATGGTGTATGATTTTTCTTTTCCAAATCAAGAAAGTCAATGTTTGATAAAAAATTATTTTGATTAATAAACTTAGTTAATAAACAGAAATATAAGACCCTTGCATGCTGTACTGGCAGCAGACTGAACCACCAAACTCTGTGTATTTGTCCAATAACACCAGCAACAAAAAGAACCATGGGAAGAGTATTTTGACAAAATACACAGATGGCCTATAAAGTATTTGACACTTTTTCTGACCACTAAAGGCAAACAGGCATTGGAGAATTTGGAAAGAAGGAGCAAGAGGTACTTCACTGCATTAGTGCTAGGGATTACTGTCCAGTCCATTAGTGATTAAGGAACATGGTAGTGTCTATTAAAGATAAATATTTAAAAAATAAGATAACTTTTCCAAGATCTCCAAAAGAGCTGGCTAGGAATGCATAATGGAAACCCAGGAAAAGATAGGTGGCTGGAAGAATACTAAATTTATAATACTCAAGAAGTAAGAGGGATAGCTTAGATTACATAGAGAATGGTTAACCTGCCATCAGTACAAAGTGGAACAGCAGAAAATCTGATGACAGGTTAAATCTGAAAAGAAATAAAAGATAAAGGATAAAATAGGTAAATATGAAACAGTATGATTTTATGGCAAAGAGGTCTTGTGAAACAAACCTGATATATGTTTTTATTTTTAATTTAAATTTGGTTTATCAAGAGAGATGGATAGACTTCTTTAAGATTTAGCACTTATTTGACCCTTATTTAAGAAATTTCTTCTTATGATATCAATATTGAATATGTGAAATGGGACTAAACACTAGCTAAATGATAGATCTCAAGGAATAAATGCACAGAGGGAAGTGTGACAGAATGAGATTCTTCTACAGGCTTAAGGGTTATAAAGTCCCAATTCCAAAACTGCTTTCACTATATGCCAAGAAGTGCTACCTGGGGATGTATACACTGGAGATGACTGATGAGAAATGAGGAAATTATTTTAACTTCCATGTGCTAGAATAAGATTAATGCTAGAATAACACCTCTTGTTCTGGCACCTTCATTTTAAAAAGCTGTTGAAAAATTGGAGACAATGATAGAGAGACACAAAAATTATGAGAGACTTGGAGGAAATGCTTCACAAAGAAAAACTCACCAAGCTCAGTCTGTTTATCAGACACAAGACTTGGTGGCAGTGTATAAATTTCTTAATGAAGAAAACATCCAGTTTTCTAAAGGGCTCCTCTGGAATCAATGCCTGGAAGCAGAAAGCAGGCAAATTAATCTGAAAAATGCAGCACAGATTTTTAGTGGTGATTTCCACTACAGCAGATTATTCACAGGAGAGGTGGATTTTTTTCCATTGCTTACAATGTTCATCAAGATTTGATACCTTTGTAGAAACTGTACTTTTGTCAGAAACAAGTCTTTAGGCTCCATGTAGAAGTGATGTAAAATTGGCCTGTGATATAAAGACTAGACAATCTAAAGGCTTTTCTGGCTTTAAATTTAATGAATCACTAGATGATTTTTAGAGAGTTCCTGTGCATGTAGTACTGAAATACGTGTATGTTAGTCAGCCACAAAAAAATATAAAACTAAGAAATGAAGTGCCCTGAACTCTCAAAAGGACCCTTTTGTAGAAAGAGCAAGAACCACTAGCCTCTCTTTCAGCAGTTGAATAAAGACCAACTATTCAAAAAGATGAAAAATTAGCACCTTCTTTTGCTGCCAGTAGGTCACTATAATACCTGTAGCCTAGTGTGTGCTCACCTGTGAGTCAGTTTAATACTTCTGGGCAAACAAAGGCTGTGTCTCAGAAGACCATGAAGCATTAATGAGACAGCCAATCCCAAGTGTACATGGAGATTTAGTAGGAAAAGGGGAGGAAAAAAGATGATCAGTGAAAAGGGGAGTCTCTGGAGTTATGAAATGACTGATTAATACAAAAACCTTGTGGCCAGCTTGCAAGGATATTGGATTTAGCAGAAGAATTAAACAAACTTGCATTTATGTAAAGACACACATCATAGTGAGTGAAAGAACATTTATTTTAAAAAATTGATTGACTTAATCTCCATTTTTCACCAGGAAACTATTCCTTATAAAGAAAGAAAAATTTGAGTCCTTGGAAAATTTTGAGATCCATTCAATATCCAATCCCTCTTTGAAAGTCTTGTCACACTTTCTTCCTATTAATTAATGATCTGTAAGACGGCCAAGCTTTAATCAAAGGAAATGTTATTATTCTGCAGGTAAAAGTGCTTGCAACATGCCAAAGGGTGTTTGTTTAAACTTTAATGGATAAAGTGTAGAGAGCAAGTTTCATTAGTCTACAGACAAAAAGCATTTATTTATTTGTCAGGTGTGAAGTCAAGAGTTCTGTAAGTTTGTTAACAATTCTGATGAGTTCCAGATAAAATTATAGGAATGATCATAAATAATACCCTGAAGCCTTAGAAAATTGCCTGTGAGGAAAGGAGAGACTGTTTCTGTCTGTAAATAATAATAAAAAAAAAAAAAAAATCCAAAGTCTAGCATTCAGATTCAAGTTAAATAAAGGTCTTAAAAGATTTAGACTTTTCTGTGGACAAAAGAAACCCCACAAATTCCCTGGGAGATGTTCACACTTTGTGGTTGAGGACTGGGGGACAGGGGGAACTTTCTCCTGATCTTTATCTTGAGATTTCAGGCACTTTCACTCTGGATTGCAGCTATATCACTGACAATTTTATTTTCACAGTTCTTGTGGTGGTCCCAGTTGGTAAGTGAAAATAAGTCAAAATCCCTTACCCTCCAGTTATGAAGTTTATAAAAAGTTTTGTTATATTCCACCAGTAGACAAAGGTGCACAGAGATTGAGAAGATTGAGAGATGAGAAAAAGGAAGCATATATTATAAAGGAATGTTAGTATGTGATATGAAGAATCCTGATTCCAATATACGGAATTAAAAGTAAAGATAATTAATTCAAAAATGCTTATTTCATTGTATTTCAAATATTTCATTAATACCTGAGATGAATCAGGAGCCTGGGTCTGTATTATCTGAAAGCTGCTTCTCAGATTTTTTTGCAATTACCACACAACTCAAAACTTCATAACTGCCAGGGAAAGGCTGATCTTGACTTTTCTTCAAACATACCTCCTAAAAAACTGAAAGGCCTGAGGAAATACTTTATAGCTGTTATCATTTAGTTTGGAGAAAAGGAGGCTGAGGGGTGACCTCCTTGTTCTGTATAGCTTCCTGAGGATGGAAAGTGGAGAGAGAGGTGCTGATCTCTTCTCCCTGGTATCCAGGGATAGGATACATGGGAATAGTTCAAAGCTGTGCCAGGGGAGGTTTAGACTGAACTTTAGGAAGCATTCTTTACTGAAGGGGTGGTCAAACACTGGAACAGACTTCCTAGAGAGGTGGTCAATGCCCCAAGCCTGTCAGTATTTGAGAAGCATTTGGACCATGCCCTTAATAATATGCTTTAACTTTTGTTCAGCCCTGAAGCAATTGGGCAGTTGGACTGGATGATTGTTGTAGGTGATCTTCCCACAATGTACTCATTGGATACACAATAACTGGCTAAGTATATAACGAGTTATGGCAAGCAATATAGTATGTCTTGCATTACTTAATGGTGGGGAGGGAAAAGGGGAAAAAGAAAAGGAGGGAGATAGAGACAGAGAATATAGAGCTCACTGGTCCAGGTTCCTGCATTAGTCCCATCTGAGTTTATCAGGGATGCATCCGTCATCTTCATTTCTTCATATCTTCTTTTTTCTTTCTATATTTCACTCCTCACCCCCTCAATTTATACACACTTTCCTTGAGTCCATCCCCTAGGCTGACCCACATACCTACGGATCCCATGTATGGGGAGGGATAAGGTGCTTCATGGGATGATGTAATTAACATGATCTTGTTAATATTTATTAACATATTCAGGGATGTCAACTTTAATACGCATTTCACAGATAATGAAGCAAAGGTCATTCACCAGACAGAAGGCCCTTGAAACTTTACAAGATGCACCAGAGCAGAATCGTCCTGCCTTCACAGGGCTCCCTCCTCCAGCTGCATACTGTGTTATCCTGGCAGCCTTATCAGCTCCAAGCTCCACACTATCCACCCCATGACTATAGTTTCATTACTTAAAAGTGTTTGAGACATTCCTCAGCTCGGAGGACTCCCCCCATCCCTTATTTCTCTCAGACTGTTTTTCTCATAGGTCTGTTTCTCTAAGGCTCTGTTTCAGGAGTTACAAGTCATCTCTCACACCAGCTTGGCTGAACAGGGAACTCCACGTGGAGCTCAAGAGGAGAAAGAAATTGTATGATCTCTGGAAGCAAGGTCAGGCTTTGCAGGAAGAGTACAGAATTGTGGTTCAAATATGCAGGGAGAAGGCATGAAAGGCCAAAGCTCAGTTAGAGTTTAAACTGGCCAGTGTTATGTCAGATAGCAAGAAAGGGTTTTTAAAGTATGTTAATAGCAAGAGGAGGTCTTAAGAAAACATTGGACTGATACTTGTTGAAGATGGTCACCTGACTAAGAGGGATGAATAAAAAGTGGAGGCATCCAATGCTCTTTTTGCCTCAGTCTTTAGCAATGCTTATAGACCCTGGGCTGCTTGATCCTCTGAGTTGGAAGACCATGAGTGTGGGAACAGTGACTTTCCATTTGTGGGCACTGAAATTGTAAGGGACCAGCTGTATCACAAGTCCATGGGGTCTGAGGGGATTCATCCCGGAGCACTGAAGGAGCTAGCGGATGTTATGGCACAACCGCTCTGGATCATCTACCAAAGGTCTTGGGATTCTGGGGAGGTCCCTGCTGTCTGGAAGCCAGCCAGTGTTATTCCCATCTACCACACAGGCATGAGGGAAGACCCAGGGACCTGCAGACCCGTTAGTCTAACTTCAGTTCCTGGAAAAATTATGGAGAACATTACACTGGCTACTGTTGAAAGGCTTTTAAAGAATACTGCAATCATCAGGCACAGTCAACGTTTACAAAGGGAAAGTCCTGTTTAACTGATTTGATATAGTTCTATGATAAGGTCATTCACCTAGTGGATGAAGGGAAGGAGGTGGATGGACTTTTTCTGGACTTTAATAAGGCTTTTGATACAGTCCCTCACAGCATCCCTCTAGACAGTGTCTAACTGTGGGATGAGCAGGTACATGGTGCGCTGGGTGAAGAACTGGTTGAAGGGCAGACCTGAAAGGGTTGTAGTGAATGGGACTCCATCTGGCTGGTGACCGGTCACCAGCAGTGCTCCTCGGGCTTCAATTCTAGGGCACATGGGAATGGTTCAAAGTTGTGCCAGGGGAGGTTTGGCCTGGACTTTAGGAAGCATTTCTTTACTGAGAGGGTGGTCAAACACTGGAACAGGTTTCCTAGTGAGGTGGTCTATGCCCCAAGCCTGTCAGTGTTTAAGAGGCATTTGGACAATGCCTTTAGTAATTTGCTTTAACTTTTGTTCAGCCTTGAAGCATTCAGGCAGTTGAACTAGATGATTGTTATAGGTCCCTTCCAACTGAAATAATATTCTATTCTATTCTATTCTATTCTATTCTATTCTATTCTATTCTATTCTATTCTATTCTATTCTATTCTATTCTATTCTATTCTATTCTATTCTATTCTATTCTATTCTATTCTATTCTATTCTATTCTATTCTATTCTATTGCTATGGTAGCACTGCTTAGATCTTCCAGCTGAAATCAGGACTTCTGGGCTATTGGTGTTGCTCATAGAACTAGAAAAGACACTCTTATCCAAAGCGTCCAAGTTGACAAGACAAAAGACATAATTATTATTCAAAGCAGTATATTAATCTTATTTTGCAAATGAAGACTTGAAGTATGTAGAGAGCTGAAGGGCTTGTTTTTAATACCCCTCTTAATGATTTTCATTCATACGTGTTCATCTTGGGCCAAGCGTGGTTTTGCATATACTGAAAAACTATTCCAGCACCTCATTTCACACACAATCAGCCCTGCTTATGCCAAATTGTTATTCAGTACCTGTTTATTTCCTGTTTCTTTTAGAAAAATCACCTGCCATTGTGTGTCAGGATATTATCATCTAATCCTTTCACATGTAGCCCCTGCAGCAGAACCGGGAACTGAACCCAGACTCCATTCCTGACCAGTTCCTCACTTACAAGGTCATTTTTCCCTATGGCTGGTAATGGTGACTAAATGGTCATGGTAATGGTGACTAAGGATAATAGCATTGGCTGTCTTTTGCCAGCTTTGCTTTTAACTAAGCCATAGTTCAAGTTATCATCTCACTCCCATGCTCAGTTAATCTGTAATTAGCCAGCCTCTAACAAATACTTGCATGACACATATTCTGACATGTTTTGTACTCCTCTGCCATATTAAAGTCTAAAATGACAAACTTTTATTATTTGCTTCAGCCTGAATCCAGTTTGACACCTCCTGGTTCAGTGAGCTCCTTGGCACATTTCTGCTGAAATCCCACATGCACTCGTGCTCTATTGCAAATGCTGAGTAAGCACAATGATTTAGATGAAACACTGGGCCTGGGGCTACAGCAAACTGCATGGATTACCTAGTCCAACTGCAAATTCACTTTCAAAGGTATATCTATAGCTGCCAGCCGTACAGGAACTTCTGTTCTCTTGACTACATTTCCTCTAGTTCATGTATTTACAGTTCGTTGCTTACCAAACTATACTCTTAAAGGAAAAATGTCTGTTAATGTCTCAGTGGAGTGGTGACCAGGGTAATGAAAATCGTTACTCATGAATACATTATACAATGACTGAACTATCAGATGAATATAATTGCCAAAGAGCATTTGTTCCTTAATAAAAACAACAATAACCACAACAAGTGCTGCAATAATGCATCTAAATTACAAGGCATACTCACTTGGTCAGTACTCTGCTGTCTTAGGTGCTGTGCAGTCATAAGGTAAATATAAAACCTGAACCCAAAGGCATAAATGTATAAAAATAAAACATTAAAATAAATAAGGAGAGAATCTGAGTAGGTTAGTTGGAAAAGGAACCAGAAATGGCATAACAAAATAAAAACAACTGAGCAATTTGCCATTCTTTTCTTTGGACTTATTCAATTATGCAAAAAAATCTTAGAAATAAGCTATGAGAGGGAAAGTTGATTAAATAAAATCAAACCTATTACTCAAATAAATAATTTAGCATATTTGTGTTGATAGTTTTTTTCTTTTATTTTTTCAGGCCATAAGACTTATCAGCCCTGCTGGTAAAGGAAGACATTTCATGAAAGAGCAAGAAACCGAGTGAGTTATATACAAATTAGAAAAAACAAAATTGAAGTAAATTTCCTTCAGTCTTGTGTTGCCTACCATTGACTTTATAGCACTAACAACATTAATAATGGGAGCCAACACTGTATATACTGAGATGTAATTAAAATACACACAAAGCTCTGGGCCTATATACAAAATACACTGAGAAGTTCATGCAAATTGGGCAAAATTCAATACTATATTCTGAACAAGCTTATTCATACTACGATTCCTCCTACATAGGAGCTTTATTCTTAATTTTCTCTCACCAAAAGGCTGGAGAAAGGGGTTTTGTGAAAAAAGCTGAAGGTCACACTACCAAGGCAATATTAAACTAAGGGGAAAATGTGTCACAGAACTGAAGGCATTAGCATTTAAACTAACCTGATTTAGATACAGATGTAAAATTTGATCTTTTCATACAGTGAAGCCTTTTTTATTGCTACCAGCTGTAGCACTGCATCTCCCTGTTATAAACATTGTGTTTACTCCATTTCTCTGGGAGTGAAGAAGTTCCTGCCTGGCACAGAGCTAGTATTACTGTCCTTATGTCTCTTCTCCCATCAATTGCCTATGTTCAGAGCGTGCTGGGACAGGGAGGAAAAGTGACCAAACTGGGGTGGATTCTGGCTCTGCCTGCATAGGGGATGGCTCCTTTACTGGTGTAACCTAAGCCTGGGTCTAGGGTGAAGAAGAGTCAGGCAGCTGTGCTCACAGCTGGGGCAGCTTCTGCTCCACCAACCCAAAACACAGAAGACAGGACAAAAACTTGTTAAAGGACAGGTGTAAAAATGGCTCAGAGTGCTCTCCTTTTCAGTGTCAGGAGCCCTTCAGTCCACCCAGATGTTCATAAAACCCCAGCCTAATGCACTGAGGCTGCCAACACTTAGCTTTCCTCCTCACTAATATTTCAGTGTTATTCCATGGCATTACCTCACTGCATTTTTGTCTCTGGTCTGATACATTAGAGCCTTGTGTTAAACTTTGTCCAAAAGAATCTGCTTCACAGTGTGAAAACAGTCTGTCAGGCTGAAGTACCAATGCCAACTTAGTACAAAAATACCTCTTTTAACACAGACAAGTGTCTTCTAATGATTTAAGCTCAAGAATTCAAAGCAGTTATTTATTTCTTTAAAGCAAACAAAAAAATCTTGATCGCGGCTTAAATGACCCTTAATTTAATGGCTGGCAAACTGGCAAAATGCCACATTTTATTACAGATCCTAAATGACTGTGCTTAATTTGTGCCAAGATATCCTTTCTATCATCCTCCCTGAGCATTATCTGAGTTCATTGCCTTATTTGGTTGTAGTTTATAAGCTATAACGCTATTTTAGCTTGAAAATTGGGAGAAGAAAAATGACTGTAACAATCTGGGTATTCATGCATTTACCAGCTGCTCTGCAGATAAAATATGTAATACTGGCAACCTTCAGCTTCTTGTGACCACATTTTAAAGTAAAAGATATGTACTGTAAATTTCATATATCTCTATGTCAAAGTGTGGTTTTGAGGGAACAGAGAAGGTCAGATGTAATTCGCTGTCATATTATGCCATGTGTTGACTTAAGAAATCAAAGGTGCAAATCACTTAATAAGATTACTGTAAGATGTACAACAGCAAGATATTTTACCATGAAAAGACTGCAGGAAGCTTCAAAATGCATTACTGAAGTAAATACTGATGCACATTTAAAATACTTTTTGAAGAAATTTGCTCTAAGTATTACCTAATGTAAAGGTGTAACAATTTGCACAGGAAAGCACAATTAAAAATCATTTGAGGTCATGGAAATATCAAGTTAGGAGAAACTTTTGTTTCTTTTTTTTTTTTTCTTTTTTTCTCTTTCTTTTCTTGTTACATTGAAAGAACTAAAACCTAAGACTCTAAAGCAAGAACCTACAAGACATCTAAATCACAGTAAGTCAATGTAGATAGCTGGAACAGTAACTCTGCTTATTCAGCAGCATCAAAAGCTGGATGCTGGACAGGGTGTCATGAATTCAGCTGCCTATGGAATTTGAGGAATGTGACAGCTGACCTTCAAAATACATTTTTTTAGAGTATTTTTGGAAGGGTTGGTGATGTATGAGGGATGTTTTACTCTCTAGTCTTGTAGGTGCCTACATGCAAGAAGATGTGAGCAGTGGCAGTGGTGGACAAGTCAGGAGGAACACAGTGCGAGACCTGGTTCTGACCAGTGCTGAGGGCCTAGGGGACAGAAATGCAGTTGAGATCACAGTCTCTGTGAACATGTTGTTTTATTTATTCATGCTCTACACAAGCAGAGGGATAATATATGAATTTTCTTAATAGTTTGTTATATTGTGCTTTCAAAAAAGGAAAAAATAAAAACCTGTCACTTTAGCTTTTCACCACAGATCTAGATATTTTTTCTGAATTGAAGAACACTTTAGCACCAGGTATTTCCTCTGCAGGAATATGCTCACACATTCATATGCCACAATCAAAGCTGGGTATTTGATCATCTTCTCTGGTGGAGTGGAGCTGGGTTTGAGGTCTGAAGCATTCTTAAGTGACACCAGTAGCTTTTCACATGCTGGGTTAAGAGGTCATCTATTTAAGTGACCTTATATTTAATATATACTCTCCAAATTCTGAAAACTATCCACATGGAGGACCAGACTGAACTCGTGGTCAGTGCCTGCGGTCATTTCAAGAAACAGAGCTGCTGAGGAAAGTGAGTGGAGATTAGTAAAAAGACCCATTTCATAACCATAGTGTGAACCTCGTTTTTTATAATGAGTTTTCCTTTCCCCAGCCTATCTTCAATCTCTTCTTGAGAAAATAACCAGCACTTGGTGACTGACACAGCAGATTGGCATCCCTTAAAGCTCTCTTTATCTAAGCACTGAACTATTTGTCTTCTAATAGCAGGAGGCAGGTGGGGTTTTTGAGGTCCTGCTTATTGCTTAGCTCACAAGAACAAAACAAGTCCAGACACTGCTGACCATGCAGGGTTTTGTGTCACTCTCTGAAGTGTAGATACGATAAAAAAAATAGGGTATATAATTTGGACAAATTTTAAAATATATTTTTAAATGCAGCATTTGACTTGCCTTTTTCTTTATTGTTTTTGCCAATCATAATGTGTGAAGAGTAACAGCAGTGAAACTGCGCTCTGTATACACATTGACTGGTGGGCAACTTATCGAAGGAATATGCTTCTGCCAAAACAGACTTGATTAGCTGAGTTTTAATCATAAAATACTCGACAAAGTTTTCCTGATATTTAAAATACTCTTCAGAGGTGTATGATACTGTTGGGCTGCTGCCACCACCTTTGATTAGAGGGCCTAATTGCAGCTGTTCATATCTCTTGTGTCAAGTCAAACCTGAGCAATTCCCACCTAGGATCCCTGGGCCATCACAGATGAACACAGGCGTCCCTAGCCCAACTTTCCCATGCCATTAAATGCATGCTAAAGCAGAAGCTGAAACTGTCTGCTGTGGTGCTTGGCAATCCTAGACCTCACCTTCTGGCTACAGAAAACTTACCTTCATAGGCACATATTTTGAAGAAATAGATATTTCAAAGAGAATCTCCACTCACCTAGTGCTTAGTTTCTAGTCCTTTTCTTTGCCTATATATTGTACCATTTGCATAAGTATAGCAGTCACAAAGCTAGAAAGAGAGAAGGTTTGTAGGTAGCCTAAAGTTTCTCCCATCTGTGCGACACACACACATTTTAACGTATACCAACATAGATTGATATAGAAATTTTTATATATGCATATATAAAAAATATATATGCATGTGTTTTATATATGCATATGTTAATTTGAAGGTCCATCTTTAAATTCTTAGAGTAATTCTAGGCATATTGTTATGGTGATGAAATAAATTGGGAAAATTATTTTTCAAGCTTTCTGTTGCTGACAGGTTGCAGTGTTTAGTGTCCAATCCTCAGAGAAGAGATCCTGTCCAACACAGGGCCAGCTGCCCTACATATGTTGGGTCATTTGTGACAGGACCCACATTTTCACAAGCTAGTCTGTTTCCAGAGCTGATTGCTAAGTTGCAAGATAAGATTTCAGCCTGTAGACTTTGATCTATATCTATACATATCTATATCAATTAAGAATGTCAAAAGATTCCTATCTCTAACATAAAGGTCCCACATTTTTCCCCATGCTTTTCCTGAAAGGTTCCCTGAGAGTGTGCTATCACCAGGAACTACAGGACCTGTGATATGTTTTCTGTGAAGACGACTTGCACCTGGACATCTGTCTGAGACATCCTAGGCACTGATTATTCTGCTATAAAGTGTGTCCATATGTATGCCCACTGACCCAGGATATTCAGATACATAGAAGTAGCTCAGACGTGGCTGCTAGACATCTGGAAATCCTGGATACCTGTCTAGATTTCAAATTCAACCTAGCTAAAATATCTGGGGAAAAATGAAGGCTTGTCAGAGAAACTTGGATGTATAACACTTGCCTTGGTATAGTTTTACCATAAGAAATCAAAGAAATCAAACAGATATGTGCAAACAAGAATGCAAAAAAATGCATTTTTTTTCAGCATATGAAAAATATTCCTCCTGCGAGAAAGCTTATCCTCCTGAAGAAACTGGCATAAACTGTACTGTGACTCCTCAAGGGGTCTGCTGATATCAGCAAATCCACCCAAAACCAGTTACTTAAGGAGTTCCTAGACGTTTTCCAGAGTCATTTGAGCTTCTGGGATTTTCAGTCTGAAATCCTGTTTGCAGACATCTAACCCCTGGATACTGTACAACACCCAGAAATGTTTATTTTGAACCCCAAGACTCTATTTACTGAGGCTACTAGAGGACTTCTGTACAACAGTAATCAACATTTCTCTCAGAGTAGAATCAAAGACTGCCCAATTAGCTTGGTGCAAGACAGTGTTTGTGTATGAATTATAACTAGTGCAGAATTGAAAGGGAATTGTTCTGTTCCCAGGTTAAGCACTGCTGGTGAAATTAGCAAATGTGATTCCTTTTTTCCCTCAAGGCGTGAAGCTGGAGAAAAAAGCAAGAAGAGAAGGAAGCAGCTTCTGCATTTTTCTTCTAATCAGCCATGCATATTAGCGTATAAGGCAAGACAGGAAGGTAATATGAGAATCAGGCAAGCAGCCAGATGACATTGTGTAAGGCATCTTTGTATAACTGCCAGCTAGTGTCTTATAATATTGAACACTGAAGTTTCTATTTAGCAGTGTTGATTGAATGGTGGAAAAAAAAAATAATCCAGGCAAGGATAATGTCTGTAATCAGCACTGCACGATTGCTATTGTCTATGCTTGGTATACTTAATGGAGAAGCTAATTACCATGTGTTCATTTTTTATTACGTTTACTATATTGCATGGAGAAGTAATATGATTTTTTTTCCCCTCCATGGGTTTACAGAAAACAAACAATACAAACAAAAACACGATGGATCCCCCCTCTCCACCCCCAGCCCTAATTAATTCTCATTAGGACCACAGTTTTTATTTCCAAGAGGAAGTCAGAAGGCGAGGATAGCATGCCTGATGAGTTTGCTAACCTAGCCCAGTGTGTGCTTGGACTGGGCTGCTGATGTGTTTGAATGTGACAGGAAGGAAACTGCACAAACCCAATGCACAGTCATTTCATTTAACTTCTCTGAGACACATTCATTTACCTACCACTTCCCATGCAGCTTTACACAAACAAAAAGGCAAAGTACCCTGAAAAGTGGTGGACTGACAACTTGTTTTGCATGGTTGGAGAAGAGCAATGCCGTGGAAGCATACCCCCAGAATGACATGACAGTGCCCTAAAAATTTTTGATCCCGTCCTACAGTAGCTAGGTGTGAGAATGTCGGTCCCTCTCTGATCCTTAGGCCATCCTCTGTGCCTGTTTGTTTAGTGCAAACCATCTGGCTGAGTCCACGCTCTTTCTGTCTGCTGTTGTGTGGCATCTGCCACTGCCAGTGCAGGCAGAGGTCCCTGCAGGGCACCGCCTGTGGCAATGCCTCCTTTTAACAGGTGGACTCACGGGGAAAGCCCACTCTTGGGTCAAAGCCTTCTGCTCCTGGAGGGAAGTGGATGCCCACATCCCAGCGGGCATCCCAGCCTCCAGACATGGACACAAACCAAAGGGCTCTCAGTCTTCCTTGGTAAGGCTGTTCTCCTTTGTGCTACTGTGAGAAGGACTGGAACTTCACCCTGAAGATCAGTCCCCTGGTAACATATCTATTGACTCCTTCTCCCCCTCTCACCTTGCCAATAACTAATTATTCCATGAAAAGTGAGCATGGAGGGCCTTCTTTGTATTGGGTCCTTGTTAACTTATATCTCACCTAATGTCAATGTATGACTTTCAGTGAGAACTGTGCCCCTAAGAGCCTGGTTTTTTAAGTGCTTTTGGGAACTGTAAGATGTAGATGGTGATATCAAGTTGGATCTTTCTGAAATGCCTTTGTGTTCCCAACTCGCATTGGAAAGCAGCTCCGTCTAACTTTGAGAAATATCTGATTTGCATTAACTATGCTTGGAGGGTTAATACAGGCATTAGCATAACCACTGCCAAACTACTGTAACACTCCTGAGTCCCATGAATTGCTGCGTGGCCCCTGGGAGAGTTTGGGATCCTGCTCAGGTCCTGTTACTTTTCCTGGAAGGATCTAGTTCCACGTTGATGCTGCATTGAGAGCATGCACAAGGTACGGTGTCCTCAGGGACATGAATGGCAATCATCAGATGCTGGTTAGACCAATATTAATACCAAGGCATAGCTAAAAAAATGTCAGTCAAACTAAACTCAGTGCTGATTTTAACAAGCAGGTTCACAATATCTGGTCCTCCCACACTGAAGTAAATAGGAAGATGTTACAGTATTTATAGACTGAATTTCAAAAAGCAGAAGCAGCTAATGCACTCTCTTTATTAGGCACACTCCCTAGTGCCTGCAAATTGCTGTATATTTCAAGCCTTATTTAATTTTTAATACAGCAATCCGTTACGTAATCAGATATATTTTGCGGGAAGCTTACTATTGCATCTTGCAGTCTGAATGGTTTCCCTCTAAGAGTTTGGCAAGCTATTGCATGTGGTTTTTATGGGCAGGAACTCCTTTTCTACTGCCGAAGCTGAAATTAGAATGTCCTACTTGATGTGTGCGGTATATTAAGCACAAAGCAGTGCCTGACAGGGTGGTGGCTAAGGGACAGATTGCTTCTCTACAACACAGAGAAGGAGTGAAGACTTCCTCCTCTGATAATGAAGATTTTGATGTAAAAAATTGGCTGTTCCCCCACTAGATCCTCTATTGCTTCCACAGATTTAGGTGAGGTAAGTAGGAAAGACCAGATGAAGATAAAGCATTTCAGTGTCTGTGAGACATGAGTAGAAAGTCCCTGAAGATTTTGGTTGCTCCTGGGTTCATAAATCTTAAAAACACAAAATTGAGATACATAAAGACAGACCTGGCTCAGGATCCTATGTTTCTGCTCTGCCCTCTTATGCTATGGGAGATGGGGTATGTTGGAGAGATGGATTTAAAATTTATGTTGGAGGTGCAATTCCATTTACATTCATTATAAGTTTCCTCAGCAAAATGGAAGTTCAAATATTTGAGAAAATCTTATAGCAGGCTTCTGTCTCTGAATCAATGTGTGGTGCTGAACAGAGAGTAAACCTCACCCAAGCTCAACCTCCCTCCCCAGAGAGGGGATGAACTGGAATTGCAAGCTTCAAAAAAAGGAGGTAAATCTTTATGATTGCAGGGTGTCTTCCCTGGGATGGTGGGTACTGAAAGGAAGCAAACCCTCCTGCTTTTTCTTAGACTTCCATTGGAATTTGTATCTCTTTTAAGGAAGCATGAATGTTTTGTTTGAGCTCTCTTAGATACATGATTTACAGACTACATACAGATCTTCTTGCTTTAAACCCTGTGCTTGTGTAACCTAGTCAGGACACAGTCTCAGCCTAAGGTCTGGCCCCATTTTATATTCTGGATGTAATTTTCCACTTCCTAAATACCTTATCAGATAAAAAGAATCAATTGAAATGTATTTCTGGAGATGGGATTTCAAGTTCTTGAAATAATAGACATTTTACCATACAAAAGATCTTTTACTGAAAAAGGGATTTCTTCCAATAAAAAAAAAAAAAAAAAACAAGGGGAAAAATCTCAGCATTCAGTAGTTCTCTGTCACAGAACATCAGCAACTTTGTGTGTTTGGACTTGCAATAATAACAAGGGACATGTACAAGAAAACAGTGACTGAAATTATAGAAGCAGATTTGTTTGGGCCTCTTGTGCAGGAATAAGCTTTCTGTTGGCCCCTATAGTCACCTTCCTGTGTCTGTTGTCAGAAAGATGGTCTCAGCCTTTCTTCTGAATCCTTCTGCAAGGTGTAGGAGGAGAAGTGAAGGAAATGTTTAAGGAAATATCCCATATGACCTATTTAGGCATGGTAGTAGGGGAATTTAAACTGGACTACATTGTCTGGATGGCTTGCCATATTCAAGGTAAGTTTAGACCTAGATTTGTTCTCTTTCACTATATCACAGTATGCAATGTATGAGCAATAATTCAGTATAGTCTCTTCATTGAATTTGTCTCTCTGGCTTTTCTTATCCTCACTAATTTTATACAGTGTTTTCATCCAAGAGTTTCAGCTTGATGTAACCAAAGCTTGGAGTACCACCCTTGATACTGGTAAATGTTTTGCATTCAAAACCAACTATAAGTGGCTTGTGTGACTTTCCCTATCCTCTTCTCCTTTATGAGATAGTTCCCTAATGTAGTCTGATATGTAGAAAAATACTGAAATAGCAAGATGATATTTAGTGATTTATTGTGAAATATCTGGAAGGGAATTTGGAGAGCACAGATCTCAGTTTGAGTCTTCATTCAGTCCATCGGATTGGCAATAGACTGGAGCACTGTAGCTAGACTAAGGGCTCAAATGAATAATGAGTTTTCCTTGCTTTTTTGTAGTCACCTTTACCCCTCATTAGATCTGGTAGCTCTTCACTAAGGTGGGTTCTTAGCTCATGGCAGAGGTTTCTTAATTCCCATTTCACTAAGAGTTAAGCTTGATGTGGCAATTGGCATGGGCTAAGAGCACATAAACAAGCTGTACCCACACAATCATATATTAAGGTGTAGTGGCATTTTGGACTGAAGATCACTCATCATCATCATCTCTGGTATGTAAAGCCCAGCACAGACAAACTCAGGAGGATAGCTTCTTCTTTGTAATCCACAGACAGGAAGGCTTGGCTCTACAAACGTATTAAAGGGATAACAAGCTCTGATACAAAAAGCAAAAAAAATGTTTCCTCAACAATAAGAAAAAAAATTACTCCAATTATAGATGATCTGGCCATTTGAAATCTCTTATGGCCCACACTACATTTGATTTTCCTCTCTCTAAGGTCTTGCTAATGCTGCAAGACATGTTTTTAATCAGATTCCAAAATAAATACAGTTTATGACAGAGCTGGTACCTTGGAAAGGATTAGTTCTGCTCTGCCACTTGTGTATCTATTAAATTTTATTCAGTCATCATACATCCAAGAATACTGTATCTTATGGATATATTTTAAGGCAGTAAATTAAAGTGGTACACACTAGCGGTCCCATTAGTGGAAAGTGTCGAATCCAGTGCATTTCTAAGCACTCCACTCTAATCTTCCTACCTCTATACTGTATAGAAGACATTAATGTGTTGTTTTAATTTGAGACTCAGACACTCAAAAAGCTCTCATCAAGAACAATTTCCAGGCCTTGCAAGATAGAGGAGATAAAATAAATCACTAAAAATAAATAATTCAAGACAAATTTTATTCATTATGCCATGTTTTCTATGGGCAATGGTTTGTGTAATTTCTCCTACAGTGCCAAACTGAGCAGCATCTCCTTGTGAAGGAGAAGCTTTTTGCTTCACACAAAATGTTTGATTTATGTACTTGCACCCTCTTATCAAGGCAAGTTTCCATCTGTCTGACTGTCTGTCCTTGTTTTTAACACCTTGAAAAATGTGGAAAAAACCACCCCCTACCATGTACACACAATTTCTCAAGCCCCTCTTCAGAAAGGAATACTCCATTTCTTTGCTATTTAATAAAACATATTTGTTTAATGCTGTTTGTATTTCTTACAAGGAACTTGGAAAAACATCTTTGTTGCCAGTGTGAAATACAGCGTTTCTTTGAAATTGCAAACTTCTGGCCTAGTCTGACCTTCTTTTTACATGAAATTTACCTTGCATGGATTTTACATACCCTCCTTAGGGTAGGGAAATTGCATATGTTTTAAAACATGCTGGCTAGCACAGTTTTGGTTTTTATAAGTTAATATGAATACTGATCATATTAAATCATAAATTATTGACATGTGGAATATAAATTAACCCTATCTTTTCCAGGCAGGGTTCTAAGTACCCCAAATAATTTTAAATGTTCATAGTTACTGATTTTGTTCCACCTGCTTGTGGCTCCATTCTTGTCTTCCTCAAATGTTGCTGTCAGGTAGGCAAGTCTCTGGCACCAATGGCCATGAGAAGCTTGTTCAGATATGGAGAAGTTACTACAGGTCTTTGACCTATAGATAATGGCAGAGCTCATTAAACCTAGTAAGTTTTCTAAGCATATTTCTTACTAGCTAAGTAGAAAAAAAGTGACTCTCTCCAAAGACAGAGATGGAAATATTTAGTCAATAGGAAGTCCAAGACGTATGAGTTAGGGCTTGTCAGAGCCAGAGCAATAAATGGTGAAAGAGCTGGTCACTGTTTGAGAAAGAAAGTCAGAAAAAACAGAATCAAGTAACTGAACAGCAGGAAGCAATAATAAACATAGCCTTGGGTGAAGGCTAGCAAACAAAGATTCTTTTGGGCCTGGTGGGGGATGATGGGACCTGGGTTTCTGCCCAAGATTGTGGCTCTGGCTATTGATATCCAATACATTCTGAGAAACAGGACATTGCAAGGGCCTGGGTATAAATTACATAGAGAAGAAATAATATCAAAGAGATGGAGCTTTGTCTTAACGAGACAAAGAATAGGATGAAAGGGATAACACATTACTTTGTGGCCCATGCCACAGTAATGAGTTTGCTGCAGAATAAAAGGAAAGTAGGAATCTATAGCTTTTACTCAACAAAAGCCTCTCAAAAGACAATTCCATCCTCATTACAGTTTCAACAAAACAGTAACATTCACTGCCTGTCCAGATAGAGAAAATCAAGCTGTTCAAAAGGCTTGTCTGTAGAAGGCGAAATGGAATCTAACCAGATCCTGGGGTCACACTTAGGAAGCGATTAAAGTACTTCAGATAAAAGCCCATGGCCTTGCGTCAGATTCGATAGATACAGTGGAAAAGTGGTCTCTTCCTTGGTATCTGCTCTCCAGGGAGCTGATCCAGGGAAGAATCCTGACTTCTGAAACAGTAGTAGAAACAAGTAAGAGGTTGTGCTAGTGCCTCCGCATTCCCAAGAGTATTTTCCTGTGTGCAGACACTCTTCATCTTTGAGGAAATGTTAGGTTATTGAATTTTTTCAACACAGGCTTCAACACAGGTTCACAAGAACAGCCTCAGGATAGTTTGTTCTTTGTCTTAATCTTTAACTCGACCTCTTTAACTCAAGCCAGTACCTTGAGCAGGACTTCTCCCTTGCTATTCTGACTGAAACTACATGAGTGCCAGTCCGACTGACAGTCTCTCAATTAATAGTTGGAGTGTGAATAAACTCAGTTACCTTAAGAAAAATCCTGCTATTCTGCATCAGTCTCCTCTTCCAGTGGAGAAGAGAGATGGATATGCAACACTTTGCACACAAACTTTCTCTCTCAGAGGACTAGAAGAGGGTTGGCAACTTACACTTGCTTTTGGATGTCACATCTCTTACTGACCATTATTGCTCACTATTTGCCTTCCTCCATATCTGGTCCTTAAAGGCATGGATGTTCACCTTCTTGGTGACACAGGTTGTGCCCTGAGAGCTACCGATATTGACTTTACAAGCCACATGTTCATGATGGGATGAGATCTGCTGCTCTTGATGACAAAGAGTCCAGTATCCTTGCCTTTTGTTGAACAAGCCAAAGAATGGTAATAGAAGAAACTTTTCTTAAAATCCTACAACACAGAATTTCTCCCATGACACTTTGAGAATTACTGTCATTTTCACAAAGACTGTAAGTGTAACGAAGACCTAATTGGAGTTTCCCAACAGACTTGAAAATAGGCCTGCTGGGGGCAAGTTAAGATTTTGTTTTATTCTAGGATGAAACCAAAAAATATTTCTTAAGACTGAGATTGGGAAAAGAGTGTGGAAGAGCAACATTTACATATTGGACATTGTAATCATGGGACTGTTACTGTAAGTTTATCATACAGAAGACAGAGGAAACATCTATTCTCTTTCATTTGTCCTGAGAAATTGTTGCCTGGAATAATGTGTCCATTTTAAAAAAGGAGTTGATAGCCCAGAAAAGAGCAATAAAATTATCAGAGGATCAATCAACACAGCCTGTGTATGCATTTGAAGAATTTGGTTTATACAGGTTGGAAAAAAGCAGGATAAATGTGGCACAAGATACCAGTCTTCAAATAAGTAAAAAGTTATTACAAAGACAGAACAACTGCCTGCTATGCCTGTTGAGTAATTTGGCAGCAAAGAAGATTTAAGTTGAACATGAGAAATAAAACATGAGCCATGAAGAGGCTGCTAAGAGAATCCCCTTCAGTGGGAGGATGTAAAAGCAGGCCGTGCACACTTTGTTTAGTCTGGTCAAAGTGTAAACTTAAGCCTGTTTCTGAGGAGGGAGTGGGTGGCCACTTGAGGTCCCTTCTTGCTGGCAAGTTTATGAGTCATATTGGCAGCTGGAGAACAGGATTAACGGGCACCTGCCAAAATTACCTCCAGAAAGTGCTTTTCTCATCAATCATCTAGAAATATTGTTGCTGTTGTGTCACACCGGTGTGGTGTTTTCTTTCTGTCACTGACTCAAACTCCATGATTGCTCTTAGGAAAGCAGGTTCTCAGAGGACAATTATGTTATAATTTCAGAAATCCAAAGGAAGGTTCTGTTTTAAGTTCCATAAATGCTTATAACTTGTTTTAATCCAGCTTTTGAACTGGCTGAGAAATGTCTCTGACAGGGATTATTCCTGGTACTTGTCAGCAGAGGAAGCACAAGATGAACAGGACTAATGGGCATTCAATAGCAAAAGTAAACCAACTAATATTTATTACCACCAATTTAGCAGGAGGCAGTGTCCTAGGCCCAGATCTGGCAGGCTAATGTCTTGCCTTCACAGGTAGGTGTTTCTGATGAGAAATCTGTAGTGTAATAAAAAAATGGAGTCTCCTGGTTTGCATCCAGACAAGATGCCAACATCTGGGTAACACTGATCACCACAATATTAAGCCATAGTTGATTACAGTGCTGCACCTACACCAACAGGTCGTTTCTTACCAACTCCCATTGCAAATCTCTGCAGAGTTTTATAAAGAAAATAGCATTTTGCAGGCTTTCTAAGATGGTATACCTTTTATACACACCTCTGTACACCCATATACCTTTCTGTAATCACTGCTGCATATATGTGGAGTGTTAGACAAGTTATATAAGAAGAGGTAAGGTTTTATTAGGCCAACCACTACAATTTGTAGAAATTCTTATAGGCAGTAAATTCTTTTAGGCTGACAAGCCCTCAGCTGGTTCTGAGGAATTAGAACTTCTTCCTTCAGGTATGACATAGAAATTCAGAAGTTAGGCCTATTAGTCATGATTTTGCAAGGCGATGTCAAGGCAGTATTTTAAAGGCATTATTTTTTGCTTTCCCAGCTAGTGGTTTTCCTTATCTGAAGGTTATTCAGACTGATAATGTATGCTTGACCTTTTGTTTGGGAAGGGGGAAAATAGGCCCAATACCTCCATCTGTATTTGTCTCTCCATTAGCATTTTCTTTCTTTATAAATCACTCACAGTTCTAATGCTGCTCTAACTATTGAGAAAAGACAGGCTGGAGAAATCAGTGGGTGATCAAGGAAGCACTTAAAGGTGATGGGCTGCTGCTTCAAAAAGCACTTGCATAAATAAATCTGCAGCACAGGGCAGAAGGGAAATGAAGCTACGAATCTGACTGGCTGGCTGCCTGCAGTCCCTAGGCCCATGGCAGTGTTACTGCTAAGCAGGAACAGGCGGGAGCAATTGTATGCTTTTGCCTTCCTCTCTTTCCTTTGGACGTGCAACGGGAAACCAGTGAGTCCATTCAACAGAAAACTAGTGAACACTGGCAGCAAGAGGCATTCTTTTCTCCCAGGAGATCCCAAACACTGCAAGGTCAGACTAAAGTTTAACTCCCCCTCTAGCCCTGTCAATGTCAGATGAGCTCTGACCTCCCTGTTCTTCCTCTGTCAAAGTCACTGCTCAGCCTCTGGCACGTAAAACACTTTACAGGAAGATTGTTTCAACATAGCTTTTCATATTCTTTACAAAGCTGGGTGGTTGAGGCAGCAGAATAATGCATTGAGGTCTGCGGCTCATGAAGGCATCAACTCTTCCCATCAGGCAGAAGCAACAGATAAGAGGCGAGGGCTCTTGGAACCACTACATACATAGAGAAAAACCCTACAGAAGATGCAAACGGTGTGGGGAATAATATATAATCAGGAACAATTTAAGTATATATGACAACAAAGCTATTATTAGAATAAAAGCCAGCTGAAGGGAGATGGTTAATAATGATTGCAGTGTGCAAGTGGAAGAGCAGTAGGAAGTAGGAGCTGCAAAGAACCGAGGGAAAAATATTAGGACAGCTATACAAACTTGCACCATGCTAGAAGAAGGCAGCAGGAATGATTTAAGTAAAAAAAATAAATGAAAGATTTTCAGAAAATCTGGACTGGAAGAAAGCAAGTCAGATGTGGAGAGCACCAGACATCACCAAATTAATTAAACAAGTAACAGAGCTCCTGTAAGCATGCCATCGATTAGACCTGGCATTGATATCATACCAAACACAATCACAAGGCAGGATTTCAGTTCTCTGACTTCCTAAAATATTACCTTCAGGCTGTACATGATGCTGCATTTAAAGAAGAAAAAGAGCAGATTTCCTTTTTCCTTTTTTCCTTTTTCCTTTCCTGAGCTTTGAAGTAAGGTAAAATCACTTCATTTAGTTTTTCTCCCATGGCTCCTTTTTGGATGCCTTTTAAAAGATACTTTCAAAAGTACTGAGGTTTAATGATCTGACACTGCTCCCACTGAAGTCACCATGGAAATTCCCATTGACTTCAGATTCTAAACAAGCTAACGAATAGGGAGAAAAATAAGTGCAAGATATGTAAAAGTGAAGCTATAACCAATGGGGATTTTCATTTCAGTTCCAGTAGAACAAGGTTTAAAATAAAAATAGAAGCCAGGTTTCCCATTTCCTAGATGACTGCTAGGTGACTTAGACTCTTGGTCATTCTAGATATCAGTGTTGTGATCACTTACTTGCTCTCTGCCAATCAAGCAAATAGAGAAGAAAATGTTTTGATTTCAGTTCAGGAGAGAATGGGACATTTTTGCAATAACAAAAAAATTACTGTGATGAGCAAATCGCCTCCAGCAATTAACTTTATGTTTTGGTCTACTTTTGTTTGCACATGTTCTGGCAGATGTGAGCACACCTTTGTGGGGCAGAACACACATTGTCTAAGGCCTCTGATCAAAATAACATTTTGTCTCTCAGCACTTTTTATAGGACAGGTTTCCTTCCCCGCTGTTTTTGTGCCATGACCTACACAGCACTGATAGTAATAGACATGTGATATGTTAAGACAGAGAATCCACTCATTGCCCAGCCTGTATTTGTGCTTGGGATTGCCTCGACCCATGTGCAGGACCTTGTACCTGGCCTTGTTGAACTTCATGAGGTTTGCACGGGCCCACCTCTCAAGCCTGTCCAGGTCCCTCTGGATAGCACATCCCTTCTCTCCAGTGTGTCAACTGCACCACACAGCTTGGTGTCATCTGTGAACTTGCTGAGGGTGCACTCAATCCCACTGTCCACATTGCCGACAAAGATGTTAAACAACCCTGGTCCCAGTACTGACCCCTGAGGAATGCCACTCATCACTGCTCTCCACTTGGACTTTGAGTCATTGACCACAACTCTCTGAGTGTGACCATTCTGGCCGATTCCTTATCCACTGAGTGGTCCATCCATCGAATCCATGTCTCTCCAGTTTGAGACAAGGATGTCGTGTGGGACAGCGTCAATACCCTTCAAATGCTTAATGACTAAGTTAGATTCTATACCTCTGCTCTTTTTAGCTACTTGGCTCTATCAACCTGACTAGGAAAATACATATTCTTTATTAAAAATTTAATCTGTCTGCTGTGATCCATGAATTAAGGAAAAGGAAGACAGCCTTCCTCTGTCATGGAGGGCTAGTTTGTCAAGAAATGAAAATGCCTGAAAACACGCAAGAGCATGATACTAAACAAGAGAAGTGTGCTGGATGTTTTTTTTTAAATACATGCAAGGTACCATAAAAAGTCAATAATGAATACGCTGAATAAATAGTTGCATGCAGGATTCACACCATTGTCTCATTAAGGCATCTGTTGGTAGTTACTAGCTCAAAATGGGACCATTAATGCCAACTGTGTGATTTCTTTTCATATTACCTTTCCAAGTAATAGATATTACTCTTAATAGGAATATCACTGAAATGAAAAGCCAATGGTAAGTGGAGATTTCACAGTGTTATGGCGCTAAAGAAGTGTTAGTACCAATTTAAAAGTGTTTCCATTTAAAAATTAATGTATATGGACAGACATTGGAAAGCAACATAAATGCTGTGTTGGTCAAGCAATGTCCAGTTTTCTTAACTGGCTTCAGGCCTGATTTAAATTCTTTCCAATTCACTGGGAGTCCTTCCATTTACTTCTCTGGATGGTACTTCTGGTCCTCAATGCTCCAGTGGTATGTGCCTAGGAAATATATTAGATTAGTGATAAAAGTTGTCATGTATCCAAGGGGTCATTTACTTCTCTCTCATGTAAAGAGAATGATTTTCTGAACATGAATAGACTGGCCTTGTGAATATTAAAAATGACCATTATATGCTCCATAATTTATCACTCAAATTGCACCTTCAGCTATATTGGTATGCTCAAGTATCCTAGAAGGCTGTGTGATTAAGTACTCAGTAAGTTAACTAAGAGCCTGGCTTCTCATTTCCTCACATCTAGAGGGTTCATTTACATTTGTCAGATTTATTACTTATTTCTATAATATTTGTAATGTCATAGCACCTAGGAGTCTGAAGTTACGCACCTGGACCTAAGCTACTTAATAGTTCACAGACACAGACCAAAAAAATTTATCCCTGCCTCAAGGATCTTATAGTCCAAGAGAAAGAATAAGTGAGCCAATGTTTGGGTACAGCAGGTTCAGGAGTGTGTTACTGGCTAGTGTCACAGGCAGTAGCCTCAACACTCCAGCAATATACCCATTTGCCAAATTACTGGTTTGTTTTAATGCTTTTGACATCTTGGCAAAGGTTCTTTTCAAGGAGGGTTTGAGGGAGATGAATGAAGGAGCTTTAGGGTTATGTGCAGGGAACACCTCCCATGCCTGAGAATGACAGCTCTGGTTTGAAAGCCTACCAATGGTGGATTGAAGACTGGCAGCTGGGGTGATCAGAGCGAGGAGCAAGCCTTCTAGCACTGAATGAGTGATGATAGGGTAAATTGTTTGTAAACCATTTGAGACCCTCCAGTGAATGACACCATATGAATACAAATAATCCTGAAAAGGCAAATGCTGAATATACAGCTGGTAATGGTGCTTCTGGAGGAGGCAGGAGGCAGGGCATGCACCATGGTTTCCACTGATGCAAGTCTGGTCAGCTTGTTCGTCCTGTGAAAGTGTTTCCTTTCCTGCCCTACTTCTTGTTATCTTTAAAAATTAGAAAATGAAATAGATGTAATCCAATGAAAAAATTATTTTTATAAGAAAATTGACTTCCTCCTGAACAGTAATGACAGTTATTGCATTTTTTTTTATTTGAACCTGTCTTGATTTTATTTCTCTGATGTTTATTTGATCATTAAAATGTAAGCTAGTGGAAATGTGAAGTAAACCCAGTAAAGTACCTTGAATTTAAATATATATTTTGTTTTTAACAATAGTTTTTATTTGTGACCATGGGAAAAAGGCAGTTTAGAGGTCCCAGTATGAACCCTATCCTGCACCACGTGTGTGAAAAACACTGATTATGTATTTTAGTAGTTCCTGTGCAATACTTGCCAATTTTGACCTCTGTAATCCTCAGGAAACCACATTTTACATAGGTCTACACCACATACACTCTCAGGACCAAATTGTTCCAGATGACCCTCCTCCCAATCCCAGAAGACTTTGCACTGTACCTTCTCTGTACCTTAGGCCAAACCTAAAGCAAATTACCCTGAGCCTTATGGGAAATGAACCTTACTCATGGCTATTCACTCTATAAATAGCCCATTAACTCCAAGGCAAGGTTCTAGCATAGATATATGCAGTCGTTAGAAGAAATTCTTTACTGTGAGGGTGGTGAGACACTGGGACATGTTGCCCAGAGAGGTTGTGTCTGCCCCCTCCCTGGCAGTGTTCAAGGCCAGGTTGGACGGGGCTTTGAGTAACCTGGTCTAGTGGAAGGTGTCCCTGCCCATGGCAGTGGCGTTGGAACTAGATGTCTATGATTCTACAATTATTATGCTTTTGGTATCATAATTCATGTGCCTACTATGTAAGCAAATGTACAGAAAAATGCCTGGGCATATTTGTGGAAATCCTGGCCTTTCCTAAATAAATGGGAATCTTACTGAAGATTTTTGTAGGAATAGGTCTCTCGTTATTCCTTAAGCTGATCACCACCAGTCATATTGGTGACAGTTTGCCACTCTGCTAATTTCTCTGGAAAAACAGGGTTGATAGATGGTCCCTTCATTACCAACAACATCACACTCCTGGTGTGGCTTTAAAGGTACTTAGCTATAATTTTCTTCTTCTGTTAAGATCCTGGGTGCAAGATAAAAGGAATTAAGTGTTTAATGACGTTGAGAGAATGATGCACTTGGCAGGATTTCAAGTATCAAGCTTTCAGCTGTATACAGGGGCAATATAGAGAGAGACAATATATACCTGTAATTCACTAATGACTTAGTGGAAATCATGGGTGCTTGACTTCTCATATGGCCTCTTGGAGATGTCCTCTGGAAAGCACCAGCTTGGCAGAGCTGAGAGAGCAAGTAGTTTGTGTAAACCATAACCTATGCAAGCTTGTTATTTTGGCTGAAAATAAGAGACAGTGGGAAGAAAATAATTAGACTAACCATGCTGGGTGTCCTCATCAAAGAGAAAAAAAAAAAAATCTAGAAATATGAAAGTGGTGATTTCTGGTTTTGGGGGTGGTTTTTGGTTTTTTTTGTTTGTTTGTTTGTTTGTTTTGTTTTGTTTTGTTTTTAATTTGTAACCTTCAGACTAACAGAAAGGCAATGAGAAAGCAGAGGTTTGTGTCAGACTGGAAGTCCTTGTTATCAACCCTCTGCCTTGAGGTGGAAAAAAATATCCCCAGAACTTGATTCTTCACAGTGAACTCTGATTGCTAATTATTTGCTAAATTTCCTGCTGATGTTCCCTGAGTGAAGTCAAGCTTATGAAAGTTTCTCACACTTGTCTTGTCAGCAGGAGAACTGGAAAAAGTGGACCAGCTTAGGTCAGAAAAGACTCTAACTGCTCATCACTTACGTTTCCACCGAACATGCATTGACACTTGTCTGGCACCAGCTCACAGCATCCCATCCACCTTCCTTCTTCATGGTCATTTGAAGTACAGCTGCTCAACTTCTCCAAAAAATGCATAGCAATAAAAAACTCCAAAGAAAACAAAAAGTGATATCATGTCACCCATTTTCTATGGTCTCAAGAAGAGAAGAGAACTTGCATATGAGAACATTATTGACAGGTATTCATACAGTGACTTTTACACGCCTATCACCACTCCTTGCAACCGCAAGCCAAACTAGAAGTAGTAAATTATCCCTGTCTGGTGTTATTTCATCTTTGATATTCACATGTTTCCCAGCACAATGTTATCTGAGGAACTACCAGGGCTGTATTCCCAATACTTCTGTAAAGGTATGATATACCTATGTAGAGAGAGGCCTGTGATATCTGAGAGGTCAGTTTTTCAATGACATTGAGTGTTAACTGCAAAACTACATAGGAGGAAAATTGCAGAGGAGGAGCAGAGACAGGAATCTGGGTTCTCTGTGCTACAGGTAAGACTCTGTACAGTCTAAGTACAGTTGTAATCACATCTGGTCTCCTCTTCCCTCCTGATGAATAGTATTCCATGTCATGTAGAAGGGTTTTAATGAGAGGAAATTAGAGGACATTTCTTGTCCTTTTCTCCTTTTATGTCAACTACTATAATTAGGTGACAGTTATCCTTTCTTGGGAAAAAGAAGAATCAGTATCAGGATCTCAAAACCCTGTAAACTTTTTAACTGCAGATGAAAGGGGGCTATCTTCTGCTACTCTAGTAATTTTTTAGAGAAAACACTTGTCTCCCTCCATTATTGGTTTAAAAATTTGGCACTATAGCAGTTAGCACCACAACAGCTGTGGCCGTTAGAGCTCTAGTCCTGTTTTTGCCCAAGGTTATAAGCAGCAGAGCTGATAACTGGACAAAGACGGTGTAAGTCCCACTGAAGCACATAATGCAGGATAAAGATTTATCCCCAAATCCAGAATTGTTACATAGTTTATTCAGCATTACAGCTGAGAGGATATTTCTGCTCCCAAGCAACAATGTTTGTGGTTACCATTGAGAAGACACAAATTAGGAAAGCCTTAGGGTGTTTGATCCTGTTTCCTTCTTGACTCTTGGGACCAAGCAAGTTATCCAGACAATGAATATGCAATGTTATTCAGTGCCCATTCCAGAGTCCATTGTTACTAAGAGTAATTCAGTGACCTGCAGCCTAGGGCTGAATGAAACCCACCATCTTTCCAGTCCAAATAATATTTCATTTTCATCATATCTGAGAAACAGTCAGATACCTAGATATATTATCCAGATACATTTGAAGAGCAAGTAGAAAATATTTGAAAGGAAGTTTGGCAGCTGATCCAGAACAGATTTTTATTCTTTTTAAACAGACAAACTGATTACTTATGAGTTTGTAAGGAACTCCTTATAGATATATGAAAGCTTCCAAAAATCTTATCACACCCTTGTAGTTTTTTATGCCAATAAAATTAGCCAAAACAGATAAAACAAGCAACAGAAATTTATGCCACCCAGGAAGTACTGAGCTACTGAGAAGTGATGACGCAGTGAATTAATGACTTAGATTATTATATGTTTTCCTTATGACTTTGCATTAGAGGGGCTAGCTCTATAGACCCAATTATCTGATCATATAATGTTCAGTGCATTAGGTTTAATAGGCCTACTTTAAATCAGATTAAAGAAGTAATATTTGCAAAAAAATGTATGCTGGAATGATTAAAAAACCCTAACTTTTATTTTCCTTAACTTTTATGTCTAGAATTTCTTTGTTACAGGCATTCTTTGTATCAAATATTTCTTTGTATCAAGATATCTCACTTTGTATCAGGTATTGCATTCTTGAAACTCACAATCGCAAATTGGTGTAAAATACTGTAGATGAGCAGTCAGCCTCAATGTTTACTGCGGCATTATGGAAATCCCATTAAAGCCACTGCTTGAAAAAGCCCATTTACAACATCACATGCTATAGTGCACCTGTATCTGAAAACTTGCAGCATGGTGCCTGGGATAATCACGTATGCTTGAGAGACTGTCTGTAGTTTTTCAGACCCTCAAAACATATGTATTTTTTAGTTAAGATCTAGAAAAACATAACAATATATATTTTCTCATACAAAAAAAAATCATACCCTTATGTGCTTTGTTGGTCATTCCTGTAGAGAAAAACTTTTTCTCTCATATGCACCAAAGCCGAAATGTTGACCATATGTCCCTCGACACTGTCCAGAATGTGTTGAAAGGAGAATAAATATTTAACTTATTTTTCCATCCATTCCTTTGAGGTGCTGCATGCTCCTGTAAGTCCCCTAGTTCTCTAACAGTGACCACAGTCAGTCTTGGACTACCCTCAGGAGCACCTGGGGGACTATTTTGCTGTCTGACCCCTCAGTCAGCACATCCACCCACTCCAATGTTTTGACCATAAGGTGTGACACACCTCATCAGGCAACCTATGTGAATGTTCGTGCCCAAGTGTGTGGCTCAATCTGTCCCGAATTTGTAATGTTTATTTCTATCAGGGTAAACCTTGGTCTTGCCTACCACATAAAGATTTTGTAGTCAATCTCACAAAGAAATTGGTAGGGAACTAATTCTTTCACTACTACCACAGTCTTTCAGTTTATTTCCTTTGCTGCCTGGTGGAGGTTCTGTTCCAAGCTAAGAAAGACCTCAGATCCCATTATTTTTTCCCTGCATTTTCCCCTCAGGGTTGATCAAAAGTTCAGTGCCTAAGATCAGGAAAGCCACAGGGTTCTTGGCAATACTGGCACAGAAATGTCACTAAACAACAGCAAAGTGAGAGGGACATGTTTGCCAATTGCTTGGCTCATTACATACCGAGCCATGCTACATAGCAACATAGCAACTAGAAAAGTATTACTGTATCTAAGGGGAGAGAGAAATGACTTCTTAATTTAAAAATGACTTTTCTGTGTTAGGGATTTGACAGGGAGGATGAAGGACTAGAGGAGATAAAGTGTCACTCTGCTGAAAAAAAATAATTTTGTAAACATGAAATATTGATCTGGCATGTATTGTATGAGCGCTTACTGTATGTGTATATCGAGTTCCAAATGTTGCACATTGAGAAAATCTAAGTTAGAAAAATCACTCACAGGCATACATAGACAGAGGTCCACAATCTGTGCTGTCTGGAAAAGCATGAAATATTTATCTAGACAGAAAAAAAATTTTGCTAAATAAGGATTTCGTGACCACTAGCTTTGTGTGAAGAGCATTTAATGCTATCTAAAGTATCCTTAATCTGTATTTTTATGGTTAATTAATAGAGCTGATCTGACAAGTGCTTTCACTGGAATCTGTCTTCTGCTCTTTTCTGTTTCTTTTTTGCTTGGATTCAATAGAAATTTCTTTTGCAGCTCTGAAAATGAGGACATTTATACTCATGTCTTTTTATAGCTCCATAATTTACGTGTACTGCCTCTAATTGTCTTTACTCTCTGGCCTCTTTGCAACATCTTCAAGACTTCCCTATATTACCAGTGTGACATAAAATGGTCATACTCTAAATGCATATCAGACTCAGAACAGCTTAATTATGGAGGTGCCATTAAGAGTACATTGATTTTCACTTAAGAAGGGGATTAATTCTTTGCTTTTTATAAATAATGTGGTACAACCTGCTCAAATTTACAGCTCACCATTACCATAAGAATGGCTAAATAAGAAGATTTAAAAAAAGAGCTTAAGGTCCCTCTCTTCCTGGTTTTTGAGGCTCTAGAGTTTTTGCTTTCACTCTTCTCTTTCCAGTCATGAGGCTTAGAAAAATATCTCTACAGATAATAACATTTCAGATTCTGAAGTAATAAAATAACTCAAGAATTGATAATTTGAGCAAAGAAAACAATTGTTGCAAGACTTACAAAGAAACACAGAGACCTGGCAAGATACAGGTAAAATGCAATGAATATGTAAATCTTTTAGTTCATTGAACAATAATGATTTTCTAACAGAAAATATTAATATTCAAATAATATGTCTTAACAATATGACCACAATGACACCAGAATAACTAAAGTATAAAAATGTTGTCTTTATTAACTCCCTTAAAAAACTTTGCTACTTTTTTATAGGTGGATATAAAGTTGGAATGATGGTTATCTAGCAATTAAGATAGAGCTTTAACATAAAAAAAAGGTGTCATCTAAAAAGCATAATCAAAGATATAGCAATGAGAGTCAAGCTAAGGGAATGTTCCAATCATGGCTGGGAAGGAGAAAGAGGTAGGTGAAGAATGGGACCCCAGTTGTCAGCTCTTCCCACCTCTAAACAAGAACTACTCTCCCAAAAAAGTGTCATGATTAAAAAACAAACCTCAGGATAATTCATTCAAAGGATGCAGCACAATTCTTTTTCCAAAGTATTATTAAGCTTTTCATTCACAAGGAAAAAGGAATGATTGCAAAGGTACTAAAGATGATAGCAGCTCCCATTCATGATGGTGAAGAGGACTATCATGGTATGGCAGCTGGGTTCATGCCAGTTAAAGGAAAACTTGCCTTAAGGATGCAGAATATTTCTTCACATAAGGTGCCACGATGCAGAGGCTGTACAGGCGTGGATGCTCTTTGGAAAGGTAAAACCACTGTCTCTCACTGAGGAGTGGGCTGTTCTGCTGGGGAGAGGGGCCACATGGAAAGGTGGGTGCATGGTGGCCTCTGTACCCTTGCTCTTGTTGCTGACAGTGGGATGAAGGCATTTGCACCTCCCTCTGTCACAGTAATCACTGCTGATGCACCTCCATGAGCCAGGAACTTCAGGCAGGTATTTCCATCCTGGAGACCAAACCTTTGTGCTGCTTTCCTGGAGGCAACACGGATCCTATCCAGGAACAAAAAGAGAGCTTCCTGCTCACTCCCCTGGGAAGGCCAGGTGGGATATGACCCTAAGATACTTCCTCCCCCCTGTTTTACAATTAAAGTGAAGATCTGGAGTAGAGAGGCAGCAGCCAAATTGCTAATTAGCACTCTGATGACTACATCTGCATTTTCAAGATTTCATTTTGATTTGCATGGGCCTGCACAGTCAGCTGTTAAGTTGTAATTCAGCTGAGTTAAGTGTTTACTTGTTGTTTTTTAGAAAAGTGAGAGAAAAGATCTAACAAAATTGGGTCTTTATCATTAGACCTAGAAAGAAATACAAGCCAGGAGGCTTCATTCATTAGTGAATTTCTGCGGCCAGCACTACCAAAAGAAAAGAAAAATCTTTTATGAGTAGGAAAGGAGCAAACAAATGCTCTTCAGGAGTAACACACAGAGGAGTGATGCACAAATGACATTTCACATATTCACATTAAGGAGGAAACTGGGCCTGAGGAGCATCTCTTAGTTACTGTTCAGCTATCACTAAACACAGCGGGGCAATTCTACTTAACTGATGTATGCTATAATTTCATCATAGATTCGCAGAGGAAATGGCATTTATGATTGTGACTTAAAAGTTGTATTGAAAACAGAAAGTATGCTGCACACTTTGTGGGTGTTTACTACTGTAGTTGAAATATGAAACTAGTTTTTACTGAGTAAGCACACTCTGATACCTTCTCTTTCCAAAGCACTAATTCTCATTGCAGATTGCCTTCCTTTCACCCCTGATACTTCTGGATACAAAGGTGATGCCTGAAAGTGCCATTCTGAAAGTGAACTCTGACCAATGCTGTTTAACCTGTGCGTACTCTGCCCATTGCTGTCTTAGAAAATATGTTCATGAGCATCCTTTTAACTAATGACTCCTTTCTATAGTAAGCTGGTTCAAAATACAGAAGTGAAGACTAGAAGAACCTGTTTGGTTGAAAGTCAAAGCAGGTTTTCCATTGATACTGGAAATCTGAAAGTCCTTCTCCATTGTTACAAAAGAAGTTACTATTGCAATAAATGTCACAAGGGTAGCTATAGCATTTTTCCTCTTGTTAAGAGGAGAGCAAAGCCTGTGACATCCATGGCCAGGATCTGGGAGACTGCCATTCATTTTTGCCTTGCTACAGACTCTTTATATTCCCAAATGAAATATATAATCTCTGCTCACTCCAATGTCCTATCTAAAATTGGGGATAATGTCACATTCCCACCTCTGAGTGGTGGTGTTTAAAAGTAGCTAAATAAAATTTTTCTTTAGAAGACACTGAAAAAAATAAACTTTTCCCAGGAACCTCTCTATTTCTTCATTGCATTAGGAATGAATCCCTTTCACCAAATGTCAAGGAGATCCAGCCAGTATTGCTAAATTAACCAAAAAATCATAGAATCATAGAATCATTTAGGTTGGAAAAGACTTTTAAGATCATCAAGTCCAACTGTAAACCTCACACTGCCAAGACCACCACTAAACCATGTCCCTAAGAGCCACATCTACATGTCTTCTAAGTAGGGATGGTGACTCAATCATTTCCCTGGGCAACCTGTTCCAATGCTTGACAACCCTTTCAGTGAAGAAATCTTTCCTAATATCTAATCTAAACCTTCCCTGGTGCAACTTAAGGCTGTTTCCTCTCATCTCATCACTTGCTACTTGGGAGAAGAAACTGATACTTTCAGGTAGTTGCAGAGAGCGATAAGGTCCCCCCTTCAGCCTCCTTTTCTCCAGACTAAATAACCCCAGTTCCTTCAGCTGCTCCTCATAAGACTTGTGCTCTAGACCCTTCATCAGCTTCGTTGCTCTTCTTTGGACACGTTCCAGCACCTCAATGTCTTTCTTGTAGTGAGGGGCCCAAACCTGAACACAGTATTTGAGGTGTGGCCTCACCAGTGCTGAGTATAGGGGGACAATCACTTCCCTAGTCCTGCTGGCCACACTATTTCTGATACAAGCCAGGATGCTAATGGCCTTCTTGGCCACCTGGGCACACTACTGGCTCATGTTCAGCTGGCTGTTGACCAACACCCCCAGGTCCTTTTCCACCAGGCAGCTTTCCACCACTCTTTCCCAAGTGTTGTGACCCAAGTGCAGGACCTGGAACTTGGCCTTGTTTAACGTCACATAATTGGCCTTGGCCCATCGATCCAGTCTGTCCAGATCCCTCTGCAGAGGCTTTCTACCCTCAAGTGGATCAACACTCCTGCTCAACTTGGTGTCATCTGCAAACTTACTGAGGGTGCATTCAATCCCCTTGTCCAGACCATTGATAAAGATATTAAACAGAACTGGTCCCAATACTGAGTCCTGAGGAACACCACTTGTGGCTGACCATCAACTGGATTTAACTCCATTCATCACAACTCTTTGGGCTCTGCCATCTAGCCAGTTTTTAGCCAGTGAAGAGTATGCCCATCAAAGCCATGAGCAGCCAGTTTCTCCAGGAGAATGTTATGGAGAGTCTCCTCAGTTGTGGCATACCTGGCATTCAGTTACAGGATACAGAAGTTCCAGAAAAAAAAAAAAAAAAAAAGTTTTTTCATGGCACCTGATGAATTCACTTTAACCTATGGGCTATTGCAAAGTGACTCTCATTTTTCATGAGTTGGAGACTTTTCTTCCTAATCTGGTGTGAGAAAACTTTGTAAATCCCAACTTTTTACAAAAAGGGAAATTGTCTCATGCCAGAGTATAGTTATGAAGACAACAGTATTAATTACTGTAAAATGCTCAAATACTGTGGAAATAAAAATTTGAAACTGCACTATGAATAAACTTTCATTAAATTAAAACTCTTTACAGAATACAAAGTTGTCAGTACGAGTATTGCAACAGGGACCTGCATGGACCAATTACATTCTCATACTTACATGCAGTATCACGTTGCTCATTTACATTGAAATTAATCAGATTTATTCCCAAATTCTTACCTTCAGTGCTGATTCCTAACAATACATCATTTTTACACTTGATTTTTCCATACTGAACTGAGCTTAGGCATTCAAATCCTCATGTACTTGAATATACAATTCATATATGTGCAACACTTTTGATGAACATCATTAAAATGCTTGTTCTTTTTAATCAATTGCTCAAAAATGAGAGTGCTCTTGAGCTATAACACTCCGTTCCACTTTGCTTAGGCAGATAAAACTACATGGGACAGAGAGTATGTAATTATTTACATGCTTATCCCAGAAATAATTTTCTAAAGAGGTTACTGTGTTATGAGAGTATTTAATGAAGTACTTTCAGCTTTTGTTCAATTAATGCAAGTTTATGTGATGATCTACTATTTTAACAATCACTGACTGTGTGTATTTTAATTTTCTATCATTTCTTTTTTACTGAAAAAAGTTGTTTGCATTATACTCTCATCTGAGTTTAAATACAGCTGCTTTGAAATTTGCAGTTTGTGTTCTGTGGGAGGACCTACAATTCCAAAACAGCAAAAAGAAATTCAGAATGAAAGGCAGAACATCTCCAAATTTCCCTTGGAAGGGAAGCCTGGATGGGGAGCAATGGCTGAGAGCTTTAGTTGACTGGATGACAGGGCTACCTCAGACCACAGGTATTTGTTCCAATGCCTTTTTTAATGTGCCTTTTTTTTTTCTTTCTTTCTTTCCTTTTTGGTTTATCATGCATCAGCAGAGTCTGGTGTCAGTGGGTGTGTTTGATTGAGAGGTACTTGAGGGAGAAACCCCAGTGCTGTAACAAAGCTGGTGACTATGCTACGTAGCAGGGTGCAGTACAGGCATGACGTAGATCACTGGCCCTGGCCTCATGGGCCACCAGTGCTCTGCAGCCACAGGTAGGAAAGCAGTGGCTTGCAATGTGTCTGCTATGCATGCTGTTCAGATGGCCCCAGAGGCTCAGAATATCACCATTTATACTCATGCAAAGGGATCTAATGTGAGAATGAGCAAGTGCTGAAATACATTTTACTGGCAATCCTGTAGGCTGCCAGAGAAAAGCACTTCTAAGTTGACTTTAGGTCTGTACTCATCGTGACACAGCCTCTACTGTGCAACAACTGACATCTTTTCGGATTCTTAATACTTGTATCTTGCTTACTGCAAGATGTTTTTCTCTTGTTTTCTTATCAGTTCAGAAAAGTGAAGCAAAGATAATCTTCTTTACTGGTAATCCAGCCACTCCCTTTCCAGCCCTCTCCCTGTGGTGTGAAAGCAAGCTACTTCTCTCACGTGACATCCTCCCATCACTTGTGCTTCCTCTTGTACTTTTAATTGCATCAACATATCGTCACCCATCTCCAGCCATCCAACTCCCTGCACCTTCGATATTTTTCTTAACCACCTCACATATATTTTCTCCCCTGTTGTCCCTTATGCCAGGATATTTGCAGAGTGAAACCCTTGGACTCTTTCAAATCCATCCTTAAAAGATCACCCTTCGCTACAACGCTTACAGTACTTTGCAATAGTCTGGCCAGGAACAGTCTGAGGTCACTGCCTGTTATCCAGGCCAAAAATATCTAATCTTTTTTATACATTTCCCTTTGGTTTTCTATTCTTTATTTCCTTGTTTGTAATTAAAGTGCAAACTTATCAGGGTGGGAGAGCTTTTTTTCTCTATTTGTGTAGCATTTAGTACAAGGCATTTGGGACATGTGAATTCCTAGACCCTGCAGTAATAAAAGAATAAACACTTACAGATAGGGCAAAATGCGATAGGGGAGGTAGAATTATTTCTCAAACAAACATTATAGATCCCAGAAATTTAGAGCTACCCTCAACTTCAGAAAAATGCAGTAATATTAAGACATCAAACAATGTCTGTCTGTTTGGACAACCTCAGTCCTGGTGTGACACTGTGTAATAACAATATAATTATGGCATTAGAGGGATCTAAGTTGTCATTGGATCAAACTGATTCATAGATGATTCATTTTCTTTCTCTCCCCTGAGATTTATCGGAGAAAAAGCAATAGCCAGTGGCAGCCAAGGAGAAGAGCTCTTCTGAGGACACCCCCAAGCAACACTTTTCCCTTCTCTCACTGATAAATTAGAAACTCGCAGATCTGATGAATAACAGCAAAAAGGGACATAATTCCTAAATTAATTACTTTGAAAATGTCCTATGGAAAGGCTTCAAAGAATTCTGATGATATATGAATAATGAAGGGTCTGTATTTTATAACAAACTCATTAGGGATAAATAAAAGTCTGACAGAAGGTGCTAAAGGACCTATTTTCAATTAACTCTATCTCAAACTAATTAATGGATTTACTTGTAAATTCTCAGAAAATCTATTTCATACTCAGCAAATACTGTAATTTTAGGAACAATACAGTATATTCTGTGCATAGCAAAGTGACTGAATCCCTCCTTTAAGTACAAACTTCAGTTCAGCCTCAACTTTGGAGCAGTGCCCGCACCTTCATAATTCTCCTCCTTCACTCTACCCACAGTGTGAAAAAGGAAGATGGATATACAGCAAGCCTACAGGGAAACCTGATATATCATCAGGGAAAAAACTTGACACATAAAGAGTGTTCCATGAATCATGGAAATACATTTCAATAACTAAGCTAGAAGGGACAAAAAACCAACCTTGATTGGCCAATTATAAAATTATAAATGGCTGCACTTCTGAGAATGCTGCAACAGCATCAGTGGAGGTTTTTAACTAAGCCTGATGAAATCCCATCCTGCTTGTTCTAGTATCTCAGCACAGATTTTCCATGCTGTCTGATGTTGCTCTCATACTGCTGTTGAAAAAATTTGCATTAAAAACTCTTCTGGAAATGCACATGGCTTAATTAAACAAAATGAAGAAACAAATTGAAAAACTCCATGCATGGCAACCCTTCCGATTTCCTCCCCACTTCATCTCTTTTTCAGGGCAGTCTTTCAAAAACATTTTCATCAGGAACAGGAAGAAATCATGTGTAAGCATAAAACTGGGTATCTTGCGGTTTTAGTATGTCTCAAGATTTTTGACAGGTTCTGCATATTCTAAGCATTTATTTAATCTTTCTAACTACAAACCGTATAAGTTCAAATGTTTTTGCACTATTGCATAGCTATTATGTTTTATCATATGTGCTTAACAGCATGAATGGATGTATGACAGACTACAGATTTAAGATTTAATCAAAGACTATGCTGGACATGTAGCAGAGGACAGTGTTTCTGTAGGAATCATAATGTTATCATTTCCTGCTCTTCCAAGTATGCAGCCATAATATTTCATTAGCGTATGGCCTGGGTGAGCTTTTTTATCATTTTAGCCTGACTTCCTAGGACGACATGCCAAACTTCTGTCATTGTGCTGTGGGTCTGCTTGTCCGTTCTTCTCCTCTCCCTCAGAAACTCTCATCTAAACAAGAAAGAGCCACTGAAGGCTCAGAGATAATTGCAGCCCCAGATGTTACACAAGAGGCAGCATAGAAGCGTACACAAGAGCTGAAGAAAGAATTCCAGACTGCTACCAAGGAAAAGGCAGGTCGGAGGCGATGTTGGCACATCCTGTTTGGCAGTGCCCATGTTAATGTGTGTGCGTTGGACAGGCACTGGACACACAGGCAGCTGCTGGCAGCCACTGCCTGCATGTCCCCTGCACTGGGTCATATCACAAGGGACATGAAGGGGTGGAGTGGGAGGGCAAGACTGATGGGAAAAGGATGCACACCTTAGGTGAAACCATGTTTCATCAGTTCTTTTGCCCACTGAGTAACCTGTTGAGTTTTGCTGTGTCAGCTCCGCAGTGACAGTGGGGCTGAATAAGATCTTTGGCTTGTTCCAAAAGCATCAAGGGTTCCCATGAGATCTCCCACCCAAGGAACTGCTAGATCCAAAGCCGAACAGCTTGAAAGGCTAGAGAATACCAAAGGCATGAATTCCAGCATGGCTGTAGGCTGTTTTCTGCACTCAGTAAAAATAAAATATGCATGTAATTTGGAGCTGTATTTTTTCTTGATTGTGAAAGGGTTAAAAAGAAACATTTGCAGCACTGAGGCAGAACGACCTTGCGGGGAGCATTCTGGCCTGTGCCAGCAGTTCTTCCTTTGCACACAGCTTCTAATGGAAAAGTACTGCCTGCCCTCTGTAAATTATTAATTTCTTCATGTTATCAGATACCGTTGATAAAAAGACAAGTGGCCCCTGTACTGACTGTCTGGGGTAAAATGAATACTTGCTGATGCCCTTTAAACTCTGTATAGGTTTTCATCTACTTTCCACTGAGCTCCGCTTTGCACTGTGCAATGGACTGTTACACACTTTTAGCTGCTCACAAGTAACTCCCTATGGAATAAACCATTACTGCTTTCATTTTAGGTCCTGACTTAGATGAATGACTTTAAATTACTTACAACCTTCAGCTGATCTAAGATGTCAAACAAACTTTAAACTAGTATATGTTCAAGGATGTGTGAACCTGAAAACAAGAAAAGGCAGAGGCGCTTTTTCATTAGCCGCTGCTTGGTATGGGAGAGAAGGTCACCCCCTGGAGCGCCTGGGCACGGAGGCAACAGACACCATCGCTCCGAGTCAGTGCTCTTAACTATTATTAATACAAACAACTCAAAGCAGTACCTCTGATAAAAGCTTGATAAAAGCGACTGAGATTAGGGATCATGTTAACGAGTGACGATAGCATAAATTATCAATCAGAACAGCTCCAAATTATAGCATAAAGGGACCCATTTAAGAGGGATTATACGTCAGGTTCAAAAAGAATGAGGAATTGACGAGAATAAAAACACATACCAGATCCAACAAGTGGTATCTTTTCCAGGACTGCTGTATGTCAGAAGGCTATATTTAACTTTTCAGGATAGGCAGTGGAAAGGAAACTGCAATAGGCACAACAATAAGGGCGAGCAGTTGTCTAAAAAGCTGCAGTGTACTGAAAATGGCACTTAATGCATATTCATCAGGGGCAGCAGAGTATTCTACACTGCAGTTAAATGCATTAGGACTAGCAGCAGACAGTCTAGCTACTGAGGATTGTCTCAATAGTATTCACTTTGGTTCCTCAACATCCCTCCAGAGGTTCCTGTCTCATATTTGTTATGCCATTGCTGAAAGGTAGGGACCATTTCCAGGCCAGATTAACCTCTTGATCCTCTGAAGATGACAAATGACAGGTAGCTAGGTTGCACTCATGTCTTCCAAAGGGGGCTTTTAAAATGGATGGCAGATCAAAAGTGCAAACTGTATTAAACTTCTACTTGGGTTTCTCTATACATCTACATAAAAGATGAAGGACTAGGACAGTGTCTGTCTGACCAAACCCAATCCTGTGCTATAAGGGTTTGCAGTGCTGTTAATAATTTTACCATTCTCCCTTCTAAACATGGTAGGTAGGTTTCTGTGGAGCAACATCTTTCATGCCTTATTCATTTGTGTCAACCTTACCCCAACTATTAGTTCCTGCTGATTTTCCTCAGCACTTGACAGAACAGGATGCTCTACTTTTCTGGAACCACTTTAAACCATGAGAAAACTGAGCCATTTGGCTCAAACTGAGGAGGAGAAAGTCCTACAAACATAGTCCTCACAAAAAGGAGTATCAGATCTGGTTGACATTTATAACCCACTTTTCTAACCAGACAAATCTTCTGGCAAATTAAGTGTGCTTGCTGACAACTTGTACTCATGGGAAACTCAGAGCTAAAATAGGGTTTTCTGTAGATGGGACACAATGTTATTTTGGTGGAACTATGGAGAACAGCTTGTAGGACTCTCACAATACCTGGTTCTACATCATATCATTAATCCTTGTAGTTAATTAATCATTTAATTATTTAATTATATTTATCCCCCAAATAGTATTGTGGTCAATCTCAAACTTTCAGATGGTAAAAAAGACAAACTTTATACAACAACCTTCACAGCAGATCACAGCCATGAAGGTCAGTAGTTTCATTGAGTATTGCTTTGGGTATGGGTAGAAGGAGGCAGAGAAGCAGAAAGTAAAGTGGTCTCAGAAATGTGCTGTTCTGGACAGAGGACTGATTGTGGTATTTTGGGTTGAGTATTGTCTGAATTACTTGGAGCAAAAACTCAAGTTGCTTGGCTCCAGATATGTTCAGACAAACAAGGTTTTATGGGTTTTTCTTTTAACTAATTGCAACAATGTCAAATACATATGAATTAAATTCTTGAGCTCTTAGAGACAGCCCCAAAGCTTTGATTTTTGACCAAAAATTCACTGAGATAAAAAAGAGATAATAACAAATAGCACTGTTATAAATGCATTCCTCTTTGTAGGGAGGTCCAAAAGTTAAATGGATGTGAAAAATGACCTGACTTTTCAATATTTCAGTTAGTCTGTCCAGTGATGTTTAAGGGGAATTCAGATCATGCTGTTGCACTGGTTCTGCAGTTAAACTGAAGATTTCTATACCTAGTCTTGGACTTTTCATGAACACTAAAATACTTTAAATGGTTATTTGTCAGCCTGGGCTGATAATGTTGCAAGTGGAGGTATGTAGACTAACCTCCTGGCAAACTGGTTTGGTGTCTACTGCAGGGAGCAAACATTACAGTTCAGGTGAACTATGAAAAAGCAAACTGTACTGTCACCCTAATAAAACCCAGAAGAATCCTAACCTGCCTCTGAGGAGGATTCCTCAGAATCAAGAAGATGAGAAGCTGAATAAGTTAGTGGATATACACATATCAGATGGGCTGGAAGCTGCCCTCACCTAGAAATGTTAGAAGCTTGTATCTACCTTCTCCATTGCTTGTCTGCACTACTCACAGAACCAATTAGTGATGAGATGATTGAGCCAGATGCTGACACTGGTATCCATCAGATTCCTTACCCCTTGATTTGAACAAATGTAAGACAAATTAGAAAACAGAGGAGGACCTATTGGATTGCATCATCACTGTCATAAGACATTATTCTTAAATTGTTTATAGAGTCTAGAAAGCAAAAAATATTTGACAGGAAGGAATAAATGCTGCCAACATTGATTGTTTCACGTTTCAAGGGCAAATTTGAAACTGTATTTTCACAGTGAGTGAACATAGATCATCGGAGAGATGTTCTCATAAACACCTGTGAGAGATATGAAAATCTGGCTGCTGGCATAATACATTAATAATCTAGAGATACTTACATGCTACATGTGGGAGGATGCAGTGTGCAGAAAAGAAGAGAAAGAAAAAGAAAATGGGCAAGAAGGAGCACAGAGGATTAATAAGCCAGCAGAGAAAACAAAAATTGTTGTAACATTCTCCAGAATTTCCTTTTGGAAGGAGGATTGGCAAAAGGGAGCTTTCTGTAAGAGAAGTTTGGCTCATAACCCAGGGGTGGATTTCTGACATTACAGAGTCCAGGAGATGAAGACAGTCCCCTTGTTCAAACATGTGAGCCCTGCCCTGCCCTGCCCTCGCCATATTAATTCAGGTACATCCCAGCTCCCAGTTTGTGGAGCTGCTTTCTTGTCCACATGAATGACCTTTTTTACCTCGACACAGAAGAAATGGCAGAATCAATCGACTTTCCCATTTTCTATTCCTCTGTCAGCTGCATTCCTAACTCTAAAACTTTATTTTCTCCCATGGAAAGCCTCACAGCCTCCCTGCTGCCTGGTGCTCCTCTGCACTGCTCGCCCTGCCACACTGCTGCTGGTATTCACAGCTCTTCTGGTGTTCTTTGGCCAAATATCCAGATAAAATAGAGGTTTCCATGTGTGAATGATGCAATGTATTCAAGGCAAAACCAGCAATAATAAAGGGTATCACAATGCTGAAAGGAAAAATAATGGGTTAGGGAACAGGAAGGAAAGAAAAACTAGATTTATAATTTTTCTCTCTGAAAAGAGAGAACAATCTACTGAAAAAAAAGAAAAACATAAGCTGTTCATAAATTTAAAAGTTCATAAATTATTCCATGTAGATTTCATGTCATCTTTACTGCAAATATTTCTGATTATAACATAAACATTTCCATGACTGCTGTCTTTTTTCTGTTTGTCTTTATTCAAATCTACTAAAAAAACTTCTCTTCAAATATTCTTTATATTCTTCAAATATGAAGTTTGCTATGGAAGTTTTCCTAGCTCAACATGCCTTGCCTGCCAGCACTTACACAGGCAGCCTTTGTGAGTTAATTATTCCAGGTGGCTTAATTCTTCGCGACAAATAATAGAAAGGTAGAAAAGCACTTATTATTTTTGTAACCCTTATATAAACTGAATGATTGGCTGCATTAACTCTTGTGTGGCTTTCTCAAGACTGTAGCCACTTGCATCCTCTGAAGTGATCTAGTTTACAGCCAGCAAAGGGATTGAGACAATCCTTACTCTGAAATCAACAACAAAGCTATCTTTGACTTTTTCTTGTTAGGCTGAAGCTCCTCCAGCAGCTCAGTCTGGCAGTTCAGAGGTGGCTTGGTCAGATTCCCACCATAAACAGTAAAAGGCTCCTGCCTGAGCATCACATTGTGGCCAGTGCTTCTTTGACTGTGCAGCCCAGAGGAAACTGGGATGGTCATTCTCCCAGGCGGTTTGCATAAGAGCCAGCCCAGAGTTTAGTCACAGACTAGATAAGACCTACTGATCCTCTGCTGCTCCAAAGGAGGAGAACACAGCTGCTCATGGAGATGCTTCATCAGTCTTATACCTGAGTATGTCACCGGTAACTTCAATGCACACATAACTCTTATGAGATAGAGGATGATCCTATTTTACAAATGAAATTGAAAGCCACAGCGGCTGTTCATCATGTGTATTTGGATGCTTAACTTCTGAGAGTTTAAAAAAATGAAATCCTTATGTATTTCTGCACATTTGGATCTAACCAGACTGGTGATGCTTTGCTTTCCTCCTCAGATTTTCTCTAGGGATAATTTAATGTTTGACCATCTAAAAAGGTTAGAAAAATTGTTGTTCATCAGTACATAATTCATCACAGCCAGTCTACGAACAACCATTTGTTTGTTCTGATATTTTTATTGCATTACTGCCCACTTTATTAGTGCTGGTTTTAATGTAGACAATTTATATTTGGATTAATAACAGTTGAAAAATCTATATGTGATACTACTGTAATGTTTCAAAATAAAGTTGACATCACAAGTTGACAATGCCTGAGATTCTCAAGATGAAATGCTGTAATGTTAGTTTGATAAAAAATATTTGTTCATAATTATGCTCTGCATAATTGTTTATTAAAAAAGTTACTTGAGTTCATGAGTTGAGAACACCTGATGTACTTAGTGCTATCATATTATGCAGGAAAAATTGCTGTGCTTCAGATCTGAGAACCATTGTGGGATATTTCTGCCTATCTCTTATTTTCACATGGCAACTAGAAGACATACCAGCTCTAACAAAAATTATTTTTCTCTTCCTTTTTACACCAAATTTCACTTTTTTTTTTTTTTTTTTTTTTTTTTTAAACAAGTATCTGTAAATATAAAAGCCCGTGCTTGTACCTAGGGGTGCAAGCTTGGAGGTGTGTTTGAATCTTGTCCTACAGCCCAGCAACACTCCCTGTTCCTGTGTTGTGTGGTCCTGTTTTCCTGCCTAGTGAAGGACACAAACCGAAGGAGTACAACTCCATCAACACATCCTCCTTAGGAGTTTGCTGCAGTCACATGGGAAGTCCTGCTGAAGAACATCCTCTCCAGCCTAGCCCCTTCTTCTGCAGGATGAAAAGAGCAAATAACACTTGGAAATGGGAAGCCAGCTGATACTATAAACAAGAAAATACCATTATATATGCACTTTGAACAATGTGGGAGCTCGAGATACAGAAGAAATGGAAGGAGGCTTAGAAAGGGGCAATGAAATTTATTAGGCACAGGAAGAATATATGAGAGGCATCCAATGAGAAAAAGATGGAATAATTTAGCAGGGGCCTCAATAAGCCATGGCCTGATGGAGGTGTACAAAGCAATGAATGGCAAAGTGGGCATGTATGTAGCCTCACCTCAAAATATGAGAAATATGGGACATCCAATGAAACTGAAGGCAACCCATTTAAAGCTGATAAAGGGAAACATTTTCTTGTAATAAATAATTTACTTGTGGAATTAATTCTTAGAAAGTATTTCTGAATCTAAAAGTTAGGCAGAACTAAAGAAGGATAGGAACCTTAAATTAGGACAGGAAGACCAAGGGTATAAATAACTCCTGGCTCAAGATCTGCAATAACCAGTAACCATGGGAGATAAAAGACCTTGACCTGTAATTCTCTAGTTTCCTGTTAAAAAATTTCTTTTGCTTGATTTTGAAACAGCTCATACTATCCAGGATCAAACACAGGTCAGTATATTAGATGGTCTGCTGGTCTTTCGTGATAGCTAATTCAGCCAGAAATATCCATCATTTATCTTCATCTCTGTGGAAGACTTGTAATACATGGTGATTTAGGGCAGCTAATGAAACAGTTGTCTATGCATGACATTGGTGCTGGTTCCTTACAACACAGCGAACAACTCCAAAGATGGTAAAATTACACTGGTGCATAATAGTGAGTGACTTAAAAAAGAAATATTTATGATAACCAGTTATAATACCTCTCATCATGGAAATCTATAAAACAGTCAGTAGGTTAATTTTGGGTAGGCCAAACCAGTTTTTCTTCCAGCAAAATTCCCATGCAAACTTCACAAACACAGCCAGAGCTTAGGGCTGACCTAGGCAATTGTATAAGGCTGAATTTCAGTACTCTTAACTAGTAGGGTGAGCCTTATGCAGGGCCAACACAGGAAGGCAGACATGTTTTTGAAGATGAAAGGTATTTCTAGGCAACTGAAGAACTCATAAGAAGTCTCAAATTTTGACTAAACTTTTGCTGGAAACTGTTTCATCTCCCACTGAGCACAGAAAGTGAAGAGCACAGCGGTAAGGAAAAGCAATCCTTGCTTCTCTCTAGGGCTTGTCTTTCTGAGGAAATCAGAACAGAAACTAGCTCAAATCCATGCTAAATATCCCTTCCAGGTGATTCAGAGTGTTGTGTTAAATCTAACTGAATGTAAATATAGTTACACCAGAGCTATTTCTCTAGATTTCCTTTAATAAGTCAGTGGAAACAATCGCTCTTGGAGTGTGATTCATGTAATCCTAAAGTAGGTATCTAACTAGGCCAGCTGAATCACACCTTGAAAATGCCTATCTCTTTTATTCAGATATAAAAGTAGGATATGGTGATGGGTTTAGATGTAAACATCTGGAGTACAGACATGTGAAGTTAGATGGCATAACTCCCACCCATAGTCACAGGGCTTAGGAAAAGGATGGTGCATACGTTCCATCTCAGGGCAGTTGTAGTGTTTACATTTTGCTCCATTTTTGTTGGCAGCTTTTATCTTGCTGCGACCCTGTGACCTGAAGCTCAAAGCAGCTGGCCCTTTGCTTCAGAATCACCTCTGAGATAAAAGTCTGTTTTCTGGTTGTTCTTTCTGATGACGAAAAAAAGCAATGGGGCTTCATGCTGCAACCCTATGCAAAATACCTTGCTCTTACCTAGCTGCAAACCCTTTTTAATGTGCTTCACAATAATGGCTTTTTTAGTCACAGAAATACAGCAGGGAACAGCAGAAAATCCATATATAAAACTGTTTCTGAATGCACTGCCACAGTCCTAAACCTCATTGTTTTCTTTTCCCTTTTAATTAGGTTTTCTGCAGGCTCCAGCCATTAACTCTGTTTTAAAACAAACTGTCCAAGGCTTTTCTTTGATAATGGTTTAATTTTAGCTTTTTCTCCAACCTCCAAAACACAATTAACTCTCATGCCTGGTATCTCTCATCAGATTTTCCTGCATCTCCTCCCTTGGCAGCCCTCCAAAGCAGGTTCATTTAACACCCACAAAGTTCCCACAATTGAATTCCATCTCTACAGATCTCACTTTCCCTGCACATCAGCTCACTATGGAGAGCAACAGCTTCCTGTTTCATTTACATCAAAGCCATTAGATGCTGTGGGCAGCAGTGCTTATATGACACTATTTAATCCAATCCTCACTGCTAAAGTGCCCAGCCAGGACATGGAAGGAGACTGCTGCCACTTATTATAAATAAGCAGCACGGATCCATTGCCAACACTGCCACCATGAAGGCAGTGGTATGGGTTTTGGCTTGGAGTTAATTACTTTCCCTTTTCCTCCCTGCACAGGCAAGAGATGATCTGATCATTTAGGCTGCTCACCGAATCTCAACACAGCCCCATCACAAACTGTTTTCTGCTGCTATCTGCAGCCAGAAGTAATGATTGCTGTGAACGGGGAGACAGCACAGCCCTTCCTCCTTGATGCTCACATCACCAAACCAGCACAGCATTGCTTGGGAGGAAAGCAGTAGCTCTGATGGTGGGGACAGGAATACTCATCATCATTCTCTGCATTCCTGGAGAAGCTTTCATCTGAAGGTTTCAAAGAATATGCCCTTTTCCAGCATCGCATCTAATGCATAAACCTTACAATATCACTGACATGCAGGCTAGGCAGCTGCATTTTGTTACGTCTTGCTGAGTCCCCGAGAGAGCTAATATCAGCACCAAGCAAACCAGAGGCACTTTCATTTGAAGCTACGGGGTTCTCAGTACTATGGGAAGCCAAGATGCTTCCTTTGAGCCATGCAGTTCTACGGAACCAGGACTGTAAATCTGGACCACTAGTTATCACAGGCACAGTACTGAGTTTTGACACTGTGGAGGCAAAACACATTTGCTTAAGAAGGCAGCACAACTGCACATAGTGCACCACAGAAGAAAATTGTGTACAAACCTTCTACAGTGGGTGTACTGAGGACCTGTTCATCATTTCTGATCACCTGCAACTCTAATTTAGGGAATTCATCACTCCAGAGCCCTGTCACAGCAGTGAAGTTTACACCTCAAGCCTCAGACCACCCTGACATTCATCAGTGTTATTTTTGAGGGGTCAGGTTTCTTTCTGCTGATAGAGAAGGGTTCATCAGCATATTTCTTCTCTGGTTTTCTGGGACTCTGAAAGTCTTATTCAGTGTTATAAGACTACTTTGCTCTCAAGAGCCACATAATATTTTGCAAAAAATAAATAGGCAAAATTAAAAAAATAACACTGAAGAAATGAAGGGAAGACTAGACCAAAGAAAATTAATGTAGGCCTTAAACGTTACAGAGAACTGCATGACAGAATTTATAAAAGCACCTTTAGAAATGCAATTGGAAACCTGTCAGCATTGTTAGATGCCTAGGCATTTTTACAAATCTGCCCCTGAAGGAGTTGTGGCATAAAATAAATGCTAAAACAAGGGGTTTACTTCCAAGAATGCTCTCAGCAATGGATTGTGGAAGCTTAAAAATCTTTCTTTTTATTTTCCTTAACTTTGTAGAGAATTGATAAGATGATATGTTAGTCTATGCATACAGGGTTGTGTTCCTTGTGTATGTTTGAGTTAGTAATTCAGAACTCTGGCAGGGTGTAAAGCAATCTGATACAAAGCTGCTGTGTGACTGTAGGTAAGTACCTTCTTTTTATACTCCTTTTACTCTCTATTTTGTGAATTTAGGTTCTAAGCATGTTCTGCTGTCACTCTTGGTTGTAGCACAGTACTCAGAATACTCTGAGTAAAACTGATGAAATGTTTATCCCTATATAATCTTCCACTCATCCATAACTTGAAAATTGTCAATTGACAACTTTAAAATGAAATGTGTCTTTGGAACACTATGGAACATGCAAGTGAAATTTGTGCTGTATTGTGGTAGAGCTTCTTCATTTCGTTGCCATGAAAATTGTGCCACAGGGTGAGTTGCAGAGATGATGGACACAAAGTCAGCCCTGTTAGTGTAGATGGACAGAGTGGGCCTTATTGGAGAAATAGGTTTAATGAGTCAATGCAACATGGCAATTATATTTGTGTTTGCAGCTGAGAGACTTGTTATAGATTGTGAGAAAAGGAAAGGAGAACTTGGTGTAATCACAGAGGACTTTTTTTGCTATAAAGCAGGAGTTGGAAGGCAGGCAAAGTGAGGAAAGCACAGACTTTGGAGAAGAAGGATGCAGCTGACAGTGTCAGAAGTAGCTGCCAGACTTCAGAGAATGAGGCTGGAGAGTTGGTGATGGAGCAAGAATACAAAGGTCTATAAAAGCTTTGACAAAAGTGGTCTGAGTGGAGTAAGAAGAGCAATAACTGAACTGGTGAGTGAGGAGTTAAATGAAAAGATTAGGAAGAGAGAATTAATAGCCAGGGGTTAAAACATCACTGACATGGACATAGCCAAGGATAAGGGGGAGAGATAACTCATGATGCAAAAGGGAAAATAAAAATGGGTAAAAGCAAACGGAAATGCTTTTATGAATCTGAAATGAAAACTTTTCAATGTTTTCCTTTCCATATTTTATTATATTTCATTTAGATTCAGAACCAAGTCAAGATTGGAAACCACAAAATCCTTTGTGAAACGGAACATCTGTCTCCTGCACAGTCCTCATTGCAAGTCAATGAGTTCTGGTTAAAATCACTTTCCGCTTTCTGTGTTTATCTGATACCAGATTGCTAAATACCTTGAATATTTTTTGCTGTTTAAAACCTCTACACTTTTGTATAAACTGATCTTGAAGAATTCTGATCCACTCAGTGCTAGGATAATTCTTTTATTTATGATGCATTCAGTGGCAAGATGAGGAGTTCTTTATGAAAACTTTCAGTTTTATATGGCAGATTATATTTCTAGAATATTTAGGACCTACTTTATTTCAGTCTCATTGCTGGAGACTCGAGTCCTTTAATTGTGATGCAATGCATCACTTGCCACTTGTATTCTTCAAATATATCAACATATATTTTTTAAAATATGGTACAATCTCTTCCAGAAAGGCAACACACTTCACTCTTACAAACTCATCACATGTCAGAGTAGTTAGCTTCCTTTTTTTCAGGAGAAGCTTCAAATCACAGATGATTTTAACTGGTGATTTACTGACTTTCATTGTTGTCATGACAACATCATTGAGAATTTTACTGTACATCTTTTCCATGCAGGTTTGGCTTGTACATGTACAGTTTTAAGAGTGTTCAGATGATGATATGAATCTATATTAAAACCGTCTTTCCTCTGGCATCTCTAAAGTTGCCATCAGATTTAGGTAAATGCAAACTGAAATATGTCATATGTTTCAACTGAGACATCCCTGAGAGAATCAAGGTCCTTTGTTTGCTCTGGAGTAGAAATCAGATCATAAACTCTTGTGTTACTCTCCCAGGCAGAAAGACAAGCCTTTCTGCAAGAAAGAGATTCACATATCTCAAAAACAAGGTGGGGAAATTTCTTTAAAACCTCCTGTATTGCATGTGATCACAGAAAATGTGTGGACAGTTGTTCACCTACCTCAAAATTTGTGAATTTTGATGGTGATTCATTTTTCAGTTGCCACAGGGACATTGTTCCCACAGTGGTGCAGGGTAATGATGGGACAATTTCATGACTGACCTGCATGGAAATTGAGGAGCAGCCACTTACCTTAATGTTGGCTGAAGAAAGGGAGCATGTGAGCAACAGAAGCTGCTCTCTGCCAGTGGTGTTCAGCCACAGACTGAGTGGTGCTTCATAGTGTTGCATCCCTTCACATCCCTTCCTTTGGGCAAGTGCTGCTTTCCACAACAAATAATGGCCCCTGGTTTGTCATAGCACATTCACATCTCTTGAAGCATTCAGTTTTTATCTAACTTTTGTTCTCCTCATTCCCCAACATCTTGCCACATCACAGGGAAAATACATTTTCAAAACCAAATCAATTCCAACTGTCAAGAATGGATTGCCGAGCCACTTTTTAAAATGTTCTTAGTTTTCTTCTTGCTCTGGCTGGCTGGAACAAGAGCCCTTTCTTCTTAACCCCTTCAAGACCAGAATCTGATGTAGATATTTAGTTGCAACTTTATTTTCTGTTCACAGTTTTGGCTACATCCTCATTGTTACACTGATGTTACTTCACTGGAAACACAATGAATTGGAAAAAACCCACAACCCAACCACTTTCTTACAGCTTAGCTCCACTCCCAGTAAAGCACCATTTCCTTTTCTCCAGGGTTTTTGATAGTCCAGAGCACTGACCTCTAATGCCTGCTAGTTTCTTGGCATTTCCAAAAGTTTCATGGCATCTCTAAATGTACTGGCTCCTTCATTCATCTGCTCCCTGTGTCAGGAAGAGCTCTCAGGGCTCTTGTTCTCCACTGATTTCCAGTGTCTGGCAAAGTACTAACAGTTTCATATCTCTCTGTTTCACTGGCAGATGCAAATAAATGCTCCTATTTTCATCTGCTCTTTGGGGAGATTTATGCAACAATTTCTATTCTGTTCAATATGCAAATGCCCCAGCTTCCCTCTGTTCCCTCAGAAAGTGAATAGAGTTTATAAGGAGAGGCAACATCTTTTATTAGATTAATGGAGTGAGAAGAAAAAAGCAGAGGATCTTGAGAGCACACAAGCTTTTCTTCACCTTGCAGAGAGAGCTGCATGCATGCTGCTAACATATAACCATAATAATTTCTTATCTGCCTCACATCAAGAAATGTCTTCAAATATGAAGGAAGTGAAAACACACCACTGAATGGTAAACCTGGTGGGATTGTCAATGTAAGCTCCCTGGGAGGGCTGAGGAGGGAGTAAGTCCTTTCAGAGGAAAACACAGATCGTCTCAGGTATCTGAACTGCACATGTCTTGAAATAACGAACTTTAGCAAAAATTATGCTTTATGTGAAAATTCATGGTCTTGTTCCCTTGTTGTTATTCTTCTGTTTAAAAATCAAAGAGCAGAAACTTAGGCAGCCAAGTCACACAACGGGAGTAATGAACATTGATAGCAGGAGCGGATGGTTTGTGAGCAGTCTATAGCTCGAATGTTACTCATCCAGATTATTCAGAAAATACCAATGAATAACAAATGCTCAGAGAAAATAATGGACAATTTAGCGAGTGGTCCCATCTGCACTTCTCAAAGTTAGTTATTCAAAGGTGGTGGCAGCGGTGGTGGTGGTGAGTTTGACAGTATTGGAGTCATTGCAATAAAATCTCATTTCAAATGCAGTGATGGCAATACAGGTAAACTGTATGGGAGTGCAGATGAGACCTAGAGGAAGGCTCTCGCTCTCATTAGTTATATACAACAGTAGCTTTGCTGTTAGTTACTCACTTCAGAATAACCTCAGAAACCAGCTGATCAGTTATTCAACACTAAGGAGTCCTTTATACAATCTATAAACAGCAGAGAAAGCTTGGTGGAGGTTTTATAAAAGGACAGAACAATAATGAGGATGTATGGTCATGAGAATGTGCACTGCAGTGAGGTAAATAAATAATAGAAAAGCTAACTTAGGTAAGCTGCAGAAACAAAATCTTTGGCTGAGACTAATAAGAAACACAGAGTATATCCACCTTCACAGTGGAGTGGGATGCAGGCACCTTAAATAACTGCAAGCCTGGGAACTCTGGACCCAGAAACAACATAGCCACATCGGGTTGATACAGTGCTCCAGTTAATTAACTGAATTAGATGGCACCAACATGTTTATGTTAGTGTAGATATGTCTCTAACTGCTGCTAGATGGCTTTTAGGCATTATGTCCAAAACTGTAATCTAGAAGAAAACGTAATGACACGAGTACTCTGGTGCCAGGTAATTAAAAGGAGAAGGTCAGAGCGACATTCTGCTAAGGATTGGGATAAGGCTGTCCCCAGGCAGGGAGCAGGGATGCAGGCAGGGAAGCAGAACCCTAACCTGGGTCCCATGGAAATGGAGGCACTTGCAAGGGCTACTGGTTTCAGTTCCAGAAAAATGTAAGATTTATAACATACGTTGTGCAACATTTCTTTTTATCTAGTACTAAATTGTTTTCTGCTCAGCCGGTTATCTGAATCACTAGTTTTATGAATTAATTATCTCCTGGGCTTTAACATGAAATATATGTCTTCCATAAGATTCCAGTTTCCCTCTGAAGGGAAGGAGTTGACTTGTGAACATCTTTGTCCTTTATTGTATTAGCCCTTTTTTACTATGTAAGGAACGAGCTATCTTCACTGATTTAAACAGAGTTTTGAAACGTTTGACTGAAAAGAAATATTACAAAGCGGTACATAAAGAGAAGATAAAGTATGGACAAACACTACAATGAGAGAGGAAAATCCTCAACTAGAGCCCCTATGCATCACTCCTGCGGCATGTCCCCAGAGACCTCTTACTGCTCACCAGCACAGCCTGGTTTTCCTTTAAAAAGGAAATACGTTCTTCCCTCAGCATGTGACAGTGTTCAATTTTGTTCATAATCTAATAAATAATGTGTTCATATGAAACCATGTCTGTCATGTTGTCACGTCAGTCTTACAAAGCGATACACCAGAGCTTTCTGACTTCATAGGAATCAATCTCTGTACAACCAGAGGCAACCCAAATCCATTTAAAAAGAAATCTGTATGTGTAGTCTCATATATTGGAGGACAAGACTGTAACAAATGCCATTCAGAGTTGTCTTGTAGTTCGTGATTCCAGGATCTTGCTGAAACAACTGAACAATATAATCCATGTGGCAAATTGCCACCTTGGTGGCCAAGAAGATAATGTACATTATTATGTAGACATTATTTAGTCAACAGCACACAGAAAGCCTGTGAAGCATTTTAAATTGTAGCCTTCATTTTGTACTCCAAATAGTGTACCAAATATTTTGATCATTGTTTTTCATTAAAAGCATATCTTTAACTCTTCTCCTTATCTTGCTATCAGCATCCACTAAACACATAAGATAGATGAGTGGAAGTAGGATCCCATACTGTTCTGAGATTAGATAAAGATATGATGAAAGGTCTTAAACTGAATGAGGAAATAACCCAGGTGTTCTAGAGAAACAATATTAAAAATACTTGGGAAATGAATGAACTCTCATTTTTTGTGCTTGCAATGTTTATGAAAAAGTATAAAATACTTGGATGTTCACAAATAAATTCCAAATTTTATTACTTTTTTTTTTAAGCTGTGATCCCCAGCATGGTCATCTTAAGATGATCTTGTTTACAAAGAAAATTCTTTTGAACACTCTTGTAGAAATACCCATTTATCTGTCATACGAATTTTATCTGTGTCTCACTCTGTTTCCCAATTTGCCATAGCTACTGCATTGAAAACAGAGTTGTGCTTTTTCTTTACAACCTCCTTGCTTCTGTAAAAGCCATAATGATGTCAAAGTGTTAAATTTGTGACACCCCCCCGCCCTGTTCCACATTCCATATAAATCACATAGATCACCAAGGCTATATCACCTCTGAGAAATGGCGAGAAAAGAACAATGTAGAAGACATGGATATTTCTTCTGTCCCATCCTGACTGAGGCAGCCTGGTTTCCCTGGGGGTGACCTCTGTCCCTGGTTCCTCAACACAGTCCCCCCCTCCCACCTTGAGGGCCTTAGCTGGATCAACCCTCATGGGCCACAACTGCCCTTCCTGTATCAGAGGGGATATAAACCTGACCTCTCACCTTAACATCCTGCAGAGCTCTACCATGCTTCTTTTGTCTTTTATGGGATATGTCCATCAGCTCCACTAACTGCGCCTGTCTCCTGCATTGAATGGTAAGCTTCCTGAGCAATCTGATGAGCTTTCATGACAAAAATTGTCAGGGCTGCTCCTCTCCTTAGTTTCTCCTCCAAAACTATGACATTTGTGAGACAGGAATCAGATAGAGTAAGAGTCAGGTATTACTTCAGTTGCCCACAAATTTGTTAATGACAAAAATATTTGTCTTAGACTGCCTGGTTGCATAGCCTACATATATGCTTTTGGGTGTGAATGGCTTCAAAGACAGACAATCCAACCACTTACATTGTTTTCTGCTGTGAGTGACCTTTCTTTAAGCTATAGCTGGAATATCAGATGTCTCTACATGTACACTGTGATTCAGGGTACAGCAGGGGCAGCAATGACAGCCCCTAACATGTCCCACTAGCCCTGTCAGCTCTTTGCATGCTGGAGCCCTTATGGGATGTTGTGACTGATACCAGGCAGATGAAAATAACCTGGAGTTCTTCTTGGAAGACCCCAGAGGTCCTCTGCTGAAGGCAGTTGGTATTTGTTAGGTAGACTGTACTTGGTCAAAGTGTGCTCATAAGCAACATAGGCATGTGGGAGGAGGTCTGGGGAGAGCTTGGTGCTTAAAGACATCTCTATTTACTCATGCTTAGTAACTACACGTAGCTGTACTTTCTAGGTGACATCTAAGACGATAAACACAATCTCCACCAGCTGCACGCTGAACGCCTCCATGATGTGTCCCTGACACATACATCCCCTAGGTGGAGGCAGGGCAGCTAGTGTCCCAGAGGTGGAAAGGTTTGGTACCAAGTTCCAGATATTGAAAAACTATTTATGCATTTCATTCCCCTTGAAATTAGTAGCAGTCAGGCATCTGACTATTGCCAAAACACAGGTTCTTGTGGTTTTCCCAGCATCACTGCAATGGTGGGTAGTGGAGCAGAGATTTAAACTCGCCTATCTTAACTTCTGCGTTACTGCATTACCTACTGGACCATCGTCCCACTCTGTGGGATAATATGGTCTTATCAACATTACCCTCATCCTAGCAGCACCTCCCTGTCTGGCTGCTACCTTCCTCTACCCTCTTCTCATGGGAGACCGGTAGCCTGGGGCACCTGTCACTGGTGCTGGTAGCTGGTCTCTGTCTTCTTATTTCTTGCATGGGGTCTGTTTAGGCTGGAGACATAAGGTCTAAACGTGCATGTGCAGTTGGGGTTCCAGTGAAAATCAGACCCAAAAGAAATCTTCGCAGTTTAAACAAATAACAGCCTTTTCCTAATAGTATTTTTTCCCTCCTCTTAACTTGTTTTCCTAGAAAGAAGTAAGGATCTCAGCTTGGTCCATGTTAAAATAAGGATAAGACATAACCCATGCATTTATAAGCATCTGTTCTGAGTGTATTTAAATAAAGCACATTTCTGAGTTAGAGCAGTTATTACGGTATATGTTCCCATGCTGCCATTTTACATCTACTTCCTAGAACTCAGGGGAAAAAAAGTTAATTTTCTTTAAATGCTTTCTTTTGCACATCTGCTCCCATGTGAAAGGGCCTTTCTGAGGGCTCAATATAGCTCCTGAGGAGTTCAGCAATAATAGGAATACATTCTTAGTTTGTATAGTCAGGATGTGGATCCATTATTTAGAAAGTATTTCAATTGTCTGATGTCATTCAAATTTTCTCTTATTCAGTGCTGACTGCCTACCTCTCAGTGGTGGGAGAAAGAAAACAACCCTTCTTCCAGGGGTAATCACACTGCAATCAAACTGTGCGATATGATTAGGTCTGCCTGAGTCCTTGGTGCATTCTCAGTGCATTGAAACAGCGGTCCCAGAGGACCTGTCCATTGTATATCGTTCCTCTCAGTACCGGCAGCTGATAGAAGTCATAGCCTAAAGAAGTTGCACAATCTGAAAAACAAACATACTAGCAGGGGAGCGAAGTGGAAAGCCAGAGCAAAGAAAAACAGCATGAAAGAAAAAGATATAATTGGGAAGGGGGAAAAACAGTCCAAAAGAAAAATATATCCCTAGTAAACAGAAACAATATTTAAAAAAATATCAAGAAAGTAAGTTAAGTCAATAAAACAAGGAAAAGCTAGAATGTTTGCTATGAAAATGAAGGAAAAGCATAGCAAGAATAAGCTCTACTTTCTGTCCAAAATCAAACCCAGAAAGAACAAAGCAACCAGAGAACAAAGAGCAACCCAGAGAAAATTTAAGATTAAGAAAAAATACTTTTGAAAAAATAACACAGCTCCTATGTGAAATCCAGAGTAGTCTGCAAAGGTGAACGTGTCTTCACCCTTGACATCTTTAAGGAGATACAGCCTATAATAAGTACTGTCTGCAAAATGTGCAGTTCGGAAATACACTGTTAGTTAGCTGGGTTTCGTATGTTTTTATCATTGAAGACTGAGTTGTTTTTATTGCTCACATAGGGCATATGATACCATTCCTGTTTCTCGTTGGATAATATTACTCTTCAAAGCAAGTTTTAGGTGCAAATAACTGATCATGACTTTCAATCTGCCCTTCTCAGGCATCTGGGAATGTCAAAAATGAGGCCACATTGACTTCCTGGAGTTGAATTTCCACCTATGAAATTTATTCTTTTGGCAAACTTTCCTACCAACAAAAGCATTTTCTGGAATATTCACAAAATGCAAACATAAATAGGACAAACCCAGAGTTGAAGTGGAGGCATCTGAAAGGTCAAACAAGGAGCTGCATTATTTTTTACTACTGTCACTTAGAGCTACCTGAAAGTAAAAGCAATTTAAAATGTAGCTTTTCTTTCTTTGCTTTGCTTGTTCCTTCTACCAAATCAATGTACTTCTGGGCTAGTGGTTGCTAACACAAAACTACCCTTAGGAAAGCCTGTCCTCCAGTGTGTGTAATCTCCTGTCCCTCCATCCCCCTTGTTTTCACTGACTCCAAAGTTTAGAAGTTCAGCAAGCAGGCCACCCACTAGAACGTTAATTTCCAGAAAAAAATGCAGTATTCTATGCAAGGAAACCTGCAAGGGTTTATTAGGAAAGCTTTTGAGGTGTTTTATTGACAAAAAGTGTTTGAAAAGATTCTGTTACCACTGAACTGAGGGTTTTGTGAGCTGTCACTGTGATACATTGCTGGGAGCTCTGGTTTCCATTTCCGATACTGTACAGAAACTCCAGGAGAGGGTCTTTTTATGGTGATAAAACCACATTGTCACTTTTCAAATCTTATTTTGTAAATCAAATGAGAGTGAGTTTGAGCATTGACTTAAGGCATGACCACTTCACCAGTTCTGACTGCTTTGGTTTAAGTATTCCCACAGGAGTGTTGAAGACCAGTACCCCAATTATAAATACTTTTGACAGTTATGTCTTATTTTTGTCTCACTCACAAAATAAGAAAGATGTTGATGAAGTAGAGCAAACCCTGCAGAGGACAGCCACAATGGTGGGGGTAGGAGTGCTTGTCCTGCAAGGAAGGACTAGGGGATCTGGGACTGGTTCAGCCTGAAGAAGGGGTGGTTCTGAGGGGGACCCAACAGGATCCCCCAGTACCTACAGGGACAGCATCAAGGAAATGGAGCTGGGTTCTTCATAGCAATGCATGGTTGAAGGATGAGGAACAACAGACATTGAAACAAGAGAGGTTCAGAATGGATGTAAGAAGAAACTTTTTCCCTATGAGGACAGTCCAGCAGTGGCACTGTGCAGTCTCCATCCTTGGGGGTTTTCAAGACCCATCTGATACAGCCCTGAGCAACTTGGTTTGGTCTCACAGCTGTCACTGGTTAGAGCACGAGGTTGGACTGGAGACCTCTTGAGGTCCCTTCTAATCTGAATTTTCCTGTGATTCTGTGTTTCAATGTTAATGACTTGTGACCAGGTGAACATTAAGACTTACAACAGGTTTTACATGAATAACTGTGAGTAGAGCTCATCACTTACACACTACTGATTAGTGTTAGTCAGATCACAAAGTCTGAAGTTTGTCAAGTATATTTACATATGTAAGACATTTAAGAGCTTCTAACATCCCAGAAACTTAAAATCTCCTTGATCAAGGCCTACACATTGCAACATTCACATATAGACTTGTAATATAATAATTGTCTCCTAGGGCTAGAAGGATCTCTGACACGAGTGTTAAAATATTCATGACCACAGGTGTCACCAAGAAAAGAAAAACAAACAAAACCGCAACAAATTCAACCAGAGTTATGCAGCACAATTATACCACATAAACTGACATAAGTAATACTTGATAGAGAAGACTAGACATATAGCCCTATGCAATGATGGAGGTGAAATTATTTTAGAATTAATATGAGCACCTGAATGATCTGTTGTGCATACCAGATTAGTATTTGTTGTTCACTACGTTTACTGCAAGCACTAGTCTGAGGATTTCTGACTTCTTTGCACAGACTTAAGTAGAAAGGTCTGAACTGCATCCCTGGCCTGTGACTACTTCTCCTGGAGAGACCTAATCCACAACAGGTATAAAACATGACATATTATACTCCATCCAGCTTCTAAGTTTGCCTCCAAAGAGACCTGCATGTTACAGTTACTTTTGCAAGTAATGTAAAAATATTTTCCTTGGGCTGTGAGGAGCTCAGCAACCCTGGTAAACAGCACACTGTAAGTAAGAATCTTTGTAGTCACAACAAAAATTAGGTGTTTCTCTCCTAACAAGCAGCTAGCGTGGTCTTCAGCTCAGCAAAGGAAGGATTAATACTTTCTGCAGGTTGTTGGCAGTTTTCTGTTGCTGTCCCCAGGAGAAATGTGCAGACAGCATTTAGCAGCAGGGACTGGTGCCTGGGCACAGATTCCTTTAATGGCCCTGGTCCAGAATCGTTGTGGTAATCGGCTGCTGTGGTGAAGGAGCTTGTTGGGTATGCATGTTTTTGTGCTCCTTATGGCTGTTCTTGCTGCTTTCCCTGGCACTGCCATGGGTTAGAGAAACCCAGAGTCTGCTGGAGTGTTTGGCAGCTCCTTCACAATAAGGCTGGAACCTACTGATCCCTCTTTTCCAGTGTCTGGTCTCTGACTGTAGTGTGCAGTGGGTGTCTAGGGGGAAATATAAGCACAGGGTGGGTCTGACAGTGGTGTTCCCCCATGGTACTCTCCCAGCCTCAGGACATGTCTGGCTCAGGAACCTGAGGGATCAGAGGAGGTACTTGCATGGTTGGAAACCCTTGATGGATTTTCCTCCTTTTAATTTGTCTCATGGCATTTTGAATACACATAAACTTAAACATCTACAAGATGCCAGTGATCCCCAAAGACTGCTCAAGCTATTGCTCTTCAAACCCCTACCTGTTCCCTTCTGTCTCCTTAGTACCTTTGAGTGGTGTAAGAAGGGGCAAGCAAGAGCTACTTTACAGCACAATTAGGACCATACCCACCAGGGATGCTGTGGGCAGTTTCCATGAATTTTCTGTAGCCCAGAAGGTCGATGCTGATGTTCACTGTCCCAAAGTGAGTGTCCTGGTTGCCTTTCCTTTAAAACCCATCGTGCATTGTTCTTTTACAATCAGCTGGTTGCTCTTTGTGAAAGCTCTGTCAAAGATATTGTGCATACATCTGGTTAGCTGTCACAGGTAATCTGCTATTTTTGCTAATCTCTACAGTTCTCTGAAATTGTTTTTCATCTCTAGACTCTCTGAATAGAGGTGTTGTTTGCAGTGTGCTCATTTCCCATTTTATTACCGGTGTAATGGTTTCTTTGCAAAGATTAACTGAGTCATAGGGCCTCTTAATATAAGCAACCTCGTAACAGAAGAAAGAGTAATTGATATAGTTTATCCTAGATCTAAAAAATGCTTCAGATGTTTATTTAGTAAGCAGTGCCATGAATGACTTAAAAATACACACTGTGCAATGTCAAAAGAGCATCAGAAAGGCTACAATGAAAAAAAAGCCAGATCTCACGAGAAATCATTCTTATGGTATAAACATTACACCTTTTTCTTATATTTACACATAATTTAATTTACTATTTGCAAACAAAAAGCCCTGTCAGAGAAATACTTGGTTTGTACAGTATTACAGTCAAGTGTGCCTGGCCATATACAATGTAAAGAAAAGGACCATATCTATCCCTAAGGAACCACAGGAGTCCCTGATGCTCATAATGTCCTGATGGCTGACACAATACCAGAAGAGAGAGTGATTAAATATAGATCAATTAGAGCAGATATGCCTGAGATGGCTCCCTTTGCAGTCGAGCATGGTGTTCACACACTGTGCTCCACATGAGCTGGGCTGAGTCCCAGAATAGATATATTCCTGGATATATGCTTTTGGGTCCCCATTAACCTTGTGTCACACTCTGCTGTGTGGTGTTGACATGCTTGCAGTTGCTTGAGATGAGGATTTCCAGAAAACCTCAGGTCTTCAGTAGAAAATGCTGATGGGAGAAATGAATGTCCAGACTCTGCCAAACCTGACCTTCCCATACCCTCTGTGACTGCTCATCACTGGGTGAAGAGGGACACTCCATCACAGCAAAAAATCCCCATTGGTAGTTTGTAGTGGTCCAAATCCTCCATGAGTGATGTAGAAATAAGGTACTGGAGCAGTTCCTGGCTGAGAATATTGTGTAGATTTGAAGTATCATAGGTGATACAGCTATGTACATGGCCAGCAAGCCAGGCATCAGGAGATTTTACTGACAGAGACCTGGGTGCTTAGTGGATTACAAGGCAGCTGATAGGAAACTTGTGTGATACCTAAATCTTCAGACTTAGGATACTAAAGCAACAATAACAGACTGAAACCTTAATTCTTAAAGCTTATCATTATCCCATATGACAAACTACACACACAACATACGTGCACACGAGTATGTTTCTAAGCTAAGGTGATTACACTGCTATATGTTTTTAAGGCATTTCATAGTGTTATGCAATCTTTCTGTAAAGGCTAATAAGCAAAAACTGTGGAATTGCCTGTGGAAAGCCTGATTATCTCACTAGGAAGCTTGCAAAATTAATGTTTTTGGAAGAGACTGGAAGATCTGATTTGTCATGATTGGAGCAGGATTCAAATTTTTCCAAATTTCAATGGTGCTTGAGTTGCCAGAGCTGAATTGAACCTATCTATTACAGAGATCAGGAAAAAGTTCATATTCACATCTAGAGCCCTACTTAGATCAAAGACTGGTGAAGTTTGGATGAGAAGATGAGAGTAATATCCATGTGTGACATCAGCTGACATTTTTATGCCTAAGAACTCCACCTGCCATCAGAGGAGCTGGCTATTTTGTTCTCAGAGTTCCTGCAGGCTGTATTACCTTCATTTGCCTGTCTCGTATATTAAGTACTACAATGATACATCTTTATCATGTCTTCCTTGCATACCAGTATTTCCATATAATGTGCCTTCTCTCCTAAATCTGTGTCTCAGTACACAGAGAGGATGAGGCTCGTTTAGATAGCAGTTATTCAATACTTTTTCATCTTTGTTCTTTGTAATGGTTCCTACTTTGTTTACCGTACACTTTTCAAACCCTCTTCTACAAACAGAATCATTAATTTTTCATGGTTTTTTTAGTGGAGCTTATTTGTATAAACTTAGCTTTTCACAAACTTTCCTTTATTTTCACAGTGCTTTTGAGAGTTAAGTACTGTCACCTGCATTTTGCAGTTGTCAAACAAAGGTGTGGAGAGAATAAAGTAAAAGAGAGAACAGTTTGGTGTTTTTTTCAAGTATGTAACACGATAAGGTATTTTACATGTTTGGAGTTCTGCTTCTTTTAAAATCCACTGCAGCTGTGAATCTTCAGATTCTCACCTTCCTGCCAAATTTCAAATGCCTTCTCTAAGGACAAGAGCTTATGAAAGAAGAGGTCACCAGCATTTCCAACACAGACAAAACCTAGCCTCATTTGGAAAACACTACGAAGAGTTAGAGGTAAAATGCTTCACAAAACTTCAGTCTGAGGCAGTCATGGGGCATATAACATTTCAGTCTATATTATTAGGATCTGACAATTCACATGCAAACATAAAAGTCTTACTGCAGTGTTTAGCAACCATAGTAACAGCTGATGCTTTCAGACAAAGAACACTCCTAAAAAAGTGCTCCTGAATACATGATAACCTAAGGGTCATGTTGGCTTCTATTTCAGTCCTGAAAAGAATGTCTTGTGCTGTGAATGCTTCTCTGTTCCTTACAACTACAAAAAATACCGCCTCTCAAACCTGTAACAAGATGCCTTTTTATATGAACTTTCAGTTTTAGATCAGATTTGGAAATTTCATTCCCTGAAATATTTCACAATGTGTTTCCTGAAATTCAGATATTTCAGTGAGAAAAAGGTGGACTTAAATTCCTCCAAAATTTTGGTGCAAGTCTGGACAAAAGGAAATATTATTCATTTTAGGTCTTTATGTGAAGTCTTATATCTTTACATTTTCCATCCCATATTTTCCCAACATGATCTCCTTTTTCAAGGTGAAGAATGGTCTTGTAGTTAAGGCATTCAAGTGGGATTCAGAGCATCTGAATTAATTTCCCACGCCTACTTGGAAAATGCTGCATGTGGTGGATTTGTTCTGTCTCTGGTGCCTTTTCCCATCTGTCAAATGGCTACCACAGTGTAAAGCCTGCCACCTGGCAAGTTTCTAACTGGCTGACATGGCTTTATTCTTGTCTTGTCAACTGCTGGTGAGGCAACTCAAACTGCCAGTTTCATGTCATCTCAGATGTGATGGACTCAACAGCCACATGCCTGGCGGGTGACCTGTTTGTGCACCACAACTGCAATAGATCTCAAATGCATCAGATTTACCTCTCATGCACAGAGCAAAATGTACATACGCTGCCTCTCCAACACATCCCAGGCCCACTGGAGAGGAGTGCAAGTGCCATACATTTACTCTCCAATAATTTCTGAAGGTGTCTGGTTCTGTACTGGGTCTGAAGATAGTGGCGCTCCTGATCCCAGTATGGGCCTCCTTGCTTCTAATAGAAATCAAATTAATAAGAAAAAGCTGTTCTCATTTTTGGTCTTAAATGCCCTCACATTCTTAGAGACAAATTATTTGAGGAAGTCAACAAGACTGTTGTGTATCTACAAATACCAGCACACTCAAGATGCTCCCAGTTACTGGGCTAAATGAAATAATAAGTAGGCATTCTAGTGATATTAATGCACTTATCAAGGCGGGAACAACAAGAATTATGTTACTGAAGAAAAAAGTGGACTGTTTTAGTGATGCTTGAATTCCAGAATCTTAGTGTTGATGAGAATATTTATATAGGTTACAAAACAAAGAAGCATTTTTCCAGTAAAAACTTATGCCCCTTAATCTTAACTCATATTCTTTGTGTTTTGCCAAAAATATCTCTTCAGCACTGTTTTTAGAGTGATTATAAATACATCTATACCACTTTCACATGTACTGTACTGCTATATTACTCTAACTAATCTTGATATAACTATCAGGAAGTGAGTTAGCTGTTCACTCTTTTGTATTTAATGGATCCCAAGTCACATTTTTCCTAGATAATGGAAATGTGATGAGTATTCTGACAAATTCTCTTTATATGAATCTTTCTTCATTTTTACACTAGAAATAATGACAAACATTTATACAATCCTACATCTGAACTAAGTAAATTAATTCAAGATTTCCACTCTGAATTTCTGCTTATGAAGCCATGAATATATTTCCTGTTCTTTTTATTTCTCCAAAGGGATGCCATCCATTCTCTCACCATAAAAGCTGTAATCTAAAGACTGCTGATGGCAATGTGATGGGTAGCATGATTCTATTTTATTGGCATACAGGGTCAAGAAACTAACATGCAAATGAATAGATTTTGAGTATATCTGGTTGTTTGATGTCCATCACTTTGAAGAACCAAGTCTGATGTTAGCAATTATGGACCTTTTTCCTTTGCTGCCCCACAAAACAGACTTGATTTTTCTTTCATTTATCCTAGCTGTATTCTGATTTCACTTCACTGACTTCAGCGAAGTTATACTGATTTCAATGTAAGTTAAGAATTAGATTCAATTTGCTTTTGCCAGAATAAATTACTCTCAAGGGGCATGACTGAAGTTTAGAGAAAAGGAAAATGGAAAGACTGTCCTTTCGTAAGATCAGGCTCATCACGAACTTTGCAATGCTTCTCCACAACATTCTCTAGCTAGTCTTTGAGAAAGGTTTTGGTTGAGTCTAATGAGGTCTGTTGAAAAGACCTGGGACCTTTGTCAGTCAGAAATCAGAAGATCTGAAAAGCCAACCAAAAAAAAAAGATGAGCATCAGGTACCATGGAAGAAGAATGAACAGATCATAGTGGTTTATTGTTATTACTGTGACTAGACTGCCAGCAGTACCCTAGGCTGAGGTTAAGCTAACAGGATGTGGAGAACTACTGGACACGGCTTAGGAAACTGCTGGATGTGACAGGTAACAATGTAAGAGGCTGGCAAAGGTTACAGTTAGCACTGTAAGGTATGTCTGGATTTTATAGGAATTACATGAGTGTGGGCTGAACTTCATGCAAAATTAGAGTGTTGGGAGCCTTTCGAGGGTGGTATCTTGCAAGGAAAACAGTGCTCATCAGAAATACCATACAAGGCTGAGATGACTGAGGAAACCATAAAAAAAACCCAAATTTGTGCATTGATATAACAAAAGTAGGACCAATGTGGAAAAAGTAATTGCGGATGTGTTGTTCATTTGTCGGGAGAAAGGAGGTCTGAGGAAGGCTGAGTAACTGGAAAAGGGATAATATAATGCAAATTATATAATCCTGGCTGCTGTGGGGTACCTGCCAGGTAGCCCCATGCTTGATCACTGCAACTGAATCAGGACAATAAATGAAAACTGTTCTTACTGTATGACACGCACCAAACCTGCTGCCATGATCAGGACTGGGGTGGGAAGGTGATGCTTTGTCTTGTGTGCAAGGGATCATCTAGATGAGCACACTGAGCAGTGTCAGTGTCTATCCCATCCCTGATGGCATCAACGTCTACTCACCAGTTCCTGTCATTAATATTTTAATAGATTATGTTCAGACAGTGAAATATTTATTGAAGACCTTAACCAGTATTAAGATTGAGAAGCTCAAAGAGCTGCAGGCATCCAGATATTCCCATGATCAATGAATGTTACCAATCATCACTTGCATAAATACTACTTAGGTGCCTTATACTTACCATGGCCAAAACATAGTTCATGACTGAGTGTCAAATAGTACTTAAGGAGCAACATTTATTGATTTTTCTGAATTCAACCTCCATTGCCTAGTAATTAGGTCTAAAACTTGGCCCTTTAAAAGACGGTTGCCCAGTAAGAAATGCCCTTCTGAGTTTAAGTATCAATATTGAAAAATCCACTGTCCTGTAGCCAAGTATTTTTAGATATTTTAAAAAATAATTCTGAAATCATGACTCCACAGTATTTTAGTTCCTTTGGAAGCAGCTAATCATCCAGTAGAGGGAGCACAAGCTACCTTAAAAATGACTAAAGACCAATTGAATCGTATTAGTTGAATAATTTATCGTACAGTTCTTATATCTTTCAAATAAATTATTCAGAAAATATATTTTTCCATTTTTCACCAGTGTCTAGTGCTCCTGGAATAATTCACAACTGTATTAATCACAAATTTTACTCAGTGAATTCAATTATTATTTAAAATAAAGCATCCATGCCCAGAACTGTGCAAACCACAGAAAGTGATGCTGAAGGCAAATAAAGACATCATCAGTTAACTATTCAGATGACTTATGTGATAACAGAGCATATGAGCTACCACGTATTGATTTTAATGATGGGACAGTAGATCAAGACAAGCTTAAAAATGAAAATAATTGTCAGAAATGCAAAAAATAGAGAATAGCATTGTGATAGCTGCTTCTAACATCGACAGCCACCAATCATCCTTATGTTGTGCTAGAAGAGATACTCTACATGTTAAGATGAAGAGAATAGCATGGTTTGTCAGACAACACAAAATGATATTTTAAAAAATTGACAATTGATGTCAGTGTTAGGAAGGACAAAAATCCTTCATTCAGTGTAGTTAAAAATTAACAGAAATAGTAGAGGTTATCTCGCAGATTTTCACACTCCCTAGGCTCAGACTGCTACTGTGATGAGAGCTTGGATAGTAATTCCATTAGGTGAGGGAAGAAGAACGGCAAAAAAAGGAATAAACACACCCGTTGCTAGCTTCTTCCTCAGATTGTAACATGGCAGAAAGAGGTGTTATTTCACAATGAATAAGGCATAGGGTAAGATGACTGAGGTGTACAGTCTTGGAAAATTTGAAAGCCTCAGCCCAAACCAAAGGCCTATTCCTCTAAAATCTCTGGAGGCAAACCGTCTGCTTCAAGGATATTTAATTTCCAGTGTGAGTGCTGTCAGTAATGGTAGGAAATTAATCCTGGGGATCAAAATCTACTTCTGTAACAGATCTACATCATCAGGATACTGTAGGTCAACAAAGTTGATCTACACTTATTTAAATTTTGTTGTACATTGTGGCAAAGGTAAATAAAGCTATAGCTGATCAACTTGTTTCAGGATTTTATAGATACTTTCAATCACTAAGCTTTGTGTCATGGTTGGTACCTGTTTTCCCCTGGGGAAACAATGTCAGTGGGCAGTTGCTGTTGAAGTAGAAAGTTCAGAAGAGACCATGCAGGCAAAAAAAGACAGATGGTTTCTTTTATTTTCTGATTTTCTGTATAATAAAGTTGTATATTTGTGCCATATTATAGCTTGGCTGAGTTAAGTGAGAGTATTAACTCCCACCAAATTCAAGTTATCAAACATGTTTGGGGTGTTCTCATTGAAATCTCTAAGTTGCATGAGGAACAGATTTTGGGCTGCACAGAGATGTTTTTCTTTAGTATCACGACAAGCCTAATCTTACCTTCCTTTCACCCGTGTCTGATAAAATCCTTCCCACTATCATACTTAATATGTTACCTGTGTTACATCTGCCATTAAACTCAAAATTTTTAAGTGTGATGGGATGCTTTCCCTTTTATGTTGCATTAGGGAAAGGAACACAGAGTATTTGCTATCGTAACCTATGCAGGTAACTTTTATTGTAAAATACCCTTGCCCACCCATACACTGCATGCGCTGGAGTACCACTTTTCCTGGATAATATCCTGGTGCTGATCATACTTGCCTTCATCTTGCAGCCCTTCTTCCAGCTGGTATCAGTATGCAGTTTTTGAAATCATACTCAGAAAGCATAAATGCAAGATGCCATCCTCAAACAGGCATTAGAGAGGGGGTTGACATGCTTGGTGCATTCCAGCTATGGTGACCTTGCAGTAGGGTTAGCATGGGACCGATGAACCAAAGCATTGTATTTCAGGCTATTGAACACTGCCTCCTCCCTTACAGTTTCAAAGGGACAGATTTGTATTCTAAATGAAGCAATGACCTTTGATCTTGCTTTTTAATTAAGCACCTAGCTAAAAGGTTTCACAGGCCTTGTTATTACCTGTGGTTTTATTATTAGATATTAAGACAAAGGATTCAGAGTATATGGTCCTGGGCCCTTTTCTTTTCTTACAATGCCTTAAAGCTTACTCTCTGTCTGCAATTTTAAAGATTTTATGCCAGCAATAAAAACCAAATAAGAAAAATAATGGCTCATCCTTATAAAAAGGTTGGGCCAAATGGTATCAGCGCAACTTCTTTGAAGTTAGTAAGCAGAATTTGTCCTGTGGTATCTCAAACAATTAGGCATATTAGAAAAGGATTGGTCATTGAAAAAAGTCAAGTTAAACAAGACACCAAAGCTGACTCTAACCTGCCAAACCCCTTCCCACACATGTAATCTTTGAAGTGGAATGAAAAGACTAAGTGAAGCCATAATTGCATCTTGTTTAACTTGGCCCTTTAAACAGCTAACGTTTTAACTTGTTTTTCTTTTTAACATGTCTACATATTGCAGAATTCTTCAAATCAGCATAGAGCTTAATCAACAAATGATTAAAAATCAAATCTATACTTTATGCTTCTGCTTTCCTGAATATTGCACATATACTTAAAGTTAAGCATATGTTTAATGGCTTTAAGGAATTAGGACTTTTCTCCTTTTTCTTCAAAATGTCTTTCTTTTTTCTTTTGAAAAGGTAGTTGAAATCATGTACTATATGCCCTTGTGGGAAAGAATTAATCTTGAACTGGAATGTATAAGGATCATTGTCCTAATAGGATTTAAGCTATTTTTTTTCCCCTTGCTTTTCAGTATTCACAGTGGCTGGGAAGAAACGGGTTTGCGTGGCTATTTCCCGTATTAATTTCTGTTAGAAAGGTGCTCTAATGGCCATTTAGTTCATGGTGATTACGTAAAGTGCTGAAAATAGGATTAGTACCTTGGACTACTTTTTAAAAGATAACTGACTTTCTTGATATTTTGGTGCTGGGTGTACTATTTTTTCCTCTTTTTTTATATCCAATGCTAAACCTTTGTAAGTATCAAAAAGAAGCAGACTGGTTACTGGAAGTCCCTAACTTCTTTGGTTCCAATCACTCTGAAGGGATCAGAGTTGCACAGTAACTTTAACGATCTGAATCTTGATGTGTTGAAATAATGTTAGTAAGGTGCTGGAGGAGGAAAGAAAGATAAGAAATTAGTTTCCAAGAAAAACAACTTAATATTTTTCTCAGAGCTGTATAGAAATCTTTTTATGAGAGAGTGGCATGATGGATATATATTCAGGTTAAATAAGTCTTGTCCCACTGATGGTTGCTCTCCTCTGCTCTGTACACTCAGGTGTTGTACCAGTTAGTTCTCCTGCTTTCCCAGAGTCGTAAGAGCTGTTTCTCTCACTCCGCTGAAGCATATGCAGCTTGAGGTCTGCCTATAGCTTGAATACCACTGCTAGCAGTATATCAGGCTCCCAAAAGATGATGAAATTACCTCACAACATTTCGATCCTAAAGTCTCTTCTAACTGAAACTGATCTTAAAAAAATCTTATCATCACTCATCACTCTAGTCCTCCTTCTTTTGAAATTAGACAGATTTTTTCCCAAGAAAAATTAAGAAAAATATGTTTGAGTGTTACAGTATCAAAAGGAGCCTCTGACACTTCAGATTTCCTACTGGAGAGAGGCTCTGTGTTAGATACACTGCAATATGATGCTTGCAGTACATCCAGATTACATAAACATGTGCATCCTGTATACAAAATGATTCAGAACTCCAGGAAACAGATTCTTTTTCTTACCCGCCATCTCTTTGCCATCACTGTGGCTTGCAGAGGTGAGAAGAGTCAGTGAACTAATTTTACTCTGAGAGGATTTTAAAAGTGTGAGAGTTTTAAAAGCTCACTCTCATTCTGGTTACTCCTGCTGACTTCATTAGCTTTTCACCCCTGCAAGTCACAGGTCAATCTCATATTGAAAACTGGCTCCCACACTGTTAGGTAATGCCCTTGGTGAGAAACTACAATTAATAAATAACAAACAGTAATATGTGCAAGACAATGTGTATCCTGAGAGAAGAGAGCCTGAGATTTTATAAGCAGCTAAACAATATATTTCCAGATTCTAGAGGAGAAACTAAGACAGATATCCTCCATTCTATGTAGCAATATATTACTCCACAAATTTATTGCAAGAAGTTGTTTTTTCCCCTCTGTAAACAATTCAGATAGATGTGAACAACTTCCAAACAGCAACATAAGTTTAATTCATCTGTCTCAAGTGACATAACATATGTCACTAGTGCCTGTTGCAGAAGCAAGGAAGTCTGCTATGTTGTGTAGTATTATGCTTTATAACCATGCAAACCATGTTGTTAGTAGTAGAGCAATTTGAAAGAGAAATCTATGTGGCAACTACAACAATCTTTTCTACATGCACCTCCCTTCTTCAGGGTGTTAAATTTTACTTTTGTTTGGGAGGGGCTTGACAGGAAAATACAAACTCTTGGAAGAGAGTTGGTTACTGCTCCTTTTCTAGGTGAAAAATTGTTTTTGAGCTTAAAAGAAAATGTTTTCTTTCTCTCCCTTTTCATTTTTTATTTGCTGTGAATGCAAAATGAGATCTGAATGAGAAAAGGGAGGTAAATTCATTGATTCACTAAAATACTGAGTCTCTTCTCTGGAAAGTTAAGCAATCATTAATATAAATTCTCCCTCTTTATTAGTCTGCGTAGTATAGTTTGGTACTTGACAATGTAATCGCTTCAATTATAAAACATAAAATCTGGATTAGAAGTGAGATTACATTAGTCTAGTGCAGATATTTTTCAATAGTGACAGTAGGTGACACTATCCAATTTAATTTCTACTGTAAATAAATGTCACATAAACTCAGGTTCTGCAGTCACCAAAGCATAAACTCTAGACTGCTATGAAACCAATGACCAATCTAAAACACCCCTTTCCAGAGAATCTTGAAGCCAGACAGGTAGGAAGACCTTGGGCAGCTCTGATAGCATTCCCAGTTTCAAATCTGTTTTTCTAAAAGCTATGCCATTACTTGTCTAATATGCTCAACCAAGAACCCAAAACGGTTCTCCAGCCCTACAAACAACACAGGCTTCTTAAATTTACATACAATTTCAGGGTCTACCTATGTAGGTAATAATACTAACTCTTTAGAAACATCATGTCGAATACTTAGGAGTAAGGTAGAGTCATGGCGTGTGGTATCTATTATCTATAAAACTGACCATAATATTTTAACATAAAAAGCCTTTCAAACAATTTAAAAATATTGAGACCTAGGAGTGGAAACAAGCCTGAGGACATGATAGTTGCACTTTTAAGAGTCAAACAAGACAATGAAAAAGTAAATTCTCCATTTAGCCATTTCTATACAGCGGGAGCCCCCAAACTATTTATCAGCCAGTGATGACAAAAACAACTGCAAAGAATATATACAACCCTCCACACTGAACAGATGTTTTACCACTTACATGCTACAGTCCTGAAATTTTTAGAATTACTCAGACACTGCAGAAGCTGTGAGGCCTCTCTGTTTATTGCTCCTAGTGGATATAAAATCAAATAATGATTTGTTTGTCATTTTATTTTATGGAAAGTTTTACACTGTCTAGTCCAAAACAACTGTGTTGATCTTTCAAACGAGACATAAAACTTGAGGTTTTAACCACTTCTGTTCATTAATATCCCTTGAGGGTGCGAGGGGATTTTTTTTGGCAAGATTAGGAGTATTAGCATCCTGACTAAATTACCGCTCTGGTAATTACATTCTTCTTATCTGCATATCCCCCTGCAGCTTCAATGGAATATAGTTTGTTTCTCTCCTGATGTGTTGTGCAGTGTTGTTATGTGCTGTTAAATGGTTTGCTTAAGTGCCAAAAAGCTGCCACTGGCAACATGTAGCCTAAATTTGCTTATTAGGCACTCTTTATCCCTTCTCTTTCTTACTCTTTGGATTGGAGTGGGGCTAGAGGCATTCAAAGGATGGGCATGGGGGGCAGTGGCCTCCTCCTCAGGTGTAAGCAGTACCTTCCCTGGGTAAAGCCTTAGGAATGGGTGTTACTTTGCCATTTGTGGAGAAGGAACAAATTTCATTTCTCATACCACACTCCCTCCATAGGTTTCAGAAAGAAATGCAAGCGTGCGGGAAACGAGGGACAAAAGCTGATAGGAGCACACAGGAAAATCCTCAGCAATATTTTCTGTGCTGTATACTGGATGCTTGTCACTGTTTCCCTCTTTGCTAGAAGGGGTATAGGAAGGGACTTTCAAAACAGCCTAAAGGGTGGAAATGCAAAAATTACATTCCATTTCAATGAGAGTAAAGCACCTAAACCCACAGTTCCCTTGGAAATCCTAGCTATTGAATATATTAGCAGGGAGCAGAACCAGAGGCTCCATGTGGTCCTCTGGGAATTAAACTATTGCCAAACCCTTTTATGTGTAAAACACTCAGATACTGCAATGACAGGAGCAATACAAAACCTTAAGCAGACAGATAATAAACCATGATTAAATATGAACTATAGTCTTTCCCAAAATAAATGGTGCTGGGTTTGCCGGTTTTGAAGGATGCTCTTTGGCTCTGCTCTTGGGGCAATGGAAACTGATGATAAGACAAGCAACACAGGGAGCAATAATAAGGTGACACTGGCCAGTTTAGGGAGACTCTGCTCTAAGAGATACCTTGGCACACACAGAGAAGTCAGCCCTGCCTAGTCAGTGGATCACAATGCTTATGAAGTTAAGGTACAGGCAAGGAGAGGCTGTTTCAGGGTTGTGATTAAGCCCATTATGACTAAGAAGGTGGCCAAGCCATTTCTACCTTCCATTTAGAGTGAAGTGATCACCAAGAACAATCTACCACTTCTATGCCTTAAGCCTTAGAAGTGTCATGAGTGAGATGTCTAAATGGTGCTTAGATTGGCTGGAGGGATGCACAGCTGTAACGGTGAAGTATTCTGTGCACGTGTAGAACACTTTTTTGTAAGTTGCTCTGTTTAGATGAATTTTAATATTACCAACATGATTAACAAACAAGTGTTAATTTGTCTATCGATGATTTCAGTTTTCTCAATTGCAATTTCCAGGGATGAATCACTTTATCCCAGATCATTGTGAACCTATAAAAGTATACTTGTATAGCTGATATAACAGAGGGAAAGTAGTAGTGTAGCAATATCTGGTCAGTTTTATCTTCAGATTTATACATTTTGCAATATCATAAGTAGTAAGACTGGGCAATAAAAGCCATTTCATTCTTAAAACAAATGGCAAGAAAACATTTCTCTATACAGTATTATTTCATTTGTCTTGGATGGCTTTTGATGACATCATTAACATACACATTAGAAGGAGAAGACAATATTCCTGGCAAACTGAACATCATTAATATTGAAGTGTAAATAAAAAAGTTAAAACAGAGCCATCATTCATCTACCCTGCAAGTAAAAGTAAAATAAAACATGTTTTCTGTTAGTATAGTTTGGATAACTTATGAGCAACTGTCTGCAAGTGAGTGATCCAGAGTTCTTTGAACTTTGTCCTGGGAATGAGAGTCATAAACTCCCAGACAGTATGTGGGATTCTAAACTGATAACTACTGAATGGAAACAGGATAGAGGGAGAGTTTCTGTTGGAGAATGTGAACAGAAATTGCCAATATTTTGTCCCACAGGGCCCAGTTGTAGATGTTAGCAAAAACAGAAATGTGAAGAAGGAGGAGAGTTGGTTAGGTGAGGACACCATGCCATTGGGTCTCCGCTGGGATGCTTGGTTAGTTCAAGGGAAGCAATGGGAAGTTAGAAGGGCTCCTGAGAACTGTGACAATGATTTAAAAATCTGAGAGCAGAGGATTCCAGCAGCTAATTTAGTTTAGTTTATTAAAAAAACAGGTTCCTGGCAAACTGAACAGAATCTCTAATGGCTATGCAGGAAAGATAATTAGCTCTTCAATTTGGGAAGCAATGTTAGAACTAAAACAATGCACTGGAAGATAAGGGTAAGGCTAATATTGGATATTTTCTAGAAAATATTCTATATTTAAATTAAATAAATTAGGACTGTTACACAGCATATGTTAAACAGAACAGCCTGACACAGGTACTCCTTCCGGCTTAATTAGGCAATTAGAAATCTCAGAAATCAACAGCAATATCCCAGCAGATAGTGGTAGGGACACACATTCATTTCCCCTTCACTTCTGGGAGCCCCTAATTATTCAGAGTTTCAGAGCTGGTGTTAAAATTTGTCTCTTAATACTATGACACTGTCAGTGGACAGCAACTTCTTGCTCTTACGCATGATCAGTTCAGAAAGTAAATCCCACTGTTCCTGGCATTTTGGTTAATAGCCTTAGGCTCTGATGCAGAAAATATGTGAGCACAGCCAGATTTACCTGTACTCACAGAGGAGCCACTTTCAAATTTGTTAAGATGCAGATAGGAGATGAGTAGGGTTCTCAAAAGCTGGAAGCAGATTTCAGCCTGAGCACATCACTCAAAGTGCTGTTTTGAACTTGGCCCTTGAGATAGTGTGAGTAAGCAGGCAGATAAACCTCTCTTGCTCAGCCTGCTGGTTGAATCGATTTTCCACAGAAAACATTCACAGAACAAACACTATTGGAGATACCAGCATGTGTGCTTGGCTGGGGATTATTTTTGGAAGTATTGGCTGTTTAAGAAAGGTTTGTATTAACCTGCAACAGAAAATTTTTGGTGGTTTGGGAGTATCTTTAAGGCTTTGCACAAAAATGCTAGCACAACAACCAACAAACCAACCCAGAAAAGCACAGTTGCTAGAGCAGGAATGATTTCTCAGAAGGTCAGTTAAGCAAAGTGGGAGTGGTAGTAATTCAGATTTTGGTAGTAGTTCTCTACTGAGTAACGGGGTGAGATGTTTTTTGTGTGTTAAAAGAAAATAACTAATTCTGCTTGCAAGATTTGGGGCCACATCTACTACCTGTTGTAAATCGACAACATTTTCTGAACTTTACACTGAATCTATACAAGCCTCATAAATAATTCAAAATTATTTTCAATAATAACCTTTCAGTGAATAAATCTATGACAGCTGAGAAATGAAGTCAGCTACTTACTGTACACACTAAATACTCAACATTTATCTGGGCATTTTGTTTGTTGTCTGTAAAAATCACTGGTTGTGAATTTTATGGTATTGCCTAAAGCATATGTTTTCTATCAATACAGTGGGATCAGATAATCATTGCAATGAGACTTAGCTAGTAAAACTCAAACAGATGAGCTGCTGTATTTTAAGGACCATATATTATGTCCCAATGCAGGAAAGTACCTAGAGCCAAATCCAAAAAGGACTTTGATGCCCAACATGGGATTTAGGAAGAATTTAGGTACCTAAACAGAAAAGTGTAATGTTGAAAATCTTCCCAAGGGGTGTCAAAACTCCCTTGGCAGCTTGTTATTTCAGTTTGCAAGGTATCCGGTGTTGAATAATGCACTACTCAGAACTGCTGCACTAGCAGACCTCATCCACAAGTTAATTAGCACTTTAGCATGTCATTCAGTCCTGCATTACGAACCATAGTCTGTAAACTGTGTCCCTTACCTAAATCCCTGGGGGGAACTCAAGATGGTAGAAAAGCCTGACAGGACCAGCAGTTGTGATTATCCTTTCTATTTAAATGTGACCAAAACAACATTGGTATCCTCCATTTTTTCTGTTGATTTAATGGCCATGGTAATCTTGCAGGAAGATGCCAATCCAGACTCTGCTCTATTGTCAGCTTCTTTAAAAGGTTGAAGGCCAGGAAGAGTCGGGTTTGTTGGTGACTGAAGGCAGTCCCAGAACACCAAACTTTAGTCTTTTGGGGAGCAGACATGCTTCACTAATCCTATTACAACAGGAACACAAGACAGAGAGCAATTCAGGATTGATTGGGAGACAGAGCAAGAAGAGTCTTGATTTTTTTCTACAGGGTATGGGCATTCACCTGATGTGTCTCCTCCAGAGATATCACAGAGTCCTCATGGACTCTAAGGAAGTGTGGATCAAGTCCTTAAATGTTAAGTATGATAGAACATAAATTTTAACTGCTTTGGTCTTTAATTCTGTCTCTCTCTCAAACTGATATACAACAGGTTCAGGTATATGTTCAAGGCATTCAGTTAGGGGTCCCTGATCTATCTCTGTAACTTGGTTAAGTGGTGTACAAGGGGACTGCAGATGATGGTGCAATGTTCAAGCTCCACCAACTGCTCTGTTCAGATTATGACATTTGAAGCTTCCACTATTAGGTTTCTAGCTTACCTGTGGACTCTTTCATGCAATTACTCCAAAATACATTTATTTCACACAGGTATTAGTTCTATTTTTAATAGTAAATCCAACAATTAATAATCACTTACACCATTCTTTACATTTTCAAAGTGCTAAACAAATATTAATTCAGTTTCTTCATAAAACCTTAAGCTCCTTGTGATACTAATAGGCTGGCTGAGTCATACCTTCATATTCATAAGCCGTAGTTTCTTTCCCAGTATGTTTCAGAATTTATACAAATTGATTTTACAGCCATTTCTTAAAAGGAACTGCAGCATCTCTGAAGCACAGGCTAATAGTATTGTATTTACTGTATAAAATGAAATTTGCAACATAAAACTGACAAGGTATTTTTTATTTTTACATAAGATTGGAACGTTTTAGAAAAATTGTTTTTAAATTTAATTTCATTAAGTGCTGAGAATGTATCTTTCTCAGTGTATTTTTTGAACAGACATGGAAAAATTTCGATTCAATTAAAAAACTTCTTGGAACCTTATGCAATAGACCAACCTTCTGTTAAAAATCCCCAAACAACAAAACCCACAACAACTTAGAAAAATCAGAAACCTTGCCAGCCTTTTGCTGCAACCTTTCATTTCAACTGATAACTAGAGGAGCAAAAATATGTGCTTTGGAGATGGTGAATTTCCTTGAACAAATGACTTTACAATACATTTATTTTTATTCTGAAATGTGTGAAAACACTAGCGATGATTTATAAATATGAAGCTATGACTCAGACAATCTACTGGCGTCACAAGGAGCCTGGGGTTTTATGAAGAAATGAGACTGACTTATTTAATCCTTTTCCAGTTCAAGGCCAGCTTCAGCTCTCAGATGTGCAGTGTATACAAACAGTTGCATAACCTGAAATCTCAAATCCCTATGCCTTTGTGTGCATGTAGGGTGGTCAGATTTTCAACCCCTTTGTAATCTATGCATTGTGCTCTTGAGACTAGAAGCTAGCACTTTGGGAAAGGTGCTTTTAAAATAAAACATGGCAATTGTTTTATTGGTTTTAATGTAACACAACTTCTGGCTTTCAGAACAAGTAATACATAACACCTATTCTGACAGGACTGAATGACTGCTCTATATCACATCAGGAATATTTTTATTCAAGGGAAATTCAAAAGGATATAAAATCAATGGAAGAAAATATGCACCTCACTTGCACCCTCTTGCACATCAAACTTGAAAGTGCTTCTCCCTGCCACAAGAAAACTGTTAAAAGTTCATTGTCGTGGGAGCAGGGAAAGTCTGGGTTAGAATTCAGATTTTGCACCAAAAGCTATTTATGTGTTTTATCCAATGGGGTTTTTTTAATGAAATGCATAAACAGTGTCTGGTACCCAAAATTGTTCTCCATCCTTCTAGGGTAGTACCTTTATCAAAGGTATGAGATAATCAGGCTCCCTCTTATTTATATTTAATCTGATCTTATTTGTCTTGCATTTGTTGTTGCCAAGGGGTCCTGCTTGGTCGGGACAGATGGACAGAGATCCCACTGGCACTGTGTTTCATTCAGCTAAGGCAGTCCCCTGGGTGTGGGAGTACTTCCAAGAAGACTAGGTGAATATGCTAAATCTGACTTATGATCCATCTGTCTCAGTGCTTTCCCCAGCATCTGTCTGTCTGGGTGATGACTTTTTGCTTTATTTAAGTTCCATTTGCTGGAAGTTGGAAGGAGCAACCCCTTCCAACCACTGCTTTTTCCCCCTTCCAACCATTGCTTCTTTCCTTAGTAACATAGCTCCAGAAGGGACGGGATGAATCACAGCCTCATGATTCTTAACCTTTAAGTGTGCGAAAGCTTAATGGGATTCACAGCTCTCAAACTACAGCCCTAGGCTCCAAAAATGATGGATTGGTTAAGCATGCATCAAAAAGTTAAGCTGCTAAGAGTCAGGTTGCCAAAAGGTCACACACTGTGCAGGAGGAAAAATACGTGTCCTAAATGTAGGTCCCTTAGCCTGGTTTGAGTGGAGCTGCGTCCCACTGCTCAGAATTCACACTCCTGAGCCTGCTTCTGCAGTTAGGTACCTAATTCCTTTCTTTCACAAAGCTTTGGAAGACAGGAAAAGTAGTCCTATGACCCTTCTACCCACTAGAAGTAAAAGTTACCCAGTTAAATTACTCAGGGAAGATGAAAGAAACATGTCTTCTTCCCAAGGAAAGCAGAAGCACAACTCGCATCTACCAGAGGAATGCTCAAACCTCACAATTTAAGGAAATCTGTGGATGGGAGCATTCTCAGTCCTTTGCCTTAAAACAGTCCCAGATTGCACAGGTGTAATTAAATATCCATTAAGACAGATGATAGAAAAAATCATAGACTTGAATACAAGTCTACAGCTTTCTGGCTAGGACATTCACCTTGAAGGATCTGAACTCTGCTTCCAGATGTATGCAATATAATTTAAGGAAACTGTCCTTTGAAGCAGAGCCTAGCAGACTAGTTTTCTTTATCCTGGGTGAATGCCTTCACTATTAGCCCAGATGCTGCTCTCTCCCCATGCCTGACCAAATCAATGCTATTTCTTTATTCCCACCCTAACAGAAATGCTTCAGAAAGAAGTTTAGGGAGTTTAACTGCAAATTATTTGTCAGGGTAATTTTTCAAAAGCAATTCATTGATTTAGGAGACTCAATTTCACTGAATTTCCTAATTAGAAACTATTTCAGGGAGGTGGGGGGATGGTGGTGGTGTTGAACTGAGGGACTGTTACTACTCCCAGGGGTAAAATACAGTTTAGCATGCCTGGATTTCCAGAGGATGGGCTGTCAATGAAAGGTTTTTCAATTAATCCTCCAGAACATTGTGTGAAGAAGAAACGTGTCACAAGGGATGACACAGCTGGCAGGTGTAGGCGATCTGTATGAGCTTGTACGGTATGACGGCAACCCAAGTCCATCAAGTTGAGATGAAGAGCAGAGAAATGCTGTGACCTACAGGAATCATGTGAACAGCCCTGCCACAAACTTATGCATTGTGAGCAGAGTCTGTTTGTGGAGTTACTGCCTCCCCCTTCTCTGCCACAGGACTTTTCAAAGAGTGTCTTGGATGCATTACTACTAGCTGCTAAGGTGTCAAGCACCGTGATAGGTGAAAGATGCACAGAGCACACAGATTTAAAAGATCATGTAACTTGCTCAGAAAAGACAACACAAGCGGGCATACGAATATTAATCACACAAAATCTATAAAACATTTGGCAATAGGTGGGTGGCTGGTAGGTATAACTGTTGTGCTTATTAAGTTTGTCAGGATTATCTTACTGTTACTTAGTTCACTTCATCCATCTAATACCTGGACTGAAAGCTCTTTGAGCCAACATTTGTCCCCTCATTTCAGGTAACACAGTGATCCACCTCAGGCCTTGAGGTGCTGCTACAGTGCACATAACTGGCACATCAGACCAGTTGTTCCCAAACTAGGGATCATAACCCCTACCAGGGTTGTTAACCTAATAGTAATACATGTTCATCCACTGTCGATGCTTATATCTGGAGCTGCTTGAATACGACTGATCTACAAGAGAGTCAGAATCAGAAAAAAGGTTGATAATTGCTGCATTACACCATCTGCTGTGGAGATGTATTCTACTGACATTTCTTTTCAACGTTCATTATTGCATGTCTTTTTTTCCTCTTCAGTATCTTCTCTTTAACAACAGAATGCCAGAGTAGTCCAAAAATCTCTTGTCTTTCATTGGTTATCAAACGATGCCTATATTAGAAGACATCTGCTTAGGCCCCATTTTATCAGGAAAACATTTCCAGCTCCCTTTTCATGTACCCATCTTCAATATTCCTTGAAGCACAGAAAATCCTCCCTACTGACTTTGTCTTTTTTTAACTCTTGCTATAGAAGCTCTCTGTTAATGTCAGTATAAACAACTTAGATTAGAGGGACCCACTGCAGTGTCTAGAAAACTGACTCTGAGAGGAATGTGCACTTAAAAATTGTCTTGAATGAATTTATTATGCTAACATATGCTAAAACTTAAAACAGCCAGCGCTGCAAAGAAAACTGTCTACAGCTTCTACTCTTATTTACAGAATGAAAAGGGATAAAATTTTATTCTAATAAAGTGTGGTGTGTTTTCAACTGGGAGTGGGGTAGAATCAAAATACATTAAGTAAAATAGACATTAAAAGTGCAATGTAACAGATGGGTGCAAAAGTGAATTTCTACCATGATGATCCATTACAGTTTTGCAGCCAGGCAGAGAAAAACAGTGACCTGGAACAAATCAAGAAGAATGATGCTTGACTTATGCTTCCTTCTGCAAAGTGTGTCCCATATTCATAGTTTTTAATTAGAAATGTATTGCCTTTATGGGATGATGAGCTAATTTCTGTCCATTTTTGTAATTCATTAAGTACCCAGGTTAAATTACAAATAAATGGTGAAAGAATGGGCTGGTCTTTGGACCAGTTACAAGAAGATTCTCTATGAGATAGAGAAATCGATCAGCACATAGCTGTGCACTGACCAGTTGCATAAGCCACTGTTATCCTCAGACAACCTTGACTAAATCTTACCATCAATATTTAAAATAAGTCTAGCACAAACCAGGTTTTTGAAAACCTAATCTAGTCATCTAGAAGACTGATTTTTGTCCCATAAATGACCTCTGGAAGAAAAAAAACACATGCACAGCACTGTCTTCCACTAGTGGAAATATGTTCACCACATATAGGACTGGCAAGCAGTGCACAGGAAAGTACATTGACTTAAAAGCACTTTAAGGGAAGTTCTGAATGAACACAGCAGCGTTGTCTGGAGTGATAAGTCCATGGGGCCAGGTCCTGAGTCTCCAATTTGAAAGAAATTCTGCCAGTGCTAATTACTGTGTCTGACATTGGACACATAAATGACCGTGCATATGTGTTCTTATTAACTGATCTGCTCAAGCACAATGTCACAGGCAGTAAGACCAGGCTCTGCACTCTCCCTTTGGTGGAACATCACTCTCTATCATGCACAAAGTAAACCAGCTGCTACAACACTTTCACACAAGCCCTTACATTATATCTGAAGATCAGAAGATCGAACGCTACATCAATGACACTGGACTCTCCATTGCACATACTGTGAGTTGGGTCTTACGCACAGTCATGCTGTGCATGAACACATGGTTACTAGGGATTGTGCTCAGAAGTGTTCATGACTGAGCAGAAAAGTACCATGTATGTTCAGAGCTTTTGAAAACCTGCAATAGCAACTGCAATAGTTCATTGATTTACACCTGTGAAGTCAGAAAGAATTCTGCAATTGTGTTTTCATCAGTAGTTAACATGTAAGTTTCCATATTTCACTGTCAGTCTACTGCAGAGATGGCTGAAGCAAACTGATATATATGAACCTTTTTGTCACTCAGATTGTTTGAAAAAATTTGACAGTTAAATATTGGCTTGTTATTGTTCTTATTTTGGGCTGAAGGGGCACATGTATTTTTGCCAAGAATGGTGGATATCCAAAAAAGCCTTCCAAGTTCCAGCAATTTCTGTCTCTCAGGCTTTGAAATCTCAACTAGTAGTAGCTTAACAGCAGATGGCTGGAGCAGGTAAGTCTTTATATGGACTGAGACATTCAAATCTTGATCCGCTCTCATTTTAAAGCAACACACTGCCTCTCAGTTAGCTGGTGAAAGGGAGGTGGATGGCAAGTTTGCTTTTTTGAGTGAAGCTGGCTGCAGAAATAACCCTTAATCATGTGATCCTAAGGTGTTGTTAGGATTTGGTTGACCTTGGCCCTTATGTACTTCTGTGGCTGATAAAAACAGGTTCCTTTAATTATCAGCAAAGTGAATACATTACCATTTAATCACTATTCCCTTGAAATGGCAACTTTAATTTCATGGTAGTGTTTACTGTTCTAGATTCACTAGTTGTGTCAGAAATTCAAGCTCTGGTGAGCAAACGCTCTAAGCTTGACTGGAAAAAGCTTTTGAACTCACTGCCTCTTGCTCAAGAGGATGAAAAACAAACCTTAAAGCTGCCAATATTTACATTTTGGGGAAACCAGTTGAAAAAGAGAAAGAGATTTTCTGAGCTCAGAACAAAAATAGACCATTAAAAAAGCTTATTTTGTTTTCTTCCTTTGAAAATTCCCTTTTCATTTTAATTAAGCTCTCACAGGATTCATGGCATTGGAGAGTTTTCAAAGAAACAGAGAACTTGCTTGCCAGTTTTTTTCATCTTTTTTTTTTTTTTTTTTTTTTTTCTCCTGTTAGCTCACACAGCTCTACTTGTTGCAAATAGTTATCTGCTCTGAGAAAAGCAGCTGAAGCAAAGGAATAGCTGGGAGTGTTCAGGAAACCTAAATACAATAATATTAGCAACAACTTCTACGTATTATAGAGAGAAAAGTTCATAAGATTCTTCTATTGTAGATAAATTTATCCAAACTGGAAAAAATCTGCTCTGATTTAAACTTTGTGTTACCTCACAGTTGTAATCCAGGGTCATAGAAGCTTGATTTTTCTACTAGGACTAGAAAGATACAGCTGTTGCAATAACACATTGATTTGCAGTAAATTATATGTAGTTTTGGCCTCCATCCTACAAACACCAAGCTGGACATTTCAGATATGGGTTTCCTGAGGGTTCGACAAAGACTTTATCTCCTTCCCAATAGCTCTGGCAGCTTCTCCCCAGCACAGGATCATGACTTTTCTCTACATTTGGGAATTGGGTACCGAGTACATCCAAAGAGGCTCACCAAAGCTGCTCAGCAGCTGCGGGGCAGGAGCTTCTCCTTGACTCTGGCTGAGAGTACTGTGTCTGCTGAGCCCTGAGCAGTACTGCCAGGTGCCATCTCCTCCTCTGCCCCCATGTCATGGTATGCCCAGATTCCATAGCCTCATTGGGCATAAAATTACAGGCATAAAAGGTCTGAGCCTCTAGAAGAGTGGCTTTCATACCAAAGCACAGGACAGAAATGAAATACAAAATGAAGTCCATCGGGATGCTTCAGATTAAGTATTACTTAGATTTAAAAATCTTATACAGCTTGAAAATTGATCCGTGTATCAGTTGCTGACTGTATAAACGTTCTTTCTTACATCCTATGACATTCTGTGGAATTTAATAAGAGTCATATTTGTATATACAGGAGTAGCATTTTGCCTAATTAGATATTAGAAATGTGGTTGTACTTGACACTTACACAAGGCTCCAGTCATCCTCAAATCTCAAAGTACTTTACAAGGCAATAAAATAGTACTGTCACTCTCTGCTGATCAGAGAAAATAGCAGAGGAAAAAATAAAGTGATTTGTCCCAAATTACCCAGGCCTTCTGATTCCAGTGTACTGCCAATGGTACCAGAGTAGCTTCATTCCCAGATAAGGGAAAATCAGTATCACATGACAGTTTATGAGAATCTAGGACAAAAAAATGGCTGCTAGATTTAGAAATTAGTTTTTGAAAATTATCTACTTCTAGTTATGTCTTGGAAAAAGGATATATACGAAAGATTTTTTATGAGTAATACATAATAGGTTTCCAAGCAATATATTATATTTTGCACAGTATTTTTTTTTCATTCTTTCCAAAGGTCATATATGGAGATGAAGCAGTTTGATGTAATAGGCAAATACCAACTGCTTTATCTATTTGAATTTACTACATGACTGTAAGTCATTTTCTGCCTAAACACTGGTGTTACAACAATGGAAAAACTTGGCCTTTAGGATGGTAATCAAGCATGTGCTGAGGTCTCTCTTTTCCACAAATACATGCATACAAGTGCATGCATCCAAAGGTATTGTCAAAGGCTTTTGTCAATTTTAATTGGTATTAATATGTGCAATCTAAAAATAAAGCCTTTTTTTGCCAAGACTGAAAGATCTTCAGGCACTACTGAGTAATTCACTCTGTGCCGCAGCATATAAGTAGACTGAAGAGTGTGAAACTCCAAACAGACCTTTGCATTAAGATGAATAGACCAGCAGAGTACATTCTCTGAAGTGCTTTCTGTATGGGTGAGCACAACAGTACGTTTGAAATATATCAAAAGGAACTGTTGTGTATTTCACAATTCTCAACAGCAAGGGCAAAATGTATTGTATGCGGTACCACACAGGTAAGAGTTACAAGAAAAATAATGCAAGATAAAACTCCTCTGAATATTAAAACTAGATTCAGAAAATGCAGCTATACTTTGGCAGCTGGCTGATATGCCAGCAGCAAACAAATTGGGGAGAGGGGGCTGAAATTAGCTCTTGTCTCTGTTAATGTCTTGTCTATAATGAGGTCCCAGATTTTTCCTGTTTGTTATTTAACAGTTCATCTGAACAAATATCAGTGCTCACAGAGAATTCATACATGATTACAGCCCTTTGTCTGAACATTTGCTGTTTGGGATTTGCTTGCTGAGAGTGCTGGTTGGTCACCTAAGGACACATCTACATTACGCAATGCCATGTCATGGGAGAGATAGCCAAGATAGCCCAGGAAGAAGGACGGTATGTCTGCATGGCACAGTGCCATGCTGCGTACTCATTCGGCTCCCAGGGGCTGTATAAATGAGTTAGCTCAATTTGGTTGACACAACTCTGTGCTGACCTGGCTGTCCTGATCTGGGACCGAACTAGCTTGTTTGGAGGTAGGTCAGCCTAGACAGACTTTCTTTTCCTCATCTGGCTGACCTCATCTTTCCTTCTGCACTTCATTTCCAATAAATACATTATTTTCTCATTAATTTATTTTCTGTTTCTTAATTAGACAACAATCAGGCCTAAAGGTTACTTCGTGTGTACATTTCTGTAAGAAAATCTTTGCTTAGTTGGCTAGCTGGAAAAAGTGAAAAAAAGAGTGTAAAAACAGTTATTTAAAACACAGTTAAGAATTCACAAACATTCTTGTAAGTATGTTTTCCCTCTGCTCACCCAACACTAAATTTTACCCTTGACAAAGCTTGCTTATGCCTTTTATTAATAAAAATACTAACAGTAAACAATAGGAGATAATTCTGCTAGTTAAAGAGAAATGATCAGCCACTACATTATACGCATGTGAATTTCCTGCATATTCCTTTCTGGGTTACAAGCTTTTGATAATCTAATCACTCTAAACTACTCAGAATTATTTTTTTATGACATAAGTGAATCTGAAAAAGAAGAGTGAATTGTTTGAATGATCCATAAATCATCTGCTATCAAACTGTTCTGATTTCTTACTGCTCCTGGTATAAATTACTTCCAGGATTTTCCAATTATTTTCATGGTTTATCAGATGGCACAGGACCATATGATAACTGTGAAAGCAAGAGTCAAGGCAAACTTCATGTAAACTTACCATAATGCTAGTTTGCTCAATGCTGTCGTGAAAGTGTGAATCTTGGTGGGCTTCAAGCATTTGCTATAGTGTGGCCTTTTTCACTGACAGAAGGAGATTCGGGTGGGATGGAAAGAGCTCAGACCCTATGCACTAATTACTGATGAGTTGGATGTGTCAAGATGTAATCTCAAAACGTCTGGAATCTTTCTTTGTACCCTCCATCTCTGCTGCTTCTTTAATGGATGTTTGCAAATGAAGCAGAACCTGACATGACCATTTGTCAGCAAAAAATACTTAAAATTATGTGAAAAAAATAAAAATACATTTTTTCTTGTCATATTCTGTGATTTTCAGCAAAGAAAACAATAAGCATAGGGCAAAGAATATAAGAGTACAAGATGAAGACATAGCAAGAAGAGGAAAATTGCATAACATTTGAATGAGACAAGAAAAACATTTTATGGCAGAAATTTAGGAAGAAGGTTCCTTTACAATCTCCCAAGAAAACCTGACAGAGAAGCATATTTGATAGCACACATCCTTTTGCTGCAGGCTAGGAAAAAGTCAGTCAAATGAATGAGAGAAGTTTGTATCCTAGAAGGGAAGGATATTTGTAGCCTCCCTTCAACCTGATGCTATAAAAGTTCATTGAAGGGCTGTTACCAGATAGACTAACAAGCAGAGAAAAGAGGTTGTTAAGGGATGGAAGCCTAATAAGAACATGTACAAACCAAGAAACTAAGATGGCAAAGATGGAGAGAAAAGCCATACACACACCATCCCTGCTCCACTCCATGAACAGCAGTATGTACATGATTAAACTGGAGGTTTCATGAACATTTCTACGTGCAAGAAGCATTGCCATTACTCATGACTTTGTCTGGCAGATGCACAGACCCTATAGTAACAAGAAACAGCATACAAGTCAGTGTATGTTTTTACCTGGTATGAACCTGTTTCCATGTGGCCACATTAGGGCAATGCTGAGTCTGAACGGATGAACCCTGCACAAGGGCAGGCATAATGCTCAGCTAGGTTAGCACATGAGCAAGATGAGCACCCACCTATTTCAGTGGGGGCAGAGGGTCCCTCAGTACTCCCCCAAGGTGGATGTACCCTAAGACAAACAGATGGCATGTTTAAAGAAAAAAAAAACCAACTAGAAATGTGTGTGGATCCAGAGAAAATTAATTTTAAAACAGAAAGGAAATGAACGCTCTCCCTTCCCTCAGCCCTAATAATTGTTTTACACCAATACATATGTAATGTATTAAAAACCTAGCATACACTAATGGGTTCATGCAAGCTTCTCTGACTAATGAGTATGTACCAAAACAGCTGAAAAGTAAAGGGCGCCAGATTCACCCCTGGGTTAGCTCCATTGTTTGCAGTTATGTTGAATCATATTGGCAGTGAATTTGTCCCTTTTACAAACACTTCAGCTGCACCATAGTCAGTGTTTTCTCATCACACTTGCTTTCTTTCCTACAGTAAGCCCTAAAACAAATAACAAAACGTAATGGTAGACAAATCACTTCTTCGTGTACAGAGCTCGGCAGGCACAAATGACTACGCTTCTGCTAGCAGTTCTGATGGCTTCCATCTGCCAACTTCCTCCCTTGTATCATCAGCCTTTTCTTTATTCACTCCAAGATTTGTGACCTCTGAGCAAGTTTTCCAGGGTCCAGACTCTGATCTAACCAGGCTTTCTCTGTCTAGTATGGGAACTGGTGGGTTTGTTTGTTTTCCTAAAAACAAGTCTCTAGTGTGTTGCAGCAGTTTGCTTTGTACTACCAGGAAAGAAGTGTCTGTACCATAAATTGGTTAAACATTATTCTCAGAAAAAAAAAAAAAAAGAACAACAAACAAACAAACCAACCACCCCAAAAGGACTGTCACCTCTGTTGGTTGCTGAGACTCCTGCAGCCTTGCTAGCAATGATTGAATGACAGTTCATTTCTTGGTGTAGATTAACCTTCATTTTGATGGGCTTCAACTCTTGCTAAGTACATCATATTACCTGAGATTCTAACTGGAATGTTTGTCAAACCTGAACACCATTTCATAGAATCATAGAACATAGCACCATAGAATCATAGAAACATTCAGGTTGGAAAAGACCCTTGGGGTCATCAAGTCGAACCATCAGCCCTACTCTACAAAGTTCTCCCCTACACCATATCCCCCAACATCTCATCTAAACGACCCTTAAACACAACCAGGGATGGTGACTCCACCACCTCCCTGGGCAGCCTATTCCACTGTCTGACCACTCTTTCTGTGAGAAATTTTTTCCTAAAAAAAATTTTTAATTTTTTTCCAGTCTGAACCTCCCCTGTTGGAGTTTAAAGCCGTTCACCCTCATTCTGTCACTAATCACCTGTGAGAAGAGACCAGGACCAACCTCTCTACAATGTCCTTTCAGGTAGCTGTAAGGAGTGATGAGGTCTCCCCTCAGCCTTCTCTTCCTCAAACTGAACAGTCCCAGATCCTTCAATCGCTCCTCATAGGATCTGTTCTCCACGCCCTTCATCAGCTTTGTTGCCCTCCTCTGCACTCGCTCCAGCACCTTGATATCTCTCTTGTATTGAGGTGCCCAAAACTGGACACAATACTCAAGGTGTGGCCTCACCAGTGCAGAGTACAGGGGGACTATCATCTCCCTACTTCTGCTGTTCATACTATTTCTAATACAAGCCAGGATGCTGTTGGCTTTCTTGGCCACCTGGGCACACTGCTGGCTCGTGTTCAGTTACTTGTCAATTAGAACCCCCAGATCCTTCTCTTCCACACAGCTCTTCAGCCACACCTCCCCAAGCCTGTAGCCATGCATGGGGTTGTTGTGGCCCAAGTGCAGGACCTGGCACTTGTCCTTGTTGAAACTCATCCTGTTAATGTTGGCCCACTAATCCAACCTATCCAAGTCCCTCTGTAGTGCCTCCCTATCTTCATGCAGATCAACATTCCTGCTTAGCTTGGTGTCATCTGCAAATTTACTGATAATACACTCTATGTCCTTATCAAGATCATCAATAAACATCTTGAACAGAAATGGTCCCAACATTGAGCCCTGAGGAACACCACTTGTGACCGGCCACCAGCTGGATTTAGCTCCACTGACCATCCATTTCATCTATGGGAAGCCACACAGCATGTGAGGGCAAATAAAATGTTGTTGCGTTGCAGCTGGTGAGCAAGTTTTTCAGGACAATAATAAGACCATTATTAAATATCAGTATGACTGCACTATATAATTCTGGATCACAAATAAAAAAACAGCACAGAGCAGATTCAGCATTTTGCCCATCGGAAACAGCTAGCAGTACACAACAGCTGAAAATGGTCTATTTTTACATCCCTATCAATAGAAGTCTGAGTAGCTGTTAACAATTTTGTATCCATGGATTTACAGCTGCAGTTATTAATACAAAATTTCACCTATCCCTGTCTATCACTTGTAACTCTGAAAGATCTGTCGGTGTAATATCTTGAATATTAGGACTTTTCAGTTTACTCACATGATATACATATAACCCCATCCAGCTTTTCGCAGGCAGGGAACACATCTAATTCATTTATTATGGTGAATTTGGCAGCAACTCCTGTATTTAAGTTGCTCAGCAATACTGCTTATAATGGGATTGTTGTGGCCTTTCCATTCCTCCATTATTTGTATTCAGTCTTCTGCTGAAATGAATGCCTCCAGGCTACAGCAGCATCTTTTCCACATTCTGTGACATTTTCTTTTTTTTTTTTTTTTTTTTTTTTTTTTATATTTAACTGGTTAAAATAGTCATTTCCCTTCTGTGTGTTGCTGACATAGGACAACTTCAGCAACACAAGAAAACAACTGACTGAATGTGTGAATATTCTGTAACTAGCTTTCAAGGCTACAGATACTTCAGAGCTGTCTTGTGTTTTAGGTCCAAGGCCAAAGCATGTTACACAGAACATTCATCCCTCAAAAGACGTGCTTCTAATCACCACTGTGTAAGGATACTTATTGCATATTCAGTTTTCCTGCCAACGTGCACCCTCATCTGAAAGGAAAGACTTGGACCTTTTATTTTCATTCTGGATTGCAGAGAATTTCAGTCCAAAAGCTGAGATGTGATTTGCTTTCTGTTCAAAGTTTTTCTGTACTTTTTGGCTGCTGAAAAAAGAGAGATGTTTCACTTTTTAAAAATCTCAGTTTCATCCAAGGTGTGACACAGACTCTTTAACATATCCTCCAGTGGAAATGTGTCTTTTAGCCATAATATTGTCTGCTCAAATAAACATGATGGGGTCTCACTCACACACAGAATTAGAAACAAAATAAATATTTATTAACCAGATGCTGAAGCATAGCATTTTCCAGCTCAGAAAGAGCTTAATAATCCCTGCTGGTTTTTATCCTTGCAGAGCTCTAAAAATCATTTGTATCCTCTCTCTGTCAGCATGAGTGGAAGATCAAGATGATGTATGATAGAAAGGGAGGAAGTTTTTTCTGGGAAAAAAATGAAATGAAATGAAATAAAATGAAATAAAAAGATATTATTTCCAGCACAGCCAAGCATTTTTTTTTTTCAGTATAAAAACCAACCTGTGCTTTTTTTACATGTTTTTCATTACGGGTCCATATTCACAGATATCTAATCATTAAGGTGTTGTCTTAATCATTCAGTAAAGCACTGAGTGTAGCACCCATTGCAGGGTTCTAATCCCACACTGTAGTATTGCAGGTCTATAAAAGGTAAAACCAATCCCGATAAGGGGTATAAAAAGGGTCTGGTAAATTACCCCAAGTTTCTATTCTCAGAGTGGATGTCAGTCTGAGAGATGGTCTCATCAACCAAAGTAACAACTGTGCTCTTTAAATAATCGATGCACAATTACAATGATGACACCTTCACTGAAGAGCTTTATGCTGGTCTCTTGCACAAAGACCATGAATCACTGAACATGGATGGCAAGAAAGAGAGATTTAGAACAGACAAGCTGGTGGGCATAAAGAAGGAAGATGGAGGTTCCAGTGCCTCTGGAGAACAAAAATTTTGTTCAAAAACAAATACTTTATTGACTGTCACGGACATGAGAAGAGATACAGGTACTGAAACTGCTGTACCGCACTTTAAGACCTTCTCTACATTATTATCCAGAGTTTTGGTCAGCCAAATACAGGGAAGATGATTTAAAACTGAAGTAGGGGAAAAATGGGTTTCTCGGACATGGCCTGTCTTCCTTATAGTTTGGCTTTAGCCAAAAATGTCCCTGAAAGAGCTAAATGGTTTCCATTTGGTCATGAGGAGATCTTTGCTGGATTTTGAAAAAGAGTTGGTAACAATGAGTACACTGGTGCTCTGGAGCAGTGGGAGTAAAGAACGTAATTGTTTCATGATGGAGCTTAATAATTTTGTGAAAAGGGTGATGCAACCCAGTCCTCCATGATAGCTACTGAAAGATTTTGGTTTGGGGACACCTGATGATCTTCACTAGGTTTCTGGATAATGATGTTTGTGAAAGTTGTGTTAAAAACTCCTTCTACTTTATATTATTGTATTAATTTTATGGACCTTTATGGATTTATGTTAGACCTCTAAAATCAGATGGGGAGGTCTGAAGATACACATTACATATAAACCTGGGATAAGTAACTAGGATGTGTAAGACTGAGCTCTATTAATCCCGAAAGAAAAGGAATTTATTGATGTCTATGAGCTCTGGGAACCTAGGAGCAGAAGTATGTTCACTGAAATCTTAGTACTACTCAGTGACCACGCATGGCAATTTGGTCAGCATTACAGACAGAAAAGAGAAAAGCAATGTGTAGTCTAACAACGTGGAAGTGCAGACACTATGCAGCTATGCCATGTGGTGCCTGTGGACTCTGGCAAGAGAAGATATCTACTTTGATATGTTCCCTGCAACTGATTCCCAGACAGCTAACTGTTTTAAGGCCATGTATGGAAATCACAGGCAGATCTTCATTTTGCAAACCGCTGTACCAGCTGAAGATGGTACCATTCTAGTGGTCTGCCATTGCCACACTGCTCCTGTTCACACAGTTTTGCCAGTTGAAGGGGTCTGTTAACCATATCTTATCTGGCAAAGTCTGCCAATGACTTTAACGCGCCAGTGAATGAAGATGGGTGGGATGGCTTTACCTGTGGTAGGGTATGGAGCATCCAAAGAGCCCCCAGACAGCAGAGCTGTGGAGGCAGTGCCTTCTGGCTGGGGAGGCAGGGACAGTACCATTTCCAGTCAGCAGAACTAGACCTGGGAAACAACTTATGCTCATGGCCTTGGCAATCCACTTGAATGCATACACACAGCATGCCTTACTGTGTGCCCAGCAGAAAACAACTGCTGGAAATATTTTGATTTGTATGAACATTCACCACCTGTACTTCCTTTCCTAGAAAAGCTATGAATTTTAAACAAAAATGCCTCTGGTACTACACTGCACACTCAAATATTGCAAGATCCCTGCTCAGTTGCTTCTGTACATCACCGTATGTTTTTTTACATCACCATGGCAAGGACTTATCTTCTGAGCACAGTTAAGGACTATATTCTGCTGGTTTTGAACAGCACAACTGGCTGATGCAGTTTATAAAACTAAAACTAAAACACAAAACATAGAACATGCCTAGACTTGCTCAATCACATTTCAGCGAGCCTGGACCTGTGTTCTTGCAATAGATCTTTTAAAATCACATCTCTTAGTAAAATGTCTGTTGCAGGCTCAAAGACTGTTGATGCCTGCCTTTCACTGTCATGGTGTTTCTTTATCTGAACAGACTGGTTCAAAAAGATTATACAATGCAATAGTAAAGAATCACTTTATATAAAGCAAGATTTTATTACTCAATATTAAAAAATCCCAACTTATACATCTTATACTGAGTTAGAAGACTTTCTCTGATTTTCAGCTTTTAAAAGAGAAGGCAAAGAACAGAAGTGATCTCCAACCAAGTCCAAGGTCTGTGTAAAGACTTTTCTGTTGTTCCAGAAGTGCATTCTTATTATGTTTAGTCAAGATATATCTAACTTAGACATGGCATTTGTGCAAAACTTTCCCAGACTTTAGGTGTGAAAAGAGCTTGGGTATTACTCTGCTCCAAACTGAGTACACTAAAATAACTAACAATTAAGCCTTTATATACAAAACCTCATTTATCATTCTAAGAAATATATTTAAGGTCAGCCTGGCTATTTAGTAGTACTTCAGCATTTCCTTTTCTTGTAATATTTATTCACACTTCCCAATACTTCCTGGACAACAGAACTGCAGTTGCTTGGCATTCCTTAATTTTGGCAGTTCTTGTGTCTCTCCTGTTATGTAGAGACACATTTGTTTTTCCTTTGTGTGGATCATCCTGCCTCACATACATCAGATATTTACAAAGCACAGAGGTGAAAAACTTGGCTTTTATACATTCAGTTAAAGCCATTCTTTGCAGACTGCTCCCTGTTTCAGCATCCCGGAGATGAGAGTGCCTGTGACTCTGGTATTTTCCTCTGCAAGAGGCCTTAATTGCCCCAGCTGGTGGCTGGGTCCCAGGCAGGCTGGGTGTCCTCTGTTTCCCATGGTCCACCACTGGCTGGTCAAAAGCCCTGTTATCAGAAGGACAGGAAAAATTAACAGTCCTGTTAAACCCTGCTAGATGTTGCAAAAAAAGGTTTTCTTCTAAAAAAGCCTGTTTTGCTTTTTTTATTCTTTTAATGAATTTGGCTCTTCTGTTTGGCTGCTTGCCTGGTTCTGTGTTGAAAGTAAGACACCAAGAGCTTTCTCTTAAGACACCAAGAGATTTTGTGAGACGGTCACTACTTAAATTGCCAGGAGTCAAATGCCGCAGCTCTTTTAGGGCCTTGATACAGAGTTGTGAAAGAGGCAGATTCTCATCTCTCAACCAAGCCATGTTTTCAGGCACCCAGGAGCTGCCAGCAAAGAAGTTCTCTCTTTTGATATTTTATTGCCGATTTTTTCAAAGCCTCAGCTGCTAGTTGGCCTGAGGGGAATAGCTCAGTCTTAAACCCTAAAAGTCTCAATTCTGTCACAGAAAAGCTATCTAGCTGGCTTGTTGGCATCACCTTCAGAAGCTTCTGGAGAGTACTCGGGATTGACAGGTTCACTTGCTGATCAGGGTTGTGATCTCCACCTTGTTTCTAAAGATTTTTAAAAGCCCAATGGGCTCTGTGCTTAGCTTATGCAGCTGTTTTTTTCTGCCCTGGTAATACATGTTCTGATCTATGGATATGATACACATACACAGTTGATTAAGTCCCTTCTGAATTTCATTGCTTTCAGAAGCAGCATCCATCAGTCACCTACAATTAATCGTATTTCACACAGAGTGGAAACAATTGTCTTCCATAAAAGCCCTCTGTAAGCAGAGAAAAAGCCATTTGAAAATGGTTTCTTAGGCCAAAATTACTGGTGGTTGCAATGCTTAATACCATATTTCCAGGCAAAAAGAACATAGGTTCATAATTCCTAACTTTATTTTCTCTGTAGAGAAACATTTCCCATAGTTACTTCACCTTCAGAAATGCCTGAAAATGGATACATGTTGGAAAAGTCCTTTAAGTTTCTATCAGCAGTCTTCTATTCCTGATGCTGGCTGTTGGATGATTATTTCTCTACAGCACTTCTGTGAAGGGTCTAAGCAACAGAGTAAAGCTTTCATGTTTTCAAAGCTGATATTTTCACTAGCCTCTCTAGACACAATAATGCCTTCAATTTTCATGTAGGCCATTCAGTCTTCCTCCGTTTGCTCACACTGCTGACACTGATGTTCTGATCTGGCAGAATATAGCTAGTCAGGTCCTTTCCTTAAATAGTGTGAGGAGGTTCGCAGATATCACAAAAGCTGCGTGAAGGTTCAGACGATACTCCTGTAACAGCTGTAATAGATTGCATACCTCTGGATGCATATGAATAACATGAAAGCAGTTCTGTGAAAAAAGTCCATCCAAAAACTTGCTTCTACATACCTCCCAAATATATCAAACCATTTGCAAGAAGTCTTGGAAGACAGCTAAGAAAGTCATATTCAAATAAGACATAGCAATCATTCATGAGGCCAATATAAAATATTTTTGGTCCCTATCTGAATTTTACCACTAAGGAATTCAGAAACAATTTGGTAGAAACTTTAAAGAGACAATACCATCATCAATTAATACCTTCTTTCTCACAGAAATAACCTGTGCATTGTGTGTTCACTAAACAGGAAACCTTGACCTTTACTGCCTTCATTGAAGATCTACTTTGATATTCTTGGCCAGCAGCTGAGCGGCCCTATGAAAGAAACTTGAGGCTTTGCAGACTGTTGCTTACTTTTATAATCACATTTGGTTCCACAGGTACCCAAGGTTGGCAGTAACCTTCTCCCACCAGATATACAACACAGGTGTGTGAGATGGAAGGCACTGTGAAAAGCAGTCCTCATAGCACCTAGTCAATCTAAAAGAAAGTCAGGGTTTTCAGAGGGGATTACAAGGTAACAAGGGTTGCATAGCTTAGTTTTATCTGCAGACATGTTCAGACACGTAAAATCACAGCTATAAATTTGCTTACTGGCCTTGAGTTTGTTACACAGAGAAATTGTATTATCTCTACCCAAAAAGATCTTCAGGATACTAGGAAGTTCAGGTTATACTGCAGCCTCCCAGTCATGCTCACACAGATTGTAAATTTTGAGTAAATCATCTCTTTCTTGGTAACTCTTAAAGGTAACAAAACTAATAACAGGCCTAACTGCAGGAGTACTTTTCAATACAACTAATAATGCATCCATGGCCCATTGATATTCCAGCAGCAAACACTAGCAAATGCATGCTAAATGTTTGTGCCATGTTAATAGCAGTCTCCAAATAGCCTGGGTAGAATCTCACTTTTTCTGTTTGAGATGGTTATCTGGTGAGAGAAGTTTTCTGGTTGAAGGAATAAAAAAATGTAAGCCTGAGGCCAGCATGGAAAACTTCTAGGTCCAAAAAAAACCTTCAGCTTGTTTTCTAACTCCCACTGTCACAGCCACTTCTTTCACTGCTTTTTGTAAAGGATGCAGGCTGTTCTGAACATTTTTACATCCTGGTGGTGCCAGCTCTTTTTGGAGGTCAAATATGTTATTTTGATTAGTTTAACACCTCCCCAGAAAACCTGCCTTCTCCCCATGCATTATGCAGTTAACAGCATCCAGGTCTACTTCAGGCATGATCCCAACATACTTTTGGCTTTTCAAAGTGTTAAAAATGTGGAAAGTAGCCTTTGGGCCTCTCAAAACCCCTAATTTACAATATCTTCCTGAACTTCATGGAATTTAATTCAGTAACAAAATCCCAGATTTATTAGTTTACCTTTGCAAGCTCTGGAGTTAGCATTCAGGTTTTGTATACATGTCTTCATGATAAAGTACACACCATAGGCATTGGCATGGTGTAGCCTTACACCTAAACCAGTTTTGCTATAAAGATCTTCACAAAATTTGAAACATATTCTTTGCTCTTAAATCATTATGATATCTTACCTGTGTCTATACACTGGACTTAAGTGAGTTCATGCTAGTTTCCTATGTGTGCTCAACACCTCGAAAAAAATGCCCTTTCAAGTGATTTTTGGATGCCTTCTACTTCTGTAACGCAAAAGTTTGTCCTTCCGCAGTAGCATAAAAATTGTAAAAGTCCTTATTCTTCCTCGACTATTATTTTATACTGCTTCTGTTTTATTGGCCTAAGAACACTGTAAGAAATGACCAAACAGTTATGTCTCTGAACATTACATTTTCTTGTGGTTTCTGACAGAGCTTTTTTGCTCTGATTGGCAATTCAATTTGTTTCATAATGACCATATTCAACACTGTTTACCAATTAAGATCTGGTTTTGCCTCAAAACTTGTTAATTTTTTTTGTAAGGAGAGAGAATGATTTATGTCTTTTATACTTTTATTTTTTTAATTAGAACTGGCCACTGTAGACTCATCACAAAAGTTAGAGTACAATAATTTTGTAATGGAGAAAAAGAGAGACAAAAAGTAACATTAGCATGTTCTGTCTTGCAACTGTAATGTCTTCTTAGGTAGAAGCATAGCTACTTTCTTCTGTGGGGGATGCATTAACCCTTTCAACTCACAGTGGGAAAAGGTATATTGTGTGGATGTATATGTCAAAAAATTAAAGAACCTATCCATTAAGATTAATTTTGAAACTTCTAAACAGTGTATGTTATAGAGAAGTTTGAAGAAATTTCCTTTCCTAAGATAAAAACGGAGTTGTACATTATTCTGTGTTTCAAAAACTTATTCATCACAGTCACAGTTAAAGTTTTAATTTGCCGTGCTAAGTTTCATCTTAAGGTTGTTTATTCCTGATAAGGTGACCACAATGCAATGTGGACATGTAGCATCATCAGAAAAGAAGATGGTTTGACAGAGAAAAAATGGTGTGTATTCATATTTGGAGCTCTAAAACAAAGGTGAAATTTTTGTATTCCCATAGCAGTAGCCATTCTTCCAGAACCAAAAGTCTCAAGAAATAACTAAAATAGCCAACCTTAAACTTTTGTCCTGTCTGTTTACTTTTTGTTCCCCATAATCCAGCCACTCTCTGCAGCTATATTCTGAATACCTGTACTTTTAACCAGTAGGTACACATATTCCACCTGCACTCCAATTTAGGAACCAAAGTAAACAAACTGAATCTTGTCCAATATCTTGAAGTCAGACAGGAGATTAGATCTCTATTAATATTTACATATTCCTTCAAAAACAGGAAGACATTTTATTGTGATACGTTGTGATAACTGAACCACAGCTCTTACACTGAAGTCAAAGGACTTTGAATCTGTGCAACAGTTCTCAGATAATGAGCAGGCAGACTGTTTCAGCTGATCATTTTTAAAACTGTCATGGCTTCTTTTGCTGAACCATCATATTTATTTATATTTATTTATTTGAAATATTTGAAATATTTATATTTATTTGAAATCTAAGGATTTCATTTCTACTGGAATTCTCCACAGATTTGTTAGATACTTAAAATTTAAAGCAGATTTGTCACTTTAGAGACATCAGTGAGGTTCTTATAGATTATTTTGAGGAGAAATAATCCTTGAATATTACATGGTATCTATCTTCAAAAGTAAATAATAATATATTTTATTTAAGATTCATGTCAGAGACAAAAAAAACCTGTACAAAGCCATTGTAAAATTATGCATGTATATAATTCTACACTGGCCATGTTTTCATTATAATTTTTATTCTATACTTCTACACTGACCATATTCTTGCTCAAATCTTTCAGCCTTGTTATGATTGACTTTTTAAATAACATTTTTTCAAAATTCTTTTGCAGTGTATTTAGTCAATGGAAACCACTAAGTACTTGACAATTTGTTTAGTTGTCTTAAACTCTCTCAGGTCTTTAGGTTTTCACAAAACATTTATCATGCCCATAACTTAAGTAAATGTTCTTGAGTTAAACACAAATATGACACTATAAACACCACTACAATAATAACATTTATCAGTAATGCATTTTCAAAAAAACCCATTTATTCAAACCATCTGGATTTTTGGAAATCTGGTTTACACTGCTGTGATGACATTGAGTTGATACCTCTAATATATCACCTTGCAGCCTTTAAAATGGATTCCATGACTAGGATAGCACATGTAAAATTGACTTATGGGTTTTTTTCAGCTCAAAATACAAAAAGCTAAATTACCTCTATGCATAATAGTAATCTAGAAACTTTTTAGTCTTCTTCATCTTTGAGCTCAGGGTCAAGATTCAAAGCAAATACTTTGCCTTTAGATGCGCAAAAGCAGTTGTGACCGGGGATTTTCTAGCTGGATAGATTCTTAGGCATCTTCTAGAGGGCCATTCAGTATTTGACATATTTAAAGTTGAAGCTCAAAATCACAGTTTTGGATTATGGCATTACTCAGTTGGTTTCTATTGTCATTATCTCCATTTGGCTTGCAAGTCTCTGAAATTTTGTTTACTCCAATCTCATTTTAAGTTTGAACAACCTTATGGCATTCCTAGGCACCATTCTCCAATACAGAACATGAAATAAAACTGAGAGGTAACAGATTCAAGGCAAATAGATGCAGATACTTCTTTACAAGACATGTAGTTAAATTATGGAAACCCTCACAACAGGATACTGAGGATGCTGATGTGAAAAGTTTCAGAAACCCACTGTATGAATTCATGGGAAAAAAGCCTATCAGTATTATTAAATATAAAGACAGTGTGTCTGGTTCATGAACCTGCCCCTGAGTTAGACCCTGGCAGGCTGGGAAGTACCGCTACTCACTTACTTTCTACTTGTTATACTTTTACCTGGCTATTTAACACTGGCTATGTTCAGTGACCTCTGTTATGATCCAGAATACCTCTTCTTGTGCTTTTGTGTTCACTGCCTCCTTTTCCCACTTCAAAGGACAGGTACTACATTTGCTCCTTTACTGTCTGCAGGTGCCTCACCTGTCTTTCATGAAGTCTCAGAAATAACCAGCATTGGCTTTAAGATTTCTTTAGTCATGCTAGCATAACATTTATCAAGCTTAGCAAATTTGAGAGCATCCTCTCTATGTATTATGCATTTTCTTCTTTCTATATTTCAGCCTGAAATAGAATCCTTTTAGTTGCCAGTATTGTGCTAGTCCTGTACTTGCAGTTGACCTTTTTAGTGAGAATTGAGTAAAAGAACCACTAAACACTTCAGGCTTCTCAGTGTGCTTCAGTGTCTCTCTGTGTTGAGCAATGGACATTATACCTTCCTGGTCTTATCTAGCCACTACTCATAGGAAGTTTTCTTGTACTTTCTGTGTCTTTCTCTTCATATCTCACTTTGTGCCATGTACACTGAGACTTGGTTCTCATGGGCTAATATTTACCAAATCTCTGAGTCTACTGAAGTCAATCTTCCTCAAATGCAAAGTGCTTTTGTTTTGCTACTCTCTTCCCTCTTTCCTAAGCATCACAAGGTCTCCAATTTTATGGTCACTCCCACTAAGTTTTTTTTCTCTCCCATGTTGTTAATCATTTCTCCCTTATTAGTTAGAAAAGGCTGCTTTCCTTATCTTTAATATATTAAAAAATGTTCACAATGAACTTAAAGCACTTGCCGGTCACTTCTTGTCCTCCTTTCTCATTAGATGACAGGGTAATTGAATTGCCCTTGTATCAGTTCACGTGCTTCAGATGATCTAGTTTGTTCTTACAGAAAGCCTTGGACAGCTGATCTTTCTGGCTGGGATGTTTACTCCCATTATTAATTCACTTTAGAATTCTTTTATCTTCTGAAGTAGATCTTTAATGGTAAATTGCTGGAGATGTCATTAATGTCATTCTGTCACAGCTGATTGTTAACTCCATCTCTTTTGCAAGAGTAGGTAGGCCTCCATCCTCACATGTTGAGTGAGATTTCATTTAGAAGGGCTAAACTGTCATCAAAACCCAGATTATTCTAGGGCATTATGTCTTATGTCCATGCCTATCTTTTTGTAATACCAAAGCTGTTGACAACTTCAAAAACACAGAGTGACAGAACAGATACTTTTCTGACAACAGCCGTCTATGCTTTAGACAGTTAATTCCAGCTGCATTTATTTCAGCTGGGAGACTTTTCTTTAAAACAAAGCTCTGATGGTGTTAACTATTTTTGTTGGCTTATAATAACATTTTGGGATGAATCATGGTGAATGCTGCCAAAAGTTTTCTTGAAACCTATGAAGTTTCTGAGTGTTTTTTGACACTTAGTGGCTATCTTTGATGATTGTTCTTAAGGTGGAAACCTGGTCAACATCTCACAGTTTGAAATACAGTCTCCTCTGCACTGGGGCTCACCTTAACTGCTTGCTTTGTTCCAGTTATGATCATTCTGTGGAAGACTTTGTTACTGAAAACAATTTCACATTGTACAGTGTAAACTGAAAAATTGTTCTTGCTTAATGAAGTTTTTGCTTCAGTTGCTATGGTTCCCATCATCGTTAATTCATTACCAGAGAACAGAAAAACAGATACATTAGAATACTGTTGTCATGGCATAGGTAACAAGAATCTAATGAGAATATGAGACTGACAGAAAAGAAGAACAAATAAAGAGCTATCATTCTTGGTCTCAGATTACTCAAATATTTCAGAATATCAAGGTATCAAAATTTTTATAAAAGAAACATAAAGGAATAGTCTAAATAATTACTCAGACAATAAGAAAATTATCTCTACTAATTTATTGATTAATATAATAAATTTTACTGGAAAAATAATGTCTGAGAAAAACAATCTTTTTTTTTTTTTTTTTCCCCCCCCTAAATGCTTTGGAGAGGTTTCTGTGTTTCTCTAGGACCCCAGATTATGTATCAATAACAAACAGAAGAGAATATAATATAGCTTGTTTTCCTACAAAGCTTTGTATGTCCAAGGTTGACCTTAAGGCAAGAATACAGTAATGATTATGAAACAAAATAGAAAGGAGTCTTACTGGTGGAATATTAATTAGTCATGGTGATACTGTATCTGTGCTTGCTATCTACTTACTCTCTGTAACACCTAGAAGCCCTAGCTGAGCCTGGGCATCATTGTATGATGTGTTTACACAGCACAAACTGTGTGATAGCCTCTCTAAAAGTTTTTATTTACAGTTTAAAAGCAAAAGAGACAAAGCTTACCCAGTGAAAGAGGGAAGAGCAGAGTGATGGTATTCAGTACCATGTGGCTGCTGAGTGGTGGCAGAGTGTAGAACAGTTCTGTCTCAGTCCAGTAGGAAACATTTAAAACATGAAAGGTAAAATGAAACTCCACTTTAAACTTCATCTTTTGTGACAGCCTCATTCTCATTGGACTTTTTTTTTTAGTGAAAAATTGCTCTTAAATTTTTTTTCACTTGATTCATTTGAATAGGTCAGAAACATATGAATAACCCTTAGATGAACGACCGGTCTATGTTTTTGACACCAACACATGAACTCATGCTTAATTCTTCCTGTAAGTCTTCCCTCAGTATTTAATGAAAACATCTTTAAAACCTCTGTCCATAGATGCTTTTTATCCTTGCTTAGCTGATCCTGAGCCTTCATTCCCCTCTAGCATCTACACTTTTTCTCCACTGCTGAGATATGTATTTGCTCTCAGATATTCACTTCTTGATTCAAATCAGACACTTCCTGTAGTCTGCTCATACCTGCTTGTTAGTCTTCACCTAGGCTGTGTAGCCCTTGTGGGAACCTGATTAAACCTCTTCAATCAGAGATGGTACAGACCCAAAAACTGTTCTGTAGTACCTGGTAAACATCACAGACTTCACTGGTAAACATCACTGGCTCAGAAACCCTTGCTGTAAATAAGTAACCATCTTGCCCACTGTAATTGGGATGAAGTGAAGAAAACCTGTATTATTTCATTAATCCTTTGAGGTATATAAGATTGTATTTATCACCAAAAGATACCTGTAAAGAAAATTATTACCTCAATGATGGTCATGTAGGTGGAGGTAAGAGCAGTAGTAGTCCCAGATATGGAGACATGAGAACCCAGCTGGGAGAGCTGTGGAAGTCAGCTGAGGCCTTGAAACCTTGGCAGAAGACAGTGAACGATCATTCATTTTATACTTTCTTCTCACCATCCAGGATTTTATTGACTTTAGACATTTTTTTTTCCAAGATGAGGAATCCTAGTCTATTTGCATCTGGCAAGAAGAAATCATGTCAAACTATTATAACAGGTTGGAAGGATAAGGAAGAAACCATAGAGTTCATATATATTAGAAAGCCTTTTGATACAGCTTCACATAAAACTTTCATAATCAAGTCAAGAAAACTAAGAGAAACTGCTACAGGGTGGATACAAAACAGTTTTTAATTTAATGTCAGAATAGAAGGATGTATAAGCAGATTTCAGCCAGTTTGTCCCGGGCCTAGCCAATATTTTCACTTATGACTTGGATGAAGGAATAGAATATGAGTTTATTAAATCTACAGATGATCCAGAACTGGCCAGGCTGTAATGAGATTGAAGAACAGGATTAAAGTGCAAAATGATAAATTGAAGAAATGTTCTGAAAAAATGGGATTCAGTTCAATAAGGACAAGTACAAAGTTCTATATTTTATCAAAAATTATGAACTGCACAAATACAGAATGACGAACAACTTGCCAGGAAGTAGTCTGGGAGAGGAGGACCTGGCAAGAACAGTCGTGGTTTGAACTCGGTCAGCAGCCAAACACCACGCAAACTGGTCGCTCACCCTCGCCCCGCCCAGTGAATGGGAAAAGAGAGTGAAGGGTCAGAGGAGACTTGTGGTTTGAGATAAAAAAAAAGTTTACTGATTGTAATAAAACAAAACAATAACAATAACGGAGAGTACAAATGGGTAAGGCACAATGGGACTGCTCACCACCCACGGACTGATACCCAGCTCGTTCTGAGCCAGTGATCCTGACAGAACAAAGATCCCAACATCACAAAGACCTGAAGCAAGAGATAACCCGCCTCCTCTATATACTGAACATAACATCACATGGTATAGAATACTCCAATGGCCAATCCAGGCCTGACACTCTGGCTGTCCCCCCTCCTAGCTCAAGAAAATTAACTCTACCCCAGCCGAAACCAGGACAGTGTCACAAACTTCAAATGCCATATTACCCTTGGAGAAGCAATATTGTTGGGGTGTATACAGTACTCAGGGAAATGATACAGGAGTGAATCTTTCTGTGCTACTCAGCATTTATAAAGCTGTAGCTGGAATACTGTGTCCACTTCTGGGCCTCATGGTCCGAGAAAGACAAAGAAAAAGAAGAGGAAAGCAGTGAGATGGAATTGAAGTATGACCAATGAGGAGGAATTTTAAGATTAAAATGGGACTGTTAAGTCTAGAGGAAACTGAAGAGAAGTGAATACTAAAAATAATTGTTCAAGGAGAGAATAATCCTTTCCTTTCATTCCTTGTGAATGGCCTATACAGTTTCAGAGAGAAACAAACTCGCTGAAAGAATATCTGAAGCAAAGACATTTAAGGTTAGATATTAGGAAAAACTTTCTGACATGAAGGGTAGTTAACAACTGCAGTAGTCGAGCGACTGGAATCTCTATCACTTAAGCTTTTTTACAAACAAGTTTAATAAACATATTTGTTAGACAGATGTCTATCAGAATAACTTTGGTATTCTTGATCTTTCTTTTCATGTGTGGATGGGTTTTGATAACTACCTGATATACTTCTCATCCCTGTTTTCTGGATGATTTATATACATAGGTGGAAACATGCAAGGTAACAGGGAATGCAGAGTAGAATAATGATACAAGCTGGCAAGATGTTGGCTGCATTTATCTGCTTAGATAGGATATGATAATCAAACATCTGCAGCTCTGAAGCATCAGCTCAAATATTATTCCATCTTGAGCAGAAAATGGATATGAAAGATGACAATCTACCCGGTAAACAAACAGGCACCTGTGTATATGCTCTCTTCAATATCTTATGCATTAAATGGATCGGATTAATAACAAATGCTACAATTTATGTCAGCAGTGAGCTACAGCACAGGTAACAGTGGTTCTTGCTGAACAATACCATAGAGAAACATAGAGAAGCAGTCTAGTTTCAAGAAGAGAGAACTATTCCTGAACCTCCAACAGACTCTTGGATAAGAGCCTGCATTAATGTTACCACAATAACCACTTCAACTTGGTCACCACTAAACTAAGCAGTTCTGTGAATCATATTTGTATTTAATACATTCAAAGGCAAATGCCAACCACGGGATTACAAGGTTTTTGAGGAATAGGCACACACATGAGCAAGAAAATGTCAGCAAACCTCCTCCCTTTCTTCAGGAGATATACTTGCTCTGAGAGTACATCCCCTGATTAGGTCTGGGACATACTGTGATGTGAGTTAAGGCACTGAGATTTTATTTCTTTTCTCCGTGGTAAATCACCATCACATGACCTCAGAACTTGTGCATTTTCTTTGTTCTGAAATTCCTTTGGATGTTTTCTAATTGCTTATGATGACAGAACTACTGTCTTCTAAGTGGATGAGACGGTAAGGCCACAGCAGGTTCAGTAGTACAGGAAGCACTCAGTGTGCCCTATGACACAGAGGCACAAACTAGGGTCTTGCAGATCCCAAACCAGTGGCTTTCTCAGTTGAGTTGAGAGAAAAATATACATAAACCTTTATTAGCAGTAGACCTATTTGAAGCCTCTGAGAAAATGTTTCAATAACAAGTACACTTTGCTTTAAAGAGAAGCTAAAATCACCATCATCAATCAAATCAACATACATAGTATGTAGTCAACACTTGTACAATATACCAGCTGCCTACAGAAACCCAAATCATACCTCTACCCTGCCACACAAAACAACACTTAAATCTAATGAGTGCAGAAACCAAGGAAAAGACATGAAGTAATAGTAGGATCTCTGTAAAAAAGAAGTGAAAAGTATGTTATCCAAGAATTCTGTCTCATCATTGCAAGATCGTAGATTTAAAAGGATTTATACATTGTACAAAGTTGGAGAAACAACAATTATAATTAAAACAAAACTCTGAGGCTTTGGACAGCTGTTTTCTAAACCCTTCAGGGAGTCTAGTGTTCCAAAAAGAGACACTGAGATAAGGAGAACTCAGCTGTGGTCACCCTGCAGGGTCTGATCTTTTTGCTTCCTAAATTTTACACAGATACCAGGATACCAATACTGTTATAATTTACCCCAGCTCCTATATGTAGCCCATCAGATTTTTCTGAATTAACCCCTCATTAGATCCACTAGCTACAGATGAAATGAGGGATAACTTGGGAAAAAAATCATCCATTCACTCTGACACCACCAGACCACACACTTCCGTTGAAACACCAACCATAACTTCTGTCAAACTGTTCCAATCATCAGTTCATGGTTAAATTTTGAATCTTTTTTCTAGTCTGAATCTGTCTAGCTGGCAGCTAAGAGGCTTCATGATGCTTTATCTAATACATTGATTGGCACTCTATTTTCCAAGTTTTCTTCCCCACATAGGTTCTTGCAGGCTATGATGAAATCAAGCTAATCCAGCTCATATTTTCCATATATCAAATTGGTCTGTTAAGACAGCAAATACATGGGGTTTGTTCTGTTTGCACAGGACAAATGCAACAGTCAGTCACTTGGCACTCAGTATGCTCCAGCTTTCAAATCTGTAATTACTGTATTTTTAGTTTGCTTTTTGGATTTCAAAATGTTAATCTTTAAAATTAAAAATTTTCCAAAGACATACCAGCAATGTCAAAGTTGACAATTTATCACATCTGAGTGAAATAGATGTCCCCCATCGCAGCATGCATTTTTGTCACACACACTTTATAGAAAGAATCTTAAAGATCCCCTTCTGTTGTTCTGTTGTGTGATCTGGTAATCTATGTCAGACACAAACTTTTATTCCATTTAATGTTTTTTGAAATTACTAATTATCAGGAAGTTAGGGAGATGTCATGATAATTTGCCTTCCCCTTTTCCCACACCACCCTTCCCACACAAAGCAGAACTTGCAATTTTAACATTCCAGCCATTTGAATCCTACAGAGTTTTAGTACCAGTAATTAAACTAAGTATATGCTCCTAAACAACCAATTAAAATTCCTCCTGAGTATTACACAGAATCCTGATACTGATGTATAGATATATTGACGTATCAATGTATAAAGAATGTCTTCTCATTCTGTCCTTTGAGGTCTTGATTAATTTTGGTTTTGTTGTCTTGATTTGGCATAAAATGAATATTATTTGTTCTGCTCTTGTCCTCTCTGAACCTTCAACCTTTTTGCAGTTTTATGTTTTTGTGATCCAGTCTCTTCCCCAGTAGAAAAGTTCTTCCATACTGCAATGGACACTGAACAGTTTTCTTGCTTCCTCCACTATGGCATCACTGCTTTATGTCTGACATCATATACCTATGCAGCTATTCAATTTGAGAGTCTTCAAGGATAGGAGAGCACTGTGAATTGCCTCACTACCAGTTCCCTCCAAACTCTCCATGTGTTATCACATACAGAAGTGCCATTTGTGCTAATATGCAATTTCACTAGTGGAACTTTTCCTGCCAACCTCGAAATGCCTTCCCAGAATGATGTCATAAGACTTGGCTCCAAGGAGACAGCACAGTTTGTTATTGTCTAGTCTCCTTTACAAGCTGTTCTTTCCATTCCTTTTAGCATAGTAGTCTTGGACTGAAGGGATCTTCCTGGATCCAGCTTTAGCATCTTGCAGGTGGCCCTGAAAGCCAAACTCGTGCTTCTGTCATGCAGTTCCCAGCTCCATTTGTCCAGCTGAATCAGCAGACAGAGCCTCTGAAGTTTCCACTTGAAATCAGCAGTACTTTAATATTTCTAAATGTATTCAGTTCCTCTTGGCTATCTTCTTCCTAGTGGTTACAATCTTTCTATTTTCATATGCTTCCAGGATATTCAGTGCCACCCACTTTACCTCCAATACTTACGAAGTCCTCCCTCTCTGTTTTGGCTTCTTCTCTTCATATTCTTTGTTCACCTTGATTCTGGCTGACCATGCACTACCTGGCCTTTCTAAGATTTCCTAATGTTCCCTAATGTCTTCGAGATTTCCATAGCAGAGTCAGCAAGATTTATAACATATAGGACCTTCTAGTCTCAGGAAGCAAAGAAAGCACACCACCAATTCCATTTCTTTTCACCACGGTAATAAATGTTAACCATATGCAGGGCAAAATCTGATAAAATATTTTCTAAAAGTCTTTCTAAATACACACGTCTGCTGCCCTTGTCCATCCCATCAGGGTTTCAGAAAGCAGCTGACAAGCACATGAAGTTTCACAGCTTAGCTCAATCTGCCATTTGCTTCCAGTGATTAAGAATTCAAAAATTTAAACCCCAAGACTGATATGATGCCTGTATGATCCAGCAACATAATCCTTAGAGAGAAACCCACATAAACAGGTATGATTTCTCCATTGTGTTTAAGATCTATGCAACCTTCATAGATAGCAAACAACTCTTGCCATTTCACTTGAGGAGTGAATGTATTTCACTAGTGGGTAGATTAATTCTTTCTCAAAAAAAGAACATTTAAAAACACTTTTTTCCCCTGAAATGTATGTTCACATTCTCACATGCATCATTATGTGAAACAAACAATATGCATATGTACATAGGCTTAGCTACTGGAACCATGAATATATAAAGAAATGAGTGTAACTGCAGTATTTTTGTAGGTATAAGTAGTTATGCTGCTTTTGAAGGTCTGTCTCATAACTCATAGTATTTAAGGCAATTTTTTTCTCCCCTAGATTGAAAAATAGGTATAATTATCATAAGAGGCACCACTATTTCCAATGCACCTCTGTGAATAAATATCAATTAATTCACGCATCATGAAATGATAATGAAATATTACAACTTCATCTGTGATAACAGTGTAACTTTTCATGCCAGTTCACTTGCAATCATCCTCTCTAGATTGCTAATTATATGCCTCAAGCTGTATTTAGTAGAAAAGATTGAACCATTTGTTCTTTTGTATATTTTGTCAGAATAAGAATAAGCCTGTATGAAATATCTTTGGACTTGTTCACACAGGAAAAAAATCAGCACTCAAACCTACTGCACTGTTTATTTGGCATAACTGTAAAATACCTCACTTCTGTGTGTAAAAACACTCCTTGGGGCTCATAGGTCCTCTAACCACACAGTGGACCGGTCTTGTAAGTCTTTTGGTTATTGTGTTGCTATTATGTCATTGCATGTATGCCTACACACTATGGCGACTCTACTAAAGAAATAGCAGCATGCACAGATTTTACATGTGTCCACACAATTTTTCCCGGATCAGTGCCATCAGCTCTATGGTCTCCTATCCCCCACAGCATAGATTTTGAAGGATTTTTTCCCTAAAAAAGGTCATGGAAGCAAAATCCTCCCACCCCTTTGCTTGTGCACAGGATAGAGCTTATTTGTGCTATCTCTTTAACATTGAGTAAAACCTTGTACCTTGGTTTCTTATCTTCTGCTTAGCTCCAGGCTGGTTTTGTCAATCCCCTCATTGTAGAAGTTAAAGCTACCAGATCCAGTGTCCAGGTTTGATGTATCAAGGTTTGGCTGCAGAGATGAGTCTCTGGATTTAGTGGTGGATCTGTATCTATGGAGACTCTTATAGAAATTGTGTTATTTGTGTTACCTGCAGTGATGCACAAAACCGAGGCTAAACCCTGAAGTACAACCTGTCAGGGTAGACGGAGGAAGCACTGACAAAATGCCCTGGTTACAAAAAAGGCACAAGAGACCAGATGATCATAATTTTCCCCACTAACTCTAAAACCTGTGAAATCACACCACAGTTAGTGTTACATTTAGCTGAGACCAGTTTCAGGGATATGCACGTTATTTGGCAGTTTCCCTCTATTCTGAGGAGTGGACTTGGTTGCAGAGGGAAGCTTCTAAAGACTACTTTATGAGTTAGATACGTTTATCAGATATCAGACAAAAATGTAAAATCCTTAACAGAACTGATATCTTTCAGGCATTTTCTTTTAGTATGAAAATCTTACAAAGTCAGGTGCTCCTGAAAGCTTCCAAATTTTCTGCTATTTTAATCTCAGTGGAAATGTGTAAAGAGAGAGAGGTTGTTGCACAGGTAACAGTCTTTACAGGAGGCTGAGCTTTCATCATCAGTCTTCTTACAGTGGAAATTCATGCATTTATGTCTCATAACATAATTTTCCTTGCACCTGAGGTGCTCTCAGCATGTATAAATGAATATTCAATAGCTCTTGTTGATCAATATAAACCAACTTGTGCAATATGAAAATGAAGCATGCATATTTCCAAAACAAAGTAAAGGGTAGGGGGCTGGATGACTTATGTGCATGGTTTACAAGAATTGGTCTTCACTTCTCAGAAAAGTATTTTGAAGCCAATCATGTCAGGAACAACTGAAAAGAGTTGTCATCTGTCATGAATCTGGAAGCCCGTAGGGAAGAAATCTGTGATCTTTGCCCAGTTTCTAATGATTTCACATTACAATTGGCACTAAGCAGTGTCTGGTGATGTTGCTGCCACCTCACCCTATGTACAGTGGAACGCAGTAGGGATCCACATTGTGTGTAGCTGCCCCTTCATGCTAGGCTCCCAGCACCAGGGTGAGGAGGTGTAAGAAAGTTGACAGTCTCCTTTTCCTGCTGCCTTGGCATTGTGAAGAGACAGTATCATTCTCCAGCCTAACTTTCTACATGAGTCCTATTAGCTCTGAAAAGAGGGGCAATAATATTAAACATAATCACCAAGATACGTGTGAAGGGCAACTGCAACCATTTAGTTGGCAGCTCTAAAAGAAAGGGAAAGAAAACCTTGTAGCTACAGCAGACCTCTTTGAAAGAATTTTTCACTTTTACCTGCTGATTTTAAGCAAAATAATTTTATTCTGGGAAGCCTGTTCCTGGAAATGGCCTCATAATTGCTAACTTTATCTTCTGCTGCCAGTGTCTATTTAATCACCTCCTTGTTGCATTCACAGCCCACACACTGACACAAAATCTCCTCCTGTTCTGATCCTTCACCTATTAAAGCTTGGGCCCAAATACCTCTCTAATGCTGAATGAGCAAACATCAAGCCAATGGGAAAGCCAACCAGGCATAACTTGCTGCAGAGAGTATTTCTGTGCACATTTCCCCTTTGCATATCAGATATAATATAGCCTAACAATATGGCCTGAAGAATGCTGGAATTCAGTAGTTGCAGACATTTAAGTACTTTTTACAATCAAATACTTTCGCTGTATATAAAAAAAATCTTGTTTAAACTGCTGCACTGATTTATCAACAGTGTAAATGAAACTTTAAGTTTACTTAGAAAAAGGAATTAGAACCCAGTGGCAGTGTTCATGGCCTCTTCCCCAGGGGTGCTGGCCACCAGCAGCTTCGGTGCTGCAATCCACCAACACCATTGAAAATTAACTGTTTTACTCAAGTATTAAATTGTAAGATTGGGGTTGCTGAGACCTGAGTTAGGTACTAGCATATCCACTTATGCCAATTCTGGAACAATTTGACGTAGGCACTGCAAACCCAGCTTTAGGTGCCTGGAGACTTTAGAGTAAGCAGGTCTGGACCTTGGGCATCTCAAGGCTTGGCAAATAGCTGAACAGCAGCATTTTGCAACCATGTTGTGACCATTTTGTACTCAGGTGCCTGAATTCCATCTAAGGCCCACTTTGGGTACCTAAGTCCTTGTTTAGATAGGGCCTTGATGCTTCATTTTAGGCATCCAGGAACTTTGGCATAATGCCAGTATTTTGAAGCAGTGGAGGAATTTCTGCACCTAATCCAGGAGATAAAGCTGTGATATGTGTCCCTGGAATTTAGAGAGACATGCCCAGTGCCATTGTGAGGCAGTGATGCAGCTCCCTGCGAAGACACATATCTTCCAGGCACTGCGGGGATGAGCACGGGGCCAGACACCTTTCTGGGACTCAGAAGCTATGTGGGAGGTAGCGTAACAGGAGTTAGGTTTTATGACTGCCAAAAAACCACATCAGTAGGAATCATTTTGGTACACATCTGTGCAAAACTGAAGCAATGCAGAGGGAAATCAGGCTGTTGTGTTTACCACATGTGTACTTTAACCATGTACAAACTAGCTGTGTTCTATTGTCTTGCTGCAGAATATGTTATTTCCCCAGGAAAAGGGTAAATACTATATTTCCACGCAGAGAAGCAATAGTTTGCTGGATTGGAAGGGACAGCTGGCATGTGTCTGTTGTGGCACTTTCCCTCTGCGCAGTTGTCAGGATGCAGCACAATGCTGGCTGCTGGAGTAAAACAGAATTTTAATGAACAAGCTGCAGGGAGAGAAATAAAACAAATTTGTCTCTATCCAAGTGATAAGCCACCAAACATGCACATAAAATTTAGATATTGCAGAATAGCGAGTGAGTATCTGTGATCAGTTTGGATTTTTCTTTTCATTGACTTTCTCCTATAAAATCTATCCCAGTGCATCTATGTGAATGCAAATTTACCTTAAAACGGAAAACCCAGCCTATTAGCAACTAGCTTGTTATTGCTGCTAGTACTGTCTGTTGCTGTTGCACACCTTACATTTTTTGCTGTTACTTCAAAATGCCCGTTTTATGTAAACAATCAATTTACCTGGTGTGATGCATTTTTTGCCTCAAATTCAGGCTGCGTTTATAGACAGTATAATACAATGCAGTCTCCACTGCTCGCCTAGAAAACCAGCTCACAGAATTTCTTTGGAGAATGCAACAGAGCCTGAGGTTGTGTTGTCTTTTCTACGTAGTCCAGCTGTGCCAAGGAAAACCCCTTCAGGGGGACCTTGGGGAAGCTGCATCTAATGACACGTTGGTGGGAAGTGGGCTCTCTGGCTCCAGTGTTGAGGCACAACCTTCCTGCCAAACATCATTTCCACTTTTAAATCCCCTGACATTAAGTCAAACTATGAAATTTTAAAATCAACTAAGCATTGGATACAATTTTTTGTTATTAATGTTTTTGCAATATGCAAGAAGAAGGGTTAAATTGGGGGGTACGGTACTGTGCTGTCAGCACTGTCTTATATCCTACAGTGGTAGGACTGTAGGGACAATGTCTTTGGTACAGCTTACAGACACACTGATGAGAAGACAAGTTTGGACAGAGAAGCCCCAACAGTAAGTTTTAGTGCTTCCTTCTGCTGTTTTGATGTCATGAATTCAAAACGTCCAGCACCCCACACACAAAATGGGAACAAAGCCAAGCCAGAGTAGAAGCACAAGAGTGAAACCCAGACCCACTGAAATCATGGCAAAGTTTTCATGGACTAAGAGTGACCAGTATTTTGCTGCAGATGTGTCTCTTTTCCTAGGCTGTAGCCATGCTATTCACCCACAAGAAAGGAAACGTAGGTAGGAAATTTGCAAATCTTCCCTTGATAGTGACAGGGAACTCACTAAACTAAGTTTAGCTGAGAAGCCAAAATAAAGGATGGTGGAAGGGAAAGGGCTGCATTTTTCAGTGCTGACAGCAGGACTTGTTAGTTACTTTTCCTGACTTCAACAGATTTTGTAACACTTGGTGGGAACCAGGCATAAAAGTTCTATTCCTGCCTTTCAAAATCACAACTGCAGCCATACAACAATAAGTAAATAACAGTTGTTTGTCCTTTTGCTCAGGTTGCTGCCTCTACCTTGGGACTTTTCCTAAGAGCACCTATCTCAGCCCTTTGGATCTCATGACTTTCATTTCCTGCAGTCTGTATGTACTTTCCTAGGAACACTCAAAGGCAATGAGAAAGTATTGACATTTTGATAAGAAAAGTGCAGAGATATAACATGCCCTACAGAGCACTATGCTGTCAGCAGACCACCTGGCAAAGGGGTCCAAGCAGCTTCCTACAACAGTGACTCATTTTTCTTTCCACTACTTCTTGCTCAGTGCAGCGAACAAAGGGGAAATGAAGGACCTGATCCAGAGTTTATTGACAAAACACAGAATCTCCCTGCTGGATTTGGCTTCACCATGGATTTTGGCAGCAGTTCAGCCTTTAACATTTTCTACTCTTGAAGAGACGCTAACTGCTATTAGCCCCAGTGACAGGTTCTTCTCTTTTCTTTTTAACCTGAAATTCTTTTTCAGTTGGAGTTGTCTGTAGGGTAACTAAGTTAACACTTCGCTCTGGGGTGACACTTTCATTTCCAGTGTACAATCTTTTAATGAAAGTAGCTTACAGAAACTTTTCCCTCCCTATACCTCTAATGCCTGTGGAGGCTCCATGACTTCTCTGTAAAGTGTTGTGGGCCTGGACTCTACTCCACAGCCTTCTGTTCTCTCTTGTTGTTTTCCAGTCTCATCTCAACTCTTCTTTGTTTTATATAGTGTGTGTAGGTTGACAGACAGGAACATTTCAAAGCCTCAGTCAGGAATGAACCCTGTTGCTCCTAGAAGATAGTCTCTGCTTTGACAGACATGCTTCTCAGAACAACTGTGGCTGCATTTTGTAATGCAGCAGGACATGTTGCACCAGCTGCTGTTAGCACAGGGGAGATCAAGACCTCTTCACATGCCTCTACTTCTTCCTGTAAATCTGTATGTGGGAACCACAGTCCCACGTAAGGCAAGATCTAACAGGAGATGGTAGCAAACTACAGAAAGAAAAAGAGGTTACATAGGCTAATAAAGAGACCTGGACAAAAGCCTGGTAGGAATCTCACTTTTAATGTCACCAGTCTTTATCAGGACTTAAATTAACTGCCCCTCTGTTTTGTCAAGCAATGACTTGCATACCTCATAAGGTGCCTATTCTACCTTAGGATAGGACATCGCTGGGAACCGAGGGGCATCCCCATTCTCTGTGCAGCTGTCCACAAGAGAGGAGGTGAGGAATTACAGGTTTGATAGATAAGAGAGTCTGATTTGTTTTCAAGAGTGGCATTTCTTCAGGAATTAAAAAAGGCAGCTGGGTTTCTTGCACCATCCATCTCCCCCAAGACTTCCTATGTATCTTGGCCTAAACTTCAGCTAAGTGTGTTTTGCCCGTGTTTGAAGACTGCAAAGGTTGCACACACACCAGGACTCCAAGAAAGCAACAAGAAAGTAAATGAGAAGAAAAGAACAGGGAAAACAAAAGCTTATTGCTTTGCATCTGTATGAAAGGCATTGAATTCCAATGCTCCCTCTCTGTTCTTCATGTCTTGCTGTGCTATCTCTAATGTAGTCTATAAACTCCTCAGTGCAGACACCTGCTTGCTTTATTTGTACTCATAAGATGTTCTTTGAATTGCTAACAACTATAACAATAATAATATTGTGCAACAGTGGTATTTACCATCGCTAAAGCAGACAATGGGGAGTTCCCTAACTCAGAGCAAAGAGGTAAGAAGGAGCTTACAAGTGCAGCACAATTAAAAGGTGCTAATATAATCAATTATTATTAACACTTGTATTTCTGTAGCAGAAGGAGCTACAGGCAGATTCAGATCCCAGTGCTGCACAGTGCTGTTCAAAAGCATAATAAGATCATTCCTGACCTGAAAAAGGATACATTCAAAGGCTTGTCTCTTGTAAAGTGCTCACAGATGAGGGAATAATGTACCTCTGAAAAGCAGCTTGCAGGACTCCTAGGCAATGCAGACAGAAGAAGAATAATGTTCCCATTATACAGATGGGGAACATGGATATTTACATCAGCTTGCAAAGAAAACCTGGAGCAGTGTGCTGAATCCAAATGTCCTGATGTCTAGTTCTGTACCTTAACTACTATGGTGTCCTTAAGTTACTGCTTAACAGTATCAAGCATTTCTAAAAATGTCGTCAGTGTTGAATCTTTTAGCTATTCAGAACTGAGAAATCTAAATTGAATTCTCTTGAACTGATGCTGGATTCAATTTCCTAAAAGTTTAAGATATAAAGCATAATACTATGTGTATAGTGGGAATAAAAGAAGAGTCTTAAAGATAAAATTAATGAAAGATAGAAAATGATAGTATGAACTTTCTAACTCCTGCCTTAATAAAGGGTAAGATTCCAGTACACTGAAAACAGTACCAGAAAAATTTCATTACTTCAAATACTATGTGACTGCAGGGCATACCTGGCTCTGCAGCTGACAACAGTTCTTGTTTTTGGGAACTCTTTTCCTGAACTATTTCACTTAACATACATGTTTTTATTTTGTATATGTTTATAACTCTTCAAATGTAAAATTTGCTCTATTTCATCTTTATTTTTCTGGACCCTAACATTTGCCCTTGATATTCTCAGAGAATATTATCTAGCGAAAAACCAAAGTGCACTTTTTTAACAGTATAAGATACACATATGTGAGATACTTCAAGTTTTGTACAAGCCAGGAAGAAAACAAGTAATTCCACAATGAATTTCCTCCCTTTTAGACTCCTAATGGGGCACCACTAAAATTAAAATCTAAAGTAGTCAAGTCTTTTTCTACACTTTGATGTGGCTAAAACCATCAAAATAGTAATATGGGCCTTGCACTCCAGAACCCCTCTTCTGTCTGATCTCTGAGGATGCAAATTTATTTCTTGGATGACTTCTTACTGCCAACTCTTCCTGTACCAGCTCAGGCTTTTAATGCAGAAGATTCCTGATTAAATCGCTGATGGGTTAATCAAGACAGCTGCGAGCATACAAATACTTGATGTTAGTATACTTTTTAATATCACAAATTATATTAAAATAATGCTTTCTGCAGACGGTAAATCAAACACTCCAAAGTTAGGAAGTGCTAATATTAATATAGATTTTGGAACTAGCGGTACTACACACAAGACCATCCAATATGAAAGTTTTTAATTACTTGATCACCACCTATTTTTCTCACAGGACCCATGTGCTCTCAGTGCATTGAACTATGTTTTCTGCACTACTTGCTAAGCAACAGCATAAAGGGTAAAGCTTATAAAGCTAAACCGTCTCATTATGAAATGAATAATGTCTCCATGAAGGAATGTAACTAGGGTTCTAGACACAGGCAAGTAAATGGACATCCGGATGCATTCACCAGTTTTCTTCTGTCATTTATTCTCCTCCCTCAAGCTCTAGTCATGAAGCTATTTCCTGAAAATATCTCTATTTTTGTTTAGTGATTTGTGTATATATGTATTGATGAACTGTTGAGGCTGGGGAAAATTAACATATAATCTCAGTTGGAACGTGTTTGTACCATGATGTCTCTAGAATTAGGAGGCCTCCCACACTTTCAGGCTATCTAATTCAGTCTTCAGTTCCTGTCTGAGTTTTTGCCGTTGGCTCCTCCTTGCTGCTGACTTCATGTTCAGACATGGAGTCCTGTTGGTCCCCTGTACTGTTGATATAGGCTTTTTCTTCTAATCCTGTGTCATGCCAGATGATAGATGAGATAATAAGTCACATCATGACCTTGTATAGAGGTGGCATCTGGCTGCTGCTCTTCTGCAGTTGTCTAATTTCCTTCCTTCATTTTCTGGATCTGGAGTGAGTCTGTATGATCTATGTTCCTCAGCAGCCTGTGTGGTGGTCTTTTCCTTGCTTTCCATGGTTAGGCCAATAGCAGTGGAGAATCTGGTTATCTTTATGGTCTCTTGACTTCCTTTGTGTCCTCCCAGGGCCAGCAGCTAACTGCAGAGTCTCTGACCTATGAGTGGTGAGAAGAAATACTCCTTACATAATGGCAGGGTGCATTGCAAGGAGACTGCAATCAGGAATGCCTTCTTGGATGTCTCAGCTGTGTCATCTGGGTCTTGGTTCTCTTTGGTGTTGAGTCTAATTGTCTAATACAGAGGCTGAATCTTCAGGAGAAATGTCTTACGCTGACCTCTGCATTTGATATCAATGAACTTTCAGTCTACTGTGGTTTAGTATCTGAACATGGTGTGAAAGGTATGCTTCTACATAACATAGTTGCATTTTCTTAGTGACAATTCTTGAGTGTCCTCAGGACAGTGCCTCTCCCCAGAAATAGTGTAATTCCATATTGAATTCAATATTGTGAATATGACATTAAAATAAGAAAGGCATGTTCCAGTCTTTTTCCAGAGTTGGGCTACAATTTCAAAAAGTTCTTGATGGGGTAAGGAAGACCCTTTTCAACTTCTCACTGTTCTCTCCAAACTCAGACACTAAGTAGTTTTATTCCACTAGCTTTTGTGTATTTATCCATCTCATGATGTAAACTCTTAAGTTAGCTTATATTACTGCTTCCTCCACACTGTAGTCATCCTACACTCGGTAGGAGTGAATTTCTTTCTATGGCACTAGGTCTTTGTAATCTAGTGAATTCTGGAGTGCAAGCTCTCTTCCTGCTATATTTGCATCAGAATTACGCTCACCATCGACAAAGGTCTACGTAAAGCACAAAGGCAAACTGTGAGATTCATCCAACTAATGTAGATGTCTGCTATGCAGAGAGTTATTTCACATCTGAGTTAGTCCCTTTAAGGTTATCTTACTGGAAAGAAACAGAAACTCTTACATCACAGTGCAATTCCTCTTAGAGTAGACAGGTAAAATAGGTCAGATGAATCACTACTTAAAAGTGCCTATTTCTGACCACAGACTATAAATTGAGTCCTAGGTGATTTGCTCAGCTGCTGGCATCTGCATTGTAGGTGCATTTAAATGAGATGAAACCCTTTCCCTGAGCCTGTTTCAAGTATGGACTCTCCTAATCAGCCTTTTAGCTCTTACAGCATGGGAGACCTGATGATGCCCACTAACATGCTTTGAGTGCAGCATGCAGTGGTTTCCTTATGAAGCTTTTCAGTGACTTGTCATCATCCTACATATCCTCCTGACTCTCAAATTAAACTAATGAATATATTTTTCTTTTAAAAACACAGCGAATAATTGCTTTTCTAAAAGAGAAAATCTTTCTATGTCTAAGAAATCCACCAGTAAATGGTTTAACATTTTGGATACTGGACAGCTTTACTTGGGACCAGTCCTGCTTCTGAAGCTGGGCTCTCTTTATAGAAGAAATTCAAACTTTCTGTCGCCAGAGTAATAATAAGTGCAAAGTCACTAGTTCTGTCACCGCTAGGGTTACACAACAGCAAGTGGTGGTTACAGCTGCAAAAGCATGTCTCGATTCTTCCCTAGATGAGCATCGTGATGCCCTTTGGGTGATGCCTGCCATGTCAAATTTCAGCTTGAACAGTTGAAGCTTGGCAGAGAGTAAGCAACAGAAAGTGGGATCTCTTTAGGGCAAGGGCTGGATAACATTAATAATAGACACTGCTACCAGCTCTTTCCTAGTTGCTCATTGACACGGCTTTATTTCTGGTCTTTCCTATTCTTAATTTAAAATACTTTGTGATTTTCTCGTATCAGTTAGATTGGTGTAGTTACACTGAAATGTCATGAACAATATTTTGTCATTAGAAGGAATAATTTCCTTCCTTAACTTGCAGAGTCATGTTCCTAGCAATGGAGAGCCATAGGCAGGCTCCCTCCTTGTAATCATAAAGGTGAAATTCCCAAGTTCTGCTTTTCCTGTTAAGGCCCTGAGCAGGTGAATCATTCTGAAGCACTGCAACAAGACCTAAATGGTGTACAGAGCTTGGGTTATCCCTTCAAAGTACCCATGTCCTTTTCTCCTTACAGACCTAGGATCGATCGTTTTTTTCTTGGAGGCTGGGAAGCAGTTTAGTCCCAGTTCCTCTTCTGACTTTCAGCAACACAGTAACACCAACTTCCAAATGTCTTTGAAAAATCCTTTGCTAATCCTGACATTTTTTTTCAGTTTGCAGCTATCTGACTGATTCATAACAGTTTCAAAGGGAACTGAGCACCCCATCAATTATCAATCAAACTTCACCTCTTGCTAAACCGTAGAAAGACTATTCCAGTTGTATGGCTGTTACTCACGAGGCACCACGTACCAGCAGAGAGATTAGAGGTCTTGAACTTTACGGAGAGCATTCTCATAGCACTCACTGAGTTATCTACTGTTGCCACAAATTCCCCATGCATCATGATGAGTGTATGCTACACTTATGCATGACAGTGTTATTTTCAAATTTGTGGCAGGCAGGGATATGATAATATATTTTCAAGCTGGTCTGTTACTTGCAACACCAAGTGTATCAAGCAGCTGGAAGAGGCTTCAGAAACTCAGGACACCCAGACTAGCTGGTTTTCTCAAGTGACTGAGGGTGGAACTCATTTTACCAGACTTCAATCTGAAGAAACTCCCATCTAGTCCAAAGTAATTTGAGATGGTTTTTTTTATGGCAAATGGGATGAACATTCCTCTGAAGGTGCCTGTTTCTGTCTACTGACTATGGAGGCTGACTAGACAACCACTTAGATTCATTCTTAATACTTAGATGGTTGAAATCAGGTGAGAAGAATCCCGTCCTAATCCTATGTTTGGCTCCTAAATTACGAATTTATGGAAGTAAAGGATAGCAGTGTTAGAGCAAATGAACAATCCCATGTTTTTCTCTCTCTGATAGTGACCAGTATCATGTGAAAAAATAGAACGTCATTGCTTGTTTTTTCAGGCCAGGTGGGTTTTTTTTCCCCAGTTTGCTTTTTTCTTTAATCATCCTCAACAAATCTGAAAGGAAAACTTTCTTCCCAGGAACAAGGCAAGTAATGAACATGGCTTAAAATCCAGGATATGTGTATCTCCAGTAGATTGTATCCAACTGCTTTATCCTCACACCAGCTGGTGTGCTACAGACAGCATAATTCAGTCTTTTTTCCTAGTACTTTTAATTGATCTGGTGTTGGTCAGCATTAGAAAGCTGCAGAGAATTTGAAGTGCTACACAACAGCTGTGGAGCAGGAGATGGCAGTTAATGTTTTCCTAGTCCCTCCCTTGCAAACCCCTGTGTGATGTAACATAACACAATACAATGCTGAAATGATAACATGGCTGCAGCAGAGTTCTGCACCTCCTCTAAATGAGACAAGGTCAATAAGACCTTACTGAAACAAAAGATTTTGACTACACTGAAAGAAAAAACAATCCAATTAGGTCATCCTGATACTTGCAAATCCATTTTTTTTCCATCTAAATTATTAATCCATCAGAAAAGTGAGAAAGTTAACTGGAAATTTCACATTAGAGTAAATAATTCTTTATTAAAATGCTAGGATTTGTTTGAGAAATAAAATTTCCAACTTCAAGCAGCCCAGATCCCAATATTTTATCCTGAAATCTTGTACGATGGAAATACAAATTGCACAGGATTAACTGTTCACCATTTTATTCATATGCTTAACCCTACTCAGACTCAAGTCCTTCAGCACTGTGTAAGGAGGGAGGTTCACAATCCACTTTCTGAGAACTCACCGGTGGCTGTGGAGTAGCTGGGCTCTGCCTAGGCTTTCTGCCTGCCACCTGCCCATCACAGGTGGAACCTGAGTAACAAAGCTTATCTGAAACTTGTACATTGCATTCAAATGCAATGTGGAAGCTTATTTTTGCTATGGGACAAATCCCACTCACTTGTTCCAGTGGTGAATATTGCTGCCTTCAATGGGAATTGTCATCTGGAAAAAACACTGGAGAAAGACAGCACCGGCCCAAGAGCAAACTATTGCCCTCCTCACCACTAAAAGATGATGTTTTGAAAGCAATCAAAGCAGGTTTCAACAACATTTGACTCTAAGTCTGTGTATGGTAAAACAAACCTATAAAACTCCACTTGCCCCCCCTTTCTTCCTTCTTGATTTACAAAGGTGGAAACTTTCAGGATGTCTTAGCTGTAGACAATAAAACATTTTTCAAAAACACATTAAGAGTGTCAAAAACCACCTTTGAGATGAGTAACTTCTTTTAAAGTAATGGGCTAAATCAAAACAAAACCTTTGCTGACATTTTGATTGCATTTGTGTTAGTCGGTATAATGAAAAATTAACTTTACACATAAAAAATTTATTGTAGCTTCTTTTATTGCCTAGGAAGGAAAGTTTAGTGTAGCCAACTGAACCATGCTTCTTCATGGGTTGTCACTTTATACACTTTATTATTGTAACTTATGAGGATGTTTGTAAGCAAAAGAGTGTTATTTATTCTGCAGTACTCCCATTTGCTCACTCATTACGCTCATCATGGCTCTATGTAATAAACTTCATAATATCACACATTAATGGGGTTATTTAAACTATAACTACTATAAGTTAATGTGCAAATGTCTTGCAGTTTTCCCATGTTTACTTGCAATTTTGAAATAATGTTCAAGATGTGCTCTCAGTCACGGAAGAGCCACACACTTTAGTGCAATAATGTATGGGGAAATGTACAATTATTTAATAAATATAGAAGAATTGACATTAATGTCTGTATATCATTGGGTGTGTCTATTCATTAAAATGATTGCTTGATACTTATTTGTGTCAGATAAACATATTTAGTGCCATTTCATGCAAATTGCTCTGACAAATACTTGCTCAAACCAGTGAAAACTTTGGAAATAGTTAGAATATTGTTGAAGTCTTCCTTGTTTTCCTAAGAGTTAGCAAAAATGAGAAGCAGCTAAACTGCAGTTACCCAAAGGCAAGAACTCTGGTGATTAACTTTATTATTGCTTATTATGTATTTTCTTTTGCATGCTGAACGGAACTATAGATCTATAATTCTCCTGCATCCTTTCTGCTTGAAGGTTCTTTTGAAACAAAAGCTTGAGAACTTAGGAAGTAATTCTTAAGAAAGTAATTTTTATAAGAAACTTATTTTCTGGTCAATTTAAAAGTACACTGAATGTTTTTTCCTTCATTCTCAAAACCAGAATGTGCATGCGTGATCAATAATGTAGGAAGTATCTGAGTATTGAAAACACACAGATTTTCTATTGCCTAATAGAAGTAATGAAACTTACCATGATACCATGACTTTGTGCTGAAATTGATAAACTTCAACCTGACTTTTCAGATGATAATTATTTTAACTCATGAGTTTTGTGCACCGTAAATGTTCTTTAAATAAATTTTTAGCCATCTAACAGGGTACAAACAGTGTGTATTAAAAAGTTGAGCTGATGAAATTACATCACTTTCAAAAGCAGATGTTCCCATTATTCAAAAGAAGCCATTGATTTTTCAGAGTACTTCCTGATCCTCCTGAGAATGACAGCTAGTCATGAGGAAACCTCTTGGTAAAAGCCAATGATGTAAATTTGAAACACCATTTTACATGACAGATGATAGCTATTAATTTGCAGAGATGTGTGTGCTTTAGCGCATATGCCTATAAGTGAAAAGTCCAACATCAGAACAGCTCAAGCTTAAGTAAAGAAATAACTGGGTGGAGGGGGTACCTAGCGTGCCTTGAAGGTCAATTTCTCTCAGTTTTATGTGAGCTATCCCTGGCTTGCTTGCTACTAGCCTGCTTCAGATTTGGGTTTCGCCCCCTTTCATTATAACAGATAAAAGGACAGGATCTTCTGTTTCAAAATGACCCTGAAAAGTTCAGACCAAAGCCCTTTTAAATTCCATTATCTGAAATGCAGAAATCCTCTATGAAATTCTGCCAAGCATTGCCATGGCAACGTGATGTCAGCTGGTGACAGAACAAGCATCGTAGCATTTAACTGAGACCATGTTTCTTCCTCCATGAGCAAAAAGGTGATTTTTGAAAGTGGGGGCCCAGCTGGGCAAAGGAACATCTGCAATCTAAATATTTCCACTCACCTTTGTGGGGAGAGAAACCGCTTTCACTTCTTGTCTCTGAACATGGGGCAAGATCTAAATCTCACAGGCAGGAGACATGCGTTATCAAGAAGGGAGAGTGTACAGAGGATAAACCGTTATCAGTCAGTATATGTCTTAAAGGCAAGTGAGAAAAGAAGTAGCTGGGAGCCTGATTCTGCAGACCAGACAGTCCCCAGGAGCTATGGATAAGGCACACAGCTGCTGCTCGGGGACTCAGCCTGGGCAACGCGAGTGTGGCTCACCTGTCACATCACACACAACAGATGATATTTTACCATATTTAGCTTTTTGCATGCAATTCTGACATGCTTTAAATGCCGGCTTGTGCTTTCCCTGGCAGATTTTACACTGAGCTTTAAACTTGTGAGGGTGGATCCCTGTTACGTGGGTGCACTGCTTCACTATTATGGGCCTCAGCCAAGAAAAACCTCTCAGTCAATATGCTTTTCCTAAAAGCTTTTAATAACCTTCAGAGCAAGACAAGTACAGAAATTACCCACAGAATCTGCTACAGGATGAGCAAAAATAAGATATTTTGGCGCGGACTGGAGGTGAAGAAAACAGGAGAGGGACTGTTTGAAGTCTTGGCAATTAGAAGTCCCACATACAACCAATTGCAGCATCCTCTGGAGAAGTTTAACTGTAGTACACATACATTTTCTATTTTTTTTTTTTTCCCCATGTGTTTCTGGCTTCTTTAGTGTCTCCAAATTCTGGAACCCAGAACGGATGATCAGAGGTGCGAGGCAGAGCCAAAGCTGTGCTATGCTGCACTCAGGATCTTTTACAAATGTGCATGTCAAAGTTCTCACTAGTTTTAATCTGAGTTCACAGTCCTTGAGGCATCAGTGAAACTAACACCTCATAATGAAACCCGGGCAAAACTGCAAGGCAAATGTGATTTCAATATTTACAGAAAATCTCAGGCACATTTCAAAGCTGTGAGAGAACGCTTGGAAAAGTTATAATTGGGATATTCATTTCTCCTATTTTCTTCCAAATAGGCTAGATTGCTCCACATCAGTTGTAGTGTAAATAAAACAATGTTTGAGCAGAGAGTAACTGTAAAAATCACATTTAGGAACACTTGAAATTGTGCAAGATTTTAAAGTATTCTTTCTTCTGCTGATATTGTTAAGGTTTCACTTTTTCTAAAGAAATCTTAAAATATGAAATTGACATATGTTTATTCTGGCCTTCCATAATCCTTGCTGATAGGATGTGGGAAGTCCAGTCTCTTCATCTCTCCCATTGCTCTCCTCCTATCGATTTAAAACCAACTTTAGTTGTACATGTTCTCCTCACACTGGGTGAAAACTGTGTCCTAGGTCTCTGAGTCCAACTCCTCACCATATTATTCCACATCATATCATTCATCTTGTAGACTACTGAGCTCTATTTTAGACTCTACTACAGTGATTAGGAGGCCTTCCCAGAATCCAATGGTTTTAATTATTAGCAGTTGTCTCATAATTTCCAGTCTATGTGTATTCACACTTTCCTGATAAATCCCACTGAGTTTTCTCATCAAGACAGATGGAAGTCAAAACCTGCTCTACCCCTACTATTCACATTCTGTCTTGCCTGACTATCTCTATAACTACTTTTTGATACATAATTTTGCTGCTCTACATTTTAACAAAGACATCACCCTTACTTCTCTAAGAAGTGTGGCTAATTCTGTGCCTGTACTTCAGCAGCAATTTTTTACAGCAAAACAACTGTTTTCCAGGGCATACTGTAATTCCCCACCACAACCATCTGGGATTAAGTCAATGAAGAGTAACCTGGGTTATCGCAGTTTTTCACTTTGGAGGGCACTCATTTTCTTTGAAATCAGTGATGATTACTCCTTACTTCTTGAAGATTTAGCTGACAACAATTGCTGTTCAGCATCTCTCAAGTGCAGGTTTTGTATGAAGATACTAAACCTTGGAATCAGGCATCCACCTTTACAGACTCTTATCTGGGAACACTTGCAATGGGGATCTGGTACTGAAGGGGTGAGTACCTTGTGAGTACTGCTGTGTTCACTGGCAGTGTAAAAATGTGAAGGAATTGGGCAGCTGAGATCAGGGGTTTTACCCTGTCCAGTTCACGTTAATGGTCTGATGTAAGTCCGATTTCACTGGGCATGTGTTAACTGTTTAGCTGCAGTCATATTTCACAAGATTGTTGAGTTAACTTTACATTAATTATACACGGTTTATAAAATGATTATTTAATCAGTGGAAAATTAAGTTCATAGATGTTTTCCAAATCTGAACTAGGACATTCATCAGCAGAGCTGCTAAATTTTTAATCAAGTCTGCTTTGCTTGATGTAGCTATCATTCTAAATTGCCCTCTCTCTGCTGGTCCTCTTACTGCAATATATATCTTAGTATTATCCGTTCTCATTGCTAATTGATTTTTTCAGCTCAGATTTAAGGGAGAATGACATGTCATTTGGTGTTTTCATCAAAGGACAGTCTTGCTTACTTTTAACAGGAGAAATGTTTTAAATATTAGGATGAGTGATTTCAAATGCTGTCCAAATTTCTCCGGCTCCTTTGAACCATCAAATACTTAGAGGCATCTTTTAAAAGCAAACTTGTTGCAGAGGTATAAAAAGGAAGGATTTTTGTTTGTCTTGAAGATGAGGAACAATTTAAAACACTCTGGCATGGATTTGTTTTGGCATTTGGTTGCTTAACTCATTTCTGGAAAAGGTCTAGGTGAGAAGAAGCAATGATCAATACAGTTTCTACAGGCATTTAACCATCTCCCACCCCATGTAAGAATTCAGTTACACACCCAATTTTTCCTGTTCTGTAAAAACCTTTGGGAACTCATTTTCATGAAAATCATGAGAAAAATATTTCCAAAGAGGAGAAAGCCTCCAGAGAATTTGTCCTGGGAATAACCTGAAAGTCTAGATACTATGGTTTGTTAGAGTCATGCCAGGTAGGGAAGAGAGAGTAATGCTTTCTCAGCCCTGGTTTCTCACATGCCACTGAGCAAGCTTTTCAGAAGGACCAGTACCAGAAGATGGGAAGCCTTTTCTGGCAGAAATACATTAATTTCATCCCCTCAGTTGTACATGTGACCCAGTCTGTTCCTAAAGGAATTTGGGATGCATGTAGGAAGCCAAGAAAACTCGTCTGTACTCACCTGAACAAACATTTAGCTAAATCTCCTTGTAAGCACTATCTGTCTGCACAGGCATGTTATAAAGCTGCATTTTTATGCATCCTAAATTTGATCATCATCAGAATAGGGTTCACTCTTGCTTGGAACTTCAACCTATTACTTATTACTCCTGAATGGCATGACTTCACATAGTAGGACTTCAGTCTAAATATAAGACTGATTTCTTAAGGACAGCCAGGCTTAAAATCTGGCATCTGCAAGCTAGAGATTGTTATATATGGGCATAATGTAAATTAAAAAAAATAAAAATTGTCCATGTGGCAACATTTTTTGAACGTTGGCTTTCAAAATTTGTTGAAGGTTGGTTACAAGCCTGTGTACTTCCATAGCTTAAAATGGTGGTAGAAATTTGATCTAAAATGTGGTATGAGATGAATATACATCTCATGCATCAGGAGATGGAGAAACTACTAAATATATGCATATACATTTAATAGTGTTATTTATAGCAAAGACTTTGATGATTTTTTGATGTTCACCATGATAAAAGAGATTAATTCATTGGCATGAGCTAATAACACAATATCAGCTCTAGTTAGTTTCTGTAACAGAAAATGACATTACCCAAAGAGAAAGGAAAAGTGTTCTTTAAAGTTCTAAACCACTGATTATCTAGCTGAGAAATGAGCCTACCCCTTCACATTTGTCTGTAGTGTCCCTGTGTACTTTGGAAGTGCCTGTGTGAAACTTGCCTAAGAGTGCCTATTATTTCCAGAGCAATTTGAGAGCTGGGTATTTGGGCTAGCATTCTGTGAAGTCACATGAAACCATCAATGACCGCGCTAACTAATGGATTTACATACTTTCTTGGCCCACTCCTGCCAAATCTTACTGTGCAAGTACCTGCAACTCTCTCTGATACCAGTGCAGTCAGGGTGAGGGTTCTCCCCAGTGCACACTGAAGTCCCAGTGCCAGATGCATGCACGTGTCTGCTGGAGGGAAGGTGTCCCAGTTGCAATCAAGATGCTCCTGGAACATGTGGCTATATCTATGCCACACACAGTTTTCTTCAGCTGAAGACCTGGACCAGAAGGATGGTGAGTGACAAGGACAGAGCTGGGCATGGACATCACATGGACAGCAGACTTCTACGTGGAGCAGACTGACTCAGCAGATAGCAGTTGGCATTGAACACAAATAGCATGTGGGTGACTCAGATAGGAATTAATGTGCAATTTAATGATCTCATTCCTGAATTATAATCCTAGAAATGCTCCTAAAAACTCATCAAAAATTGGAAGTTTTTTCACAAACACCTTCAGACCCCAGTGCCCTTCCTCACATATCGAGAATCTCCCTGGTCTTGCAAGGGGCAAGTGCAGGAGCCATTCAGAGTCTGCAAGTAAGAACAGGTGAGGTGCAAGAAGTCCCTGTATTCTCTATGGGTTGTTAGGCAAGGTTCACACAGGGCTCAGTATGTTGCCTCTTTTTTATTACATCTTTCCTTATGCTGAGTTGTACTTGAGGAGCCAGGCATGTAACAGGCCTAATACTATGAGGTGCCTGAGTCTTCTGTTGCCTCTGGCTCCCAGCAATTTGGGCTGCATAATGCCTACATTTTCTCTCAATATTGACAGTGCAAACTCAAGTATGTGTCTCATCCTAACACCATGTGCGTCTGTGGTTCTGGTGATGTGGTGTGTGATGCATGTACTTGCAGAGAGCCTGGGTGAACATACATCATGATTTAGGCCTCCCAGAGACAGCTGCTGCTACGTCATTGTCATGGCAGAAAAGCACTAGCTGCTTAGAAAGACAGGTACATTCACCTCCATTGCTTCTTCAATTCTGCATTTCAGATGTCCTCACCTTATGCCAAGGAACATTATATTGTGAAGTTATGTTTTTAGCCAAATGTTTTGTGTCTTATTTATAGTTTGTTTTTTAAGTTTAAGGACACTTCCTCTGTCATTACCCTGCACCCTAGACATATGCAATGACAAAAAAACCAACCCCAACCACACAGACCAGGAAGCCAGTCTTACTGTAATACAGCACTTAACTCCTCTGTTGTTTGGATCACATGGCACCTGGAGGCAACTGGCACTGCTTCTCAAGATTGTGCTGAGGAAAATGCCAGATTCTGCACCTAGGATGGAGTAAGGTCAGGCACAGGTATGAACTGGGAGAGGAGTGGCTGCAGAGCAGCTCTGCAGAAAGGGATCTGGGGGGCTGGTCGGCAGCAGGCTCAACGCGAGTCAGCAGTGTGCCCTGGCAGCCAAGAGGGCAAACCGCATCCCGGGGTGCGTCAAACACAGCATAACCAGCCGGGCAAAAGAGGCCATTGTCCTGCTGTGTTCAGCGCTGCCACGGCCTCACCTGGAGTGCTATGTGCAGTTCTGGGCCCCACAATTTAAGAAGGATGTTCAGGTACTCGAATGCGTCCAGAGCAGGGCAACAAAACTGGTTAAAGGGCTGGAAGGCGTGTTCTGTGAGGAGCGGCTAAGGACTCTGGGTTTGCCTAGTTTGGAGAGGAGGACGCTGAGGGCAGACCTCATTGCTCTCCACAGCTTCCTGAGGAGGGGAAGTGCAGAGGGAGGTGTTGAGCTCTTCTCCCTGGTATCCAGTGACAAGATGCATGGGAGTGGATCAAAGCTTCACCAGGGGAGGTTTAGGCTGAATATTAGGAAGTACTTCTTTACTGAGAAGGTGGTCAAACACTGGCACAGGCTTCCTAGAGAGATGGCCAATGCCTCAAGCCTGTCAGTGTTTAAGAGACATTTGGACAATGCCCTTAATAATGTGCTTTAAATTTTGGTCAGCCCTGAACTGTTGAGGCAGTTGGACCAGATAATCATTGTAGGTTCCTTCCAACTGAAGTAATTCTCTTCTCTTCTCTTCTCTTCTCTTCTCTTCTCTTCTCTTCTCTTCTCTTCTCTTCTCTTCTCTTCTCTTCTCTTCTCTTCTCTTCTCTTCTCTTCTCTTCTCTTCTCTTCTCTTCTCTTCTCTTCTCTTCTCTTCTCTTCTCTTCTCTTCTCTTCTCTTCTCTTCTCTTCTCTTCTCTTCTCTTCTCTTCTCTTCTCTTCTCTTCTCTTCTCTTCTCTTCTCTTCTCTTCTCTTCTCTTCTCTTCCTTCTGTGCATAGTTAATACAAGGGGACAACAGAACGTGCAGTACCAGTTAAGAGTTTCTGAGCCACACAATATATTTGGGTAGAAACAAGTGATACTCTGAAGTTAGAGATGCTGTGATGCATGTAAACTTTACTCTCAGCTTCCATTCAGATGCTCTGTACTCCTCAACTTCTTCGATTTGTCCCCATTCTCTTAAATTTTTGTATGTCTAATGTAACAAGATAGGGAAGAGATTCAAAAGGACAATTGAAATTCTCTCCTGCATGCCTAATCCAGCATCTATTTTGAAATAATTCTTCTCCAGCAATATATTTTGAATACCATGTTCATTTTATGAACATATTTCTTCACAGTTTTGTTATTCATTTGGCTAATATAAAACCAGTGAAAATAAGGACCAGATGCTCAGCTGGAATAAAATTTACACCAGCTGAAGATCTATCCAGAGTTACAAAAACCTCCTATGGTGAAACACAGATGAAAGTGTCAAGCCACAAAATCTTATTTCATATCGCCCTGAAACCATGCAGAAAAATAAAGATCTGCATGAGTTCAGTGGAGAATTATAAATAAACCTTCATTTATTCAAGACATTTCATGAAACATTTTTCATCTCCTGACAAATCTGAGATGATTTTTAAGTCTAACAAAACCATAATGATTTGAGGTTTTGCAACAAAAGTTTTGCCTTGTTTTTTTTACAGATAATGGTCTGAGATTAATTTCACTGATTCCTATCCACTCCCCTACACTTTGAGTTTATTCTGTATGCAGACACAGAATATATATATGTATATTGCAAATATATATGACAAATACTGCTTATTCACACTGTACATCTAAGTTCAGATGCGCCCGAAGTATGAAAAGGTTTTCAAATAAAATAGCTTAATCACTTCCATATTCTGCAGGTCTATTTTTGGCAATAATACTAGCCTCTGGTTTGCACATGTATTTATTTAATGACAGTCTCTGTTCCTTAAATTGCGAATTGTATTACTGATTTTCTTTTCATGGTAATAATCCAGTTCTTTCAGACTCTTTGTATTAGCTTGTCATCAGGGTTGTTGTTTTTTGTGTTGGGGGTGTGTATCTTTCTTTTTTACAGGAGGTTGCATTCATCAAACTGAAGAGCAGGCAGTTATTATAGAGATTTTAAATTTTTACAATTAAGCCCCACTCCTGCGAAGATTTACCCATGTTCCTTACTTTAAACATGCGATCTGTCCTACCAAGCCCAGAGAATTAGTATTAAGCACATGTGTAAGTCTTAGCAGTTTCAGAACTTAAATAGCATTAGTTTTTTTATATTTCTGAGCCTAAAGTAGTTGATCTGGTGATAATTAGACACTAAACGGTTTGTTTCAAAGTGCGCTATCTATTACAGCAGGATTCATCCTCTGGCAAAGTTCTGAGTTGGGACTTATGAAGTCTGGGTCAAGACCTGGCTCTTCCATAGCCTTATGAAATAGCTTTGACTAAAATACTGAGGTTCAGATACCCAAAGTCCTGCAGTTTCCTAATTCCCTAGTTTGAAATTTCTCAGATTTAGGTGCCTCAGTGTTCTTGCATATGTAGACAAAAGATCTTGTAGCTGATTGCAGTAAGGTAGAGTGCTACTGCTGTAAAGAATAAAACTGTAAATGCTCCCATCCATTGTGTTAATTGAAGTACACATGCTTTGGTTCCTTATGTGTTAAAAAAAACCCAAAGCTGGATCCAGGCAGATCTTATCTTCCGGAGTAGGACTCACTGCTTTTACATTTAAAGGTGTTTGCAGACATAGTCTTTTTATTGGTGGCACAGATTACTGTTTAGTCTAGCCACTAGGTGCTCTGGTGATGCAAATTAATAATAAAATATATATGAACAATGGTGAAATCGGTGTTTAGCTACTCTTTAAATATGTGCTTGTAAGTATGTAGGAGCTATGCTCTATATCTGTCTACATTCATATGTATTCAACAGTACTGGGCTAATTATACCATTTGTATTCTAGAGAATTATGGGAGGCTACAGCAATGTTTCCTGTGTTCCTCTCACCTCTTCAGCCAAACATGAGTCAGAGCTGCACTGCTTATTACAATATTATTAGCATAAGTTGTTTTAGTAAAGTAGTAAATAATTCATAAGAAAATCTGCAAAAGCAAATATGTTTGCCTTTTCCCCCATTTTCATTGAGTTTGAAAAGAATTGTTCACTTTCTTCAAATATTTGGTTTTAAAATGTGGTAACACTACATTGTAATCCGCTCCAGATGGCCCGCGTGTTTTTTTCTGAGTAAAATGTTGGAAAACTTGGTGCCATAGTGAAAGCAAGGAAAGTGTACAGAAAACTGAGGTTCTTAATCTGTTCTTAAAAGACAGCAAAGTACATAAGATAGAGTGGATCTCAGCTTGCAAGTACCTGTGGCCAGGTCTGCAAGGTGTTTAAACAGCTAATTTCCACTGAAGTTTCATCATATGCCTGCACACTGGTTTAAATACAAACAGTGCTGTGACACCTACACTGCAGTCACACAAAGTGATGAAGTCAAGGAATAAATCCTCATTGTAGTAGACACTATAAAATAAAAGAAGACACAATTCACCAGAACGTTTACAGTTTTATCCTGTTTCTTTTAGTCTAATTTCTGTTGGTACTTTGTATTCCAGTCAGGCACACTGCTATGGAATAAACCCCAAAATGTCAGTTTAGAAGAGGTCTGGATTCTCTAATAAAAGAATAGCCTCTCTTTTTTCATAGAGTTTCAAAAGGTTATAGTATTTCCAAGGAGTAGGGATGCCTCCAGAATGTTGAGTTTGACAACCTAACATATGCCCAGACCGCCTGCAAGCCTCACACAGCATGTCATCCTTCTGGGAAGGAAGAGGCAAGCGGCACAAGCAAACCTTAAGCAAGCACAGTATGAGCAGATGGTGTTAATTCCAAAGTCAACTCATGCACCTAAATTTGGTTCATCTCAAGAGGGACAAACACACAAGATCGTTGCGTGAGTTTGAACTGTCATTTCCTAAAGCTGGTTCATCCAAACAGGGATGAACCTTTCAGTTTTTGAAATGTCAAGTTCAACTAAACCAGGTTTAAAGTCTGCCACAACTGAATTCAGGTCAAAGCTAGAAATGAATGTTTTTTGCCAATGAGACAGCCGGTTTCAGATTGACTTTTATGTACCAAATCCTCACAGACAACAGAAACACCAAGAATTTGAAGGGAGACGGAAAAATAAAGTTAACATTTTAAAAGACTCATGTTAATATTCCACCAGAGAGGAGAGCAAACTTCTAAATGTTACTAAAGAAAAAATAGCTCATGGGAGAGCATTTCTTAACCAAAGAGAATATTTCTATGATTTGTGGGGTTTAAAAGTTGCCAAGGAGTCCAGTAGTCAAGTGACGACTCATCTCCTCTGATTTTAGCAGGTGAGAAGGTAAGCCCGGTCTAGGCTGGGTGTCCAAGCTCCCATGATGATGAACGGGGTAAGGCAAGTGTCTCCAGAGGCGATAAACCTCACCTGAGACATGACTTTGGCTAGACTCACTCCTCATAAGGTTTTTGTCTCCTTCTGTTGACTCTGAAAGGGAACCAGAGTACTGACTTGTTTGAGGACTTAGGTTTTACATGGCTAAAAACAAGCTAAAGTCTGCTTTATCCTCAGTGGAAAATTTATATCCTAATTAATAAACCAGGATATTTAAAATACGATTTCCCTTCTGCTCTGTTCTCAGCTGAAGACTCGCATGTGTCTAAGCTGAACTTCACAGCTTGAAATCTTTGACAGCTTCTCTTCCATTGTAAGTTTGTACAGCACCAAGCACACTGCTATCAGACAAATAGATAGAATAATAAAACTCAATCATGCTTATATATATAGAAAGCCAATCAATGTAAACACAGGGTTTCTCTAAACAGGAGAAAAGCGGAAGCCAGATGGCATGAAATCATTGATAGCTGTTTCATAAACTTTTCCTGCAATCAAATCTAATTGAAATAACACTAGATTGTAGGCTTTAGCAGGTGGGCAGCACACACAGCTGTTTCTGCTAGATGATTTCCAAAGAATACATACATAAAACATTTCACAGGGACTGACATACGGGAAAAAAGGTTAGCCCAGATGGAATGCTCTCTTTCAGGCTTTATTTCACGGACAGATTTCTGAAGCCTGCCTTTTTAAAAATATGAGCAGAAGTGTTTCTCTGGTATTGTTGAACCAATTGCAGTCCTATGTAATGTGGTTGGGAGCTATGGCCTGGTGGTGCAGTGTCTTCAATGTCAATTCTTATTTGAAGGCAAAGCAGAGCACACAGGGACCTCCTAGTGTCCAGTTTATTGCTTTGCAGTGTGGTAGGGTAAATGTAACTGAATCACCTCTGACAGATACTTCTGTTTCATAGAAATTCACCAAGGAAAGATCTCACCAGTTTCCTCGGTAGTTTATTCCAGGCTTTCCCTGCACTAATAGCTAGATGTTTTCCTAACCTCTAATCCATTTTTAATTACAATTACGCTCATGACCACATGTGGTCAAGGAGAGGAAACAGTTAATGTCTTTTTCTGTTTTAATCTTTTACATATTAAGGATTTATCGTGTCCTTCTCCTTTTGACCTTTTCTGCAGACAGATATCCCATGACAAAACTTCTGAAGGCTGATGAGCTGCAAGAACCAGGTAGGTCTTCCCAGACAGGTCCAGCATCTGAGGTGGGCTTGGCAGGGTTTCCTGTGGCTGACCAGAAAGCTAATTTGCAAGTTAGGGCTGTATTTTACTTTGAACTTTTGTTTGCATTGGAAACTAAGACTCAAAAGAAAACATGGAGAAAGGAAGGAGAAATGGGAAAGACCACCTTACGTGGATCAAATGAGAGCCTGAAATGAGTGAACTGAAACACACTGTGTAGGTTCACTACCCAGTGCCTTCTGGCTAGATGACATAGTAAAGCTTCTACTCTTCATGATCTTTATATATATATGCTACATAATGATCAACATGGTCTTTTATATTACTATTTATATCCAAATCTGTGTTTTTAACACTTCAGTCTAAAGGATCAAAAGCTGCCACAGTCTCAGTAAGAGCAATCCAGAAGTGATGGCATAAATGAACTTTGGTTTCTCTTCAGATCATATACATCTTTTGCTTTTTACTAAAGATTTCCATGGAGAATTTATTTATAGCAGCCTTCCAGTACTTAAAGGGGGCCTACAGGAAAGATGGGGAGTGTGGGGAGTGTAGGTAATGTAGTGATAGGACAAGGCGTAATGGTTTTGAACTGAAATTGTGTAGATTTAAATTAGATATTAGGAAGAAATTATCTACTGTGAGGGTGGTGAGACACTGGAACAGGTTGCCCAGAGAGGCTGTGGTCCCCCTCCCTGGAAGTGTTCAAGGCCAGGTTGGACAGGGCCTTGAGCAACCTGGTCTAGTGGAAGGTGTCCCTGCCCATGGCAGGGGGGTTGGAACTAGATGACCTTTAAGGTCCCTTCCAACCCAAACCATTCTGTGATTCTTACAATAGAATAACAGGCAAACTATGCTATTTAATAACCATGATCTCTTGGACTGCAGGAGTTTTTGTGGATACTCCTTTGAAAATGTTAGTTCTGGGCTTAATGGCAGCCAGCCTCCCTCCCCCATTCCCATTATATTAGAAATATAATATATACTAATATCATTATACCACTACACAAAATACTAGTTTTAAATGCTAGGCATGATTGTGGCCACCCCAGTTCAGAAAAGGTACAATGAAGGGCAGCAAGGAATATCAGAAGTTTGAAATGGGTTCTGTCCAAAGATATATTAAACAGAATAGCACTTTTCAGCACAGAAAAATGAAAGAGTTTGTGGTTTATAAAATGATGAATGGCAAGGAGGAAGGATGGGAATGATGACTATTATAAGACAAGAACATGGAGGCACAAAATAAAACTATCAGACTGCAGGCTTTACACAAAAAGTACTTCTTCACATAATCCATAACTTGAAATACTATTGCCACAGGATGCTTTGGCAACCAAAATTAAAAATAGGTTCAAGAAACAGTTAGAGAAGCTCATGGAATAAATATCTGCTGTGGGCTGATTAATGCAATGGTGTGGGTCAAGAAGTCCTGACCCACAGAGGCATCCCAAGGAGGTGCCACCCTGGGCTTACCCTGCAATCAGCCTCCTTAGGGTCATTTTACAGCCACTGTCAGTGACTGGGCATGGTGCCACACAGCCCCTTGCTCCTTCTCGTGAGGTTGCATATACAAACTTTGGGTTACTTCAGAAACCAGGTACAGTTATCAAGCGAAAACCCACTCTCCTCAGAGAGAGCGAGCAGGAAGAAATCTGCAGTAGCCCCAAGTAGCAGGAGCAACTGTTTGCAAAAGGTAATGAGAATCAGCCCTGGGGTGATATGACTCTGCAAGAAATAAATGAATGTGAAGCAAATGCTTTCAAAAGCACCCATCTCAGCTCTGTGACAGAGAAAACAGGAATACTCAGAAAGAATCAATGACAAAAGATCCAAAAGAGGCAGTTGATTCCCTGCAGGGGAGAAAACAAAGTGTTTACAAAGATGCAGAAGAGTAAATCATCAAAGTGTTCTTCTGAAAATATTTCAAACATAATGTTCACTCCTACATTTATATGGGAGGCACAATAAAGAGAGAAAAAAGATACAGCCCTTGCCTTTAAGGAAATTTGGACTAAAGCAGGTGTAGCATGACAAGTAAGAACAATAGCAAAACAACAGAGGAAAAGGGAAAGGACTGCAGGAAGAGTGGGGGCACAAGGATTATATGTAAGTTTATATGATTGTTTTGGATTACTGGGAAAAATCTTCATCGGCTTGTTTATTGACTTGTTCTCCATCTCTTTACTTGCCTTAAACTGAAGTAGCTATTTCAGGTTGCTGAAGGGCTCTATTTTGAGTGCAGTCTCATGAAGGCTGATTATGTGAATGGGTTTGTGGAGGCAAAGGAGTGAAGACAAAAGGAGAGATGAAGATAAAGAATAATAGATGCAGAAACAGGGGGGACCTAGCACAGATCCTAGCACTGCTTTTAATAATAGCTGGCTCTCATATAGAGCTTTTCAAGCATAGATTTTGAAGTGTTTTAAAATGAAGTCTGAATAATTTTCTTCATACTTGTGAGAGACTGAAATGTCATATGACTGTCTCAAAGCTTGCTTGTGTCTGTGCAAACCTCCAGGAGAAGCTGCTGAGGCCTGTGAATTGGTCTGGGGGATGTCGCCCAGAGAAGCGGGAGTGTATTGAAGGATGCACCCCCTCCACTTCTTTGCGGTTGCCTTGTCGGACTCTTTAGACAAGCCTCAAAGGGGCAGAGTGTACTGACCTGGCTCCATTGTGTAGCCATTTGTGGCTCTATTGTGTAGGCCAGACACCATGCATGCATTCCTAATGAACTGACAAGAGGCAAACGTTCCTGCCCTGAAGCCAGATGCAACAAAACCTGCGGGACCAGAGAAAAAAAAACTAAAGTTGGGCAGATATGTTAATCAGCGGATACGATGAACTTAAAAAGGCAGCAGGAAATTTTGCTCAGTGTGCATCCACCATCGAAGCCAGATCCATGTGCACCCACCACCGAAGAACTGAAGACTGATGACCAACAGGACACCGCTGGATCCGTGGTGGTGACTATTCTTGCAGCCCTATCCCTCATCCTTGCTTTATTTCTGTCTTTTCTTTCCATTATGTCCTATCGCTACCCCTCTTCACTTTTTTAATAATAAAAACCTGTTTTGGGTATACAGCATTTGACTTCGTTTGTGTCTTAATCTCACTCTTGGGATCATACTGAAACCTCCCCCGACCTTGGATCAGGACAATACTATAACAGGACAAATGATATGCTCAAGGTCACTCAGCAGAAAAAAATGCACTGTAGCCAGGCAGAGGATTCACAGCCCCTGAATGCTAGTGCCATGCTGCCCACAAGCCACGCTGCCCCTTCGTCCACTTAGACTGTCACCTGCAACATGGAGCTGATGTATTAGAAATTAATTTATCAGCTGCTCTCTATAAATGATAATGCTGAAATACTATATCAGCCTGTTTGTAGGGAGAACTGACCTTGATGGGAACATGTACACCAGGGAGGGATTCATTGGGAGAATGAAGAGGGTTTAAGTTCTCTTCCTCTCCTTATCATGAGTACCCAGACATGTAACAGTCTCAGATCGACTGGGGACATATTAAGACAGACATGCCTGTACGGGGCCACAGCCAGGCCGCTCTCGAGGCCAGGTACAGAGTCTGTTCAAATAATGATTTGCAATACACCCCAAGTGTACAGGTGATCCCCAAAGTCCAGAGGTTTAGCAGCATGCTTGGATGTAAGGGTGAGCAGAAAGTGCCATATTCATGGATCATGTGAAAAGTGCTCTCTCAGTGTTATAGATATGTCAGCATGTTGACACACTTGATTTTTTTTTTGGCATTTGAAATGCACAAATACTGTTGACTCCCAAACCATCCAGAATGGCTCCTGACCTACAACTGTTCACAGAATCATAGAACACCTCAAGCTTGAAAGGACCTACAACTGTTGTTTGAATTATTCCAAGTGTTAGTGTTCTAATTACATGTTAGTTTGTATAATGAGCAGAGAAACAGTTTGATTGCATACAGTACACAGTAGCATTCTTTTTAAAAAAAAAATACAATTCTTTATCACAGGTGAACTTCAAGAAATATTTTCAAATAATGATAAGAAATCTGCGATAATACTTAATTGCTATAACAAACAGAGATGTTATTTATTTAACCAACCAGCTAATATTAGTGGTCTTTTATTTGCCTTTCCTTCCAAATAACACAATTAAAGTATATATCAAAATGTAACATTTTCAAAGAAATTATGGTTTTATGTGGCTGGACTATGCACATTTACGGTAATACTATTACCTTAATGCATTGCCATACTGCAATGGAATTTCTGCTTGCCTGGTTCACTGCAAACCCTACTCAACAGCTGTGCTGCAGATGTAGTCACACATGCATCTGCAAGTGCTGTCTCCCAGCACTGTCTGGCCTTCCATACCTTATAATATGTTCCTGTTTGGTTTTTAGAATGAAATCTTGCCTATATGACATCTACCAACTCAAAATTAGCCCAGCATCATTCACATTAATAGATCTACAACTAGTGGCAAGCATTACTTAAGGTACATTGCTTATACAAAAAAATTGATTTAATGGTCTAAAAGCCACAGTAACAATTTTAATGTTTATATCTTTTTTACTGCTGATGCTAGTCTTATCATAGAGCAGTTTAGCAGGGATCTTTTTATAAATGTGAAATTTTAATGGCTTGAAAGATTTTGGATTACATTTGCTTTGACGTCTTGAACTAGTGGTAGGAATTTTCTCTGCTGAGCTAATTATCACATGAAATTGTTTTGAACAACTGTATATCATCATCATCATCATGATTCACTGCTAATCAGAAAACAAGTGGCTGCAGCACCACACTGCAGATATGAATTCCACAAACCGTAGTACATCTATTGTACGGAGCAACAATTATTTTCCCTCTTTGTGCTTATCGAAAGGTAACTCTAATGTGTTGGCTAATGAATTCCATCCCAGCTGTGCGTGATCTTATAATTACATGGTTCAGGCTCCACATCAGATAATCAAATGGTTTCTTCAGTTCAATTTTACAGTGATTCAGATCCTAACTCACTGAAGTATTTGCCTAAAATCAGGTTTATTCAGTGACCAGTGGAACCATCTTCTCATGTTTAAATGGATGGCTGAATATATACAGGATCATTCACATACTTACTTTTAGGCAGATTCTGCCACTAGTTTGATGAATAACAATCATACCGTGGAAACCAATTGCCATATTTGGAATTAATGTATTGATTTCTGCTAGAAATTAATACTTAACTTATAGTGTCAGTAACACAAGACTGTATTTCAGCACATGCAATGTATAATCTAAAAGGAAAGAAATCCAATTAATCAACTCCCTAGAGCTAATATTCAGTAAACTATTCCATATATACATATTTCCAGTCAATAACCATTTTTCCTCAAAAATCTATGGATTACGAAATCCTTCTAGTTTCTTGGTTTAATGTTTTGTTTCCAGCAAAAGCTCTCTCTCTGCAAGAAAACACAGGAATAATGCATCAGCCATTTAGTTGTTAACAAACAGTGATAATGGCCATTGGGAATGTAAAAGCTAGACTACTTGGCTGCTCTGACAAATGAAATCCAGGAGTAATGAGTCACACTAGATGTGATCCTTTAAAAAGAAACATTGGCAAACTCTCAGATTTTAAAATAACTTTGCTGAGATCAAGTGGAGCTGTCTTCAGCCATGATGAAAAAGCTAAAAATGAGTATCTGACTGTACAGATAATTCTAGCAGCCTGGCAGCATTCATTTGTGAAGCAGCCTAGCCTGATAAGATGCTCGTACTGATGTTAATGCGAACTGGACGGTGCGGATATATATTGCATAATCGCTGCATACATGGCACCTTCATTCATATACTGCCGTCTGCGGTTATCAGCTTAGAGAGATGATAATGTGCATGCCTGCGAGCCAGTCTCTGCTCCAGGTTTTGTTTTGCTCTGCATTGCTAGGCAGACTGCTCGCTTTCCTGAACAAGGAAGGCCAAGCACACCTTCCTCTGCAATTTTAGCAAATTTAGTGAAAGGGAAGAGTGCAAGTATGTCACCCACCAGTAATGGTTGAAGGTGGATCCTCTTCAGCACATGCAAAATACACAGGTCTTGAGCTGGATTTGCAAGATCTATTACTATGGATATTAACTCAAAAATCACCTATGTGGCTTGGCTTTTTGTGGTAATGTGCTGTTTACATCCTTTAGTCAGAAATAAGAGGCAAATTTTTCATTAAGCTTTGCATATTTGCTCCATCTAAACGTGAACCAAATTCATCCACTGCTCTGCAGTTTTTGAAAACAAACTTTTATCTGGTGCTGTTGCTGAAGAAAATGCTATTTTACATTTCTCTGCACCTCATGACAGTCCATCTCCAACTTTTTGATTCAAGTACATCTAAAAAATTATTAGAACAATATAGTATTTCTCATCTGTCTGCAAAAATAGCACATGCAGAAGTTCACTGCCAGACAAAGGCCTGCTTAACTTTCTGGTTCAGCAAGAAAATCTCAAAGAAACAAAGTTCAGGGCTATAGGAAAAAAATCTACCTGTCATACCATCTTTCTTTTAGGCTTTGAGGAACCACACATTGATCAGTAGAAGCGAGGCAGTGAGCAGAAACAAACAAGGTGAAAAATCCCAGACATGTTCCAGTTTTGTCACAGTGGATTTCTTATGGAGATCTCTTCAGGCAGACTTTCTTTTGACTCCTAACTAGATGATCCTTGCTAGATGAAATCAAAGTTTGCACTTCAGTGCTCTGCTCCACCAGTGTGCAATGCAAACCACTAACAACACTGACTGAAATAATTTTATTAGGCAGCAGAGAGTTTTTTAAATGCTTAAATTAGAATTGCAGTTGTTCATACTTTTTCAGTATTATATGATTTTTTTTTGGTATCAGTAAAGAAATTGTAGGCATATAATAGTGCTGGGCAGTGTTCTGTAAAATATTGGTATTTTACAGATACGTCACATTACAGGAATGAATTTGGGAAACACAGAAACAAATGATGTACAAAATGCAAAGCAGAAATGTCACTGATCACTGATATAACTATTATATTCAGATGCAGGCAAAAATTCAGTTATACTGTCAGACAAGTTTGCAATACTTCTCTTTTATCTAGGCTACCTGTGCTTTCCCATTAAATAACATTAAACAGAGAAGAAAATACACGATAGTGGAGTCTCTGTGTAAAGGTTTTATCACTGGGAGATTGAGTTGCCTGAGTTATTCATTAGTTGGTATATGGCAGATATTTCCAAGAGAAGCAAAAGAAGGCTTAAGCAGTATTCTTAAAATGTTCTTGCATTGTTTCTTTGTACATATTTCTCTAGATTCCCTTGCTATTATGAAACCAAATGCTCTGATTATGAGGGAAGAAAGACTTCATAATCAGTGCATTAACCTCTGGATGTTGTCTGTAAAGGATCTGATTCAACCCTACTGAAATCAACAGAAGCCTTTCCTTTCATTTAGTAGATTTTTAGATTTCATCCTAATTTATGAAAAATGTTTTTAAAATGTAATAGTTTAGAACATTACACAACTACAAAGAGTTTTCTGCATGCCTTTGTAAAGCCAGGAATGACCCCTCTGCATGAGTATAAAGATAACAGTATGACAGATCAGGAATGAATATCTCTTATCCCTCTCCTTGAGATGATACCTGTTGCCCTTAGGGTGAAGAAGGGAGAGAAGATGTATTTCCATAATGAATGTTCTTTTCTCCGTAGAGTCCTTGCTGGATACAGATACATTTTGGTAACCATTTGAACTTGATCAGCTGGTTGGAATGAGAGAAACATCCCCAGAGAAACTGATAAGCAGACTGACGGCAGAGTGAAGGTGAAATGGCCAAAAGTGCCAATTTATCAAAGGTGCATGCAGTTTTTCACATGGTTTTATAATTTATCAGGAAAAAAATGGATAACACCATCCTGTGATATGTCAGGCACATGTTGGATGAGATAGTTCTTTTGTTTTGGTTGACAGTTTGGCAGAAATGGTGATAGATCATTGTGTCTTAAGCATGGAAAATTTAAAAATCAAGTGTAGGAGTATCTCAGCTAATGGAATACACACATGGTCAGAAATGAAGCTAGATTTGGAATTACAGGAAATAAGAACAGAAAATAACTGAAGGAGTCATCCAGTCATTCCTCTACTCTGAGACTGGATGAGCTGTTCTTATGCCATTCCTGATAGACATTTGCCAAAACCGCTCCTAAAAACTTCTCAGGTGGGGTTTCTAATACTGTCCCAGACTCTCTGCTCCAGTGCTTCATTATCCTTTTTGGTGGAAAGATTTTTCCTATGTCCAACCTGTATTTGCCTTACTGTATTTTAAGAGCATTTGTTCTTATCTGACAGGCAGACAAAGGAAAGAGCTCGTTCCCTTCCTCATCTAAGCTGTTTGTTATTTAAACTTCCAGTCTTTTGACCAGAAATATCCAACACCTTCATTTTTCCCCAGATGTCCCTTCTTCATCATTCTCATTTCTGTCCTTTGTTAATTTACATCTTTCTTCTGCTCCATCACCCAAGCTGGCCACAGGACACATATTGAATACATAACCTCACTCAGAAATCTCTACTGTTACAACAGAAGAGCCACTTAATGAGTAAGCACACGTGTATTTGTTTGTCTTTCTTTCAGCCAATGGCACTTTTTTTGGTGACTCATTTTAAACCCAAGTTCCCTTCTGCAGATCTGCTGCATTATCCTCCAGCTTTTGTGTGGTTTACTATTCATGCAGAAAGGCAGAGCTTTGCATTTTTTAGCTTATTGAATTACATTCTATTTTTCCAGACTATTTCTCCTGTTAATCAACACTGTTGTAATTCTAATCCTGCCTTGTCATACACATATTTCCCAGCTGGTGCTCTCTGTGAACTTAATATATGTGTTCTCCATCCTGTTGTGAAAATCACAAACGGAAGTACTGCATAGTGTTCAGGATAATTCCTATAAACATCCACTCAATCCATCCTTCCAATTTAATCAGGAATTAGTGACACCTACTCTTTTAATACACGTTTCTCCAATGAGTAATGCACTCACCTATAATTCTTTTCATTTAATCCATGTATCCTAAGCTTGAATATGAGAGTCCGGAGGTGTGCTGAAGTCAAGATATATGATATTTACCACAAGGCCTGTTATGCTGCCATTGTACAATCATTCCTTTAGTTATCAAAGTTCATTCATAGCTGAAAATATATTTGACTAAAATTCAGTTCTGAGATAGACTGTAGAATTGGAATCCAGAAAAAAGAGGGAGCCTAGCAAAGGTGTCTGTTATCTAAGTCCATTGCAGGCACTGAGTTATATTGTCTTTCCTCATCAACAAACACATTTTTTGCTTGTCAAACCAGAGGATGTGTCTTCTTAACATCTCTTGGGGTGGAAAACTCTTTAGAAGATCACACATTCGTCTGGAAGACTCCTGGAAGACCATCACCTAAACGAAGTGATGAACCAACTGCCAGTTTTAATACAATACACTCCTGGTACAGTTTAACTTTATGAAAGTGGCACTAGGTGCCCAAAGCATGGATATGAAGAATTTCCTGGAAAATACTCTCTTTATGGTGCTTGCGTCAATATAGATCAGTGTCCACAACAAAGTTCCTCTGAATGTTAGGCACAGGACAGTAAGGCATGTGAAATATTCTTGCTCACCACCAACATGTTGAGACTTCATATAAACTGGCAAGCTAAGGGAATGTAGATTTTGTTGAACTGTCACTTTCCAAATGAACACGCAAAAATCAATAGCTGGTTGCAAACTCATGAAGGGAAACTCTGCTGTCAAGGAAAGAACAGTGCTTTACAATTTTGCTCTTCACTCAGATGGTTGAATGTCCAAATAGCTGAAACATTACTTCAGTTTGGAAGTTCTCTCCAAAGCTTCTCTAAACCTCTTGAAATATGGACGAAATTCTAACAAGTAGATGTTTTGATGAATTTTTCTGGACAAACATTCTTCCAACTGGTAAAAATCGGTAAAAATTACAGAAAGAACATTAACATTTTTGATACCCATCTTAATAGCTGGTGGTGGTGAAACAAAAATATTGTTTAAACCTTTTTAGAACCTTAAGAAGTTTGACTTAAGAAGGTCCAAAATTTCAAAGGTTAAACAGGAGACTGTGCACAAGTCCCATTTCACTGAGGTGGCACAAAGTGCCACTGTCCCGCTCAGTGATGTAAAACTGGAACTAGGTGAACTGTATTTCTTTCCTTACAAGCAATGGATCCACACCAGTAAAACAAACAAATCTCTTGGTGGAGGACTGAGAGGGCAAAGAAATAGACCATGAGTTTGGGAAAGGTAAACCAGCACTCACTGATGAAAAAACTACAATAGGAGGACACCTTGTCAGTAGGTGTTGTCCTCCCATGGCTAGCAGTGGCTGCAGTGGAGAGCTCTGAGTTTTCCCTCTGTTGCCTGTCACTTACTGGAGCAGTTATGCTTGAAATATCTTTTGGGAAATCCTACTCAAAATTTGTGACAGCAGCCCCTATGATTTTCACTGAAGCTGGGTCCTTGAGGATTTTAAAAATATCTTGGAGTCTTTCAGCACACCTGCATATGCCAAAATATTTGTGGTGATCTCTTTCCTACACCCCAGCAAAAACAATCTGATGTGAAGGTGAGATGAATATGCAATTTTAGGACAGTCCTGAAAGGAGTGGTTGCTCTACCTCTGTTCTTGATGAAGGGTCTACCATTCTGGTGGTGGATCAACAGGTTTTTTCTGGTGTCCCTCCACAGTCTCTTGGCCACTTCAGTTTGAGTTATCATAGCTCCCCAAACTGCCTCTGTGTCACTTCATCTCTGCTCACCATCTTCAGAAACTCTGATCTACTCCTAATCTCAGCAAGATCTCACCAGTGTTTCCCACCTTTAACAGAGACACAAGAACAAAGCCTGTTCCAAAGGCTATCCTCACAGCTGGATGAAAACCCCTTTCCCATCCATGTCTTTCCACAAACACAGGCTGCCATGTTCCCTCTGGTGAAGGTAACCTCTTCATCTGAGGTACATACAATATTTTTCTCTTCATTTATTATCAAGGAGGAACAATAGAATGCAGTTAAGTCATATTTTTGCATCACAAAACATAAGGAAAAGAAAAAAGTGGCTCTGGACATCCTTACATATAAGTACTTCAAGTGAATAGTAAGAAATAGAAATATAGAAATATTTTAAAGATATCTGCAGTCATCTGTAACATTGCATCCATATAGCAGACATAAATCAGCCCAGGTTTCAGAAAAGCTTACTATTTTCTCTTGACTCCTTTCACTTGTCCAGTATCTGTGATTAAAACTTTTCTTCCTCAGTCCTTTCCCAAAATATTTCCCACTCTTCTGAATTGAAAATAGTGCCACAAGTCATGAGATTTAAAATTTGTCCATCATATTTCAACAGCACATTTTTGGATGAAATTTCACTTAAATGAAATGCCTGTTACCCAGAAAAAGTGCCAATATTTCACAGAAGAACAGAAAGCCTGGAATTAAAGATACTTCGATTTAGGGGAGCTACTGTATTGTCACAGGCTTTCCACATACACACCCTTCTCCTCTAGAAGCCAAGTAGTTTAGCACACCACAATGTCCCCTGTGCAGCAGGTGCTGGCTTTGAAGGTACAACCCACGCCTCCACAGCTGAGAGATCTGCCATACCTTCTGGGACACTAGAGGATGATCCCACATGAGAGTCTCATCAGTGGGGCAGAAGGGGCAAATGAAGCAAGTCAGTTAAAACACAAAACCAATACCATGCTGCAATGTCACAGTCAAATTTTCAGCTCTTTTTTTAAAAAAAAATTACAGGCAAAGATCTTACTTTTCCAAAGAAAATGTCAACATTTATAACGATGTAGAAAAGACCCTCCACTTTCTGATGAGAGTAACGGCAGTTAGTCTCATCAGACAGTTGTCCACATACCATGGAGGCCCTAAAGAAAGGAAACAGTGTCTCTCCTTCTCATTCTTGAGTTATTTTAAATAAATAACCACACACCTCTACAAGTAATGACGGTGGAGTAGAAGTTACACGAGTTGAAAGTAGGTTCATGTGCCACTGCAAGAGCCATTCTACCTCTTGCTTGTGGTAAAGGCATCCTTGATTTTTCTTAATGTTACTCTATGTGAGAAAATATGTGGAAGTCAGTAATAGGACTGTCATTGCTGGTTATTGTACCACCAGCATGGTATCTCTGAATAGATATATTAAATATCCTCTTCTTTTTTTTTTTTTTCCCCCCAGGGTAATATAGCTGAAAACTACTTTTCATATATCAGCTGTTGACTCTTGTGGGAATATGGCAAGCACTGGTAGATTTTAGCATTCAGTGTGCCAAGCTGAGAAGTGAATTTATGCCGGTGGATTTATACTGTGGGGATTCAAAGAACCGAGACATTACTCACTCTTAGTTTGGGCTGGTAATATTAGACTATTATTCAAAAAAGGAAAAAAAAAAAAAAAAGTCTAAGCTGGTGTACCATGACAAATTAGAAGACAGGGAGTGTGTTTGGGAGTGCTTGTTATTTTTCCTTCTAGCCAGTTTCAAAGTCTTTGTACTTTATTCTAAGAATCACAATCAAATTTTAGTCTTCTTGATTCTTTCCTAAATTATTCTCTGCAGTAATACAAGATACATTTTTCACTTTTGTTTTGGGCTGACAAGTTCCTTTCGCTTTTGACAGCTGATGGCACATATAACAATGACAAATCTCTAAAACAATTCTCCCACGCTCACTGTTTTGCTGACCAGCCCTTGAGGAATACAGAAGAATCAAGAATACAAAGCGGTTTGGCGACATAACAGCAACCCTGGATCCATTTGCTTCTGAGCCTGTTTTACAACATGTCCCTTATGGGGGTTACAACAGGCCCTGCGATACCAGGACAGAGTCTCCAGACCTCATATTTAATTTATGCATGGTGTCCAGTCTGCACAGACCTTGGAAAACAGAGATATCACAGAGAGAGAGACTTTGACAACAGCGTCCCGTTGGGGCAACAAAAGAAACATGACGAATTCCAGCTATGATCTGAAGAATCCTAACTAGAGGAAATAGTGAAAAATAATTAATAAGTGCCCTTGTGCCCAGAGTTCCTTTTCATACATATTTAAAGTGTTATTTATGGCTCCATCCTCTCAACTGCTGCATTTATTTGCACTGGGTCTTTCAGCTGGCACTGTTTGCTATCTTGCTTAAGGTTATATCAACAGTCTGAAAGAGAAATGCGTGCCAGTAAGTGTCAATGCCCCTTCCTGGCAACATATTCAGGTTTCCTTAGGATCAAGTCATCCCACAAAGTTTAGTTGCTATTACTTCAGGCAATGTTTAAAAAGATCTGCCATTGCATGAAAAAAGGCTCTAACATAGAACCAAATGACATTGCTAGAAATGCTGTTGAAAGCAGAAAATTAAAGATTATGCTCTGGGGTATATCTTCCTTGTTAAAGATGGAGAACATCAGAAGTGAGGCTTTTTATTTTGGGTGAAGAAGGACCATAGACTTTTTGGTTAAAAATTCACCACACCTTACCTTCTCAGCCTGCAGCCTGTTAAGAGTTCTGGGCAGCATAGTCCAAAGGGTCAATGCCCGGACTAACTTTAGATGTCCTCACAGCACCATTGGAAACATTACCTACACGACTCCCATACAACGAGGGTGAAAGAGAAGGTGCATCCTGTCTAGCAGCTGTTGGGTATCGCAGAAAACTGATGACTTGTACAGACAAAAGTAATACAAGACCCCATGTAAAATACAACATGTATAAAAACCCATTCAAGTTTCTTTTTGATGAGTAACCCAGGATGCGAACAAGGATTCACATTTGCAATCACTTTTAAAAAATCACCAATATAGATAAATAATAATAAGTGAAATTTTAAAGAAAAAGTGGAGTTAAGAAAAACATCTTTTCTTGACATCTATTACTTCCCACATTAAAGATGTTTTTAAAGATTTAAATGTTTTTCATGGTGCCTTTTACAAGAGCCAAGACAAACATTATTATGTAACCTCAGTTAAAATCCTATGCTTCCCAGGTAGCTTCAGATTGCTCTTGAATGTAAATCATAAAGGTTTGCAACAAAGATACTATTACCAACTGCTACTATAAGTTTTGTTTCATGATGGATCAGTGGCCTCAGAAGTGCCAAAGAAATAGTTTAAAGAACAGTGCCTCCGTCATTTTATATTAAATATCTGCAACAGGTTTAGCAGCTGAAACTCATGGGATTATCCAGCTTTATGAACCCTGCTGAGTAAGCTGAACTAGAAGAGAGCTTTGTTTCTGATGGAAAAGGTGCCGCCGTGGCCCGGCAAATCAAACACATTAGGATTTACGTTCCTGCCTCTAAGCTAAATGGTCACTTGCTGCACTACATAAACAGCAAGGAAAATACTCTTTTGGCAGATGCCCTGACCTGCATGAGTGGAAGCCTACATAAAAGCTTCTGAGAAAGGCCCGATTAAAGCTGATCACAGGGAAATTTTCCCTTGGAGACTGTTGGTGTCAGCAGTTTTGGATAATCTCTGTCATATTAGTGGCATTTGTGTTGTATTAGTGATTTACATAGTTTAATACAACTTTAAAAATGCTAGCACAATGTGAGTAGCTAACATTTTACATCTGTATCTCGATCCCACAACAGACTTTTAAAAGCCACTCATAGAAATGGTTAATAATAAGAAATTTATTCAGAAAAATAAAGCAGGAGTAAAAATCTTGAGAGTTTAAAAAGAGGACCAAGCCCAAGGAAACCTCAGATATATTTAGAAAAAACAAAGGAAACTTTTTCCATAGTTGAGCAGTACATAGGAGCACAGGCTTTTGTCAAATTGTCTGCGCATTTCTTTCACTCTTCCCAGAGCTCATAAAAGTCTATGCAATATGACCTGAGTTATGGAATGGAACATACACTTATTAAATTTGCAGCTGACATGAAGCTAGGAAGGACTGCAAGTAAATTGGAGGGTAGGATTCAAATTCAAAAATCATCTTGACAGGTTGGAAGAGTGGGCTGAAAAGAACAAGATGAAATTCAATAGAGACAAATGCAACTCTCGGGCAGGAATTATCAGCCATGGGAACCATAGATAAGGAACAACTGGTGAGGCAGCAGTTCTGCAGTCAAACAGACGAGTTTATTGTGAACTGCAGGTGGTGGTCAGATCTCCCCCAGGTATGTCCCAGGTTTGGTTTCAGGCGATAACCTTCTAGAAAGTTGCAGATCAACCAGAGGAGTATTGCAGAGACACGTTAACAGTCAGAAATAAAGGAAATGTGACCCTGAGATCAAAGGGGTGTAAAGAAAAGGAGGCTGAGAGGCATGATAACAGTTTTCAAGTGTGTGAAAAGTTGTTATGAAGGGATGAAGAGAAACATCTGGTGCTCATGGACACAGAGCATAGGATGAGAAGCAACAGTTTTAAATTACAAGAAGAAACATGTGGGTCAGATTCTATGAAAAATATTGAAAATGTTAGGGATAGAAAATCAATGGGAAGGTTTTACAGATGGAGGCCAGGGGATCTCTAATATTAGAGGTCTTTAAGGACATCATACTGTTGAAAAACAGCCTGTCCTAACATATCTCTCAGGAATGACTAATCCGGGGAAATGGACCAAATGTCCTCCTGATGCCCTTCACAGTGATATCTTTCCGTGGGTCTATGAATTACAAGAGACAATACAACTATTGAATGGGTAACATTGCATTACTTTAAGGAAAGGGCAGTGTGTCTCAGGGTTCGGGAAGGCAAATATTTATCAGTGACTTTTAAATGATGCACAATGATTTAGAATTTCTGGCATCTTTTCGTCACTGGCTCTGCAGTCATTCCCTCTGTGAAAATAACCCAGTTGCTTAGTCTCTTGGTATCAATTCTCTGTCTGTTAAATAGCTATAACTCAGTGCTATCATGAAGCTATGAGTTAATAAATGCTTATACTGCATACAGAAACTTCTGGATGAAAGGGATATAAAACTGCAAGTAATGATCCCTTGTTTATTATTGCCATGGTTCAATAAATGTTGGTTTGTTTCAGTTTTCTTAGGTAGCAATGGTTCCTTTATATTAAGAATCTGAATTTTGGATGAAGTTGCAAACCAAATACAACCTTTTTGAACTTCAGGGAAAAAAAAAAAATATCATAAGCACTATGATTTCCAGGCTACTGCATGAAACACTTTGCAAGGATTAGCAGCATGTAGAGCACAGAGCTGGAGATCCCTGACCTCTGCAGCGATGGAGCCATAACTCCTCACTTGTCAGCTGTCTCCTCTTCTGTAACAACCTTCCACCTACAGCAAACATGAGCCACAGTGAACATTTGAGCAGCTGTGACCTGTGCCGGAGGTCAGCTGCATTCCCAGGAGCTCCCAACGCATGAGAATTAAAAGGCAGTGTGATCTCATCCTCACCACCCCACAGAGTGGTCTTGTGAGCCCCAGCATCGCCCCATCATTCTGCTATCCAGCAGATCTCTGCACTGCACACGTTATCAACACTAGTGTTTTGTCACCTGCAAGAGTTGTGTTCACTCCATAGATTCAAGTACAGTCATGACCATGACACAGATAAAACTTTAATTTCTTTAGCTGTCAATCTTAAGGCTGTAAAAGTACTTGTAATTTGTATTACAAAAGATCCACAGCTCTAAGTTACTTTTGTGATATTTATAGCTAGAAAACCGTGATCTTCAAAGGAAACAAAACCAGATAGAAACCTGAGACAGGGTCCAAGATGGCACCCATGTGCTTTGACAGAGAAAACGATGCTTTGGCCTTCCTGAAGCTGAAATCCAGAGCACTGAGGCAGGTTCTTCAGCTACTTACACAGTGTTTAAGAAGAATAAGGTATATCATAGAAGTCTTCCAAACAATCTGCACTTTCTACAAGAGAAATGCCTAAGGCTGACACACTGAACAGGGAATTGCCTGTAACTACTCACCAGGAAAACTCTGGGAATAGAATCATCTCCTAAATAAAGCTCTTTTCAGGTGCCTGCATCTATACAGAATTCATTAAAGCAAAGAGCCTGTGATCTCTCCTAAAAGAGGCTGAATGGAAACGGCTTACGTTTTTGTTTTGTTTTGGTTTGGGTTTTTTTGTGTGAGCATGAGTAGTGGCAATATTCCTCTTTTCTTCGGTTTCCTTGGGGCAGCCCAATGCTGATGGACAAGTAAGGCAGTGATACCAAGGCAGCACAGGGTGGCCTCCTCTCCCATCACACAACACAGAGCATAACTATTCCCAACCCCTCCTTCACCTAAAGTTATGCCTCTGTGTTACGCTAGTAATCTAAGAGGATCCTTTCTGAGCAGGGAACCTGCCTAATGCTATTTTGGCTCAACCATACTTCTAGGTTGCTAATGAAAACAATATGCAATATGGTCAGCTGATTAAAAGCCTGAGGCCACTGTTCTCCTAGCCAATCTGTCCCATAGCATCCTTGCAGATAAAGTAACGCTTGAACCTAATGAGAGTGTTCAGAGTGTAAGTAGCCTAGATTCTGTCTCCATGTCCACCACCTCCCTAAGTATCAGGTTAAAAAATTCTCTAAGATGGACATGTCTCTGTATTTTTTGCTCAAGCGTGCAGAAAAATATACAAAACTTATTCAAAATATCTGGTGTATTTTAAGTGAAATCCAATTTGATATGCCTGTAGCCAGAGCCTCAGTGGAGAAATACATAAATCTGGTTTCTGGACTGTGATGAATTTAGTTATGATGGATATGCCATGTCACAGACTGTCAGGACTGAGGTGCTTCTGGGCATGGGCTCAAAAAAGCTCTAGATGCCCAGCAGATGGCAAGTGGATGTCCATGACTTCCAACCTCCTTCAGGGACAAGTAGCAACTGAAGGGAGGACTCAAGGCCACAGTTTTATAACACAGACACTTGCGTTAGACCTACACCTGATTTTATGCAGCCAAATCTTTATTGAATCTGCTTCTAGTCACTTAGTTTAATTATCTTTATTTGTCAGACTGGGAAATCAAAGCAAAGGTGGGTAAACATATTTGCCAAGCCAAAATATTCAGACAACCATCTCCCCAAGTCAGTCTGAGCCAAGCAACAGTCATTGGATTTAGGTTTCTCATTTAAGGATTTAGGCCTAAGGAACTTGATGAACAAAGCTCAGAATAGTCAAGAAGCTCCTGACCCCTGGCCCAGAATCCTGCTACCCTGCTGGTAGCACTGTTCACATCTATACAAGAGAGAAAGATCACTCCAGTGGACTGTTTGTGTGAATTTTAGCTATTAGAGCACTTTCACTACTTAATTTCCTGAAGCAGGTGCTGAAATTAAAGCAGAAACAAAAACCTACCCTTACTCATGTGATTCCCATGAGAAAGCAATTGGTCCCCCATGGTCTTCCTTACATGGATTGCACATGACAATACCAACATACACAAATTAAGTAGATGCTTAGTGTTTCCTCTTTCAGGAAATTAATTTTTCATAAGTTATTATAAAGCATTTTATTGAATCAGCCCTTAAATATCTTCCCTGTAGTGCCCCAGACCTCGTCACTTTTTTTCGCTTGAGCACTTTGCTCTTAGCCCATGAATAATGAAACTGAGCAATTACATACAAGCAATGCCTCCTGCTGCAAAACCCAGAAACTAATCCGATGGGGCTTTTCTCTTTTACTTTTGAAAGTCTGGGCACCCCTGAGGGGAAGAAGGTGATACTTGCCTTTAGTAATCTGGGTAAAAGGCGCAGTGGACATTTCACAATGCTCCAGTTGCTCACTTTGCTTAACCTTGTAAAAATTTTATAGTAGCCTAATGGGGTTGAAAAACCCCTGAATTTCCAAATTTTTTTACCCACTGCTATTGTAGTTACTAATGAGGAAATGTCAGCGTTTATTTATGGTACCACAACACTATATGGTTCCTCCATGAGCTGTATAATTCTGATACTTTTCACCTCATTTAAAAACTTGTTTCAAAGAGACCTTGGATAAATTTTGCAGAGCTGCAGTTGTGAACACGGAGGTGAATCTACTGACACAGCTTCAGCAGATGCTTTTACTACTGTTCATTAACTTTAGCTCTGCTGCCATCAGAATTATAGAAGGAACATAAAGGAAATTAAAAAAAAAATGACTCATGCAATTTGATTTCTGCTGTGTCATTTCCCACTGTTTTGTTCTTCGTACCTCAACAGGCTGGCAATCATACAGACTATTGAGGTCACAGTACAGAGATAAATGGCAAGGGTTCAAAGTTGAAAATGCAATTATCTTTCCCACTTCCAAATAGAATTACAAGAGTAACATCACTGAGGCTATAACAGAAAACTCCTTCCAGCTTTTATTGTGGTTTGATTAGGCAAAGATATTCTCCCTTCCCCTTTCCCTGTTCCTTTCCCTTTCCCACCCTTCTTCCCCTTCCTTTTCCCTTACTCTTTTCAACTTTGTGGTAAAGTTTAGAAACATTTATTTCAGGGGTATATTTCATGTGTTCAGTTTGAAACCAATTAATCCCTCATTTTATGTTCATGTCACATAAGGTATTTGAATCTTCAGATATTTACTTTCTTTGATTTTACAGATATTCACTTAATCTAAAGCCACAGTTAAACTTTCTGTTCTTTTACAGGACATAAGATTAAACACGGTAAAATCAGCAATTAAGAAAATGGGGTTCTTTTCCTTTCTGCTGCAATTTATAAGCTTGGGGAGGAAAGTGGTGAAATGAGGGAATGAAAGTATAAATCCTTATTCACCCAATATTAATCTATATGCAACAGAACTACCCAGCAAGTGCTTGGTTTTATCTGAATAACAAAATAGGCATTTCCCATACACCTATTAGATTGTCATAAAAGAATGCAAACTGAAGCTTGCAGGTGCTTCAGTGAGTGAGTTTTAAGTACAGGAAGCCTGCAATTGTTCAGGATGATCTGAATAAGCAGATAATACAAGACATAAGAAGAAATGCTTTTTTTGGAACTTCCCAGAAAATACATTTCAGAAAAAAGATACTGTTCTTGAATTTAAAATGCACTTCTTCATTACTGTCTTTATGTTGATGAATTTTTTATTATTTTCCTCCCCTAATTTCTGTTTCCCATTTGTTTTTGAGTGAATCTATTTCCAGTGCATTTACATTCCTACAGCAAGTCTCTCAAATATTCATTAGTTATTAAATTGCTTTTCCTAGATCAATCAGGTGTTAATTGCACTTATTTTGAAAGACCTGATCCAACACTATCAACCACACTATCCTACCATCATAAGTCCATTGAATTTAGTGGAATACTTTCTATTTATTCCAGTGAAATTCAAGGACAAACAGCCATAGGACCTCTTTTGGACCAGGTTCATCAAAGAAGATGGTGCTAAAAGATAAACCCTAGGCATAACATTCAGTTTGCAATCCAGGTGTTAACACATAAAATCTCTACATGAGCACACTGCTTGAGAATGGTCCAAAAAAAAAAAAAAAGTTACTGGATTGGAAGCTGTTTTAATAGGAAACACTAAGCACAGAAGTATCTAAAACCTCACCTTTTCTTTGAAGCTTAAACCCCTCAATTTAATTAGGATACAGAACATGCATTCAAAAATCACTTTGAAATAATCTCAAAAGTCTTTAAATGCAGGTATTAGAGGAGAATTCTTTACATAATAGACCTTTTCACAACAGCCCAGAAGTTAGAGTCTTATGAAGACCTTGCTTCAGTTCCTTTCTCCACTAGAAAATTAAAATCAAAATTCATTGACCAGAAAAATGTGTGAACCACAAACCAATAGTTTGTTTATTTTTAAATAAAGAATACTCGGCACGTTAATGAAATTATAAATGTGTATTTCAACATATACTTTTAAATGCTCACATTTAGAACAATGATCTTTAGCAATCTTATTGCAACAGGAAAAATTCCTTCAGAATTCTGAATACCAAATGATGTGGATCACCTCTCAGGGCATAGACTGACACAGTTCTGTAAGATTAACAGTGCTCATTTAAAAATCTGTGCATTTCCAGGTATTGCTATCAGCTGCAAGCTCAGTGCCACTGAATTTAAAAACTTTATGTTCAGTTAAATCATTAGCAATCACCTTGGTTTTAACTGTATTGCTGCCTGTGTGGCAGAATAGAGATGTATCAAATAAATCACCATATCTTTCCATTCAATCATTGCTCTCAGGTTCTTAGGGGACACACAGATGGAAAATGAACAAGTAAAAGGAAAGAAGGAGAAATAAAAAATTCAGGTCTGTTAACACTCTTAAATCCCCAGGTTTTTCTACAGATTAAAGGCTCAAGCTAAGGGGATAAAGTTAATCTTAAATTTAAGACAAGTCACTTTTCCACATCACAGTATTTTTTGTAGTAATAAATAAACATTCTCTCATTTATTCTTCTAAAAATTTTCTATGTTGAGTGATCTTTGAAGTGTATTTGCCAAAAATCTTTTAAAGCTATACTTATTCTCAAACTCCTAGAAGTCCATGCTCCTGAATATTCAGAAACACAAAATGGTACGTTAGGTAGAAGACAGATGGATAAATTATTTAAAAGGAACAAGCATTTACTATTGCCACTCAGACTTCAGCAAAAGCAGATGTGAAGTAACTATAATATAGATTGCATGGTTCATCAAGATTCTGATGGCTGAGCAAAACTTAATAAACAGAGAAAGCTAGTTATAACCTTGAAAGCGTTTGGAATAAAAATCTTCAGTGAATCTAAATATGAATATCTGAGCTAATTCGTGGACATGGAAGATGCTTAGGAGAACAGTCAATTTCTTGGTATCGTTTTCCTTTTTTCATTTGTGTGGCTTTTAAAGTTATCTTACCCATAATGCAATGCATTTTACTCATTATATTTAAATTTACCTCCTCTAGAATGGTTTTAAACTGGATATTATTTTGGACTGAAAAATGCATAACTAAGTTTTGAACTACCATACATATCTAATTTTATGTTTGAATGGCATTTCCCAAAAGCCTGAGGGTGTTAAATTGGGAGATATTACTGTTAGCGTATCTGCAGCCTTTTCACACTAGGGAATTTCAGGAAAAAATTCCCATCTGTGTTAACATTGGTTCAGCTGTGTCAGCACGAGCTTGATGATTTGATCATCTTTCTACTTTTAATACAGAAGTGAACTATGTGAATCCATAATCATTTTTTTCCAGTTCAAAAACTAAATGTCTTGATGATTAGCAGATATTCAAATGTTCTCTTTAAAATTATTTAAAACTCCCAAATATGTTCTCAGATAATCCAGACACCTTCACAAGGAAATACTGCCATTTCCCTCACAAGACTGTCATTTTTATGACTTCACATCCCATTTTGCCATTGAGCTCCATCTTCCCCTATGATGCATCGTGATTTCTTATTCAGAGAAGTGGTTCATCATAGGAGTTCCTGGCAACGGAGAATTATCATAGATAAGGTAGATAGATAGTGGAAAGTATGTACAATTTCCCAAGGCCTCTAGACCATATTTGGGGGTTGGAACTAGGTGATCTTTAAGATCCCTTCCAACTCAAACCATTTTATGATTCTATGATATTTGAAGTGCAAATATTCAGAAGAGAAGACATTGGACTTTCTAAAACTTTTTCCTATGTAAAAATCAGAAAATATGGAAATACTCTTAATGAAAACAATTTTGATGGCTAATTTTCATCCACTCTTAAAGTCTCTGCTCTCTATTCTAGCACAGATGAAACAGTGGATTTGGGGGGGATTTTTTTCTTACAATTTACTCATGTACCCAAGGCCAGTGATATAAACTGTATCTGAAAACACTTTACAGCGTTAAAAAATGTAGGCTCACAGCTGCTTTCTTTTTTAACCCAGCTTTACTGTGTAGCTTTACAGCAAGAAAGCAAGAACAGCCCTGTTCCAAATGATTATTTCCCAAACTACATTCAATGGACCAAGTGGAGGAGTCAGGAAAGGTGATCAAGGAGCTCAGGCACTGGAAGGGGAAAGGCTCCATTTTGCTGTTGCTCTGCAATCACTTGAAGCCAAGTCCTGACATGGGTCTGTTTTGTTCACTGATGGATATATCTTTGTTCACCACTGCATAATGTGACTCTCAGCAAAATAACTGCTGCTAGCGGGAACCTTATAAAGATACTGCTCTGCACAATGGGAAGGCAGACGGGAGCCTGGAAGGCTGATGCTGGAAAGTCAGAAGCCACTGCCTATGTGCCCCATTTCACTCTCAGTCTGATGTTTGTCCCCTGGCTGTGAAGGCACACAGAGATCTTAATCAACAATATAGAACAAATCTAAATTAAAGACCAAATAAGCAAGTTGTGTCACAGTTCAGGGAAATTTTCAGGAAAGATCTTTAATTCCCAGACTGTGCTCATTGCCACTGACTGCAATGGAATACCACAATAAGGACAGACAATCTTAAATAATGTGGTGGATACAGATCAATCAAATTACAACTTCATGCTGATAGTCCCTGACTATTTTCTTGCACTGGGGATCTCTATAAAAGATGTCTGAGGATTAATCCTTTTCTCTCTTTTCCTCCATGCTTCTATTAATGTAGGGAATCATGTATCCAGCCCCAAACCCATCAGCCAGGGGAGACAACTTGATGAAAGGACAGTACATTATCAGAAGATACAAAGGAAAACTGATGCCTCTTGCTTTTGCTGGTACCCTTCTCTGCAATTTTGAGAAAGATGCTGCTACACACTTTGTTCCCTTGTCCATCTTCCAAACACTTGCCCAAAGAAATGTTTTTTCTTTGAGTAGTCATGAGTAGTTCCCTGGAAGGCAACTGAACTACTTGAGGTTACACCTTTGCTGGAGAGGGTGGGTCTTGGGCTGCAGTCTGATTGCAAAATGCATGTACTGTTGTTTATTTCTATATGCAATTACTAGACTTTGCTGTATCCCAAATAAAGCAACAAATAATAAACTAATAAAGAAAACCATGTCTAAGATTCAACAAAGTTGCACATTCTTACCTTTATGACCATCCCATTTCATGCCAGCAGAGTGACATAGGTAGGAGGGTTTTTTATGTCTAATGGGCATATCCAATCTCCTGCCAAACATGCTGCATGCCAGATGAGCTGCTGCCAGGTTATAAACTTCAAAGGACTTGTTATCCAGACAAATAAAAGAGTTTGCTCTCAGGCTACATTTTGCAATCTTATTAACAGATTCATTGCTACCTTACAGCATAGCTTCATCAGTCAAAGAACATCTTCAGTGCTGTCCAAACCTTGGAGATGAATCCAAATATCCCTGATTGCATGAAGTTTCCATTTTGACCTCAGATGGCTTTGGACAACCTCAGTGTTCTTTTTTGTATCCAACAAAACACAAGGGTTTTGTTGGAAGATGCCACAGTCATGAGCACAGGGAACCATGATAGTTTGACAAAAGAAAAGGGGAGAAATGCAATTTTCTGTGACTATGTGAATTAGAATTTAATCAGAGATATAAAATATAATGCAAAAAGACAATACCTTGTTTGGACTTGGACCAGCTCAGGTAAGCTTTTAAGAACATGTACCCTACTCAAAACACACGCTTACATTCTCTCCTTATTAGAGATATCTTTATGAACCAGGACAGTACTCAGACAACCATTACCATTCATTGAACGTGAGACTCAAAGAGTCCGCCTGAAAATATGAAGTGTAATTCTCCAAAGAATATCCTGTAAAACACAAATAGTTCAAAATGCAGTACATTCTGGGTTAGCATCAAATTATTTTCAAGAAAGCAAAAATTAGAAAAAAAATATTTTATATAGAATATTTTTTTTTCATTTAGCTCCACATTTCAGCCAACTTAAAAAAAAAATCCATGACCATTCTGAGATTTTTAAACCATTCTTAAAAATGGTTTTGTAAGGAAAATTGAGACATTTTATTTACAAACTGACCTCGGCAAATATGTTGATTGTTTTCTAAAGCATTTTCCAGTACATGCCTTTTGGCAAATGTGCTAGTGTGCTCCCTTCTGCTTCAACCTGACCTGTATTTCCCGTAACCTTGTTCAAGTGATAACCACCAGTGGCAGTCATAATGGATGTGTCTGGTCTTGTGGATTTGGGGAAGACAGATAACAGCACAATAGCCAAGGGCTATGTTGAGCAATGCACCTGCAGTGATGATCAATGTCTGACTTAAGCCAAATCTGGAAGAAACTAACACCTGTAGTCGGTATGCAAATATGACTATAAGTCAATTATCTTACTGCATAAATAGTGGACAGCCCAGGTCCCATTGAGCTCTCCTGCACGGCAGTGGGCTCCATGCCAGGATGTCCCCTTGAGTAGGTACACCTCTCAAGGTTACTCCTCGAGGTTGAGAGAATCTGTATTGCATCAAATACTCGGTAAGTGAATTGGGAACAAGTGTGCTGAAACTTTGAAATCTTAGCTAAGTGATATAAAGGATTGATTGCGTATATATAATCCTTTAGACATAAACCATTTACCAAGTCTGGGATTAAATCTGGATCCAGCCACACCTAGACTCCTCTCTGAGGATTTTAGAATGCAAGGAGGTCCTTTCTGAAACTCATGACTCAACAGGACGTTCTCCATGACAGTTTTGTCTGACCCCGTCCTCTATGCAGTAAATAATCAAGAGTACCTTGTCATCAAATCTTGTTAAACTACTGTCACATATATAATCAAACTGTGTTAAATTGCTGTTTTATATCAATAAAAATATTTCTACTTCTCTCTTAGGAGTGAAGTGCATCACTCCACCCATGACATCAAAACAGACATGAATTTACAAGACAGTTTGGTTTCATCATATTTTCAATTTTCAGTGAAAAATACTGTAACTAAATAATATCATCCCATTTCATTCAGAATCATCAGTATATATAACCAATATGAAAACTACGTCATCAGTTTCACCTCAAATCAGGTTTTTATGAAGTAGGCCTTTTAAAAAAACACATTTAGAGGGTATTCACTGATGTTTTATAAATATATATGCTTTAAGTGGTCTTTTTACCTATATCCGTCCTCTGGACAACTATTCTCTAACTCTGTTGTGCTTATCAGGGCTATCATAAATATTCTTTCATAAAGTAAACAGTGTTCTTTGATATTTACTATTATTCATATATGTAAAGGTTGCATCACCTGTATTATTTCAGCAGTTCAAAAATTAGGTGGGAGATACTTCTTTCATACTACTCCCCTGTGGGATCACCCCGTAATGCCGCTTTTCTGCTTACAGTGTCGGGTCTTTGAAAAGAAATTGTCTCTAACATTATATTTGTATATTGCCTCTCAGCTGAGACCTCCAGACACTACTATAATACAAAGATTAAATAGTGATACTATCTGTTAAATAATGAATACTGCAAGCATGCCCATGAGACATCCATTTGGGATGAGGAGGGAAATCAGGGATATTAAATAACTTTTCCAAGGTCATATGATTCATTATTGTCAGAGAAAGGATGGCGAGTGCAAGAGCCTCCTGTCCAGAATAGGGGTACACAAGGACTCTCCACAGCCTTGCAGGGTCTCTGCTGGGGTAGTACACTCTTGTTGTGTTTGAACAGTTACCAAGTAAAGCGGCTCCAAAGATAATGGCACTGCTCAGCAAGGGGAAATCTGGTGGGATCTAACAGTCATCTGAGAAGGACAAAAGGGGACTTGAGACTCAATCACTCTTCAGATGAAAAACTGGACTAGAAATATAGACGAAGTGGTATCATAGACTATTTCTGTCCTAATAAATTAGTGTCAGGGAGCATTCATCCCCGACCAAGATTCATGAGATACTGTGGATCAGGAGCCATTCCCAGGTAACCATTTGCCTCCTGGCAAATACCCATTTCTAGAGGGTAAAGGAGGTACATGTAAGGACATACAGCATCTCCTGCCAGTTGGGGTCAAAGGCAGAGATCAGTCCTAGACATGCTTAATCTTCTTGTACAGCTACTAGTACTTGAAAAACCACCAAGCTCAGTCCTGCATTTGTGACACTCTGGAGGTCAGACCATGTTTGACTACAAAGAGATTTCCTTTTTAACTTCATTGTGTTGGTCAGAGGATTGCTACTTCACTTCTCTCCAGTTCACCTTCATTGGCTCTCAGAGTTGTCTGATGACCAGAAAGGAGCTACTTGTATCTCCAGGACAGAACTAGCCATCCTGCTAATTACACACTGTGGCGCACAACGGTAAATTGAGCTGACCTTAGCTGTACAGTGCTTCTCTAACAGAGTCCTCATGTGCGTTCTGACCGCTGTCATCCTCAGGCAGTTGCCTGGCAACACCAGCATCTTCAATATTCACTCACTGGGCATTAGGTAATAAACTCACCAATGAGGCTACAGCTAGCTAATTTCCTCTGCCGTTTGCAGCAGAGGATAAAGTGAATCTGTGGTATCTTAGTGATATGTCTAAACAACTGCCTGAAGACATTCTTCTGTTACAAATTGAATTCCTCTGTTTCAACTGACAGGTCCTTTACCCCTAGTCGGCTGTCTCATGTTTGGGAATAAACAGAGAGACAGAGCACCTGAGGAGCTGCTCTTTCTGTCTGCGCATCGGCATACCAAACAGTGTGCTCTCTGGTAATCAGCAGCTGCACGCCTGATGCAGGATGCAAACTACTGCTGGTGCTTGCTGGACACAGGCAAGCAGTACAAACTGAACTGTGCAGGAGGATAACTATTACATTCCCTGACTGGGATGATGATATTGGTGGAAAAGGTGAAACATTGAGATTTGCAAGACATCTCCATCTAATGAGCAAAAGGGAGAGTCTGGGCTAGCATACCCCCCCTTCTTCCTTTCTCATGGAAAACATGCTTTTGCAGGGAAAAGACGGTAGAATTAGCAGTCATCCCTTCACTGGTTTTGGTGAGCTGGTAAAATGAACTAATTGATCATCCTCTGTTTGCCAAGAAACTGCTTAAAACCACCCAGAGTGCTCTGTGACCTCTCATGGTAGGTTTGAACAGAAAGCCTTCATGATGCCATGACTGGGATTTTGTGCTTGATTGGATAATACAATATATTGGATTCCTCAACCCACTTGAGACACATACACACAAAAAAGGTACAAATTCCTCCTGTAACACAAAATAAACAAACTGAATGAGAAATAGAGTGGAAGAAATTCATGTAACCTATTAATAGCTCATCAAAAATAAGGTATCTATCCTGAGTTATTTTCTGGGCTCTTTAATGAGTGAGTGGAGAAGATGGATGGAGTGCCTTAGAGAGGAGGAGCCTGTCTATCATTTCTGGCCACAGAGAGGGCTTAAATGAGGACTTGAGACTGGGCCTCTAACCTTAAATAGCTAATGTTAGTTGAGTTGAATCCTATCCAAATTTCTGTAGGTATGTGTGAACCACTCTTTGGTTCATAGAATCATAGAATGTTTCGGGTTGGAAGGGACCTTAAAGACCATCTTGTTCCAACATCCCTGCCATAGGCAGGAACACCTTCCACTAGACCAGGTTTCTCAAAGCCCCATCCAACCTGGCCTTGAACACTTCCAGGGAGGGGCCATCCACAACCTCTCTGGGCAACTTGTTCCAGTATCGCACTCCCCTCATAGTGAACAATTTCTTCCTTATATCTAATCTAAATCTACCCTCTTTCAGTTTAAAGACATTACCCCTTGTCCTATCGCCATATGCCCTTGCAAAAAGTAACTCTCCAGCTTTCTTGTAGGCCCACTTTAGATACTGGAAGGCCACTATATGGTCTCCCCAGAGCCTTCTCTCTCCCAGCTGAACAACCCCAATTTCTCAGCCTGTCTTCATAGGAGAGGTGCTCCAAGCCCTCTGATCATCTTCATGGCCTTCCTCTGGACTTGCTCCAGCAGTGAGTTGAGCCAAATTAACTTTTTCTGAGAAAGGTCAAAGGAGAAAGAGAGAGACTAGTTAGATAGCTGTTGCACACCATAGTTTTCACACAGTCAGATGAGCAATCTGTTACCTGTCTCTGATTTTATGACTCCACTATAAACAGACATCTAGAATTTTGGCGGAGAATACATTTATATTGGGTCTAATGGATCAACTCCAGAGAAGCTGGCCTGGATCTTCATATGCATGTGGAGACTTCCCAGTGACCCCGTGGAAGACTCAACTCTGTTCAGATTCTGGGTCTTACATATTTGAATAATGCACAAGAACCTGAGGACTGTTGTATTGGATCAGATTAAACATTTATCCCTGTTTCCTTCTCCAGCAGTGGCCAAGAGCAGATGCCTAGGAAAAAGATGTAGCAAATTGATACAGTTATAATGCTTGAGAGACAGAAATTCAAGGACTTGTTTGGTCAGAGGCTGTATCAATATGTTTGTGCCTAGGAATCCCTGATGGCCTTTTCTTCCAGAGTAAATTTTCTTTATAAGAAAACCATGTAGGTTTTGTTAAAAAGCCATTTGGGATTTCCCCATTTTGAACACTACCCAGAGGAATGAGAGAAAGAGTGGCCATGGATTCTGATAGAAAAGATTGTGAACTCCTGCCAGGAATTGTGTCTGTTGTGCAGCGTGGAGCCAAGGTGAGCTCCACTCTGATGGGTCCGTGGACCTTAGTGTAGCAGGGTTTCATTTCATAGTCTGAATTCATAAGAGACGCCTATTCCTCCCCCTTGTATAATTCTAAGAAAATATTTGAAGATGCAGGTTGCTGTGTAAATGTCAGATATTGCTTTTACTAACATCAACATATCATTGTGACAGCTGTTTGATATTCAAACTAATCACAAGCAAAATGTACTGCCCAGGATTTCACTAAGTGTGTTTAGCAGTGATTCCCCATCGCATAAATAAGAGTATGAACACAGACATGAAAAGCTGAGGTGATGAAAAGAAAGCTAACACCTTCAAATACTGATGCTGGGGCATGTGTTGCCAGCACAGCATTTCTCTCCTGACATTCAAGTAGCATATTTCAAGTCCTGAGAGGTGCTGGACTTGAAAGGTGCAGCTATTTCTGAATGAAGGGTACTTCAGAGCTCTGAGATCTTTGATGCTCTCTCCTTGCAACCCAGAGCAGGAAGAAAGTCTGCCCCTCCTTATTCAGTGTATATCCAGAGAGATTTGTAAAAGAAACAAGTTTCACAGACAGCCCCAGTGGTGGATGACTGAGCATCATAGCTTGTAGCAGATGAAGGGAAATGTCAAGCCCCGTCAGCGCTCTGGTTATGAGGATGGACAGCAACCTGTGTCTGTGCAGCCCAGCAGAAATGAAGTGTCATTTAAATCACTTATGTACAGAAATGAGCAATGCTGTCAACAGTTACTTCCTACCTTTCAAGTATTCCACCACATTTGGAAACCAAGAACCAGCTTTGACACTGGATTTATAACCATAGTTTCTAATTGCTTGCCAAGCACCCAAAACTTCACTCAAATTTGTCTCACACCAAACCTGCCCTGGCAAGTCTATGGGCTCAAATGGATGCAGTGAGATTCACTGGGATGGCAAGGGGAATCAATAAGATTTTTAATTTATTAGACTCAATTTCTGGCAACAAAAAAAATTCTTGCTAGACAGGACTTGAATCTAGAAGAGCAGAAAATGAAAATTATTCCTTACAGAAGCAAAAGGAAGGCAGAAGGATGAGGAGACATTTAGGATGTTCTTGTTGGTGGAGCAACACCATTATGAGGGGCACAAGATTTGAGGTCAGGCTGGAAATGAAGGCAAGGACAGAGTCATTCAAAATCTCAAAGACAGGGACAAAAATACTAAACTACTGCATGAAAGACAGTGCCAGTAGAGAAATTTTATGCCTTGATTGACAAGGAAGAGACACCATTGTACTATTTGCAGTTTGAATGGGAGGGAGTGGCTGAAATTACTCATGGCAGAGTTGATTTCTATTGCTGTTTCTGCAATTGCCATGCTTTCTTTTCACTTCAGATTGACTCTGCACTTTTTTGTAGTGACATCATGAATGACACTTTTTTCCACAGTGAGATCAATAATAGATAGTACTAAGTGACACAAACCATAACCATCCTTAGAAAGCTACAAACAAGTGAAAATCTATTTTAATTTACATTTTACATTTTGATAATTTATCTACTCTGTCCTTTTACTGATAATAGGACAAAACTTAACACAGCATAACATACCATGTGACAGAAGAATGAGAAGCACACACTGTAAAGTCAATTTCTGAAGGCAGCATAGTTTCCATTCTGGGTGCAATACTGTGAGTCTTAATCCTGGTTTTGAGAGATGACTAGGTCTGCAAAGATAATCGTATGGTCCCCTTTTAATTTCGTGCTTGCACATGGCTAGTTTGCACACACAAATGAGTTGCTCTCACAGTTTAGACCATAATAAAATAAGAAAAATGGACTCTCCCTCTCTGCTGCCTTCTTTCATGGGAAATTGAGCCAATTTAAAAGCTGACATAGGGGTCTGAGTTTTAGAAGTTGCTGGACATGTCCACTTGAAATCAGTCTCCCAGAGGTTCTCTCCTGGGGCAATCAAAACCAGACAATCTAAGATTCCTACTAACATCTGCAAATGTCAATCTGTTGCTGCCCTTTCAACTTTCAATTTCATACATGAAGGCAAGTGTCATGGTTGCTCCATAGTAACTCTGTAGTCCCTTCATCACCCTAGGATCTTCCTGAGTTAATTAACAGGGGTCAGAGAGTATTGACTAACATTGCAGTAGGACTGTTGGGTGAGAGTGTGGACATTTGCTGTGCTGCTCTTCCAGCATCATCGTGTTATTTGCCATTTTGTTTCCATACTCCAGGAGGTGTCTTCTCCCGCTCCCACAGACTGTGCTCAATGATACCAAGAGCTGAAATTATGACTTGAGGCTGGATACCACCAAGGATTTTATACTCTCACACTGTCTTGGGATTTCTGTAGCCATCATAATGTGCCACAGCCCTTCTGTGCTATCTCAAATATATCTAAAAAACGTACTTATGCAGAAAATCACTAATATATGAGTTCAAGCAGAGTGTGAAACATGAAACAATGATGATTAGATAATGGTTCCATTATCTGTACAAATGCAATGCTACGACAGCAGTTCATCATAAGATAACATATCTGAAATCTGCAGCTGAGATTTTTAAAACTGTCTAGGGGATTGAGGTACATATCCACCATTAATGTTAATGTGTCTATGTCCCCTCTATTGCATAAAAAATTTCAACCTATGTTTCGAGAGAAAAAAATAAGCTAAGTACAAGATAATTTCAAGTCTGAAGGTCACGGATATAAGGGATTCATGCTGGCCTTTACCACAGTAAAATATCAAGCACAGATTCTTTCATGGGAAACTTGTTCCAACTTAAATGCAAAATTAAATCAGTATCTTCCAAAATCTTTATGAAAGGAACTCTGGAAAAAACTAGTCTATTAACAGTTTCATTGCAGAATTTTCATTTATTTTTCCGAGTTTTGTTTATGAACCACCTCTTTCTACATTATTTTTTAGCATAGTAATCTTAGAATGGAATAGCATTATTATTGATGTGAGATAAAAAGATGTAACAGCTGAAGTATTTTCTTTTGGAAAATTCTTACATTAATTATCTAGCATTGATAGAAAGGGCTTTTCTTCTGAATTCAGATGTCACCTACTTCTAGTGCAATGAAATAATACAGCCCTTTTAAGATCAGAAATAATCTATACATGAAACAAAAATGAACAGAACTGATTTTTTTAATATGAGAATTTGGGGGTTTTAAAATAAGATAGAAACAAACACATTCCCCTCCCCCCACCCCCCAGTTATTTTTTTTACCCAATTAAATGATTTTATCAAAAAATTAGACTTGAAACAACTATTTCTCTGAAAACAAAACCTTTTCAAGGTGGGCTTGGAACTGGCAATATTATTTAATATTAAAATATGACATAAAGTGAACCATTAATTTCATTTATATGGGGGTAAATCATGTACATCACACATACAGTGTTGTTTAAAAAGTTAAATAGAGCATATCTTTCAGAAATCAAGTGGGAGCTAAATTAGATATAATGTAATATCCTATTTGAATGGTAGTTGCGTATTCAGCTCTACTGCCCTCTATCAAAGCCTTGCAAATAGAGGTGTAAAATTATTTTGTTTCAGTCATTACAAAAGGAATTTCTCCATATTCTTACGATGGTAAAAGCTTTTACAGGTGATCACAACCACTGAGTAATGGGACCAACTAATAGAAAGAAAACAGATGTTTTTTCCAGGTATTCTGAGTTAGCATTTTTGAACAACATCAATTTATGCAAAGTCACTGCATGTCTACGAAGACATGCATAACTTCATGACTCCTGCTTCTATTATTTAGCTTGTTAATTGGATGACTTGGTAAATTTAGGTAAATTAAATATCTGATGACGGATGAGTCATAGACAGCATTCCTCTGCCTTCAGAAAAATGATATTGACAAACTGATGATGAAGATTAAGTTGATAGGTGCCAAAGTGAAAAAAAAAAAAGTTTGTTAGCTGTATGGCAAAGTACTTTGGAGACCTGGAACACACTCATATGCATGAACAATAAAATGTTTCTTGATGATAGTCTGCCTCAGAGTTCATTTGCCTGAAAATCTCTTGGCAGCCATCTGGATCAGGTTTAAACAAAATGTAATACTAAGCCCCTAATCTGACAGTGATAAGACGGTGACAATGATTATTCATGAGTTTACAGGGAGAGTAGACCTTGAGAGGCAGATGCGAGTCCTTTCTTTCAGGCCCAATTTCAGTACTTTGAATGTACTGGAACCATTTCAGAACACAAGTTTGTTTTATATAAAGAAAAAAATGCTCTTTTAATTATCTTGACATCTAATTGCTTCCTAATTGTCAGAAGTTGCCCTAAAGAAAAAGAAAGAAATGAATTAATTTCCCAAGTATTTCCATACATGCACCCTCACATAAAAAAAAAAAAAAAGTTTTTTTTGTTAAATTGATGATCCAAAGTTAATGAAATGGCTTGGCCTTGTTTTAGAGGGCAATTGATCCGAAATAGGGGGATACCACTTTGCTGTTTTATTGAAATAGAAAACTTTGTGAGGGTGTTTCAGAAGCACTTAACTTTGAACTTTGCTCTCATGAATTAATCTTCAAGGCTTGGCCAATATAGAAAGCCCTTTATTCCTCATGGACCTAATCCAATGACTCCTTAAGTCAACAGGCAGTTTTCCATTGACTTCCCTGCACTTTGGATCAACCTTTAAATTACTCAAGTTAAGATGGGAATTTAGGGAATGAGTTTTATAGGAAGCTCTCTGCTTTAATTTCATCAATGCTATGGAACCTTCCCAAGTAAAGTTTTACATCTGTTAGTTTATGCCCTTCTGTCTTTGTGTGATGCTTAATAAGGAAATGTGGTGTAGATAGGAAGGAGTTGTTTAATGTCATCACTCAATTAGGAGAAAACAGCACATTCGCCCCTGCAAATGTATCATCTGCATCTAGGACCTTCCCTCCTGAATTCCACATTTCTGCTGCAAGCCATGCACAGTCACAGAAGCTGTGCCATACTGTGAACGTCTTTTAGAAGCTCATGCTTGATGTAAGTAAAGTGCTTACTTTTCTGCCTGCTCCCAAAGGAGAACTTCAATTGCTTCTGAAAAGGGAGAGGCACAGAAAGCTCCAGCCCAAGAGCAGTTGCAGCACTTGCAGACTCCCCTGTTTGACCCTGTTGCACTCTAATGCACAAACTTTATTCCCCATGGCACAACCTATATGACAAACAGTCAGGCCCCTCATGGATAATTCAAGTGCCAGCAGTTCATGGAAGCAATTTGGAATAAACAAGGAGGAGGAACATTCATATTGGTTAGAGAAACCCTCGTAGGAAAACCTGTCCTCTCAGAATGGAGGCCATGCACACTGTTATCTAAGTCTAAGTGTTGGCACTGGTTATTTATTTGTAGTACAATGAGATCTAGATGTTCCAGCTAAGAGTAGGAGCCCACAGAAACTCACTCACTGCTCAAAGATCTGCCCCAAGAAACTCCAAGTCTAAACTGATGTCAGCTGTAAAGGCAAGGCAATCAGTTTACAGTCATCTATCTGGGGTAGGACAGTCTCCAATAGAAATGAAATTACCCCGGTTTCCATTTACTGCCCCACCCAGAGCCCTACACTTCTTTTCAGCTATGCTGACGTTTTCTTCAGTTTCTTAGGCTTCCTTTCTCCACTCCTTCTGCTTTTCTTTTGGACCCAGGGGTAACAGGCAAGAACTAAGCTAAAAGTTCAGAGTCAAACATACATACATACAAAGACATTTCTCAACTGTTTGCAGATGTGAGTATAAGGGGTTACAGAGTCCCAGGCACTAAATACTCTCCTGGGATCCAGGAATATATGGGAACGTGGCTGGATATTTTCCTCTGGCAGAGGAAATAATTTTCACACCATGTGGCTAGAAGTAAATACTCTACCCATTGGAGCTAACAAGAGACAAGAGCCCTTTTGGCCTCCCTAACAATTCCATACATAATAGAGAACTCCTTCTTCCTCTCTATCACCACAGGATGTGGCTTGAGATACTCAGTTTTAATCTTACTCCGATGCATGAGGTTGGTACAAATTCTGCCCTCAGCCCTCTTCAAGTATTAGCGACACTAATGAAATTACTCTGGGGCTGTCATTTTTCATCTTGGTATTCTTATGTTGCTGATCTGCATTGCAGCACTTTGCTTTGCTCCCAAGGACTCAAACTTTGCTTTGTAGTCATAAGACTATTCAGGACTGGCCTGAAGGCTCAGTCAAACCAGAATCAGCAGGGGACTGACCTTTAACACCCTGGGAAAGGGTGAAGCCAAAATTAATCTTCAAACCAAGTTTCCTCCTTTAACACAGAGTGCCAGTGGGGAAATTATTTGCAGTTGCTAAGGGAGCTTAGTTAAGTCTAACCAGAGCTCTCCTCAGCACAGCTAGCCATGAACCTGGAAGTCAGTTTGAGAGAAGTTCAGCTGGAACCAGTGCTCGCAGAAAGCTGGTTTCAAGGCTACTGACACACACACAAAATCACAGTAATCAATTCAACCAGTATAAAGCAAGACTGATAAAAATGGCTCAGGTGTGCAAAACTGTTATTCTAGAAGGGTCATGGGGACTTTCCTACTCTTACGTGACATCTCCCAGTTTCACAGCCCTCTTATTTCCAAGAGTGCAAGAGTGATGATGGAGTCATGCCATCCCTGTTATCTGGACAGGGAAGCAGTAGCTGCTCTCCTTGGCAAAAGAACACAACTTCTTACTTCAGTATCACTTCAGTTATGTAGCTCCCTTCTCAGATCTACTCCTTAGGATTCTGCCATGGCACAGGCCATGCCACAGGCAGTCCTAGGAAAGCTAGCAGCAGAGGCAGAAATTGGCCATTAGACCTACGAATTATTGTAGCACCCCTTTTAGATGTAGCACATAAATTGCAGAATAAAAAATTAAGAACATGCTCCAGAATGGGATGACAGTGAGAATAAGCTATAATTGGATGTAAAAAGGAAAACAACTACAACTATCAGAGACTAAGGAAAGAATGATAATTAAATCCATGGAAGGAGGTTACATGCTTGCACATTGCAGCTTTCCCAGAATTTTTATGCAAATAATTAGAAAAATTCCCCAAAGCAGAAACAGAGAAACTTGTCAGTGAAGAAGAGACCCTTTCTGCCACGTGCAGTACATGCACACAGTACTCCCATTATGTAGCCCTAAGCACACTGTGTGTCCTGTGGTGCTTCATGCCAGAGAAAACCCACCTGCTTTAATGTTGTAGGTGAAGAAAATATTTCTCTCTCTCCCAGAGCTACTCATCCACTGTTTGGCACTAACATACTCTGCCTTGGTTTTATCAAAAGTCCTCTATAAAGGAGTTTTCGGTTCTGTCCAGGCACCTGCCATCAGCCCCACCTGCCAGCTCATAAACACATCTGTGAAGCCTGAACTACCTGTGGTGGTACCCTGGGGACATCCTGGAGTACTCATGGACAAAAGACAGCAGAGATCATACAATATCCAAGTAGATCTTGCTGCAGGTAATTAAATCTGAGTCCTTATTTTCAGGTGGATCCACAGCTAGAAATAAGTGCTTTGGAACTGGTTTTACAGGATGGAAATCAGTAAACTAATTTTGGCCCTGTTTTGTAACAAAGCACAAAAGCAGTGGCAGAAGGCTGCTGCCATTGCAGGAATGGCCAGCTTGGCTAGTTGCTGTGAATGGAATAACAAAACTCAAAGGGTTGGTGCAGATAGAAGTAGTTGTTTCACTAGGCTTTCCTTAAAATGACAGATGACTAGTAATCCTTGCTATATTATAATATATGCCTAGAAAGTATTTGGTTGCAAGTTTTTGATTCTAACCAACTTCTAATGGCTACAAGCCAGTCATGTAAAAAAGCATAGAGTATCTAGTTACGTGGCACAGTTATGGGTCTGTACCCTCTGAGAACGGTCCCTATATTTGCCAGAATAAAAAAATAAAAAGGGAGGATCTAATTTTCTTGTCCTCTGTCTACTTTTACACTGGCATACTTCCAAGGATCACTTGGAACCAATAGACCTGGCTATGATTAAAGAGCCCATACACACACACACAAAGAAAAAACGGATTACACAGCAGAGCAGAGCAACAAGACCAAAGACCATTTGAAAGGATTGCTTACTCAAAAGAAGCTGAATTTTGGAAGGGACATGGCTGTGCTAGTTAATCAGTACTGTTGAAATAGATGTCTCTATCATAGCCTGTTATTTATTTTGCATCAAGAAAGCAACAGTACCTGGTGAAGTTTGGGAAGAAAACACAACATTGTAAATTGCTTTTCTAGAACTGAAGAGAGCAGATTTATGGAGGAGATTGCTCCAAAACTGCACTGCAATATAACACTAGGGGTGAAGGGAAAAAGAAATGTATGTGTAATATTGCTGACTACACTGCTGACAGGGCAGTTGTTCTGGAGGAAATAATTTTTACAGTGCATCTGAAAAAAAACCCAACCAACCGTCTCCTGAGATCAGATTGGTTAGAATACAAGAACTTGAATACATAAATACAAAACAAACTTTCCTTTGCCTACAAAGAAAAAAAACAAAGGGAAGCCTCTGATTAAAAACGAAATAATGCATCTCCAGTATCGAGCCTCAGGTCATCTGCATGGCAGTGCATCATTAATGAAGAGCATTAGGTTCCTCACAGCTACAGGTCTTCCAAAAGAGCTGTTGGTGGATCATAAGGGTTCATTTCTACTACAAAAATTGGTGTCTGCAGTTACTCTTCCTTACTGGGCTGCAAAACATGAAGGAAAGGTAGTAGATCAGACCTCAGGTGGGAGCAGTAGTTGGCTATGCTTAAACTCCATCACAGGGGTTACAAGTATGACTAAGGAGTAATTATTTTTGGAATCCAGAATTTTAAACTATCACAAGTAAAATATTATCAATTCAATATATGTATTGAATACATATTTTGCTGTGGTTTTTCCGCAACTGAAATAGTTACATGCTTCTTCAACATATAAAAATGGATTAGTATGTTCTGATTAGCAATGTCTTGAACTTAAATTTTCCTTTTTAACATTTCAAAACTTGAGTTCACCCAAAATGAGAATGAAATGAAGCATATTTCAAACAAAATTAGAGCTAGGAAAAGAAAAAGATGAAGTATCTCTTCTAGGAAAAGGAAAAGGAAAAGAAAAAGAAAAAGTATTAGGAGGGGGTTTCCTGCACCCTTTGTATGCTGATGACCGAGGTGTTGCTGCAAAGACTTCCGTAGATAAAGCAGAAAAAAATTTGTTTAGCATGCAAATATTGACTGTTCCAAGATTGGTAGTATTCCAGTGAGACTTCCCTCGCTCTTAGAGGGGGAAAACCCAGCTTTTACCCCTACAGAGTTTTGGGTTTTGGTGAAATAGGAAAGATCAAAGTCCAGATACTAGCATTGAGTCAGATAGAGTGGAGATTGACACAGAATTTCTCAAATTCTTATTGTAACTACTGCCTTTTGAAGAAATAAAAGCTCATTGAAATGGACCTTGAAGGGGGACCTCATTCTTCCAAAGCTCAGCTGAACACCTGTAAAGGAATCAATGAATCTCTGTAACGGGTTTGGACAATAAGTCTGTTTTGGCCCTGGAAAGCCTAAATAAAATACCTGTTTATACAATTGCATATAAACAGTAGTATAATCTGAAAGGAGAACATTTCAGGAACAACATTCAGTCCATCTCTATATTTTGCACAGTGACAACTTGAACATCCTGGATATTTCACATCCTCTACTAGTTGTCACTTATGAATTTCCAGATGTCATAACTCAGCAGCCAGGTTTTGAACTAATGAAAAATTTAGACTTGAGCACACATCTTTTTCCCCCCCAAAAAAATGCTTATTAGTGAAAAATTACTTTCTCGGAATCACAAAATATATTGCTTAATGGTTACAGGTGAGATAAACAGCTAGGGATACATTTTCTGAAGCTTCAGATTTTTTTTTCTTTCTAATGTTTAATTTTAACATTTACATCTTAGGAGTCCTGGTTTATCATTTAGATATGAATTCTTTTTTTAATTGTCTGTGTAATATAAAGATTAATTCATCCACAAAAATTTTTTTACACTTTCATTTCAGTTCTGTAAGCATACTAAGAGAATAAATTTCTACACATGTTTTAAGGAGGACATCAACTAACCGTGTACTGAGACTCTCTTCCCTGTGATTCACAATATCTATATCCCTCTTTGTTATATTTTCAAAACTGAAAATTAGTCCTGGTAATACCAACACAAATATACTCTCTTCATATTATAATGAAAAGAAGCAAAAGTTCCTAATTCAGTATAAGCTTTAGTTTCAATAGAAGCAAAAGAAGCAGAAAATTACTCAGATTATTTTTTGCTCTTCACCTTTCTCCCACTTTTCAACAAGGATCATGACCTTGAATATGGACCACCTGCACATCAGAGAATAGCTCAAGGAATATGTGTCACCTAGAGATCTTCTGTTATTGTGGAACAAGAAAAAAATCCAAGGTTAAACAGTCAAATCTTAACAGAATAAACTGAGAAAAAAGGAGAGGAAGCCATGAAGAAGAGCATTTATGAAATAAAAATTGAAAATAGTCTTTAATTCCTCATTAAGAGGCCACAATCAAGGCCTCAGTGAGAAGCATGACCTAATCCCTAGCACGTCTGAAATTTAGTTGGAAAGCTGTGTTTCACAAATTTCTTAAATTCTTTACAGGTAGAAATAAAACCTAGTTTGTATATTCTCAAACTCACCTGGACATATTCTTTGTTTCAAACAATTCAGTCATTCATTAACTCTTTCCTTTGGTTTCTAAACCTCATGAGGCTGTGGTTTACCTACAGTTGATACATTTAGGCCAATGGATCATAGGTGCAAACTGCAGACAACCACAGCAGAGGGAGCAGGCAGCAGCAGCACAGGATGAAAAGCAGCCATGGGACTCCTGAGTCCAGGACGTCCAAGCATCCCGCTGCACTCCAATACCTGCCTCTATTCCCGATGGCTCCCATCAAGGCATGTTCTTGATGAGGAGTTTGGATACTTTGGGTAAAGAGGTCTGGCCTGGATGTTTTTTTATGGAAAAAGGGGTAAGAAAACATGAAGACAAAAATTGTCAGATAAGAAAACCTGATACAGCTTGAAAAAGCATCCTACAGTGCTTCTGAGAAAAGGCTTTGAGAAAGGAATTGAGAAGGTACAATTTGAAAGAGATTTTCTGCTTTTAACTGGAAAACTGCCTCTGGGTTGTTTGAATCTTCATGTTTTCAGGGATGGAGGTCTTTTCTAAATGTCTAACATTTCTGACCATGGGAAATACTATAAGTTTCACATTTTAGAGCCTACTCCTTCTCTTCTTGGTGCCACTGGACCTCAGCACTGACAACTGCCTTGCCCATGTCCCACCTGCCCCACCAGACTGCTCTTTGAGCATGGGGTCCTCACTCGCCCTTCCCAGGGAGGACATGGGGAACCCTCACCCAGGCTTTCTCCAGCCTCTCATGGCAAGGTTCCCAGCTGACTTTCTGGCCATTTTCAAATGGGGTTAAAAAACCAGGATCAATTTCCCATGAAAGCTAGTCAGTGAAGAAACACCTGAGGTTTTCAATACCCAATGACTTTCTTTTGTTGGATATCTACAAACTACTTTTTTAAATTAATACTTGTTTTTTATGAGAACATGTATGTCTTCTGCTATTGTGGAAAACAGATTTATGGGTTAACTTTGACTAAAGATTGGTGAAAATTTTTGGCCAAAATCTCTTGGAGAAATTATTCAGTGAACAGCAAAATGTATCAACTAGTCTCATTGAATTTACTGAATAGTTTCAGCCACAAAAGGCTTAAAGTAGTCCTCCTTCCAAAACAATGTGTTGATATTTAAAGGAAATTGAACATTTATATTTTCTTCATTCAAAATGGTATTTCATTTAGAAAATTTCTAACAAACTTATCTCAAAACTGAAAAAAGGAAGAAAGAAAAAGAAATACAGTTTAAGAAACACATTTTGGTTTAGGTCAAATAAAGCAAGTAAACTGACTAAAGATAATTTCATTTATCTTAAAAATGTTTCCTTTACACTCAACCCAAAATTATTTTTTCTTTACTTTCAGAAATACCAGCAAAACAAAGGATTCACTATTTACACAGCTGTTTTTCTGACACATATGCCCCAGTCTCAGGGCTACATTTCTTATTCCTGGCTGGCCTTCCCAAGAACATTCCACTAGTTAATAGCAATAACATGGGTCAACTCAGGCTTGAGGTAGGTAGGTGGTGTTTAGTGGATTTTTGCCCTCTGTTATTAGGTCTGATAAAATAATAAAATGGAAACTATTCAGTTTCTCAAAACTGGGATAACATTTTATGCTGCAAACTGTTCTTTGATTTGAATGGAAGGAAGGTTCAGGATTCTAATAAAGAAAGGTACTAATACAAATACTAGTATAAGTTTCCTACTTCAGAAGGTTTTATTACCTCCTTACCATTCTCATTCTTTTTTTTTAAAGTAGCATTCTTGTAGAAGTCTTGTTCCTGGCCTAGTTTATCTTACTGGCATTTATGTCCTCATCTTTGGAAATCCAAGCTGTTGGGCTGCTCTAAGATTCGCCCATAAACTTTGCTTACCGTGCTCTGGTAAGATTCTTCAAGTTTTCAGTTTTGGACTTCTGCTGAAGCTGTGGAGCTGGCATGCTTCACTAGGATTTTAATCTTACATCAAAAAAAGAGACCTAACGTTTTCTTTAGCATTTAATCAATTTCACACCTAAAAGCTCTTCCTCTTTACACCCTCACAGCTTGTCCAAAATTTATTGCTTTTTCTCTTTTGCACCTTCCCATTGTAAGTTCTCTGGACACTAGCTTATACTCCAGTAATTCTCACCTTTCACTACTCTACTCACTTGCTCTCACTTTATGTCACCATTTTCTTTTTATTCATCCACTAGACATATTTCTCTAACACCATTTTCCTTTCCTGTCTCACTGAATGCTTTTCCTGGTTTGAATTTCATTACTAGCTTCCTATGCTTCCCCTGTCCCCCACTGATTCTGTGTCCTCTATGCAGCTTTCCTGGGCTTAGTTATTTCTTCATTTCTGCTCTTGTCCTCATGCTGATGTACTCTCTAATGCCTTTTCTCCTTAGTTTTTATACTCTGAATCCTTTATATAAAAGTTGTTCAATGCCTCCCTCTCTCCCCTCATTAGTAGTTTTCTTTTGCTTGTAACACTCTCCAGATGCACATATACAAACATCTTCCTCACTTCATCCAAAAGCTAGAACCACCCCTTACGTGATCAGTCTGAGTAACCAGAGCAACTAGATCCCAGTCTGCCTTTGTTCACTCTATTGTGATATTTGTCCTCTTAACCTCTTCTTTTCCAACAGTTATTTTATTGAGCTTGTAGATATGATCAGGACAGTGGGTTCCAAAGCACTGAAAAAGTATTTTGGATAATATTTACAGTTTAGCTTTAAGGTATCTTTCCTGCTTCTCATCAGAAATCTAGCTTTCTTTTGCTTCAAGGGGATCATGCTTTGCAAAAGGATCACTCTTCCAAGTTAGAGTACATACTCCCAAAGCTTAGCCAGACCAATCCCTGGGCTTCCATCCAGAGGATTTTTACACACTGGGTGGAACAAGGGCTATTAAGTAGTCCGAGAGCCCACAACAAAAGGATGTGAGAAGTGAAGCTTAACTATAACTTAATCATTGCTAACAATACATTGTTATTTACAATGTAACTAGACAGGGAGGAAATTGCTGTATCACATAAAAAAAAAAAAAAAAGGAGGGGAAAAAAAAGACTACGATATCACCATGCTATAGCTTCCATCTGTTCAGACATGGAAGGAGATCTTTGCATGACATTTATAACAAACATGATATTTGTTTATCCAAAACAGAGACTATCGAATTCTGCAGCCCGTTCCTCAGGCACATCTTGCTGAGAGTGCCTGAGCTGCAGGATACCACTCTGAAGGTGACCTCATTCTGAAAGCTGAATCCAAATGAATACAAAAATATTTGTTTATTGAAATGTGTTGTAGCAGTTTTCAAAAAGTGACCTAATGAGACTTGCAGCAGAGGAAAAAAGGTCTAATTTAGTTACTGCTCAGCTTGGTATATTACGCATCAACCTAGGGCTCCTACTAAGGATCTCAAATTGTTTTAGGGAAAACCGGAATGAATATAGTATATATTACTTCTACAGAACTGGTTTTTTGCTCTCAGTTACATCAGAATAAATTCAGAGTAAATCTAATGAAGTTGATGGTTTTCTAATAGTGTAAAAGCAAAGAAATTGAGCTCTGAAGCTTCTCATGTTTTATTTGCCAAGCGTTTTCATGTTATGCTGGTAAATAGACAGTGACAGGATGTACAGGTTTTGGGAGCCCTTTGGAAGGCACCAAAGAAGCCCTATTATACCCCATGACAATGCAGCCATTTGCAAATGCTACCACACCTGGTCTTCCTAGCCAGAAGCATAGCAGTTCCTCTCACTGGTTTGCTGTCCTCGCATGCTTACTTGCTAAATTGTAAGGAAAAGAGGCATCCTGGATGTTTCCTTGAGGTGGTAATTGGAATTGAAGGAGAATTTTTTCACTAAACTACATACATGAAGGAAGAACGTTAAATAGAAACTACAAACAACCGTCATCTACTATGTTTTTCCCTCAAACATGCTCTCTCCAAACTTTCACAATACCCAAGATCATGGTTCTTTTATTCAGTCAGAACAGTTCACTTCCTTTTGGAGATAAACTTTCAACCTTGTATTAAATTACCTGCATTATTTATTAACAACCTCTGTGTTTGCTGAAAGAATACCAAGTCAATTGTCATATTTAATTTCATTTGTGTTTAATGAATAGAGGACCAGATCCAAAAAAAGACCTTGAGCACCTTAAATGCATCTTCTGGAAAAGCTGGGCTCCTAAATCTAAGTTTTCAATCCTGAAAGCATCCTCCAAGCTGTCACACCACATGAGGGTGCTGACACTTCTGAGCCACCTCCCTCCAGGGGTCAGAAAGCCCTGGCTGCCAGGCTGCCCCTCCAGCCACAATGAGAAGCCATCAGATTAGCAGAGATGCCTGGAGGCTTCAGTGGAAGAGTAGTAGTTTATTACTCAACCTAACACAGACACAGGACTGTGCTCCTGGCTAAAGTCAACAATGACTGCCAGTTTCTTCTAAGACAGCCACAGGAGGTGTAAGCACCCACTTTGAGTCAAGCCTATCAGCTGGAGGAAACTGGTTCCAGCTCTTCCTCTTTTAGTGTCCTAAATGACCCAGGCACGGGCACGTTCACTGCTCTTTTCAAACCACGCAGAAGAGCGAGAGAACATCCACACAAGAAATAAGTATGAGCTTGACTGAGACCAAATGGTTGCAATTGGTATGGAAAGAGGAATGCTGAGCCTGGGTTTCACCTTGAAGCATCCAAACAGCTGTAATGCATCCAAATGTCATCCCTGCAGGTTTCCTCCAACATCCCCATTGTAATAAGCTTGTTTTCAAGTGCCTCTTGTGATTTCATGTGACCCTTACTCCTACCACATCTCTGTCCCTCATGAGTCAGGTGAAGGGCAGTTCATTACAAGCTACATATGGGCCAAGCTGCTGCTCAAGAAACCGTGCCAGCCGGCTACTTGCAAAATGAACAGAAAATTGTGGTCCAGCAAAGCTCTCTAGGAGGAAGAGTCCTAAACTAGTTCTCATAGCAGGTGAAGAGACTTCTTCAGTGCTGCCTCAGCTGTCTTCAAGGTTTATCTCCTCTGCCAGTATTGACTGCAGTTGGTCAACAAGGTTCAGAAGTTATTGTAGGGAATAGCAGCAGCTTGCTTGCTTACAGGTGTATAAAACCTCACACCACCTAGAGCAATGCCAAACCACTCGTAGTCAGCAAGACCTTTTCTGTCTTTTACTTGAGACAATAAAGTGCAATCATTGATCTCCATCACATCAAAGAAAGTCTCCAACTCCATAGTTCATCCCTGTTCTGTACACCTTGGACATAGTCCTTCCGCACTCAACCCTCTGTCTCTTTCCCCAAGTGAACTTAGAATGGGGATTCAAGAGAAAGGCTAAAAAGAAGGAGATTATCAGCATTAACTCTTGTTAGCATATCTGGGCATCAGCTTATCACCTGCTGTTAGTGTACTGAAACACGGAATAAAGCTGCATTTCTGTAAAAGACATTGGGTGCAAAATTGGACAGAAGAGTGTCAGATTGCAGTTATTCCATTCTTTCACACAAAATGTGAAATAACATGTTAACTGCCTTCTGGGCATACAGTAAGCATCTATTAAAATAATCACCATATGGCTCTTTTTGGGGCATGGTAACTTTCATGTTATTTCACAATCCATTCAGATGAACAATTTCACAATGGACCCTACAGGACCTTGAAAGGATTTTATATCAGGTTACTGGATTAAGGCTTTGATAGAGATTGAGGAAAAAGCAGGTGGAAATAACAGCTCACACAGTGCCTCTGCAGAGTGATTACTGGGCTATATTCTCTGTTCAAATGGGAAAAGGAAATCCCTTGAAATAAAAAGTCTGGCTGCTGCTGATTAGCTGACAAGAAGGAAATTGAACACTATGCGCATAAAATTCTATATGCGCTACCAACAGATCCATCATGTCAGCAATTCATTTTCTTATGGTAGCATGGGCTTGGAGAGGAATCCATTAAGACCCAAATAAATTAATAGCAGAGAAGAGAACTATCTCCTGCCTCGCACGATTTTCTATACATATGGCTTACAAGCTTAGTTTTGGGTTGGTTTTTTTTGTATTTATCCCTTCCTCACTCATTAACTTTACTGCATTATGTAGTCAGGGACCCAAATATTTTGCTTTTTGCTGTTATCAGCATATAACTTACATCAGTTTCTCCAGCTGCATTTTTACTGTAGTAAAAATATTCTATATGGAGCTCTATTTGAGTGGTTCCAGTTGTACCTGGAACTTATAAGAAGGACTAAAGGCACAACATATTGAGGGTAAACTCTGGTTAACATTCACCTAAAACATCATTACATTGGTAATTTTTATTTGTATTTTTAAACAGTCAATATCACCTCTATCTTTTTCTCTAGTTTTAGTCCTTGCAGAGCCGATGAAATGCATTGTCTGATGGAGGACTCCAGTTGTGGTGGTGATGGTACGTTAAGTGGCAAGTCCCATGAAGCATGCTAATATGCGCTAATCTTTTAATAATGATGAATATTTGACTCTTTGTAATGGGGGTATGTTTTTTAAAGAGGCTTTCCACAAAAAAAATCATCACAATGGTTGTCACCAGTAAGCTTCCCACCCCTTTGAAAGAACTGACTGTAGTGGAAAAGATAATTACTTAGTTCCTTTATCTCCGAATTATTTGTAATAAAACCTGAAATCGCACCACAAGGTCTTTCATGAGGATGTCATAAATTAAGATGCATCGATGTATTTGGTGCATCTGTTCAGCTCTGCGCTCCTTTGTCTTCTGCAAATAGCGCAGCAGCTTCAATACCCAGCAGACAGCATTTACGCAAATGATGTCGTGGTCTGTATCATTAATATTCAGCGATTGTCTGTCATAGACACCTTACTGTACATCTGTTATGCAAATTTATGTTAATTTTTGCTCACTGACAGCTGCCTTGGTTCCCTCCCTAAAATGATCTTTTCCATTTTGAAGTTTGCAATCTGTTCCCAAAAATGTTAATCTAACAATTAACTGAAATTGCTAAACAGAAATTTTACATGTTATGTCCAAAATAGAAACCAGTGTTTTTAAATAGATGGTGAATCTTCTCTTCACATCATTTGTTTTATATGTGATTCAGAGAAGGGTAAACATTGATCTTTGCACAGCCTGTGTTGGGATAAGTGACAATCTCCCTATACAGTAATAGGTTTTGCAGGAAATGATGCCATCTTGTTTTCACATAGGCTATGGGCATAAAACTAAAACTTTTGGATTAAAAGCTGCTTTTTGTACAATTGTTTTCTATTTAGACTTTTAGAAATGGAGAGACCACTCTTTATTAATATATTATTCATTTAAACCTTTGGTATTAAATAATATGACCACATTTCAAATAAAGACAGTAAGAATTTTAAAAATGTTCCAGAGCAATTATAACATCATGATAACATATGTATCAGGAAAAGGGAGATACGGAAGTCCTGGAAGCTAGGTTCACACTGCTAGGGCAAATGCTTTGACCCAGCATGCCCACAAGTGGATTTTTGCTTCCAGAGTTAGGAACCAGACAAGTTACACCAGGTATCCCACAAAGAACCAGTGGACATCTGGGCAGGTGGTGTACAGGAGAGGATTTAAGTCTGTTAGACATTAGGGGAGGAACACAAGGAGAGCCTAGACAGAAAAATAGTCTCCACCTTAAACCAAAGTGCAACCAGATTGTTGGCACAGTGTTTACAAGTTCTGAAGCATTGCTGACCTGGAGCAAAAGAAACATTGACAGGAGCCAGGGAGAGCTTGGGTCAGTCAGACACCTGCAAGAGGTGTCAGAAACACAAGGGTAGCTCTGTGTCTCAGAGAGGACAGCTCTGAAACTGGGGATGAAATGGAGAGTGGTAGGCTGCAGTCACAGATCAGACCATTAGGAAAGGGAGTTAAATAGGAGTAGGCATATTGCCTATATTGGGAAAGAAGCCCCTAAGTGTCCATGTACTGAGGCCAAGTGCTTCAAAGCAGAAACTGCTTAACTACATTGCCTGGCAGTGTAATAGGGCCACGATGTAATAGATTCTTCAGAAACCTCTGGCCAAATTGGACTTTGACAGAATAATACAGAACCCGACTATAAACCATACAGAAAGACAGGCTGAAAGAAGTTAAGTTGCAGACATTAGAACAGCATTACAGCACACCACTGATTTGGTATCAGTCTTTACCATGGAAAATACAGCCAAGATACCTATCCAAGCTCTACCCTTATCAGGAAATAAAGAGCATGCTATGTCAGGCTGAGCTGTCAAAATAAGAAGAGTAGGAAAATTAAACTGATAAATTAAAGAGCAGCATGTCACCTGACTGATGGCATCCCTCCAGGAGATCTCTTAGAAGCATAGCCGCTGTTTCTAACAAAGAATACAGAATAGCTCATTAAAAAACACAGAATGGCAGGGTAGCAAACATTGCCCTTTTCTTCCAAAAAGGGAAACAGGGGAATTCTCAGAGTTACAAACTACGAATCCTCAGAAAAGTTTTTGGAACATTAATTAAGACAAAAGTATAAAATCAGTAAAATAAGAATGCAGAGCTTCTGTTAAGGAGAATTATTCTTGTCTTGTCTATTGTAATGCATCAAGAGTGTTAAACAATGGATGATGAAGACCATTTCATAAATAAGTTCACTGTAAAGCCCATGTATTTAATTGAAAAAGTATTTCCTGAGGAACCAATTAGGAAAACAAAGTAATCATGTAAGAGTGAATATTCTGCTCTAGTTCAGAAAGTGACTGACAAAACCACAGCAAATAGAAGTATACAACTTACTCCCAAATTAGAAACTCATAATGAAAAATTCCTGAGCTATTTTAGAAACTGCAATTAATAAGACTTTTTGGAAAAGGGCTAAACAGCCATATCAGTATTTGCAGGTGACAACACTTTGTCTAGATGTCCAGACAAAGGGAAGTGCTTGACAGACATAGGGAGGCCTTTAAAATATATCACAAGGCAGCAATTTAAAAACAAATTCAATGTCAAGTACAAGACAAATTTAGGGAAATGGGATACTACATTTCAAGGAACCTCCTGAGGCATCAGGTTCTACCATTTACTATTACAGGCAACCACATCATATAACTTTTCATCACAAGTTTATCAAGTTCCAGTTTTTGTTCTAATCAGAATTATCACACACATTTTTGGTAAACAATCTTCTCAGAACAAAGTTTGAATTGTTAATAGCAACATTCAAACACTTAACAGAGGCTACATCTAAACAGAATGATTCCTAAAAATTAAAACTGACTTTGACTCCCAGGTTTCACCTGTCTTTTCATGAAACACTTTTCTAGTTAAAGTAGAACTTGCAATATAGTTCCAATAATATTGTACTATCCTAAAGTAGGGAAAAACCCCAAAAGAAGATTTTTTTAAAAAAATATATATTAACTGACATTGTTGGGGATGAGCCATTTTACAGTTGCTTGGTTTTTTTTTTTTAGGACAAGCAGAGAGTGGAAGGACCCTTCTTGTGGTCATATCCATACTGTCTCTTGTGCATGTATTCCAGCACTTCAGCCTTCATAAATAGTTTTTCTAACTAATTACAACCACCTGAAACACCCTCCTATGGAAGTTTTGGTTTTTTTAATTACAGGAAATTGGCAGAGGACACAGGAGAGCATACCAAACGTTGTCTGTCTAGCATCACCTGCAGTGTTGGAGTAAAGTGGTGGGATGACAGTAGGAGAGCAGTACAGGCAGAAAGTTATTAAGAGCAGTGGACCAGCCCAAGGTTACTGCATCCACCTGGCACCCCAGCAAGCATATTCCTGCCTGCTGGATGCTATTCATCAGTCCCAAAACTGAGGGCTCTGCCTCTGCTGTGTTAGCTTAGTTTAGAATTTATTTCAAATATCCTAAATCCAGAGAGAGATTGTTGTTAAATTGAGATCCACAGAAAAATATAGTTTTCATTGTTTGAAATAGTTCAGTCACAGTAGTTGGAAGAACAAAATGCCAAAGAGCAGCTAATCTCAGAGCTTAAACCTGATATCTCTTTGGTGACCAGATCCTGATGATATTAAGATTAGATAATGCCTTTTATTTTTTAATACACTAGCATTTTACTGTTATATGGCTGAATTATTTGTAAGGAAAAAGAATATGATGAACTGTTTCATTCAATGTCCTTAAAACCTTGACAATATTTTTGTACCATGTAAACTTCAAGTTGCTGACTACAGCCTCACCAGGAGCTCGGGGGCTATACCAGGAATTTCCACCTATAGAAATGAGCTAGACAAAGACAATTTTGCCATTTTGATTTTCTCCTTCTTCCAATTTTGAAATGGAAGCAAATATTTCAGTGTTTCCTGATTAAAAAGCTGTCAGAAAGTTGTGACAGACCAATTAGGGTATTTTGCTTGCAGAAAACATACACTGTAGTCTAGTTTCCAAGTTTCTGAATATCTTTATTATATAGACAAAATAACGTTCATCAGAAATGGCCTGTTAAAATAAAAACAAATCAAAACATTGTTCCAGAACTGCTGAAGTACTTTAATTTCATTGTTTTATAACGGTGTTTCTTCCAGACTGATTAAAAAAAGTCTTAATGACCCATATTTTGTTTGAAGTGATGGAAGAGAGTTTCAGAGGCGCCTTTGACCAAAGTTTCCTGAACAACTCTTTTCTGAGCTCTGAGGTGCAAGAAACTGGGTTTTGAACTGTCTGTAGTAATCAAAACAGTGAATCTGACTGAAGAGCAACAGCTCACGCCCTATACCCAGCCCTTTGCATATAGATACCAACCAAAGACAGAACAACCCAATAACAGTAGCTTTCTAGGCCCTACACCTTAAAGAAATGCTGTAAAAGCCTACCCCAAAAGTGCAGAGATGGGCACCAGTTCTCAGAAAGACCCTACAGGTACAATGGCTTTTTAGCAACTTGCTCCTTCTGCAGCATGTGGTGAGCAATCCCTGCTCACTGTGTCCCCCAGCAGCCCTCACTGCTGCACAGACTTGGTGCTGCCACAATGTCATTGCACAGAAGCTTGTGGAGATGGTATCTGCAGCCACAAGGACAAAGGAGGTTTGTTTGTTTTAGGAATGCTGCTGAACCAGACAAAACCACTGTTATTTTCATTTCAACTGTTCTTTATCTTGACATCTACCTCCCCAAGACAGAATAGACACCTAGAAAGACTTAATTAGGTTTCTTATTTCTGACAGCCACTAGTGCAATAATACTCTCTTCTTACCCACACAGGTCACAGAAAATAAGATTGGAGGGATCTGAAAAGATTGGAAGTCTGTTAAATTATTTACAAGAGAAGTGTTGAGGTCCACCCGTGAAGAGTTGAATTTCTTTATGGGACTGAATGACTTTCATCAGTCATTTTATTGACCATTGTAGAAAAATGTCAGTTAATGCACATGGGGAAACCCCCCACCAAACACACTAAAACTGCTCCAACATCACTTCTCTGACTGTTGCTAATTAGTAATGGGATCTTGGGGTTATAATAGTAATTTCATGGATCTAGCACCTCACTGATTAATAGTAATCAAACAAGCCAGCTCAATACAAGGAATTATTATGAGAGGAGTAGAGAACATCATGATCCTGCTGAATAAATCCATAGTTTGCCTGCATCTCAGGTATCTTTTACACTTGCCCTCGGTACTCAAGAATAACAGACAGTAAAAGCAGGAAACATTCTGAGAATAACATAATGACAAATCACTTTGTGTAAGGAATAGCTAGATAAACTGGGTGTCTTCAGCCTGCAGGATATAATCATGTGTACAGTCATTACTGGCATGGGTGTTTAGGAAGTGACTGTTTACTATTTCACTGCAAGCGTTCAGGAACAAAGAGGAGCTGGTCTGAACACAAAAGGGGTGGATCTCCATTCCCTGGGTAGAAAATTGCAGAGCCCTCACAGAAGCCACATCTGGTTCAGAAAGTCTCAAGGCTGATAACTGCTGGAAACTAAGAGAGTGTATAGGGAGTGCAGGGTAGGTGTATATGTGTCTATTCTACTGGTCTCTAGGTCATCCATTTCTCTCAAATACAGACACAAGACATTAGGTAAGAAAAACCTTCCCCATAGGCCTAGGCATTCACATCAGATAAATAAAAGATCTCCATGTCATCCACAAGAGAAATAAATAAGTGCTCAAATTCGGGGGGTGGGGGGGGTGGGAAACCCCTAACTCCAAAGTCTTTTGCAGCTTTTAACCCCCAATAAACTCCCCCAAAAATAATCAGCCAAACTAACCTTCAAAGATAAAACTACTTTTTCCTGATATAAGAGGAAAGCTCCTCCTTACCCCCTGCTCAGCAAGTCCAAACACTGAATGAAACCTTCACTCCCCACCCTTATAGGCTGCAGGAATGACCTGTGACCAATCAAAGGCTGAAAAGCACCACCTCAAAGAAAGCCTCTGTCTCTCCTTCCCAATTCTCCAAAATCCCACTTGCAAGTGAAAAACATTTAATTTACAGTATCATCACACAAACCACTTCACCTGAGAAAAACACTCCCTTTAGTTGTGGTACTGTTAGGAACTCCTCTCAGGTCCTGCAGTGCCTTTACCTCATACATCACCCCTATTGTTTTCAAAGATAGGTGTTTATCAGAATGTGACTTCAGCGACAGAAAAATTAAAGTCACATGTTTCAAAACAGATTTAGCAATTCAGTAGCTAGAGTTAATAGAGAAAAATAATCTCTGGTGATTGTTAATAAATGATGATCTAAGAGAGATTTTTGATCACTAGATTGCATTAACCTGTTCCTTTCAGTCCCACTTAATCTAAATCCAAATAATAATTGCATATCCTTTGTGTTTAGATAAAACTGCTGCTAGGCTAACAAACATCAATGACTTGTGAACCTCTGCTACTTGTATTTAATTGTTCTGCGCCTTTAAAAGTGCCATAGTGATAAAAAAGAACAGAAACAAAATTAAATTTGAAAAAGAAATTAATTAATATGTGGCTGGGAAGTGGGCTAGCTTAACTTCATGACTGTGCATATGCTGGTACTTCCTCAGATCTTACTGAAAATTATACTATACCAGAAGTAATAACAAGGGGAAAAATGATGCAAGATGACTCAATAGTCAGGAACAAGTTATGAGTATCTGCTGAGGACACATCACAAATGCTGAAAATTTTGTGGCTGTAACTGCAAATAATTGAGGTGATTCATGGAAAATGATACCTCTAATATTAGAATAATGCAGCTTTAGAAGGTCATTTTGACTGGGGCTTTTTATATGGACTTAAAACAATATAACATCTTCCTAGACTCATTGGAAAAACTTTCATTAACCTTCACAGAAGAAAAAGTCAAGCTCACAGTTGAGTAGGAATAGGTGACATTTTGATCTAGGTAATATGAGGATATACAAAGCATAAATGGAGCTAATTTAGATGTGCAGCAGTATAAGTTTAGAATTTTGCCCAGCAATTTTCATTAAAATGAAGCCCTTCTGAAATGCCAAATATTCTTTTGGAATAAGTAGAGGTGGCAATGAAAAGAACAAATAAACCCAGATAAACTTTAAGATGAATTACTTAAGCAGGTGTGCAGGCTAGAGAAACTCACAAAGAAATTTCCCCTGTGAGAAAGCACATATTCACCTCGTTAACTGACTGGGTTTCTACATTCACACCTCTTTGGTCTTTGTTTTCCATTAATTCTAGCAAAAGAGGTTATTTGTAACAAGTCAAAGAAAAGTATGAATTTAAGCAAAAAGAATATCCCTGAAAAGCAAATTTGCGGTATTTCAAGTTCATTTGGGGATTTATACCAAGACGTGAATCCTACAAGCTGTGCTCAGAGCTTGGGAGAGAGAGCACAGTTCCCTCTAGCCATGTGCGTGTTCCTCGCGCACTGCAATTTTCACAAAACTCATCAAACCTGTAGCTGAAACCAAAATGACTGAATCCAAGGTTTAATGTAGATGTCTTGTACATTTCCATTGCATCATATTTACACTGAAAAGGTCACAAGCTGAACTTTGTAAAACATAGTAGACCCAGTGTGGTGAATCATCATACTGTTGGCTAATTATTTTTACATATGAATACACTAAACTTTCCTCAATTGTGTTTTAATAGAAACCTTCTGATAACATCTGTGTGGCAACGTGTCTGCTGAGCCAAAATCAGCTGCAATAAAGAGAAGTATACTCACTTATTCCCAGGACCTTTTGGTTAAGCCATCATTCTATAAGGAACAAATAAATATTTTCACAAGGATATCTGCAATTTACTCCATTCTGCAAATTTTTAGGCTTAATTCTCCATGGTCCTGGCAGCTACAGTCTCCCAAGCAGACTGGTTCAGGCAGCTCTACAAGAAGTAATAAGGAATGGGATTACTGAAAACTTGTTCTTGAGGGTTTTTTCCCCCCCTCTATTTGCACTGCAAGTTATTATGCATTTTCAGTGTTTCCCTGGCACTCATTATTGTGATGCCCAAACACCTAGATACAGGCAAAACAGTTTGACCTGGCTGGCTACTGCAAAATAAGTCTTCCTTTAATACCAAACTGGTGGGCAGCCTCTCCCATATGACTGGATTTTTATTATTATTATTTTACTGCCGAATATCAGGACCTCTGTATTCTCTGTAACTGATTTCTTTGGCTTGCAGCTGCTGCAAATGAAACACCTGCAACCATTGTGGATAACTATTGGAAAACAAATTTGAAGTTGAAAGCCCCACAAAATCAGTATGTAGTAAAAATTCTTCAGAGGACTGAAATAAGCATCATTTTTGCACAGTCATTGTGATTTTGTATAGGCTAAATCTGCAATGTAAAATCCAGCTACACACAGTCCATGTGACCCTTTGATTATAGTGTGAAGACAATCACAACGTGGAGCCAGTTCTGGAGAGGCATCCAACAAATAAGCCATGCATATAAGCCTTGTTTTCCACGAGTAGTCTTTCTACTGTCAACTATTTACTGTCACTGTAACATTATCCATCATGCCGTGGAAAGTGTCAGACATAAAAATAAAGTGGAAATCTATAAAACTGGTTTTGAGCCAGTAAAAAATGTCAATTTTGTGGCAGTCTTTATTAATCCTATTAACTGCAGTACTTTGAAATCCATAGGACTTCATAAGACTCATAATGCAAGCAGTGTTTGGATAAAAGAAGGCACACAGAAATCCCACATATGCACATTCAGAGAAACTTAAAGAAACAATGCAGTGGCTGACATCCAGTTATGTCAATAATGTCAAAGGTGATATGGTTAAGAAGGCTATGCAGTCTTGTTAAGCTGGTTATCCACCACTATGGGAAATTTTAACGTTGCAGTTTAGAGATGTAACTTCATACAGTTGACTTGAACAATATCCTCTCCCTCACCTATGGGTTGAGCTGTCATGTTGAATGAACCATGTCTCCCTCTATGTATCACGTCACACCTATCTTCTTAAACAAAAACTTGTATTTTCATCAGAGATCTAATCCAGCTAATCACATGTAGTTACAAGAATATTGTACAAAGTGTGTGAAACACCTTTTGAAATATTTTTCCTACTATCAGAATCACTCTTATCTTTTTGCTTTATGTGTTATATTCAGATTTACTATTTTTCCTAAATAATTGTGCTACATACATAACTGGCCTAGAGGGTATAGAATTAAATATTTTACAATTAGAAATTCTGAAAGAAAAGAAAGAAAGATTCTCTCTCTTCAGCAATGTACTTAGCTCTGAGCATCTACAATAAACTAAGACTGACTGTGAACCTTTTCTTCCCTCTGGGAAACATTTTTTCGCATAAGTAATCCTATTTATTTACACTGGGAGAAGTACACTAAAGATTCCAAAGGCAAGTGTTGGAGGAGAGTGGTTCAGCTGGAGCTGCATGAGATGATGGGTTGTGAACTGTGGTTTATTAATTCATTTTGGCAATGTGACCCAGTAAGTGCAAAATAACAGTAATGTGAAATATGGTACACAAAATGTGACTAATAGCAATTATGCTAACTGTGAATCTAATCTTGGAGAAAGCAGCAATGACGGATGCTCAGCATCCCAGGACATGAGTGGTTAACCTCAGCTAACCGGGTTAATCTCCCTATGCTCTCTCTTATGTTGATGGAGAAGGATAAGCTCATTTAGAGCATTATTCTAGAGCAAAAGCCCAACTTTACTTATTTTTACTTATTTCTTGAGGACTCTATCTCTCTCTCTCTTTCCACACATTGCAAGAAGACACTTAGACTGTCTTAGAAAAGTGGTTCTTGTAAATACCCATCTTGGAACTGTGGTTGAAAGTAATTTCCAGTATGTAAATTAATCCAAGTTACATATGAATTTACATGTTGAACGTCAAGACATGATATATAGATTGCCACCAGTGATGCAAAAGAGGATGCAAATAACGTACATCTTCAGTGGTTTTACTTGTTGGCAAATAGCAAACAAATGCAGAAATCAATATCCACTACACTGGGAAGTTCAAAATAATTATATCAGCACAGGGAAGAGGCCCAAGGGCCCAGACAGGAGGTTGTCACAGGCTGCCCATGGCTGTCCGATGCTAACACTGCTCTGACCTGGGATTCAGCCTGGGCCAACAAGTGCTGTTCCACACCATGCCCCAGCAATGCTGAAGGGGAGCCTGAAGCTCAGGAAAGGTACTCAGAGGCCACCTTACTCTGCAATGGTCAAAGTGCCAACCATGCAGACATGTTATGTCAGGCTGTTTGCCCTAAGGGGAAGAGGATAAGCTGTGGCCCACTTTAATACTATGAAAACAGTCTGTCTTGACAAGACTGAAACACAGCTGCATAATGTGATATTAATTTTCACCCCCATGACTGTTTCCATGTCCATCTTCACAGGCAATATGGAGTCCTGTTTCAACATTGCTGTAGACAGGTTCACAACCAACATGAAATAAAAAAACCCAATACCTCAGTCCTGCCCTTGGCATAGGCGTGTTTCATTAGTATAGTGACTGAATTATTCCCTTATTCATGATATATTCCTATTAATAACATTCTGCTCTGCCTAACAAACAGCTTTATTTTATTGCCATGATTTCTGGCTTTCTCACAGCCTTTAAAAATATGAACTGAAATACTCACTCCAGGAGTGGTCAAAAATATTACTACTTCAATAGAATATTGCAGGTAGTAAATCTTTTCACATATGAAAATTAATCCCTCTGCTTGTTTAGAGAGACACATATTGCAAAATAAAATCACAACTGAGTGATAAGAAAATCTCCACAATTGATATCTCTGCCTGCTTTCAACTGATAGCAAGGAAATCTGCTGCTTCCATAGAAATACCAACCACAGTGGAGATGACATTGCTGGGATACAGCATATCAGCAGAGAGAGGAGAGAGAATCTTCATTAACAGCATCTCAATTAAATGGGATATGCAGGGTCGACCCTGGGTATATTGACTTCATTTGTGGTGTTTGCTCTGTACGGACTTCAAAGAGAAAGGCAAGTGCAGTCTGATGTTTCAGTCGCTGACAACATCTCTGCTCTCCTTAATCGAGCAGAACTTTCTCTGAGGAGGTAAAGCTTGTCTGGGCAAGGAGTTTCTTGAAGCTTAGTCTGAGACAGTCAAGACACCTAAAGTCTCTAAGGTCTACAAAGCGTAAATCTTTCCATCTGCCTTCTCTAACAGGAACACAAAATAACATGCACATTTAAGAAAGAAAGCCCACGTATATCTAACTGAAGTACCCGGACATTCTGGCAGTAATGATGATAGAAACTTAGTGAAGCCATAGGGGTTGCAGCTCAGGGTCAGGCAGTGCTCTATGGGTCTGTGGCACCCTGAGACACCTTCACAGGTGGCTGGGGATACCTCGTGCCCTGAGAAGCCCTTACACATTGGGCAGACTTCCCTCCCTGAGCCAGGACAGAGTGTCTAAGTTCACTAGTCAAGATCAAAAAATGGTGCCTTTGAAGGGACCAGACATCTTGAGGCTTGTTATGATAGCTTGATCATGTTCTAAAACCCCTAAAAACTATCCTCTTAGTTTCCTCTGCAGCACCGTCTTCATTGATTTGGGTGATAGGATTGACTACTTGAGCAAGCGAAGGTGACAGATGTCCTCTAGTCACCAGAGTCTAGTGTATTCCTGGTGACCACCTCTTAGAACAGGATTTGTACTGAGTGAGTTTATACAGCTCCAACGAGAAGATAATCTATGTAAGCAAAAAAACAAACTCAAACCAAACCACCAAAAAAACCACCCCACCCCAATTTGCAGTACTTTAATCAAGATGTGAAGGAACACAGGGTCCTTTACAGAAAATAAACTAACCACATTTTGTAGCTTTCAAGAAAGCAGATACACAGTGTGCTAATAGGAAGATGGATACTGGCAGCCTCAGAGTTCCACCTCCTGAGTCACCAGCTCTCCATCCCACAGCATGTTCTTGGCTTTGCTCCTCTGGTGTGCAAGTATGACCCCAGTTTAGATGTCTTACAGGAGCAGGCCAGTTAAGTTGGACCTAATCAGTTCTCCTACCCACTTGAGAAGTGGGATTGATAAAATTGCATACTATGCAATCTAAAGAAAAGTAATAATTTTTTATTAAGTTGAAACTTACCATTGGGAAAGGAAATAAAAGCGAAGAAAACAAAGCAAGCTATCACAGAAAGTATTTCATTGCCATGGCCAGTTGAGCTTAAGGCCATGCATGCTTTCACTGGTTTGGTATGTTCTGCAAGAGGAAGAAGTTTACAAGTTTGTCCCGCTCACCGTGTGACCCGGCGCAGACTGCTCCACCCTGCCTCGCAGGGGCGCGGAGTCTGCCAAGCCTGCTGCTGAGATTCTCTCACTGCCTCCTCTGGGACCGAGAGCACAGCACAGCTACCCTGTTTCTCTCCTCTGTGGGTTGTCAGCACCATGATAAAGTGTTTTGTGGATTGGTTTATTTTTTTCTTCTTTTTCTCTGTGTTCTGAGTTACTTCCCATTCTTCCTTAGGGGATATATAAATCCAGTCTTAATGGTTTATTCCTCAAGCACAAGGGACTATGAGATAAAATAACACAAACTAAGGAACATAGGCCAAGTATCTGTCCCAATAGTCAAAGTAAGTTTCACCACGGACTGCAAAGGGACTCAGGCTTGGCCCTATTTCTGCAGATATGGAAAACATTAGTGAAGCTTTAGAACATGCCTGGAGCTCTGTCCTAACCTCTGTTGAGCAGCTATAGGAAAAATCTAAGAAACATAAATTTCTCCCCTGTTTATGAGCCAGAGCAGGAGACCTGTCCAATGAACCATCTGTGACAGCATATTTTGAAGGTGCCATACCTTTTCCAAGCTATCAGAAGATATAAAATGCACGCAGACCCCAGTAGCAGTTATAGCCAATAGGGAAAGGTGGGCTCCTTGTGGAGGAGCACAACACATCCCATAAGGGGCTGCAGCCAAGACACACAGTCCTGGTGGGAGCTGACAGTATCTCCAAGGCAGAGGAAACATTGGACTGCTCTTGTTCTGTACTGCTGTACGAGCTAGGCAGGTTTAGCTCGTAGTTCATAATTACCAGAAGTGATTTATTCTCTCATTATCATCACAGAAGCTTAATCAAGAGAAAGGTCATAAAAAAGGTCCAGACTTTTACACACTGCAGAACTCTGTCTTGGATATTCTGCCACATATTAGGAGTAGAGCTTCTTTGCTCCATAGTCTGAGCAGAAATGGACTTGGCAAAGGAGAGGATCTAATCAACTTCATTTGTACTTTGCCTTCTCTCACAGAAACTGGGAACATATGTCAAATCAAGCAACCACAGAAGTGTCCAGGATCATGGTTTTCATTTTTCTGGAAAAACAGAACAGATGGAAGGCCAAGTAACCACATTTATTCATTGTACATGACTTTCTATCACGGGTGTGTAAGAGGTTAAACATTATCTTCCTCCTGTTTGCCAGTTCAAGTTAAAGGAGTTTGATTTGGAATTATTCTTAAAGAATTGTGCATGACACTGACAAAACCAGCTAAGCAGTGGGAAAAAAACACTGCAGAGAGTTTGGGCACATAACTGCAAGACTTAAAGAAGATTAGAATTATTATGGTGTAATTCAATTTTGCTATGGGAGGGAGGTTAAAATCTCTCCATATGGTTTGGTCTTATTTTAGAGAGTGATGCACATAGACACTGTAATTTCATACACAACAAGTGAAAAGGGTGATTTCTGCATAACAATATGTCACTTCCTTCTATTCCAGGCTGTTCTGTATTCTGACCATTCTGGCATGACCTTTCTGGTGTTGAAATCAAGCAGCTCCCTGATAGCGCGTATGAAGGGTTTAGCTATGTTTGGTGTTCAATATAAAGATCCAGGCATGTCATTTTGCCATGGCAAATTTAGAGCAAAAGAATGGATTAGTCATGGCAAAAATGTTGAGTATAGATGAAAGTCAGCAAAAGCTATGGGGTTGTTTTCTAGTGGCTTGGTGAGTATAGATGAAAGTCAGCAAAAGCTATGGGGTTGTTTTCTAGTGGCTTGGTGAGGGTCGTGTGGTTCTATTTATCAGAGAGGGGTTTGCTGGTGATTGGTTTTCTGTTGGTTTTGGTTTTAAACATGAGGGTAGCTAAGAGTGTGATGGATGAGGCAGTGTGGGAACTGAAGGGGAGCAAAGACCACCATAAGATTAGTGTTTTTCTGTAAAGATAAAACACATTTATTATTTACATCTATATTGCCTCAAATGTTTCTGTTCCTCAGAAGCACTTCCAGCAGACCAGCAGTCTGCTCTTCAAAAAGGCTGGGCAGCACAGAAATGAGAAGGAAGATTTTGAAGGTGAATAACAAAGTAAAATGCTGTGAATGGTTCCACTTCAGAGCATGAATTAGTCAGAAATAACTCCAAACATATGCAGACCACAATTAGTGATTTTCAGCATGGGACCCAGGACATGACATGACCTGAGCAGCCACAATTGCCTTCAGCTGATATGAGGGAAGAGATATTTTCATTCTCCTGGTTGTAGGTCAAGAGTCTCCAAGCAAGTGACACTGGAATCAGTGAATCCATTGAGTTTAGCATTGTGAATAAGTGCAAGACTCCCATTTTCCTGTTGTGAAATTTGCTTTCTATTTGGGACATCCATACCCAAAGCAAACTCTGTGAAGTTCATGGAGTTACACTGTTTAATTTTGCTCTAGGTGATTCAAATAAAATGCTCAATACTTGTGAAATTTCTATGCTCAATACTTCTGTTTATCTTCTTTTGGTTTTGGACTTCTTTCTAAAAAGAACTTTGATTTTCAGGTTGAGATTTAAACACACAGAAATCTGGAAATTCTAAGTTACTGTTACCACAGCAACTGGAATTATATACACCAATTAAAGACTATAACAACCAGACAGAGTAATATCTATTCTATGGAAGGAGTCTCCATTCTGGCTAATAAGAATCTTTTCTTGAGTGTTTGTGGTTTTACATGAATAGAAGCAGATATACAAATAATGACACTTCTCCAAACCAACAGCCTTCCAATTAAATTTCTGCATAAATTTTTATTGTAGACTTTTCTACTTTTTCTGCTGCATTATCTTGATTTTGGACTTAGCAGACAATAGCCCCTTTCCCCAAAAGCTGGAAATCTAAACATAAGAAAAAAACCCAATTCATCTTGAGTATTAAACAATGAGATAATTTAGATTCTAATTCCCTGTGGTTTAGTTCTGCAAATCTGACTGAAGACCTTGTGTAGCACTGCCACTTTGGAAACTTTGGCTTCTCCTTAGAGCAAAGTCTTATATATAAGAGCATGCTAACACTGGGCTGATTAGTTTGTTTCATAGTCGTTGTCATCAATTTTTCATCCTGCACCTAGAACTGGTAGACAGCTATGATTAAAAAAACATACTTCTGTCTTAAAAATTGGAATACAATTTTTTGACAAAGAAACTGCATTCACAGGACTCGTCTTACTAAATCAGTCTCTGGAAGAGCATGGCCCTCTCCACTGACTATAAAAGGGTATGGCTGACAGGTTAGGGGCAGAAGAGTGACTTTCACCCACTAAATTTAGGTGAGATTAATTCCTTTTTTTTTAATGGATGATACACTACTTTTTTTCTATTGTCAGAAGCAAGGTCTGCTTCAAGATGATCTCTGAGACTGGCCTTTGTGCAACCCCAGGAGAGCTGATGGTCTTTAAAGAAAGCCACTGGGACATTATGAGAACCGTTAACAAGTGGGCATTTGAAGTTCCTATTACCTGCCCTATAAAATGGGAAGGAAAAAAACCCACTTTTGATTTTCAGGATCTTTAAGCTAATAACATGGTCAAGATGGGCATCGCAGAAGGGATGTGCACATGAAGAGGTGACACACTAGGGATCACCTAGTTCACTCCAGGTAGTGTGACATACTCACACACAGCCTTGCAGGTTACTCAGGCCACACAGTGCATTAGCAGCTTATACTGCTTCATTTTGTCTGTGTATATACACTTCTTTACATGTGTATGTACATGCCACCACTGATCAATTAAAGCTGCTGAAGATGACAGGCCTCACTGTAATAGTTTTAAGTTTTGCTCTGTCATAACTGAAAGAGAAAAACTGGTTTTTTAAATGGGCAGCAGTGATAAATAATAAATGTTAACATTTCAAAGAAAATTATTAATCAGTCAGAGGAAGCAATGTCTCTAGGTTTCAAGCACAACATATTAATAGGTATCAAGGTCAGGAATGTACTTCTGAAAATGATGGGGTTTGGCATCCACCAAAATGTCACCCAAATTGTCATTTCAAAGTATTTTGTCTTTCTTTACCATGAACTGATAAAGGAAATCAAAACCTTGTAAAATAACTGCAGTTATATACTAATATACTAAATACTACTTATTTGCTAACATTCAGCCACCACTTCCTGGCTTTATGGATCATCATATCTACCTTGTTTCTGGTAACATGTTTATTTATACTCCCTGGGGAAACACTTCTTCCTCCTAATCAAATAAATCAAATAAAATCAATTTTACATGCAAATCACAGAAATGATGGAAGGTATTTCACTTCCAAACTATTTTAACCCTTAAGGCCCCATGCACCAAGATGGCAGTCCATGCTTCGAAGTATTGCTCCTGAGATTTCCAAGGCGGTAGCAATCCTCTAGGTGGATATTTAGCAGTATCCAACTGCTGGCAGTTTCACCTGTTGGCAATCTGAAACATTGTTTGCTCTGAAGCCCCTTTTTGTGGTTATCCTGGAGTAAAGGAAAATCACATGAAGAAAAAAACACATACAGACACTAGACATGCAAACACAGAGAGGCTGGGAAGATAACCCTCACACTGTTTTTAGTCTGTGCCCATATTTTATCTCTCCCATCACCTATACTTTCTCTCTCACACAGATACACACCTGAGGATAGGAGTCATCTCACTTATCTTTATTCATCTGAAAATTGTCTAGTCTAAACTGGTTATCTAGGTTCCCTCTAGAGTCTGTGTAGGGAGAAAAAGCGAGAGGCAGGCACATCCAGAGGGCAATTCACTCACCTACATTAGACACTCAGGATGGGATGAATCAGCCTTTAGAAATGCTCCTCTCTTTCCTTTGGCTGCAGACAGAACATAGAAAACCTGCCTGGAGAAGATAATTAACTGATAAAGTTAGATAAGGTAATTCCCACTCCATATGTAGGTATACCCTGCTTTTGGAGACCGTGTTGTCCTTTGTTGGGATTTATCATTTTAGCAGAAGAGACAAATCTTTCACTAAAACAAACCATCAGAGTGGCTGGAATCTAATCTGAGCTCAGACTGCACCTTTTTGCTAGTGAGAAAGTGTTTGGAAAGCGTCCTCAAATTTTCAGGCACCAACATGTTTCCTGCTTCAGGTTAGAGCTGGAAGTGGTGAAATAGCACAAGAGAATAAATCTTGGCTCTGCTGCAAAGCAGTTCCCATGAGATTTTTTTCCAGGCTGAAAAAGTAAAGGATGTTGGAATAGTTCAGTCAAATTCTGGGCAATTGTCCACACTTTGGGGTGCAGCAAACAGAGCAGAGCACTCGTAAGATTCTTCATGGTCTTCTTCAAAGACTGCCTAAACATCATTGAAACTGCAGACTACTATACTATATACTAGACCAGCTACAATGCAAGATAGGGCATATAGAGAACACAAGGCTCAGTGCATTAACTCTCTGTGTAATTCATAGACGTAGTCATTATTTACTACAGCTCTAAAGAGGCTACCAATAGCCCCCTCAGGAATTAACGCTCGCTCTGCACTCGTAGCAGTAGCATTCATCCAGTTAAAGCCCAATATACTTCTCACGGAAGATGAAGCAGTGTTACGGAGATGGAGAGTTGTTTAATATCTGGCCCCATGCTGCACACTATTCAAACACTTTCTGGAGAGAGGACTGCTCCTTTCTTCCTGCAGTTCCAGACAGTGCTCTATACCGGGTAGCTAAACACACTGTAGCAGCAGCACAGAGGTATAAAGGTCAAAATCTCCACTAGCCTTGAGTGTCTGTTTTAAGGCACCTAACACCTGATATTTTCAGAAGATACAGCACTATATAGAATTTGTCATGTAAAAGGAACAGATTTTGTCAATTTAACTTGTGCCAGTGAATCCACAGAACTTCCAAAACAGACCTCAGATGCTCTATCACAGCTAAATGTTTAGAAAATGGGACAAAAGAAAAAAAAAATTAAATTCATGAGCTACTGTAAAAGGTTTGAACATCTTGATTAGCGTGAAAAGAGAATGTAATGGAAGAGATAGACAGAGATTTCTTCATATCAGTAGACAAATGCCTTAATTGCAAGTTTTTCCTCTTACAGCAGTTTATGTTTTATTTCCTTCAGTCCTCCATTTCTGCAAAGGTCCTACAGAAAACATTTCATTAAACAAAACTTTTAGCTTTCATTCCTTACACTATTCACTATATTTTAAATGGGAAGCTGAAGAAAGATTCAAGGCTTCACCTATAATATTTTGAAATTCTGCTCCACAAAGCTTCATGAAAATAGTCTTGAAAGTTTGGTTTTTTTCTTTTATTTTTAACTCCCTTTCTAGCCAGAGAAGAAGCTCTCAATGGGACTATCTAGCTTCCCAAAAGTCCTTCATTGTCCCTTTCTTCTTTCACTCTTTAAAATCCTTCAATAATTCATCTTGTCCTTCTCCCAGATTCAATATTATCTAGACTTTGCCTCATTAGGTTAGGAAAAATCCTTCTTCATTTAAGAGTGAAAGTAAGGTTCCTCAAGACAATTGGTTAGGCAGTCACAGCCATCAGTGCTGCAATTTAGTATCATTGCTCCCTTTAAATAAATTGTCATTACAGCTTTTGGGTTAAGAGATTCAAGACTGAGCTGTACAGTTCACATTGTCCAATTACCTTAGCTTGGAATTAAATATAAAATCCCCAAATTTTATAAAACTGAGCAAATTTGCAAGGTGCAACTTAAAGGTGCGAAGGCCGCCTTTCCCAGTCTGATGGGAAAGTTCTTGGACTGATGGTCATCTTTTGTAGGAGAAGAGGACTATGGACTGCTTAATAAGAAGCGAGGTGTCTATGTAATACTTCGGTCAACTCTCTTATTAACAAAGCCAGCCTATGCCCTTAGTTTTATCATCACTAAAAATGACCCAATTGGAAGAAAAGCTGGAAATTGATTTCTAGCTTCAGTTCTGTTTTCTAAAGAAAGGACATTTCTAGCCTCTTTCTTTGTGATTAAAGCCTTCGACGTGCAAGCTGCTAGAAAACTGATGTAACCAGATTGTCAGGATGGAAAGAAACAAGCAGCTGGGATCCCCATCTGCTGCAATAAGGAGCTAAGCTAAAAATCCTCCCAACATACTCATCTGAGGTAAAATGAGTCAATAAAACTGTATTTTTATCCATAGAAGCACTCCACAAATTCCTTCCTTTTCCTCTACTTCCCTTTACCCTACCCCTTTACAACACACTTAAACCAGTATCATCCGATATGGTCAGGGTTTTTAGCCAAGTCCACAGTCTGCTATATGAACAAAATCCGTAGCAGCTAATCTATGTTTAATGTCAAGGGCATAATTTGCCTCATTGTCTTCAACAATGCTATACAAATGTGTCAATTGTGGTGCTTCTTCTGATCTGTTGATAGTTCCCAAAATTGCCCCTCCAGTATGATGGAGTCACTGGTGTCACTGAAGCAGCATTAGGCATTTGGTGTAGTCTCTCTCTCAAAAGCTAGGCAGCAGTATAAATAAAGGGTAACAGACCAGTCCCACTGCCTGTGACTTCAGAAACTGAGAAACAGGAATACTATTTTAAACAATAATTTAAAATATGATTTTAAAAAAAACGTTGATTTAGATGAGAAATGTCATTTCATTTTAGGATGGGAAAAAAACAAAGAAAACCAGAAGGGAATTGAGAGGTTTAGATATGTTTTTTTTTTTTTTAAAAAAAAAAAAAGATAACTCAATGTTTAATATCAGCAAAGTTGAAACTGAAGTCACACGGCCTTTCTGCCTTTGTTATTTTCAATTACTTTCCTTTTTTATATAAATAATACATTTAGTTTCTCTTCATGGTCTTTTAAAATATTTTTCTTGTTATATTTTTTTAAAATTCTGTTCTCTCTATGTTAGTTTTCACCTTATTTTTCCTAATTAAAATGTTTTATCCTGTAAGTGTAAACTATTTTTGCTTTTCTACTTCTTGATCCTGTTTTGGTGTTCTTCCTCCTTATTTCAGTTCTTATTTTTTGAATATTTGAAACTTCAACACAACTCAGAGGATACTCTCTTATTTAGACTATTCAACTTTAGTAATATTTTTGCAGAATGGAAGCTTAGAATGGCAGATATTTTCTTTCACAGAACTTTAAATTTAATTAAGAATTTTAGGATATTAACCATAGCGATCATTTGGTTACTCTATATGCTTATGTAAGGTCACATCAAAATGCTTATGACAGAGACAAAATACTAAATTTTCTCCAGGTAAAATATTTTATAATGCAAAGCACTATTATTTTACCATAAAAAGCATTTTAATTGCAGTAATTGTAATCTACAAAGACCCTCCTCCTGCTCCTTAGCTCTAGAAACAATTTTTCTATTTGTTTTGTAAACAGAGAAAAGCAGAGAAAGACCACAGATAGTAACAAGGGAGGAAAGTGGAAACTGTGCAGCTTCAGGGTACACACACCTTTATACAAACAGAAGAAAACCAAGGTGCCCGAGCCATCCTGTTTTAAGGAGTCTTCACTGCAATGATATTCTGCTTTGTTTGACCAAAAAATGGTAATTATTCACATATATTCTCTCATCAGTGTACTGGAGGTTGTCAACACCTCACAACAGACATGGACTATGTCCATAAGATCATAGTATTGTGGCTATATAAATTCATAAACATCAGACTAACATAGTTACACAGAGGATGCTTAGACATTGATGCCATGATTTCAAAACATTTTTCAAAGTACAGCTATATTTCTGCTTGTTCCTCATGATGATCTTTCCCTGGGGCTCGGTTTCCCGTGTTTTTCCCCATATCCAACAGCTTCAGCTACACACCTTCCTCAAGTACTTTATCTTTGAAGGAGTGTTTAAAGATCAGCACTTTGTATGTATTCATCAATACTGAGAAAAAAGCATGAGTAGGCAGCCCCCGTGTAAAGCCTTAGTACTACACCGTCTCTATTTTGCCAGACACCCTCAGCAACATCCTCTGCCCAGCAGCTCGGCAGCTAGGAGGTAGCTGTGAGCCACCAGGCCCTGCAGCAGCGTGCCTGGGTCTCAGCCACAGCACCACGTGTGGTATCACACAGCCTACAGACACCAGCCCTTTGTCAAGACCACAGACAATAAGCACAGCTCAAAGGACAAAATGACCAAAAAAAAAAAATAATCCCAAAGAGGCAGCATTACACCTTATTGGCTATAGTAAAAACAATTTTAAGGGGTATAAATAGCAAGCAGAACTCTTCTCTCTAGTGTTGATGGTGCACTGAGGGGTTTTTTTTAAAGTGCTCTTCAGCTTTGGTGCATGAATTATCACCTCTAATAGCTGATAATTAAACCACTTCAGCAAAGCTGTGAAATAGAGAGGACTAGCAATAAAATCTCAATCTCACCTGGCAATTATTTTGAAACTATGCTCCAAATAACCAGATAAATAAATCTGTCTACGTCACAGGCAATTCTCTGCAGACTGACAATTCCATAAATAAACACACACGCACAGATGCACACATCCATAGCCACATCTATATGTATAAGCTTCAGTGAAATATGGAATAGGTCTTAAAATCAATTGCACAATCAAGGAGAAGAATATGATAAAACTAGAGACGTACTCAATGATCACTGTGTAACTGGCTCAAGAACATAATACAAAAGGCTAGAAAAAAAGGAGCTAATAAGATATTTTTCATTTATGGAATCTAAAAGGCTACCTGGAAATCCTGTTCATTGTTCTATTTTAGAAGTATCGATTTCACCATTAAAAGAAAACTACCCATTCATAAATATTAAGTGATGATATTATCTCTTTCCATGACTGCTTTCTTATAGGCAACAAAAGAAACATAATCCACACCCAGGAAAACAATAAATAGCTTTAGCAGCTACAGAATCTACTCTTCCAACACATGTCTAAAATGGAAAACTGGATGGACATTTTGGGAAGATATCCCACTAAGGAAAAAAATAAGAGCATCCTATAGAAGAATCTGCAGTGCCAGAGACAAACTTCTACAGACATAGAACGGACATTATTAAGTATTTCAAGCCTTTTGATCTGACGAAAAATGCCCTCTGTGTTTCCTATCTTCTAAAAAAGATGATTTTGTGCTCTGTAGTTGAAGGAGAAAACAATAAAAAGAAGCCTCATACAGTAGTGTGAGAACCGTTATGTTCGTTAGGAAGCTTAACATTTAGAACCTTGTAATTATGGGTTAGAGCTCAGAATTTCACTGCATTTGTCCTTACTTAGAAACCAGGAGATCTGGAGTGAGAGTCCCTTTAGATAAGGAAGTAAAACACTGGAAAATCTTGATGGTTGACAGTGAAGTTTTGACAGTTAATTTGTAATCAGGTGCAAAGACCTCTTTCAATATTTTTACCCTCTTCTCAAAATTATGAAATTTGCTTTATAATTATAGTATTCAAAACATGCTGACTTTTTAAAAGTTGTGACTTTTGAAATTTTCAGATGTACCTGAATTATGTTTCCACCTCTTTTTTTCCAAGTGTGATTGATAAAAAGTTTTGCTTGGTTTTGTTTACACAAAAGATAATATCTTCCTATAGCCACATAATCCAGGAACTGGAGCTGCAAAAATAGCACTAAGTGTGTAATCCTGCAGAAAGAGACAGTGAAAGAGAAGAGGACACTAGGGCGACATGCAGGAGTAAATTAAAAGGGGAGAGAAAGGTGTCCACTGTTAAAAACATGATATTCACAGTGCAGAAACATTTGAAAACACTTTCTGGAGGGAAAACTTTATCATTAACCCTGAAAAAACTAGTCGCTACAGAACAGGGAAGATGAGGTAGAATCAATCCTACGTAAAAGCTCAGTCCCAGCTACATGATGCCATTTGTAGAGGAAGGCCATTTGGAGCAGAATGAAACATAGATCTACTTTGCCTCCACATGAGACTGCCCTCTCTCCTTGATGTTGTGCTACATATTTTTTTCCTAGAAATACTTGAGAAAATTTCTTTTTGCTAGTTATAAGCATACAAAAATTGCCTCAAGGCAAATGGTAGTAGGGAGTAGAATTGAGAAAGGAAGCAAAAAACATAGGAATGGGAATATGCATGGACACATGGAGAGATAAAGTAGGATTATATTAGTTTCACTGATTTCTCCTGAGTTATTCCTAATTTGCCCAGCAAGGAGAATATCAGGCCCAATAATTCATAGCTATTATTTGATTCCAAAATGTCAGTGCAGAAGGGAACAGTGTTAGTGAACAAAGTGTTTTCCCTAATGAATGTATACATATCATTAGGATTGAATTCTTTATTTTATAATCAGTACAGTCACTAAAATTAAATATAAAAACAAATGCTTCAGATAAAGCCGTCATCACTTATGATAGTCATGTTTCAAGCAGTAGCTTTCATTATAGTGTAGGCAAGCAATGACTTTGTTTTTGCAGTACCAAAACCTCCCACTCTATAATCTACATCAGAATCAAGGAGATAGAAGTTTTCAAAATTTCTCCAGAGCTGACAAGGAGAGAACAGCAGCAAGAACAGCAAACAAAGAACATTTCAGTTTTGAAAAGCTCCTGCAAATTTTGATTTGTTATGAAAGGCATGTTTCAGATAAGTCCTAGTGTATCTGAAAGAAGTTTTTGACTGGAAAAATCATATTCTTATAGAATTTGGATATATTTACACATTTAAAATCCAAAGTCATAATTCAAGCCTCTTGTTGCTGTGAAGAATGAAGAATGAAGCAAATGCAAGTTGCAAGGTTATGCAGCTTCTGAGGAATTTTTTGTCTCTCTGTGGACATTATGTCTGGGGGATAGTCTGCAGCCTGTTTTCACTATATTACCTCTATAACTTTGGTGCGAGAAGCAGTATATGGAAGACCCTCTGGTGTCATCATTTAGTTGCTTTCTGACAAGCAGTCTATCATTATTTAACTCAAATTCCTCTTTATCAAATCCTTTAACCATTTAACAGATTGATGGGTTTTATACCCATATTATTTTATATTTCATGTTACTGTCTCATAAAATAGCAACTCAAAATTTAAAATAAAAGAGGGTGAGGCCAAAAAAAAGAGAAAAAGTACTGAAAGAAAAAAATGTTCTGAACAGGTCTACGGTTTCTGTCCTGGTCTCAAAAGACCAAGCATATACAATGATGACAAAGTCACACTATAAAACAAGGTACATTAAAGGAATCCCCGAAGCAATTTATGGCAAGAAAATATGACCTCAGAGAAGATGCGCTAATACAAAAATTAACTGCACTGGTAAATTAGACAGAGATTGATAGGTTTTACAGATGGAGCAGTGAAAAGTGAGGTGGATAGTGAGACAGCAAAGTCAGTCCTAAGTGGAATGTGAGAAGTTGCAGATGGATCTCACAACACCAATCATCCAAGTGGTTAAATATAAGATTAAATTCAGTGCTGCTAAGTTCAGTGCATGTGAGAAAAACAATTTTAACTGCATGTATACTTCAAGAGCCTCTAAATTACCTAATAACCCTCAGGAAAGAGATTTGAGACTCATTGTGAATGCTCTCAGAAAATGTCAGCTCAGTGCCTAGTGATGGTCAAAAGAGCAAACAGCATCATCTGAACTGTCAGAATAGGAATAGAGAACAAAACAGAACAGAAAATATTATGCCACTGTAGAAATCAATGGCGCACCCATTTTTTTTAATCCTATGTGCAGTTTTGGTCCCACTATTACAAAAATGATAGAGTAGAGCTAGAAAAGGTGCAGAAAAGAGCAATAAAAATCAGATTATTGAATGGCTTTTTTGAGAAGAGAGACTAAATAACATATGACTCTTCAAGCAATGAGTAAGGGGAAATACAATAGAGGTCTATAAAATCAGCTTTGCCAGAGAGAAGTTGCAGGGACAACATATATTGACAGCATGTGCCATGGGTCATACAAAAATATTATTAGCAGACTTAAACCTCACAAAAGAAAGTACTTTTTCAAACAACACATAAATTGTAAAACTCATGGCCACAGGAAGTTCTGAAAGCCAAAGATATAAATTGGTGAGGGATTAGACTGCCTTTTAAATGCAGCAGTATGGGTGTAACCTCCAACTAAGACAGTCCCCAGGCTGCTGGTTGCTGGGAGGCAGGAAGGCAAGGCTGGAGAGCATAATTTCCAATATGCCTTTTAAGATCAGAATATTCAGAGGGTGATATTTTCCTTTCTGGCTTGTGAACAATAAAAAGCATTACTATGCATTTTCATTCCCTCTCTGGAAATACGGCCTATTAAAATATTCCTGTTCCCTTTAAGGCAGAAAAGCTAAATATCTGGTTCCTTAGTTCTGTTTCAGGCTGAAACTGCCTCTCACAGAAACAGGGATAGAGGAGTAAATGGACCTTTCGGTTCTTAAGTTCTTGCTAAATGTCTAGTAAAACAAGGCTCAAAGAATCACAGCTTCATTAATTGTTTTTAAACAAACACTGAAGGAAAGTTGCATCAAAATACAACTTTTTGAAGTATCACGTAAGAGTTTTCTTCCTTGCCATGTCAGCTTCACCTTTTTTTATGACTTACAGAAGCTTTGTATCAATCACAGAAAACATATCTGAACTGTGTAACTCAAAATATTCTGGCATTATACAGCAGAGAAGTCTAAACTCAAAGAGTTACAGAGGACAGCAAAAAAGTATAATATCTTCCTTAATGGTGTCAGATAGTTTTACTTCAAGGGCCCTGTAATGTCATGGTTTTTTCTGACATAAAGTTGCATAGCCAGAAATACCTTCAGAAATGGTGTCAGAAAACCAATTTTTTATCTTTCCTGTTACCAAAAGAACAAGAGAACATGATTTATATTTCCATTTCTGGAAGTACATGGTACTGCCTATGCTGTTCATAACATCAGGTAAATAACAGATCCTCTGCCATCTCTTTAGTCTTCTCAATATACTGATCTTAATGGAGACCCTAATGGATCCTAACTATACTTCTTCAATAAATACATCCTACTAGCTACCTGCTGTAGGTTATTTCCCTGCTTTAAGATCCTACTGCACTTTTTCAAGTCCAGCAGCTGTAGAGTCTGGACACCAACCCAGCTGAGTGTCCTGTCTGCAGCAAGTCTGGAGAGCTCATTAGGCAAAGCTTGCAGGAAAACCATTGGAAGGAGGCAGAGGTAACTGAGTGAAAAAGCATTTATTTCTGGACTGTGGGTGGAACGCAGCCTCTTTTATAGCAGCCAAGGCCATTGCTTACACAGGTCTATGTGTAAATAAATTGTGTTAACTTAGGAAAATGTGTACTGAAATGCTGTTATACTTACAAACTGTCTTTATATTTTAAAGTTTTTTTATTATCGAATAATCACCAAGGAGTGACATTTTTTCTTTTGTTTTGTTTTCCTCTATATACAGCTTGCAGAGGTGGAGGTACTGAGCAAGTGATAGTAACTATGATCACTAAGTAACTAAGTTTCTGGTGAAATGCTGGGTTAGTTGCAGATTTCCTCCATATCTGTCTATGAAGAGCTGAGTGGGGAGAGCACTGCTTTTCTGGGTGCAGTGCAGTGTCAGTCTCTAGCTCCTGCTGTCCCACTGAAACCTCATGGGATGATCCATACCTCCATCTATGGTTTGCACAGCTGCAACTCTGCATGGTTAAAGCAGAGAAACAGACACTTCTGGGCCACAATTCAGCTCACACTTTGTAGTTGTTTACTTGAGGTTGAGATGAATTATACTCTAATACTGACTTTAAAGGGAGTCTGGATGACTTGCTCGGGTATAGCCATCTGTAGTGTAGTGTCTACAGTTAGGTGAGACAAATCCCCCAAATTTCTCTTGCTTGCTTTCCTGCCAAGGCTACACCCATCAAATCCCAACTTCAGTTTCCTTTGTCCATATTCTCTTTCCTGGGTGAAAATGAAATGTTCCAACCCTGTTTTTACCGCGGGCCTCGCTCTTGAGACACAAAACCTTAGTGGCTATGCCCCTATTTCTACTCTCAGCTCTGCAAATGCTAAACCATAATCTTCACCTGCTAGTCAGAACTCTGTTACATTAGATTTGATGCCAGTTGCTTTAGTTCCCTCACATGTTTTCCAGGTGGCTGCCTATGCCCATAAAAGAAGAGACAACAGCATGCCCTGTAATCACTTGCATTCCCCAGGGGGACTGGTTAGACAGACTCTGCTTTTTGCTTTGCTTAGAACATAATTCTTCTGTCCTTAGTCATGGACACAGTCCCAGTAGTGTCCACGAGAATTACTCCTTTGAGTTAATACCGCTGAACCCCTGTTTCACTTCTCTTTAATCATGCTAATCTTCATCTTTTATTCACTAACTGATAACAATGGAACTGCAAGCTCTGCCTTACCTTCATCTAAATCTTAGGCAATGATATGTAATCCATTTAGAAATTCTAGAGAAGATGGGAGATTTAACCCTTTGTTAGTGATGCCATAGGTGAGTTAGTCATCTGATGATTCACAAATCAGTGAAGAAAAATCTGATAGGCAAAGCATTTTTTTTTTCCCATTGGCATATTTTTCTGGCTTGGAAGTAATTTCTTGTCCTGCTTCGTACAATACTGAAAGTAAAACTGATCTCCAGACATCACAGCATTTCACTGGGTGGCTGATTTTTAAACCGCTGCTATGGCTATTCTGATGGTCTGTCAGGAAGCCAATACTATTCAACACCTATATGACTGATTATACCTCAATCCCTCACCAGACAACCAAACAGATGTCACCACCAAGAATGCCTAGTGGTTGCTGAATAAGGTTTCTGCTGCAGTGACATGGCCTCAATCAGGAGAAGAGGGGATTTTCTCAGGGAGGTAATTACTTCTTACTGATATGAAATCTGGATGCTGAAAACAGTGAGTCTCCTAAACACTGTGGTAGAGGGAACAAATTTTAAAAGAATAGAGGCATCCAATCCTACCTACACATGGTGAATATGAGCCTAACAACAAATATTTTGCAGAACTAGGCTGAACTCTGTTTGAACAAATATATTCTCAAAGTGCAGGGGATGACAAATACTGTATTCTTGACTGCACTAACACATTATTCAGTCAACACAACACATTCAAGTGAAGAAATGCTCTTTGCTTTGAGCTGATATGCAGGTATGCTACCAAGGCTCAGGCATGGCATTCAAATATATTTCTAGTATGTTTTGCATAAGCCATTTCTAAGGAAGAAAAAAGCTTCCAAAATACGAAATTTACACTAAAAACAATGAGCATGTTGATGGTTTCATGACTTATTGCAGAATTAGAACAGTAACCTCTGTGTTTTCTCACCTCCTTGAAATGCACTGTGATAAACATGCTGAGTTACTGTTAATGATAGAGATATGTAGTCCGTTCACACAAGAAGAAATATATTCCAGATATGCATTCATCACAGTCTTAGTAAGCTCTGAAATAAATCGGCATTCTTACCCCTATGTAGTCAGGTTTCTTGCTAGAGACAAGAGCAGCATTTTAACTATCTGCTGAGTCTCTACTTCATTTCACTGTACTGCAACTTTGAAACCTCTTTCTCTCTATCTGACCTAGCGTGGAATTTTGTTTCCTGGGGATGTTTTTCTTCATTTTTAGCCTCTCAGTAAACTCAATATGGTCAACAGTTAAATGTGTAAGGTTTATTTATTTATTTAGTATTTTGGCTAACTCCCAGGTAGCTCTTAAAATGTAAGTTTTACTACTCATTTATACTCAAAACACCTATTATTATTTACAAGGATTTGGGCTACAGCTGTTTAATGTGAATGCCTAAAACATCATGCATAAATCCATACTGAGCCCCCCCATAAAAAGACTGACTCAGAGGAGGGAAACTTCCTCTGAAGACAAAGGCTGTGATCAAATCCTGTCCATAGGAATAAACATATAAACTGTCTTCAACTACACCAGAGTGACTTACCCAAACTTACACCAAATATCTGTGGCAGAACAAGAAACAAACATTTAAAGACTTAGAAATTCTTGGTTCGTGCACCATACTTTGTAGAACAACAGAATTTTTCTGTTAATATTTTTCATATGAGTTGCAATACTTAAAGAGAAAACAGTCCCTCAAGGTATTGGGTATATCTGCAGAACACCCCAGAGAGTTTTGCATTGTTGAAGAAACCTGTCTCTATATAGCACATGAAGATTGTTGTTGCTTTGGGCTCCTTAGTTGCCTGTGAAGCATTCTGGGCTCCTTTGCAAGGTAGGGTGCTCCATCTGAGCCAGGCTGACAGCAGCTTGTGGCCAAGCAAGGAGCAGGAGCCCCCAGTGCATCCAAGCTCTGGGAACAACACAGACTGCTGTATCCTTGGCTCCTCTCTATGAAACCACTAGATCCACCTGCTGTGGTCTTCCTGAGATTGCTTGCAATCATGAAGAGGTCAAGCCATGGGTTGCTGTCTTTCCCTCCAGTTGCTCCCAGGCTATGGTGGTCATTTCTGTAGGCTACTCTTAACCTCCCCATTTTATATTCTGCACACACCAGCTGAAGCATTTTGTCTACCTCTGTCTCGGGAAAAGAAGAGATAAATGTGTCCTTGAAAACTAGGCTCTGAATAGGACCAGCCATCCTTTTAGGGAGTTTTGTACCTCAAAAAGGCTGAAGGATCAAGAAACTGAGACAAGGGAAAAGAAGGCCTGAACCAGAGTATAAAGGCCTGGTTTATTTCAGTGTTGATTTAAGCTGGCTTTGCACCAGGTCCAAATTGTACAGAGTTGTTCGATGAATCAGATACTTAAACAAAGCCAACTGAGAGGACCTAAAGAGACTATGCACAGGAGACATTGCCAAATTCCACACATACAGCAACGTGTAAAGTTAAGAGGCCAAATGTTTCTTCAGGAAAAAGCATAGACAGTTTGTAGAAAATATGCAGCTTAAAGCTGATCTGTGTTACACGCTAAGCATGACTATTTTGTTTGACTAGCACAGAGGAAACCTACAGCTATCTCATTGCAGATCTCTCAACTCATCCACATTGATTAAGAACAAGACAGTGATAAGACAGAGGCCAAAGACTGGTCTTTCAGCTAACACTTGAAAGGCTGCATGCCTTCTTGTTAGCCTTGTATGATCCCTGATGGTGTGATGGAGAGGAGCAAGGAGAATCTGTCAGTTTAGACTGCATGCCCAGGCAACCAAATAGCGCAAGCATTGAACTATGACAACAAGGAAGGCTGAGTCCAGCTTTTTCCTCCTGTCTGTAGGCCCAAGGAAATGTGTCATTACCTTTTCCAGGGGTTTTTTAAGGGTTTCACAGGTCCTCCTCACGTCCCTTATGAACATGTCCTGCCACCCTGTTCTGAAGGTCTCCAGAAAGTCCCACAGAGAGGTCACACTGGGTCACCCTCAGGCATATGTCAGTGTGGGGCTGGCTACAAATGCTGAGGTGATGGGAAAGGAAGGTCCCACAGCATTGGGGTCATCAGTGTCTTGAGGCCATAACTTTGTCTGCTTGTAGATGTGCAGCAGTCATTGTAGACTTGGACATGTTACCAACGTATCATGCCACCAGAGTTTATTTTGTGCTAACTGTGGACTAACTGTCATACATATACTTCAGTAAATATCTATTTACTTTGAGTAAATGTCTGTCTCAGTAAACATCTACAGCAGATTTCTACAATGAACGCCATTAAGATAGCTCTGAATCAGTAAACCAGATTTTTTACTGCTTCTGCTACAAACCTAGTAATGAAACATATTGTCTTGACTGATACCAGCACAGCAAGGCTGCTGAAGATTTGATAATGAACGTTTAGTCTTTATTTGCCAATAAAGAAATTATAACTTGACAGGGAAGAGAAGGTAGTCAGTGGCCATTACTTAAAATTAGAAGTTGCATCTCCAGAAGACCTTCTCACTCTGTGAGCAGAACCATTTTAGGTTTTATGCAACACTATTTAAGAGCTGTAGGGGAGATGCTTAAACCAACACAGCCCTTTTTAAGACCTGTGGGGAAAAAAGGATTCAGATTGTGAATTGACCTTAAGGGCTTTGGCAACCTGGGTAAGAATCTCATACAGCCTTCAAGACCTATAGATGAAGCTTCCTTCTGAGCTTAACCTCAAATCCCTGGTGTGAAAAGACTGAAAAGGACATGCCAACTTTCTGATAGTCCTGAGGCCAAAGAAGCAGAGACACCACTTAAACATTTGTCTAAATTCCACATGGAGCCTCTGCAGACCAACACAGGACTAAGAAAGAAAGGTGGTTCAGTGAAGAACCTTGTTACAGTTCAGTGTAACTGTGCATCACAATACGTCTTCTTCAGAAGACATAAACTTGTGTTTTTTCAGATGAAGTAAACTTTTAATTGTAGATTAAGGAAAACAATGATCAGAGTTAAAGAAAACAATTTATGAGAGATATCATGGTTCTTATGCAACGAAGACCTGAAATCTTGAGCAGCAACAGAACCATTACCCCTGCAGACAGCAGTACACTAATGCATACAATGAAATTTGCAGTTGCCTAGCTGACAGAACTAAAATTATGTTAGCTGATTTGACTTAAATACCAGTTTGGACAGTTTCCAGGAAAGAACATAAAAAATATGGCTCAATGATTTCCATTCTTTGTGTTCTTCTGAAAAAAGATTTCTTTCTGGTGTTTACCAAAAAATAAAATCAATAATTCAAAGCAGGTATTTTCAGTAGAGACAGAAGAATATGGATTTCATCATAAAAGGTGCTGGTAAAATGCCATCTGACTAAACATAAGTCCATGTTCAAAAAGTTCATTTAAACTGAAATAGGTGCTGCAAAGGGCATTAAGATCAAGGCAGAGGAAGTTTCAAATTTACTGATGGTTCTTCTTTTTAGATGAAATGACAAAGATGACACATACCTAAAGAACAAGAAATTTAAGGGGTTCTCAGGAGTTAAAGAATGTTTGTGGTACAGATCAGGATGACACCATCTGTGAAAACTTTGTTTTGCCTGAGTTGTAGACCAAGTAGTTAAAATGTGACTCAATGAACTGAGGAGGCTTCCTGCCTGTTACTATTCTTTATTATTTGCTCAGTGCTGATAGGGCATTCTCGACTGTGCATGACACAAAGACGGCCCCTTTTCTACAGAGTATAGGGGGCTTGTAAAGATTTACATCTGTAATGTATAATTGATACTCATATGCTGTTATTAATTCTATTCTTATGGGCTTTGCATACAATGGAGAGTTATTAGGAGGGCTTTGAAAGAGAAGTCATGGGTAATTTGGCGAACTCTGAATGGGAATTTGGCTTCCTGCATGTTTTCCATGCATATATTCCTTGTCCATGTCTAGCCTTCTTTCCTCATTAATCTAATTTCTTTCTGATTGTTCTTTGCCCCAGAGTTTTAAAGAAACCCAGAGATTTAAAATTAGTTCCATCTCATCACACAGAAACTAGAAAAATGTTCCATAGTACCAATAAAATAACAAGTTCTGTTTAAAAAAAAATACTCTTAAAAAGCTGCTGAAACTTCCCAGCTTCATTTTTTTTTTCATGGAGCCACTGTTTAATTTACAGTAAGTCGAAAGGCAGGAGGGATGATAAAGTTAAGCTCATGCTGTTGAGAACAATTATCCTGGCCCAGAGACATATGTAGCCCCAGAAGGTTGAACAGACCACCATAGCTTAAAGGCACTAAGATAAAAGGGCACGTGCTGCGTGGGCCCAGTGGGAGCAAGGCCACAGCCTGCAAACAGAGCCCACTCGTCTTTCATTTGATTTGTGCCTCTCTCTCTCTCCCCTTCTCTCTTTTTAAAAAAAAATTTGATTTATTTAATAAGACCCTGGTGCATTTATTGGAAAGAAAAAGAGAATGGTAGCTGGGACAGCGTGACAATATCAATCTAACATTTGCTACAGACAGAAGTAGCTGGGCCAAGAATCATGGCAGCCTCTCTCTCTCAAAGATTGAAGACACTCAAGCAAGATGTAAAGTAAAATAGATGAAGTCAGGGGGCATTTAGATTCAGCACCAACAGAATAACAGCAACTATTTTTTTTTTCCTCTGTCTCATTAATCATGCTAGTTAATTGTTGGGATAATGATTTCAAAAGTTCACGTAGTACACAAAAGGATTATTCTCAAACTCTGCATAGCACTTGGCATTACTTATACATATGCCACTATCTCTGCATTAAAATTTGAGAATGTTTTTCATTTCCCTTTTTCTGTTGCCCAGTTTTCCTGGAAAATTAATTGTATGTTGTTCTCAAGGATGGAAATAAATAAAGAGAGAAAACTTCAGATAGCAATTAATAAAGGAGATCACATTTTTTTTAAAAGGAAAACAGTAAAGGAGATAAAGATAGAAAAATAAAGAAAGCAGTTGTGTAATTTAAGTGGATAAGTTGCACCTCTAAAAAAAGATTCAATCTTTTATAAGGGGTTTAGGTATGTTTTTTAAAAAAAAAGAAAAAACAGTGGAATTTTTAATACCTTTTGACACCTGAGTTCAGATTTCTAAAAATAACAGAATATCAAGACCCTTGTTTCTGTGATTTCAATCTTCACTGTCCAGAAAAATGTGATACCTATCTGTCACTGAGGCTAAAGGGAAATTGCTTCCGGATGCCTGTAAGTAACGGTGTGTCCACCTGAATTCTTAAGCACTTAATGCTTACTGATTAAAAAACTTCCATGTTTTTACAAGCTGAGAGATCAATTAAATTCTTTGTTATCCTTCTCATAGTTTTATGGATTGATAACATTTTATTACTGTTTTATTCTAGTGCTTTTTCCCATTTGTATGTAGAATTTAAAATATCCTTTTTGTTTGTTTGTTTTTTCTGAAGAACACTGCCAAACCCATCCTAAGTATTATTGATCCCCATCTCCAAACTCTAAGAAAGATACATTGGGTTGCTGTGCAGTATTCTGATCTTTAAAAAACCAAGGTTAGAGAAGGACCAATTCCATAATTTGACAGTTCCAGACCTTTCCCTTTTAATTCTGAAAACTTACAGATTTATTTGATAAAAAAATCTGCCCACCATAGGAAGAGCATATAAAATATAAGAGAATCTGGTTTCTCATATTTGTTCTATTTTTTCCTACAAATTGATGCTTAAGCAGATAAACAGTGAATTGTTGCCATAGTAGTATTTTATGATGTCAAGCATGTACAACTTGCACTTCACTCTCTCTTCCTGGTGGAAAAGCAGCTCAACAGTAATCCTCTCAGCTTACTCCTATGTGCTTCAAGCTGCAGTATGAGAGACTCTTTGGAGGCATTTTCTTAGCTGAATTTTTGTAACACCTTCCGACAAAAATTTGGCCCTGTCTGAGGCAAAGCAACAGTCTCTCAGGGTGAGATCATAGTCACACATTTTACCACAGCAAGGAATGAAAGACTGATAAAAACACAACTCAGTGACCTGCTTTTGTCCTCTGTTTTATAGTGGAGGTATCAGGAAATCCCTTACTTTATTCATAGACATAAAGGTCCATTTCACAATACAATGCAAAAGGTGTAATTTATTTTGGAAGGGGGTCTCAGAGCATCCTGTCTCAAGCAGTGTCCACTTTAGATGCAACCCTGGATTAAGTATGTAGAATTAATGATTCAAACAGAAGTAATCTTGTCTGTTTCAATAGTGACTCCATGTTAACCTTCCCATGCAAAAAATATCAAGATGTTAATCTTTTCAAAAGGAGAAATTCATGTTTCATCTCAAAATGACAGCTTTCACTTTGCCTCCTCACTGTCCCACTGCAACTGTCAGATCAGGGAGCACAAGCAATACCTTGTGATCATTTGGGAGTGTCATATCACACTGGCACATCACAATAATAAATATCTCTTCCTTCCCTTCACCCCTAAAAGTTGCATGATCTTGAATTCAAATAAGTTTGAAACCACTGCAATCAGCACATGGGGACTCCATGAGCAGGAATGAAGGTTAAATTCAAAGGCTAAATTATTTATTGCAAACTATTTGCTTAGCCCTGGCACTGAAGAACAGTGGAACAAATGGAATTGTTAGATGCAACATGTATTAAGAACAAAGGCTGCAATCCCATTTCTAGTACTCCATGCTTAAATTTCCCCTGTGCTTTAAAAACTGCAGTGTTAGCTTTTCTCTCTCATTAAACTGCCTCTCTTCTATATTGAATCTAACTTGTATTTTTCTCTATTTTTGGTTTACCTAAATATCATGTGTTCTGAAAAATTCAGTGGGTATAATGAAAACAGAAATGGCCTACGAGACAGTGTATACAGTTGTACAGACACTGGACTGTTCAGGGAGGGCACTTCATTGCTACTGTGACAATATACTGTAGAGGCTATAATTCATCCAAAATGTAGAAGCTCCACTTTCCATGCTGCAGGAAAACTGCTGTGATCATGGACACAAGTGCTGCCTATGGAAAGGTGGCAAGCAATGAGCTGAGACAACCACACCAGCAATCCTGCACCCGTGCATGCAGTCCATCCCACCCTTCTCCATCCAAGGTGTCAGCACAGCCTGTTTAATCAACGAGGGAAATGCTGTTGGTTTCTGAGCATGGCATTTCCCCAGCCTCATGCCCATACCTCTGAGTCAGTCTGTGTAGTCCTGCTAAGCAAGACCAGCTGAAGGCACAGAAACCTTTATGCAGGTCCCCCAGGAAGGACAAGGCACACTGGGTTGGCTCAGCCCCCTCTTTCTGCTACTTCTGAAGATTTCATGCTCTGTGTTATTTTTATGCACTCCCTCAGCATCTCACAGCCAAGGGAGCGTAGCATTTTAGTCATTTAGAGCCAAGCTCTGCCCTAGCTTACACCCATGCAACTCATGGCCCTGGGAGGCAAATAAATCTGCCAACAAACCATCGCTGAAAGTTCCATTTCTTAAAAAAAATCCACCACCAAAACAAATAGAAGGATTTTGCAGTAAACGAAGTGTGGTCAGTCAAGTAATACTGAGCTGAGCTTTGAGTGAGTTATGAGCTAATTTGCTGTGATACAGCGCATCATGAACCTGGTAGACTACGGAGGCTTCAGCAGGCTGGGCAAGATCTGTAGTTACTCCAAATTCATAAAAATAAACCACCTTATTCCACTTTTACATATAAACAGATTCTTTCTTCCTCCATTTCTCTATAACAGTCTGTAGTCATAGTTACAATGTTAAATTATTGCGGTGTAGCACATGAGTATTACCACACGTCTTCTCAGTTAAGACATCTGAAACCCTATCCTGAGGATTCACAGTAACACCAATGCTTTTAGACATAAAGTTCTCTCAATTGTCCTGCACCAAGCATCCTTCTGACTTTCTACTTAGGAAAACATGCCATTGACCTCAGCTGGCTATTTTTTTTACATATTTATCAAACAGTAAAGATTGTAAGACTTACAGAATAGAATATAGCAGTATGATATCCCACTTACAAATTCATTTTTCCATCATTCTTAAAATAAGCTTCTTTGCTAAAGAAAAAACTCAAACATTAACATCACTGCTCTAGATTGTGTGTGAGAGTTTGGTATAAAGTAACCGTTTTGCTCATTTAAGAGCAATCTTTGGAAATGTTCTGAGCTCTGTTTTCAGGACACTCTTCCTGAGAAGAAGTCTTGCATATCCAAAGGCTGGAATAAAGCCTCAGATCAATGTTTTTTTAGCTGTTCTCAACACTAAGATATTCACATCCATTTTCTATTTTTTAATTGCTGCAGGTTTATGCTGCAGAACAAAGGGTATGAGAAGGGTAGCCATTCCTTGCTGAAAGCTATCAGGAGGTCACACCAAAATCCATAGGTGTGGAGCCAAATACCTCCTGCTTTAGATTAGCAGATGTGTGCATGGAAAGACTCTGATTCAGCTCACTGGTTATTGTTGATCTCTTCAGTGCTGGTTGCATACTGACTTGGCCAAAAAGCAGAGCTGTCTGTCTCCTGCTAGAGTTACTGATGCAAACCCCTAAAAATCCTAAACTGAGTTAATTATGCTGTGGTTCTGTTGCCATCATCCCAAGTTTATTCACTCTGTGTTGCAATCTAGCATAATACTGACATTCATTCTAAATTATCACAGCTTTTACTTTCATTTTGGGCTAAAATTCCTAGTTTCAAAAAAAGGTTTGTAAATTTGGTAGTTTTTCATAGAAAATGTTTTCTGTGAGTCAGACATTTATTTTCAGGGTTTTCAAACACTTCTTAGCTGAGGAATAAATTAACAAGAAACTGTAAACATTCAAAATTCCCTAGTTAAAATTATTATAATGTTTTAACAAGTTTTGGGTGGTTTTTTTCAGTACTTGGAGTGTTTGTAGTGCGAGTCAAACATATTTATAAAATCATAGAAACTGTGGTTGGAAGGGACCCCTCTGGATGTCTCAAGACCTGTTCTGCTCAGAACAGGTTCCTCACCAGCATGAGAGGAGGATGGCTGTGCCCTTGTCTAGCTGAGCCTTGCAAACCTCCAGAGATGGAGACTCCATAGCTTTTCTGGGTAACCTGCTCTGGTCTCAAAATACAGTTTGTAGCAGAAGTCAGACATACATATTTATGCTATGATACAGAAGTTCTAATCATTTCCCAGACTTAGATGGAGCCACTTAGATGGTTCATGTCTTTACGAGACTGCAACCAGAAAGGAAAAAAAAAAAAAAAACCAAACAAAACAATTGAAGAAAAACCAACCAGATGGATAATGGGAGTCACATCTAAGTGCAAAAAAAGGTGACCATCACCCTCACAGAATTTCCACTTGCTTTAGTTTGATTTAATGTCCAGCCTAGACCAACCGGCAAGATCTGCAATACAGAGATAAATTGTACTCCTGCAGAATTGTAATCTCTAATGAAACTAAGAAACAAGGACTGTGCCAGGCTATTTGCTACTACATTGACATTTCTGTAGTACTTTGACCATAGTAGTCTACCTTATTTCAGTATAACATTCTGCCTTTTCCTTGACTTGATAGTGAATTCCTCTTTCTTTTTGAGTGCCTTTTGTGTGGCTATAATATCAAATTAATTCCAGCATAGAGCCAGCTGTATTTAGTGATGCTAAAAGACAATTCATATGGATTTACACATTTTAAGAGTGCACACATTTATATCCACATGTGTGTGTTTGTATATATAGTATATATAAACACAGATTTGTAAATAAATTTGGTAATATATAGGTAGATATAAATAGACATAATTATAATTGCCATGTAATTTCATATTTGTAACAGAAAATATGCATTCATTCATAAAAAAATCTCTAAATATTTAATTATTGAAGAATTTACTTAAATTGCAGTTTAAAAATACTCACTTCCAGCAGCCACAGAGTTATATTCTTTCTAATTGCTCACTTCTTTTTCTTTAGGTCCTGTTTTTGTCTCCCTTTCTTCTTAGTCTTCTCAAATAGAAGAGAGCTGTTTCTGCCTCCCAAGTGCATTGAGTCACATTTTAAAATCACCTACAAACTTGTATTAGGTATCCATAGCTATTAGGTGCCCCTGATGGAACTATAATGAGATGGCACTAACTGATGGATTAGACCTTCTACTCAAGATGAAGTGAACCTTTGAGGTGAAATATGCCACAAAATAACACAATGAAGATGATATTTCAGGATTAAATCTGTCTTGTGCCCCACTGAGCAAAATATACTGATTTTTAATAATGAAACAGATTGCTACCAAATGCATGCTATCAGCACAGAGATTATATTGTTTATACCGTATTCATATGTTTGAGTAGATATGCTTCTGAAGAGATTTTAGGTAGTTTATCTTATTCATGATGGAATTTTTCTTTGTACCTCAAAAAGCTGAAGGACTCTCCCTGCTGAACAGTGTTGACACCTCCTGTACAGTTTCCATAGCTGCCAGAGGACCTTGTAAGGACAAAGACAAAATTTTTTTGCACAAAGATTATTTTGTAAAGCAGTATCCCAGACTCCTATCTTGTCTGGGGTGAGGTGCTCACTTTGGAATCTCAGCAAGAAGCATGCTCACAAGCTGCATCTGTACTGATAAGTGTGGTTGTGCCCTGATGGTTAAGCAGAGGGTTGGAGCCACACTGCTTGGAGTTACCTGCCTCTAGACCAGACTGGCCATGTCCTTGTCATGTAGTACTTGAACTTGGTCTCCTCTGGGCCCTTGTTGTCCTAAAATGTAAAAATTGTTAGGGAGAAGCAGGTTTCAGCTAAAAGATCTTTTACAGCCCTCTGGAGAGGTGGTAGAGAGTAGATGTGGACATCATGGAGTGAGGGAATGCCTGGGGTGCTGGATGATGTAAAGCCTTCTGCTATACTCTTGGAGGACCATGTAGGCTACACAGAACCAAATCAGGTGTAGTCTCATCCATGCTGCCTTTATGAGTGGTTCTTGGAGTGAACTATCTGCAAAACCATATTTTGACTTTTTTTTTCAGATAAAACTAGTTGGTTGACACCAAAAAAGAAGCCAAGAGCAAACTAACATTTATGTAGAATAGACCATCAGGCACTCTGTTTTATTCATGGACACCTCAAGGAAGAGGAGCTGGAGACAAGGTTCACCTGACATACTTTTCATCGAGTAATTGAATCACAACAGTTATGATCTCTGGGTGGGATTCGTGGGCAGATTTTGGAAGTACTTGTTAAGGTATTTTTGATATCCCAGGCAGAACATGTTCAGTGCTGCAGCAATAAATAAACTGTTGGTATATGGGTTCATGGTGATAATCAAAGCAGAAAACTACCTCAGTGAATATATATATCATCAAAACCACACTTCTGCTCAAGGTGAAGGTTACAGAAATATTCATTCAGAACCCCAACTTGCTGGCCAGAGAGGAAAGTTTCTTTCTGAGAAAGATATACTGAGATTCAATGTGGCAGTAACACACCTGTACATGTTTTATTAAAATGTACATCTTAATTATGGGAACATGGCCTTATGAGTTTTACAGGCATATTCTACATCAGTGCTAACCTGGAAACCCTGAGATCCCCATCTCCAAAACAAGATCCAACAACTGTCTCAGGAGAGTGAGAGTGGTATATCCTTTCCTATAGGACTGTATTTTCCTTCACATGAAATTCCCAGTGACTTCACACTCAGGCCATGAATTTATACAGTAAATGATGGAAGAAGTAACAGCTGTGAGTATAGCTGTATTAATTTTCTCATACTGTATTTTCATTTCTTTCAAGACTTTTCCATGAGCAATCTGTGTCACACAAAACCTGACAGCAACTGCATTATCTCTTCTACACACTCTAACATAGAAGTTCTACTTATTTCTATAGATATTGCTCATTAAGTCTGTCCTTTCAAGAGATAAATGTTGTTCTGTTAAACCTTGCCTGATCCCTGAATGCACATTTTGACCTAAGTCCTACAGACTTCACACTGACAAAGTTCTCTTCTTAGAGAGTTTTTTGAAAGAGCTTTTGGGTCAGGTTTTATGCTTGTGACTCATGAATAAAAGCTCTCAGTCCTTCCCGTAACATTTCACTCAAGGTTAATCATTATATAATAGAGAGACACCTGAGAAAAAGACTCCCCTGCCTATACATACTCCAGAATACTTTAAATTCTAAAATCCTTGCCTTCCCCATCAAACTCCCTAATTACTTAATTAAAATTACAATATGTGTCTAACAAGCTACTGCACGCTCTCAGAAATTTAGCTTGCAGTAATTAAAACACAGTGATGCCTTTATAACCTGATATACCTTGAAAGATCCTCTTTTCCATCCCTTTTCTCAAAAATCTTCTTGTCTTTCATTTTGCTTCCCCTTAATATCTTAGTTTCCTTGATGGTACCTGCTGCCTTGACAAGTACCAAATTTACATAGCTCTCGCCTCTGTCACCTAAATCCCAGTGCACAGTGCTATCTCAGACTGGTTTCAGGCTGCCAGCATCATCTATTCAGCAGGAAAGCATTTTCAGACCTAGCTAAAAGCAGATAAGAAGACTATGAGCATGGGATCGCTCTCTACCCATTTCTCTTCCCAGCATTTCAGTAGAGGTCTTCTTCAAAATTTGAGAATGCTCCTGCTCTTGACAAGCAATTCAGGAGAGCCCTGCTTGGGCTTCACACCTGTGGCAGCCATCGACCACCAGGCAAATTAGACCATTTCCAATTTCTCAGCTCCCTGCTGAGATTAGCGTAAGCCAGCACCCCAACACATACTGAGGTAATTACCAATCTACAGGAGCAAAGAGTTAATTGAAAATCATAGGCTCTTTCAGATGGTATCAAGCCTGCAATTCTCCAGAGGATCCAGAAATGGTAATTACTCAGTGAGCACTTTTCCCTATGCTCTCACCCCCTGAGGGTGACCTTACTCTACAAAAAATCCATCCATCTCTTGCATGCTTTATGCATCTTCCCCATGGAGTATCCATTTTATGTAACAGGATGATTAATTCTTCACCTCCACATCAGGGAGATAGAGTTCCTTGAAGAGGCAAAGCAAAAGGATTGGGGTGATGCAGTCCTCACTGAAACAGACTTTCATGAGGCTTTACTTTGCTTTTGTGCTTTGAGATGTTGTTATTTAAATGGACTTGATCCTGGTAAGTGAGAACAGAGGAGGCTTTTGCTATGCTATTTGAAGATAATTGATTTTCAGCTCATCCCCCTGAGTATTTAGTGCCTGCTGGGCATTACATGATAGACTGTACTCTGTATCTGCTCTTCATACTAGTTTTATCTGTTTACAAAGCTATGGTGTACCTGGCTTTGGTATTAAAAGATAGTCAGCATGACTGATCCATGGGAACTTCAGCCCCATGTAAGCTTTAGCTGTTGCATTGTAATTAATGCCACTGAAGAGATCCTATTCCTGTGTGCCCTCAGCTCACCTTCCGCTGAACATTTCCTGAACCTTCCACTTTTCCTAAACATTTAGCCAAGAGTTTCATTCATACATATTACTTTCTATAGTCAGAGGACACAGTATGGAAGGTCTCAGTATGGAAGCACTATCTATAACCTTATCCCATACACTTAAGCATCTAAAAATTAGACAGCTAAATTTACACATGTGTAAGTACCTTGAATGTAAAAAATTAGCCCAGATAAAGCAAAAAAAAAAAAAAAAAAAAAAGAAAGAAAAAAAAGATGGTAATTGCTGACTTCAGAGAAGTTCTATGTCCTTTGCTCTCTTTGAGCAGCAGCGAATTTGTAGGTTCTATCTTGGTGCTGGAAATGCTGATCCTGTACACAGAGCAACAGGTGAGCCAACCCAACTGGTTCTTTCCCTGAATGGTCCCAGGGACTCATCCTTTCTTTCATAGTGCTTGAAATAAAATTAATTGTTTATCCTGAGGTTAGTCCTGCTGTAATCAACAGACCCGTCTTGTGCTACCCTCCTCCAGCAAACAATACATATTTTGTGAATCTTAGTATATTCACAAACCCCAGAAGCTTCTTGGCTCGGGACCACAAAAATCCTGATGAATGTTGCTGATAGAAGCTCCTGCAGATAACCATTCATTGCAAAGATACCAAGATACTTGTGCTAAACAAGTACTTCTGCAGGTGCTATCACAGCTAGGCTGTTTCCAGTATCTCATCAAACTCACTGGCGTTTCTAAACTACAGCCCTCAATGTAGGGATTCCAAAAAATGAAAAGACTTTTTGAAGTCATGGGGGAAATCCGTGGCAGAGAAACAGCTTAAGTTTAGACCTCCTGATCCTCAATGCAGTCCATTAACCCAACATTCCTATTAAAAAAAAAAAAAAATAAAAAGAACAAACAATGAACAGGCAGAGGGGTAAAAGCACCTTGAGTGAATTCTCAGTATATTATAAAATCATTGGACATATGCTGTGCTAACTGAAGTAACTTAGCTCATTAAACCCTGGGGTCAGTTCACTTGTTCTTAGACTATATTACCCTTTTTTTCTACTTTATTATAATGTAATTTTTTTTATTTAATTCTGATGAAAATTACTAGCAGGTTGCTAGTGCATTTATATATGCATTGCAGACAACAAAGACACCACATCTGTTCTATCTCTTTGTCACCACATCTGGGAAATCTCTGCATTCTTCACCTGGCATGACTTTCCACGTGGCACAGCTCAGTGCAGATAAACACACAGAAATAGGAGAGAAGTTCTTGGTTTGTCACATCTGCTCAGTGTCAGCATTTCACACAGCCCAGACCTACTCTTAATAGATTCTTCCTGTTACACATGGATCAGGCATCTGTGAGTAGTACTTATTTCAGTTATTCAAAGAGACCACTCACTAAAAGCCAAGAACACTAATGCCACCCTGGGTAATGGTGTCCACCCCAGGTATGTGTCCATCGTGCAGTCAGCAAGGGCAAGTACAGTTCACATCTCACAATGTAAACCTCCTTGTATTTGAGCATAGCTTCCTTTAACCTCAACTTGTTTAGAGCAATACATCTTCCAGACTTTCCATTAAAAAAATCAGTTGAATAAATAAACAGAAATCTTTAAAATCAAATATCAAAATTTTGGACGGAAATGTACTGATCCTGTCAGATTTTACTTGGAAAATGACTGAAATAAATTATTTCCACTTTATTATTTTCACTTTTATGACATAAGAGAACCTAAAGCAGATAAAACAGTGACTCCTAAGCAAACTATACTGGTGACACTGAAATAATTTTGGGGGTATATTGGTATTAAAAAAAAAACTGGGGGATTTCAGATTTCATTAAAATTCACAAACTCATGAGCTTCATTGAAATATTGATATTCTTGTGTGATGGGAATTCTGTTTTTTCTGACAGTTCCTGTATGGATACTAGACTGAAAGCTTACAGTAAGTAAATTATGAAGCCAGATAGATGAAGATGCAGTTTTAAGAAAGGATTGTTTTGAAAGAAAAACATTGTTATGATGTTCTAATGGGGAAGAACAACTGGTGCAGGGGTCAATTTAAGGAAGCCCATGGTCATGGTCATTGTGGTCTGGCCGAAAAGCTGCCATAAAGCCTATGTGCCCAGCACATAAGGTTGTGCTTCTGAGGCTGGGGTATTTGTGTGGGTACAGTAGAAGAGAGTCCTGAGGAAAAACATGAGCTGAGTAGTAGCTTAAGCCACTTTCATGGGGAGCTGTGAACTGGGAGTGCATCAAATTGACTTGGATCCTGTCTTCAAAGAGAAGTCAGGGAAACAACCAAAGTGCCCTTGGCAACACTACTTGTTTGGTTAGGGACCCAAACCTGCAGACGCCTAAGCACAGGCTTAGCTTTAATAGAACAAGTAATTCAAAGGTGAAGATCCACTGACAAGCCTGAAGGCAAGTATGTATGCAGGTTTTTGCAGATGTGCATTTTAAGATGCCTATGTTACTGTATTGTGGACCAGACACAGAGCTTTTAAGAACAAATTCAGTTTTATGGTAGGATAGCTCTTAAGGAAGTCAAAGTTATAGGAACATTATTAGCTGAAAGTATGATGCATAATTTACCTTGTTGGTGTGAAACATCTCTAAGGCTGTACTGACCTAAAAGAGTTTAGCAGTTTTGTTCTTGAAGCTTAGATCTAGTGTTAAGCCAGTCTTTGTCCTCCAAGTGGGATTTTGTATTACAGAGTGAAGTGTAAAGTAAATTTTCCCACCTTGAAGATTTTGACATGATATATTCAGAGTTATAAAACTACGTTTTGATTTTGTTGGGTGCAAAGGTGTCTTTAAAACTGTCTTTCTTCCAAAAAACAACTGAAGATATGGTCCTAAGAGTTTGTGGGACATCATTCGACTGAAGAGGAGTCATGAAAGTTCAAACTGAGGTCCTATACATAATAAGTCTCACGGCTGTTAAATAATTCCCAGTAGACAGTCATGAGTATTATTACTGAGGCCCCATCAACAGTTTAGAAAAACCTTAGTTGAACTCTACACGCGGTTCCATTCATTAATTGCAGTAATTAACATTAAGGACTACGAAAGCTTAATAAACGGCTTTTCCATTAATGTATATGATACTTATAGTGAAGTCAGGTACTTACAGAGCCATAACTATGGAGCGCATTTGAAGCAACAGCAGCTTTCAAATAGCACACAAAACTTCCAGATTACTCTTTGATATCTGCAGAAAATTCATAACTCTGAAACTAAGGAGGCTTCCTATCACACTGGTAGCATGGCAGAATTTATCTTTCCATCTGTTCCTATCTGCAGTGTTACACTGTTTGGAGTTCTTTTGGCTAATATAATGTGTAAGATTCTGGGAAAACTTGGTTGTCCTTAATTTCAACAAACAATCACAATAGTGATGATTGTAATACAAATTGGATTCATCATCATTTGAACAGAATGCAAAGCCAGGGCAGAAATCAACTCAACTGAAAAAAAACCCAAACCAAACCACCTTGTGCATAGGTTAGGCAAAACTCTTCGCACAGATATGGAAAAAATTAAAGGATGGAGAGTATCTTATCAGTTATCGTTACATTAAAAAAAGCAAAACCAAACACCAAAGAAACCACAAACCACATTAAAATAAACAGCTTAGTCTATTTTCTCTCAAGAACATACAAAACTTAGAAATAGTCCACCATGGAAAATAAAGGCAACAGGAAGTATTACCACCAGAAAGAACAGGTAGGGTGTAATTTTGGCTGGTTTTTGCTTAAGAGAAATGCATAAATATCCATGAGGATATGATTACAGAACCCATAGGATGCTATTGGTAAGACAAACTTAGAAATAAAGGTGTTAGGAGCGAATATTCAAGTTGTTGATCAACCAATCTTTCATCCTAGTGAGAAAAGGATACTCTGAAGTTGGTTTATTTCAGTGAAAATAAAACCAAAGCCCTGCTGTAGCAAGGTATTTCTAGTTTCCTCTGTAGCATGTAGATCCCACCATTTTCTTTAAAAAACAATTATGTTAATTATAAGGTCCCTCTCAAATTCCAACTGGATAATTGCATTTTGTCAGCTTATATTATACCACAGTTCTGACAGGAAGAAGTTTTATTCATCTGCTGTTTCAAGCTACTGTGTACTTTTACTATTAATTATTTGCTACATTTCACTCCAGAAACAGCTGTATTTCACAAGTGGATTTAGACTCCTGGACATTCTTTGTACATATATGTATAGAAGTGCTTTGATCCTTTAAAATATATGGCTATAAGGTGATTTTAATTAACTCATAATTCTGACAAATATTTATCTGACCCTTTGGAAGCTGTCATGGCCTAGGAAGTGGAATCTTTTCCTTCTTTAAAAATCTGAGTAAAGTACCATATGCAATAAGAATTTATAGGCAGATCCCAGCTACTCTTAGAAAGATGAAGTATATACTCTTGCTTTTATTCAGTAGCTGTGAAAAAAAATATTGGAACAAAAGTATTTTTATCTACTTTTAGTTCTCAAACTCTTGTTCAATACAAAGATGTAGCACATTTTTTCTCCATTAAAATAGCACCTTTTTTTTTTTTTCCCCTTTAAGCCTAGGGGGTTAAATATTTCCAGATTCATCACAGCAAAAGAAAGCATATATATCTTTCATTAAAATTGATTCACACAGTGTCAGAATATAATGTCATAAAATCATCTTTTCACTACTCTCTAGAGAACGTTGTGTTCTGGGCCTTCCAGGCGGCATTGTCATCTTTACCTTGGTATCCGACAGCTACCTAGAAATCATGTCGCTTAAGTGGAGCACTTTTGTGCCATTCAGAAATCTTATTGACTGTAAATTAGAGATGAAATGAACATAGAAACTGAAAGTCCAGATTGATACAGCCATTATTAGATTCTTATTAATACTTCAGTTAAGTATTAATCATCTATATTATTCCCACACATGGATTGCTATGTATACAGGGAACTTAGTTCCTTCTTAGGTTTCTGTGTTTGTAACAGAATTTTAAATACTGAAGCTAATAGCAGCAGAACTCTGCCAATGAAAGGAGCAAGACATGAAGGCCTTTGGGTTGGGAAATTCGTGGCCATGATCTAGTGACAGGGTAACATCTAATTTCAATGCATTCTTACTGGAGCTAAGATTAAAATGGAAGCACATGAAAAGAAAGTTCCTTTCATTACTGCCTTAGGTAATACCATGATTTAGTATCAGCTGAATTTTTTTTCTAGTAATCCATGACAGTTTTGCCTTGGGCCAGCCTACAAACATGATGAATCTCGTGTATTCTGCACAGTATGGGTATAACCAGGCACTAGCAGTTCCCCAGGTAGCTAACACTCACTGTGGACTAAGACACCAGTCTCATTTATTTTCCCAGGTCTTGGCCTGGGAAAAAAACCCAAGACCTCACAATCTCTCTGCTCTGACTATTTCAATTATTTCAATGATTTTGGGATAAAGTGCTTTGAAGAAGTATGGGAGTCCTAAGTTTAGAGAGGTTCTGACATCCAGGATATCTGGAAGATCTATGAAATCAGTGTGGGTTGCAGCATGAATTAAAGCCATTCTTATATCCACGCAGATACAGCTCATACACTGCCTCAGGTGCAAGGCTTGTAATGGTGGGTACTGATTTAAATTTTTTAGGTCACATCCAAACAGAGGGTGTGTAATGGTCAGTACCAATATGGTGCTAAACTGCACATATAACTGCTAAAAATATAGCCTATATTAGCAAGGAATGTGGTACAACAGGACCAAATATGGAGAGCAAAATCTTTGATGCTGCAGAGCAGCACGCACAAACACTTTGACCGTGGTTTATTTTGGAGTAGTTCTACTCTAGCCCTGTGGAATGAACATCTAATAGTACTTAAAGCACATACAATGCCCTCCCAGAGTCCATCTTTTGGTTTCATTTTGTCTACAAGGCATCCAGTTCATGTGCTCCAAAACCACTCTACAATGTGATTACAAGTGTAGAAAACAAGGGACAATCAGAAGATTTGCTTCTAAATTTGTTTCTTCCACACCAGAATGGAAATAAAATAGTAATGGATACACACCTACCATTAGTGTCTATGCAGAGGAAGACTATTTCTGTCCATATTTTTTCTCCAATCCTTAAAAGTTAGTTAGTGTCTTTGACGGCCCAGCAAAATGCTCCTTTCCTATTGTTGCCATTGAAAAGCCACACCTTCAAAGCTTCCTTTGCATTGTTTCTTGTCAATCAGCCTGAGAGGCAAAATCATGTTCCCACCAAAGTCAACAGAACATTTTCCACCAATATTTCTGCAGATAGGATTTTGCACAAGATTTGTGAGGACCCAAGATAAAGTCACATTCAGTGTGTGAAGAACTAGAAAGGACAAGAGCATGAAACCATGCTCATCCTATGTGATGGATGGCTGACTAGCTCTGGATACCCAAGATGTCTCAGCAGGAAAATGCTGTAGGTCTAGCAGAGACTTCAGTGGTAATTCACAACCCAGTTCTCATGGTCGGGGACAGCAAACAGCACTGTGCTCAGAGTCCCAGAACCTCAATTCTATCCTACTCTTTGTGGATATGCAAGCAAGTCACATCAGCCTCTGCTTCATTCACTGCCTACCTCCTATCTGGGTTATTTCAGCTGTAAGATCAACTCTGTAAGGTCACTGTCCATGCTTATGTGCAAGAGCTTTGCACAGCAGGGAGCTCTGAGCATGACTGGCGCTGGCCTGGAACAAGTACAAGCATCAAAATACAAAGTTGTTCTCTGAAAAAATTGTTGTTCTTCCCTCTCCTATGGGCTTCATCTGAAGATTCTCATCTCATGAGAAGTAAAAGATTAATGTCATAAAGGAAAATAACCTGTCACCCAGGAGAATCATGTTTTGTGAAACTTATCTATTCCTTATCAGTGTTAGCATTTAACTAATATTAACCAAATGTTGATCAATGGTAGTGAAACTTCAAGGGAGCTGTGAATTGCATAGCACTATTTTACTCCAAAAGTTTTCTGGAGCTCTATTTACTTTATATCCTACTTTTCCTTCCTTTTCTTTTTCTTTAACAGCTTTTATTCACATGTGAGTTTCTGGCAGTTTCAATATGTTAAAACCCATTTAGACAACATTAAAACTGAGAATTCTCCACTGTATAAATTTAATTCCAATTACTCTTATTCCCTTGTTATCTGCTGGTTACAATGTGAAGTACTTTCAAAATTGGCATATTAAAGAAGCTATAATTTGCTCAACAGCTGTAGAAACTGTGATAATTAAAGGCAAAATTAATTGGGTTTATTTTGATGTTTCTTTTATTATATTGCAAATATGAGAATTTTCTTTTCAAGGTAAGAAGTCATCAATTCTCATCTGTCCATCCATCTATATGTGTACCTCAGCATCATACTTCTCTGAGCACCTTCCAAAAATGAAAATATGGAAATAATCTTTATCTCTTTCTTCTTCCCTCAGCCTGTAGACGAAATAGATTGCTAAATTTTCAAGTCAACAAGGACCACTAGGTTATTTAGTATGAGATCCTTGATCAAGTATTACATCTAGGCATGCTTTTATTGAGCACAGGGATGTGATTTCAACTCAGGTAATTCCAGACAGGCAGTCAGTTTTGATATGAAAGCTTCAAGATATGAAAAATTCATCACTTCCTTCAGCAGTTTCTTCCAATGTGTGCTGAGCACCCGTGTGCCTGCCTTCTGGTTGAATCTCTGCAGATTTAACTTCTAGATGCTAGTTCTTACAGTGCCTTTCTCCAGTATCTTAGAAAGCTCTTAGGCAGTGACTATTTCCTCTTCACAATGGCATACATAGCATCAAATCAAATCTTATCTTGGTCTCCTCTGGATAAATTAATTAGATTTAAATTTCTATGTTTTTCATTCTAAGAAATGCATGAAATTTCTTATGTCCTTTTTAAAATTATGAGATCCAAAACCAGACTCAGCAGCTTCATTTGGCACAATTACTACCAGGTGAAGTGGCAAAAACACTTTCCAGCTCTTAATCCCTGTTCCTTTTTTGCACATTCAAGGGCACTAGGCATTTGCTGTGGCTTTAGGCAGGTTGCTCACAGGGAGCTGCTTCGTCAGCATGATTCCTAAAGCATTTGCAATCTATTCACACAGTCCTTTCCTCAATTTTAGCTGTGAAGGACAGTTTTCTACTAGCCCAGACACTAATTTCTACTAAATGTTCTAGCAAGTCCGGTTCCCATGAAAGATGTCTTATATATTGATTCTTACTATGCAGGGCACTTTAATCTCTAGAAGAAAGCTACGAAGAAAGCTACAAAGAAAGCTCAGTTCAGGCAAACATAGCTCTGGAAATACAGAGATGAGCATAGAGTGAACCCTATGTGACTAGATTCACGACTGAAGATCAGCTCACTTTTTAAAAATAAGTGGTGTGGATTCCTCCAAAATTATAATTAAAGAATCATTGACTGGTCTTGCAGGTATTGGCCTGAGCCTTTCTCTTCCTTGAACTTCCAATCAATACAATGAGTATACAAATACTTATCTTTATAAGTACTTTTCATTAAAAGCTAATTATAGTATATTTCTGCAATTAATTATTGGCTGCTCTAAGTAGATATCTTACAAGATTATACTAAATAAAGAGAATCAGTCATTCTTAATACAGTGTAAATTAGGGAATTCTTTTAAAGATAAGTTTAATTCCAGTTAAATAAGATGTATTGTAAATGTTCCCTTATACATTCATTTGACATCTACGTCTCTGGAGAACTTTTTGTTCTTTTTCTACTTTGCTCTGCATCCATTTTACTTCCCCTCCGGACATCCATTACAAAGAGGAATTGGGTTGCCGTGTTCAGACACCATTGCTGCAGCACTACCCTGAGCTATCTGTTTCCTTAGTGCACAGGTTCAATTCTGGTTTTGTTGACTTTCTACAGGTTTCTTAGGACACCTCCTTATGGGTCATTGAAGGCTGACTGCGCTGTCAGCTGGAGGTCTGGGTCTGGAAAGGACAGGAAGAAGCCTGTCCCTGGGGGTAAGGAGCCCAGCAGCATCAGAAATATGTTAGATTCTACTGTGAATTCCACAAATAGTTAATAACAGGCTAAATTTCCTTTCCCTAGTTGGACCATGAAAATGAACAGACCAGTATGTAGAAAAAAAGCCACATACATGAAAGAATGATTTTTGGTGTCTTAGTTATCACAGTGGGAAGAAAAAATGGGAAGGCTGAATATATCTTTCTCCAGGTTGCTAACTTGTGTACTGGAAGCTTTTACCCAACAAAAAGCTCAATACAAGCTACTGTGTTCCACCTAGAAGAAATACCACTACTGAATCAAACTTAATGCAAATAATGTTAGTATCTACTTTCCACCTGGTAATCTATACTTAAAGGGTTAGAAAAGAGTGGCAATAATGCTTGAACATGCCTACATTACAGCAAAAGAGACACAGGTTCCATTTTTTGGCACTGCAGATAAGATCCAAGAGAATTAATCTGTGGACAGACACAAGAATATCTCACCTTCCAAAGGCAATTACTTCCACTGAGAAAAGTTGTTATAACAAAAGCTTTCTACTTTCAAAGTGTGAAATCTGCCTTCCATTGCACATATCTGCAAAGGGAAAAAAAATGTCCTTGAATTACCAGACTGGTATTACTGATTTAATATAACAAAGATCTACACCTGATTTTAAACAGTTCAGAATAATTTCCATAATTAATCAAGGAAGTCTTACTTCAGTTGTTAAATCAATGGTTTACCCATTGTACAGCTTGACCAAAACAAGTCACATAGTACTTGTTAGGTCTCACATGCAATTAATTGACATGGAAGGGCCCTTCCAGATATTTCACTGAGATTTCAGATACAACTTTATAAAATTACTTTGAAATGAAGCTATGATCCTAAAGCAAGAAAACAAGTCATAAAGAAACCAAGATTTTTTTTTTTGATAACTGTTCAGCCTTTACTGGATACTTGGAAACAAGTCCTGGAAGCTTTTCTTTCAGCAGTTTGATTCTTTGCTGCAAGGCAATGGTAAGGTATTAAGGGCAAAGGAACAGATGTAAAAAAGAAAAAAAAAAAAAGACAATAAAAATGATCCATTGGCAGGAGGACACCATACATTCTTTCCATTTTGTTCCTGTCAAGTTGTTTTTTTTTACAATAGCAATCTGTTTTACTGTTTCAATATCTGAAGGAGGCGATGCAGTAGGGTGGGCTGCTCAGAGTACTGTGGGGACCTGGTCTACCAGGGTGTGCTGTGAGCATTGGTTTGTGCAAAACAAACTGCAAAGCAGTTGTAAAGCTGTTACACACCTACTCATAATATCATACACTGATCTTACATTCCCTTTACATTTTGACTATGCAAAGAGCAGGAAACATCATCAATCGGGTCCTAGTCTTTCTTTCACTATACTGTACATCTTTAATATAGCAAGAGAAAACTAGCCAGACTATGCTGTGAAAAAAGAAGCAGTTGTGGAATTATGGGGGCTCTTTTTCATGAACTGCTCTAAACATGTTCAAAAGTGGTTAGCCTCATATTCCCTGAAAAAAAAAATCATTGAAATACAGATTTTAAGAATTTAAACCACCTAAATATAAGCCCAGATGCAGTATAAGAAAGTGAGATTTCTTCAATGATTATCTGGACAGTCGAAAAAGAAATATTTAGTTATTCCTAACTTGTCATTTAAAGGAAAGGATGAGTTCTTTTATGTTAAAACTGTGCAACAAAGTTAACATTTTCTGTTTTTAAAAATATCACAAATGTGTGTTAAAGGCTCATTGGCTTCTCTTTGCATGGGTCTGTTTACCTGTAATGTACTATATGTTAAAGTTCCTGAAGTCAGCTGAAAAGCATTAGTGGACAGAAAGCACATTTATATGCTTTAAGTCCAACGTATCTTATGAAACAAATCAAATTCACATAACAGACTGCAAAAAAGGGTGAAAAAGTAGAGGGACTTTTTACTCATTAACAGAAAAGAAACCACTTCTGACATATAAAAGTGTCATTTCCGTGTCTCTTGCTTAAGATGTGTAAACAACAAAGTAACCCTGAATTGTACACTGTTTCTGGCAGAAATGAAAGCCAAGTGGCCAATTTGAATCATTTTATGTCTTTCAGATGAATAGCTGTGAGGAACATCCTTTGAGGCAGACAAATAATCTGAGACAGTTCCCAAAAGGTATGATTATATATAAGCACCTGCTTGTTGTTATGATTCAGTCAAGAACAATTGTGAATGCTTTTATGAGTTCTGCAAAGCTATTAACCTCAGCAGAGTGCAAACCAGTCTTTTTCTTAAGTGTCATAGCTCTGAGAACCCTCCAGCAACTCTTGTGTATAATACGATGAGTAAATCTTCGTGTATTGGACCACATAGTCCAGAAGGACAGAACTTCAGATTGATGGACTGCAAGGACAGGGATGAGCAATGAACCTCCATGTGGGTGAAACTGTTTGGAAACCAAAATGAGTCTAAATCCAATAACAAATGGTTCTGTGAAAGGCCTTTTCTAGTACTCTGGGCTATCTGAACTGATGAAACTTAGTTTGGTGACAGTTCCTTGCAGAAGTTCTTTTTAGTCACCTCAGGATGAAGATTGGATGCTCAGATTTCTGCAGCAAAGTAGGCAAGGACTGTGTAGCATGAAGTTCAGATTTAATTCAGATTTAGTTACAGGGGCACAAAAAGCAACAAAACACAGTGAGACTATCCTTACAGCAAGAGAAATGTGAAGGAAAAGCTCTTGCCTTGCATGTTGCTGTGAGGCAATGACAATTAAACAAATAGGGAGCATGAAAGAGATGGTCCAGGAGAAGGCGAATGCAGTAACTGTCTATATGCAAAACGGACTTTTAGGAAGGCTTAAATGTCAGAATGTAATAGCACATCCTGCTTTCATTTGTGTCTCTCAAAAAATCAAGGACAAGAAAAGAGGAAAGACAACATTGTGTGTGGGAGCATGAATAATGGACCTTTACATTTAGTGAAGACAGAGATTATGGACCTATCACAACCTTAGAGTTTCTTAACAGATGACACTTATGGAAATGAACATGGCTTAACAACCGTTCACATTAAAATATCATGTGACAAGTATGGTAGAAAATAGATAAAATAATATGTATATATAGACATAAAAGCATTATTATGTACATCATTTGGTGACACATTTACTTCAAAGCCAGTGAGCAGGCAGAAAATAGGTTGTCATCATGAGTAGCACTAGTCCATGTGAACGAGAAGAGTTCCACCGTGAGCAGAGCTCCCGAGGACACGACTGTGATGCTATAACCCCCTCTTAACTGAAGAGAAATGTAATAACCAAGGCCATGAGCTTCTGTTCTGTGATCAGTGATCTCCAGATTCATTATGAAACTTTACAGAGCTTCAAATGTCAAACACGTGTACAGGAGGGATTCAGCTATATTTTTCTGCTTGCAGCAAGTTATGGTTATTAAGGGTCCAGACATATTAGCTCTAAATATTCACCTATGTTACAATAAAATTTCTCATGTTAGGCCTGTGTCATCAATAGCTGTGCATGTAACTGAACTTGAAAAATAATTTTCTCATGGGCCTCATCAGAAAAAGCCCTTGCCTACCCAACAGTGTGACCTACCTGGGCAGAGAATTAGAACAGAATATTTCTATCCGTCTACTATTATGTTAGTACATTGATAAAGCGGGTCTTGGTTCAGTGAAGAGCACCTGGTCTCACAGTCACACTGAATGATAGAAGAGTGATTAGCAGAAAGACACAACTGGTGTCTTCCTGTATCATTCCTTTGCCTCTTTGGCTTCATTGCAGTAGCTGAAGCTGAAGCCTGCACAGCCATGCCCTCTTTTCCTGCCTTCCCTTTTCTTGCTGCTCTTTTCAAACTTAGTAGGACAAAGACTGATGCTAGCATCACGCAGGTCAGTGATACTTTTCAAAGAGATTGAGTCGAGCGTATAAAATTCCTCCCGTCAGCCTGCACTTCGTAGTTTACATAACCTTGATTGACATATGTGAAGCAGTTCGGTGAGCTGTGATCAACTAGGGATTAGTCTGATCTTGAGTTTCATGCACAGATGAAGGGGTTGGATAAGGGAAGTCAGGGGGTTTTTTCTGCTTATTTGTGCTTTTTATGAGTGGAAATATCTGTCTTGTTTGCAAAGACTGTAGAGAACTGGATATTGACCATTTCTTCCCAGTTGCATAACAGGCATTGAGGAAAAGGCTTCAATTGCCTGTGGTTTGCTGCTCTTCCAGTTTGAGGCTTTGCTTGACTGCTGTATTAACCCAGACGTTCAACCCTGAATTAGATCCCTCCAGCCAGCAACAGCTCACACAGCAAACCCACGCATTTAGAGCAATGTCTGTTCTGACTGCAACGTGAATAAATATATCAAATGTAGTTTTAATCTTGGTAGTTTGTTTTCTGGTGCAGCAAAGATGTTTACACAGTTCAACTCCTCAAGTAAGAGCTCATGCTCTCTGGCAGTCTCCCTCAGTATTTCAGTGTTGAAATTCATGTCACAATCTCATTTATTGGTCAGTGTAGTTAGAGTAAATCCAGCTTGGCATTGTGCCTAAAAGCAGTGCATTAATTACACCCATTGCCATGTAAGTTTACTCCTGCAGGGTGGAAACACTTTCAACCTGAGCAACTAGATCATCTGAGGTGTATATAACTGACTGTGACTCACAATGAAGAAATAATCCACCAATTTGGCACAGCCTAAACCTTTGTGCATTCATGCTTTCCTGGTGTCACAATTTCTGCTGGGGACTCAAAAGAGCAGTCACATTTTTCTGTAAAGAACCATGAAAATATCCCAGAATGGCTCAGGTTAACAAGTGCTAAGAATGATTGGACATGACTCTCTCACATAAACGATACACCACCTCTTTGGATACAGCTGAGTTGATGTACTTTGTGGAGTTTGCAAAATCTTTGCTGTAGACCTACCTACTTGCCAAGATCAGCTCTTGAGTCCCTGCCTAAAGTCAGGCTTTGATTCCAACATGTGCACACAGAGCTGGTGAGAAATTACTCTGATAAAATATTTTTTCAACAATAGTCAGTTCATTAAGATGTTTGAAAATACTTGTGATGTACAACAAAACATTTCCCAAGAAATTCCTTAAACGCTTGATATTTGCTTAAAAGAAAGTTCCAGATTCAAGTCCTTGTCTGTGTCCTAACAAGCTAGCTGTTTTTGCAGAGGGTATTTCTTCAATATAATTTACCAAATGCAAAGTAAAAAATGTCTGAAATCATCATAATTTTTATAGGCTAAGAAAGCGGTCTCCCACTGAATATGAAACACATATAGGTGCAAAAGTTTGGAGGGGTTCACAACAGCTTTTTTGGGGGGAAAATATTTTTGAGTACACTAGCTCTAAATAATCCCAGATTTTGTGTCCAAGAATTTTTTTTTTAAGAGAGAAATCTAATTGCAGTTTTTCAGTCAACTTTATTTTATACATACAAGCTTTAACCTTCACTTCATTTGCTGAATGGGTGGGTCATGACTCATCGACATAATCTCTTCAATGTCTGCCAGCCTGGGTGCCTTCCCTAATGATATTGCTTGTTTTGTGCATTGATACAGTGACAGTTGAGAAAAATGCTTATTCTTTGAAAGGTCAGTGTACAGCTTAATCTACATCAGCGCAATCGGTTTCTGCAAAGCCTATTGCTGAAACATAGTTTTTAACCTTTTTACACCTCAGCTTTTCAATCCTCTTTACGCTTACTGTGCTCTGGACTGACACACCAGCTATTTGATGTTAAAGTTTGAATTCTTCTCTCCAAAATGCTAAGTTTGGTAAGGTCAGAAGTATATCCGTTCTTTCTTATCCTCAAGAGTATTTTAATGAAAGACCAGCATTACACAGCTCAGTGCTAAAAGGATTATAGAAATTGCAGAGCACAGCACTCCCAACTCTGTTTTATGCAGAGAATCAAAGCCAAATGTGGTCTGTTTTTTCACTACAAATAATGTTTGCATCCTATCATGACTGGACAGAACCTCAAGAGGTCTTCCTATCTACCCACCTGCAGTATTGTTTTCCTGTCATTTACCATCAAACTGTGGTCAGTAAGCAACTCAGGGCAGAACAGAATCTGCTCAGTGCAGAGTATACAATCAGCACTGAAGGAACTACATTACCATTCCTCTGCCTTAAGACCTTCAAAACAGTATTGTGCTTTTGAGAGTGTTTCATGCTGTGTATGCACACACACATACGGGAGGAATACACACTGTTGGAAAAACAGAGTATTTTGCTATTGTGAGTTTTTTCACTAGAGAAATTATTTAGGTGGGCCAGACGTAGATGTGTAAACATCTAGTGAGACAATCAGCAGAAAGGCAGTGAACCACATAGAATCCTACCACATGACTCTACTTGAAATTTATTATGTGAATTAAATAATACAGTTCAAAACCTTTTTACATCACTTTGCTGTTCTCCCTTGGCACACGAGAATGAATTAGACAGCTGTCACCTTGTCTGTAAATAATGTTCAAAGCTAATTTCTTTGAAGATGTTCCTTTATGTGCATTTCAGTAAGACGAATGTAGATAATTAAATATTAAGATATTTAAATCAAGTTGAATATAGTCAGCAGCCGAAGTAAATTACTACCTTGTACTGAATCTTTATCACATGATTCTGCTTGTTTTGTTTTGCTTTGTCTTACTCTATTCAGAAAGCAATACCAATGAATTGTCACCAGTGCTGGATACAGTGTTTAGTTGACGTCTTTTTTATCAAACAGGGCCAAATTTTTCCCTGGTTTGTGTCTTGCTGGACATGGCATAAGGTGTGAGATATGAGGATCATATTCTGATGTGAGACTGTATTCCGTGCTCTGTACTCAGAGTAAGTTACTAAGAAAAACATTGGAGTGAAAGCCCTTCTGAAGTCAGGGGGAACAACCAGAAGCAACACCCTCTGTACAAACAGCAGTGCCAAGCAGAGGGATGACCACAAGGCCAGAAAGAAACATCAGAGAAAGTTCAGTGAGATTCTTAATGCCCATGGAGAGACAATCAGGGCATTGGTTTTTAAAATCCCGATTCCACATCATCAAAGTCAAAGGGAACTTTGTCATTGGGCTTTGCCTGATGCATTAAGACGAAACACACCATGGCTTTGCCTTGGCAGAGGGAGATGCTGAGCTAGCTACACCATAAGTGAGCCAACGTTCCCAGCTCTGACATGCCATTAAGCTACCTTTGCTGTATTTATTGTTCAGACTTGTCAAATATGTATGTCACATGACAAACAATACGAAGCGTTAACTGATTGAGAAACGGTTCAGTATGAACTCAGTAAAGAAAATACGGTTACTTTTTACTCCACGAATTTTATGCCATGCACTTAAGCATTCACAGACTAAAATATTTCAGAGCCACAAACCATTTGCAGCCGTCATCCATAGCCTATGAATATGACCTGAGTCTACAGGAAACCAGGCATCTCTAGCTAACTCAAAATTTAATTCATACTTATTGACACTAGCACTAAAATGGGGGGAAGAAGGTATGTATGTGTATAAACTCTCAAAGCAGAGCTATATGGAGGTGAGAACAGCAGAGCTGCCCAAAAGTGACACTGTTTTTTCCTTAATTCCAAGATGTTTTGTGTACCATATATTGTTATGTCATCCCACATGCAGCCTGGTTTGGTTTGATTTTTTAAGAGTCTCACACTCCCTGGAACAGGAGAACACTGCCAAAAATACACATTTAACAGTGACAGGATAGAAACTCTTCTCTGTTTGCATCCCCTTTCTGCTACCTGCAGCCCATAGTTTAATGGAGGAGAATGAATGTGGGTAATGTAAGGGTATGGTGAAAAATAAAGGACTGTATGAAAACAAGAAATTTGCCGTATTCCTTAGCAGCTCATTTTGAGGCATCCTAATAATACAATATTTTTTCAAACATACATTGTTCTTGTAAGGAAGATGTAGCCTCATTTTGGATACACTGCAACACATCTGCGGCCTTTACATTTCAGTAATTAAGTTAGTTATTGGAGAACTACTCTATAAATTCCCTCCAAACAGGCAGTAAAAAAACCCATATACACACATAGTGCATGGGTGATTTATAGGGACTGGTTGCCTTTAAGCTATGTAGCAAAATACTGATCCCTTCAAGTTAGATGACGTGTACTAAACAGTTGCCATGTAGTACCTCCCTGTAAACTGATACATTGCAAGTTGTCATTGCTCTTTGCAGTATAAAAATTGTGACAAATATACTGAAAGAGTGATCTGTTTTCTCTCTTAGCTGACTGTTCCTCCAAGATTGTGAGGGGAATAACAAGCATGTTTGTAATTAAAGATAACACACAATTCTTCTGTTATTTTACCTACAAAACCCCAGGGTAAAACAGCTTTAGCATGAAAAGAAACACATATGGAGCTGCTGATGGGAAATTCTCTGCTTGAAGTACAGCTTAGAGAGAGCAAAAATTTTGAGCATGGATCCTAACAACAGACAAATAAATAGGATTCCATCTTGTGCCTCTGTCTGCTCAATACTCTTGTGTAGTAACTGTCACCAAACAAAATGCTGAAACAAAACTTCTCTTGGACAACCATTACCTGCTATTATCATCTAGGAAGATGGGACTGCATGTAATCTCCATTCGCTGTTCACCATGGTCAGCAAACCCTCTTAGTGCATGGAGACTTTCAGGTATTCCCCGTTCCACAAAGGACAAGACAAAGCAGTGAGAAGGTCTCCTGCTGACTCCTGTGGGCACATGGATGTGATGGAACCTATAGGAGAATGTGTGCTCTTAGGAAAACATCAGACTTGCACACAAAACACAATTAGTCCTGAGAAGCATTATGGAGGTGTTAATATCTTTCAAACAAAAGGAAAAGGGATACATGTTACCATGAAATTATAACTAAGGATAATATGTTTAAGAAACTTCTTTTTCACAGAAACTGTTGGAATTTCTTGAGTATTTTTCAGCAAAACTCCCTGCCATGGCCATGCCTTGCTCAGCAGGGCATGCAGAAGCAGGAATGGCTTGACAAGGCTCTGAAGTCTGTCCTGCTACATCTGCCTGTGAGATCAGGCTATAGTCCAGATGTTGCCTGATCTTCAGGATGGTCATATGTAGGCTTATGAGGTCTCATTCTCTTCTGTAGAGCCAAGGCTGTATGACGTGTCTCAGGAATGACCCCTTGGTATCCAATTCAGAAAACAGACTAGTTCTTATTAATAAGGATCACTTTGCCACTGTCACCTCTCACTTTTCCTGCATTAAATAATCACACCTGTCCTTTCTGGTTTTAAGATCTACTAATTTGTGACCCTGGATTTAAAATTTGTCAAGGCTTTGGAATATTTAGATCAAGGATTTTTGTTCTGATCAGTCTTTGTATTTTATGATGACATAGTTTTGCCAGTTATGTTAGGAAGCAACCCCCATACCTATGCTGTAACTGGAAAAAAAGAGCACCAGTTCATTACACATATTAACATGCCTCAGTAACTCCCAATGGGAACCAGGCGTGGGTTTTCACAGAAGCATGGCAAAACATTTGAAAACACAATAACAATCTAGTATGTGACATCTTTTAGACACTATAATGGAAAAGACCATGGCAATTTTATGTGGACTTTATGGAAAATAATGAAATATAGAATATGTATGAGTAGAGCACTGTCAATGAAACTCTGCAATCAGATTATTTTTCTACTAGGCTCTAACTCCTGCTTCATGATGCATAGCATATATCACAACCTAGTATTTCCCAGTAGAGCCCATAACAGTGAAAACTATTGATTAGATGTTAACCCCTTGACTCAGAAAGTTGAAATTTCACAAAGTGCATCCCATTACCAACAACGGTAATGTGTTGAGAAAGATCAACAATTCCAAACAGTTGCTGTAATATGAATTTTTATCTGTGGATTTGAATTTAAATTTAAACAGTTCAAACTTATTTTTCACTGCATATAATTGTAAAACAAGTACACTTCAAAATATAGTATTGGAAAGTGTAACCTATGCACACACACACATATATTTATACAATAGTGATAAAATATTATTTGCAAATTAGCAAATAGAAAAATAAATATCAATCTGCATATGGATTTCAACATACTGTTATGCTAAAATGTGTATGTGTGTTTTCAACTACTCATTACATTAACATTGGCAGTTTGTAATAATTGGTTATTTGCACATATAATTATGGGAATTGCACAAACTCTTTTAAGTATATAAATGTGCATACAGTGTGTTTCTTTTTTACCTTAAAGTTAGTTTACTCTGAATTTCTTCATTGGTTTTCCTCTGAAATTCGACTTCTTGCTGGCAATTTTTTTTTCCTAAAACCTTGACATCTTATCTGTAAAACAAGCTCACATGTTTTCATTTTTCTAATGAAATATTTATGAGAAGTAGGATTTTCTTTATCTGAAGAAAATATATAATTTAAGTCAGAAAATGTTCAGCTCCTACAAGCATAATTAGCAAATTTAGAAATAGGCAATTCTCAAAATATTCATTCAGATTAAAATCTCTGGGGTTCACATAGCAGAGCAAAACCTCAAGGTGAAAAATGCTGGAATTCTCTGTAATGCTTTCTCTGGGTGGATACTTTTGACTTCATGATACAACAATGATTTTATTCACAGTGTCTTATACTAATGATGCTGTCAGCAGAGACAGCTTCAAGAAAAACAAAACACATTAAATTGTAGAAATTATAGAACTGGGTCAAAACTTTGCGGTTTTGTCCACTCACTTGGGTTAGTTCTTTTCTTCTTTATTTAATAAAAAAATAATATCACTGATTGTAAGCACTGTTATTAGTTTCATTAATACTCTAGACATCAATGGTCAACGACATTTAGATGCCTGCTTTCACTAGAAGTTACCTCTTAAACGTATCAGAGGATAGATGTGTCTACATTTCACAGTGGCACTGAATCAAGACACAACATAATGAGTCAGTGTGTAAAGCACTGTTGTATCTGCCCTCAAAATATTTGTAGGACAGCCTAAAAACATCTTCAGCGGCACACTGTTGCAGTCAGGGGCTCTATACATCAAATTCATGTTTATGCAGCAACCAATAAGGTTACTCCTTTGGAAAGTCCTTACCAAGGTGTAGTCAATGGCAACAATATGATGGCTTTCATCTATCAGGAGCAGTGTAAAACCCAAGCACTGTACTAAATAAGGAAGGAACATATGAGAAGTCCTGCAGAGTTTTACCTTTCATTACAGGGAAGTTCCACTGTAGTGGAGTTTATGGACTTGTGATTTTATGGAGTGTGCTTTTGATTTTTTATTTTTTATCTAGATCTATTCAATCAATTACTTTAATTTACTCTCTAGGCAGGCTGCAAGTTATTGTGTGACAAGTTTCAGTGCTTGCAAACAGTAAAGGGCAATATTCATTGCAGAGAATAGCTGATCCTGGAAATGCTTTCTGTGATCTTGTTCTTCGCCCACCCACCCCATATTTCTTGGGGATAAGGGGTTATTTTTGACACTATGAAGAAAGAAGGACATAGTGCTCAGAGGTCCTTTTACATTTTTACGAGTCCTGATATATTGTTCAGAATCATACTGTAATTATTGAACATTACAAAGGTCCAGTTTAATCAACTGACAAATTACAATGAATAGCAAATCTATAGACAAAAATAATTTGATGTCACTGCACAAATCCAACCTGCGGCTTTGTCAGAGATGGTATCACAACAAACAGCTAGCATTTACCAGATTGCTTTAAAACCTAAGCTAGCTGGACAGCATTGCACAAGCAGGGAAACCAGGCACACTGTGCCTCAGTTCCCTTTGCTCCCCTTTTGTTCTCGGTACTGGAAAATCAGCCACAGCTTTTGTCGTCAGTAAGTTCACTGTGCAAAGGGACAGGTCAAAGTCAAGGCATGGGAAGGAGGTTGCTGGGTGCATTTCTCAGTGTGGACACACTTTCTTGGTCTGAGCCTGAGTGGATCAGTCTCGCTAGACCTCCACTGCCTCATCTGTGTAACAACCAGAATAAAAGCAGGTGCCACAGCTCTTCTTTTCCTTTCCTTAGACTGCCCAGAGGATGTCCACCTGCTATGCAGAAGGGAGCAACAGCTCTCTCCTTCCATGTAATAAACAAGGGTTAAAGCATGCACATAAGAAGTGGGAAGTTTGGGGTTTTATGACCCTCACAGCCATTGGAAAACCTTCTTTTTTCATTTCCCTGAGAAATGTCCAGACACATCCAGAAATGTCCCTGGGAAGTGCCCAGACCGTCAGGCTGTGATTCAACCAGGATATTTGGTTCTCCTGCTGAGACTGTGACTCCTGAGACAGGTGTGGAAAATTGGCAGAGCTGGAAAGAGAAGGTGATGTACAGGAAGGAACCCAGTACTCTGAACTCTTTGCTGTCATGCTGCAGAAAGCAAAAATACAAATGTGTTCCAGAAAGGATTAGACTAATTCACGAACGATAAGTCCATCAGGAGTTATTCAGTACAAAGACAGGGAGGACTTAATCTTGCTCAGGAAGTCTTTGAATCACTGATTGCTGGGGGAAAATGCATATCAGTAGAAGGATATTTTCACATTTATCTTCTTTATCATGCTCTTCCCTGAACATTGACTTAGAACAGGGTGCTGGGTTAGGCAGACTCTAGTTCTGAACCAGGGGGCTGTTCTATTGGACCTTCTTCTGTAAGGGAGTTGGCTCCAACTCCCAACCTTCTTTATGTGTTTTATATTAAGTAGTCATTGACAAGAGGGAGTTATGGGCATCAAAACAGCAGAAATAATCCAATAATCAAGGTGAACCTCAAGTAAAAGCAGGAAAGATGCAGATGAGAAACAACCATGAATGAGGGGAGTCAGTTCAACCTCAACACTACATGAGATCTTAGCACTCCTGTTGTCCTTGCAAATATGCCAGTGCATGCCATTTCAGATAGCTGCAGTTGTGTGATGTACATATTTCTCATAGGGAACAGAGGACAACATTCATTTCACATAGACCACTAAACAGCTGACAGATGGTAATGACTTCATGTCACAGGTGACCCAAAGGTGAAGGTCTCCATATCTCATTACGCAGCCCCTTAGCTGTCCAGTAATCCCAAGTACTTTTTGTCAGGCCTACATTTTTTTGTTGGGGAAGAAAGCATTCAATCATGCAGAATATTTCTTTCCCTTTGCCAGATCCTTCCTTCAGGATGGGAAGCCCCTCAGGTTTCTTGGGTCTGAGATACTGTATTTGGAATGTTATTTTCACCGACTTGTAAAGCCTGAAGCAGGCATCACTAGTCCCAAGCACACAGAGCTCTAATTGAAACCGTTCCCAGCAGCTCTGTATCTACATATACACATCCCGATTATGACAAAGCTCATGAATAATCACTGGTATGAACTTGTTCCTCATTGTCACAAGTTCAGGAAAGCAATGGGAATCCAATTGCATCACCCGATCCCTCTGCATGGCAAAGATGACAAAGTTCCCATTTTCTAAAAATAATTACATAGCCCAGTGTGAATTTGTGCTGCAAAGGATGCCAGGATGACTCACAAGTACAGAGATTATGAAAATGTATTCGTGCTGCAGCATTAGGATTAAGACAGAGTGAAGTTGTAAATATTCAGCTTCACTTCAGGTTTCACCTCAGCTCTTCAAACTTCTGGCTAACCCCATTTGCAGAATTAACTCTGCATTGTTGTTTCCTTAAGGACCTGAAAATATTCCCTTCTAAAAGCTTTTACATGTGATGCAGCAAATTCTTCTACTTTTAGTGCTGTGCTCTCCCTCCCTTGTTAACATATGTGGTTTTCAAAGGGGGAAAATATAAGCAAGGCAATTTCTGTTTTCTGACCCCATGAATCTAAAATGAGATGGTTTCATTGTCTTTCTTTATCCACACTGTAATTGCTGTTCCTGGTGTATTTCCAGAATGTACCTCTCTGGGGATTCACACACAATCACAGTATATTAGAATATTTCAGTGCTTTTGTTTTCTTTGTGGCTCTTGCAATGCTTTTCTTTCATATTCCTGATCCTCACTGGTACATACTGGAGTACCTCCACTGAAGTCAATGAAATGTCATTTATTTGCACCCGCTGAGGATTTGATCTGAGACCTTTAGCTTTTTCTGTGTTGTACTACAGCCTAAAAATTTTACTGTATATTTTGCTCTTTTGAAGAGCATAAATCTATATAGTTATATATGCAAACTGCATATCAAACACTCAAGTAAAACTTATATGACCATGATTATACAAAGTAAAGGGAGTATTAATAATACCAAGAAAGTTATTTTCAACATCCTAAATAGACCCAAGTAGTGAAAGGTAAAGAGTGAAATCTTGTCTCAAGATGGGACAGAGATCAAGATCAGTAACATTCATGGTATTTTTCTAAAAAAATGAGGTCCTTTCTATTGGTTACACCAATCTTCCAAATCAACACTTTCAAAAGCATCAGCAGGTAGAGTTTATGGTTAGGTCTAGTCAAACTGGGCATGTTTGTTTTAAGAAAAATTTGGAATTTTTTTGCCATTATCAGCAGAAAAGAATGCTTTGGAAACATTGTTATAACAGTAAACTTTTTACCTTGAGAATGATATTTAGGAAAAATGTTGATTCCAATTGCAAGATACAACATTTATTTCAAAATACAGATATTTTTACCTGCTCGTTATACAGTTATGGTTTTGTACTATTTTATTTCATTATACTCAGTAGCAGGTCTGTATAAATGTTGTATCATGTAATGCCTAAAACTGATATGTCATGGAAAAACAAAGCATGCATTTACATATTTAAAAAAAAATTCAAAATGTAGTCTGATCTCTTTCAATGATTGTAATTCCAAAGCAAAATGCTTTCAACTGCAGGTTTTTTTTCCTTGATGGCTTTGATTTTAAATGGGTATATGCTGCAAAATGTCCTAGTGCTTCTATATACTATTTTCCAAGAAATTGTTTTGACAAGATTTTTAGACTAAGTGTGTTCAAGCTGCAGAAGGGGTAGCTGATAAATGTGACTGAGATAATAACAAGAGACTGTAATTTTTTCCTGCAGTGGTGCATGCTGTCCAGAGAGGCTGTGAAGTCCTTGTCCTTGGAAGCTTTGAAGACCCGGCTAGATAAAGTCCTGAGCAACCTGATCTGATCTCACAGCTGCTCAGCTTTGGGCAGGAGGTTGCACTGGAGACCTCCTGCAGTCCCTTCCAACATAAACTGTCCTACTATCCTAAGAAATGTGAAGTATGTTGCAGAGTTACCAACGCTTTCCAGTGTAACTAAGGAGTTTATGTGCTACAGATCAAACTTTTTTTAATTTCAATTTTTGGTTACGCACAGAATGTTATTTCTTTACTAGAGTCACCAATACGAGCTGCTTTAACCAGCTGGATATATTAATGACAGTCTTCTGAGAAAGGATTAAACTCAAGTTAGTCACTACAAAGTCTTCTGAAAGCCAACTACAACCTCCAGCCTAGAAATTCTAGCAGATGCATGAAATATCATGGACAGTGTCTTTGTATGATCTATAACAGGGATACTGAAGGGTCAGAAAGAAAATGAGAGGTAGATATACTATTAGGGGAGAAGGAATAGACAGGCTCAAGAGCTTGGTACAGCTCTCACTGGATCATGTGCTTCACAGCTGTAGATCAGTCTGTAGTAATGTAGCCTTCCAAAGCCAAGCTCACTATCAGGATTGTAATATTAAATGTGAACCATCATAAAAGAAATACCATGTATTTATTATTTTCAGCTTCACAAATACCAAACCATTTGTGTTCTGTCTTATCTAAAATATATAGCAACATCACATGAACACCTTGGAATTATTTAATATGATAAAATTGATAAAATAAAATAAATACAGAAACACAGAACAATATAAACCAGAGCCAGAAATGTAGGCATCTTCAAAGCTGAAGTTGCTTTTTGCCCCCAACCCTTTGCTTTGACCTGTCTTCTCAGAAGCCTAGGATAAAAGATTAATTTTATGTTCTGCCTGCTCTTATAAGCACCACATTTGGGATATTATAAAACATTGCCTGCACCTTGAAAACTTTCACCCTTCTATCCAATTGTAGTCTTATTATTAGTGACCTCCTCTGAAGTTGAGGGTACAAGTGGAAGTAGCTATGAATTACTTGTACCTCATTGATTTTGGAAGCTCAGATCCAACCTTTAGTTTCTTGAGTTCAGGTCCAAGAATATTCACACTTTCTTTTTTGGGAGGGTGATATTTGGGCCCAGTCTGGGCCTAAACATTTTTCCTCAAGTTCATCTATTTTGGCCAAAAGCAGATAGAGCAGGTGCTGTGTTCACTTGTAGAGAGAACAAGCAAAGATCTCCTCTCCTGAAAAAAACAAAAAAATTCAACCAAAGTAACAAAGCAAAAGAGTGAAGGTTGACACAAAGAGAGAATGTGATTATCAGATGAACCCGCAGTGTGTAGCACCGCTTCAGCTTGTGCTGTAGTCTTAGCAGAGCCTCTTGGCACATTGAAGGTTGCTGGCTGGGATTCTCTGCTCACCACGGGTGCAAGGCAAACACACCCCTCATTGCACAATGTGATACTGAAATGGGTCATGGATCCTAGGGCAGCTATAGGTAATACTCAGAGAAAATCAACTGAAAGAGAGTTTGATTCAGGGAAGGAATCCCAGCAATTTGTTGATCCTAGTAACTGTCCATGATGCTCTAGTTGAATGGATTTAGCAGCTTCATAGTCTGTAAAAAATGTTGTGTGCAAAACAATAAAAACCGATAACTATTGAAGTTTGTATAACAGTGTTTTGTATTATCACTAACCATAATCATGTTCCCATTATGCTCAGTGCTTTAAACACACACACATAAAGTCTTCATGCCTCAAGAACTTGTAGTTTAGTGACTATGGGGCAGATCATCATGGTGATTTCAGTACCTACAAATGCATAGGGGTGCCCACTGTGAATTTCAAAAGGAAAGAGAGGTAGAAACCACAGCTTCTAACTTCAGACCTCTAAAACATAACTGTCTGTCTAAACTAGTTTTCTGGGCTACTCTCCTTCTAATGGCAGAAAGAGATACACAGGCATCTCTCAAGGCAGGCCCACTGCATCCTAAAACAGGTAGCATGAATCACTTCATGGGACACCTACCATGTGCATAGGTATTTAAATTCTGAAGTCAGATGCAGAAGAAATTTCTCATGATTTTGAGGAAAAGCACCTAAAATTAGATCAAGTTTTCCTTAGAAACGGCTAATTTTTTTAATAAGAAAACTATATCTTAATATTAAATTCTGAAATAACAGTAGAAATAATTCCCCTTTCATACAGTTTCACACTTCTCTCTATTCCTTTGTGAAACTTTTTAATAGCAGAAGTGAAATCTACAATTTTTTTAGATTGAAATTTACTTCATTATTTCTGTCTCTCCAGCTTTTTAGAACTGCTTACAGTTTTAAATATTCCAAGACTGTAACATTTTGAAATGCATTATTGGACTTTATAACAGTGCCCACAAGTGTACCCGGAGCATAACAATTTCCAAAAAGAAGGGAGCAAGGGAAGAAAAAGGAAGAAGTGGAAGGGGAAGGCAAACATTATTAACATTCTTCCCACAGACAGAACTGATGAAATGCTACCTGTTCCATTTTGATACACTAAGACAAATGGAGAGGGTAAAACTTTAAAAAAAAAAAAAAATTTAATTGCAAAGGTTTTTCTTTCGATTTAAAACCCTGATTAAGCCTTATTTATTTATTTATTTCCAGTTTACAACCATAACTGATTTGAACACTTTTTTTTTTTTTTTTTTTGTGCAAAGAATTTACTGCTTATAGCTAAAATGTGATACTTCTAAGAATTCCCAAAGACAGTAAAGAATCTTCCCATCCAAAAGCCAGGCAATTCGAAGAGATGTATGGGACCTTAGCAACCTGGCCAGCCACACGCCACTTGCTGCCAGCAGACCTTTAGTGCAAAACTAATCACCTAGAAAAGATCAGGAAAGTAGACTAGGCTCATACTGCTATTGATCTACAGTCGGAAACTCTTGCATGTTTGACAAGGGTCTCTGCAGCAAAATGAGCCACGTTCTAGTATATTAGTAGATATTTAGATTAAAGCACTGGCTCCAGCATTAACAAGGTTGTGTTAAGGTTACATTCAAGTCATCACCACCACCTGCTGTTTTTGCAAGTCCTGTGTAACTCTCTTAATAATCAAGCACTGAGCAGATAAGGTGGTGTTCAAAACCACAACTGATAGTTAGAAATTGGAAGGATAAATCTCCAAGAAAAGAGATGAACATAATTGTAGCTAATTTTTAATGGGCTTTCTACAGTGAATATGGGGAATTTTGAATAAGCCAGGAAAATAGCAGTGGGGGGGACAAGATGGCATCTCAGCACTATGAAGTCCTCTGTGATTTGAACTGATTGCAAATGAGGTGTCCCCATTACGTTTTGTCATTTTTTATTTTAAATCTGTGCTCCCTCTCACTGTTAAAAAAAGGCTAATACTGATGTATGCCATGCAGTGCAGAGAGTCCTCACAGAATGTAAAGGGAAACTGAGGTAAATCAGTACCAGCACACACACTAGGTGCTGAAATTTTCTAGGCTACAGCATTCATTTTAAATGTGTCTTACTCCTTTCACTTCAGTGCAGACTGAATCAAGGATGCTGCTTACTGACCTTGTGCTAATACACTGAACCAAAGCACAGTATTATCACAGATCTTTTTCTTGCCTTTGCTGTGTTTATAATACACTTTGCGAAGTTCATATCTCATATGAGGCTGTAATGCTGAAATGCATTGTAAAGAGGGGGAAAATCATATAAACAAAGCGTTCAAGAGCCACAGCTTAAAACTACAGTTTGGGCATCACAAAAAAACCCCTTTGCATCATGTTGTTTCTTTCTTTGAATAACGGTAATAAAAATTCTGACTTCAGAGCCATTTAACTATAGCACATTTCTAATACCATAGTCCGCTGAGCTCCATAACACTTTCTTGCTTTGATTTCTAATGTTCCACATTTAGTAATCACCCCGTTTGTTCTGGTGAGTAATAGGAATAGTATTTATGGGTGAGAAATGCTCTGAACAGCTCCTGTCCTTGAGAAGCCATTCACTGCACTTGTATTCCTCATAACTATGCTCTGTCATATTTAAGAAGCTGCTCACACGTACAATACTGTGGCTTCAATTCCAGGGGTAAAAAACTTTCCTTTTCCGAACCAGAAAACCCACTATACCTATGTATTCCTGAATAATTTTCAGAAAATTCTTTGGTGAGCCGTTCTGAGTGCTTTAGTGCACAGCCACCTCCTCAGTATTGGACAAAGATATAAGAGATGCTTAAAGGATTGGGAAAACGTGCTATAGGAAGAATTTCCTGTAGGTTCTAAGTACAACAGTGGTTGGTACAAGGAAATAAATCAGCAGAAACTTCTTGCTTTTACACCTGTTTTTTAATGGAGATTATTTGTTTTGGTGATGTAGAGGAACTAAATATAACCTTGGTAATGGCTCCGCAAGAGATTGCATCTCTAGCTGAGTGGCACTGCTGGAGACAGGTATTTTAAGATATTTGGCCTAGCAGGCTGCCTCCTGACATGGTAGAAGATAGTTCAGTCAAGTTCTCACATCTACAGCAACCTTGGCTGTTTTAACTTTCTCATTTTTTTCTCAGTCCAGATACTCCCTTGACATGTGGCTAAACCTCTTCATTATGCTTGAGTTTGGATGAAAGGAAATCAAGCTTAGACTGAGTAAGATATTGCTTAAGAATATTAGGATGCAGCATGGTAAAAGTCAGAGAGTTGAATAGTAGCAAATTGTGTAGATAAATTGCAAGTCATACATAGCTGATAAATCATGCTGCAAAAATATTTAGAACTTTATACCTATGAGAAAAGAGAGGTATCCCTCATTACCTCACCCTTCTAACACAGTGTTAGGGTGCTGTCTTCATAGTAGGCTGAATATTTTTAAGGAATTTATGAGCTGGATCATATCTTCTTTATGAATATTCCCAAGATGTAAATGATCTACACAGTCTTTTGAAAATGTGTTTTCCTTTCTGGACCATAGTCTGTTCCTCCTTCCCAATCGCACAGAGCTCTTCTGCGACTGGTTAACATACAATAGATAGAGGTGGGAACAAGTCATGCCCCCTCCATATTGTCACACCAGAGACAGGGCAATGCCAAACTCCAGAAAGTGTCTTGACTTGGCTTTTCCAGGAATTCCTCTTATTCCAATTGATTGTTTTGATAAACTCCAAGGACTGCAACCAAAGGGGAAATATCACCACAATACATTTTTCTTTTCATTGTATAAAGTGAGACATCTGTACAGAAAATCAAATGATGTGACTTGGTTTCAAAAACAAAACATAGCCGGACAAGGGCACAGCCACCACTCCCCATCCAGCAGGTCCATGGGTTTACCCAGAACACATGTGAATGTTTGCTTGTTCAAAAAAATCAAAACTGAGTGTTTTGCATTTCTAATATTCCTGAAAACTCCTTGCAGAAAGCTAAGTATAAAACAGGCAAGGTCAGATAAGCCTAAAGCAAGCAGCTGAATACCCTAGCTGTAGAAATCCTGAGGCCATCTCTTCTAGAGTGAGCTCCATTAAAATACAGATTGTATCAGAGAAGAGATGTAGCTTTGTACTTTAAAACCTGTCTATTGTGCAAAAGGCATTAGGCTTATATCAGTCTAGCTGAGATTTTTATGGCAATTTAGATGATGGCAAATTATCAATGTAGAAGCACCTGTTTTATCGAGAATATCACTTTGCTTTTTGTCTGATTTTCATCATGTGCCATATGTACAGCAGTTGATCAAAGGCTGTGAATGCATTATCTCTTGCCTCGCTTATCATTTCTGAGAAAAGATGAGAAGGAGGAGAAGGGAGGGACAGAAGATGATGATCAGAAATAGAAAAGTTTCAAAGTAGATCAAATAAGGCTGTCCGTAATAGTTTCCCTTTAATGAAAGGCATCATTAATCAGCTGTAATGGTGGCTAAGAGTGTTGGTGAAACAGTACATAAGCTGAAAAAAGCAGTCTCCAAGAATAAATGTACACTGCATTGCAGCAGACATGCTTCTCATTAGTTTAACTCAAATGTCACTAGTTAATGGGGAAAGTGATTTAGCAACTGTCCTACATTGTAACACTCTAGTTTCTTCATCTGCATCTCTCTAGGCACCTGACTAGTGTACATGTGCAACATGCCAACAGCAGATACACATTTATGAATACCTTCCAGACCTTGTTTTACACCTCTGCCCAAAAAAAAAAAAAAAAAAGTGTGGGGATATGTGGAGCTCTGTTACCACCTGTGGATGAAAAATTGCCTTGCTTGAAGCCCCACCAGAAGGATTTACACTGCAGCACAGCCAGGGAACAGCTGGGAGACAAACGAATCAATAGCATCCCTGATATTGGTGCAGTGCCTGCCTGAGCCAGAGCACCCATGATGGGCACCAGGCTGAAACAACGCATGCTGCAGTCATTCCCCCACCTGCTGCAACCTGCCCTACCACCCAAAACCTGCACACCTGCCTGACTTACGTTTTCTCATCAAGGCGAGACTGCCAGGGTTCTTAAACAGAACAACTGGATTAGTTTTTCAATAGTCCCTTTGGAAAGTTCCTATAATAACCTCCTCATAAGAGTCCCATATACATGTAATGATGGTAAAGGTGTTGTATCATTCTCCACTGCCGTTTTGCAGAGACAGACCACAGAGCTGTTAATACATGTCCTGGGGCTCCTGTGCAGGCCAGCAGAGTGGGCTGGAGCTGGAGCAGAGACAAGCAAACAGAGAGGACTCACCATCTGGAAAAGCCCCTAAAACTAGACCAAGAGACCAGGGATTAGAAAGAGCTTGAATCTGTCCTAACTCTGCTTCTGCCAAAGTCCAGAAACAGGACCAAGGGGAACCATCCCACAGCTCTGTTTTACATCTCTCTCCCATATCTGCAATATTGAAAAAGCTTGTATTAATTGTTAAGTATATTATCTTTTAAACATTAATGTTAACGCTAAATACAGATATTTTGCATTTATTTGAATATAAAAAATGGGAGACATTCTATCCAGGTGAATCTAGCAATCTGAAAACTTATGGTAGTGCAACAATGGGAAACCCTCAATACCAAACATTCAGCTATAGAATCAGGACTTAGTTTCATTCAGCCAGCAGCATTACATTATCATATAAAGATCAAGTTGAAAGACAACTGACATGAATGGAAATATCTTAAAAAAGTGAACCTAAAACTGTGTGGACAGAGGTGATAGGATGGTAAGGTAATTGTTCACCTAAGTGTGTGTACCTTTTGAAAGGCATAGAAAAGTTTTAGGGAACATTAGAGGTTGAAAAATGCATAGATGAGTGCTGACAAATTAAACTTTGACTTAATTTTGAAATGAGTGGCTTTGCTCCACTGTTGAACATTTTCAGAATTGTTTCACACAGAGGAGAAGGACACTTTTTCTGAGAAGAATTAAGAGCCCAGATTTGCATAACTCCTCCTGCTTTGCTTGTTATCACTGGAACTGCAGTTAATTGACACCAACTCCTCTGAAATTACTACTTTGTGGACATAAGGGAAGCATGAGAAGACTTCAACACACTAATTGACATACATCAGATGATAGAAACTCTTCCTTCCTTCTTTTAAAGCAGAAGTTGCTTCTAATGATACTGAAAACCAAAAGTGTATTCAGATCAAAACCTGGAATGACTATAGAAAAAGGACAAGCACACCTGGATATTCTCCCTAATATATCCTCTAAGCTGTCAGAAATCCTAGTATCCTAAGCCAGATGTTGTATCTACCTCTGTGTTTAACAACCCTTAAGGATCTTTTTTTCCCATTAATCCCATGAATTGCCTTTCGCAGCCACTTATACTTTTAACATCCACGACATCCTCTGGTAAAAAGGCAAAAACGTCTCCAGATTGGCTCAAGTCATGGAAGCATTAGAAGGCAGCTAGTGAAACTGCGAGAAATAGTAAATAATTTTTCTGTCCATTGCACAGTTTTGTAGAATTTTATCACCTTCCCCTCATTCACTCCTTTCCACGTTGCAACATCTCAATCCAATCTCTCCTCACAAGAAGTCAGGCGCCTGTACTAGAAAGGTTTGCTGATTTTACATGGTATTTGTCATTTTGCCATTTGCCTACAGAATTCTAGGGAAAATGGACTATCCAGTTGTATTATTTTTTGCTCTATGGCTTAGTTCACATTGGTATTCCCTTCATATTTCTGTCTCATCCTTTTTTTCTTTTTTTCTTTTTCTGAAAAGAAAAGCAAGAAGAGTGATTTGTTATCCCAGATCTCTGCAGCTGCCTGCTATGCCTCCGGGTGCCTGTGCTTCAGCAGGGACCTTGTTGATGCTGTAGCAAAATGTAACCATCAAACAGCCCACAAAGCCATAACATTCCTGTTCAATGTTTTATATTAATAATTTCAACAGCTCATTATCAAATTACTTGGCTACTTTTTAAAAACACTTTAGATAAGGGCCAAATAAGGAGCAGTTCTAGCTGCTTTTACAGATATTTCTGATTACCTACCAATTTTTCCTATGAGAACAAGCTCTGCTAGAACAGTGAAGTGGCTGAAATTCAGTCATTCCATGTGCCAAAGCAAAAATGTACCCTTTCACCTCCAGCACTAGGGAACAGTTGGTTTTCACAGAGAACACGCAAAAAGTCATGTCCTGCTGATTTGGTTTACTAACTGTGGAACTAAAAATATTCTTTTTGGCCTGTTAGAACAGCTGATCTTGTAATTCACTTCAAGATCCAAGTGACCTGCACAAAAAAATGCCTGCTTTGTTTTTAACCTAACCAATCTCAGTAAGCCAGTACACCAAACAAGTGAAAAAAAAATCTGACTGAGCTGCAGCTAGAGAATATGCTTGCTCCCACTCTCTTTTACTGCACATTTGAAGAGAGAAATCTGCTGATATTTACAGTTGGAACCAGATTTTTGCAATGTGCTAATGCAAAATGCATGTAGCAAATGGGAGCTTCTGCCTGCACACAGGACAGTTGTCATCCTGTCAAGATCTGCGCTTAGAAATTAAGGTAGCATTGCTTGCACCTAGATATCCTTTATCTGACTGCATACTTTCTCTTAGGTACTCTGAGTTAAAACTCTGAAGAAACCTTTAATAATATGTCAGATAGGAGGAGTTCTTACCCTACTTTGAAAGACTCCTTGAGCTTTTTTAACTCTGATTAACCTTATATCCTTGCCAGTGAGAACTGGTAGTGAGCACGGACAATAAGACCAACTGCAAACCTTTACTAAGTAGCACAGAGCTGAAGGCTGACAAACTGAGATCATAAACACTGCAACAGGGTCAGGAGCAGAGCAATCACTAGAAGCATCATCTGAAGCATCGTCTAAAGCATCACCAATGGTTCTACCTGTCTAGCCAATTCATCATGTGAGTAAAGTTAAAGGCTTTCCAGGAGCATAATTACATTAGACTGGAATTAAAACACTGTCCAGGTGGTCTGGGTCTTCCCCCGAGATGTTGCCATTAGAGTCAGTGGAATGCTATTTCTAAAGAGAGGTGATGGAGTAAGGCTGAAGTTGTACATCCATACTGAAACTAGAGGTGCCTTCTTCCTTGGAAACAGACCATTACACATGCTCATGTAAAAACATGCCTGTTTAACAGTGGGAGTAAGTGGCAAGTATTTTTATGCCATTTTATTCTAGGTTTAGATCTAGGTCTATTCATTTTCTCCAACTGTGCTGTACACTGGACCAGCAGACAGTTTTGAGTGATGTCAAGGAAGAGAGGAGTTAAAACAACAAAACCAGTAGTCTGAAACCCAAATTGCTGCAATAACAGCTGTTAATGAACACAGTATGGAAATATCCCAGAAACCAGTTAACTAGCAGCATGTGATCAACCAAATATATAGACTTTGCTGTGAGAGGTTGAGAAATAACCATCCTCCCTATGACTAATGCATGTTTGCACTTTGAACTTTGGTCATGAGATCCTCCTGTTTCTGTCCATTTTCTGGCGGCTCCAGTGCAGTCAGCAGCACATCAGAGACTCCCAGGAAGGATCAGCCTGAGCAGCAAGGCACCCAGCTCTATAGCATTCAGCTCCATTTAGTTATCCTAATAAAGAGGCTTGTCTTTGCTTAATTTGGTAGAATTCAATACTACCATTGTCATTTGCCAGAGACAGAGCCCAAAGGGTAACATTTTCATTTAAAAACTTTAAATGCTGTGTACAGACTTGTCTAGATGCTTGCCCTCATTTTTTGCTGCTTAGGAAAGGGATGCTTAGCTCTATCAGTTTATGGTGGCAGAGAGGAAAAGGCACAGTGCCAAAATATTTCAAATCAGATCACCATCATGGGCTTTGCTATCCTAGAAGGGAAAAAAAAAAAAAATCTTGCCTGCAGGTGGGCAAAATTCAATACTGCCAAGAAAAAATGCAAGCAAAACTGCTTTTGCCTCTATGAAAAAGTGTCTCCAGCTGCTGCATTATGGTACCAAACAAGTTCCACATGTCAAATGAGGAATGCAGTGTGGTGCTGAAAAAAAGAAATGGCAAGCACCATCTGTATTCTTATAAATCCAGCAGTTGCCTAGAGAGTTGTTGCCATTGAAAGAAGCAAGATCTCTGCTATTAGTAAGAAAACTTGACAAGACTGAAAAGGACTTGAAGGAGCTGTCATTACAGAAGTTTACATTCCACAGCATCTCCAAGCAAAGTGAATGCAGCACTGAAGCATGTAGGTACTCACCATCCTGACTGTCCGCCAAAAATTTCCAGTAAATAGAACCTGGTTCTTGAAGAGGAAAGGGCTGGGACAGTAGCAGATCTACATCTTTTTGAAGCACTATTAGGCACTGTTTGGCTTCACTTCTTATGAAGTCTTCAGAGAAGCTCTATTGGTGAGTAGATAAATATATACTGGACAGCCCCACATGAAGCAGCCTGAAAATCTGTACCATGAAATCAAGAAAGACTTATTCTGCAGCTTTGCTGTCAGCACATGTAAGAAGATCTTCCAAGGCAAGGACCACCTGTCTGTGTCCACACTCATCCATAGGATGTGGTGTGAAATGAAAGGAGAATTAAAGGGATCAGTAAGGAAATCTGTTGCAACTGCAAGATGCAGCATTTTGTATTGGTAGATATATATTTGCTTGCGGATGTGAAAGAAGAGAAGGGGGCTGTTGTCATGTTCAGTGAACTCTTGGGCTTTCATCTGCCTGGGCTGCCTGCCTGCCTGGATGCCACTGCCTTCTCTAAGCACAGTGTGCCATGAAGGCAAATGAACTTCTTCGGAGTGGCATGGAGGTGAATATGCCAAGCAGCTCATTAGCGTAATGCTGGTGCATTGCTCATTGTTAAGATGCTGATTCCTGTTTTGAGCCTGGAGGGTATGCAAAGGGCAGGTAAACAGTTAATGAATACAGTTCTTTGAATTGAGCGGCTGAATCTGTGCTGAACTTTTAAATCTTTTATAGCTGTGATATTTCAGAGTCCTAAAAATGAATCAGAACATCTGACAGGTATGCCATGAAGTTCCATATAAATGCTGTGCCAAGATTTAGCACTAAGCATTTACCTTCTGATATGCTGACAAAGGGAAAATGGTTTATGCAGAGGTCTGTGGGCTGTTTTGCACCTAAAAGAAACTGGTAAAATTGAGCTTTTTACTGTTTCTTTTCTCACATAGAAAAATTCCATTGAAATACATGTAGTGGTTTCCCAGTACTACCACAAGTAAAAGGTTACTTCATCAATAAAATAATGTTGGTGCTTGAAGGCTTAATATATACATTACTGAGGAGGTGACACTCAAGGTCAATATTGAAATACAGTCAGCAGTGTCCCAAATGTTAAACTAATCCTCTATAGTTACATTGCCCAGTTCATCTCAAATCTCCTTCCTCTCTAAAGAAACACAGAACAGTTAACCAGCCAGAATTATAGCTACAATTGCAATGCAGCCCCTTTGCGGCATCTATTTACCATCTTGCAGTAAAACTGCATGCTTTTCTTGATCAGAAAATCACATATTTTCTGGAAAAAGAAGTAGCAAGTTTTCCAAGGAGTGTCTCATTTTTCCAGAGCTAAAGAAAAATGAGAATGTAATGTTTCATTTTGAAAACAGCACCGTTGCTTCTGACTTTAGGTTTACAGATTCTCAAGGCTGTATCTAAATCTGTTACTGACACCTCCCATGTTTTCGGGACTGCCACTCACTGCCCCCTTTGCCATACCCACATACAGATGCTATAAGCTTTGCTGTTCCTGTACTGAACCTTGCACAACAGCCAGCTGCTGGCGTTCCCACATTACCGAAGCAGTGTGGACCACAGAGGCTTTCAAGTCTTGGCTGGATGATGCCTTGAGCAACCTGGTCTGACCTCATGGCTGACATTACTTTAGGAGAAGGCTGGACTGGAGACCAGAGGTCCCTTTCAGCCCAAGTTACCGTGTGATCCTGCCTATCTGCTGGGCTGTGCAGCCTCTGATGCTGGAGCATAAACAAAGGAGAATAAGGAAAGGAGAATGAAAAGTAACTGCTACAGGATGGATATGCTTTCAGAAGGATTTTGAGGTACAGGAAGAAAAACTTCCCGAATTTGCTACTCCAGAGGTTAACCTTTAAAATTTTCTCAGGACAGTAGATATTTTCCACTAATTCCTCTCTAGAATATTATCACATACAGCACAGAAACTGCTGGCAAAGCTGCAGGTGCATTGTGCCGAGTCAGGGTGTGGGCTTTTTCCCACACATATGCCATGAATGTGTTTTTGTGATGTGGTATTGACAATTCCTGAATCTCATCTAGACGTCTTCAGCTGCACACCAAGTCCTCTTGCTGCAGTATAAGCACCTCTTTCCTTCAGTGGACAGAGATATTCTGACTCTGAGGCAGACATTTCTGTTCAAAACCATATTCACAAGAAGTATCCATAAGAAAAAAAATTTTAAAAAGTTAGACATTCACAACAAAAATCTGGTAGAGAGAAAATAAATATTTCTGCCCCTTCCTTGATTTGAGTAAATGTACACAGAGAAGCAATTAAAAAAGGCTTAACTTAAATTGGTTTTCCAGATGAACAATGGTTTGGATAGCAGTGATTGCGTATATAACATTTATCCCTTGGGTTAATGATACTTTCTTCCAATTCTCCTTAATCCCATTACAAAGTCAATAAATACTTCTTTTTTCCTGACACTCTTCTCCAGCATTGTTTAGAAAAGAGAAGAGAAGGGAAGAGAAGAGAAGAGAAGAGAAGAGAAGAGAAGAGAAGAGAAGAGAAGAGAAGAGAAGAGAAGAGAAGAGAAGAGAAGAGAAGAGAAGAGAAGAGAAGAGAAGAGAAGAGAAGAGAAGAGAAGAGAAGAGAAGAGAAGAGAAGAGAAGAGAAGAGAAGAGAAGAGAAGAGAAGAGAAGAGAAGAGAAGAGAAGAGAAGAGAAGAGACTAAATTTAGAACTTGATTTTGAGGAGGCTGCTGCCTCTGGAAAATCTTTGTATTAAAACTGCTCATCTGATCTCAAATTTTGTCTCTTAATGGCATTTCAGTAGTTCACTCCAATGACTGTCAGAGCCCATGTGATGTGTTATGCCTCACGGAGGGACTCGGCAAAAAGCAAAGCAAAAACTTTGACATAGCAAAAACTTCCAATAGCATCCTCAGCATCCCACCACCATGCAAATACTACTCATACACATTGCTGTTACAGCTCTTAAATGTGGTTTCCTATCACTGGATTGGATTATAAAACATTTTGCAATCTTCTCATAAAGATTTCCAACTCCTTATTTTTCAGCTACTGGTCTTTGAAATTTGACAGCAGAAAAGCCCTATGCCTTTCTTTGACTATATATATAATTTGTATGTATATATACATACATACGTATGCATGTACACATACATATATATATACACACTGATGATACATATATATACAAGTATATGTAGCTGTTTTTCAGAGCTACCTAATGATACCCTAATTACGTAAATTATCGTCAAGTCCATTTATAGTCATAATTACATCACATAGTCCATTCCAAAGACAACTGGATGGCTTGGACAAAAAACTTCTATCTGATCTCTTTTATCTTAAAGATTTTGATGCCTTTTGTGGTTCCCACTGTATTTAGTTAATTTAGAAAATGTCTATCCAAAGCAGCACAGTCAACTTTTTGCACATTCTTGTAAGAATATCTCTGTTAAAATACCATCAGAACACAATCTGGTTTTGTTACACCCGTCGACAATCATCAAAGCTTTTTTTGTTCCTTGAACTGTGCTTATCAGCTAAACCACAAGTGGGAAGCACAACAAATGCTTCAGAACAATGCCATCAGATACAGAAACTTTGTGATTGCTTCTGTCCAACCAGCTCTTTATGAAAACTGCAGGTTGCAAAAGATTAAAATTCTGCCTTGACTGGGTTCGGTTTTTAATAAAGAGGGGGAAAGGGGGCAGGGAGCCTTGGGAGGATCAGAAGAACAGATTAGCTGTCTACAGAAACACTAGTTATGTATCATTAACTCCACTGAAACTATTCATAGTTAAAGCTGAAAAATGCCCAAGCTGACATTCTGTCCTCCCATGCTGTCAGGGGGGAGGCCAGAGACAAGATTTTCCACTTCATCTCCCAGTTTCCTTTTATATACAGGCTCTCAGCAAACTGCTCATGTTGCCACAACAGAGACCTTGAACCTTCAAAGCTATCTACAGAGACAGACCCTTATCCCAAATCAATATGGCTCAGCAAAGAGGCACAGGCTGCCCACACATATCTCTTTTCAGGACTGGGACTTATGTTTTCAGTGACTGAATTTACTTTTCATAAAAGGGCAGAATGTCACTGCCAATTGGTGTCTGCAAAGTGAGCTAAAAAAGTTTCATTTTCATAGAACAATAAGAATGGGGAGACACTTTCTTTGGAAAGCCAGTCATCACTGTCACAGAGAAAAGCCAGCTGTACACCCACCTCTGAGTTCTTTTCTGCATCAGGAAGTAAGACCTAGCTAATGACAGAGGAGGTGATTTTTCTCCAAAAGAGAGAGTTCTGCATTAGCTCCAGTCTGAATATCAACATGCATGACCTAAAAGAGAAAATGATACATTAGTTCATTTTTCAAATAATGCTAGGTACTGATGAAGGACAAGAATATTGTGCAATTCAGAGCATGAGCAGAGAGCAACAAAATAAAAATTTGCTTGAAAACCTGCCATTCATGAGAGGAATCTCTCATTACATGGACACTGATGAGGAGGAGTGGAAAACTGCAAAGCATGACCCTGATGGAAAGTAACATCAGAAGGTGGAAGTCAGACACAACTAAGGTGCTTAAAAATTGCTTAAGACCAAAGAGGTTTGGTTGGAAGCTCTCATCAACTTTTTCCTCAAATATTTTTTTAAGAGAGAGGCTTAGCTGAGCCCATACGTGTCTCTACTGGCCAGAGAAGCTACCTCCAACAAAGAAGGCTGCAGAGCCAAAGACAAGATTGTTGTTTCAATTCAGCACTGCCTTCAAGCTCCACCATGCAGTCCAGCTGGCTTTTTTAAAATACCAAATATAATTTGTTTAGGGGTACCAGTTAGTTCTTATTGCTTCGGGGATCCCCATATGCTTTTGCCATGTGACATCCCACCCCTCTAAGGCAAGTTTCTGCCCAACACATACTGATAAGGGCTTCTTTAGAAGATCAGTGTTGTTTTTAGCAATAAGGAATTAAGGAATTCACGATGTTCTCATTATGTTTTTCTTTAAAGTCATTCAGTTTCCAGGGGTATGCCTGAACTTTGTGTTCAAGAAAGATGTAAACTTGTTCTGGTGAGGGTGCTGATAGAAGGACTGCCTCCCACAGAAGGGTTGCCTGTATTAAATATGTATAGGCTGACTAAACAAGATCCATAGGGAATATTAAAGTGTTTTAATAACTTGAGTGTAAGGACAAAGAAGAGAGAGGAATATAGGTGCATATTAATGGCAAAACCAAAATGAAATAATATGATAAACATCTTTGACACTTACATGCTTGTGACGTGATGTTACTACTAGACCTGAAGACAGCCAGCAGGGAAAAATTCCGCATAGACTAAGAAATGCTCCCTATGAAAGTCCACAGAACTGTAAATTATTCCTCTCAACTTCTTTCTCTATGTTTGTATTTACAAAGCCAATACAAGATTCAGAGACCCCTACCAAAATTCAGTTGTTCAGATGTGATTTATGAAACATCAACAACTGTGAATATACCCTAATATGAAGCAAGCCAGAGCATGTCTCTGCTGCATCATTTGTACTGAAAGCCTGATGGCTGTGGGGGCAAAATATGAGGTCAGTGCCTACATGATAAGAATGAAATACAAATCAAATGCATTCATGTTGCCTACTCAGCAAGGCTACTCTGTGTTTTGCTTCATGAAAAATCACTCAGTGTTGATTATCAACACTGTAGCTTTGATTATCCAGAGTACAGGCAAGCTGTTTAAAGCTGAAAGGATGAGAACAAAACTCCTAAAAAGGGCCAGAGACAGCAAACAAATATCTCTTCTTGGTTCTTGGGGACACAAGTGTCTCTGTGCCTGACACATACCTGGCGTGGCACACCATCACATGTGAGTGGGACATGGGGCTCAGCCAAGATAATATTTCTGTTCTTATTACCTAGGAATTAAATTCATATTTTGTCCATCAGCTATGTCAGATGAAACTTGTTCAGTCTAAACATGGTGGAGGTAGGTCTATCCTCTCTAGTGCCTTGAGAAAGAGCATAAATAAAATTGTGGAACTTACTCTTTGCAAAATGCCCTTCACGTTTCCTTCATGGGGATGGAAAATGCTGCCCTCTGCACACATACACACAGTCTCATATGTGAAACAACCAGGGAACATTCACCAGGCAAACTGGATGCTGGGATCACTCCAGAAAGAAAGAGCCCATTTGTTTCTTGTACCTAATACCAGACCCTTGAGCCTAGGATCAAGGAGCTCATCATTTGCAGGACTCACAGGCTGGGGTGTCTTAGCCTTCAAAGCCAGGCAGCACTGAGAGGTCACTGATTCACTGTGGACATAGAAATTTCCTTACACATTTATTCTTGCATGGTGGAGACACACAGCTCTTCGATAACTCTACATTGTTGTCATGGATATAAAAAGACATCCTCAGTATCCAAGCAGAAGCAATAATGCTGTGAGCCAAACCCCTCAGGCATGCCAGACCAAGCAGGAATACTATCCATCTTAATTTAATTTTATGCATCACAGACTGGAGATTTTCTTAACTTTTGTTTCTATCTTCATTATAATCAACCACAAACAATCTCCAGTAATTCTGGTTACACATTACTATGAAGTTTTCTTTACTGTGTTTCATGTTGTCTATTCCCTGTACAATGTATGTTAATCTTTTTCAGAACAGGCCTTGAGCTCACTCTAGAGTATAAGATGGTTTGTTTTATTTTCTGAAGGGAGAAGTGCAGATGATCTCCTTCCAAGTAGAGATCAATCATCTTTAAAGAAATTCTGTATTGGATTGTTCCCTCTTTTTGCTTAGTTTCCCTTTGAAATAAGAAAAGAACATCTCAATTTGAATGTTATTTCAGTGATTGTCTCACATTAAAACCACAAGTCAATAACTGTGGAAGAAGGCAGGTAGGAAAAGACTTTCAAACTAAAAAAGAGTTTGTCATATTCTCACTAGCAAAGAGGAAGACAAAAAATTTCTGGAGAAAAAAGGCAAAAGCATCTCTTCACTGTAGGTCTTCTCCCTTCCTTACAGGAAGCAATTATAATTCTCTAGCACTGCTTATTCCAAAGTCCCAAACAAGTCGTTCAAGGCATCACTTGTAGCCTGTGCCTCACGCCTATCCCCAGTAGTATTTCTCAACTGGTGATGCAGGTTTCAGTCCTCTTCTGACTGAAGTCATAGGGAGTTTCACCTGAGCAACATCAGAGTAGGCAATGGGAGCCAAGGGCTCCTACAGACAAAAACTGCTATAGAACATGATAGACATTTCAATTGGCTCAGGCACTACCTAGGCCCAAAAATGACAGAATGAAATCACCTTATGCAGAATCCTCCCTATCAGTACTTAGGCAACTAGTGTTTCTCATTTCAAATGCGTTACTCAATCACAATTTTACCTCATGATTTTGGGATTTTTTTGCACACCAATGTTTTCTACCACTCTGTTTTTCTTGTATAATTCATCAGGCATTAGTGGAGTTTCCTAAACGTCCCATACTATTACTATGCCTGCAGTCCTCATATTAAGGGAGAAGAAGAGGGCTAGAGAACTTTCTTCCATATTGTGAAGATCTATCTGTCATTCAGGTCTATCTGAATGGTCAAGAATATCCTTGGTTTCATAGAATCATAGAATAATTTAGGTTGGAAAGGACAATTAAAGATCATCCAGTCCAACCCCCCATGCAATGAGCAGGGACATCTTCAACTAGATCAGGCTGCTCAGAGTCCCATCCAACCTGACCTTGAATGTTTCCAGGGATGGGGCATCTACCACCTTTCTGGGCACCGTGCTGATTGTAAAAAATTTCTTCCTTACATCTAATCTAAATCTAGATTTTTTTTTTAAACTCTTTTAGTTTAAAACCATTATACTTGTCCTATCATAACAGGCCCTACTAAAAAGTCTGTCCCCATCTTTCTTACAAGACCCCTTTAAGTATTAAAAGACTGCAATAAGGTTTCCCTGGAGCCTTCTCTTCTCCAAGCTGAACAACCCCAAGTCTCTCAGCCTGTCCTCACAGGAGAGGTGCTCCATCCCTCTGATCACCTTTGTGGCCCTCCTCTGGACCCGCTCGAGCAGGTGTATATCCTTCTTATGTTGGAGGCCCCAGAGCTGAATACAGTACTCCAGGTGGGGTCTCACAAGAGTGGAGCAGAGGGGGAGAATGACCTACCTCAACCTGCTCACCACACTTCTCTTGATGCAGCCCAGGATGTGGCTGGCTTTCTGGGCTGTGAGCACACATTGCTGGCTCATAGTCAGTTTTCCATCTACTAATACCCCCAAGTCCTTCTCTGCAGGGCTGCTCTCAATCCACTCATCACCCAGCCTGTATTGATGCTAGGGGTTACCCCAACTCATGTGCAAGACCTTGCACTTGACCTTGTTGAAGCTCATGAGGTTCAACACATCTCGTTCTCAAGCCTGTTCAGGTCCCTCTGGATGACATCCCATCCTGCAAGTGGGATCAGGTTTCTGATGCATTCATGTTGTTTGACTAAATATTGGCATTATAGCTGCCATTTCTCAGTGTCCTTACCCAGTGGGCTGTCCATGACATGCAAAGATGAAAAGCCTGAAGCCCACAGCTCTCTCACAGCCCAGGAGACAGGCTGATAAGAACTAGTCAGACAAGCTGTCAGGAAACACGAGAATTTTTTTCCTGAGATTTTTTCCATCATTAACGACATCTTAAAGTGCCCAAAATCAAGATGTAAACATGCAGTAGGGGTCCAAAATTAATCTTCTTTATATGCCATATGGCAATAGGTCTTCTCATGTTAAACTGAACCAGGTGGGTGTCGAAATGACTATGCTCTGCCTATGATTCAGTCTCGTAGCCATAAAAAATATTCCCAGCAAACTATCATTGCTGTGTGTCAGGGTAGATCTTCCCTAAATGCCAGACGGAGGCTTTGTGCAGAACCTGACTGCAGAACAAGCACGACCGGCCCGGAGTGATCCCTGCAGACATGAAGCTTCTGCCTTTCCTGCCCGCCGTGCAGCACAGCAAGGGAGGGGCTGCCAAGGCCACATCTGTGCTGTGCCCCCAGCCTCAGCCCCCTTTGCAGCCATTTCTCTTCTCTGTTAGAGCATCCCCAAAGCTGTGAGGGTTGCCTTTGGACACAACAGGCTGGGCTGTGCCCACTGGCTCACCTCTGCATCCCATCTCTGCCTTGCCTGGCTGCTGTTTGACTGGACCAGGGGTTTGCTTCCCAAAGGGCAGTCCTTGCCATTTTCAGCAGCTCTGAGCTCTCCCCCACCAATCTCTTTGTCCCGATGTTCTTGAAGTCAGTTTCATTATGCAACTTTCCAAAGCTCTTGGGCAATCTGCTTTCATTCTCCTGCTTTCCTTTCCTTATCAGTATTTATACTCTTAACTTCAGTACCTCATTCTTTACACATGGCATGTCCCTCTTTCTAATGCTTGATTACTTTTTGCACTCACTTATTCAGAGTGACCTTTTTCACTCCTAGTGTATTTATCGCTAGATGGCTCTCATAACCCTTGGGCATATTGTCATTTATCTTTCAACCCGTTCAATTCCCTCCCCATCCAATTCGGCTCTGCTTAGTATCCCTTTTGTTCCTCCAAATATTGTGCTGCTGAAAGCAAAGCATTTTAAATACTAAAAAAAAAAAAAAATAAATTAAGTAATTGTTGCCTAGCTGCTTCCCCACTATTATGTTTCCAGCAGTTGCATTTCCATAGAGAAAGAACAGTTGGATGCTTTCAGTATGAATGACTTAAACGTTAGACTGAGGAAAACAGCAGCAAGGAAGGAATTGGAGGATGACACAGCAGAGGGGCTGGGAGGACAGCATGGTTGCTGCCTTTGCCATCCAGCTGCCAGTGTAGTAGATGGCACAGAAATGTCAAACAGTGTCAGGCCACATATGATTCACCTGTCATATCTCCCCAGGTGAAAACTAAGGCAAGAACTGATTCATTCTAGAGAGAGTCTGAAACACAGTTTCTGGATCTTAATAACCTGTGATGTTTCTGAAGCAAAGCTTCACAAAGTGAGTCCTTAATCCAGTCCTCACTTCTCCTCTCATGCATTATGGGAATTAGCCACACCCTAAATTGGAAACCATATCATTCAGTTAGTTAATACAGCTTGTTCTATTTACATGTAGCTAGATCTGCTGCTAACACAGTTTTCAAAGTCACTTCATGAAAAATGGACTAGATTTTTAATGATGATGGACAAGCATCTTTTGTACCATAAAAAGAGCCCCAGAACCAACTTTGTTGGCAGTTTTAGTGCCTTCAATATTTTTCTGGCCATGACAAACAATATTTTTTGAACCCCATTTGCAAAGGCTGACTACAGGATGGACTCCAAGAGCTGGCATTCTTCTCCCTTGTACAATGAGTCAGTCAAATTGGCCTCTTCATTCTGTACAGAAAGGTAAAATGAAATCCCCTTTGCTTCCCACTTTAAGATATAACATAAGCTGAACAGTCAGTTACTAAGGATTTTCCGGCTCAGCCAAGATGACAAATGCAAAATAGAAGCTATGACTGGGAATAAAGTATCAACCAGCTGTGTTGACAGAAGTGTGGTGCAATAACCCATCCATTGCACAGAAAATGCATTTTCAGCACTGATAAATGACATAGTCAGAAAATACCCATCAGCCTGAATGTACTGCTACATATTTACTTAAGGAAGTTTAATTCCTGAAAGCAAGCCTTAAAATTAAGACACACAGTAAACCACATATACTTGCACAGTGACTGACATCCATCGCCAGGATTTTAGTCTATTTGGATAAAAATATAAGGATCAGTGGAGAACATACCCATGTTTCAACATTTGGGCAGGTCAAAAAACAGTTCTGCAATTCCCTACCTAGAAAACCAGCTGTACTTAAGTCTGTGTGGTGGTTTGTCGCCACCAAACATTGTTCTTACTGAGCAGTCAAGGCAATCCAGAAGTCCTACCACTCTGCAGGTCTCCCTTTCCTTTTCAAGAGGTGAAGAGTGCACCTCACCTTCTCCCAGCCCTGGCAGCAGAGTTTGCCATCTCTTCCTTCCCGCATGCATTATCTGGGAGGCTTTCTTTTCTTTAACTAAGCAACATAGGTTAGTGTAAACCTCTTGTGTTCTCTTTCTATTTCTGCTACGCTGGTGCTAGCCAAGCTTCATGAAACATTGAGTCCTGAATTTAGCACTCCAGCGCTGTGTGCATCCCTCAGGGCTATTGTTTTAGGCTTCCTGCAGACTCAGGCATGCACCAGCTTGCAATTACATTCATCTCATCAAGTTTTCCCTTGCAACTATTGCTGATAGAAACTTGTATTTTATTATGAATATAAACTTAAATAGGGATCTAATCTGAGCCAGGGCTTTAAGAAGGGCACATAGTACCTGTGGTTTAACCAGCAGAGACAGCTGTATAACATGCAGGCAGCAGCAAGTCCCATGGTTGTTAGTCCCGTTTTCCTGTTCTTACCCTAATATAACAGTTTCACTATAATTGGACAGCAGCAGAGAGGAATTCACATGACATTTTCTCTAAAGCACAATGAACAATGACATGCTACAGGCTTCACCGGACTGCAACTCTGGATGAAGTATTTCAGCAGTTCTATATATACATTTATTTGTCAAATTTTTGCCATTCTCATTAAATGAGCATTTTACCATTTCATATATTTGTACTGTGTTTCAATGTCTAAAATAATACAGTGCAAGCAAAGTACCAGTGTAAAATAATGAAATATTAATATCCTGTTTGGAAACTGTGTGATTCAATCAGTGCTGCACTCATCTGCTGAGTTACATGCAAAGAATCTGGCATCCTCAAACGAACTTGTTTCATTCCCTGAGTATGTTCTGGCTTCTTATTTTGGGGCAGAAATTATATCCCATCAGCATTCATTGCTTTTGATCATAGTGTGATGAAGTAGGTTAGCCCAACATAGAAAATATCATGCTTTTCCTTCGTATGTTTGGTTGTTCCTTTGCTTTGTGATTTTCATAAACCTTCTCTCTCTATTCAGCTAGGATCTTTCCTTTATTCAGCTATTGCTTTATTTCTACAGAATAAACAAGAAATGCTATTAAGAAGTGATTCCTCAAAGTCTAAAAAGGGGACTAAATGTAGGAGCCCATGTGAATGACACTGTTTTAGCTGCACCCAAAACCAACTATCACTCCATGGACTCAGGAGCAGCTAGTTAGATAAGTCTTTGACTGCAGTACCTAAATTAAGATGCAGGAGTCCAACTGGAGCTAACTCCACAGCCATCATTTCCTACAGTTCAGAGTGACAGATGCACACTTGTCTTCTCAAGCCCTCACCTGGGCTCTGATATGAGACATGTTTCCCACTGCAGCTTCTGGTGACACCTTTTTACTGTCATGTGACTACACATCCAAGCCCACCCTCATGATGTAACCTGACACTGGGCAGGCAGAAGCTCAAGGAAACTTAATTTGCATGTTAAAGATTCATAATGGTAGAAGGAGCAAACTACAGATAAACTTTTTTTGTATCCAAAATACCAGATCTCCTTGTCTTCAGAGAAAAAACCTGGATCATAAGGACCAAGTGTGGCAGGTGCATGGGTACAAAGACAGTGGCAAAGCAGTGGTTAAACCAGGATTTGAAGTAATTCAAGTTTCAAGAGTTGGAGGAATTTCGTATGTGTTTTAAACATAAACTTATTTAGGAGTTCCCAGACTAATTTTTATAGGTTAAATTATTTAGAAAATATCATTTCCTCTCAAGGATTATTCCCTTAGGTAATTGATAAATATTTATAACCCAGACTCCCTCTTAATGAAGATTTTTGCCTGGGAATAACAATTAAGAGTCTTTGTCAAAATCCCAAGTTGAAAATAACTGTCATTCAAATGTTATTGTTTTTGAGTATGTGTAAAATATTGCCTTCCAAGATCCAAGGAAAAATCTTTGTTGGCAAGTTGTTTGAAACAATGCCTAACTAAATGTGAAGGGGCTTGTTTTAACAGCATACCAATGAGGTGTAGCTGGCAATCAGGTGTGACTTGTTTAACAAATTAACAATATGTTTCTCTAATAGGAAATTTGTTGCTCCATATTCAGCATTGAAGATTTGCAGCTACTTAAAAAATCTACAGAGACTTTCAACATAATTAAGCTTAAATTTACTTTGAAATTCATGAAGACCATATAAAAGCAAACTAGCAATATTGTACATCTGGAAAATCACACTTCCATGAAATCCTTTAAGCCTTTTGTTAAGGATAACTCATTTACACCTGAAAAATAAATAAGAATTCATCAAACTATCAGTAACGGCTGTATCTAATTCTGAGGATTTTTGTGTTAAAAAATCAGCTGTCTTAACCTTATTCTTATTTGATTTGTAAAAATTTCTGAAGACAAGATGAAGATGAATTTGAGGTTATGCTGATAATCATAATTCATTCCATGTTAAACTACTGATCTGTTCCTGTTTGCTAATTCCACAAATTACTGCAGCATTTATCAACTTGCTGCAAATGGCCATTTCTGAACAAGTTTGGTCTAATCATAGATTCCTATGCTTACTCAGCTAATTAAACAGATGCCTCTCTTCCCCCCATCTAAGCAAGTGAGATGTGATGGCCTCTGTATCAACAGGTTACCTGTTTCCATAGCCTGCATCTGCTCCGAAGTATCCTAAAGCTGCAGAAATATTTGGGGAAGAACCATAGACTAGAAGAGCTTTTCATGGAGTCATGTTACTTTACAAGTCCTGAAAAATGTTTTTGTTTTTATTGCTACTGCTGTTGTTTTATCTCAAAACATCTCTATGCTATATGGTGTTGAAAGATACATAAATACACCTCCTCCCTTTTTAGCAAAGGTAGGCATTATATGATATACAACTAAACGTGTTTAAAGAAAACGTGACAAGTGTTCATAAAATGCATCCATAAAAGACCATCTTCAAACTTTAATTTCTAAACCTAGCGGTGTTAGATTTCAACATTTTTCTTAGCAAAACTATTGATCCAAATGGATGTAGATCTCCAGAAAAGCCACCTCTATTTCAGCCAGTGCTTTAGTTTTTTATAGTTAGACAATAAAGCTTATAAAAATTCTTTGAAAAATCCAAACTATGGAGAAAATGAATAATCAAAAGAAACTGAAACCCCACTTTGGAGCCCACCATCATGATGGACCTCCTGAGGAGGAGAGGATTTCTGATGAAGTACTCTAAATGCATCCTCTACAGAATGGGAAAGTCTTATAAATGCATTTCTATTAGTGATCATTTTAATTTTGTTAGCCTTTACATGGAAAATCACAGACTAGTAAAGGAATTCAACCCCTCCTCGGAGCTGTCTGGGTTTTTTCCCAGATGACTTGTACTTCTAAATCTCCTAAGTAACAAGCCAGCTACAACTTCCCTCGAAAGGCTCTTCTCACCTTAAATTCATTTATTGTTTACAGTATGAAAGTTTTTCATGAGGTGTACCCTAAATGTTCCTTTCCCTTGTTGAACAGGAACCCTCCCTTTCTCCTTTCATCCTCTTTCAGATATCCCACCCTCCTTAGCGTGTGGATTCCTTCTACCTTTCCCCATAACATCTCTCCTCAGTGCTCTCTAAATCCTTTCCATCTCTTTGGTATCACTACAGGGATCAGGCTCATCTCACTTATCTTAGAATAGCTGAAGCTTTAATGATTAGTGCACTTAATAATAGCCTTGTTTTATGTGTATGCTTTTTTCACAAGAAGGTGAAAGATCATATAATTACCTCACTGGCCAGAATCAAACATTTGCAGGAAAAAAAAAAAATGTAGGAAGTATGGCCAATATTTAGCTTTTCAACAAAAACAGTTAAATTAATATTTATCAGACATTTCACTAAGAGTCACAAGAGTTTTCTGCTAAACTCTTCAAACCAAGGATGAAGAGTTCTTAATATTTAGGATACTACATGAATATATCATAAATCATGAAATGTATGCAACATGATGCACATTTAGTTTCTTCTAAGTCAGCTTTCTTCAATTTGAGATGTTATATTTTTTCAAAGCTAATTTTCAAAATCAAATTCCATGATGGTGAAAGCAACATGGACTGAAACCAAAACATTTATGTCTTATCATAAAGCCAAAGACAACGTTTCACATTTGCCTGTTTCTGATTCCAGCAAGGAGTTCTGAAAGTTTACAGGGACATAGCATAGCAGAATACCTAGCAGTATAAATAAAAAAGTAATATTTAGGTGCACTCCTATTATTATTGAATATTATTGTATTTAATCAATGCATAGAGAGAGCAAATCTGAAACCATTTGAAATATTTTTTAAAGAAAAGAGAACTTGTCCCTCAGATTCATTTTCACGGAGGAAAAAAAAAAGTCTTTTATTATAAATCATATGAAATATCCTGAACAAAACCAGTCAGTGCAGGTTCTTTTAATATGGAAAAGACAAAAGCTTATTCTAACCCAATGAACATCTATCAGAGTTGAAATCATATCATAAGTTATTAAATCCTATTGCTCCTCCTAAGTGTAGGAGATCTTCTAATTACATTATTCTACTGATGCTATTAACTTTTATGAACTTAAGACAAATTTGGCTTTCAGGTGTATCCAAGTCACTCCAATGACATCTGTGAGAGCTCTACAAATATAAGATCTTAGTCTGATCACTGATTTCTGACCATATTGCCATATCTCTGTGTGTTGGATTTGTGTGTGGCAGGGGTTTTGGTAGTGGGGGAGGGGGTCTACAAAGGTGAATCCTGGGAGAAGCTTCTTGAAGCTCCCCTGGCTCCAAGTCGGACCTGCCTCTGGCCAAGGGTGAGCCAATTAGTGACAGTGGCTGTGCCTCTGCGATAATGTATTTAAGAAGGGGAGCCTGAAAGGAGGAGTGAGGGAAGTAATACCTCTGCAAATGCTGAGGTCAGAGGAAGAAAAGGAGGAGTAGGGGCAGAGGTACACCAGAGCAGAGACTCCCCCCTTGCAGCCCCCGGTGAGAGGGCAGGCTCTGCCCCTGCAGCCCATGGAGGTTCATGGTGGAGCAGATGCCCCCCTGAAGCCCATGGAGGACCCCACACCGGAGCAGGTGGCTGTGTCTGAAGAAGGCCGGGACTCTGAGAGAAGCTCATGCTGGAGCAGTCTGTTGCTGGGAGGATTGCAATCTGTGGGAGGGACCCACCGTGCTGGAGTAGTTTATGAAGAGCTGCAGTCCTGCAGACTCACATCAGAGAAGTTCTTGGAGGACTGTCCCTGGTGAGAGAGATCCCATTCTAGAGTAGGGGAAGAGTGTGAGGAGTCCTACTCTGAGGAGGAAGGAGTGGCAGAGACAATGGTTGATGAAACTGCCTACAACCCCCATCCCCTGCCCCCCTGCACTGGAGGAGGGGAGGAGGGAGAGAAATCAGGAGAAAAGCTGAGCCTGGGGAGAAGGGATGGGTGAGGAAAGGTGTTTTTAAGATCTGGTTTTATTTCTCACTGTCCTACTCCATTTGATTGGTAAATTACTGTTGATGGTAGTAACATTCAAATTAAATTGATGTTATTTTTCTTCCCCAATTGAGTCTGTCTGACCATAATGGGTGAGGCATCCCTCCCTGCCCCCCATCTCAATCCCCAAGCCTTTTGTTTTATTTTCTTCTCCCGGTCCCTGAGGGGGAAGGAGTGAGCAAGTGGCTGCGTGGTGCTTGGTTGTCCTCTGGGATTAAACTACAACACTGTCTTGAAAACTCACTCACAGAGGAGGTTAGGCAAGTCCGTCCAGTGCAGAGAGAGAAACACACGCACACATAGACTCGTGGATTTCTTAGAAATCCTAACAGTGTGTCAGAGCCACACAAACAAGATGTTCTGGAGCTCTTTGGCTGATGAGGTCCAAACCCAGAAGATGCTGAGTGTCCTGCTCTTCCACTGCAATGATCTTCCAGCAGTCCTGGAAGTGACCCAATCAGTCAGCAAGAACTGCGCACTTCTCTGCCCACCAAAGTGGATGTGAGATGGTGATTCTCAGATAATTATGAAAACTAAAAATGAGACAGTCCCTTTTTTATCATTTGCTACATCCCAATAGCACTACAGGAGCTGGAATGCCAGAGGAAACCTCTGCCATAATACATTTAACCTATAAAAGTGGAATGAACTCAGTGATACATTTTAAATTCCTTAGAATCATAGTTATCTGCATAGCTATATAGTTTTTTGTTTTTCAAGTCTTGATCCCCAGAAACTTGGTCTGACACGGTGCCAAGTAGCTCCAGACTTATGTTGTCTTGGCAGATATGTACTGACAAAGTTTTGTGTAATGTTGGCATCTTCATATCTGCTCCATAAACTGGAAATGTAAATTGACTCTTGTCATCTTAAGATAATTTTTATTGATTTACAGTGACAATTTTTTTTAATCTAAGTATCATTATGGCCCGTGATTTTTAAGGATAATGCCATATAATCAATGAGATAGAAATGCCATACATACTCAGGGAGTAAGATTTGCATATGTCTTTGCGTGCATATATTCACATGTATGCTCGTCTGTGTGTATCTACACACATGTACACATATGTATATAATGTAATCACAATGATTTTAATTTTAATTTTTAAAAATGTAAAAGGTTTTAATAAAAAGTTTTGTACGCTCTAGTCTGGAATTTAGAGTTCCTTTCTATGTATCTGTGTGAATAGAAGAATAAAACACAGCTACTGTATTTATTCTGGAGATTTCATTATGCAAAGTAAAAACCTAAATTAATAAAAATGTTTTGCAAAACATGCATAAGGTCATCCCCAAGTAGACAGTGTTGAGACTACAATGCCAGATTAATACTCAGGCCAAATGGATCAGTTCTTTAAGGTTGTCAGAGATTGCTGATGTCATAGATTATGATTCATGTCAATCAATTTATACATTTCAGATAGATATAAAAAAAGCAGGGAAAATAGTTCTCCCAGAAATACTGCATATGGGAAATTCCATAGGAAGTTATATGGCAAGTCAACAGGATCATGGACAACTCATGAATCCTTAGGTACATTAACAAAATGTATGACGCTGCAAAATTTCAACTACCTAGCATCGTAAGGGAATAGTTTGAGGAAGTTATGTGCCCACTGATCACTGCAAATGTCTCTATTATGACTTTGATATTGCCTGGTTTCTACTCTCTTTTCAGCCCATAGCACTTACGCTCTTCTGATTTCAAAAATCAAAAAAACAATTTGCCATGGAAAAGACAGAGGGGCCTGAAAGCTGAACTGACCATTTCTGTCTTCATCACAGCACATAGTGTGTCACCTGAGAAATGCAGAGCATGCTGGTAGAAGACAAGATGTTAGTAATGAGCCAAATGAATCCCTGGTGTGACTTCACTCACTTCATTAGTTATCCCCAGGATAACTTTATCCCAGCATACTGAAGACTCTAAAAGTTTTGAGCTGAAGAGAATAGCAGTGCATAGGAAAATGACTGTCCTTTCCCGAATATTTAAACTGGATTGTGAATCCAGTGAATCTGATTCCAAATTATGTTTGCAGCTTCTTTTTGATACAGTCTCCTGAATCACTTTTACAGTTCCAGAAAGTGTTGCATGATCCAGCCAGCAACACAGTGCATTAATAAGCAATGAGCTATTCAGTCCTGTCAAAACAAGCTCATTAGTAAGTCAGCTGCTGGTTTTTTGCAACCACTAGCTAAACTTTGGCAATATAAACAGGGGCACCTACAGGGAGGTCCCACAAGCTCTCTGTACTTTAAAAGATTTAAGTACTTTTTTTTAAAACATATAAATAGGACCCAGCATCAATTTTCAGGAATGCAAGTACAAAATAATTTTCCAAAAGTCTCACAAAAGCTTTATTGCAATGATTAGGTAGAAAGTTTCCTCTCATGTGATAAAAAAAATATCCCATAATACAAGCCCAAAATTATGCTTCCTGATAAATAGGCTCATAAAATGTGACTCTAGTTTTTCAGGACTGTAAACAAAGTAAGGCACTTTGATGCTCTGATGATTGGATGGTAATTAGAGGGCCACACAAGTTCATAATATATATGAAGAGCGTAATACGTTAAAAGTCCCTGTTTATGAATAGCTCACTGATCGCTGCTTCAGTGACTCAACCAAGTTGGTTCATGAAAATTAAAGGGTACTGTGCCTAGCCTTTCTTTGCAAGACTAAAAGGATCCATCCAGACTACTCTAGTAAGTCCTAACACTAGTAAGTCCTGTCAGACATTTCAGGTAATAAAGTGAACTGCTAGAAATGGCTAAAACATTGGAGTCTAAAGAAGTATTTTCCATGGCAGAAGTTCTGAATGTAATTATTTGTCTTTGTAAATATATATATATGCATACTTTAAAAATCCCTTTATATCTGATGAAAGTTGTTGAATTTTATTTATTTATCACCAGCCTTGGAATTTCAGAGGCTGTAGTTATCCCACTCAGGGGCAGTGTCCACCCGCTGACACCACCTTCCCACCATCTGCATCTAAGGGTAGAGTCCCAATTGTTTCTACATCAGCAGTGAACAGCAGCAGTAACCTGGGTGGCCTTTGAAACTGCTTGCTTGGCCAGGAGGCAGGTGATCATTTTCTTGTCACCTGAAAGCTGCAGTGCCGGTGCTCCACCCATCTGGAAAAGAGAGCCCTTTTGCATCATCACCTCCACTGGTAAGTGTCTTGCCAGGAGGATGTGGTACTTGTGCTCTGTGAGCAGACATGTCTTTTCTGAATCCATTACCTTTGACCTGTGAAGTTCTAATTAGTTATCTGCCTGCTGTGGAAATCACCTCTCTCCATGAAAGAAACACCGCTTCAGCCTCATTACTTCCATTGCATATGTTAGAATGCAATGTTTTTCATACATGGACACCAGACATACCTGTCTGCAATAAGAAAACGTTGTTGTCTGTAACTAATAGATTTCAGTTCATGATGTTTTCCCTGGGCCCTTTTCCACACTATGCTTCTGCAGAAGCAGGTCCACATAAGGACCACTGGGGCGAGAAGAACGGGTGAAAATCAGCATCAGCAGAGGTTAGACTCTGGACTTGTATCTAAATACATACTATAGTTTAGTGTCTACTTCCTAGGACAGTTAACTGTAGAAAAAGTAACTGTGCCTTTTAATTTTCACTGAAGTACTCAGATTCAGAAGTAGCAATATTCACTTTAAAACCAGAAATTAAAAGCACCCTTTTCAGAAAGACAGTGATTATTAATACTACTTTCTAACTGCAGTCCTGTCTGTAATACTGTGATGCCAGCAGTTTTTATCCAAAGTCCAAACTGTGTAAATATATACATATTTTTTCAATGGCTAGTAGTATAAAACCTTGGTTTTTGTTCTATTATGTAAACTTTCCATTCAGGTGACAGGCAATTTATTGCAGCACTTCTATGGATTGTAATGGCTGTAGTAACTGTGCAGTTAAGTGCCATTTCTAAAAAGTAGAACTGGCAAAATATTTAATGAAGCATTTGGCTTTTTGTGCGATGAGATGAGAGCACCCTGTTGTATGCCAAATCAATCTGATTTTGCACAATATATCCATTCAAGCAGCAATTCTGGAGGCTGGAGAGCCAGAGGAGCTGAGAGACGAGATTTTCTAGGCTGTAGAGAAAATACTACTTCCAGATGTAATTTCCAAGTACTAAGAAATGCCATTTACTCTGGGAGACATGGATTTGCAGCATGATTTGGACAAAATCTGTGGAAGCTCTTCAATCTTTGCTGAAAGTCTGCAAGAATTTTCTTCAACATTACTTCTGCTACTATGGGTTTAACACAGTAATATCGATATTTAACACTGATAATTCCCTAGAAAATGTATATACTGCCATCATACTCTACAAGGTGAGACACACAGATTGGGTAACTTGAGAACGAGCAGCTAGTGCCACATTACATGTGCAAGAGGCATACAAAGATTATTTTTTTGGTCTCTCTTTTTGGAGGTGGAAGTGTTTTGTTGTTTAATGCTTTGTTTTGGCCAATTTCCACTCCATGTTCAATTTCAAAGCAATTTATTTCCATGCATTTCAATAGTACAGAACTTGACAGGAACAATCTTTCATCTAGTGTCATTAAGGAAAATATTACAATTATCACTTCATCGAGACACCAAAAACTCTCCTTAAATTTTTTCCATAAATATCTGTAGGAAAGAGTAGATCATCATTAAATTCTTAGCACATACCATTCTACTGAAGTAAGAGCTGATCCCAGTGGGTCCTGGGTCCCAAAGTTATCTCAGATTTCTGGCCCTGAATAACCAGTTCAGGGCAGTCTTTCTTCAAGTTTCTTCATACCAGACTTCACTGTGCATTGTACATGTGCCTGGAAAACACTTGCAGAGTTCACAAAATCTGCTCTGCTGAGTGGAAAAGCAATGAGATAGCAGCTGAGCTCTGACATTGCCATGTTCTCATTCTGAGAAAGGATTAATAAACTATTGGTTTTAGAGTCACCACTGTTGTTACCTGCAATGTTATTAATACTTTTATCACCTTCAGAAGTCTCTCTGTGGCCAATTATTAAATGATGTCATGGTATAGATATTTTTAGGTGGTGTCTCAATCCCTTCTGTGATGCTTTCTCAATACCAACACACAAACTAGAAACATTCAGAGACTGAAAAGAACAAATCCCCACAGCTTGAAATTAGGTTAGCCTCTGCTGCTGATGGAGCAAGCAGTGCCATGTCCTCTGGCAGGCTAGCACTGAGCAGTGTAGGCAGAGGACAACATGGCAACCTAGAAGAATGAGTATGGAATTTTAGAAACCCTTTCTAGATCATGCCTGTGGAACACAGTACTGTAGAAAAGGTCAACATGTGACAACAGCAGACACCAAGGTTACAATGAGGTGAGTGGGCAGTGTGACATCTCATGTGCCTCAGGCACAAATGCCAGGGCAAAGAAAGCCCTTGACACAAGAGGAAATCCAGACAGCCCCTCCCCACAAGCAGAAATGACTCCTAGATATGGTCTCATCAGCAGTCCATGGTCCTAACTCAATGCGATTTTTTTCTTAAGAGTATCAGGAAGATTATAAAAAGTGGCAAAATCTGTTTGAGGCCACCCAGAATGGAGGTTCTATGACCCCCCTCCAAGGAATTTTCAAGCCAGACAACTTCTGCGATGAGTATTAATAAGTCACCTTTCAGCTTCCATAAACTGAGACAAGAAGGTTGCTTAGAGATTACAAAGTCACTCTGCAAGAGCAGCAACAGCAGCGCCACAAGCCAAGAGGAACCCTGGCTTTCAGCTGGGGAGTGACTGAGGTTAGGCTGTGGCAAGGCTGAGCCGACTCCCAAGCCTCTTTAAGCGAACAAATAAAGCAAAACAAGATTTGCTTAGTGCTGCTACCTCTTGCTCTTTCACAGCTCCTAGGATCCTTTTTAGTTGTTGTTGGTTTTCCTTTAATTGGAAAAGAGCTTGTATTTTTCATAGTCTCATAAATTTTTAAATAACCCCTGAGCTTAATAAAGTCTTTTCTTCTGCTCCATGTTCATAACACCTGCATTTAATCAAGCCAAACGGTCCTTTTTTCCATCTTTTGCGTGGCTCTCCAGCATGTGTTCAAAAGGACTTGCAGCCTCCTCCCTTTGACTCAATCTGTTCTTTGCAGATACCACCAGTTCAATGCTTCTCACCCAAGATAAGAACATTCCTGGATTTGAATTCTTAAAAATGAGCCATTGAAGAAATACCCACTCCAAGAAGAAGGATGTTATATGGAAAACAGAAGACAAAATACAAAATGTCCTGCAATAATTAAACTTTCACTTTGTTGCAGAAAAGACATGGAATGAAAAATAAATCAATATGGCTTGCTTTTGAATCCAACTAGCTAACTATATTTCTGAAGAGGTTTAAGGTTCTGCTGCATTTTGAAAAGCGATTCCTTCTACTTCTTACAAACATTCCTTACTGGAGTAATCCAGAAATAAGTCAAAACCGCATGATCACTTCTGTAGGGTACATTGTTTTGGACCATTATTGTGGAACAACACAGACATTTCACTTCAGAAGGGACATGTTGCACGTGTAAAAGTAACATAATTCCAAGAAAAATGGCAGGGGAGTGGGCAAAGAAGAGCTCTCAGAGAAAAAATGGGGTTTGATCTTCTCCTGAATTACATTACAAAAAATTTTACTGAATTATTTTGCACATAGAAGCAGATACCAAAAGTAGAGAAGCATGAGATTCAGGGGATAATTGCCCAGTGAGGCAGCTCATTCCCTCTTTCGGGTACAACTTTAGCAAGAGGGTTAGACACAGCACAATAAATCTACAAGTGGGTATCAAATAAAAGATGTTGTTGCAAATGAGGCAAATAATGACTCCTTAGAGAAGGAACATCGAAAGGAAGCAAGTGGCAAAAATTAAAAGCACTGTAGGAATAAAATTCCTCTTTAAAACATAAATAGAACTGAAAAACTGGAATTCAGTGAGAAACAAAACAAAATAGTGGTTAGCTGTTCTCTGCTAGAGCCACTGAATCGAATGGCTTAGGTATAACTGGAGTAAACATCCCAATCCAGAGTGAGAAAGTAAATCATCTGGAGGGTACAGAAGTATTTCAGAAAATTAAGTTGGGAGCACTTGTGCATCTCTTCAATCTGACTCAGTCTCTGTTCTCCAAACATGATGTTCCTCAAGCTACTGTGAGCTGTGGGCAAGCAATATTTTCTTTTGGAGATACAGACCAGTCTCCACATACGTTCAGTCAAATTACCAAATTGCTGCCAAACTGCATATATATCAGAGGGGAGAAAATGAATAAAAATCGAAGGACAAAAGTTAGGAGATGCATTATGAAAAAATAGCCTACAGTGTTTCCTCAGTCCTGCTTCTTACGGTTCAGGTCTGACGACCGAGCTAAGTTCAGATTTGCCTTATTTGAAATCAATAAGTCAAATAAGGGAATAAAGAGCTCTTCATCATGACTGTATGTCTCTGAATTTGACTTCTATGCTTTGTTTCTGGCAACTAAGAACCTCTGTCTGCAGTAACAACAGATTTCCCACAAATACAATTAAAGTGCTTTAGGAATTTGTTTGCTAACTAAATGAATTATTATTGCACAAAACAAATTATACATTTCTATGTACTCTCACATTTTTCTCAATCACCTGTTTCAGCATTGGCATCTCTCAGTTTAAGCCTAATAATGTCATAAATCATCACAAGAAAGATCTGGGGCTGTTCTAATTTGCAAGACAGTTTTCCCAGATTGTCTATTCTTTCTTTCTGGTTTTGTTTGGTTTGGTTTGGTTTGGTTTTTTTAATACATACATAAAAAAACCCAAAATCCTTGATTGTAAGGAAAACTGTAACACATGAACAAAAGATTTAAATCATATCCCATTTGTTCCCACAAACAGACATAGTCTGATTTGAATTTCATATTGGTTTAACTTGTACAGTTCCCATTGAATCATGATATACTCTGGTGTGAAATCAAAGCAGGCCTGTAATAGGTAGCATAGCCAGAGGGGGCTAGCGAAACTTTAAAAACTTAATATCCATTGTTCATTTCAGTTCATCACTTGCATTATTAGCAGCAGCTGTTCTACTTCAAACCACATTTTCCTACCCTTTGGGTATGCAGTGTTGCATCTCTAAATAGCTGCAAAATGTTGATGTAGCCTGTTGAGAACAACTGACTGCCATCTAAGGTTGCTGGGGAATCTTGGCAAGATCCATTTCATCCTCTTTTTTGCACATTGCTCTGTTTGAAGTTTATCCACCTGTTTATTCACAAATTACTTTAAAAATATTCTCTTCAAACATTAATAGAGCTGCTGCTTCACACCACAGCTCCAGCTAAAATCCTGTTCATCCATATCCCATATAGCTGGGTGGCTCTAGCAATATATTTGCAAAACGTATGTCTATTCTATGCTACAATCATTACTAAGAAACCTTTACTGATCTATCTCACAGCTAAAACATGGGCATTCCTGCATCTGTTTTCAGACAGAGAAGATATTTCTTCAAATCATTGTACTGTTTTCCCTAGAAAAGGTGACATGCAGAAGGAACAAGGGAACCAAGAAAGGGAACTGCAGCTCAATGCTCTTTTAAGAGACCCATGAAAAGTTTTCAGCCAAGGGAAAAGAGAAAGGGAATTGAATTCAATTCAATTTGGGGGTGAAGGTTTGGTAAGCTATTAGAAGAGATTATATTTGAATCATTCTGCTTTGTCTATCCTTAACCTAAGTATTTTCATCTCATGAAGGAAAAATATTGAATGTTTTCTTGAGACATTTCTATTTTCATTTCTAGCCAAAGAAATATTATGCCATAAGCCACAGATGAATTGTAACTAAAGAAGGGAGTTTTAAAACTAGACCCCACAAATCTTGGCTAATAATAAGCCAGATGTAATAATTATACACCCAGACCATCAAAACCACTGTCACACTTCCCATCTATGTCATTATGCAAAGTAACCTTTTCTTTCAACTTTTTTCCTCACAATTGTCTTTCCCTTCCCTGACAGAAAGAATTGCTGTGCTAGCCCTCAAATTAGAAGTAATGTTTCAATGGAAGGAAACTCCCAGATCACTGAGTGAAAATTCCTGCTGTCATAGATAACTATGTCTGATAATCTCATCCATAAACTCTGCCAGCTCCACCTTATTCCTACTGGAAGGCCTTTCCAGAACCTCACACCTCTTATGGTCAGACACTTTCCTCCAGTTTCCAGACTGAACTTTTATTCCTCTGTGGTGCCTTCCCACACAGATGTAATTGCAGACAGTGTTCATATATCCCTTCTCAGCTTTCATTCTGTCAGGTTAAATAATCCTAGCTCTGCCTGTTCAAAATACTTCTATTTTTTGATCACACTAAGAGGACCAGTTTTAGACAAATGTTCCTTGATCTAAGTTTCCTCTAGCTAAGGAAATCTTTTTTCTCTATTAATTTTAATATTCTTTCCCAGTTCTAACTTAGCTGGACTTTCAGCACTATTCTTTTTACACCAGTAGTGCCTACTTTGCAAAATGAGCTTTATTTGTTCATTAGTTTTTCTCCCCAGTATAGGTTCTCCATTTATTTCTCATATCTTTCTGATTTGTAAGGTCTGAGTCTAGCTTGGGAAAGAGCTTTCTGGTAGTTTGTACACTTCTGACAGAAAGAAATTCCCAGAGTCCTTCACAGTTAGTTCCCAAGTTCCTCAGTCTGCACTGACTACATTCACTTACTCCTTTAGTATGTTGGGTTCCCTCTTGAAATTGTGAAACTTGGCCACAGATTACCTTTGCACCAAGTTCTCTGTTCACATCTAAATGATTTTGACCAAAACAGGTTCTGAGACTTTGCAGTCTATCACAGACAGGAGTAATTAAGATGGTTAGGTTACCTTATTTCAATATCTGTCCTCTCTGAACAATGACATATTTCAGTCATGACTGCTATCCCAGCAGGTTTCTGTAGCCTCTGAACCATCAGTGTCCCATACAGCACAGGAGCATAAGTCCCTCCATTTTGTTCTCCAGACTTGCATTTAACTGTACCTTGAGATGTAGCTGAGATTCACCATTCTCACCAATAATTGACTACCAAGTAACGTTTCTGCCTGCTCTCTCTTAAACTGTGATATGCCCTTACTGCTGCCATTTTCCCATTTTCCTTTCTTCATGCAGAAACATCACGAGGGATGACTAGGAAACCTCTTACAGCTTTCTTTCCTCCCACTTCCTTGTTATCTAAGTTTTTCTTATCAGCTGCAGGAGTCTTGATACCGGAGTATAATTTAATCAGATTTTTGAGAAATGGGGAGTCTGGTTTCTGTGATTCCATGAAGATTACAAAACATGTTTCTGTACAGTAACAGGGGCTGGATCCATTGATCCAAAGTTCCACTCCAATTTAATACTGCAATGGCAAAAAATCCCAAGATTTTATAGCATCTGCCTTGGGCTATCTGTTGAACTGTATTATCCTCTCACCACTTCACCCTCTTCTCAGGGCTAAAAATCACCTGAGCCAACACTTCCTTGGTCCCAAGGTGACCTTGTAGTGTCATTTGTCCTGTGAAGCTGAGCCACAATTTTTTTCCCATTCCATTGCACACTGCTTCTGATCTGCAGTCTATAGCTCTGGTCCTCAGGGAGCTGCCATCCTCAGAGAAAACATGTGCTTCATTTCATTGAACATTGAGCAAGTGTCCCATCGCTTACCTTCCCTCATACTGATGCACTGTGCAGTCTTCACTCACACCTCTATTGGTACTCTCTGCTTTTTATTCAGTCTGTTACCTTATTGTCTCCTGGAGTCTTTATCCCTAGCTGTTTTCATCTTCCTTTCCTCTCTTCTTGTGGAACTTGCTTCTCTTATGTCTTCTTTCTTGCCATGTTGTCTTCTCTTTCTGATTGCTTATCCTCCTTCTTCAGTGAAGAAAATATTTTGTCTGTTCCTCAAACAAAAAACTTTGTTGTCCAAACTCTACTTCTGCCTTGGACTTAGGGGATGTACTTCTATGAAGCACCTCTTTCAGTGGGCATTTGGCTGGCTAGTACAATTTGCAGTCACAAATTTTGACCTGCCCTCGCAGTTTCGTCTCCATTTTTCTCCTTGCTGTTCTCAAACTCTTTTGAGTTCCATCGTTATCCATAGTCTTGAATTTTCCTACCTAAGAACTCTTTCAGATGTCATTTCATAAAAAAGTACTTTCCTCAGATAACCTCTCAAGGACAGTATTAGCCTGCTGCTTATTCACACAATGAATATACAAAACACCAAGCACATGAATCCCCAAATAAGTTCTTCAGCTCACTGCTCTTTGGGCTCTCTCAGTCACTAGTCACTTGGATTTTTAATACTTTTCTGTCCCTTTCAAAAGTTAAATATTCATTTTCTGCAATTAAAGACAGGAAACCTAACTCCCTTAGATACAAGGTCTTTGACCTCTCACCACACACAAATACAAAACTACCTTTAAACCACAAATGACAACTAGACGTTCTCATTAAGAACTGCAACCAAACCAGTGAGCCTACAAATGATGAAGTGCGACCTAATAAGCAACAAAAAATGCTAGTTAACTTACCACCAAAATACAAGAACTTCTTTATCCTCCACCAAGGCCAACTCCCATCCAGACACCCTTGTCTACCGTGTTCCCATCAGCGGGTTCTTTTATGCCATGGAAAACTGGAAATGCAATGCTGAATGTCCAAAACTGCTGGATTTATTTGATACATTGCTTCATTAGATGGGTAAATTCACACTTCTGTCCAGATTTTCAACGACATCTCAACAGCAAGTTGTGGACTCAGGAGTGCAACTGTGTGATAAAAATTAGGAAGATGATGGTAACTGACTTAATAACAACCATAGGTTAAACAAGGACTGTGTTACCATTACGGAGAGAAAACAGGCAACTTTGGTAACATCTTTACGCATACAAATGAGAAAAAATAACCTAAGGCCCATTTTGTTTATTTATTATTGCCATCTAAGTCATTACGAGATGCTGTGACTTTCCATAGCAAAGCCACATAGTGCAAATGTCATTAATTCTTTTCCCTTCCTAATCCAAAATTAAGAACATTAAAATGCATTAAATTCAAGACATTATAATTTAAAGAGAGATTTTATAAAGGCTCTTTGGTAGTCAAGGCTATATTGGTATTTCCGTTCTATTTTTTAAGTGCTTATAAATCAGCCATAAATGCTGCTCATTTTGGAACCTGCTATCCAAGTTTTCAAGCCACAACCGATCATTCATTCTATCTTTTCCTGAAAATGTGATTCAGATCAATCTTTCAGCTGGGTGAGGTGAGTTTTTGGATGCCAGTGATCTGAAGCAGTGTGCCAGAAGAATAGAAAAATGCATTATAATGAAGTTTTAATGTAAAACAGAACTCTTGCTGATTTAAAATAATGCTTTGTAGTCTGCAAGAAAACAAAACCAGAATCCAAATAAATGACTATAGTTTCTCAAGCTATAATATACATTTGTAGATTTTGAAAACAAATTAAGAATCAAGCCAGTAAAACAGTGAGGACATCTTTAGCTTGCATAACTACTTTGCAGCTTCCTAGCTCCTACAACTCCTACAGCTATGTGGGGAGCTCTGTATCCATCAAAGCTGAAAGCAGGCAGGCTATGCGTCCTCAGAGCACCTTTGCTTTGCATTTTATTGCCCTGCAGTTAACAAAGCAATCACCAATGCTACTTTTCAGTGACTGGTCACTTCCTAAGCAGGCTGCTTCACATTTTGAACCACACTTTAGGGTGCGGGGAAAGAGGGGCATGAAGACTTGTCTTTCCAATCTCCAAACAGTCTGTTACAGCAGATCCAGGAGTAAAGCTGTGTTGGATGGATTCAAAACCATCTAATAGCAGTCAGGAGAGGAGGAGAGGGTTAGGGCCAGCTGCAGCACCCTTATCTGTTTGTCTCCTTTATTGTGCTGCTCACACACATGCTCAGTTGTATGGGAAAAACTCTTACTGGTACTTTAAAAGCAAAAGCCACTGGACCCACAGATATATCTGCAGCTGGGAAGAGGACATTTGTATCACCCAACTCAGCTTAGAGACACATTTTACAGTCTGACAACCACACTAATTCTTAGGGAATCCTGTTCAGTTCTTATGGCAGACTTCAGGTCAAAAATCACAGGGCAAGAAAGGGACTGAAATTAAACCAAATCTTCTGTCTCACTAAAACTTGTGTGCTTATTAATATTCTTTCTATAATTACTATGCATTACTGTTGGCAGTAAGAGGCCTCCAAATGAATTTGGTCTCCCCTGTACTCAGCACTGTCTGAATGTAATGAAAATAAGGGCCATGGCCAAAGAGCTTACATTTCAAATCCACTGATCAAAGTATATACCAGCAACAATACTCAAACTTTCAAGGCTTATTAACATCAGAAACAAAAAATTAAAAAACCTTCCAGAACTGAGCAAGATGATCTTTTGACTCTGAATCTGGATTAGTGTTCAGTTTGGAAGGAGAAATGTGTTTTAATAAAGTCAAGAACACTTTCAGCTCTCTATGGAGGCATGCATTGATGTGATTAAAAGAATGACTCTGTGGGATAGCTAGCTTTCAACTGAATAGGTGAAGAATATTATTCTGAGATCTTTTGAAATAGAACAGCAGCTTGGATAAATTGATTATATTTTTCACAAAAATATAACACCCCAGTTAATTAACAGATTCTGACACAAAAAATAGCATGCATAAAAAAATAATACACTTTCAGGACAGCCCTCAGAGTTTTTTTTTATAATCTCCATTTGTAAATATCATGTTTGTTTTATAAATATGTCAATATGGCCCTAAGAATTGTTGAACTGTAGAGCTGGTCAATTTATTATTATTGTTTATAGCCCTTTTTTTTCCTGTTTGCAGTTCACTCTTGGTAGTAGTTTTAGTAGATAGTAGTTTATCTATGTATATTTCATAAACTATTTACTTTGTCTTTAGACCATGTGAGGTATTCAGTTGTTTACAATTATTGTTTCTATTTCTTGCCTGGATGACTGTTTGTTTGTTTTAAACTGAGTGCTGAGTAGTTTTACTATTGCCTTGCAGCTATGAAGAGAGTTTTCAAGGTTGGAAAAGTGGTTATACTGAGAAAGGTAAATCAGCCTTCAGTAGGTTTTGGTTTTTTTTTTTTTCCAGAAGAAAAAAACTAAGCTCAGGTGTCACAGAAAGGTGCAAGAGCTCCTCAGAACACAGAATCCTCTTTCCACAGGGAAATTCCTTCAAATCTCTTCAGGTCACAAGGATTTGTGTACGCCCAGTTTGTTTAAATATTCTCTATCCTACTCCACCCCCAACAAGAATAATGCTTCCTTGCACTGAACTTTCCCTTTGGTCCCAAGGACATGGGACTCCTGAAGGCCAGTCTTACCAGTAAAGACCATAGTGAAGAAGACATCTAGTACCTCAACCTTTTCCATGTCCTCTGTCACCAGATCAGCAGCAGGTTCACATTTTCCCTAGTCTTCCTTTCGCTGCTAATGTACTTGTAGAAGCCCTTCTTGTTGGCCTTCACATCCATCACCAAATTCAATTTCAGATGGTCTTGACTTTCCTAGCGCTGTTCCTATTTCTATAAACACTGTCACGATATTCATCCTGGGTGATTTGACCCTGCTTCCAATTTATGTATTCTTCCTTCTTTATATCTGGGTTTATTCAGGTTTATGCAGCTATCCTGCCACTTTTGCTTGCTTTCCTGCTTGTCAGGATGGACCATTCTTGAGCTTGGAGTTGATCTTGAAAATCAACCAGCTCTCCAGGACACCTCTTCTCTTTAGGGCCATGTCCCATGGGATTCTTCCGAACAGGTCTTTGAACAAGACAAAGTCTTGAAAGTTCAGAATTGTGATCCTGATTTTTGCAATGCTCCCACCTTTCAGGACCCTGAATTCCACATTTCATTGTCACTGCAGCCAAGGTTGCCCCTGACCTTCATAGCCCCAACCAGTTCCTACTTGTTTGTATCAGATCTGTCAGATCTTTTCCCCTTGTTGGCTCTTCTATCACATGTGTCAGGAAGTGCACTCCAGAAACCTCCCAGATTGCTTGTGTTGCCCTTCCAGCAGATATCAGAGTGGTTAAAGTCACCCATGAGGACCAAGGGTCACAAATATGAGGTCTTCCAGTTTTCTGCAGCGGGGTTCATCTGCTTCTTCCCAATCAGGCTGTCAGTAGCAGGCACCCACCACAAAGTCACCCACATTGTTATACCCACTAATCCTAACCTGCAAGCTCTGAGCTGGTTCATCGTCCATCCTAGGGCAGAGTTCCATGCATCCCTGCTGCTCTCGCACAGCAAGGGCAACTCCCTGTCATCCCCCTTTCTGGTTCTTCCTGAAGAGTCCCTATCCATCCATGGCAGCACTCCAGCCTGGTGCTCTGGTTCAGCCCAGATCTACGTTTGTGTGAACACAAACATGCTGTTAAACAGTTGAGCCATTCCCAGGGTTAAGGCACCATAAATTTTTTGTCTAAGCTTTATGTCCCTTCATGAATTAAGGCAATTCAGACAGCAGGCAGCATTCTTGTTAACAGTTCATTTTCTCTCCCCTCTCCATCTCCTGTCAGGAAACAGCTTACAGGTCTTCCTGATGGTCTTCTAGAAGAAATCATAGTTACACAGAGAATTTTACAAACAATAAATTCTAGGTGGAAAAAACAAAACAAAACAAAACAAAACACTTTGAAATGTTGTTGCTGAACATGAAGTCAACAAATAGGAAATTTTACTGCTGTACAAGCACCCTTACTCATTCTCTTTCCTGGTCCTGGGCTAACAGTGGAGGAGTGAAATAAGTGCTGTTTACACACATTTTCCATCATGGTTTGGGTCAGTTCTCAGTTTCTGGAGGATGAGTGCTTTTTGGAAGCTATTTAATTCACTGCTAGCTGAGTTATGACCATTTGCCTATATGACCTCTGAGCACGGCACACTCAGGAAACACATCCTAGTTACTTCCTACATCCACATGTGGAATGTGGACTCTGCTGACTTCATATTTCAAACTCTGGGCTCAGAAATCTAGAGATATTTATGACTGGACAGCCTTTTGGGGGGGATTAAATACACACCGTTGCACAGTTAGGCTGTTAAGTACTGACTGTCCCAAGAAAATATGGGAGTAAATATTCAGCCTATACCATCTCCCTCATCACACATCAAAGCAAGCCACAAAAAATTGACCTGCAAAACACCTATAAGTTAGTTACAGAAGGCTGGCTAACTGCAAATAGCCAGCTAACAGAAAAACACTTGTCTGTGTTGAGTGTTCCCAGCTGCTTATCCTCCACCATAAGGCACAAGTGAAGCTCTCTACACCCAGATGAGAGTGACCTCTTGACTCATGAAGTGATGGGCTGCACAAACCCCACACACTCATCCACAACACTAGCAAAGGAACGTCTTCTCCGTGTTAAGAACAATGACAACCATATCTATACCAGCAGTCACTGCACTTGCTTACTGTGTTAACAACCTTGCAGACATGTATTTTACCAAGGATTATAGATGTCTTGATTACTGTACAAAAAATACACCTTCCTGGACCTTTTTCTATACAAATATATGAAATTCACTGATGATCATGAACATGGAAAACAGCAAGGAGTGTTGCAATTATCACAGTGAAAGAGAACATAATTTCATTGATCCCAGCATCCAGCCATCTGCTGCCACTAGGATATGGTGCTTCAGAGAGCAGAAAGACAATATTCTTCCTTTGCACCCCACTACCTATTAACTTGCAACCTAAACCCCAAGTTTGGCAATGCTTCTCATCACAACAAAGTTTATTGCAGAACTCTTGAACTCTCTTAATTTAGTGTAAGAGCTCTAGCAGTGATAACCATTATAAAACTTCAGAAAACATGTATTACAAGATTGCTTTGGACTCTTTCAAGCTGCATACCTGTCCCTCTGAGACTGGCTTGAAAAGTAAACAGAAAAGCAGGATTAGTAAGTGAGCAACAGGTAATTTGTATACAGTGGTGGAATGAAGCCTATCTAGTAACATAAACTGTTTACAGAATGGTCCTGTGAAGACAAGTAAAAACATACAAAATAAATGTTTAATATTTCCTTATTAATGTCTACAGCTTTTTCCCAATTGACTACAAAGAGGTGCCATTTAAAGTGGATATATCCAATGAGCTCAACTCTGCAACTCTGCTGGTTTCTTGTACAGTGTCTAGTAATCCTAAACTGCAATTTTTTCTTGTTTGATCTTCAAGTTTTAAGCAAGAAAAAGGATCATGAAAGCATTTTCAAGCATTTTTTGGTCCTTTAATTCAGTCACACTTTCTGCTTTCTATGGTTTAAATTATTCATAGCAAATTGTGCGGATTCAGATGTCAGCAAGTCATCGGCTAAATAACAAATTCAAAAAGGACTCTGCAGCCATTCTCAGAACATATCAGAGGCATCCTGTACCTAGACAGGAGTGATCATTCCTTTTCAGGTAACATCTGCAGCTGAACTCATCTAATTCTTTAATGACTTTAAAGCTACTTGGTGCTCTAAATGCACAGATATTAGATGGTCATGTTCTGTTTAAAAATTTCTCTAGATCTGATTAAATGGCATTCCCAGATGAAGTCAGTTAACTGAAGAATACATGTGACTCTTTACCCCAACAGTGCACTCTGTCAAAAAGACCCTTCAGAAGGGATGAGGAAGAGTCTTCAGTTTTTGTCTTGGTTTTGTTTGTTGGATTTCTTTTTTTCATCAAACTTAATGTAAACCTCCTTAGAGTAGATGTTCAGTTCACAGATGACACCATCTTTTCCATATATTATATTCCATATACTATAACAGTTACCACCCAGTAATCCTCAACATCTTCTCCCAATGACAAACAAAAAGTAGCATAAATGAAGCAAAATTTTGGACAGAAAACTCAAATAGATAAAACAGCAGAGATTCTTTTCATTCCCCTTAAGGACACTTTGGGCATGGTAGCTGCATTGGTACAGCAAGCTATCAGTGGTCCTGAGGCCTGCCTGAAGACCAGTTGTGTAGATGGTACAAATAGGAGACATGGAAGCATAAGCTCAACATGGGCAATCGCAGCCTCTGCAAACCCTCTGAAGACCAAGCAACTTAAGACACGTCCAGGCACCAGTGGGCTGTCTGCAGACTGACTATATGGCAGCTTTGGACACAGGTGGTGAGCCAGCACACCAAGTTCATGGTGAGTCAGCATGCCAAGTTCGTGGCCTCTGGACACTGGTCTTGCTGAGAAGTGCAGGCATGTGCACAAGCACTTCCCTAATGCCTGAGTGTACGCTGGGCTCATAAGATAAAGCATGTAAAGCAAAACTCCTAACCAGAGGAATTTATGATCTAGAAGACTGGATGGACATTTCAGAGTGTTTTATGTCCTGGGACAGATTGGAGGGAGAGGGGAGAATGCAAAACAAATAAATGGTGAAAAAAAATGTCCCATTAATCACTTTAAGGGCATACAGTTACATGTCAAGATGCCTAATCCTTGTCTCTAAATAAGGTATTTGTATGGCAACATGGCCATTTAGGCAGCTACCTGGTCACCCATGGATGAAAGCAACTGATTTATGTGAGCACACTGGGTATTTACACACATAAATTACACAGTTACTCACACAGTACACGTCTGGGTTTGAAAGTCCAGGTCCCAGTTTGCAAAGAACTGGGGGAGGCCTCTGGACAAATAATTGATAAACAATAAAATCCTTTTGATGTCAGATCCCAAGGGGCCAGGGATGTCTAGCATAGCTGTACGAGGTAACTCACAGGCAGCTCAAAGAGGACATGGTTCAGGATAACCATTTTTTTCCAGCATTTTTTTTCCAGCAGTGACTGTATAAGGCACACAAAGAGAAGCAGAGCATCAGGCTTGCTCTATTTAGCAGTCTTTTCCTGCATCCCATAAGTCCCTGTTTTTCTCACAGCCTTGTCTAGTTTTGAATAAAACACAAAATGATCTCCAAAATTAGACCAATCAATGCATGGAAAGCACTCTAAGCACTCTGTCTGTGCCTGACCTGAGACTGAATACTCACCATTATATTTAGCTCAGGCATTTGCAAGTCTGTGATGTTGAACAAACGCTCTACTTTCCACTAGTTTTGCAAAGTGCTCCTAAATTTAACTCAGTCAACACTGTATGACTGCACATTTAAGTTAACCTGCATAGTCAGCTTATAAATTTTTAAGAAGCTTTTCCTTCTCTAACAGTGAATGTAAATGCAAGTTGTTTGAACAAAGACACTAATTTATCAGTTATAACAATGAATGTACCTCTTTGGCTACTCCTGACTGCTCGAAATTTTCCATTAACAATAATGGAGATAAATGACAAAAATTATGTGTAAAATGCAGAATAAAAATCAGAAGGCCAGGATGTAGTCTGGTATAAATTGCTATCCTTCTAGCAACATCAGTGGCGTTGTGCCCATTTTTTATAGCTGAAGATCTGGCTGTTGTTTTCTAACTTCTCAAGATACTTTTGTGATGTGCGATGCTTATTATCTTTTCACCTAGTGCTGACTTTCTTTAGATTTGAAACAATTATAATACATTGTTTATACTTTCACTCTGTCTGCAAACATCTCCTGTGCAGTCAACAAGTTTTGAACAGCGCTTATTGGTATTAAAATTATTTATGAGTCTTCATAAGCATAGGCTGTGTTAGAAAAAAAAAGAAGCATTGTCATTGCTTCTAGTCTTGACCTATAATACAGACAGAAGAAAATTATTTAGGAAAAATTTTGGAAAAAAGGCAGAATTAAGTAAGTTAAATAATGGATATTCCATGAAAGACCTGCATGGAAGAAAAGGGCAAAAATACATGGGAAAGAAAGAGATTAACGAAAAGTTTAGGGTAGTGATGCCACATTTTCTTAAAATAATGGTTTGCTCCAAGTCAACTAGCATGTGCTCTGCACAAGGTCACATTCAGAATCACAGAAAAATGACCAAATACTACATCTGTGGGAGCCTTCCTTCTTACAGTAGTAGAAGCAGCATTGTGTACTGAGCAAGTTTGTGGGGTCTCTGATATGAATTAAGGCCCCACTGAACCAAATGCTGTATAACAATGGCCCCACACCAGGGGTTTTCAATGAAAGGGTCAGAATGGATACACCTGTACTCCCAACACATAGGTCCATGGCTGTTGGATGCAAAATCCACCACAATCAGTTATCTCAACTCTTATACTTCCTGCTCTACTTCTAGCATTTGGTTGTTGCAACAATTTCAAAAAGTAAACTTTTCCCTTGCCTTGAATCCTATTTCAAATAATTTTTCCTGTCAAAGTAATGGATCATTTCTTCAAATACAATATTACTTATCATCTTTCTCAGCCACACCTATTCTTACATAATGTGAGTGGTCTTTGAATGAACACCAGTCTTCTATTTTAAATTTACACTCATTGATAGAATTTAATTAAATCATCTTTTTATTATTATTAATTATATGCACAGTCCAAGATGAGAGATGCATGACAGAAACTATGCATGGACTCCAGCAACCCAGATCAAGATCTTCAGCACATACAAAACGTAGAGGAAGAGAAACTGTAGGTGCATGCAATTATTCTCTTGTTCATGTCCAAATTTATGCCTAATGAACTAAAAAGGGCCCCAACCATCCTGAAGAGGTAGAAGGGAGAAGAGCACTCACCTGTTCTAGTTTTGAGATGATCCACTGAAGTCAGCTGGATATTGCACTGAGATACTTAGATGGGAATAAACTCAGATTACCCCCTATCAGGATGCACACACAGAAAGAAGGGCCTTTGTTGTCTGCTAAATGAGCACAGGAAGAGAAGCTTTACTTGCAGAATAATCACCAAAAAAAAGATTTTACCTACCTTTTAATCCAGAACCCAGGGGAAACCCTAGGGATCCTAGGTCGCACTTTATACCAGCTGAGGCAGTACTACACTGAATACATCAGCAAGCAGCAAAGGCACCTTCATCAGCATTGATGGTCAGAACTGCCTTTTCCAATCTCCCAACCATCTCCCCCTTACTGTGCTTTGATTTGCACAACAGAGCTGTCTCAGAGCACACAAACCAGATCTCTTTCAGTGGAAGCTAAACCCAAAGATGTGCTCCAGCCACTAATGAGCATTCAGTCTACAGGACCAGGCTATAGCTACCATGAAGTCCCCAAAACCACACATAGTGCAGAGGTCAGTGCAGGTTGTTTCACTCAGCAGACCTGTTCCTAATGGAGCACACTACTTGCTAATGTAGAAAGAGTCCTGTTCAACCACTGCACAAAGGGACAATGACAAGTGGGGACAAGGCTGATTATAGTCAGCCAAAATCAACTGTCAAGCCCTAACAAGCCTGTGATGAAGTACAGCTAATGTAATTATCACCTTAGGGTCCACAGAGAAGTGCACTGATATAGTAGAAGACAAATGGGCTAGTAAGCAGGAGTCAGACAAGAAAAAAGCAAGGATTTCCAAACTGAAGGCTGTGATCAAGTCAGCTGCATGGTGACAGCAAGAAAAAGTGCAGTAAGTCAAAAGGCAAGGTAATGCAGCCAACAGAGGCATGTAAGAGAGCAGTTACCTGAGTAAGGAACCCAAAGCCTATAGTTTATGCTAAATAACATAAATAAACAATGGTAGTTCCTTAACTCCTTTGGCAGATGAAACTATTAGGAGCACCATCTTTCTTTAACTTCTTCCCTTTTCTGTCTTTCCTTTGGTCTCATATTACATTTTCGTCATGAAGGCTGCAAGGTTTTTTCTACAATTCCCAAGATAGGGATGATGGGTTTTGCTATTGACATTACTAGTGAACCAGACATGAATTCATAACAGCTCCCACGTCCAAAGGAGACCGCATAAGAAATTACCCTCACACAGACATCTTTCTTTCCTTGATATCTAATACCATAAACCTATTCCTTCCCTCATGGATCAGAGGTCTTTGGGGAAAAACAAAGTGGACAAGAATTTCTACAGAAAGAAAAAAAGGTACAGTTTCTGCTGAAGAACTTTGTAGACTTTTTTCTTACATTACAAAGAAGACAAGAAAACAAACCCTAAAGCATCACATTTGTAGGTCACCTTTAAAGTGTAAATAACAAATAATTATACATACTCCATCATACTGAGTTCTGCATATCATGTTGATGTTCCTCAGTTCATCTGTCTTCCATACTGAGGGGACTCATCCATCAGCTAGTCATCAACAAGACTGTCATATGGGGGTGATAGAAGTTATCTTCAAGGTAACTTGCTGACACTACTTAATTAAATATCTTGAAATATTGCATATTATTTTCCTGCACCACCACTAGAGACAATGGTAATTACATGGTGATTCCCACAAACACTTTATGAATCCTCAATTATTGTGCTACTAGCCAGATTTGACATTATTACTGCTAGACTGTAATGAATTATTTGTAGTTAAATATTTGAAATATTCAGCCACCTTTTCTGTTTGTAAGTTATCCAAGATTGTCCATTCTTCAAAGTTACTCAGATTATTTTTGCAAAATATCCAATGAAAAATTCCTGATGATTTTGACTGGGTTATTTCCAAGGCAACAAAAAGTTGCAACACATCCCTAAAACACAGCCATCTTAAGTGCCTACAGATAAATACATATATATTACAGCTTCTTTCCATTAATAACTATTTGATCTTATAAACATTCATAAGAAGTGTGCCCTCAGGGACATGTATTCCTCACATTTCCTTTAGCTTCCTCCCCAAAAGGCATATAGATGCAACAAGTGTTGCTTTATTAGGCAAACATGGGGCCTATTTCTCGGTCTGTCAGTGGACAAACTCCCCTTTGCAGATCATAACATCCAGAGTCTGCCAGAGGATTCACAAATTTCTAGATTTCCAAAGATGACAGTGGTTCACATTTCTGCCTGTCCAACTCCTTCATGAAGTTTTAATGTAAATCAGAACCTTCTTCCAGGGAGCTGACAGCCATAAAACATTTTTGAAAATATCATAAATACTCTTGTACCACTGCAAATCAGAGCATTTGCTGAGCATTGTTTAATATGTCCATTCCACTTGCCACATACTGTTTATATGTGAGTGCTATTTCTGACCATGCAATTTATTGATACTGTATTACATTTGTTCCAAATGGATCTTGCAATTTCTCCAGGGTTTTCTTCCTGCTGTGTCTTCCACTGACGAATGCAGTTCATCCCAGGGTGCCTCACAGACAACATACTTTCTGGGAAGACTAGCAATGGTATGAGGTAGTTCAGAGAGACATTAGCAGACATGCAAAACATACAACTTACTTAAAAACTTGGAAATAGTTCTGTGTTCCTAAAAATTCAAAATTTCATTTTATCCCCTCATTTTCACTAATTATAATTGCAGGACATAAATCCACACTAGTGTCCCCCAGGGTCTCCTCCAGATATTTTGCTTCCATATGCTGTGAGGCTATTTTCTCCTTTTAGTTTCCATTTCTCTTATTCTCTCTGACTCCCGCTATTTGCTCTACCACATCTCTGCTAAGCTCCAGGTCCCAGCAGACTTTCCCCCTCCAGTTCTTTATTTGCTTTAATATGCTCCTTGCCTGAAAAAATGTTATCTGGTTTTCTCCACTTCCACTAATTTTCTTCTCCTCTTCATTCTAAACATCACTATTTCCTGAAGCACATTGAGCCACCTGACTATTTAACTGCCACTATAAAGCCTCACCTAAGTACTTCATATTTTTTTTTCATTCCCTTTTTCAAACATTCTGGTGTTTTTCTACTTCAAGTCTGAATTACCAGTTTAAATACATCTCAACTACTGTTGACCCTGGCCAATGAGGATATTGAAACACATCTACTTTGCCCATGGATGCTACACCACAGAGTAATCAGTATCAGCACCTGCTGTGCTGGTCTCTCAGCCAGCAGTCATGAAGTCCAGCCATCGTACTCCACCAGACCCTGAACACAGCTTAGAGGACTCTCTCTGACTTTTAGAAATATTGCCCACCCCTGGAAATCTTTAAAAGACAACAGATATTTTTTTTAAAGATATCTTCTAGATGTTTCCTGTGCTATACCAGTCACACTCCATGTTCCTAATCCCACTACCTTTGCCATGGTGTCTGCTTTTACTTTACATAGTGCATTGTGTTGTACTTCATGGAGTACAGCCAGGGAATACTTATCACCTGCAGAAGTGTTATGATCATTTCCTCCTGACATTTTCTGTTACCAAGTGGTACAAACTATGATGAAATGTCATCATTCAATACAGCAGCAAAAAAAGCCAACTTCAGACATGAGCTGACTATAGAGTATGTGGAAAACACACCCACTTTATCAGCAAATAGTGGAAAAGTAGTTGATAATTTATGTCATAACATACAAAGTCTCTGAAGTCATACATTATTCATAGAAGAAGTCATCTGCTTTGTGTCTTTAAAGAAGACACATTAAAAAGTACAATGTTAAAAATAGATGGCATTTTATTGGAGATCATAATTATTTTAAAAGTTGGCAACAGGGCTTTTTAGTTCCTAAAATGACCTTTCAAGATGAAATGAGGAAAAGAAAAGCTGCTCTGAAGAAGAAGGTATGAAAAAGTCCAGTGCATAAAGAAGGCATTCATCTTTCATCTGAATTTTAGTATATTCTCCAATGAGAACAGAGGCCAGTAAAATCACATTCAAAAATTTTACTAAGTAGCAGCATAGGTCTGTTGAATGACACAGCATTTGGAACCTCATTGTGACCAAAAGTGTCATGATATGTAATTTGGAAATCCAAACTTTGCCTGGGCAGTAAACGAGAAGTGCACAAATGTACTGAAGATCATAAACATGACCAGAAAGCAATCCCTGAATATCATTACATGTCTCAGTGTTGATACATATATTACCAGTAAGCAGATTTGCTTTCATTTCCCTTAATCGGTGTTCATCCTTCTTCTTACTTTCCTCTTCAGCAAAGGCCATGCAAAAATATTAATAGTGTTACACTTTAAATCAACAGTAACAGCGTAATCAGAACTGGACAAATAATTGGCCAAAATTATGCAGGAAAGATGTTAGCAATTTTGAATTACCTTTTGACTCCCCCCTCCCTGCCCTTACTTCATTTTTGCAGTACAATATGTGTGGTCAGTCTCTGGTGCAGGTGCTGGGACCCCAGGTGTGACTTTCTACAGCATTTACTGGCCAAGATTCAAGTGAGGGTGAATGAGAGAAAGCACCGGCTGCCGGTGGCCAGGGTGCTAGGCAAAGATAGGATGCCAACCGATTACTTCATCCTTTACCTTTACCTTTATTCTTTACCTGCCTAAAGCACAGTCAGCTCCTCAGAAGTGTTGCAGAAGAGGTAGGACACGAAGAGCATTAGCAAAAGGAATTAGTGAACATCCCTGTTAAAGCCAGCTCCAGGAAAGTGTCCTTGTTCAGAAAGGACGTTAAGTGCCTTGTTAAATCCTGTTGCAGCCAGTGAGACTGAAAAAAAAAATGCTTAAATTTAAGCATATTGTTAAATGCTTTCTAGACTTAAGCTGTTACTGCTTTTCTGACTAGTGAGTAGTGTCTTGTTCTTGGAGGCCATTTCATTCCTCAGGGGCAGTGCAAAAAGAGGCACAAGGCTCTTGGCTCTGCAAGGGAGGGGATAACTCAGGTGCACTTCTCCACTGCATTAAGCAAGTTCCAGCGGAGAAACCAAATATTCTGTATTTCAACTTTATTTACAATTATTCTTATGTTTATATTAAACAAATCTAAATCAATGCCTTAATTAAATAACTGCTTTCCTTTGGAGCAGTTGCCTCCTGTTTACAGCTGCCTAACTGGGAAATGGGAACTCTGTAACACAGTGTCTCCAAAAATGAATGAGAAGAACAGAGGTGCACTGAGGAACCCACTGGCTCCAAAGAGAGCTGGCTTAAACCAAGATAAATTTGGGACACAATCATCATTTTCACAAAATTCCGACTCCTACTGGATAGCTAAAAGGTACTAAATCATCTAGTCAATGCCTAATATCCCTATTAACTGCAACGATCAGGGTGGCAAGATCTGTGCAGGCAGTAGAGACAATATGCAGACAGTAGGCACAGCATGTGTGGCTACAAACAGATATTAGAGCACCAGAATAATAACTTTAACCTCTGCCTTCAAAAAATACCACAAATTCTATATTTCATTATTCATAGGAAATATTCTGCCTGAAAAAGTATAAACATGGCTTTAATGCAACAATATTGCATTGTCAGCTCTTGGTAATAGGTTTAATTTTAACTCAGGAAAGCCACAAAAACAAATCAAGCTTTTTGTGTCTCTTTGCATTCTTATGGTTACAAATGAGATTTCCAGCAGCTTAAATTCCAGTGTATGGTGGCTGCACATTGAATCATTAATTACCTAAGTAGGTAGCACAGTCTAGCCTCCTTCTGGCAGGAAAAAAATAAATAAATTAGATTGAAACCCTAAGCTGTGGTTTGTATCTTTTTAAAGAAATCCCATCTGTTAGTTTCCACTCCAGAACATTCAGAAATGCTTGCCTGAAGGGAAAAAACCCTAAAACTAAAAATGTCATTGCAGTAGTAGGAGATGGGCTTACCTCCCACTATGTTTTAAATTCAGTACTGCAGTTCTGGCCCTCAAACCCATCTTGTGCAGTGACAGGTCTGAGCTGCAATATTGAACTTACACAGGTTTGGGGAGACAAAACTTTTAAGTTCCTTAGCATAGGTCAGAGCACAGCTAAAAAAGATGCCTACAGGGAGTAGTTAGGAAAAAAGGGCAGATGAAAGCAAAAGGGCACTTTAGCTCTATGCAAGAACATGAGACTTTAAAAGTGTAAGGAAAAACTTACCATTTTAGAACGAAGGAGAAAGTTTCTCCTGTTATTTATGTTAGTGTCTGTGCCAGAGAGAGTACTGAGTGCTCAAGGGTCTCCACACTAAGCACTGTTTAAACACACAAGAAGATAGTCCCATCCTTGGAAAGTTTTCAGTCTAGAGCCTTTTCTCCGCTGCCTTTCACGAACATTGCAAAGCTATGCCTCCTTATTTAATGGCAAGGAAATGCTGTCAAACTAGATAAAGCAAAATGCTTGCTGTGCTTACCATCCCTTTCAGAACACATTTTATAATCCATAACAATAAAGTATAATTTATGCATTTTTATCAAACTCTGCATTATTTTAATAACATCTGCTAAGATCAGATTGCAATATGTTCTGGGAGATATTGTTTTGCCCTGAGTTCATAAAATGTTATATTTTTCAGTTAAATCTCCTGCCACAATTTCATCTGCAGTTACCAGTAATTTTTTATCTATTTTGCCAGATCTCATTTTGAGGGGTAAGAGTTCTCAAAGCCAGATGATTTGCAAAACTTTCTTCAGTTGGCTGTGAATATAGATTTAATGTGGGACAGAACCAATGATCTTGGCTCATTTATTGGACAGCTTTCTTAAAAGGACATATGTAAAAGAGGCATCAAGAAAAACAGTCTTTTCATAAACTTTTCATTTATTTAAGTAAACCCCATCCTGATGGAGGACTGTGCTCAAACAAGCTTTTCCAACCTTTCTACAGAGTATCCTAAAAAGGATTTCCCACTGAAATATTGACTATCCACCATTATCAGGAGCATGCACTTCTCCCACAAGGAAAAAGCAGGTACCTGGAAGTAACCATTTGGATCAGTTTAGTTCAACAGTTAACAGGTGTATCCTTCATCCCAGCCCAAATTACTGCTGTATCTCAGCAGTTTCTCACACTTTCATGCTCTGATAGGACTTCCAGGGACAATCCTGTTTTTCTGTGCTGCTGCTCCAGAGCTCTTCCTTCATGCATTTGGGCAAAATTCATCTGTCCATCTGAATTCCTAAAGCAGACTGTGAAAAGTGACTGAAGTCGACCATCGTTAGCAAAGTGGCCAGGTCATTTCCATGAAAGAAAAAGATGCTGGTAGTCTGTGGTTCTGCTTGGATGAAACCATCTGGGACTGAAAGCATGCTTTCTCTTGGATCAATACTTTGGGCAATGGGACTTTCAGCAAAACCAGCATAGGAGCCAAAGTTACTTTTGCAATGAAAACCTGCCCAGGGCAAAGATCCCACCTCTCAGTTCCTGAGCAAAATTCACTGTCCTCAGTCTGCTCTTCCAGGGAATGCTCAGAACTGAACAGACTCACCCTTTATTTGGGGCTATCTAGCATGAACTGCAGAGTGAACCTATCAGGATTTTCCTTCTGATAAGTCAATCAGGACTCCACCAGAGCCCTAACATAAGAGGCCTGTGGCATGCTAGAATAACAAGCTATGTATGAAATTTATCACTGCTTGAGAAGTACTGAGGCTTCTTTTCCGTGTCTAGAGCTGATGTTTCCTGTTACTTGCCAACATTTTAAAGCAGGATCCATGCCTTGTATCACATTGAAAGGACATGCACTTTTCACTCCTGTCTCACTTCCCCCGCTCTCCGTCACTAATCTGACACTGCAGCAACCAAGAACCTTGCTCAAGGGACTAGGTGTTGTCTCCACGCTAGTGTGTATACCTCGAATTTGTGCACTGTAATTAAGGAAGGATTAGCTGGTAGTTTGCACTAGTTACTGAGACAACTTCAGAAAACAAGCTCTTTATTATAGAGGTAGTTAAAACAGCTGCTTTGCTTTATGACTCATACACAAACAAGTATAGCAGTCTTTATTGTTGTAATAGAAACCATAAGAATTGTAGAGCTAATGTTATCTTCAAGGAAACTATATTAGGAATTTTTGAACCACTGGAAATACAAAAATGAAACATTTTCTTGCCCTTTAAGACATGTGCTCCACATTTCTTTCATTCTTCCAAATAATAAAAATGCACACATAAATATGTTTATAAAGAGGTAATTCCATCCCTCGGTTGAGACCTATAAACCAAGGCAACTTTGTTTTCCTTGTTACAAACATCATATGATCAAGTTATACAACTAGACATAGTTGAACATATATATGTGGTTAAGCCCATTTAAAATTATTTGGGGCTAGGAAAACATATTTGGAATATACTGCTGGTATCCAAAAATGCAAAGTTATAATATCCCAATGGTATAAACAAAGAGAGAGTAGGAATTTATATTAGGCAGTATACTACAATGAGGTCTCACAGGCAGAGAGCAGGAGTAGGTTAAAAAGTGAAAGAGTTCTAGGGGAGGTGAGGTGGAAGACGAGTTTATGAGGTGACAGCTCTGTATTGACTAAGCTTGTCTAGAGGTGGGTGGAGAAAAGAGTTCTGTTTCAAAGGGGACTTCAGTATTTCAAAATGTGTTTGTGCTCCTAACTGGGTTTTAGCTTTCCATCAGCAAAAAGGCGAGGCTGGCTCCAGGGTGACCTACTAGGAGTACCAGCTGCCTCAGGGAGAAGACTCTGTAGAAACACCTACCAGGAGAACACACAGAATTCAAGGAAGAGGGGGGAAAATTGAACATATATACGTATAAATGTGCATATGCACACTGCCAACAGTAAATGGCTTCCATTGTTCCTGATCCCATTCCTTTACTCCCATCATAAAAAAAATTATGAGACCTAACTATTCATACAGCATTTCCAGAAATTTAATAGACCGTATAGATTAAACTCTGAGGGCCAAGCACTGGTGTCAGATACACCCAATGAAACCCCATCTGAGAACAGAATTTGGCTCAGATTCAGCAGGCAAATGAAAGTTTTTTTTCCACTTTCAGAAGAAACCCAAGTATGTAAAGTTTATAGGCACTAGTAGGAGAATAAATCAATTTAAGTCCATGTCACACCATTCTTTACAGTTTTGTAACAAGGTGTACTTTGTTAGATTTTAATCTGCATACATTTGAGACAGCAAAGCTCTTCAAAATCATCTTTTAATGGCATCGCAATTTATAGACAGTAACTAATTTCAAACTTCATAGCACTTGGCTTTTATGATTATTTCAAATCATTTAAATGCAAATGAATTTCCAGAGAGAGAAAACATCAAATGCCCTTGAGTGGCAACATGTAATAGAACTGCGAGCAGAAATCACAGTAGGAATTTGAAGCAGTCTGATAGGGTTTGACGGGAGGTCTGTATAAAAGTGTTCGCCTAAATCCAATTTACATTTCATTTCACATTATATTCTATTTACCCATTTTGTCATTTTAATATGACTTATTTACTTAATCCTGCTCTGAAATCCAATCTACTATCAAGAGCAAATATGGAATTCTGGTCAGGATAGGACTTACAGCTATTTTGCATTTTAGGACAATGGTAATATCGTTTCTAAAATAGAGCTAGCTCTCTTTTTCCCCACAGTTAATAATGTTACAGCACCATGAAGCCAAAAACATTTGTGCATGCCTTAAATAATTACATTTCTTTCAAGCTAAGCAATTGTTTGCCTACTGACAGAGTAATATTTCCTGGGAGGCATTGCTAAGCTACAGTACATACAAAATATTTGGACACAGAGTGCTGAGAAAGATCTGAACTATTCTTAATGTGATTGCACTCAGAAGGATGAGAACCATCCTGGAACTCTCCATTCAGCAGCAGTTACAATGAAGCACTACAACCAGGGTTGTTTTTCTTCCAGCCAGCTGGATTTTCAGGAGGCAGCAAGAGCTGGTCTACCTCTAGCACTTCCTCTGCTTTGGAATAAGCAGTGCAGGGAAGGACCCAACTGCAACTAGTATCTTGTATCATCCATCCCTCTGTCAACATCCAGCCTTAACAGAAATGGACACGTCCATTTTTTTTCCCTGAAAAAACAGTACCTGTCCATTTGCAATTGCAAATTGACCCAATGCATTCTGCCCTGCCCTATCCCAGTGCACATTCCGCACTAGAAGCTAGAGCAAGCTAAACCATGTCATCGTGCATTTGTACGTAGACAGAGACAGTTCTGCAGCTTGCATAGGTTGCAAGGGCATTTGACTATGGCATGGGCCAGACTTACACATGTAACCAAGGTATACATGTCTGTTCTGAGGAGACAAACTCCAGTCGCCAGGCAGGCCCTAATTTCTCCACACAGCTTTTTTCTAGCCCATATCGGAATGAAGAGGCAAAATTACACCACAGACTCACTAATTCCAGCAAAGGCTATACACAGTATCCTGAAGACCTCCTAGTCTGCAGGAGAGGAGAATGGGGGAACAACACAAATTTGTGTTGCTGCTGGCACCTGAATATTTTCTTATTTCCTAGAGATGAACTGCACTACTTAAGACTACTGTAACAAAGTCTAAAATTTAGATCTACATGTTTCCCCAATCTGTATTTTTAAAGGTAACAGAAGACACAAATACCTTCAGATACTCGGGGCTATTCATCATTCTTTGCCACACTTCCAGCAACGTACACATGATTTGCAGAAATCCATGAATATTTTCATTTCTTATCAGATACAAATTACTGATACAGTTGGTACAATGTTTGTTGGTGAAAACTCCTACAGTCAAGTAAACTGAGTGGTGGATTTGAAGGGAAATAGGAGTAAAATATTGTGCTTGGGACAGAGAGATTACTAAAGTTATACTATTCCAACAGCATCCAATTTCACAATCAAGATGTCTTTTCTATTGTAAAGGCAATTTTTATATGCCTCCTGCACATAAATGTCACTATTTTGTTTATTATAATGTTTCTTTTTCATTTATTTTATTAATTTTGTGTACATTCTCTGTGAAGAGACTTCTAAGGAAGAACATTCGTCCTCTTTTTTGAGCAATTTGTCTTTTGCAAGGGCAATGTAACTGAGTAAAAGCAATAATACATGGCCTTTTATCAAAAACTTATCAGCACTGTTCAAACAACTAGGCAGTTCATTAGATTTGAATAAGCTAACTGCTGGGTTAGCTTTGGGCCTACAGTTCATCAGGTTAGATTCTAGATATTTTTTTTCATTTTTCAAACTTCATGGAAAGAGTTATTCAAAAAATGACTCATATATCGACTAATGGTGATCAAACAGTAACAAACCTCTAATAAAGATCTTGAGTCTTTATTACTGCTAGGTACACTTCTACCATCAACTAATACAGCTCCTCAGTTGGCTCACAGGTCTTGGTGACTGATTGCCCCTGTTTCATCAGTGTGGGTTTACTCCCAAGCTCTGCCTGGGAGGTCTCCTTTTGAAAAAACCCAGGGTGAGGTCTAGGGAACTAGTCCCTTCCAGAAGCCATCTTCATAAAACCGGATGGCCAGGCTGCAGAAAGTTTTATTCCTAATTTCTTGGTCTTTCCCCAACACTATCTGCCCATGCTTTACGCCCGTGTGCCCTCCAGCTGTACTCCAGGCCATGCAGACTGGAGGGCCTGGCCCTGAGCAGCATAAACGCAGGCCAGTCAGTACCACTTCCCCTGATGGCAGGGTTCGCCACATGGAGGGGGAAAATCAAGCACTGTAGACAAAGCCATTACTTGCTGAGATCACCAAATCATAATTTGCTGAGATTTGCAAAGTACAGTGCTCAGTGCAGTAGGGGAGATGTCAGTCCGTTCGCCATGAGGTTACGCTGCACAAAGGCCATACAGGTCATCTCCTGAAGGACACCTCTGAATCCTGACCTCAGCCTCACTGGCTTTAAATAGATTCAGGTTTCACTCAGTTCTTGCATGACCGTACCACTCAGCTGACTTCAGTGAAGCTGCCTGAGGTATTTGCTATGTGCATATAGCCAGGTCCCCTCAGAGGCAGGTGAAGTTTCTCAGTGGAGAGCTGAAATCCACTGCAAGAAACTTTTATAACAATAGAAAACAATCTTAATAAATAAAATAGGTGGAACTGAAATCAATACCAAAATCTGTCAGGAGACAACATAACTCACCTTTCCTTATTCACACACAGTACTGAATTCCCTTTTTAGTTTCTTCCCCCTCCTACTACTTTTCTTTCCATGGAGCGGTGGGATGCTTTTGATAATATCTGAAAGTCCCTATTTTAACATTTATTTCCTTTTCTGTAATGGAATAAAGCTTTTTCTTGCTGGAACTGTTGCTACTATTTTCTGAATTTAAATATGGATGTTATATGATAAAAGAAATAATAGAAACTTTCACTGTGCATTAGAAAGTGCAAAAAAACCCTAGACTTTAGGCAATACACTTCATACACTTACAGTACTCTTCAAAGCCAAGAAGCACTAGTGTTAACATAAGAACAGTTGCATTGCAGACATCTGATACAGTTCTTCCAAACCTGCTGAGTGCACTGCTTTTTCCCCTATGTTTGTAAAACACTCCCTGCCCCTGATAGCTCAGTATCAATAGGTCATGTTATGCATGACAAAACTGCTTTGAATAAACTCTATATTTTTAAAGCAAATACTTCAGTGCCTTTTATATTACAGGAAAGAAGGGAGAAAACAACAATAATGCAATTGAACTATAATCTTCAAAAAGTAGCATGGCTGAGAGACAAATCTCTAGTTTTATGACTGGACAGACAATAGAAGGAGAGGGGGAGATGTGACAGTCCCATTTCTATCCCACAGCTTAAATATGATGTGGTAATACAGATTGAAGGGAGGTATATTTTATCAGTGCCAGAACTGAGCAAGTGTCCTACATCACCACAATGGGAGGTTGAAAATAAGGGACAGACTTCCATGCAAGACATATACATGTCCCATATGTATACTACATCATTTACAAAATATTCATTAACATTTCAAACTGATGTGAAAATTATTAGCTTGAGAAAAATATCGGTTTGCTGCTCTTCATCGCAAAGATTTCTGCAGTGAAAAGACTACTGAGATTATAAGCATCTCACAAAACAGTTATTCACCTAGAAAAAAAAGACAATATTTTCAAAAATGTATTATGTACAAACTCTCTGTATATATACATGTGTGACTTCACACACACACAAAACTAGGTATTTAGGATAAGAATTAATATTCAGTATCTGGCAAAATATTCAACATTTTCCTCCAGTATAATCATCTTTTTAAACATGTTAGGACCTTTTTGCAGGTCAATCACAGTTTTCAGACAAGCTGTAATTTAAATCAGCTCCATTCTGCATCTAATATGGATGTTTCACTGAAAAATAATTAAAACTAACCACAGTACTTGCAGCTCTTCGCCTGTCAGAAACAGACTGCTGTTGTGCATGTACGTTGCTAATCTCAGGGAAGGAAACCTTGCAGAAAAGACAAGTAGATGACAAAGTAATTGCCCGCAGTGGGTGATTTGAAGAGTTGTAATAAAGAGGTGCTACCTGCTCACGCTACCTTCATCTCACCTGAACTCTTCCTATTTGGTGACTCACTTTCATTGCCTACACCACCCTTTAGGCTAATAATGGAAATAGATAACTCTCCTGGCAAGCAACAAAGAGTATATCAGAGCTATCGACTATATCTCTACTTTTTCAGCAGCAAGATGGTTCAGTTTGTTCATCAAAAGAGTCTCAGCTTGTTTAATCCTTCTTTATCAGCCCTGCTTTCCTCTCAGGCTTGCAAAGGCTCCTGCTCCTTAAATTGCTGCCTCCATCTAAGCCAATGCAGTACATATTTCCCCCTTCTACAGAATGATGTTTCAATGCCAAAGAGAGGGAGCATGAGAGAGAGAGAAATAATCCTGGCACTCGTTCAGGTTGTTGTGAAGAAAAAGAAGGGAAAAAAACCCAGACTGCCAATGGGGATTTCCTCTGTAATAAGCCAGATGGCATCATAGGATGCTTGGGGAGACTGTTTCTGTCTAATTCTCTTCAGTGGCAGAAACTGCCAAGGCCCGGCTTTTGTGGTAAAACCAGTGACTAGCTATTTTATATTCTTTCTCTTTGCTCTGCATGCTGTCCCCACCTGTCACTAATGCTTAATGCAGCCAGTGCCCAATACAAGCTCCTTCCCCTCCTTTCTCTCCCTCACTCCTAGACTACAACTGATATTTCCCTTCTGCCTATACCAGCAACATGGCTGCAACATTTGCTTTACATCCCAGTGACTTACAAGCTAATTTCAAGTGCAAAATATTTCACAATAAAGTGGGGAAAACCAGCTGTGCAATTTCTAAAGGTTGCCATCCTGGCGAGAGACCAAAGCAGGGATTGACGCAGTGAAATGGGGAGCTGGTGCTCTGTAAAACACAGGCCCTCGGCAGTTCAAATGTCAAGAGGGACAACCTACTCAAAATGCTGGCTGGGGTTACAAGGCTTTTTTAATATATATTTGTAAATTTTATCTATATACATATATATCTGCTTCTATTTTTTTTTTTTTCATACCTGCAAAACTTTGGTGTTTCTGTTGCATTCTGAAATGTGGGCTCAATCTCTCAACATACCAGATGGATAGGAGAGACTGTGTATTCCAGAAACATGGAAAACCTCATAGAAAACCTGTATGTGATTGCTGTGGGGTTTTTGGTTCCTTAGAGTCAGATCTATAAGTTGCCTGCCTGCCTTAAAGGCCTGTATATCCAGTGTATGGACTAAATTGCTTTTCTTCTCCAGAAGCAGTCCTATCTTGTATTCAGCATGGAGCAGTTAAATGTTTTAAACTCACTCTTTGCTTAGAGCAAAGTAGCATTTTCCCACTACTTTCTGAAGCTGCTTCTTCCTTTTTGATGTGGCTCTTTGTCTCCAAGTAGTCATCATGTGAAGGTATCACTGCAGCAGAGTAAAAAAATACATCCCATAGTATCATTTCATATAGGTGATAAAGCTGCTAATGGCCGCTCTAGCAAAGGCACTGACAAAACTTTGCATGCAATGTGCTGGTAGGAAGGCGCAGAGATAACGCAATGATGTAGGCTGAGATACAGACAGCTGTTAGTCTGTGAAAATAGGACTACAAGAGTCATAAAAATTGCAGCATTTATAATCTGATAAGCAACATATTCATTGATATACTGTCAACTAATCTAGAGAATCAGAAGTTATTTTCCTTATCTAGGTATAAAATAGCAGAAATAAGACTTACAGGATTTTCCTAAGATGTAATATGTCATGACTTCTTGGAAGTAAAGCCATGCAGATAGCTGTCTCATTGTGAAGTTGATGAATGTCTCAAGATATAAATGTTTTGGGTTTTTTTCAATTAAACAAAGATGTACCACTTCCTAATCACATTTCTGGATGAACAACAATAGTCTATATCACAGTGGGTTTACTCTTTTAATTTATGAAAAGAAATCTGAAGACTGGCAACTGGGAAGTGAGGACCAATCTCCCTTTCCTCTCCCCAGCAGCTTTCCATTCCTCTGTCAGCAGAACAGAAACCAAAACCTGAATGGTGGTAGGCCTGGTCCCAAAGCACCCTGGGGAGAACGGGGAGAGCCTTCACCCATGCTGCAGCTGAGACTGGGGCATGCGTTTGGCAAAGAGGGTCTCTCAGCAGCACTCAGCCGGGCAGGCTGGTCCATAGAGGAGCTGGATGCTGCCCCGTGCAGTGGAACAGGGCGATGGGCTCCCCCGCCAACCAGCACGCCATCCCCTGAGGGGCAGAGCCCAAACACCCCCCACCCGTTCCCTGTGTGGCCTCTGCACCCTCAGCGCTCTTTTTCTCTGCTCTTATCCTGCCCTGTTACTTGCTTATACAGGCACAGCCATACAACACACACACACACACACACCCCTCTCCGCGGTGCCTGGGCTCCCCTCCTATCTGACCCTCTGCCTGCAGTGTACAGGATTTCATTTCCCAGAACGACTATCCAGGGCCAGGGCAAGCAGGAAAGCAGGGTTTCTTGACACTGCTCTGTCTGATGCTGGAAGAGAGACCAGCCAGGCAGAACCGATGGAGCCTAAAGACAGCTTAACACCAGCTTTTGCTGAGTGCCTTCCTCAGCTACAAAGTGTTGCAGCCAAGGCATAACCCAAAATCCGAGCCAGTGTGTTTAAATTGGGCAATAACAACAAAACCATTTCTTTCACTCCCAGCTGTGTGTTGAAAGTTGTTATGTGTTCATGACCACATCATTATTCAGATTGCCCAGCTTTGTGGTTGGCAATGACTGTCGTGGTTCCAAGGTGGCTGGTGCAAGCTGGTGCTGCCAGTAGCCTATGCCTGCCTCTGCAGGGACTTTCCTGGGCTCCAGGTGACCCCACTTAATACCTTGGAAGCACATCCAAGGGCAAGGAAAAGAAACCCTCCCCCCACAATAATTTTTAAACCCAGTACAGAACATACCAGACTGACCTAACTTTGAGTGGGATGTTTATTTCTGTTCTGGTGAGCTTTACCCTAAAAGCAAGGTCTGATTTTGCCCTAACACAGTTTTACTTGGGTTAGGAGTTACAGACATGAGCTGGGCAGACTTCAGCAGAATGAGGTGTTCGTTCATTATCACAGTCTTGATTAATTAGGCAATGAAAGATATAGTTTATAATCAGGATAATAGGAATAGTTATATCACAGTAAATTAGTGGGATACTCCTGGGATATTAATGGAATGAGACGACACTATCTGCGTTGGTTTAAGAAAGATGTATGTTTTATGTCCAAAAAGATCCTTTGCTAATAGCAGTAAAGTTCATGTTGTCAATTCTATAAGATAACATCTATTTTTTAAGTATATAAATTTCTCATAATGTCCGCATACTATTGAACAGCTATGATAATGCATCCTTCCATACTGCAGGTATTTGTGTGTCCTCTTCTATAAAAAAACAATGCTGATTTGGGGAACAGTGACCATTAAATGTAAAAGAAAGCCTTACGTTGTGGGAGTTTTCCATTTCAACTACATGATTATAAAAGTAAGCTTCCAGGAAATTTGGAAGTATAATGTCTCTGAGGCAAGAGAAACCTTCTGTGGAACACGGGATTTTTGAAAATGAGTATAAATGACAGAGTCTATGCTTTGATTGTATTTTTGAACTGGGCTTGCCTATGGATATCCATCCATTAAAGGATATTCAGTAGAGCTCTGATCTTGATAGTGGCTGTCAGATACCTGTGAAATACAAAGTGTCTCATAGAAGCTCTAATGCAGTGAGGGGAAGGAGCTCAGGTTGAAGCTGCATTATCAGAGTTTTTAAACTGCAACCTCACTGCTCTGACAATACACATAATTTTGATGTGTGAACATAGTACCATGAGGCTTCTTATCTACATGATCACTCTGCTAGTGGAAGTTTAGAAAACTTCAAAGCAGGTTGATAAATTTCCATAAAAGTGTTGCCAGCTCATAATCAGATGGCCAAGAGTTCCCAGTTGCACCAAAGATAAAAACTGATTATATTAACTTGTCCTCATTTGAACCAAGCAGTCCTACTGAAATCAGCAGTACCCATATGTATTAATATCAGTCCTTTGTCTGCAAGAGCTGTTTTGCTGCCAGTCCACAGATTTAGGGATTTTCTTCATTTCTCTTTCAAAGAGTGAAAATGAAAAGAGCGGAACATAAAACAAAAACTCAAAGGACTCCATGTCATTTAGATTGGAGTTAATTTTCTTTGGCAAGCCAAACCCTGCCTTTGGCCTTTATGTGACTTTCTCAAAGTCATAGTCTACTGTTTCCTTTTCTAAAATTCAAAGGCAGTGCCTATTGTTGAGATACCATGCTTATACCCAGTTGCTTCTAAAGCAACTCTGAAAAAAATACTCTATAATTTTTCCAAATCTGGAAGCTGAACAATTGTTTTACAACTTGTTCCCACCAGGAAGAATCCAAATCAAAACCCTCCTCCCACCTCAATTTTGCGTTTTTCCTTTTCCATGGCTGCCTCACTAGTGCAGGCAGCTGCAAGACCCAAAACATGGACATTTAATGTAACTGCATTTTTTAAGCTGGAAAGGTTTTACACCATAGGAGAGCTATCGAAAGTTATTTTGTAGTGAAAAAGAATGTCATAGAAGCATCCAATTTAACTGAGGGGATGGAGAAAATGCAAAAACAAAAAAAAAAAGCTTGTTCTAAACTTTCTTTATAGAGCAACTACCAATAAAATTCTGTATTCCATCTAGTTCCCTTCCCCTCCCCCGATTTATTAAATTAAAGGGCAGAAAGTCCCTATTTTGCCAGCTTTGCTCATCTTAGCTGATTAACGTAGTTACCATCTGTGTTTAACAGGTATTTTTTCTTTTTTCTTTTTTTTGAATGGAAATGTATTTCAGAAAGCCCTTCACCTTGACAGGAGGACACCTGAGAATGAAGGATCCATCTTCATCCTCAGCAGGTTGCTGCTGAACATCCCCTGGTAGAAGTGCATGCCTTCCTCCCTGCTGAGAAGAGCTATAACTCCATGCCAGGCAGGACTCAAGAAGCGATATGGCAATCACGGCATTGCACAGCACCTGCCCTGCATCACTTGGGGACAGGATGGGACTAATTTGGCCAGGCACAGCACTGTGCAGATGCAATTGCTGCTCCTCCTGCCCTAACCTGGGGATGAAGGTAATGCCACAATGTTGGACAGCTGCTACAGCAGACCCTGCGGTGCCTATAAGCCCCACGTAGTGGTTTAATTTTTACAGTTGTTTACTTAAAGGCTTCATTTTTAATAACTCTCAGAGAAGGATCAAAGCAAAGCAGTGGAGCCTCTAGCATTTTCTCCTGCTTCCTTTCTGTACTGGCACAAAGAGATGAAGAAGGCATTTCCGCAAAGTCATGACTCAAGTATAAAAATAAAATTTACATTTATCATATTTGGAGGCAGCCAAGAAAAACTGACCTCATGGTATGAGCTCTAAGAAAGCTCAGGAGGGAGAAATTAAAATAATTAGTAGCAATTACTACCAGAATTATGGTACTGAATAGGACAGTGCCTAATAATGAGAGGTCACAATTACTAATGCACCCTTCTGTATGCTCATTTGTCTTCTCAGTATTGTAGCCATTTGTGTTGTCCTCTCGCACAGCAGGATCCCCAGTGCCACTTTCCATTCCCTTTTATAAGAAGCTCACAATAAACAAGGGTTCAACATGTTCAGAGCAGCAGTTTCTTCTGAGGGCTTGAAGCTTTTTTTTCAGTCTCTCTGTAAAAGCAACTTTACTGCATCTGAGCTTCATTGTCTTTCATTTTATCATGTTACAAGGGAATGCACCTAAGAGGTGAGAAAAACTGAGTTAATTTAGATTTTCACCCAAATAAATGGAAACAGGATCAAGCTTTCCATTCTTCTTCAGGCACTTAGGCTTTGCACATGCTAGGAAGCTTTATCAGTGGATTTTACTGATGGAGCTAATTCGAGATACTGATGGAGCTAATGTAGATATGACAACAAGAAACCCTTTTAATGTCATCACAGTATAAAAATGTTTGCACAACAGTAGTATCCATGTAAGTATTTTTATGAAACTAGCCATCCTGATAAAACTAATACATGTATTTTGGGGTCTTAAAACCTGAAACTCAAGAGGGCCTCGAGAGGTCATCTACACCATCTGCCTATTCTGATACATTTCTACAAATGTATGGTAAACTTGGATTCCTAAAATTCTGCAATTTGTAATATTGGTCTGAGAGCAAATCAGAACAAAGGCATTTTGTTACTTCAAAATTCTTAATCAAAAAAAGGCATTTTGGGTCAACCCTTTTCTCCTTAATCAAAATGTTTTCTTTCAGCACGAATATGAAAGTAAACTTCAAAAAGTAACATTACAATGATAAATTACATTATTCTATTCCAGAAATTTCATAACGCATTATATCAACTCTATTTAAGCCATTTCTCACAGCCAGATCTCATTCAATATTGTCTTGAAGGACGTTTTGATTTCAACATCACAGCATTTTCCAGAGGACAAGTATTAATACAAGTGTTGACCATATTAATTATTTCTTGCTGTAGCTGAAGTGGGCATAGCATTAAAAAAACCACAGTGAGCATAGTATATTATGTTGTTTATAATCTAGAGATGACAACAATTTTTTTTAAAAAATCTAGAAGTCCAATGCAAGCTATTCCCAGGCAAAATAATTATCTGATATGGTCTAGACAAACAGCAAAATTCCTCCCTTTCTTTAGGGGACAGACAGAAGTCCTCTTATAGATCCAGTTGTGCCAGCTAAATCACCCCCCTCCTGGAGGCTACAGCCTCCACCAGAGGTCTGGCAGAGCAGTCTATCACAGCACTAATTTACTTCAGGAAAAATCAATTAAGATAACTTGAGTGACTTCAACTGGGAAATTGTTGAGGATGGTAATCACCACTGCAGACAGTGATGAGTACACGAGAATGGCAACTTCTTCCATCAGCACATTTGTACCAAAGTGGGCTTCTCTCCATTGCTTCAGTGTCTGAGCCCACTCAAGTCAATAAAATTTCCAGACTTAAAAAAACAGAATCTAACCCTTGTTCAATCTTTGTCTAGGAAATAATGCTTCTTATGGCATTTCTTTATCATTTCTCTATACATTTTTTGTTGCCCGGGCACTCTTGTGATTGAGTAACCTAGACTGAAAGAGAATGTCTTGATAAAGTCAACATTGCATGTCTGAATCAGTAGTACAGAAAACAACAAATGTCACTAGGCTGCTTCTGCCACTTCAGCACCACTCCAAAGGTCACTAATTCCTTGAGAAGCTGCCATAAATAGCCTGCCTCTCGTACAGAAATGTTCTGCCAAAATTTTAACTCACAGTTGTCTTATATTTTCACCTTCAGTCATCAATACTTTTTGACAATCCTTTGCTAGAACGCACTTTCCATCTTAACAACCTATTAATTCCACAGCTACATCTTTCCCCAAACTCCCACAGTAATTTCAGGACTCCCACTCAGATTTCACTGACACCGAGAAGTGTTTTCCACTGTAACTAGACAGGAAACTCTCTTTGTAGTGATGTAGCTCATGTTGACAGAGCTGTGCTTCTGCTTGTTCTTCCCTAAAAGTTAAACTACACCAGCAAAGACATTTTCCTATGTTAGTTTAAACTGGATCCACACTAGTGCTTTTGCCAGTACTGAAATGCTGCAGGGAAAGAAAATTTACATCCAAAGCCAGTAGTTCAATATGAACAGAGGTTTCCCCTGTGAGATGCAGCCTCAGTTAAGCAGCAGCTTTGTCTCTACTCCTCTCACATGAGCACCCTTGGTGGGAAACACAAAAAAATATCTCCTATGAGCATTAATACAAATAGGGCACCTTGTAGTATCGTTTGCTACACACAACAGCCCATGCACGTGAGGAAACGAATAATCTCAGGAGAGAGAAGATTGATCCTTTTACATTATATACCAGCTGAACTACCTATTTCAACAGAAAGTGCATGCACGTGTGTGTGCATGCAAGAAACAAGAGAGAGAGAAAGCACAGGGAGAAAATATTGTGTCTTCAAGCCTTACTGCTCAGTGTTGCTGTACTGGAACACAGCTAGACATCCCCCAGCTGCAGAAACCTCCCTCATCTGTTGCCTGGTGGAACTACTATAAAAATAAATAAATACTGAAAGGCTGTCTTCTGCACGTTGCTGATTTCTGACCTCTGTGGGTAAAGATGACTCTACCACAGCCAGCACAAGCCTCCAAAGATTATCAAGGATGTTTTCAAAGAAACAAAATGAGCACAGTAATCCTAACAAACACTGGAAAACATTACTGGGCAGCACAGTAAACACTGAGACGGAATAAGTGAAGGGTTTTGCTTCAGGGAAAATACTGTGAGTAAAAGAAAAGGCAGATGAAAGCAGCCATTCAGAAACCACATAATCAGATGTAGACATATCTTCAGAATATAATAACACAAGGACATGAATCCCATATCCTGCCCCTTGCTTGATCAAACGTGAACCTTGTTGGTTTAGAAATACAAAGGCTTAGAAGGAATTAGAGGATCTCACTGGATGGACCGGGTATTTAAGACCAAATAATTATCCTCAAAAAAAACATTGAAAATGCTTCTTTGAAACATGTCATACAGTCTTTTCATGCTTGCAAAAATTTATACCACTGGAAATAATCTAGGGGATAAAATTCAAGACATAAACCCTAAAAAGTATGCTACCCAAGGAATGAATACTGTAATTATATAAAACCTGTTATGGCACTTAATAATGTGTAGCCTACCTGGAATCAATAGGACTAACTCAGCAGGCAGAGTTTAATTTCTTTTCTTACTTAAATTAAAAGGCTTATTTTCTGTAGGATTTTCAAGGTCCTTGTAATCTTCAGACCTACCCTTGAATTCTTTGTTTTCTTCTGCTCCTGAGCAAAGTCTTGTCTTCAAATTGGCAGCTTTGAATTGTTGCCTCAATGAATGATTGCAGCATCTTAAAGCCTGCTATGAAAACAGCAGCAGTTTAATGGGAAAGCAAAACATGAGTAACAAGTAAATGTATCATATAGTTTCTACTGTCATACTGTCCCTACCTTACTAAAGGCCCTTTTCCACACCCTTCATCTTCATCCCACAAATACTGATTTTCTTCTTGTTCCTCTTTCTTCCAGGAATGCTGCTAAGGTACAAGATGTTTTTTGGGACAGCAAAGTCACAGTGGAAAGATTTGCGCTCATTTCTCAAAATGACTGAGTCTATATTAAAAATATCCTCACATGCATCTATTCAGGCTATATTTCTATTCTTTTCTGTTCTATTTCCACTGTTGAGACTGGTTAAGGTACTGCAAAACTTAGTTGAACAAGTGGAAAAGGTTGAATATATTTATTGAAAGTCCATCCCTGTATCCAGTTTTGGTATTGAGTTTTGCTGAATCAGGTTTGCTGATTGAGTGCCTAACTTGAAACTTTCCAGCCAGTGTTTAGTCACAGGTAAGACTTTTATTCAGTTGAGTCAGCTCTCACTCACCAAAAATTTGAAAGAATTATGGGTTATGCTTAGAAAGCAGTATAGACATCTTCTATTCAGATTAGACTCAACATCCCTGAGCTAGGCATATGCTGAATACTTTGGCATGGCATCTAAAGCTCTACTGCAGCTGTCAGCCAGTAGAAAAACATGAAAATATGTCTTAAATCTCACCTCTGAGGTGCTCCTGATAGACATGGCATCACAGACTTTTTCCTAATTTAGATATTTTTCTGTTTCCTTGTACAGATAGAACAGGGTGGGAATGCTGTGTCACTTCCACATACACACTAGAACAAAAATGACCACAACCTAGCTAAGTGATGAAAGTATCCATCAAGGATGTTGAAGACATGCTCTGATTTCCTACCTCAAAATTCTTCATGTGTTGCATAAAGAAGCCTTGGAGTAGGGAGCAAACCCACGTCTCCCTTCACTTAAGCAAATGTTAGTCTTATTGGGCAAGAGAATCCTGTCAAGCCTTGCTTTCTTTCTGGTTCAATAACTGCTGAATTCTTCCTTGAGCAGTGACACAACTTCAAAAGGAGGTGTGGATGGTGCCTGCGCCACAGAGCTGCCCATAGATCTAATCCTCTTGAGGTGGTAGGAGCTAGAGTTCCATGAGGAGACCATCCAGGCCATGCAGACTGCTGACATTTCCTGAACTCACATAAGTGCTTCCGAGAACCCTGCCCCAGCCCTTGAAAATTGTCCCAGAGATCATTAGGGAGCCAGCAAAGTGACTGGTGCATGGATTGATGTTTTCTGAGAACTGCAGCAAAGGAATCAGGCAGCTGCATCTGCCAGCTGCAGCTTTTCCAGATCCTGCTTTCAAGCCAGGATGAATGCTGTTGTAATAACCTAGTATGCAGGCATCAGAGACATTTGACTAGGACAGGTCCTAACTGGAAATGATGGGATGCATTGTTTTTTGCAGGTAAGGGATCCAGTGTCACCTGGGCTGATAGGCAACCTCTTCTCTTGCAAGATCCTTTGAAGTGCAATGCAGTTAATATTGCAAGTAAACTAGGATTCTCGTTGCACAGCAAGAGGAATGTGTCCAACTGGCAGGGAGAATAAATACTTCTCCGAACAGGCAGTAATCAGTTAACATTACTCTAAAACAAACATTGAGAAAGCACAGCACTTTAGCAATTAAAGGTCCAAATTTGCAAAATTAATTAGTGTTTCCCACAGCATAGCACTCTACTTATGAACAGCTCTATTGTAAATGTATGATGCTCTAATATGAAAAGAGAGTATTCTTATGTTAATTATCTAATTAACTAATCTGGGCACAATTAGCAGCTGAAACAGCACAGCATTACACTCCCTTCCTTCTTCCCTTCCGGATTCAAGATTGCCTTTAAATATGTACTTTCAAGTGGCAGGGGACCCTGGTGATAGAGCTTGCTACCACGTTAACCAGACCTTGGTGCCAGCAGAAGTTCCAGTGAGTGGGCACTGAAACAGGAGAGGCAGAAATACCTTTGGTATGTTACTTAGGAGAGGTAGAGTCAGCTATTTAATCTCACCCCTAAAATTAGCCTGCCCTCCAGGGAAGCCATCCTTGTCACTTCACAGAAAGTCAGCGTGAAATGCTCAAGAATACAGTAGTCTGTTTCTCTGCCCCTTTGGAAATCCAGTGCCACTTAACAATACCTCCCTAACACCAATATTTTCCAAATGATGGCTCAATGGCTATTTCAGAGGTCTGAAAATAGACAGTCTCATTCATTTCTACTTTGCTGACAGGATAGCTGTTGACTTCACTAAAGTTTACTGTGGCATGAAGAGAAAAACTAGAGAAACTGCAGATCTCTGACAAAAACATACTAGAGAGAAGTACCTTTGCTGAAAACAGTCTAAATCAACCTCAGGATGGCTTAGACAATGTCTCAAAGTCCTGGCTCACCTTTCATTACAATCCTAAACCAGGTAGAAATTTAAAATAAAATATTTATTTCAACATTTTCACATTTATAAATTTCTGCATCTGCTTTAGATGATACTTTTTATTTAGGAAATTGATTTTATGTTCAGTAATTAAAAAAAGGAGAAAAAGGTAACATAAGCTAAGTGTGACAAGTTCTATACTGAGTTGTACAAGATGTTGATCAATCTAAAACTTTTTTGCTTTATCTCTATTTTGGATGTTTTTTCTTTTAGGGTTCTGTTTGTTTGTTAGATCATTTTTTTTTAATATAGAAAGGAGGATTTTCTGTTTAAAGACTTTGGGTGGATCTACTGTAATGTTCCCCCTCTCTCACTTTTTCAGTGTTTTCCAAGAAGGAGAGATCTAATTTGCCTATGCAGTGCAGGGTTGTTTTTGAGACAGTACTGATCTATTGTGCATTATCGAATTACAAAATAATTTATGTTGGAAAGAACCAGAGTAGGTCATCTAATCCAACACCACCAAGGCTTACTCAGGACTTGTCCTATTGAGTTCTGAACACCTCCAAGGATGGAGACTCAAGCACCTCCCCAGCTAGTCTGCACCACCTTCTGCTGCTCTTACAGTGAAATAAATTTCTTAATAGTTAACCAGAATTTCCTGTCTTCCAGGTTGTGTCTGTTGTCTTGTGCCTTTTCAGTGTGTGTCTCCCATAAGAGTCTGGATTCATCTTGTCTACAGCCTCCCAATAGGTAGCTGCAGAGTGCAACGAGACCTCCCTTCAGCTGTCCCTTCCCCAGGCTAAAATAAACCAGCTGCCTCAGACTATCCTTTTACATCACTTGCTCCAGGCCCCAACCACCCTGGTGGCCCCTCCACTGGACTTGCTCTGGGTGGTTGATGTCTTTCTTGTGCTGAGAAACACAAAACTGGACTCAGTACTCTACCTGACCTCTAACTGGTGCCAAGTTGAGGGGCATGATCACTTCCTGCAGCCTGCTGGCTGCACTCTTGACAGCACAGATTCGCAGAGACCCTCTGGACTCAGAAGGTTACAGTACAGCACTCTGAAGGACAGGTTCTGAGAAACCTGAGCTAATATTGAGCTTGGCCTGTCCTTCTAAAAACAGGGGTGTAATAGGTCATCCCTTCAACCTAAGTTGGCATGCAGGTCTGAGTCTGCCAACTCAATGGGCTGCAGTCACTGGCACCCACCTCCAGCACAGGATTCAGTCACTGTACACAAGAGCCCAAAGACCAGCACAGACTTTTCCCAGAGTCTGAGCATTCCAGCCTGATCCCTGCTTCATCCTAAGGGCCACAGCATACATTGAGTGAAAATCCCACAGGGAAAAAGAATGAATCATCTCAGCAACATCACTGCATGAATGAAACTCTAACACAGCCAACTGAAAACTGCCTCGCACACCCTCGGGTCCAAGAAGAGGCACTCGCATTTGTCCGTATTCATCTGAGTAGACATTTCCAGAGCCTGAGACCATGAACAGCCCATGTGCAAAAAAAAAGCTAAACAAGGAAAGAAAAAAACAGGGAGAAAAGCCTATTCCCAGTCACCATCACTAGGTCAGGTATCCTCTGGCATGTATTACGTAAGTCAACTCTTAAAACTCTCTCTTACTCCGTATGTTAACTTGTTCAGAGAGGTAAATCCTGTGAACAATGTGCTTCTGGCATAACAGCTAACCTAAGAAAGGACCCACCACATTATATTTCCTTGTGGAAGGAGGCTGATTCTTTCAGGACCTTAAAATGTAGTGCTGGACACCTATTTTATTAATAAGTTTTGACAAAATGAACCATCACCCTTGGCTTTTAAAAAATGACTCATGAATTAATTACAGAAATCATTGCATTTAATAACTTCTATAAGCCAAAAAAGAATAAACTACTTCAACCATATAAAATTCCACCATATCAAGAATTAACTATAACTGACTGATATGATGACAAAGAGAACTGTCTGCCTTTGCTGTGGGATAAATCAGCATACTTAATATATGTTACCAGATGCCAACACATTTCCATGTGTTTTATTTAAGCCTTGCATGATTTATATAAATCCATAAGAACCCTTATGAATCTCTCCTGCTGTCCCAGACATCTCATGACCATGAGGTACTCTGGATACCTTTACTTCACTATTTCTAAAGCAAAATATTTGGGTTTGTAGAGCCTTTTCTTACAAGTCATAGCAAGCCTAGACACCTACTAGTTCTCCAGTCAAATACAGAAGTCAAAGCAAACTCCTGCCTAAGCTCTGCAAGGAAACCATCACCTCAGATGCTGGCTCTTGCATAACACAGCAAGGCTCAAATGTGCATGATGGCCTCCAAACACCATGTGAATAATTGTCCTACCTACACATGAGAAATTACTGTACCAAGAATCCTTGAGAATGCTTTATAAAATGCCTTTATTTCAGGAAAATTCTCACCTCTTTTGGGAAACACACAGCCACAGGTGCTTTAGGGGCACAAACCTCAAATTTCAGTCATGTGTACAAGAATTTGCCAAACTCAGTTTTCAAGCTAGAGGCACTAGCATGCAGCTTTATGCCTTAGTAAGGATTTTACCAGTGTACAGAGCCTCTTGAGTTTCACTAAGGAATTACAAGGACACCAGGGTATCCAGTAAGGCATCTGTTTACAGGCAGAAAGTCTGATTTTTGTCTGGAAACAGCCATTTCAGAATTTCTTCCTTATCCACGCAATTATGGAAAATATGTAGAAAAACAGCACCCTGTGACTTACATTACAAATTGCTATTAAGCAACAAATCTCAAATTTTGCTATGCTGAGTGCAAACTTTTATCATCAAGCTAGAGGAAAAAATATTTATCAGATATACATAAGAGATACTCGTGACCAGCATATGGATATCCCACTATCTGGAAAAAACGACACCATGCAGCGTTAATCAGATGCATGATTTTATGGTTTATATCTTGAACATGAGTCTTGAGTTGATGTTTTTTTGGTAAGGATCTTCTTGGTGAAATAATACATGAAAATACTGAAATTCATCCTCTTTTGGGACATCTAAGTGAGTGTTTCCAAATTCCTTATATTAACACATCAATAGAATTTGTTACAAATATTACTAGTTTGTGCCAGAAAGTTTATAACAAGATGCTGGCCAGCTACCAAACCACTAACCCTCTAGGACTGGCTTAGGGACAATTCAGTATGTTGTTTAATGAAGAGAGTATATGTCCTATGAAGGCCTGGAAGACTTATTTCACAATGTGGCTTGCTTACTCAGTGATCTAGCTTGGCAGCTCCTTGCTCAGAGAGGGACCCCACCCAGGCCAGCTATGCTGAGACCAGACTATCATCTGAGCCATTGACTCTCCTATTTGGCTCAGCTTGCCACAAATTGCATTCAGACTCTCTATTTTAAAATAAAGGCAAATGACGTGCAGAGTCATCACCCTTTATACAGGATGGAGTACTGATGCCCTGCTCCCATTCAGCAAGCAATTATAAAGGGCACAAGCTGCATTTTAGTGGTGAAGCTGAACTTCTGGCAATGTTCACTGATACTTCCTTTTAGGGTTTGGGTTTTTCTCCTTTTTCTAAGAGGAAGATCAATACCATACTTTCCTACCCCATACTGTCTTTCATCCCAAAATACTTCCCAGTTTAAACATATGTTTACAGTAATTTTTTTGAATCTGTTCCTGAGTCATAGGAATAAGAGAAGCACAGTGGTGTAATGTGCAGAGCATCACTGCTTTTTAATTGAAGATGGGAAGCAGTGAATATTGCCTTTACCTGGAACTACAAATGTAATTAAAATAGCTGGAACATCAGGCTAGTTAAAAAACCCTCTCTGACCTAGGAAATTGTTACTGAGTCCAGATTATCAGATCTCTCTTTTAAGATCATCTGTGTAGTGCAGTTTTTTGTATAAAAAGATAATCGTACTTTTCACTTTTAAAAATATAAAGTGTTCACCATGTTCACCCCCGAGTGCCATTCCTCAGGGGTTGGTACTGGGACCAGTGCTACTTAACATCTTTGTTGGCAACATGGACAGTGGGATTGAGTGCACCCTCAGCAAGTTCACAGATGACACCAAGCTGTGTGGTGCAGTTGACACACTGGAGAGAAGGGATGTGCTATCCAGAGGGACCTGGACAGGCTTGAGAGGTGGGCCCGTGCAAACCTCATGAAGATCAACAAGGCCAAGTGCAAGGTCCTGCACATGGGTCAGGGCAATCCCAAGCACAAATACAGTCTGGGCGATGAGTGGATTGAGAGCAGCCCTGAGGAGAAGGACTTCAGAGTAGTAGTGGATGGAAAACTGAATATGAGCCAGCAATGTGCGCTTGCAGCCCAGAAAGCCAACCGTATCCTGGGCTGCATCAAGAGAAGTGTGGCCAGCAGGTCGAGGGAGGTGATTCTCCCCCTCTACTCTGCTCTCATGAGACCCCACCTGGAGTGCTGTGTCCAGCTCTGGGGGCACCAACATAAGAAGGACGTGGAGTGAGTCCAGAGGAGGGCCATGAAGATGATCAGGGGGCTGGAGCACCTCCCTTATGAGGACAGGCTGAGAGAGTTGGGGTTCTTCATCCTAGAGAAGAGGAGACTCTGGGGAGACCTTATAGTGGCCTTCCAGTACTTAAAAGGGGCCTACAGGAAGGATGGGGAGGGACTCTTGATCAGGGAGTCTAGTGATAGGATGAGGGGTAATGGTTTTAAACTGAAAGAGGGTAGATTTAGATTAGATATAAGGAAGAAATTCTTCACTGTGAGGATGGTGAGACACTGGAACAGGTTGCCCAGAGAAGCTGTATCTGCCCCCTCCCTGGAAGTGTTCAAGGCCAGGTTGGACGGGGCTTTGAGGAACCTGGTCTAGTGGAAGGTGTCCCTGCCCATGGAACTAGATGATGTTTAAGGTCCCTTCCAACCCATGTCATTCTATGAGTCTATGATTCTGTGATCCTTACAAGGTGCTTCTGGACTCAAAGGAGATGTGTGTGCACGCTGATTCTTCACGCAAGCTAACAACTGCATTTCTGTAAAATTCTGTTTCCTTACACTATTACTCCCCCTACCCACCTGCCAAGTGCTCCTCTTTGATTTAAGATTACAACTGAGTTAGTTTTAAGATTATTTTACAGCACAGAGCAAAACCAGTGTCAAGGACCTGATGAGCACACAGGAGGCTGTTATTGATGAGTTATCATGTAATCACCATAAAGAGGTGTCGCGGAAGAAAGTATTGACACGGTAATATTTAGTAAGAAATCTAGGTTTATTAATAACTAACAGCAATTTGTTATTATAAAATAATTCAGAAATACTAAAAGAAAGGAAAGCGACTTATTCAGATTCTAAAATGACAAGATTCACACTAACTTACTTAACAGTACCTATATATATATACACATGTATGCACATAACAAAATGGACAAACATACAGAAACAAAGGTGTTTGGATTCAGTAGAATGAACACAGAACAGACATACACACACAGAAACAAGGGTACGTACCCACACACACACACACAGAGTAAAGAGAAGCTAGCTCAAAGAAAATTTCCCTCTCGAGTTTAGAGCAAATACTCACAATGCCTTGGCATTCCTCAACGGGCGATAATTGAGACTCAAGCGGGGGACTTCGCCCTGGCCTTCCGTCTGGAGCAGACGACACCTTAAGGGTTTGGTACCTGAGAGGTGTCCGAGCTCAGGGGAGATGCTGGTCACAGGCCCACTGCGATCCAGGAGAGCTCAAAGGGTCTCCCTGGTGGTCGCCATTTATAGGGTCCAAGATAATTGACTTTTGTCAAATACCTTCTGGTGCCTTCCAGCAGTTACAAAAGAATTTGATTAATGTGCGACTCTGTTATTGTTCCCATTTGACCACATCCCAGGCACAGGTGTGCCAGGCCCTTAGGAGTTGATGGGCCATTTTAACCATTTCCGAGCAATCGGGAGGGGCAGGAGCCAGGCTCGTTAACATTGTCAGTCCTTATCTCCACAGACTGGTGTATAGCTCGGGGGATGTGGGTGGAATCGCACCTAGCACCAAGCAGCCCAACAAAGAGGGGGGGGGGGGAGGATTGCACCACCACAAGAGGCTGTACATTCTGTTCTTTTCCTCCTCCCTTTGACAACTGATGTATCTTTGGCTTCTCAGAGTTTTCATGGCACTTTCAAAAACTATCTTATTAATTTTTTCAAAATGTCTGCAACACTGCTTATGCCAAGGACTTTCCTGACCAGCAACAACTGCAAGCCTAACGAAGACTTCTAGAAATCTCCTTCAGATTTGAAATGTAAGTCAGGGACCTCATGTACTGAAATGACTACCAAGACCTGGCATTTACAACGTGGCAACCTTCAGCAGCCAGATGGGAGAAAGTGCAGCTCTCCTTCTCCAGCAATTCACCTTCAGAGTAGCTGCCTGTCTCTTTTTCTCTCCCCTGATAAATCAAATTCACTGTTATTCTTGTAATTTAGATAGTATTGGAATAACAGTGTCTTTAAAATTCACATGTTCACCACTAAATCTTCTTTGTCTCTATTTCATTAATTAATACTGGTACAACAGATGCTGTCATTCATGGGTTTGTGTTCTGCTTTACTGGTGTTTAAGCCACACATTTATATTAACCTTTTGGAACCAAAATGCAGCAATAAGCAAGACTGAATACATTTCAGCTCATCTTAGAGCAGCAATTCTCAGTCCCTAGCAGGGCAGGGTAATACCTCTTAGGGTATGAGAGAAGCCTCATAAATGCTGGTGCCACCATGTCCATCTCCACCTCTGAATGCTTTCTCCATTCTGGCAGCCAAGGGGGGAGAGTGGTATTTATTTTATGTCAGTAGGAATATGGGGATGAGATAGGGTGGTTGGGAAAGGGTCTAAAGGCAATGGCTGCTTGTATGGTGATGACTATCTGATTGGATTGATTTGATTAACCCTCTTCCTCATCCCTGGGCTATGGTCAGCTGAATCATTGCAATGAGCTGAACTTGTGCAACTATGCCATAACTAGAGAAAAGGTTGTTTTTTCTCTTTGAGGAGTTGCCCAGGCCCATCAGCTCAGGTGAGGCCACTTAGGCTGAAATGTGAGAAGCTGGGTTGCAAGGGAGAGAAGATTTCTGCAGAGTTAGATGTGGCATAGAGACCAGAGTAATCATGCCTGGTAGAGGGGCAGGTTTTGGATACAGACATCATGAGCAAGCTTGGCTCAAGGGGTGCTGCAAACCCCCACTGGAAGGTATTTGCAGGATTTAGTAAGGGACAAGGCCGGCTTTGGTGGAACTTCTTCTCAGGATGACAGGAGAGACAACAAAGCACGCAGCATTTTGCTCTATGGCAGCCAAAGGGCTGCAGACGTTGCAGAACAAGATCACCAACATGGGAGTAGAAAACCAGCAGGATGGAGTCCAAAGTGAATAGGAAAGGGGAGGTGGGCATTATGTAAAACACATGTAAGATGTTAACTTTGGAAGTCTCATTGTACGTCTGGCTGTGGCAGGCATGCTTTCAAGGTACTAACTTTTGGGGATGGTCTTTAATCCATTCATACCTACTCAAATATTCCTTCCTTATTGTCTACTTAAAATCTATTGTTTTCCCTAATAGACAGGAAGACATTCTTCTGGTGTGAATCCAGCAATCCTGTAATTTCTGCTGCTATTTTGATCATGAGGACATACCAATAGGGACAGACCTGTGACAGCTACTGCCTCATGTGACATGGGGCACACAGGTTGCCCAAGACTGTGCCAATGACATTTTACTTCCCACTTTTTCAGTCCTACTGCCCAGTAAATCTGCATCTGAGATAAACAGCAGAGATACCATTATAGAAAAATTTCTCAGTACCAGAATGATACAGAAGTCAGTGGAACACCTATTTTTTTTCATAATTCTTTCCATATTTACGTCCAATCCACAATATATAAATAAAATGAAAAAATACCCTTGAAAATAATGAAGTTCCTCTTACCCAGTTCAGCCAGTGTCTCCAGAGCTGGAAACAGTTAAATTTATATTTATGCAATTCGTCCCAACTCCACAGCCTACCATCACCCAAAGAAAAATTCCTGTTATCCTGAGGCAATACAGATGCCAATTATATGATACCTGATATGTTTAAATTCTCTGTAAAACAATCCCTGAGAAATAATTGTTACTGTCTTTCTAATCAGGCATTGAAAATACAGCTGACATGCTTCCTTACCTGTTGGTATGAAATTAAACTTTTGGTGTGTTTGGTAACAGGTTTGCTGTTCTGTAGTAGTTATGGTACAGCAATCATGGATTTACCCAGGTCTGTAAGAAGACTTTAATCCCTTTACTAAACACCAGTTAGCCTACATGTTTCCACATCAGTTGCAGTGTTAAACCAGCTGCTCATCTTCATCCTCTTCCTCCCTTTACATTAAGGTTACGTTTGACCCCCTGGGTTTTCACTAACTTCTTCGTGGTCTGTAAGTGCCAGTTAATCTTATGCAATCTCTTACCCTTTGTACAAAGGGCTAAAAAAACAAATATTGTAATTTCACTGTAAAGGAACGGGATTTTATTTTTTAAATCTGAATAATTTTCATAAAGGCAGAAAACTTTTGGTCCCTCATTCTGAAGACTCCGATCATTAGATGACTAAGGCAACTGCAAATGGTTGAGTTTTTTTAATAATATGACCAAAGACGTTTTTCAAGCCTGTTATCCAACTCAACTTGATTTACCCAGTTTTAAAAAGTACCATTTTGCCTAATTTATTAATTGTGTAGACAAGCCTATGTGATATCTTAGTTAACTCACTTCCACGTTAATGTCATCCTTGCCACTGTGGATGTCACCAATCCTGGTATTCCTCTCCAAGGTGGCATTATAAGCTCTTTTAGTATGCCCAGAGAACATAACCACTAACCAGAATTTCAGCTTTTCCACCTGATTTAACTCACAACAAACTTTAATGAAACAGCACTCTTCATAGAACTGTCTCTAAACCCCTAAATCTTCCTATGATCATCATAAGGACTGGTAGCCTACAAATTGCTTCCTGGTAGAAAAAAATATATTAATAGAGCATTAAACCTACCTCCATGAAATCAGCAGACACATGAGAAAAATATTATGTACAGCTGTACTCTCAATTCTCTCCATTGTTTCTAAAGAGAACACTCACAATGTCCACCTTAATGAAATCAACAGGACTTTGAAGCTTGCCAGAACATTACTCTGAAGAGCTTACTTATCATCCTAACCTAAGACCTATATGGATAATTAACAGTAAAATAACCCTATTCTAAAGAAAGTTTCTCAGACTTCCCCTCCTAGCAGCATCCCAATTTTGTTAAAGCCATCTCATATCTAAACTTCTACAAATCAGGAACCTGGCCATGCCTGAGGAATAAATTCAGGACCTGACAACACATCTCCACAGCCACCAGCATGGATCCCAAAAATACACACCCTGGGAGGTGTATGACCATGCAATACACCTTCTTCCCTCATTGAAACCAAATTTGTGAAACCAAGTAATCACTGTTTCCCAGAGCAAAATCACAAGTAAAACAATACAGGACACTAACACCCAGGTACCAGTAGGAGAGCACTTTCAACAACAAAAAAAAAATTACACCTCTGGTCTCTTAATCCTGTTACTCAAGAGAGACGTCAACCTTTGATACGATCCTGGAAATAAAAGTTCATAATTCTACTGGCTACTTGAAAAAACATGGATTCGCTAGAGCTACAAGGTTTATATCACATTATAACTTTCCCCACTCCCTACCACACACTCACCCTTGCTTGTACCATGGACAGCCCTGACTCTCTATTGCCAACCTCAACATTTCTTCTTAGTGAAGAAACAATGGAAACATCACCTGAAAATTACACTGACTACAAGAAGACAGACTGAGGTTTGATTTAAATACACTTTTATGCAGATGACTACCTCCAAGGGAGGCAAAGGAGAGATCCACATTAGGAAAGCTTCCCGTACTATGACTCTGAATAAAAGAATGGACATAGTATCATGGAAAGAATTTGCGGACTTTGAACAAAGAGATTACTTCATTTAAAGCTTCATGATATTAATGTTTTGGGATTTCTTATTGCATTCAAGGTAGCAGAATTTTTATAGTCTTTGAAAAGAATTAATTTTTCTTCAAAGGAACACCTGGCTCCATCCTCACTTTCTTTCACCAGCAGAAAATATATTTGTTAAGTGCTTATGCAAAAAGGGAGGTAACAGTAACAGAGCTGGATAAAAGATATCATCAACATATAGTAGACTTTCTAAAAAAAGTCCCTCCTACTGTTACATATGGGATAGCTGATCTGGGAACTACTGTAGGATAAAGCTCTAAGGTAAAGCCATGCGAGGCGACTGAAGAAATAACACAGAGTGACAAACACCAACACAAAACACAGCTATATTCCAAAGGAGTCTGTTAAAAATGACACAAGCTCATTCACACTTTGAAATCTAATCATTTGGTTCATTCCCTCCGTTCTATTTCAGCCAGGATATCTGTAAGAGGTTTACCCACCGTTAAATTGGTAGCCTTCTTTGAACAAAATTGATCATAGTCATGACTACTACTTTTCTTTTATCATTCAGGGAACAAGTAATTCTGAACTGCATTATGGTAGGCTTTCTGATTTGAATTTTGTTTTCTGGTTCTCTTTGCTTTTCGTCTGCTGTCATTTCTTTTCCTGGGGATATATTTTGCCACTTGGGAAGTTCTGAGAAGATAAAACACTGTGCGATTAAAAATTCTTAACTGTCCAAAGCATGTGTGTTTGCATTTGTGGAGGCTCTATATTTATTCACTGTCTCCCTGGAAAAGCTCCTAGCTTTTTTCTTTCTAGCTCATCTCTGGCAGTTCATTTGTAACATACTACAGGCTTCCAAAGACAGATGCAACACAAAAAGAAAAAGGGAGAGAGAAAATGCTGAGTTCATCACCATAAATTATTGATGTTTCTTCTACTTAACTTACTCATCAGGATGCATTGTTAATGAGGTGTGGATTTTAGTTTTAAATTTGCCATGTAGCACTGCAGGCATTCAATTTGAAACACTGCATTAAAGAGGATTTTTCCCAATGTGTGTCTCTGGTTCCATTTTCTGCAGTATGTCTCTGCAACTGTGACTTGGCAGGCACTGGTGGTATTTATCCACAGAAAAGAATGCAATAGGAAACAGAAAGACAAGAGGAAGATTTTTATTATGTAACTGATAAAATACAGAAACAGATGCTGTGTGATTGCTCTGGAATTAGTTGATTTATTTAAAGGGTTAATTGACTCATTGTATTCCTATGGGGTAAACTGGAATTCAGATGAATTGCAGTGATCCAGTGTCTGGGAGCACCAGGAAATCTGCCAAAATATATTACTGAATTTCCATCTTCCAGTTTGCAACTACTTTAAATTAGGGTCAGATGCTGCTGCTATTGTCGTTCCTGATGCTGGACTCCTGCTGCATTTAACAGAAACAGAAGCTGGCTTGTAGGATGGGGTCTGGAATATTGTCGGTTAAATAGCCAAAATGAAAACTGGGAGGGAGGTGGGAGTGAACGGTTTGGGTTTACCCCAGAGGAAGTTTCCACCAAAGCATGCTAAAAAAAATAAAAGAGAATGACAAATTGATTCACTTTAGGGTTTTTACAGAAGGCTCTAGCAATGGCCTGACCATCTGAACTGAAACCAGTGGGAGCTTTATCAATGGCTATGGGAGGATCAGGCATAAACCAGTGCAGCATCTTTTTGAAAACTCCACTTGGCCTGTTGTGCCATGAGGCTCCCCAGGACTGAATGCCACTTGCAGGACTCCACATGGCACTTACATATCTTCTGATACAGGTATTGGCCCCAGCCATCTGCGCAGGAAGAACAGCCCAAGGCTGACAAGCTGAAGTTCAAAATCCTGGTCTGTCATCTACTTCCCGTGGGACTTTGGGAAACCTGCGTGGTCTGATTGTGGCACAGCTCTTTATCTGTAAATTAATACTAGCAGTTCACTGCCTTAAAGATCTATTGCAGGGATAAATAGATTATAGCTTATACAATGGGTACAAGATCAAATGAGTAGCTAAGACAGGCAGACATGAACATCCTCGAGGTTTTTTCATCCTAAATCAGACAAACTAGCAATTAAAGTGGCCTTTTTCTGCTACACAGTAAAAAGGAGTAAGAAAAAAAAAAAAAAAAGCCCACTTAAAGAGCTGCTCCTAAAAATATAAAATGTATTTTAATTATGAAGGGGAATTAATTTTAGATTGACTGAGGAAAATCTCATGGGGCATCCAGCCAACCCATCCATCTCCTATCACCAGAGAATTTCAGCTTTCCAAACAGACCTGTAACATTCCACTTCTTGGGATCTTCTCTGAACACCGAGCTTATTATCTTTCAACTGCTTCATTATATGTCACTGTCATAAAAAGCAGCATATACTCCTAAGGAAATTAAACGCTGAAGAAAAAAAAAATGTATTAGGCTATCTAATCACCCTTCCCCTCCCCTTTCCAGTGTTTCTCCCTATCATATCATCTTTGCCCTTCAACCACACACAAAACCTTGTCAGCTTTGCCTCCGCTCTTTCTTTTTTTGCCCCTCCATTTCCTGCCACTTTGTTCCTTAAATTTAAAATACGTAGAAATATCTGAATGCAGCTGTCTGGGACAGTGTCAGGTGAATTTGGACACGATGCCATTCAGACAGTGTATGGTCACTGTTAACTGACAGGGCTGAGTGCTCTTCATCTTGGTCTCCTCCTTGGACAATACAAATACCAGATGTCTGATTAAAACTCCTAGTACATGCTAACTCAGAAACCCCACGCATGGCTCCTTGATACTCTGCCCCAACACCGATGCCAAAGCTCAGGCTCAGGCTGTGCCCAGCCTCACTTGGAGCAGTGGGACCTTGTGGCTACGGCACTGGAGAGCTTTTGGAGAGTGAATTGTACCCCTGGTTTTGCCACTGGCCTGGAAGATGACTTTGAGCAGATCTCTCTACCCCAGTATCTCCTCCTGTCAAAGGAGATGCCCTTCATCACCAGGTACTGTATGAAGTGCTAGCTGGTGGTAGCAATGATAATACTCATAGCAACAACACTTCCCACTCCAGTCCTGATAGCCTCATATCTGGAAAATGCCCTTATCAACCTCAGTTTCCTCTAAGTTTCCACAGTACAAATATTTGCATTGCTTGTTTCAGTTCAGGCATCTCCCTGTATTCCAAACCATCTCAAACTCTACTGCTGCTTTCACCTGCAGCCCCACCTCCTGCTGTTTCACCAGCTTCTCCATGTGTAGCACTGCTCCAACAGTCACCAGAGTAATGGACAGAAAGCTCACTTATTTTTTTCTTTTGTAATACATCTGAAAGCTCATGTCTTCCAGCGGAACAGTCCCACAGCACTCTCCTTCTGTGACTGCACCCCTTCACCATATTGCACTGTCCCCAGAGACTTCTCCACACTGCTTGGTTACTGTATAGTGCCCTGTGCTGAATGCTTACAGTGCTTTCTAAATGAAAATGATTTTAAAAATGTAAATTTTGAAATTCCTTGAACAGTGGACTGGGAGAGATTAAACTATTTTTTATTAAAATATTTTCAAAAATAGAAGTATATTAAAAACTTCAGCAGCTGCAGCTATCAACAGCAATAGGAAAAATGAAAGAAATCAAAACCATTAGCATACTTTCTAACTGAAAGAATAATGCCATTTTAAAATAGTGCTGTGAAGAGTATAGGGATTTTCCTTTACTGGAAAAGATGATTGGAGTTTAGAACAAAAGAAAAACACTTGAAAAAGAAAAGAAAATCTACTAGATCAAAACAAAGGAACTAGGAAATAAAAATGCACCAAGAAGTAGAACTTTAAATACCTTCCAAAAAATTGCACCAAGTGACCTTCCAAAAGTTGGGATAAACTAGACCAATTGCAGCTGAGAGGTAGCTGCTGACTCCTGCTAGCTGAGGATCTGGCCCAGAACATCTCAGTTTTCTGATATAATTACAATCAGACTAGAAAAGGAGTGATTGTGCAGTCCTCCTCAATAACACATGAAATCCTTCACAGGGGCCATAAGAAACCCCATCCAGAAAACACGAGATGTAGAAGGTGTAAAATAGCGGGTGGGAACCTGTGCTTTTCTCCTCCTCCAACACAAGACTGATGATGTGCCTCATAGCCCAAAAAGCACAGAAACACATTTTTCCCACCCCCTGTATAGCAAACCTGCTGCCAGTGACTGGCTCAAGGGGGGACAAGATGTACATCAGCAGAGCCATTGAAAATAAGCTCTCACATCATTCTGATGTAAGTTGAAAAACATATGGGATACTTGAGGATAGTTTTTATGGATATCTTAGGCTTGGTTAAATGCACATTTTTGTTAATATATTAATTAGCTATTTATTAAATATTTAAGAACTGCAGATTTAAGGCACAGTCATGCAGTGATTGATAAGTTTAAAAAAGTTTGCTCTGTGATTGGGATGGCTTGTAATTTTCCATTTCAGGGTCCCTTGCTTTTGCTTTCTTCTTTTTTTTTTTTTTTAAAGCACTATTTGGAGGGATTCTACTCAAAGTAGAGCAACACAGCTTTGATCATGCATGGCCAATCCTAAATTCCTCTACTTTTAAGTACTTTTTAATTATTTGTGGTTCTTCTCCAGACTTGTTGTCCAGTCTGCTAAGATCTGCTGATCCTCTCTTGAGAGTATTTTAATTTATTAATGTGAACAGACCTTGTAAATTCACACTTAGTGATTATTAATTTCCCTTCTGCTCCAGACACTTCTATCTAGGGTGTCTCATTTGAAGGGTTTAGGTTTTTTTTTTAAATCTCTGTTCATCTCATAATATTAAACTGTTGTCTTTGCCATGGAAGGATGGCTGTCAAAACAGCTAAATCTTACTATAAGGGGGCCAAGAGTTTATGCTTGAGGTGTTATTCATAGAACTGACAAGCTCAAATACAGTTCTCTGGAAAGAGAACATGCACCAAAAAAGTAGATTGAGCTGTACAATATTGGCTGCTCATCCAAGCCGTATAAATATTGGTATAGTAGGCTGAGCAATATGAAGGGGAACTGTGATCAGAAAATGAAGAAAACTGCTTTAGAGTCGACATCCTACTTAGGTATTGAATATGCTGCAGTCATACCCTCCTGCTTTCATTCTCATTCAGTTATCCCTGGTTGTCAAACAAAATAAATGGCACATCTCTTGTGAAATCACATCTATATTAACTTTAATATTTTTTCACCATTTCCAAATTGTCTTTATAGTTCTTAAGTCTATCGTCTATAGCTCTTTAATTAGACATCCTGACAATATGGCAACAGATCAAACTGTTGGATAGGTTCTGAGACTTCTGCTGCTTATGTCACTGTCATTTCTGTTTCTCCAAACCCCTTTTATAATTTACTTCTTGGATTAACTTTCTAAGGCTCTCTGCCACCAAAGCATTCATCCTTAACACTACTCCCCAAGTAAAATAAACCTAAGGTGATATTGCAGCTACTATGTCATGCTTGCAGTCTTACAATTATGGCTGACACTGCTCTCAAAATGGAAAGCTTGTTTAGAAATTTTTCAGAAAATAGAAAAAGCTCTGTTAAAATATTCCACATTCATTTTTTTTCATGAGAAATATGCATAAAAATCCTGCTCAGTTCTCAAAGTGGCAAGCCAGGATTAAAAATATATTGTCTCCACGTTGTCCCAGATGATGGGGCAGAGAAGAAGAAGGAAAGAAATAATCCAAAAATTAAAAATTACTAGCCATTAGCATTTCTATTTTAAACAGTAAAGTATATATAAAAATAATATTTTTATTTCTCAGAAAGACAATTTCCAAGGAGAAAAGTTTCAAAAGAAAAACCCAATTACATCCCTTCTTTCCAAGTCCATTTTTGCCCTTTGCTCATTCTAATCTTCTATTATGTCATGTCCATCTTAAATTGTAATATCCCTACAGCAGAGATTTGCTTTGTCCTGATTGTCCTACAGACACAATGCTGAATATAAAAATATACATCAATAACAGCTTGGTGGTCACATGTGTTATGAAATGTCATCTCTCTGACTGAGACAGAGGGACCAGAAATGAAAGATCATCATGGAAAGCAAAGCCCTGAGTCTAGGCAAACTGAAGGGCCAGTGTACCGTAAAGTTATCAAACAATATGTTTTGGTTTTGTTTTGTTGCTTTTTTTTCAGATTTGTTTGCAAGCCAGAGGTATTCACATAGTTTTGCATCATTAAATCAGACCTTTCAGAGCCAAAATAACTCATAAAGGACTTAAAGGCCACAATTTTGTTTGACGAATTCTCAGCAAGGAGAGCAAAGGTCAAAACCATACAGTTTGCTTTGCTGCTCTTGTTGCTTTTTTTGATGACATAACTGAAAAGTCCTGTTGAATTTAATGATTGAATGAATACATAAGTCAATGTAATACTATATTCCAATGAAATACTATATACGCAGCTGAAAACAAAGTAAGTGCCAATGTCAAGCTCATCTCTGGCCTGCCTCCCCTCTGCTTCCTAAGAGAAGTCATTACCTAGTGTTTATTTACAAGGCTGGGGAAAAAAAACCTTGGAAAAATAAAGGCTTTGTGCTCAGATTTCAGGCATGAAATGGTGTCCCACTGTGTCATTTTGGATTTGCCATTTAAAGGCTTACAGTGTGTTTGCTTGAACAGTCCCTTTTTTTAAGATGAGGAATTCAGTTCTTTGGAATCTGACAGTCTCAGAAGGGCTGCTCAGATGTTTTTATTAATTAGTTAATATTTGTGCAATGCTTAAAGTATCAAGCACTATATAAATGTTAAGCTATGGAATTTGGTCTTACAATTAAATGGCAATTATAAACAATGAAAAATTCATATTTATATATTTGCTAGGAATTTACATGAGCATGATATATTTGATAGTTTAGCAGAGAGCTCCTAATCTATCCAAAGCCATATAAAGTTTAAGGATATGGCCAACAGCCTATTTAAATAACAAAGCAAAAGTCATATTTTCCCCTGTGTTTCCATGTTAGCCTTTAAGGCTCCAATTAAAAGCAATTTAAGAACAGAAAATTTTCACATCTGATTTTCCCATGCAGTTGCCATCTACCAGACCTCTTACATGTGCAAGATGCAGATTTGCCCCTGAAATCACATTAAGTGTGCAAATTTTAAAAAAATTGCGCACTTTTGGGTTCAGCTTAAAACCTACAGCCCTGAAAGCTCGCAGCTTGCCTGTTGACATTACAAATGATAAAAGTACCAGAGAAATAGCAGAAAATGTTGAGTGCCTTGTTACTTTTCCTGCCTTTTTCTTCTATATATTAATGTCAGACTGTTAATGAAAAGACTCTTAATGAATCAACACTCTCACAACAGTGTCACTAATGTACTACTGGTAGCTGGAAATTGAGACTGAAAATACTATGACTCCCTTTAGTGCAGACTATCTTATCAATATGCTGTAGCCAGAACTGTTAGGCTGAAAAATGCATTTACTTAAGAAAATAACATCATGAAGCAGAACCACGGTAACAACAGTACTTCTGTTGCCAGAACACACTTGTAGTTGGTGGGTGGCTTGTATAACTTGAGCACTTAATTAAGTGTATTTTTCCAATAAATACATTGTAGGACATTAATTTTTACTGATGGCTAAATATCTGCTAAGTAGCTACCCTGTCTCTTAGGCAACCAGGCTGGATTTTAATAACTTGCAGGACAAAAGAGCAACAGGCACATAGATTCTGTTGAGGATGTCAGCATTTCCATTATAAACCCTATTTTAGTGCTGGGGAAGGTACTCTAATTTGAACATTAAAACATGCTGGGGTAGCTTTTCTCCACGAGTGATTTTTTATTTTTCTAATAAGTGCCATTTGCATCTATTTGGAAGAATCTTAAATGTACAGAGCGGGGGGGGGGGGCGAGGAAAAAAGCTTAAACAAATAATAAAAAAAAATTAAGAAAGCCCTAATCCAGAGTGGGCTTCAGGGTTTACGTACAGTATTGAGCTTTATGCATGATTTGTTAAAGCTGATGCCAGTGACTGAAAAGCTGATCAAGGATGGGCCCAAGGTCGCATGGGACCTTCAGGACACAGGTCTGTGCTATATAATCTGGAGATGCTGATTGACAGCGATGCCATTGTTAAGTCAGGAAACAAGAGGCACAACATGCTACTCATGATGGTGGGAAAAGGTCATCCTTTGGAAGCAGAAAACTAAATCAAATGATCAGTTTGTAAATCCTAAGGATTCTCTCTCTTTGGAGGAGTTTGTGTTAAGTTCCACTGTTGTAGGCACTTTCTAATTCCAGCTCCCCATAAATTTAAAATAGCCTTCACTTCCTTTCCTAAATATATTTGTAGGAGTTTTATATGTGTTCTGGATCAGCTATGAATCAGTCACTCCACATAAGAGTGTTTCAGGTATGGATGAAATGGTTCTTATATATTCAGTAGTTTGATATATGTATATATATTTTAAGCTTGTAAAGTTGTTTGTAACAAAAGCTGGTTTATAACTAAACTATGTTATTACTATGAACCAGGCGAATAATATGTGTTTTAAAGCTATCTGGATACAAGTTTACATTAGTGGCTCAGTCACCATCCACATCTGTAAAAAATAAAACAAAAAATAAATAATGCATATAGGAACTGATGTCAAAATTCATTTGGGCTGTTCCATTTTATATACAATTCATTTCCTATATTTTAAATACTGAAATATTGATTTGTGTTGTCAAGGCACCCTAAACTTAAATAGAAAATAGGCTTCAGAGACCTTAGAGACTTTTAAATCACTTCAAAACAGTGCAGATGACAGAGTGGCTTCTATCCAGACATTCTTATTTTCAGCTTTGTTCCTTTTCTTTCTTTTTGACTAACCTATACTTCTAGCTTTTTCTACATAGCCTTTGTCATGCTGTCCCAGGCACTCTGTATTCCTTCAGAAGTGAAGCAGATAGGAGTCACATCTGAAATTATAAGGCCAAGCGGTTACTTGTCACGCAATCTTCTGTGCTCAAAGAGGGTACAAGAAAGAACTACCCACAAAAAAGCATCGAAGTGCTCTCCTATGGGAGATTGTGTTTACAGACCTTGTAATCAAAAATAAGGCCACGGACACATATAGAAGGTCCAATCCTTTGTCCATCGCTAGAAAAAGCCAGGGTCCACAACAGAGAAGAAAAAAAATAGAATTATCTAAGTAATGTTTATCAAAAATTTCCTACTCTTTCTCAAAAATGCAGGAAAATGAATGGAAATATTTTAAGTGGTAAGTCCATGTGGTCCTCAGCAATTCCATCCACTGCCTACTCTAGAAGATGGTGAGCCCTTGCTGCTTTGCAGGGGCACTGACTACCTTCAGCAGCATTTACAGCCACACAGTATGGATCAGCAGCAGAATGTGTGTGATGGTTCAGAAGGCATTATATCTTTATTTTCATGTGCTGGAGAACAGAGTCATATTATTTTCATTTCAGAGGAGAGGAACTGAGGCACAGGGACTGAGGGCTTGACTCAGCACCACAGGTATTGGTGACAGCGGCCAGAAGACTGGCAAGTACTCGGCAAGAATGTCCCACTGGAGGGCCATCAGCCAAACACACCTTGCCAACTAAAAAGTAGAGATAGCTGCTGGGGAGTAACATTCATCTGGTTACAGCTTTAATACTGCCAGCTCCATCTAGAGCCACAGGGAGCAAAGCTCCCCGAGACTCACCTGCAAAGGGGAGGTTGTGATAAGCCTGCACACCCATCCAAAGCTTGCCATTCAGCTACGAATTGCACCGATCTTCCCCAAAGCAGGCCTTGGTACACATGTACGCCAACCTAAGAAAAGATTAAACACTTCCCCAGCTATCTGATTAGTAATGAGAACTCTCATATTATTTGGCCAGAGGGTTTCCTCCTCCTCCATTTTACTGGCAGAGAGTTGGTGGCCAATTATATCCTTCAACAGTGAACAGGAACACTGTTCACCACGTCTACTTTCCCTATCAGCACTAAGATAAAAAAACTTATATATGTATAAAGGAGAAGAGAGTAAGTCCCATCAAAAATGACATGCTGGGATTTCAGGAGGATTCAACTTCTCAAAATGAAACTTGAACATCTGCTGGATGATATAACCTGAATAAAAGTAATTAAAAGAAAATGAGTTCTGCCCTCTTGTATCCTCCTGACTCATGCCTCATTTTCTACTTCAGGATTTAGGAAAGCAAATGTCTATTTCTGTGTCCATCACCAGAGCGACATCACAGCAAGTTAATTAGAGCACATGACAGAGCGGCGCTATTTTTGCCTTTAAATAAAGATCTTTCTGTTGCATATGAACATTTTTCTTTCTGAGTTTGTGAGAGAAACTTCTTAGCTACCAGGAAAGGATCCTCTCTCCCAAAGGTGTGTTGAAATTATGCTTTTTCTACAGCTTGCAAGCTTCAAGATTAGAGTTGCCAACCTTGCTGTATTAAAGAGGATACAGTCAGACTTGGCTGATCAAGCTTAATTTAGCCTTATGTTTGTGTTTCTGAAACATAGTAAACAATTTTTTAGCATGTACATGCTTACTGATTTGCAAACAAGAAACATTTTTCCTTGTCTGAATAAAAATGAAATCTAGAAACTCATGACCTGTGTATTAATCATGATTTTTATATTCCAAAGAGTATTACTTCATGGAGGGGCCTGAACACCACTGTATATTTATAGGCCCTGATAAGGAATATTCCAGGTATTTATCACAGATAAACACTACTGAAGCTAAAAGCCATCTTTCCCCCTCAGTTTGGTGTCCGTGTCGTCATGTGGAAACAGGAATTTGTATGATGTGAGGAATGCTCTCAACTGTAGAATCCAGGGCGCCACTCTAAAATGTTTATTTCCCAGACTCTGACACTGTGTGTCTAAAGCTGGATGCCCAAATCTATATTTAACAATCTGAAACCTATAAGTGAAAACATTATTCAAAAGCACATGACATTAATCGTAGTTCTTCACTATCCACGCTCCTCTTCCCCTGACCTTTACTTACCTCTCCATCCATCCTCAGAAAGGATGGCCAACGGCACCTGAGAAAACAGACCTTCCCTCTAGGTTAATAAAATGTCTCAGTCTGTTACAGGATTCACAGCAAACAAATAATCATCAGTAATTTATAAAAGGGAGCTGTGCATAAGCAGACACAGGTCAGGCAGCTTGTTAATTTTTCTGTGGAGATAATAGCCCACACTACTCCATCAATTAGCATCCACAAGGACTCAGATCTAGCTTCTATCTTGCTGCTTTTCTTACAGCTGAGCAGAAGTACTTAAACAAGGCCTCGAATTGTGGCTCCGTTGTCTGCATCTTGAAGTCTTAGGGACCCTAGACCATCAATGAACACAAGCAAAGGCATGTAATTCTCTAGCCAGTGATCCAAAAACCTCCGAAAAGCCCTTTCCAACTGGAAGACCACATTAAACAAACAATAGGGTCAGACGTACGATATATGGAGAAATGCTGTTATAGTGCCTGACCAGATGAGGAGAAAAAACAGACATTACAATGGTTTTATGGACTTTCTGAATATATTCTTAAGTGTCACACAATTTTAACATTGCTCTGACAGGTTAATATGTGCAACTTGCCTCCAGGGCCTAAGATTAAGTAGCAACAAAGCTGAAGGGAAAAGCTTTGTCAATAAACGGTGAGAAATTTTTTGTAAGCACACTTTCTCTATGGGAATACTTTATTTAAGAAAAAAAAAAAAAGGCAACATGTACATGATTAAAGTCAGACTCACAACAGGAAAACTTTAATTATTATTTTAACAATGTTACATACATCACTAGTAATTTTCTGTTTTCTTTCCAAACACAACATTGTTCGAAAAAAACTCTAGCACCTGTGCCCTCCATCTCCATGTGGCCACCACCCAACCTGTGGAGCTTGTCCTATACCACATGCAAGGGGAGTCCAGACCAACAAGGCATGACCATGGTCAGGAGAAGAGGAGTTCAGAGAGCAGGGGCTGCAGGGAGATCCCAGTGGAAAGCACAAGGAAGGCATGGGTGGTATCTGAGCTCTCCTAATTGCAGAAGGTCCATTTGCTCCACTCCCTCCTAGATGGGCAGTGCCAGGGCTGTTCCTAAGGGAACTGAACAATGGAAAGGATGAAAGGCAAGAGATGGGCAATGCCAGAACTGGTACAGAGCCATAGTGATGGCAAGGATGCTGTGAGCAAGGACCAGGACTGAAATGCAGGCTGAGGAACCCCAACAAGTCACCATGAGGGTGAGGGACAGAGTCATGCCCACAATCACCCAAGGACCACTGGAGGTGGCAACACGGGAGCCATTCAAGAAACCTGCTTCTTTAGAAAGCCATCATCATTGCTGTTGAATGCATTCATCTATTTGGAAATATTAACGCTCAGGACAAGCTGCTTTCATCAGATAAGGAGGCATATTTTCCAGGTTCTCCCAGTCAAGCCAGTTCATCTTTATTTCACTCTTTGATGTAAGGGCAGTGTGTTTTTAAGAGACAACTCTCAAAGAGGGAAGAGCAGTCATTTGGCACATGAAAGAGAGCAATGCCGTGAGAATCAGGAACAGTCGAGCATGTGTAGCAAGAGCAGAGGGAACACAAAGGCAGCAAAAACAGAAGACACCTCAGAGTGGAGAAAACAATAAAGAGAAGAAATCCATAGACAAGGACCCCGACAAAGGGCCAGGAGACACACTGGGGGCAGTGGAGAAAGTAATAGAGAAGGACAAGAGCACTGTGAGTTACTCATCAACCACAGGATGGTCACACTGGCTGGGGGAAAAAGCAGAGCCCTGCCAAAAAGAAGGCTGCCAAGTGGCCGTTGGTTTGGGGAGGGAAAGGTGGGCTCACAGGCAGCAAGAGCTTCACCCTCATGCAAAGTGCAGGGCAATCCTTGCCTGTCACCGCAGCCCCGGGCTCAGGTGGCAGGTGACAAGTCTGAGCTGAAGTGCTGCCAGGAGTGTATTTGTTGAATTTAGATGGGAAAGTAATGAAAAGCACCAGGAAGACATTTTAGTACCATTAATTAATTGGTTTCTATATCATATGTAAAGTTCTTGGATGTTTTTTTTCAAAGCCTATTAGCTTTATGTTTCTAGTAAATAAAAATCTCTGTTTTGAAGGAGCCCTTTTTAAGTTGAGTGGAAGAGGAAATCAGACCCCTAATTCTGACCCCTACTCTGCAAATCACCGATTTTTTTCCACAGCAAGATTAAATGCACCGTTGTTGTTCTGCCAGCCCTTAACACAAATTAATGACTTAAATTACCTTTCATCTCACCTTATAAATTCTACCTCGAAGCAGCAGAAAGCCCAAGGGCTCTCGCATAACCAGATGAAGACAAGTTCACTGCCTCAAATCCTTCCCATCTTGCTCCACTTTACATCAATTCTTTATAAGAAGAGGTCCCCAGGGCTAACAAAGAAGCTGGCCATGCAGCAGAAGGTGCCGTGGGACTTTCGGAGGTAAAAGCCCATCTCGCGGTACTCAGTGCACTCCATTAGTCCTAGGAAACACGGGGCACATCAAACGCGGCAGATGTGCCCTCACTTGCCAGGCTTCAGACAAATGCAATCAAATCTATTTTAATCATCTATGAAATGCAAATGCGTTCCACTTGCACACCCGCAAGATCCATTGTCTTCCTCACTGAAGCATACGATAATGCCAATTAAACATCGTTGCTCACTTAATAGGTGTTCTGATTGCCTATGGGAAATTATCTTTACTTTTTTATTATTAGTAGCATTATTATTTCACTTCTCAAAGATTTTAAAATGTTTTAATAATTGTGTTAGGATTTGTTTGTGTTCTCCTTTTTTTCAGCTCTGTGGTCAACACCCATCCAGTCTGAGCAGCAAAACCCGTGTTTATGCTCAGAGGAAAAACACTGCGTAATTCCAAGTATTAAAAATACCCTTCCCAACTTCTTCTAAATGGGCCCTACGCAGATGTGGCAGTTGCATTAATCTGCTGGCAATCCCGCTCACACACGCAGCCTCCCATACATGCACACAGTCCCTTTGTTATTCTGCTAGAAACGGCCAGGCAGCTGTAAAGATGTTTATTCTCAGACCCACATGAAAAATGTTTGCAGTATGTATGTAGCCTACAAAGTCAAGAATGATAAGCATTTAAATCAGACTGGCCATGCAAAGTCAATATTTCGATATCTGAGGAATTGATTCTTGATCTAGTGCCAGCACTGTGTACTCAATGTACTGCAGAAAAATCCTCGCCCAGCCTTCCTGCCAGCACACTGTTAGGGATGACAAGCATGCAGTTATCTGATAGAGCAGATATTTGTTCCAAAAGACGATTTTCATTTCAAAGACAAAACATGAAAAGAGCTTACTTGTGGGGAAACCAAATACTGTATTCTCCTCTTGATAAATCAAGCTTTAGAGAAATAAAGTCAAAGAGAGCAGGATTCTGAAAGGAACTTCTGTAGCTCTTTTCATGCTTTTTCAGCTACTCAGCTGGCTTAACTCTGCCAACTAATAATCTTGTGTTTTCCTAAAATGTGTTGAGAAAGAGTTTATTTGCAAATAATTATTCAGTGATAAGGATGCATGTCTGTTTGCTTTTAAACAGACCCTACAAAGCTAATTAGAGGGTTTATGGTAGAACACAGGGTTCTATATGGTTTATACCTTAAGCTGCTAATTATAGGATTTTCAACAGCATCTCTTTCTTTCCTTTGCAGAGGACTAAAACAGTATTACCCCGACAATAAAAGCCCTGTTTCAGTGAAAAAGGTGAAATTTCTTTATGTCATAGTCTTGTCAGCTCTCCTCATCACTGGATTTACATAAAAGTAACCAAGTATGAGTAATAGCAGGCAGGAGAGGGAAACATCTTCATACCCTTTGAGACTGGAGGACTAACACAATAGTCCTTTTATTTTCTGCAAAGACACATTAGCTGTTTGGACGCAGACCTCCAGATACACTGTCTAATTGCAGTTAGCAAGCAGCATGCCCTTGACACAACGCAGAATAAATATAACCTGCCCTTTCAAGTGTGTCACTGTTCAATGCTTACTTTATGTCTTCACACTGCTAAACAGACCTTATACAAAGAAACTTAACCATGCTTGTACCCACAAAATTAAATAGTGTCACATTTCATGCTACTTTATTTTAGGACAACATCAAGAGGGATTGATACCAAACTGCTAACATACAACTACATTAACTAAGGGCCTACTCTTCCTCAGGGCATAATAAATAATTACCTGCATGCTTATTTCACTGCCAGTCTTTTATGTAAGTACAAACATCGAACGTCTATCTAGTTTCTAAGAGAAGAAGTAAAGTACACTGTAGAGAAAATTAATCAGAAGCATATCAGGACCTTACTGGGATGCAGCCCAATTAAATGCAATACACACATCCACCATGGAGGCCATTAATAAGCTGCTAACAATTTCTGTATGACCCTGCTGGGCTTTATACAAAATTTTGCCCCTATAATGAACTCTGCAGGCTTTACAGGTGGGATTTTCAGAAGTGTTCAACACTGACCCAGATCTGCTCTCCTTGAAGTCAGCAGGAATTTTAACCACCAGCTTTAGGGGGGAGGTAGGGAAAGGTCAGCCTCGAATGCTTTTCAAAATCCCACCCCGCCAATCTGCTTAAGCCCCGCGCAACTCCGATGGGAGAGAAGTTTTGTTGTGTTTATTGCATAGAGTAAGAAGTCCTTGTATACGATGAACGTCAGATTATGTGCTGCAGAAGCACAGAATATTTTTGCATTGTTTATCTGTCAAAAGAACGATACATAAGCCTACATGAATAAACAAATCATTCCTATCCAGGGAGGGTAACACTGTTTGCACTCACTTGTGTAGCCTACAGACCCAAAATACAGCTATTGATCTGGTCCCTTAAACAGAAAAATTATCAAAAAACAGAGTTGTACGCAAGACTAATAGGCTGAAAAAATGCAAACTGAATAGAAAAAGGCCCTGAAATTTTGAAACCTGCTTGTGAGGATCAAACTCCCTGTCAGACTGTGGGAAGACAGAGCAAGTAACAGCAGCTCTACTAGTAGGCTGTTGATTCAGGCTTCAAATTAATTATAAATTCATAATTAATTATGAAGTGCTACCCCTTGCTCTGCTTTCCCGTGGCCTGAGGAAGAGACAGATTCTCAAAAGCTCAGAGCCAATTTCCGTTTTATTTTTAGCCAGTCAATCTCACAAAAGGTCTTACCTACAACTTGGGGACTTGCTCTTTTATATTCCATCCATGTATAGGCTAATCAGCTGGTGCAGTGATCTGTGACACTTAAATAGGAAAGATGCATATAAAAAGCAAAGGCAGAGCAGAAGGGACCCAAATACTCTGCCAGGGCCATGGCAAGGGCAAAGCAAGAAGGGTGTCCACACTCAGTATCCTGTGGAGGGCGGTGCCAAAGAGGGACAAAGGTCTGGTGACCACCAACAGCTCCTGCTGCTGTTGTGCCCCAAGGAATGAGAGTGGTCCATGCCATGCAAGGGTCTGTGGGGTGGGAAGCACCTGGACACCAGGGTGTCCTGCAGGGATGGGTGCTCATGACCACCTTCTTTCTCCCAGCAGCATCCACCTTGCAGTCGAGAAGTAAAGGACTCTCTTTCTCCGCAGTGCAAATCTGGCACTGGGTCAAGGTCCAACAATGAGCCAACAGCCACAATAGGTCAGGTTGTTACACCACAGCCCAGACGGCACATCCCTTTCACACATCTCCTCCATCCCAGCCCAAAAGGGACGTGTGTACTGCCTCTGGCTCGGTCAAGACAAGGGAAAGGCATGACAGAAGGCACAGAGGTCACTCAGGAGAAGGCTTCAGCTGCAGTCACTTCTGGTGTGGTCCCACTGCACAGGGTGAGCAGGTGGGGAGCGAATGAGGGCTTTCCCCTGCCAGCCTTTGCAAAGCAGCAGTCCTCAGGCTGGTGATCACTGCATGAGGCATCTGTGGGGTATGGCTGAGGCTTTTCCACAGCGTGGGAAAGAGACCTCAACAGCCCGTGCCTCAATGTGCTTTTCTGGCTGATTTTACCAGCCCTGTTGCAAGATCTAACAGCCTTTGCAGAGCTGTCATCTCCTAAAGCCAAAGCCAGCCCAACTACAGGGACTGCTCTTGAATTCTCCCAGCTGCACTGCTCACACTGCAGTCCCAACTTCAGGACCCAGCCCTCAGAGCCGAACCGTCACAGAATGCTCATGGCTCTCCCATCCTTGCACAGACACCACACTAGCAATGTGGAAGCTCCTTTTGTTTCTCCCTGTTGACTTTCTAGCTCTATGAGTTTAAGAGGGATTCATTTTAGTCTGCTTTTTGTATGTTTATTAATTTTCTAGTCTTTCCACTAGTGTACATCTTGCTAAGAAGCAGTATCTGGGAGGGAAAGGAGTGGTATATGCATCTCAGCAGATTGAAACAATCTTTTGTTTCAGTCATTATTGAAAGATGGAGTGATTACAGCAGTTTTTGCTTACAATTAAAAAATCAACATACAGTATGTAATTAACCTTAAAAACTTTCAGTGTCCAGTAAACATTGATCTCTAATCCATTATGTTTGTTCATTCCAGGACTGAGCAGCCTTACATAATATACTGTTCTGTGAATCAGCAGCCTATTGGTAGATGGCAGGAAACAAAAAGTATCTAACCCCATGGTATTCCCAGCTCACCTGGCACAGATTAGGAATAATTCTAAAGAAGGATAAAGTGGTTTAGGGAAGTAACACAGGGCTGAGCCCAAAGAAAGTGGTATTCATTCGCTAGGTCTGCCACCACTTTCTTGTGTAACCTCGGGCAAATCACTTATCTTGTTTTAGTTTTTTAGTTAAAAAGGTATATATGGAACCTCCCATGCTTGTCTGGTCTTCAGAGTAGAAACTGTCTCTAAACATATGTATGTGCAACACTAACCACAATACAGTCCTTGTCCTGATTGGAGCCGGTAGCTGTTATCATAATAAAAATCAGTAAATAAATCATGATGTGTAATAAAGCCATTTGGCCTGAACCCAACAGCACATGACATGATGGCAATATTCAAAACAGAGGACTGATACAAGTGTACTTATGGGTCATACATGTTGCAGTTCCCCCAGGTTACCCCCACTGCCTTCTGTCAGCGATATGAAACTTCCACAACCGGCTGAAATCACCTTCTGAGCCAGGAGTAGGAGTAGGTAATTTAGTTTCCATGGTAATGCAGTTCTGGACCATTCTTAAGCAGAAGCTGCCAAGTATGACAAATGGTAGGTGCTGATTTTTTTATGTGAACAGCTATTCACTATGAATTGAAATGAGATTGCCAAATTCACTTTCCTTGGGACTGGAGCTAGGGTCAAAAGCTATTGTTACATTCAAGCCATAGTCCAAAACTAGCACTTTAGCCACCCATCTCCAGCTGCAATATAGAATTTTTTAAGTCATAGAATAAAAATGAATGACTCAATATCAGAGTTGTCAAATAGATGAGACAGATTTACATCAAGCAATTCTAAAATGCTCTGTAGCCATGAATTAAAGGAAACATATGACAAATGACTCTTATTCATTCCCTCGTGGGGAAGAAATTCTGCTTTAAACATTGCTGACTGTTGTGCAGTTTCTATTATATATATGTATATATGAAACCTGCATTGGGATAAATACACGAAATGGTGAGGGCTTGAATTCAGCCACTTTTCTTCCATGAGCCATCACTGTATAATAAACCATGGTAGGTTCTGCACTCTGATAATCTCCCCAAACAGTATGTAATTGGTCTTGGAAAATGCTGTAATACAGCAATTAGTAACATGACAAATAAAAGAGAAGAGGTCCTTTTATTTTAGCCTTCTTTTCCTTCAGAATGAAGCAGTAGGAAGAAAGGTTGCCAGATCAACTGATATTTAACACCATCTCTGCTACAAAAGCAGCCCAAAAAGCAACTCAGTTTTGCTCAGGCTGGGAAAAGGGAGGAGAAGGGTCCCACCAGCCCCTACCCAGCTGGAGGTAGATTAGAGGGGTGCTGCTGGGCTGCCCACAGTGGCTGCATGGCAGCTATCAGCTGGGGCTAGATGGGCTCCCCAAAACTTTCTCAGGGAGCCCAGCAGCCAGATGGCATTGAAAAGCCTCAGGGATTTAGGCACTGGTCCATCAAGAGCTACCTGTGGCCTATTTGTGACCCAGCAGACTCTGCATGGCAAACCCATGGAAGAAGTGACTATCAGAAAGGGATGATCTGCTTCGTACCAGCAACTCTTCCCACTTGCAATGTTACGTCTGACAAATACCAAGAAGGGAACAAAACACTGTAAGTGTTGGGGGTGGGGGGGGGGGGGGTGGGGGGGGCGAAGCGAGAAATTCACAACTTATTCAGTCCTGGAAAGAGAAGAAACACAGCTGAAAAGCATCAGGACAAAACATTTTCTGCCTTTATAGCAACCTTCCTCACCCTGGTACTCAAAGTCTTTTGTAATTGTTCATTAAGCTACCCAGCATTTATGTGCATTAGAACAGTTCTCCCTATTCTTTGTTTCTCCTCTGTGAAATGCCTGGAATAAAGGGCACTCACCCATTGCTTGGATTTTTAGGCATTTACATGACACAGTTGATAGCAGCTGGAATTGAGATATGGGCAGGTGAAGAGACTTGTTTGGGATGACACTGCAAGTGGCTTGCAGAGGCAGGAACAGAAACCCTGGTGGCAAACGGGGCATAGTGGCTCCTCCGACTCACCCCAGAGCAGGCATGGGCTCAGCACACCCACCTGAGCCTGCCAAACCACCCCCGGCAGTGCCTGGCCCATGCCCCGTGGTCCCCCCAGACTGCCCAGTCCTCTGCATGCTGCTGCCCGTGCCCTGCCAGCGGCTGCCTGGGTGCTGCAGCAGGGTGCCGAGGTAGCGCGACTCACAGTGGAGACACTTCAGCACTCATTTCTGACTCTCAGAAAGCAACAGCAGGTCTCACAGGGGACACACATCCTAACATGGTGGAGTGGAGACATCTGTTAGGAGCTGTAATTAATACTGATTCCCCAAAAGCGGGCTGTCACTCTCAGCCACCGGATAGCTAGCACTGAAACAGGGGCTGCTTCATCCCTGCAGTGCTAAGGGGATGGGTGGTGGCTTTGGGTCTGCTGCAAAACCAAGGCAACTTCCTTAGGGATTGCCCTGATCAGGAGTGGTCAAAATTTAAGGGAGATAATATTGTTAGAGTACATTATTACTTTTATTTAGCAACCAATCTCTTCAAAGAACAGCAAGGTTTTGGCTAGCCAGCTCAGCATCAGACACCTGCAAGTGCTGTGGAAATGAATATCTGGGAGGCAAAAAATAGTGTGGGTTACACCACTAGTAGGGAGTTTAACATACCTGAACTAATAACAGATATTAAGAGACGGGGCTTCCCAAATTGCACTGGGGCCACTGCTGGTCCTCATGTCTCTTGCAAAGGATGCCTGAACCTGTTAGTCACTGGCATACTGGGTAATTACTAGGCAAGCCTTTGCCCCCAGATAACTCATTTTGATGCAGAGGGCTGTACAATTTGTAGTCTAGCTCTCTTTAAAAGTGGTGACTTTGTTTTCATCTTAATGTTATGGTTAAAAGGAGGATGTCTGTGCCCCTGCATGCCCCAGAGGCTTTCGGTAGTGCTGAACAGGTAACTGGGGAAAGCACTTACAGCCCACCATGGAAATCCTTCCCTGCACACAACGAGAAAATATTTGTCACCTGCTGACACATAGCACTTCAGAAAGTCAGGAGAATTTGTAAGATGGTGAGCAGACACTGGAAATCTGCTTTTCCCAGGAACCTTATTGACTATCATGAGTTTCTCCTCTATGAAAAGTTCTTACAACTTCATCCACTGTACATCCCCTGCCTCATCTAGACACTTCTGCAAGAAAGAGAGAGCAGTAGGAAACTGCATGCTGTTTTTCTTACAGGACTTTTTCATTTAACTTAGCCACTGGGCTTTATAACACAGCCTGCCTGGGACAATGCATTAATAGTCTCATTCTACCAGTGTGACAGAATGACAAAGAGCCCAGTATGTGCTGAAATATGCACTCCCCTTGCTAAACCCGTAATCCCAGCTTTGATTTCTTTTTTTTTTTTTTTTTTTGTTTAAGTAATCAGCACAAACCTAGTGAGAATGAATCAGAAATTGCACACTTAATTTCATCTTCTGCTTGGCTTCCATCTTTGATCAGAGACTGAAGGGGATGGGCTGAGGGAAGCGCATGGCTTCCTCCCTCAGATGACATTAAAAAACAGTTTGTCATACACAGTAGCCTCCATGGTAATTATTTTCTTGGTCATAACCACAAAATCCCTCCTGCCTTCCCTGTAATTTCCTCCAGAAGGACACCAAAAGCACAGATGCATTTCCCTAATTCAGGCTGCTGCTGCCATTCTGCTCCAGAGCTGCTCTGTCACCTGCTGTCACCTTTCCTCCAGCTGCAAACAGATCCTCGAGTTATGGCCCCAAAACGGGTGATCCAGCTGTGAGACCTGTTGCAGAGGAGTTTCAGCGCCCTCGCCCGGAGCAGCATCACCACCAGGGATCTCCTCTCCACCATCCTCCAGCCTAGGAGACAGTGTGCCTTTGCTCATTTGCCTGCCACTCACCTTGGGGACGCTGCCACCACTGTGGCTGTGAGCACCCGGTCAAGCTCTCCTGTCCCTTTGGCAAAGCTTCAGAGTTGCCAGACTATAGCTGCCATTTTCCGTTCTTTGATTTTTAGAAACTGTTTGCTAACTTTTTAATGAGTTGTGATGCTGATCACACAGTCCCCACCTTCTCTGACTCTGCAGGATGCCAGCAGACAGACAGAGGGTCATAGCCTTGGTGGTGGTTAATCGGCATCTTTGTGAGACCCTCTGGCCAGCTCGCAGCACCCTGATTGAGTGCACTGGGGCTGAGGTGAACCAATTACTGTAAAAATGGGAGAGATCATGTGGAAAGAAGGGTTAAAGGCCGAACAGTGCACAGCTTTAGTGCAGAGGGGAGCAGAAAGGGTGGAAAAGGCAGACCCAGAGGACTGAGGAGCTGTAAAATCTGATCACTCTTCTGCTACAAGGACATTCATGTTGCAAGGTAAGGAACTGCAACCAGCAACAATCTGGGCAATCAAGCTTGCCTTCAAAGTGCATATGAGCTTATCTCCCTGCTAAGGTCAACAGAAAATTCCATTGATCTCACAAGGGCTTGGATTTTCAATTAATGGAAGGCTACTGGACTTTATGTGCAATTATGCAGCATTTATAATTATTAATTTATCTCTTCTCTGACTTCCAGTTGACTTCTGAAAGAATATAATCTATTATATCACTGCTTAAGACTGAATGTATACTTGTACTTACTTTAAAGCACCATTCTCAGTGATAAAAGCCCATAAATTGACATACCATACTCTTCTGGGCCAGTTTAAGGAGCAGCATGAAAATAATCTTATTGGAAGCTTTTAAAAATGAACTGTGAGTCTGCATGCTTGAATCTAGTTACTGTACCATTTTACTTATTGTCCACTTAAAACCTTTTTCTTGTGTTAATACACAACTGTAACATGCTTTCTGAAGACAAGATGCTGAGAGTTGCTTTTTCCATTCTTCTAAAAATTTTGTTTTACCAGCAAGATTCAAATAGTCTGCACCTGCTGTTTCAAGAACTCTGAGAAGTTGCAAAACTCCCTGGTGTGTCTCAACAAGTTGCTTTTACAGCGGTGTTGAGTATTCAGAAATTAGCTGTTCATCTCCTCCCATTCTCTTTTAAACCCATATGCACAAAGTCTATTAAACTCAACTGAGTCAACATTAGTGCTTATGCATTCAGAGTTGCAGAAGTCACTGGGTGTTACAATGAAGTACAAACTAATCTAGCATGGAAAGCTGCATACAGAGCTACAAGTGAAGAACAATTTTCTTCCCCTCTGCAACATATTACTTGATGTCAGTTACAGAAACAATGGAGGTACAGAGGCTCCCCGAAATCAGTGTGGCTACAAAAGCAGGATTACTAGAAGTTTATTGGAATATGTAATATTTTCAAAGTTGAAGCATGAATATTTTCAAAGGCTAAAGAGATACTTGAGGAAGCAGCTATGCACAAAGGCATACCAGCCTTTCCAGCTGTACCAGCCATGGAGGCTGGAGGTAGACAGGAAGGAAGGTGCAGAAGGAGGAGTCAGAGGGAAGGGCAAATGCTAGCGATAAGCCAAGCAATAAGCCATGCTGGAAACACATTTGGCACGGCTGACAAGTTGAGCCAAGGAGAGATGGAGATCAGAAAACAGCACACCAGGAGTCTGGGAGGTGATGTTCAGATGCAAGTCTTGTCAGAACCACGTCACAGGGTAAATGCGAATCAGATTTTGGCAGCAGTGTTTTGGATCACTTCAAGGAAAAAACTATGAGAAATTGGAAAGGCCAGGTAAAGAGTAGTCTGCAGTAGTCACGATGAGGAGTAGGAGCATCAGCCAGATCTTGGTCACAAGCAAGAGAAGAGGAACCACTTTCTGAGATCATTTGGAGAAAGCCCCATCAGCCTTGAGCAGTTTCCCAAGTGTACAGGGAAGGAAGAGAAGGTGTTAGAGCATGAAAAACTGAAAAGGAGATGGTCATTTATTTAATTCAAAACCTGGTTTCTCTGCAGCATTCCTCACACAGGTACGAAGCACACAGAAACATGAACCATTACCTCTTTTTTATAGATGGGAGCTTCATGCATAGAAAGATGAAACAATTTCCCCAAAGTTACGCAGGAGGTCAGTAGCAGAGCTGACAAATGAAGTCAAAGATCCCAAATCCCAGACCAGTCCAGTATTTGAACCTTGTTCTCCACTTGCAATCAGTTTACTAGAGGAAGAAACTCTACAAGTTGCTTGTGAGTGTCCAAAAATCATTCATACAGTTGTCTTTAACTGATGAACTTTTTTTCCTACCCTTTGTCTATGTTGGTTATTAGCTAGTGATCATTTGTGGTGTGAGGAGTCAATACGAAAGCGTTATTTTTCTTGATACTCTGATTGGGTTCCAAGTTTCTTGAAAAGCTAGTCGCTAAAAAAGAAGGTACGTTCCCTGAATACATCTGAAAAAAGAATGTACATTCCCTGAATACATCTGAATGAAATCTGTATTCTGCACAGGTGCTTTTGACCACTAATCGGAAAGCACATATATTTGTGAGCCAAACACTCAAAATCCAACAATTATTTGATATGCCTACTTTGCATGTTTAGACTATTAGGCTGAAAGATGAAGACAAAGGAAGAGGCTGTTCATGTACTGTAATGGGGAAAATGGAAAGTGGCTGGCAATCACTCTAAAATACACAGAGCTTTTTCTTGTATCATTCTGAAGTATGTAAGTTCTTGAGCAATGGCCCTGTGCTGTAAATAGCCACTTTAAAAGGATGTGTCTTGAAACTAATGCATTACCTATGCTGTGCAAGAAAGCAGTTATTTAGAAAAAAAAAAGAAAAAAAGAAAACTTACCAGAACATCACATAATAAGTGAAAGAGCAGACTGGGGACTCCGTTCTGCCACCTAAACACAGCTATCTCGTGCCATGTGAAATGCCCTACAGTATCCTCCATGGCATCCCAACCACCTCTCCATGCAGGCGTAGCTCCTCTCATGGGTTCCTTGCTCTCCATGTATACAACACCTTGCATCATATCTGGCACTTTAAAGCCCTGATCAAAAGCCCATTGATTTCATCCCAATGTCCTGAATTAGGGCCGGAATAAGCACATTCATACATCCTTTGCTTCACCCTGAATTTCATGCATGCTCTGCCCTCCAGCAAGCCTAGAAATCACAAACTACTGCCTGTAACATTAATATTTTGTCCAGAGAATGAATGCGATCCATCTTCATTTTCTCACCAGAAAAAGTTTTGATACTTCCATTTCTTCTACAAACAAAATCAGCATATAATTTATGTTTGTGAGCAAAGTGATTTTATGGTATTTCTCTTTGTTGACAGAATGATTGGAATAAAATTACATTCTGTTGACAAAAAATGTGATGAAATGTCATTTGTGAGCATTATGAACAAAAGACTTTCACAAAAAGCAGTTTGCCAATGGGAGGTAGTAAAGGTTTTAACAAAATGAATTCTGTCTGTCTGCTATTTGTCCTATAAATGACATGTGAAGTTTTTCAAAATTCACCATGTCAAAATAAAAAGTAAAAATTTCACCTACAAATGGAGCAAACACAGCCTTTAGAGAAGTCATTCCTTCCAGCATTTTAAGCCATATTGCTCTAGGTCACCTCTGTTTTTCCAGAATTCTGTATTTTCTAATAGAGATATGCTGGATTCACATGTTTTGGTACATACCCATCCTACACACCACCATTAATTAACAGTCCTAGGTTTTCACATTTTTCTGGATTTTTGGTAAATTGATCAATGATGTAGATTTGTGATTTTCAGGCATACTAGATATGTTTAAAGATAACAGTGTTTGTTCTTGGAAGGCATCAAGCCTCTGACAGCAGCATGAGTACTCACATAATTTAATTCCTTCAGAGCCTAAGCAACAGTCTGACAGCATCTGGAAAATGTGCGCCAAGCTATTTTCGCTTTGAACTTTGATGCCTGACATCTTTACATGGACATGAGCTCATATGAGGACGGACAGAAAGGGAGGGGAATCTCTCTTTGGTGGGCTCAAGTGAATGAGCTTAGACAAGGCTGATTTACCCTTGGTGGCACAGGGCCTTTAGGTTAAAAGAAATTTGACGGCTCTACAGGGAGTGGGATATAAAATCACAAGGCCCAGAACAAAGGGAATATAGGAAGAAGTCACCATCATGAAATGGTTGAGCACAAAGCAAAAAAAGAGCCACTAAGAAAGGTTAAAGTGCAAAAGAACAAAAGCAAAGGTCAAACAAAATTATGTAAGCATTAACACATTAACAACAAATAGAAAAAAAATTCAAAATCGCAGCATAAACAGAGCTGGCTGCATTGCAGCCTTCCCTTCTTGCTGATCTGTCATTAGGCCCAAAGACTATAAGCCAGACCAGCAGAAGTTACTGCTCCTGGGCAGGGTGATGGTGAAGAGGACAAGCTTCTCTATAGAGCCGGTGTGGGGGACTGACTTGAGGGACAGACTTGGCCAGGCCAGTCCCTGGGCTTTGCCCATGAGGCTGTCAGTGTTCCCAAGGCTCTGACACTGTGTAAAAGAAGTTGTCTTTCCCTCCAGACAGATGAAAATTAAAGACAAACATTATAATTCCACCAGGACTGGAGGAATTCAGTCTGATTTTCCATCGTGCCATGAGGGATACAGTTCTCAGTGAAAGCACTGGTGGGATTTTGGATGTACCCTGCAGCACATCAGCTAGCCAGGGCATGAAGCACCCTTATGCCCATTAAAACCCCCTGTGGTTAGGTGAGGAGGTACAGCAATGATACAGAAAGAGTCCAGTTAGATCCTAGAAAGAAAACATGCTTTCAAGCATTCACAAGTTTGAGCTTTTCAAGCCACTGAGGCTTCACACAGTCAGAAGGACTGCAGACCTAAGTCCTGAACTTTAATGTCAGTGGGCTAAAAAACTCTGTGCACTTGGGCCACCAAAGATCTTGTCAGACTTGCTTCTGGCACTCCAAGGCTGTGTAAATGACGTTTAACTCAACTCTGTATGGATTAAAGGTCTGGAGCAGATCCATCTCTGTACGGATTGGCCAGTCCCTGTACAAATATTAACAGAAAAGCAGTGATATAAATTTACATTCATCAGTAAATGGCTCTTAGAGCTAAAAATACAATTAATTGCACTGCCTGCACTAAGGTTTTTGTTCTTTTCTCCCCTCCCTCTTCCCCCCCGCCGGTGAGGGAGAAGAAGGGAGTTGATGTGGTAAATGTTTTTTCCCCTGATTTTTCCCTTACAAAAGAATAAATGAGATGAAAAGGTAAGAAATGTTCAAACGTAATCAACACACACATACATTCTAAAGAAAATAGCAAATTAAATGCAAAGCCTATGCTAATGCATCATCCAGGTTGAGATTTTAATTGCAAAAAGTCAGGAAATGTAAAGTTATGGTTCGTGCAGTAATCATCACTCAGCCCCTTGAACACAGGTAGTATTTGTATTCTAGGCAGTGTGCAGTCTTAACTTGAACACCAGCCTATATATGTGTTCTCTGCCTTCATTACAGTTGCTGGGGGAACCATAATTCTGCATTTGCTGACTTTTGCTCAATTAATTTTTTTTTCCTTAATGCTGTGCTATGAGGTTCTTGCATTTAATTTCACTGTATTAAAGAAAAAAAAAACAAAGCACGTAAAACAATGAAAAGAAACTGGAACTTTCCATCGCACATTAAAATTAGGAGATAATCCTTTCTTTCTGTGCATCCTAAGGCTCATGTAGGACCATGAAATCATTTTAGAGCACAAGTACATTAATAATAATAGTGATAGTAATAATTAATAATAATAATAACAACAACAACAATGTGCTTATAACTGGAGCATCACCTCATTGTGAAGTGAGTGCAATAAGATCAGGGAATCGGTACGCTGTGGATAAGGGCTTTTTTCAACGCACTCTGATAACTGTACTTATATTACCCTTCTTTGCAGTGAAGGCAATGCTGAGGTCCCATCTTGGAGGGAGAGTAGGGAGTTTGTTCCCACCAAGCCTGTATCAGAAGCATTTCACCACAAAAGCAAATTTTGTGCCCCCACAACCTGCTCTGAACTTCATTACCTCTGAGGATAGTTTTGTCTGTGATCCTCCAACAACATGTTTGTGGTGGAATGTACCTTCCCGGAACTCTGCTGGGCTGACCTGCAGGAGCACCCATAAAAGTCATTAATTCTAGTGGCCTGAGAATGAGTTGGAAAACAATGCTTAGAGTAGGTATTTTCCTACTCTGAAACAAAGGAGTCATCAATCTCAGCTTCACCTCTGATGTCTGTTTGAAGGCACACCTGCAGAGACACTAAATAAGCCTCACTAGCATTAATGACATGCTCATCTTGGTGCTAGCAGAGCCCTGCACCATTGCGACCTGTCCTTACCCACCTCTCATCTTCCTCTGGATGAGATGATGGCTCCTGCAATGAGCCCACAAAGATGCACTGGATGCTTCAAGGTCAGATTTCCATAGTGGCTGAAGGATACAAAGATGAATACAAGCCCACTCAGAGCCTAAATAACAAAGCACTTGGACAAATCCTACTAATCCCACCTTTCTGTTATAGCTCATATGCATATAAAATCTATTCCTAGGAAAAGTCATCCCACAGAAGTCACGATTCTCATGCAAACTGTCATGCCAAGGGTTCCCTTTCTCTTATGGCAGTAGGTCTGCAGGTCAGGCAAATCCATTAACCCCAGCTAGAACAGCCCTCACCCAGAAGCTGCATACATATAAGTTTCCTGAGCTGAGAAGATATCAGTATTGCCTCTCATTGATAAATCTTGGCATTTTCTTCATGAAATTATTCCATATTTTACAGCTTTATGTTAACTAAAGTGCAAATCGGAAACACAGGTGCCTCCTACCATGGAAAGAGTGGTTTTTGTGCTGTTGGATCAGCATAGCCACAGGTGAGTCCTGCCCTCTAATTTAAAAAGAGATATCAGACCTACATGGTCCGATCATATGATACATTTGTTGCAGATAAATTATTTTTTTTTTACATTGCAAGTAGATGAAATATTTTCGAAATGTGCTTCTCAGTTGGACTTGTTAAAAAAAGGGGGAGTCACAAATTTCTCACTGAAAAATTGTATTTCTCAAAAATGTAAGGAAATCATGGCATAAACTTTAGGTACTTTTCCCAATATCTGTTTAACCAATTAAAGTCCACCACTTTTTCCTATTCAGATATTTCCTCTTTTTTTTTTTTTTTTTTACCTCTTTCCATGGTAAAGAGAAGGGAAACAGAATTGCTAAGAAGGGACAGAAAGGGTTACGGAGAAAAATTCCCATGAATTTTTTTAAAATCCATGTTTGGGGGTTTTTTTACTCCTTCCCTGAAATACATTTATTTTGTTGAACTGTAAGCCTGTAAGTCAGCCTGTACTTTGGACTTTGAATGCAAAGAGCACATTCAGCCAGAGGTAACCATCCAAGGTACCTGGCAGAAAACAGCATCAGACAGAACAGATGGCAGCTCCTGACCATGCCAGAGAGAAGAAATGGTGTTGCCAAAAGTGCAAAGAGTTCATTCAGGTCTATTTAATGCTTTGTGCCAATTTTCCCAAACCACAGTCAGAAGAGTCCTAATTCTCTGCAAACTCATGTCAAGTGGCCTACAGCTGATCCACAGCATTGTATCACTCTTCCTACTCATTTCAATTAAAAGCATGATGGTCACATAGTGAAAAAAATTGACAGAGGTCCTCGGATCTAGAAGATGTAGGAATCATTGCTTGCAGGGGTATGCAACATGTAAATAAGACAGTGAACCATGGAAATAGGTCTAACACAGGTCATGAAGAGAAATACTGTTTAGCAGTCATGCAGACTTTAGACACAGTGCAACAAAGAGCTCATTTCAGCGGTAAGAAACCAGCTATAGAGGACCCAGGCAGTCCCATCACAGAAAGGAACGGCTCTTTGTACTGAGGAAAGGGGCCAAATTAGCTAAAACATGCCACTAAGTAGAAAATCTAGGTCATAAATGGAGATGAACAAGCAGGATTTTGGTATGTTCTACAGGAATCAGCTCTTATAAATAATTGTGGTCATTAGACAGGACCCCTAACAGCCTTAGGACTATTAAAGAGAAGATTATGGACATCAATATTACATGTTACCTGGAGTGTAGTGTTTTCTTATGCTTTGTAGCTCAAATAAGGAGGCAGAAAAAATAACTGAAGAGTCCAGAGGCACAAGATGTGTGAGGAAATGAGGCTGTATGCAGGGTGGTCGCTCAGGCTGGGTGGACATAGGAGGAGGCAACTTCCAGGGGACATGAGGGACGTGCAGTGAATGGATGGGTGAGGGCAGCGACCAAGTTCTGTTTTATCTTCTCAGGACAGCAGAAGATTTTCACCAAAAGCAAATGGAAGTCATTAGTCTCTAACAGTGACACCGTGGACAACTTACAACAACCGGTCCATAGAAAGGTTCCCCAAAAGATGAGATATATGGGTAATTCAGACTTACATGCTAAGAGGGGGAAGATGTAAGGGACACTAGCTATTTCCTTCAGCAACCCCCTTATGAATGTTTTGGTCTCTCTTACTACTGGTTGTACCTATTTTTATAAAAAATGGACTGTCCAAGAGCAGGCAATGCATACCTGTGGTAGAGGAAAGTTATTCTGAAACTTTCCTTTCCAATTTCTGCTTCAGATTTCACTTTGAAAATTTAACAATTTAAAAAAAAACCCACAAACATCTCACAGAATGATACCAAAGGACAAAGTTATTTTAGGAATACAATTTTAATCAATGCAGTACCAGCATTTAAATACGCTGCTGTACTGACATCAGTGGGGGAAAAAAAAAAATAATAATTAAAAACAAGGAGTCCGGAGGGACTGGCGGTTTGGAAATGAATCCACACCTGTGTCACCTTAACATGGGATTACTGCAATTCACCTTCGATGCAGAAATTGTGGGGGGAGCAAGAGCTATCAGCTGTCTTGTTAGGAAGAGTTTCACAGCTACAGCGTGACACCTCTGCTCTGCAATGTATAATGGCTAACAACCGATTCCCATCTGACTCCCTGCATTAGGGACTCAGCAAATGAGTCACCTCACTTTCTATTTCCACGTGAGTCCATGGTGTTCAGATTACTGAGGTGCGAAGACAAATTAAATCAATAGCATCTCTGTTCCCAAACAGATTTACTATCAAAACACAGCATCAAGAGAACAGAAAGGGTAAAGCAAACAAGGGTGACCACTCACCAGGTATGGGTGGTATGTGCTGCATACGCTCCCTCATCACCCAGGGCCAGGAAACCAACTCCTCTGAAGAGCACTAATATCTCATCTGTGTGTCCCTGCCATTTCCCTGCTCCAGGGACAGATAACACCCAGGCTTAGCCTCCACATGGAGCCAGAGCCATGGGCAGGTGAGCTGCTGGGACCATCCTCTGGCTCTCCAGGCAGGGAAAAATCCCTTCAAGACCATCCCGCATCCCACATTAGCTGTTTGTTCCCCATCGGCTCCCAGGGAGGGAGCAGCCACCAGTCAGGCTAGAGGGATCCACAAGAATCATCTGGATACGAAACCTGCAAAAATAGTACCATACTGCAGTGTAGGAAACTCAGGAGATGGTAATCACAGTCTTTGCTACCATGTGTGCTGGTGCTTCTTAATCAACTATGCAAATCAGGACAGCATTTGGGTGAAGTTTCAGAACTGTATTTACCTAAAACACTGGCTTTCCACAAGATAAAAATCTCTCTGAAAGCCTGAGGACACTTGTGCTTGTCAGAAGAAGTTCCTCATTTCTCATTGCTACATGATGTTAGGAAAAGAATTATTTATCCTTGGCCTCAGCCCATAACTCTGTAGTAAAAGGTTGGTGATGTTTTCTAACCTAAATCTTATGTTCATTGGTGTTTCAGAGAAATTAGATTTCAAACTGAACCTGGGAAAAAAAAAACCAAAAACCACCAACTAAAATTTCCTAAACTTTTCAAATCTTTTCTTAGACACTTCAAAATGAAACATTTCTTTATAAAATCCTTCTGAGACATCTACCCATTTCTGAAAGGCTTGAACAAACCACAAGTGAAGCAAAAACTTGCACTTTGGATCAAAAAAAAAAGTAATAATGTTGCAACAAAACCATTTTTTCCATTCAGTTTTTCAGCAGGGCCATCACTCAACCCTGGGATATGGCAATATTTTCTCCAGGGCATAAAAGAGCTGAGCTGTATCCGCTAGGAACAAGGTGGCAAAATAAAACCACCTCTGTGAGTGAAACGAGCCGTGACGGTAGAAGTGTAGTTCAAGCCTTAAAAACTCCTGCCAGCAGAGCTGTTTTACTTGGGGTCCTCCCCAGAACACTTCAGACAGGGAAGCACTTTGCATCTCCGAGGACAGGCAGATGATGGGCTGCGCTGAACACAGGTCGAAGTGTGAGAAGCTGGGTAAAGCACTGCTGCAGCTGACGGGAACAACAGCATGTCTACATGGGTTTTGTTTCAGCAGTGCTCCTGGGCCTGAAGGCTTGTGCTGCCCAGGTAGATAGCAATACTCAAGCAGCAGGGACAAGGAGTTTTCTCAGCTCACCAGCAAGCAAGTATTCTTCTCAGAGAGATGTAAACATCTACAAACAGAACTCAACCTCCACTGACAAAATATTCTTGTACTAGACCAACTCAAAGTCCTCTTTCCCTGGTGGGAGAATTGGAGGCATTTATGTGTCTGCAGCGTCTCTGGAGAGATAATTGTAACTGGCCTCCTTGCTGCCAAGTACAATATTGCTGCAGCCAATAATAATACTCAGACAGTTTTTAACAGAGCTCATGATCACTTTAAGCATGAATCTGTCTTCGCAACACATCTGGAAGGGAGGTGGAGATAGCAAAGCTAAGTCAGCCCATGGAGGTCACCGAAGTAGCCTGCAGTAAGGGCTGCAATCAAGGAGCTCGCAGCTCACCGCCGTGTTGCCCAATCATGCTGCCCTGTGCCCTGGGTGGGTGGGACAGCAGGCCCACTGAACAGCTACACATTATAGATAATTTGCCACACAACCACTTCTGTAAAACAAGGAAAATCTCCACCTACCCTGATTCTAGGGATATGAAGAACTTGTGCTTCGCACTTTGTTTAACTCAGTTTTGTTCAAGCTGACATCTTCTTTGGAGGGTGCTTGAGTATTTAACCATATTGTATCTAGTACTTTCATTCAGGTATATAAACCAAGGATTGGCAGGAGATGGCAATTATTAGAAGTGTTTGGCTCTCAGCATACATGAAGGAGTCAAAGAGGAGAGCCAGCGGTTTTCCCTTACACACTGTCCCTTTATCCATGTTGACCTCCACAGCCTGCTCCTTGGCACTGCCACAGACGCAGTGGCTGCCAGGGGACAGCCTCTGAAGCTATAAACCACATGCATAGTCTCATGTACAGACCTGTGCAAACAACAGGACAGGAAAATATCAGGCAGATACCCTTTCTGTGCAAGTACATGATGCAACTGGAAGCTGAAGGGGGAGAGGTCTTAAGCTCTTGACAGCATTACTTACAATTCACAGGCACCTGGCTAGCTGTTACCAACCTGGCTGCTTTTATGCTAACTTCTGCTAAATTACCTTTCTGGTGCCACATGACACCAGAGATTTCACATGCCATTTGAACAGAGGAGGCTCAAAAGTCAGCCGGCAGAGCTGATGAAAAGCAAATCACCGAGTCAGTTTACTACCAATGAGCTCTATTAAGTGACTGTAATGCAGTTCATAGCCCTGGAGTAGTCACTGTCCCTCACTTATCTAATGGTAGTATTGACAAGGATCATTTACACAGCTTCCCTTAAAGGTTACCGTTATTTGTCAGGGACTCTCTGTGCGCCGGACAGTCCTCATTCAGATCCCAGGCTTGTCCATCCTCACTGCAGAGCTGCAATCCCAGGCAGCACTGACTCCTCTCTGCGCAGCCACACCGCTGCAGTCAGGCGCTGGGCATCCACATCTTCTAAACATCTGCTAGGGATTAACAGGAGACGGCAAAAACCTATCCTAAGGGCTGAACTAGGGCAAAGAAATTGGTTGTTCGACAGCAGTAACTTGCCACCAGGTATCAGTTAATCTGCATAAAGCCTACCCAGCTGTTTCTCGTGGTCAGTGGACATATTCCCCTAACGATCCGGTCATATCACAGAGTTGTAGTTTTATGTCCTTGATCATTAAGTGCATCCACAGCTTCATTTTACATCTTCTATGTAAAAAAAAATTTAAAAAAATCACTAGTCCCTCAGGCATCATCTCTGAGCTTTAACAAGCAAGAACTAGCCTCAGGATTTTAAATACATGGATCGTTCTGGCTAAAATGTCTGCTTTTCAGCCCCATTCCTTCTGTGTTTTATAATGATGATCTGAATTGTCCAGTCATCACCGTCTCTATTTGGAGGAAGACTCATCTCTTCAACATCCAGCTCTGTCCAAAAATGAAGGAAAAACACAGCAACAAAGCCCTCCCAATGCAGATGAGAGGAAAGCCAAGAGCTAATGCAGACAATGGGCACTTTAAACCCTATCTGCAATTACAATGTAAATAGATAAATAAGAGAAACACTATCTGAAGCATAGATTGATCTTGGTCTTTTAGAAATAGCTTAAACTGCTTAAAAAGCCAAAAAGCTGTTGATATTCTATTTAACTTGCCACCTCACTTCACAGATACAGCCAGAAGCTCCAAAGTGGTGGGGGCCGCTTCTTGAGATAGTTTCAGTGCAAGGGAGGATCAAAGGATCAGAGCAGTCCTTGGAATGTAATCCCCAGCAAAGAGGGATGAGATTAAGAGAGAGGCAGCAAGGGAAGGGCTCACACCTCTGACTCTCTCCAGCCTCTCACCCTCACTCCACGCTCTCCAGTGGACATACAAACTGAGCAATTTGCTCCTCCAGGCAGAAACAGGCCAGATTTGACCCATGCTTGGAGGTGTTTGCTGGAGAACCTCTAAAGCCACTGTGTAACAGAGCTTGTTCACTCCTTCCCCAAAGCAGCTGTCACATCCCTGCTCCTGCCCAGCTCTGGGGCCTCTAGCTGGTTCTGCAGCTCCAGGCCCACAGGTAACCTCGTGATGAGCTAAACCAGGTTCATGGTGTTCAGTGTCTCCATCTAGTGGTCAAGTAAATAAAATTAACGTACAACTCCAGGGTCTTTAAGAATGAACAATCTGACACACAAAATACTCATTTGTGGAAAATATGTGGCAGCATCGGGAGAAGAAAAGATAGCAATATCAGAAAGGCAGGGAAATCAAAAGCGAAGGTAAAGTCCACAATAACAACTAGTAATAATCTCCCTCGAAAATGTGTCCCCATGAAACAAATGTAAGCAAAATCCCCCAGAGGAGGCAGGCACAGGGACCCGAAACCTGGAGCCCACCCACCGTCACTGGGGCTAGGCACATTGTTGGGACAAACTGGAGAGAGGAGGCCACGCCAAGATGTTTTTTACTCAAAAACATGGTCTATGCATGCATGTGAGAAGGTGACCCATCCCTTTAATGCTGAGAAAGCATCTGCCTGGATTCATCTCACCTCCCAGGCCCTTTACTACCTTTTCAGTGCAAAAGCACCAGCTCCCCATCACAAACTCAGCACAGGCTCAGATCCCAGCTTGTCTCGGCTTTTGGCACAGAGGAGGCCAAACCTGGGCAAGCCTAGCAAAAGGCTTACTTGGATGTGAGGTTTAAAGATGTCTCCTTCTCAAGGTGAGCCTAGCTGATTCTCCTGGCTCCTTAGCCTCGGCTTTTCTCCTGGCATATGGCTCTCTAGTGCCTTTGGGGAATTTCCCTGCCTCCTGCAGGGCTTCTTGGGTCACTGTTCAACTACTTTAGAGAGATTTCCCAAGACAAACAAACTGGTATGTGATGTGCCCTGGTAGTGGTAGATTTTTACTGGAAAGATAAACTAAGCATTCAAAATTGGGAAGCAAAGAGTCAGTATCTGTTGAAAAATTAAGCCTGTTTTACTGGAGTTGAAAACACCATGAAGAATTACAGCATTATTATTCATTGTAGCAGCAATGGTCTGAGGCCAGCAACGAGGTGAAGTCTGCAGAGAGAAGCGATAACTGTTATTAGGCCAACTGGAATAATAAAAAAAAAAAAAAAAAAAAAAAGTTGTATTTCTTCCTCTGTTTGACAAGAAACAGCAAAATGCAAACTAAATTCAGGCTAAATTTCTCTTAGTTCAATCTAATTATATTAGTTGATTTGTCCACTTGAGAGAAAAGCATAGTTAGCACTCGCTGAGCAGAAAAGCATGTTAGCAAAGGACTGCGGGAGCAGAAGAGGAAAAAGTGGGTTAGAACCCACCTAACACAGAGACTTCAACTAGCCAGTTGTAATGGCATGAAATCTGCCTCTACAGCCGAAGCTCTGATTTTCTGTACCCGTTAGACTTCTGAGCTGTTCTTGTGAAAAGCTTTGTGTGCGACAAGAGCTTAAAGCAGAGGATCTGAGATCAGTTTTCAAGCTACAATCCTTCCCTGTTAGGACAGGGGAACTGTACATCAGCACAGAGTCGGATGGAAAGGAAGAGCTTTTCTGATTGTAGCTGCGGAGCCACAGAGACAAATGCTGCCTGCACATGGGCAGGGCAGTGTACAGTGCCAGGGAGGGCAAGGGGAGATGCCCGAGGTCTGCAGAACCAGGCAGCCTTTAATGTTGCTTTCCCAGGGGCTGCTCTGTGACCATGCTGAACAGGTTTAGTGAAAGTGAGCAACAAAATACAGAGCAGCTATGAAGTTTCAAGCTAGACTGGCTAGGAGTAGAGGAACTTGCCTGCCTGCCTGGGGCTGTGTACAGCAGTAATCCCTGCTCATGGTGGGGGCGGGGGGGGCGGATCTAAACCTCTCCACATCTTGTGCACAGCCTTGGGGAACAAACCAGGTCCCAAAGCCACCCCCACTTGCACCAGGGCCCAGCAGTCCATGATTGTTCCTTCCCAACGAGTGCAGTAGGGTTATTTTCTCATTATTTCTCTTTTTTCTCTTCCATACCACAAGCAGACTGCAAGATCATGCTAAGGAGACAGAACACGTCCCCACAGAAAGCTGAGAAATCCACTCAGAACATGTTAGTCTACCGGGAGGCAGTCATTGCTGATTCTGCTCCCATTGAGCAGCATATAGGAATAGCCATTAAGTTCAATAGAGCAGGACCACACAATTAAAGGAGAAAAGATTACCACCCTTTTCCATTTTCTTCTGTTAACAGAGAAAAAGATAAAAAAACCTTTTTTCTTGCTATTCCCAGCATTTGCATAAATCTGTGCTCTAATGATCAAAGCATGGACCTGTGACCCAAAGGCTTTTGGGCCAGATCTTCACCTTGATCCAACAATTAATCAAATGTCCATGCCCAGCTGAGGATCCCCACCAGAAGAAGAGGTCTTCTGATCCCACAAACTGGGACAGCTGGTGCAAGGCTATCCCAGCCTCCCTTCACAGGAAAAGAGCAGGGCAGGAGGTCTCACTGGCAGTAGAACCTCTGCTCTGTGGCAGCAACTGAGAAGCTTTTGGATGCCTGGCATGTCCAGAATGGGGAACTGCCTGTGTGTCCTTTAAGTACCTGAAACATGAGTAGTTGAGCACAGCTGAGAAACCAGCTATTGGCTTCCCGTCACTTTATTAAGCCACACCCTTTTCTTCCTCTCTAAAAAGAGGGTACTTGCCTACTTACATCACATGGTGTTTGGGCTGTTAGTTTCAGGAATATAAACACATCCACACCCCTCTCCAAATATTCTCTACCTAGTCTACTAGTACATTTATAAATTACTGCACAACAGAGCTGCTGAGACTGCCAAGTCAAACTCTCCAAAGATAGGAAATGCAGAATTAAAGCTGGTCAGTCACGTGCTATTTTATTTCAAATACAATTGGTGCTTCAATCGGTGCACCTGGAAAGAGCTGGGTTATGCATTGAATTCAAATGTTGTCTGTGGCAGGCTTCCTGCATTTGCTGCAGAAACCAAGGGGAACAATGCAGAAGATTAGAGAAAGGAGAAAAATACTTTCATTGCTTAAAAAAAAATACCATTTGGAGATATGATTCTCTCTGAGTATGCGCCAGAAGGACCCTTTCTGTTTTCAGACCAGGTCACATGGGAATGGTTGGTAATCCACTGCATCTTCCTAGTTTTCCATAAGGCAGACACAGGTGGATATTCAGCAGTGGATATGGGGTGCTGGGATGGATAGACAGCAGTAAGGAGGAGTGCTCCTGGCTGTAGGTGAAGATGCCTGGACTTAATTCTATGTTCTGTGGCCCAGGGTCTCAGTGCCTCAGAAAAGACAATAAACATCAGAAGACATTTTCGACAATCTTGTACTTATTTCCTCAGTTGCAAAATGGGAATAATAAGATCACCCAAATTCACTGTGAAGACGGTAAATTAACGCCCATAATGGTTTTGGTAACATCAGAAAAGTGTCCAAATAGCAAAAAAAAGCAGCTTTTCACTGAGTGAAACAAGAGTCCTGTGGAAACTGTAATGTGGAGTCAAGCAATCCAGCCTCAAAAGACAAGGCATACAGTCCTGGAGTCCAGGAGGCTGCCCCGGTCATGGGCCCCATACGGGCACGCACGCTGCAGGCAGCGGGGCCATCTCTCTCCGCTCAGATAGACTTCCCCCCATCCCAGCTGCCGCTGCAGTCTCTGCCAGGATGGCTAGCCCAGGCATCCAGCATCGGTGCCTGAGCAGCCACGCCAAACAGCCCCTGGACCGGATTCAGGCTGTGGGCCAGATCTTAGGCTACGCTGAGGTACACAATGCTGCTAAATCCGGAAGCAGGTCTATATATTCATGAATGCAATATACATTAAGAACCACCAAGCTTACAGTTCAAGACTAAAGCACCTAAACCCATCCATTTATTGTCTGCAAAGTGCTGTGAAGATGAAAAACATGAGGGTATTATTCTGGCAGACAGCACAATCCCAAATGCAACTCTACTTTTTCCTACTTCATGTTGAAGCTGTTAAAATTCTCTGAATATTAAATGTCCGGCCCCACTTTCAGGGTTGACTTAAATGCGGTTTCCAAAAAATGTGCTGAATATTATTCATTTCGCAGAGAATCAAAAAGCTAGAGGCCCTTTGATGGGGTTGCTTGCATTTTTAAATCACATACACACACAACTAGTTAGAAGAATTTGGCAAGTATGGTTATATATGTCAGTACCTCGAACAAAAATGCGTGATATGAATGTAAAATTCTAGGATTTTATAATTTTTCTTTAATATATTTTTCATGTCTTTAACCTGAGTCTCTCTTACACTATACAGCACTATACCACTGGCTGAAGGTATGCAAAAATGAAGCACAGAATACCCAATAACGAAAAACTGCAAAGACCTGACATCTGCTACCTTCCAAAAATCAGCTTCCATTATGCTCATCAAAGCAAACAAGGAAATCATTTTTCCCTAGTGCTAAATATGGATCTTATCTTATATTTGGGTGCCAGAAAAAAGGATTCAGCAACTTCTTGGGGGAATGTTTATGCCTCAATGTTTATTACCTGAGTTGATGTTAGTGAACTAAACTTGTAGGATTTGATGTTGAATAAACTCTGAATGAATCAGAGCACTTGCTCCTGGAAACAACATACTTGAAGGTAGCAGACAAATATAAACAAAAGTCATGATACAGGCTTATGTCTTGGAGTATTTATTCAGTGTTCAGGTGAGAGTCAGGCTTCCCACTGCCAAAGCTAGAGTGCTAGTGGCCTCAGATCACAGCATCCACAAAAAAGGACTTCTCATGTTCTGCCAGTCCCAATACAGTTTTTAGAACAGCTCAGCTCAGCAGAACGCTGCAGTGCCTAATACCTTGGCACCCAGACTCCTTAGAGCAAGCGGAGAGCTTGGCACTAATTAATAAATGGGTTTACACAGGTAGGTGTAGGCAGACCTGGGCTCCTCTGGCTGGGCTCTTAGCTGGCTGGATGCAAGGCAGTTGTGGTTCAGAGTCTGTTTAGCTGTGTTGTGCCTGAGCAAATATTCTCTGCCTTTCAGCCAGATGTATTGATTCAAGCACAGCAATGCACTAATATCACTGTACAGCTGCTGGGTCACAGCTGGCTATCATCTGGCCATCTCAGACCACAGGCAGAACGGATATGTCTGTCTGCGCTTGTCTTCAGAGGCATCCTCCAGTTTGCACCCTGGATAGGGATCCACCTAAATTATCTCAGACAAGCCAAGGAAAGATGCAAAGTTTAAGCGCTTAAGAGAGTCTTAGGTGATCCCATGCCAGAGGACATTATCTCCTTCTGCTAACAACGCTCTCAACCACAAATACTCTTTTGTCATTCAACACCTAAAACAGGCTTTTCCCACAAAATACAGCGAGAACACGATGCTCCCTTCTCACCCACACTGCCTTTTATCCTATAAGCTCATGAATAAAGACTTCACGTGAGAGGTGGAAGAACTCTATTTTGCCTGGAGGCTTTTAACACCCAGCTTCTAATATTCTGCACAGTAGTCTAGCCACGAAGGTGCTGCAATGGGTATTTGGAGGGCTTGCTCTGTTCCTCCTCTTAAATTGCTCCACTTTCCTTGAAGCAATTAGGTATCTACTGGGGCAAAGCAAAAGAGAAGTGGTTTCACACTCAGCTGAGGGTAGGGGTAGTTTAACAATGCAAATATTTAGCCAAAGTTGAAAAACCTAAATGTGAGATTTTGAGAACATCCATCCCAGAATACCCTGAAGTGTAATTAGGCTTTCCTGGGAGACAGACAGGAACGTCTGAGTGCCAGCCGGCAGGGAAGGGATTTGGATGTAAGTTTCTCATATCTCAGATAAGTGCTTCAGACTAATGTGCCAGTATCCCTGTGCAGGAAAGTGTGGGTACAACTCACTGTTCTCCTGCATGTGGGGAGAAGGCAGCTCTGGGAGCACCTCAGGGGCAGGACTCACAGGCTGGAAGGAAGCAGAGCACCTTGCTTGTCATTCCAGCAAAGCCCCAGCATGTGTTGGGGTTCAGATCTGCAAAACTTTTATCAAAAATCATCTGACACAGAGTAGAAGTCCCTTGGTGGCATGTGTGCATCTGAGCCTCTGCTCCCTTCCAAGGCTGCTGCTGCTGCCCGGCATGCCAGCCCTGCCACCGCCCAGCCAGGACCCAGCAGCCCAGAGCTGTCTCCTTGCCTGAACCCCCACCATCAATGCACACCCAGGGGACTGATACTGCCCATCTGCTCTGAAAACATGCAACACCTAATGACAGACCTGGGCTCTACCTGGCAGGGAGGGACCATACAGTTTCCAGATACAACCCGTCGTGCTGGGATTGCCTTGCTTTTAGAAGAGCAAGGAGGGCAACCTGCCTCCTGTGTCAGAGACCAGTTTCTACAGCTGCCCAGACTGAGGAGATTGCAACCCAGCACTCCCACTTCCTCACAGCAATGTGTTTTGGGGTACAGGCAGTCTCCAGCCTTCTCTGCAATACTGGGTTCATTCTGTATGAGCACAAATATGATGGAGAATGTTGTTCCAGGCCAGTGCTGCAGGCAATCCCTTGAGGTCCAAAAGTCTGTGTACACGTTTACATTAAACAACAACATCAGATAAGGTGTATTTCTTTTTCTCTCTCCTGTGCTCTCTCTCTTTTCTCTCTAGATCATGAATTTTGAACAACTCCTGCTCAGCATCTGTCTGAGCAGCAACAGGAGGCACCAAGAATAGCCCTCTAATCTCTACCTACTTTTTAGCCCCCTGATACCTTCAGACGGAATGGAGGATGCCTTTACTTTCCTTTTACCCTCTGCGCAGACGTTCTCATATGAGGCTGCATCTCTGTTCTGCAACAGAAAATGTTAATAGCTTGTTTTGTTTTGTCTGCCCATAGTCGATCATATTAATTTTAAATAGCAGAGTTTTGTCATATAACAGCATATGTCATATTCTTAATTTTTGGTAGCATATTCTATTCAGGTCCACAGGGTCACTCCTTGTGGTGGTTGTTTTGAATTTTTGAGGTAAGATACTTCTGCAACTTTAGAAGTTTTCATTTTAAGACAGTTGTTTGTAGGGATTTGAATAATTTGCAAGGGAACAAAAGAAGCAGCCAGAAACATGGAATTTGGCATTGACCCAGCCCTTCATTCATAATAAACCTTTAAAAAAACCCAGCGATGACTCAGCACAGGCACAATTCACAAACCAGAAAGGCCTGCTTCCCTACCTTACAATTGCATTGGTAGGTACTTAATCACGGCAAATAACATAGTGGATATTTTATTTTTGAAAACATGTGCTGTTATATTCATCTCTTAAAATTGCTGTAGCACATGGCCTCTCATCTAAAATACCCTGTAAGATATAATTGGCAAAAGTCATCAGACGAGTCTCACATCATATAATTAGATGTATTCTGTTAGGCTCAACTGGTTACTTTAATAGTAATGCCACAATGTATGCTAACAAGATATTTTAAAATACAAATGACTTCCATGACCTTCTTGAGGCAATAACTCTGATTGCCATTTATTTTTGGCAATAATCTATTAAAAATATGTTGAGCAACTTGTTTGGGCCCTTCTAAGCCTCCTCTTCCAAACACACCTGTTGGTGCAGATCCCTACACCCACACAGCTCAGCTCAGACCTCTGCTCAAGCACCCCTGCTGGCACGGGATGAGGAGGGGCCAGAGGCCCTGCGCCCCTCCTTGAGCGTCACGCTGGGCGTTCACAGCATCACACAGCCGAGCTGCTGCACAGACTTGCTGGCCACATTGTGAAACCTCTCCCCAGTTCTTGCAAGCCAAGGATCTGGTGCTCAAATCCTTTGGATGCTCATCCATCACATGAGCAACCAAGTTATTTTCCTTCGTTATGCACAGTGGTACTGCTGATAAACATAATATGGCTTTTGCTTCCACAGTGGAACTAGGTACTTTGTCTAAAGGGAAGAACAAGCCTAAATTTTACATTTGGGAAACACCATAACAAAAAAAAGGCAATAGGCACACGATGACTCACTACTTCCTGATGTTACTCTGGTTTTTGAATAACAATGTGGGTGTGGGTGTCTGTTTTTTGGGTGGGTTTTTTTAAGTTAACAATCTGAAGACGCCCCTCTGTTCACCCTGTGATGCTCCTGGTTTCCTGTCAGTGTCACATAAGAGATAAGTTTATGATGTCTTATGTGCCTCAGTTTCTCTAGCATCTGTGTTGTAACATCAATACTATGAACTGAATTGAAATACTGGAAGGAAATATATATGCATCTATTTCCAGGGTTATACATTGCCGGGTTGTATCCACACACAGGTTTTTTAGCATTAAAGAGATATAAGCCATCTCCTTCAGACTCCATTTTATGAGCATAAAGGTATTATTACTCTCTTATTTCATTCCCCGGGAAAGAGGTGTCTGTTCACAAGGCTAATTATTAAACAATCACACCCCTAACTGACCTAGTTAAACTATTGGAAAAGCCAGGAGTAAATTGTAACACAAATTAGTGCACCTGTATACGCAGTGGCCCGGCTCTCTCTTGCTTCACAGGAGGTGTGGGTCCAAGCATGGCTGTCTTGGGGACAAACCTGACAGCTACCCTCTGCTACATCTTTCTACAGGACATTGCTGGGATGCACCTACACATACTGCTACGATATATGCACATGACAAGGTTGGGGGAGAATTCTAAGTTTTGTAACTCTCCTTTGAAGCTGAAGGTATTGCCAAAGTCTGCTTATCACTTACGTCTTGACAGCTAGACGCATATTCAGGTGCCAAATTACTTCCTGCAGCTTGTACTCAGGTGAGCAATAATATCACATAGGGTCAAAAATATTACACGTAGCGTATCTGGTTTCAGACAGAAAATTATTTACTTCTAAAGACAAACATCCTCCCTAAGAAATCACAGATTCCTTTTCAACACACCCTGGCTCCCTCCTCAATGCAAATAAGACTGATTCATGTCACAGCTGTAAGAATTACACAAAATTAGGACAGTCTGTCCCACAGGAAATTCTAACTCATTCCGATCTGATTTTATTAAATCAGTAAGCAAATCTGAACTTCCAAACTGAAAATTTGGACACAGAAATACAGAAGTGGCAGATCCCAAAATGGGTGAGCTGGAAGGCAAGGTCTGCTGCACCGGCCAGCTCCTGTCTCTAGTGACTACAGTGGATGCTTGTGGGGGGATACATTGAATATGGGAACTCTGAGTGGTCCCTTCCCTGGTCAAGCTTCCCCTGGTCCAGCCTTCTGTGACTTAGAGACTTCCACACCTGAGTGATGTACTGTTTATTTGCTACAGAGAGACTAATCTTCCCTTTTTCATTTAATACCTTTGAGACCATTTATATTCTTTATCTCCATGTCATTCAGTAACAATGAATTCTACATAATTATATGGTGTGTGAAAAAGATTTTCCTTGTGTTTATATTGCACTCTATTTAATAATTTCTGTGGGTGCCTCTGAATCTGTTGGACTAAGAGAATAGCATGCAATCTGCATAATTTTCTCTCTTATGCCTCTAAGATTTTATAAAAAATTGCAATATTCCATTCATGATACTTGATCTTTTCCAAGCCAAAGAGTGCCAAACAACTGTGGTTGTCTTACAGTTTGTTTTGTTTGGTTTTTTTTTTACTTTTCCCAATTCTGCTGTATCATTTCTTGAATCGGACCGACTAGAACTTCTTCTAATATATGGGGGTACATGAATATATATATAATGGTATTATTATATTTCTCTATTCTTTTTCTAATCATTTGTAAAGTGCTACTTACCTTTATAATCCTTCTGAATACTAATATGAGATTTCTCTGAAAATTAGCTACACTGTTTCTAAGATTTTTTTGTCTGCATGGTAATAACTGAAATAGACCTCCTCAATATCCCCTTAAAATTAAGGATATTTTATTTAAGTCCTGGTTTCCTCTATCCCAAACAACTGTGCATTATCTGGAAAAGTTGTCACCTTGCTATTCACCTGCACCTTCCTGATTATGATTGTGTGTAACCCAAACCTACACATAAGTTATGTGAAAATTAAATTAACAGTAATTTCATAAAAGCTTCTTTTCAGGATACTGAAATGTTTCACAGTTGCATCTTTCAAGGAAAATCAGCTTTGTGATTTTCTGAAATTGTATTTAATGTTTGTGAAATTTAACTGACCCAAACCCTTGTCTAGTTGCAGTTCACCATTAAACTGCGTGTGTAACACAGTGCCCTGTTGCTCTGTGGTACGTATATCTTAGCAGTCTGACCCTTCTCAAACGCAGCCAGATGCCCAATGACACCAGGGGCTTTGTTAAAGGCTTTGCTGTTTCACGCCATTTCTATTGTAAGCCAAGTCCAACCCTGTGGTTCTCACTCTGGGGCATACTCAAATACAACAAGCTAAAGTGAAACTAAAAGGATATGAACCTATGTAAAACAAAACCCACAAAAAAAAAGGTTTTCAGAGTCCCATACAAACAGAAACCTTTTAATTCTCATGTATTATGAGATGTCTTAATCACTAGCCCCTGATCTTTCTGGAGCAAACTGCCTGTGTGGAAAAAAACACCTCTCCTGACACCTTTTAAAACAAGGAAACTAATTATTTCATGTATGCTCTTTTGAAACTAGCATTACTTCCTGAATTGATGGTGAATTGTTTAATTTTCCAGAAACATGAATGAGCAGGAATCACAAGAAAAGCCCATGACCCCATGGCAGTGACAAGGCACTTCTGGTCCCTATTAGCCTGGGATGTGATTGGCAGCTCCCTCATTGCCAAAAATGGAGCCTTGCCCTGTGTGCAAAAAAAAACAGAAACCCAGTCAACATCCAGCGGAGAGTTAACTGTTCCCTCACCCCTGCTCTCTCCATTGCACTCCTCCTCAGCTCTGCTTCCAGGTCAACATGTAAAACTTGAATTTCTAATGCTGGGACAGCCACTGCAACTGCATCCCCACCACACTAAGTGCAGGGTAAAAGGTATTAAATATTTACTTTTTTATTATGATCGACTGAAGACATTTGTGGCAAATTAACAGCTCAGCAACTATGAGAAGAGCACTCAAATGTAATTGGGCCGTAAGACGCTGCAACATATGGCCATGCAGAGCCTTTCAACTTGTTGATATCAGCCAGTGGTTTGGACTGTTGTGGGTTTTTTTTAACAAACCTTAATATTAACTTTAAGTTTATGTGCAAGGGATTGTTGGACATGTTTCATGGCAGTGATAACAACATATAGCTGAATCACTGTAAAAAGTAACTAATTTTTTCCCAGACTCCTCTCCTCCCTTCAGTCAATGTTATTCCTTCTTCAAGGAAAGTGACATCTTGGCCTTCCTGAAATTGATGTAAGAACTCCCTGTGGTTTCAACAGGAGAGGGCTTCACCTTGCCCAGGATCTGGGAGAGAGTTGGCATGAGCCCTCAGATTAAAATGCAAGAGTTTCTGGCTCTTCTTTAAAGTGCACAGTATTACCCTGCTCCCGGTCCCACAGCATCCATCAGCTCTGGACCTTGCTTATGCTGCTAGCACTCTCTAAAGGCTTCTTTTTTTTTAAACTTCTGCCTCCTCATCCAGCCTCCACATTTGGAGTATTTGAGTACCTTTAGCAGGTTAATATCCAACTTTGGCAGCCTCTGTTGGAAGCCACACAGAATTAATCACCTACCAAGGAGAAATTAATCCCTTTGTTGCTGCCTCCCTCATGCATAATGGCAGAAATTCAAGACTTTGGCTCCACCAGGAGTGACCACGTGCCTTTTTCAGACCTCTTTAAGTCTCCTTCATCATGTCTCCCACCTTCCCTCCACTTGTACCTAAACTCAGGTTATTTGTTAACTGGTGTGAGTGATGAAATATGCTTGCTTTTCCCCCTGTCCTTTCTGCCAACAAGTATGCACTGCAATTAATACTGTCTTCAGCTCTAGGCTGAATTACTGTGACTGAACTACATAGAGAGGCTGTGCCAAGGCTCCAGCTTCACCGCCATGGGACAGCCCCCATCTCAAGCAGAGGGGAGAGTGCCCTGGGGGACGGCTCACCACTTCCGAGTCCATTTCAAAAACCAGGAACTTCTCGACAAAGTCAAGTTGTAACAGAAACCACATCTCCAGCTGTAACTCAGCTAGCAAACGATGTTCTGCTGGCAAACAGAGATAAAGTACACTTCTTTGTGAGTTCAGCTGCAAAACAAGCTACCGGACAAGACTAGAGAAATTCAAAAGTTTTAGGAAAAGTGTTATATCTGTTTTTAGGAAAATGCTTTGTCACCATAACTGAATGAGTCCCTGTTGCATGTCAGGTTTTTCTGACTGGTAGTTCACATACCTCTGTTAGGATCACAGGGGATTTTTTTATTTTTTTCCTAAGGGGTCTGTTTGTTTCCTAAGGGGTCTAGTAAAAGTTCCAGCTAAAAGGATTCATATTTCAGCATAAAACTTTATAGGGACATATAAAATGAAAAGTTTTGAAACCCCTTAATATATATGCTATGTACACAAATCAACACATTATATATTTAGTATTCAAAAATTATAATGCACTGGAACAGGTGTTGCCTGTGCCATCTTAATTCAGTCTACTTGTGTGCTTCATACAACTTTTAATTATGTAACAGCTTTTTTTTCTGCACAAAGCTGCGATTTTAAAATTATACAGAATTAATCAACTCTGAAGTTGAATTGAAGGTGTGTAAGGTTGCTGACTATCATCCACAGGACAATTCCTGATTTTCTGTTGAAGAACTTAGGAGGTACATAGTGAGTATCTAATGAAATTGGATTTGTGGAAGTTCATCTTACCTTGAACAGAGAGAAGGACTGGCAGAGTTCAGGCCACCCCCATCTCAGGAGAAACAAAATCAACTTTCCACGTTACTTTCTGCCTAGACTAAAGAACATGATGCTAATATAAAGGAGAAAATCAAGAAAGGAGGGAAAAAAGCATATTTCCAGCTCAAGATAAAATGTTTAGAACAAAACTAATTACATCACTACAGGACCTGGAGAGAAGGATCTCTCCAATGGCCTCTGCACCAGTGGTGTGAGCATGGGCCACAGACAAAAGGGACTGAGACCACTCATAGGAGCACAGATTCACCCCAGTTTATCTTATTGAAACCTGATAATAAGGTCATCATAGTAAGAACCTCAAAATCAAGATTAACCTCCAATTTAGGGAGGTTTCAGTAAGAACAAATGTCAGAAAGTGTTTCTGTGTCATTCTTCATTCCTGGCTCATGGACAACTGGGAAGCAGATGCCTTGAATGCCCCAAATGCACAAACAGGCAGCATGGGCAATCACAACAGAGCACAGGGTGCCTGTTTCCTTAAGTATCTGCCCAAACTGTACAAAAAGCTGCACTGATACAGGCTTCAAACAGAGTGAAACATGCTGGGTGTCTCTTGGTGCCAACACCAAAGTGTCCCAAAGACATTTTATGTGTCAGTTTTCATGCTCAGAATGAATTGTATCCACACAAAAGGAATTCTGCTTTACATCTCAGTCTGCCACAGAAAAACTGATCAGAGAATAGAAATTGGCTGTTGCTTAGGTCATTTAACAGATGTAATCATGTGCAAACAGAATTATATGCTTGGCTCTATGGAAGTTCAAGTTCACAAAGCTAAGAATAGTTATGCACAAAATCACCTGGAAGAGGAAAATTAAAAGAAAAAGATCAATAACAGCTGGGAAATGCTTCAGAAAAATTTTCTAGGTGCTGAAAAATATCATAATAAATAAATTTTATTACATATGGATATATATACATTATAGATATAATAATAATAAACTCTAATAAACAAAAAAGTGTGATTAAGATGTCAACCGGCTTAAAAAAGGAGATAAAACAACCATAAGTATATGGATAATAATTTAACAAGACTGAAAGCTGAGAGCAACAAATAAGTATCAGCTAAACATTAAGAACTGTAGAAAGGTCAGCAGCGGAGGCAGAAATACTCAAGAAGAAATAAGATCAAGGTACATAAGGTTAAACATATGGAAATGAACTCGTCCAGGTAACTTGTAGTCTCACAGTGTTAAGAGCTGGTGGAGAAGGTCATCAGACCTTTAATACTGGTTTTCAGTAAAGCAGTCGTTAAGTTGCAGCTACCTGGAAGAGAACTGATGCTACCCCAATAACAGCAAGAACAAATGGCCCAGCCTGCTGCTCTGACAGAGACCCCAGGAGCACAGCAGAAGAGCAGATAAAAGAGCTGAGTTTAAGGCTAAGAGTAGAAGTAATAGCGAGCAACAGGTTTATGGAAAGCAGACCATATCAAACAATATTAATAACTTTTTAAAATTAGATTAGAAGTTTTGTTGATAAAGGCACCATCATTGAGATAACAATCCTGAATTTCTCTAAGACATTCAGCTTTGAGTCACTTAAGAAACAAGAGTGAAACCAAACCCAGCTTCACGTGCATTAAGTGAGAAAATAAGTTAGTTCTTTGATAGGTTTTAAAAAATAATGGAAACAGAGAGACAGCAATGTTTCTAGTGAGTCTTCTCTGGGGCTAGCCCATAACTGTGCCATTTAATATTTTAGCAAAATGAACGAAAGGTAAAATAATTTCAGAGAAATGACACAAGTGTTAGAAGAATATTGTATCATAGAGAGGTGAAGTAACTGTTCCTCAGTAAAGGACTATGCAGATAAAGGAACAGATAAATAACCATTTTTGAAAGGAAATGGAATCATCAGTGGGATAAAAATGAGAGGGAGTATAAATCCCATGAAGAGCTGGTGAGAAGGAATTCGAAAATATCTTCCCAGGATGAGGATTCCACATCCAACAGAACTGGAAGAGCAGTCAGCTGGCAATTCACCCTCCAGCAACTTCTCCTTCCTTGGGCCAAAGCAGGAGGAGGTGCTAAATGGACAAAGTCAAGAGAAAATAAACAGTTTTTCATTTGGGGTCACTGCAAGAAAAACAGAAGAACTGCTTAGAAGTAAACGTATATATTTTAAAAAAGTAAATCCACACCCCCAGAGAAACCATTCTGGAGAGAGGTCTGGTGCCAGGCACTGGCCTGATGTAGTAGAGCCCCAGCAGAGCTCTGGCAGGTGCTCCTTGGAAAACCTACTGACATTTGTACATGTTCAACACTCCCACAGGAAGACCCTGGCTCTGCAAACTCTTGTCAAACAGGTACTTCGCTTGAAAAATTAAAGAAATTTGGGTAGTATGAAGAGGTGCATGGTTTGGGGAACACATAGAAGCTTAAGAGAGTCTAAGCAGCTTTGGAAATAGGTGTTGGGCTAAAGCAATTTAAAAAAAAAAAAAAAAGTCATTTAAAAGAAATATCATCTCTCAGAGAGAAAAAAAGGAGGGAAAAAAAAAAAGAAAAACCAAAACCAAACCATTAAAATGTGCACAGACTGACCACAGCAATGATACAGTCATCTGTAGCATACCTTCTCCAACATGCATGAGACAAGTACAAGAACTCCTTGGGATCCTGGACTACGAAAAAAATCCCATCCATAAACTGGCTGTCTAAAGAAACAAGCTTGTGAAAAGTGCCCAGTGCACGTGACATAATAAGTCTTTTAAGTGTTTCGGCAACAGAATACAGAGCTCCAAATCTGAGCCGCTACAACACTGGATGGAAAACACAGTTGTTCACAGATGTCCTGAAGAATGGTATTGGCACAGTCGTCTTACAACCATGTAGCCAAACCTAGAAACTAGAGAGCTCTCCACTTCTCCGCAGGTGTTATTTAAAAAAAAAACGAAACAAACCCTTGCACTGATATACTCATCTAGGAAGGAGGCTGTGCACTCAGTGAGGGCACCAGAAGGTTCACACGTTGACTGCAGCCCATGTTAACTGAAACAAACCACAAAACATTGCTGTCGTTTCTGAAGGGGCCTGGCAAACCTCACTTCACCACAAAAATATGGAGCTTATTTTTCAGCTTCAGATGCACAATTTGCAAATTGAATGCAAACCTCAGGAAGACCCAGTTGTTGCAGAAACTCTCTAAAGAATTAGAAATACACTGTAGAGAAAAGACAAGAGCTAGATATGAGTCAGATCAAAACAACAACTGCTGCAGGTCACGTTTAATGAGAACTATGATTTCAAGAGCTACTGCTAAAAGTACAACCCTGTAGACAGGGTTTAGGACTTTTGGCCCTATTTTCAGTTCAAATAAATCATCTCATAATCTGAAAAGAAACAAAAAATATATTTAAAGGCATGAAGATGGTTAACCCTGAGATGCCATAGGAAGGTATTGTAAAAGTATGAACAAAGCTTCTCTGGAGATTAAGCAATCTAAGAAAAACAGTTACCAGGACAGAGATGGTCAGGTTTGTTGCATTAAACAAGTAAAGCAAAAGAGCAATTTACTGATAGTGCCCTTTTTGTTGGTTTTGTTCCATCATAGTGTCTTCATCCCCAGATTCAACTCTTGTTTCTTCTTCAGCCTTCCTAAGCAGTTGCCCCAGGCCAAGGGCCTGAATTTAACACAGAGTGGGACATGAGGTGGGCAGGATGGGCAGGATGGGCAGGACGGGCTCTCTAGGCTCAGTTCTAGTGCTTCACTGAACACACTCAGGTTCACCTGTAGCTTTGCCTAAATATCCACTAAGTCTGTTTAGTTTTCCAAAATGCTGTAATTTATGGAGTCTTCAAAAGATACCTCTTCAAATACCCCTTTTCTATCAGCAGCAAAAATTACTTTATTTTCTTTTTTACCTTTCCTCATCCTGAGAAGAGTTTGGACTGAAAACCATCTCCTGGAAAGTACCAGCTGAGAATGGCAAGCCTGAAGCACACCACCAGCACGAAGAAGGTCAGCCCAAATGGTCACACCTCGGCACAGTTCCTTCCAGCCAAAACTACCTTGTAGAGTAAAATGTCCAACACACTTACAGGGTTTCTCTTTACAAGCAGTTGCAATACAAAACCAGTGCCATGGAGGGGAGGAAACCTTTTTTTTTTAAAAAAAAAAAAAAAAAAGATTAACTGTTGGAATTTATTTAGGTCAACACCAGTGGGACTTTCTCAGAGTGAAGGAAACTTTCTGTGCATTAAATGTTTACCTCCTTTACAGTAGCAGCAAATTAGGTGTTTACCTCTTCAAGCAGCAACAGGAGCCAATACACCTGTTCCTTCCAGATTGTCCCTGCTTTTTTTGGCATGCGATATCCTGAAAATGGCTCCAGTGATCTGCTGTGGGAGGGCCAGGAGGTTTGCTAAAACAGGTTGAAGCATTTGTTTCTCAAGGAAAGAAAAAAAAAGTGATGGTTGTGCTGGCTATGAAGATATAATGCTCATTGCTGCATTTTATTATTTTTGGTATCAGTTCCACAGAATACTGAAATTAGATTAAAAGGAAAACTGAGGAAATGTGCATAAAAACAAACACGCCACATGCATTTATGAAAAAGCCATAAATCCTGTATGGCTGTACCTTTCCTCATAGGGTAAGCAGTGGTTTTGGAGAGATGCTATTCATGGCCTGCTCTATCACTGCCCCGTGGACCACCCACGCCCAGTTCCCATCCCTGGGAGGGGCAGGGGGACAGATGGGGACAGTGTGGCTGGGAAAGACAACTAAAACCCCATCCCTGATCTGCCAAGTGAAAACGTGAGCCCTGCCCGCATGAAAATGGCAGGGAAGGACCAAAGGGTGGAGACAACATGAGCATGAAAGCCCCAAAGCATCTGCATTTCTCTGGTGACACCTTGCATCAGGAGTCACCAAGCTGTCATGGACTGGCAGGTGAAATTCAGTATATTTACATATACAGAAAGCCACAGCTGGATTAAAACAACCTTGCCTACAAAACTAATGGGCTGAGAGAGAGGAACAATAAAACCCAAGGTTTTAATTCATAGTCCTGTGAAAAAAATAATTGCTTTTCTCAGTATCAGTCCAAAAATGCCTTCAATGTCAGAAACGGTGCTGGGGTGTGCAGGCTCAGTCCTAGCCAAAAAATCTGCAGAGTGAATACACAGACTTACAAACAAAGGGTTTCTGCAAAGGAGCCAGACTGAAAGGTGGATTGAAATTCCCTTTTGTCCCAACAGTGATCGCATGCCTCCTAATCCCTTTGATGGGTAGAGTGCCTCAGCCCTCGCCTGTGAGGGGAAAATGGCAGCTCGTCCTCCAGGCACATCAGTACCAGATGGAGGTATAGCACTAGTCCTGCAACAGCCAACACCCTCAGCAGAGAAACAGCTTATACCAGCAAAAAAAAGTTGTTTTACTGGTAGGAATTAAACCAGTTCACTGAACAGATTACATTATAACAACAACAAAAAGGCCTTTTGATGGTAGCACTGAACTCACAGTAGGGATTTTGCTGTTGTAATTATACCATTGCCATGCCAGCAAAACTTTTTAAGTATAGACCAACTCCCTATGTTTTTATCTTTTCAGTTAAAAAGATTACACAAAGGCAGAAGTTATGAAACGGGTTGGCAGCAGGCGTGGGGAACTGTCTTAGCCCCTTAGAATGCACCTCATCTTGCAATGAAGAAGTCCCACAAAGGCAATTTTCCCCGAGGAATCACAGTGATGTGTCAGCTCCAGAGGCATGCTGGGGGACTGAAAGTTGTGGTCCAAGGGGTGTGTTTGGGTTGTAAATATTTTTTTGCTGAAAATTTAGGTTGGGGGTTTTTGTTAGAGTACCTATTTTGAAATGTTTGCAGCTACTGTGTTAATAAAGCTTGAGGGTTTTTAATATGGAAGGGATTTTGCTACTTGCACAGTGATGAAATGGCATGCACATGCAGATATAATCAAATTGTAATCCTTCAGGAAAATCTGATGTTTAAGTTCTCTCTATTCTGGATGTGCCAATTCCATAGCATACATGCTTTTTATATATAATGTAATGCAAGACTAAGATACTTAAGACACATTTAAAGAGGAAAAAAAGGGTGGAACTCCTTGGCAACGGCTCTAATCCCTTTGAAGGCCCCGGCATCTGCTGAGTCAGGCGCTCCCTCCGTACATTGTAGTTTACAATCAGCCACTGAGTCACAGCAAATTCCTGACTTCACTATTTCATGAACTACAGTAGCATATTTTTAGGGTTTGGGTCCTTTTAATTAACCCCCTTTTTCTTGTTGTTGCTTCATAAAAACATAAAATAATAATAATAAATTAAAAAATAAATAAAAAGGAAATTAAAATAAAAAGAAATAAAAATAAAGGAGCTCTGAGCTCCCAGCTCTGAGCCCAGCTGCAGGAAACTTGTCCTTAGAAATGCTATCCTCAAGCCACAAAATATACTTCGCTCCTTGTGAAGTCCTTGGAGCATGAGAAGGGTCCATGGGGATGCAAAGCACTTTTCAGACCAGACATGGGATCCCCACACAAGGCATCTGGAGGCAGGATTGCATTAGCAGAGCCCTCTGCCCCACTGGATAGACCTTGCTCCCCAGCAGACTAATTAGCCAGGGTGGAGCCCAATTCTGATATAAATCCATGCTAGCCTTGGTATCTTTCCACAGTGCTTCCCAGTGCCACGCAGACACGGTGATATGGTCTGGAGCCAGGCACCAATCCTGCCTAATGTCCTCATCCAAAAATTGATGACACAGCCTGCCTGCCAGCAGAAACTCCTATTGTGAAACTGAGTTTGCTGATATTTGCAAAGCATTTAAAGGTGTGTCTTAGTGGGAAAGAGTGTGCTCAAACCCTAGGCAGGTCATAGGATTAAACCCATTTCTGATTCCAGGAGAGAAACACCGGTGAGCAGCATTTCGCATGCGCGGAGTCGAGCTAGGATTCCTCTTTAATCAAGTTAAGTCAGGTTTCATTCCTGACCCTGCCAATTATTTAAATCCCATCTACCCACAAAAACCTCCAACCCTGCTGCGGTGAAGCTGTTGACTCACGTTGCCTGGTTGGATGGGGGGTTACACTGTACCTAGCTTCAGTCATCACCTACGTGGACAGGGAGTAGCTCCACGGGAATGCGGCAGTGCATCCTTTGGCACATCCCTGTGCCACTGCGGCATACACCGAGACCACGGAGAGATCCCAGAGGAGTTTACTGGGAAGAATGAACGTGGTGGGTCAGGCGAGAGCTGCTCCAGCCACCACAGGACATGCCACTAGAAACGTCGGGAGAGCACAGTGCAGGTACAGACACCAAGGCACTTGGGTTCCCCAAGAGGCACCACGATCATTCTTAGGCTTCTTCAATGCAAGGGGATTAGCTCCAGCTAATTCTGCATCCAAATATGCTCTGCATTAACCCAAGCCAGGGAACTGAAACCAAGACCACGTCTCTCTCCTTCATGAGAATGTTAGAGGGGAAATGCTGAAGAAATGCAGTGTGACTGTTCATGGAAGAATGATTTCTGTCTTTTATTCAAAATGTTTCTAAAGTTTAATACAAGCATCAACAACCTTAACTATTAAGATCCCCTTCGCTCATCCGCACTGTTTCTATCTCTAGGCACAACTTGGTATCTGCTTAACAGTGCAGAGTAAATTTACAGGACAGCTTAAGGTAGGAAATAATGAATACCACTTCAGCAACTGATAGCACATAACTGTGTGTAGCTACAGTTTGTCACACTGAAATGCATGATAAAATGTAAGCACGGAGGCTCAGTCCTTATTTCCCTGTTAATGTTTAAATAAATAGAAAAATTAGAAACGTACAAAAGTTGAAATAAGTTCCATTAATTAAGTCACTTCCACTTCAGTGAGATTCTCTACTATTTTAAAAGATGTGCTCTTAACCCGTATTTCTTAAAATGTAATTTTGAGTGCTTCTTTCCCATTTTTATCCCACATTCTTTCTGTATTTTGCTTTTATTTCCATGTACATCACATGATATCCAAGTTAGGGGTTTCTTTCATCACTTTATTTTCTACAACATTTCAACATTTCTCCAGCTTTGGAAATGTTACAGAATGTCAAATGAAAATGAAAAAAATATGTATGTTTAAAAAACACCCTAAACTTTAAACTTATATGTAATACCTTTTAGTGATAGAAAAGTGTAAAGGAAGAGAGCAGAAGTTATAAAAGCTAATATTTTACCACCAGTTTTATATTTCAATGAACATCCCCCAAATCTGAAAAAGCCTAGCATTTCATTTAAGGTTTTGATCTCTAAAAACACAGATTTTCATAGAAAAAAAAATCTGAAGAGAAGCATTGAACTTGCTCTGAAAACAATGATGTTTATTGCTGAGGGGATGGCAATTAAATGCAGTCATGTTTACTGAGGAGCTGACTGTAAGGGGGCAAGGTCATAATTTACACATAATTACTGGTTTGCACTATCGTTTAACCACTACTGAGATAAATATGTTTTTCTTCCTTCCCTCTTCCTGTGCAAAAGCAGTGTTCAGCACACTTCTTATGCATTAGCCGTTCTTGTGCAAATCACTGTTTTCTGTGGCTTGTGATTCAATAGTAAACATTGCTGTCAAAAACAAGGTCTGCATCTAGAGATAGCTCTGTATTTTTTGATAATATTTTCGGTTAGTAAGAATGTGCCATCAACACATAATTACAGACATACATACTATGACAAACAAACATGGAAATATGATTGACTACAGTAAAACAGGAATATTTTAAATACGGGGTGTGTCTGCCTTTGTATAGTACATACAGTCACACCACACTCCTTTGTACCAACTCACACAGAAAATAGCCAGCCGAGTATTCTGGGTGAGCCTATAAATAATTCTTGTTTCCCAAGGCTGAGAAATATATGCTGCTTGGATAATCTTTGAAGAGTTTGAGTCAAGATTTTCAGAACTGGCCAAGGCTTTTGCTTGCTTTGTTAGTGCCGGCTTTGAAAATGCAGTGTCCGGAAAGAGCCAAGCATCCCCACTCTGGGAATCAGTCCTCAGCTGAGGGAAAAGTCAGGTGCTGTGAAACAGAGGGACTCAAACTCACTAATCATGCTAGAAGTTTGCCCTCTGCATCAAAGCTATTTTAAAAATAGCAAGATTTTGTGCTTTCAACATTTGGTGGTGGCATACCAAACACTCCAGCTAGAATAAAGCTATATGTATTGGTATCAGGTTTTGATGTGGCCAGGGGTGAGTTATTGCCGGCCACCTATTCAGCCACAGATCTTCCTGGCACAGTCATAACTCACCTTAACCATGCTGGTCTGTTCACATTTATTTCCGTGTATGACCCATAGTGCTGCAACTAGTTTGAAAAATACTGACAAAATGTTCGCTGCCTCATTGATATCTTCAGGTTTTGTTCCAAACTCTTGTTTTCAAGAAAAGTGCGAGGTTTGAAATGGGTGTGGGTTCCTGGGACCATACCCGTTCCTCCTCTGCAGTCTGTGTGGGGTCCCAAGATCACACCCAAAGCCTGAGGTTCACACCCAAAGCCACCTATGCCTCCAAATTCACAGGGAGGATAGTTTGCCTGGGCTACCCAATCTTCTTGGCTCAACAGTCAACATTTTAATCACTCCTCCAACTTGCATTTATGGAGAATTTCTAGAGACAGGGTTAGTCCCAAGCTGGGATGAAATAAATTTCCAGTTTCTCTGTAAGACAGAATGCTATTCTCTACCCAGCTCTGAGAGGCTGATTGTGGGTGAGCGGGTGCAATCCTCCCATTCTTCTCCAGCTGCTTGTGCCATGGGCAGAGTACTGTGGGGGTTATTCACACAGTGCACTCCAAAGCATCTCCCTGCACGAAGGCTGGCGAGATAGGACGGGTGGTTATTCAAGTATGTCCAGGCAGCCCCTCCTGTCTTTTGGGGAAGAATTGTGCCAGAATCTGTGCAGTCTGACAACCGCCTCCGTGCCGCTCGTAAACAAGGTCCCCCCCGACTGTAAATCGGGTGCAAGCGAAGATGCATGCAGATGCAGATAGATAATGGGTCAGCTGCACATAAAAAAATTAAATCCTAGATCCTTGATACTAGAAAAGCATAATGAAAAGCTTGTGCAACCTTAATTCAGCCAACTTCTAATCTTCAGCTACAAAACCACATACTGTATTTTCCATGGGACCCTGCCTCATTCAGTTCACGGAATAGATGGTGTTCGCTTAATGAGCAGCTATTCAATATTTTATTTTCTTCTCACTCAGTGTGTTGCCCTAGGCATGATTTACTACATGTAATTCAAACCTAGCTGTGCAGCCAAAATTATTAATTTCGCGCAGCTTTTTTTCCTTTGGTACTCATCCTCACAGCACTCCTGAGTGCTACACAAACAGTAAATATTATATTTTCATAATACCACAGTGAGGGTGTTTTCACAATACCTCAGTGTGATTAAACAGGGAGGAGGAATGGAATTATTCTCTGTATTTCACAGGTGCATAGAAAAGGCAGAGAGAGACATTAAAGTCCAAAGAATCAAAAATTTGGGGCACCCCCTTGACAATTTCAGTCCTGACTTAATACAGTGAAGAATATTCATATACTGAATATTTCAGGCAGGATTCCCATTGAGTCAACCTGCATCCATCAGTGTTCAGAGATGGAGAAGACCTTCTAAGCCATAGACTAGTTCACTTCTATCACAGACAGCTTTTTAATAATCTTATCAAACTGGACTGAATAGGAATTGGGTTTCTTGAGTTCCTATTAAAAAGCTGAGAACTCACTCCTCTGATAGTTAGAAACCATTTTCTAATTTTCAGCCTAAATTTATTCATAGCCAGATTACACTCATTTGTTCTTATGCCAACATTGTCCTTCACCTTAAATAGTTCTTCTCCCTCTCTGGCATTTGCCTCCGCTGATAAATTTAGAGCGAGCAATCACATTTTTTTCTCTGTCGGCATTTGTCTTGAGGAGCTAAATGAGCTACGCTCCCTAAGCTGTCTCTCTCAAATTAAGCTGCCAGGTCCCCTGCTCATCTGAGGAACCGCTTTCCATACCTGCTCCAGCTTGTGCTTATCTGCTCTGAGCATGGCTGACCAGGCTCATATGCAGCGCCAGGCCTGCCTGTGCTCACCCAGAGGAGCTCAAGCAGCAAAATGGTAACTGGTGGTAACTAGAGGAGTTACAAATGCTTCTCTATCTGTCTTGGAATTGGTGCATCTTAGAATCAACCTAGGATTTCCATAGCTACATCACATCAGTAGTACCCCAATGACTGCAGTCTACCAACACAGCCCAATTTTACTCAATTTCCAGCAAAAATTCTCAGCATCAGTTGAAAAAAAATGCATGCATTTTATACCACTGAATTTCACCCAGCTTCTCTCCTCCAAGTCCTCTGGATCATCACTGTGTGCCTCTGCTCCAATATCCCAGGCCCTATCTGTGATGGTGATGCTGCCCACACCACACCAGGTCACTGACTGACTATTGGCAGACTAGTGAATGTATATATGTACACATATGTGTGTATGAAGTAGCTTTTTGAATGTGTCTGCTCCTGAGACCAATTTTAAAGAACTCACCAGAAAAAAAATCTGGTGGGTTAGGAAAGCACACAGGTCAGATATGAAAGTTTGGAATATTAGACACCCTGATTTGATACCTTTCAAAAAATTCCTGTAGTCAGTGGCTGTCAGATGTTGGTCACCTATTTGACATGAAATAAATTATATTTTGGTTTCTGAGAAGATTACACTCATCATTAAAAGCAAGACCGCTTCAGTTATGACTTATATATACACCTCTTGGGGATTCATGTGTTTTTCTTTAAAGTGTGATTTGATGTATGCAAGGCTATTTGTAGTCATGTTTTTTCAGTAAAACATCTATCTTACATTCACATACTAAAATACCTGGTAAATAATGACCAGACAAATTGAACGTAACTGGAGAAACATAATACAAATTTGACAGCAAAAGAGAAAGCCTAGGCAGGAAACCCAACGAATGAGAATAAAAGCAAGGTAGTGAGTGTGTGACACCGTGACTTAGCTGAAATAAATCATGCCCTGGTTGCACAAACTGCTTGCTTTTCTGGCTGAAAATTCTGCATATTTCAGGCAGAATACGGCAAGGAGGAGGATGCTTCCTACCCAGGGGTCGATGGCAGAACCACACAGCAGAGAGTGCAGTTTTGGGACCTACTCGAGAACCATCACTGCCACCAGACCACAACCTAAGCCTGGTGGAGTGGCCTTAGCAGGTTTTTGTGGTCCCCACTGCACAGCTGATGACAGATGACTGACAACCCTGTGACCATGTCAGACTTTGTGTTGCCATCATCTCCACAGATAGCCCTGGACATGCTCAGTAGGGAACAGAGGTACTAAGCAGCTTTTTACACTTACCGTCTTGCAGACATGTCATGCCAGTCCGTTTTCCTTGCTTTGAGCTTCCTTCTATCTATTAACTTTAATACAGAACTGACTGGCAGTTGCAATGAAATCTGATTGGCAACAAACTCATTCAGGGACCCATGGCAGAAGACCTTGGCAATGTTATGGGGCCATCTGTAGTCTTTCACATGAACAGGATGCAGGTCTCCCAGGAGGACTAAGTGGCATGCCAGGTCCTGGGGTGACAGCTCGGGCCTTCTTAATTGTCAATGAGAGCTGTACACCCAAGTTTATGTCCTAGAGGCTTTGAAAAATCCATGCATAGGGCAGCAACTAGGGACGGGAGTGCATAAGTGTCCTAAGTCATGCCAGGGGACCCAGGGATATGTACTCACAGAGTTAGGCCACTCTATGGATGGTATTGGGTGTATGTTGCCTACAAAATGACCCGGAAACTGTTGTAAGCAACAGGAACTTTCCAAACCAACAAATTATAGTGATTTCAGGGTAACTTAGATAACCCTCTAAGGTTAGGATGTATCAGATTTGAGCTGGGACAATCTAACAAGACAGTGAATAAATGCTATGCCTCTCTGACCTCAGTAGGGCTCAGCCCAGATACGTAGAAGAAGTTGCAAAATTTCCTTTGAAGAGTCAAAACTTAAATACATGGAGACATAAAGCAAACAAGGGGAAATACATGATGTTTTCCATGAAAGGGCTGCACTGTCACATGCACTGGGAAAAAGAGGAGGAGACTTTTGCTAGCATGCAGGGGATGAAAAGTAGCAGCCATAAGAGAGGCTTGGGTGGAGCAGAGGGCAGGTACAAGTGTGTAGGAGTTGGTGAGAGAAGAGGCATAGGAAGGAGTGGTGTTACTGCAGGCACTGCAGGTAAGAGGAGGCATGACCTTCACTGGAGCAGGGTATTGGAGAGGGGGGAACTTCAGTTTATGGGTCCTGCACTGCAACCTGCTCTGGAGATCAGGCCTGGTCCTCAATTACCTAGCTGAGTTAATTGTGGTACCTTTGCAAGCACAAACTGAACAGATCCAACTAGTTCCTCTAAAGGAGACAGTTTTGCTTGCATAAAGGTTTGCACTAGTTTCACTGGATCAGTTTTTGAAACATTTTAGTTAAGCAGCTGCTGCACTGACAAGATCTGAGGAGGTAAGGAGGGAAAACATCTGGTCTTGTATTACTCCAGTGTCTGACAGGAGCATATTTAGTCTCTTTCCAGTGAATAACACCTAGGTTTTGGAGCAGAAAAAAACAGCTGACAAAGTCACACTTCCTATACCCCTTATTCTTCCTTGGGAAGTATCTTCAGCTGTGAATACGTATATATACTCTAATGACAGTCAGCTGTCACGTCTGTAAACATACATTTACCTCCCATTAAGGGCTATTTGCCCCTTTTTGTGACCTTTCACCAGCTTTCCATACCCTGGCCATGTGGCACAGATGGTATAATCCTGTCAGGCTAAGGCAGGTGACAGTGCTGCTCAGCATTTAGTAATCAGTGACTGTAATTAGCCAGACTGGACGCAGGCTCAGATAATAGGGCAGTCAACCAGCTGCCAGTCATGAGGCTTTTCCTGTGGACCGCAGGAGATGGAAGAGGGGATGATATAAAGAGACCATGCATTTTTCCAGCACACTTTATACAGAACCGCTGATAATGTTATATATGGGGTCTGTTTATTAAAAAAAAGAAAAAATTTTCTTTTTATGCTAGTGACTGATAAAGTGTGTTTCACATCACATGGACATACAGGGGCTTTCAGTTGGTTGTTAAATCTGGTGGAGGTGTTTGGAGAGTGTTTAGCAGCACCAAATCTTTTTCCTGTTTGGAGACTATCTTGTCACACTTTCCTTACACAGATATGTTCACAAGTACACAAACTGTGCATGGATGAAGTGCTCCAGTTTCATGATCCCTAAACCAACTCATTTAACACAAACGCTATCACCAATCTACCAGTTGTCTGCATTCAGAGAGCAGGATTTAGACAAACAAAATTAAACTTAGTTGTAGTGAAAGTAAAGAAAAACCTAAATTAATTTTAATTAAAGAGCTACTGTGAAAAAATATGATGGGGTATTGAAACTACTGGCATTAAGAAGTTATCAGAAGAAATCTTTTTACTTATTTTAGTTCTTTTTAGGGAGCTAGGTGATCGTCCTCATTTTTGATCTTGTGTTAAAGTACACAGATGATATGTAAACTGCACATGCCGTATTTAAGAGAAGTAAGTAGTGGGCTGAACTGACCATATTTTCATGTGAGAGATGACTCATGGTCTCCTGGATGGTAGAAAATTCTCCATGCTGAGCAGATGCTTGTGCTTACAGTTTGTTCGGGTGAAAGAGGTTTTATTACCAAAGAGGCAACCAGCCATCTCTTGCAGAGGAAAGGCTGGCATTCATTGCCTAGAAGGGCTTTTCTTTTTCCTACTTCAATATTTCTTTCCTATCTTTAAACATGTGCCCGTTATTACAAAGACACTAATAATGAAATATATTTAATTAATAAAACCAAATGCACACATCACAATGAATCAACTTCTCCCCCTCTTTTATTACATATATTCCAATGGCTTTTCTCCCTCTTTCCCTCCAAAATTACGCTATTTATCTGTGTGGAGCAGATACCTTAATCTTTTGGGGAAAAAGCAGAGAATAATTTCAATTTCCATGCATTTATGAAAAGACATTCTTAAATAGGCCAGAGAAAGAGATATTGCATCTATAAATAAATTATTCTGAGGCGGGCGGTGGGATGGGGTTACACATCGCCATTGTGCGGGGAGGCTGCAAAGCCTGACCCGGGAGTGCAGCTGTTGTCTTTGTGCCGGGCACTCTGCCTCTGCCATTGTTCCCCCGATTACAACAGGCACGTCGGGGGCGCGGGGAGGGCAGGCGGGGGTGAAAGGATGGCTGTGCATTGATAACGCCTGGCACTATCACTGAGGGCAATGATAGGCTTCTCAGCTGCAGCGCTATCGGGATGCGGGTCTTTTGAGCAACCCCCCCCCCCCCCCCTCCCCTCCTTGAATCAGCAATTTCAGGAGATGTGAATGCGTTCACCTCCTGCATGTGCCAGCTGGATCTTACCCAGACACACACACATGCAGGATTGTGTCAACAGATGGTGTAAAGGGGGGACAAAAAGGACAGTATTTCCAAACTGAATATGTAATATCAAACAGGTGTGGAGGTAAGAAGATGGTAATGAATAAGGAACGCCGTGCTGCGGAGAAGGGTGTCCGCACAGTTCGCAGCAGAGTGGCAGGGAGGGAACGCATTGCTCTTGCCATGCTCTACTCAACAGGAGGGGAAAATGGTCACGATCTCTCTGCCACGGCCATTGTCCCCAGTAATGCAGGGAGGGCTCAGCTGACAGACAGCCTGGCCCTGAGGAGCCGGCAGAGGCAGTGTCCCTGCTGCCCTTTCATCCCTCACATCGCTGCCTGGTTTCCAGACACGCCTCCCAAAGCCCTATGCAAAGATGCTTGGCCTCTCAGCACCCTAAAAGCCATGCTCAACTCCCTCCTCCAGCTGGGGCAGAGGGAGGCCAGGAGGCCAGGACACCAACAGCGCTGGTGTTCCCAGCTCCTGCTACCTGCCTGCCTGGGGCAGAGGGGAGAAACACCCCAGGACAGCAAAACCTGAATCAATTGTACTAATTTAGGATCATGCTGTCATCACAGATGCACCAGGGACATCTGAGCTGGGGTTACTGAGCATTGGCACGAAAGGCATTCATGTCACGGGAGGCATTGTGGGGCCCATACCTCACTATAACAATGGGATTGATGGCCGTTTCCTTCTCTGGACCTGCCGGCGCCTAGGACAGCTGTCACTCATGTCGTGCCAACGAGTCTGGCTGTCTGACCTTTAGGGCTGCATAGCACACATGGCACCACGAGCCTGGCCACAGGGGAGGGATGTGCCTTCCCTGCGCCCAGCCCGAGAAGCCTGCTTGGCATGCAAAACCCAACGGGAGCATTCACCCCCAAAATGCAACAAAGCAGTCATGCTCCGCACCAGCCCTGGGGTCCATCATAGCCAAACTGCCTGTTCATTTGTACCCCAAGATGTGTACCCCAGTTCACAAAATAGTGGTGGAAAAAAAAAGCCATACTGTGCTTTCCCTGACAGAACAGCTCACCATTACTTTGGAGATTTTCTCCTTCCTAAAACCCAGAGGAAATCCTCCCATTTCTCAGCAGACTGCTGTCTGGACTTTCTGAGCTCTTCCTCAACTGGTGAAGAGAATACTCATCTTAAACCTATTTTAACTTAATTTTTATATCTCTGTCTGGTTTCTCCATTTATTTCCAATGAGTGTGGGTCTTGCTATCTGATGGGCATAGGAGCACATGTCAGTCTTACTGTTAAGACTGCTAACGGAGACCAGGAGTAAGGGATTTCTGATGTGAAAGCCACAGCCACCCTCTGCAAGCAGGGGTGGAAACTAAGATGCCTGTTACCGTTAAGACTGGGACTGACTCACTTGATGCTGCTTTTATGGCTTCAGTTGCTGTCAGTGTATGGCTACTTTGTAAACTTGTTTTCACATTGTTCTGTTGTAGGTACCTAACTTGTACATTCCTAAATTCTTTCTTTGGCTTATCCCAAAGTTATAGAGTGTGTCTATGGTGTATGCATTGTGTACAAATCCATCTTATAGATATTCATATATTTTACTTGCAATCTGGTATGCATCTGTTATATGTAAAAGATGAGCTTCCTGCTCTCATCACTTTCAAATTATTCTCTCCAGAACTGTGTTCAGCCAAAACTGAGTATTGTTATTTCCCCGTCCTCCATGATCTGTCAGCTGCATTCTACACAATTAACTCTCTTGTTCATCTTGCAGTCTTGTCCTCACTTACCTGACTCGGTCATTTTCTCCTTCCTCTCCCCTAACTGGGTCAGTGTGAGGATCTTCCTGATTCCTCCTCCAGTTTTCCATGGAGGTGCCAGCAGGTCCTCACCATGGCCCCATTCTTTTTCCAGATTCACGATACCACCCTCCACCACAGGCACCTATATTTCAATCCTCTTTCTCCCAACAGACTCTTGTTTAACATCTCTCTGTAATTCAGTAAAGTAATCAAAATTAAGTTACTGGACAGCCCACATTAATCCTCTCTTCTTCCAATGTGGCTACAAAAGATGTAAGAAGATACTAATATACAGAGGCTACCACCCAATATGCTGATCAATACTTTCTCAGTTTTAACTTGTATTCTCTCACTTACACATCTCTCTCTTGTCTGACAGGCAAAGGTCTCTGTACATCACAGTTGGGGCCTCTGTCCCCCATTGTCTTAATTACGGACTCAATGTGCTACAGATATATAAATCATGGAAATTTAATCAGGCTTATTGCATCCCTCATCTGCCAGCACAGACTGAAATGAAAGCTGCAGTGAAATAAAGGCTATTCCAAATGAGAGGGAGCAGCAATGCTACATTATGCTCTCGAGCATTTTCTCAAGACAAAGTATCTCTGGGGGACCTCTTCCCTCACACACACCCAGTTGCAATCCCCAACTCAGGCTAAGTCATTTTTTTAAAAGTTTTATTCAATGTATAAGACACAGGATCCAGGCTGACAAGCTGCAGGTAGTTTGTTTGCACAAAAGATAGGAAGGGAGGAAAGCTTGTGAGATAGTCCTGGGAATGCTCACAGTGTCTTCCAGAGGCAACAAAACTCTGGGACTAGAACATGGGGCAGGTGAGTGCAGGCTGGTGCATAGAGCAAGCAGGCCAGGCTTCTGTCCCACCCCACACCACATGCCCCTTCCTTTCCAGGCTGCTGTGATTGCTGGTTCCTTACCCGTCCCACCATGGTGCTTCCCTTCACATCCTTTGCTCACTTGCTCCTTGCTGGTGGTATGAAGACAGGAGGAGTGAGTCTCTCTGCATTTAAACCAATCTCAATAAAAGCCCAGCCATGAAACAGCAAGCTGCCATCTCCACAGCCAGCTCTACCAGTTAGGGCACAGTAAATGCTACCACTGGAGTAAGTGTTTAAGCAGACATGTGGGGCGACTTGTCAAGTAATTTCCATTTGCTTAATCAGATCCTCTAATAGGCGTTAAATAGTAACATCTCCTTACAGCACTGAGAAGCTGACCTATCCACAGGCTATTTCCTAGTAGGAAATTGTGGCTGATAAAGTGAATCTGCTCAGCGTGGGGAACAGCTAGCTATAGAAAAGCCAAATACATATCCAAATAGGGATGGAAAAAAATCTCATCTTGATATGAGAATTTGGGTGAAGTGCAATAAGCATTTGTTGTCTAAAGGACATGGCACACTGAAGTTTTTCACCACTGTGCATTGCCAGAGCCTGCATGATTAGCACCTATTGAAATCAATTAGTTTAATCACAGTAATATCCTCCAGATCTGGATGGGTTTGTAAGACGAGCCCCAAAACCTTGTCTCTACTGGGAAAATTACCCATTACTGACATTGGCTACACCCTAACAGATGCAGATGAATAAGTAAACACATTAAGCTGCTGAGGTAGACTAGGACAAACAGCACTCGGCACTGCTTAGTAACCACTCTCTGTTACTCATCTGCCAATGTGTTGGCTGCTATTTAACTTGTTATGTCCTGATTGACACTTGGAGCTAAACAGCGTTCAGCCTTTGTTCCTTTTGCGAGCAAGGTATGAAGTCTGAGTATCTGTGGTTTTCAAAATAGCATTTAAAAACAAAGATGAAAGAGTTATTATAATACAGCAGAGTATAAAATCAATGCTGGAAAATTATTTTAACTTCAAAATGCTCCTATGAGCATTGCTGTATGGGATGGAATATAACACAGATTATAGCCAGTATTAATAAGTAAAGATGAAAGCAGATATTGTGCAAAAATTTGGGGGGTGGAGAAAGCAGAATTAAGTACTAAGTCAGACCAGCAGAACTGTCAAATGTGTTAGACTATATTCACAAGCACTCATGTGTGACATGCAGGCACAAAACATAAACATTTGTTTGGTTTGTGTAATTTTGCTTTTTAGAGTAAAAGGGTGTGTTGGGGGTTTTTTTAGGAGGAGGGCTTTTATCTACATGCTGGAATTTTAAATGTCTTATATCCTGCAAGGACTGTTTGAAGCAGTTCCAGAAGAACTGCTTTTCATTAGCAAGTGCTGACTCAATGATCTGTAGAAATGTATTGAGTTCATAAAAAAATTTCAAGAAAATTATTTGTTTTTACTTCTAAAAGGTTAAATAATTTCATTTGGACTTCATCACTTCAATCACTATATACTATAAAAGTTAATGTTTCAAGTATGTTATCCCTTGAAAATCAGAATAATAAAACCAAAACAAAACTGGTTTGATTTCAGTGAAGTCTTTGATAACAGTTCTTTTGATAACTTCAAGTAAAGCAATTCCCAAATGTCATTTCTCAGTAAATTTTGAAATTTCAGGGGTTTGTTTAAATTTGAGAAAAACTAAAAATTAAGTGTTGGCCTTTCTTAAGGAACACAAATGTTGAACTTAGGCAAATGCTGATATAATTGTGCCCAGCAGCCCAGGGGTTTACTTGAAGTGAACAACTGCCTGTGTAGTTATATGTGATACAAGTTTGGACATAATGTGATATAAGTTTGGACATGAAGTCTATAGGACTGCCAGGGCAGGGCACCGGAAGCTTTTCAGGCTGCTCTAATATAATCCAGAATCACGGTTCGCTTTTCTGCAAATTAAGTGAGTCTGTACTTACACTTTTTCCCACTCAGGTCAGCTAAGTAAAAGGGGCTAAAAAGACACTAAAAAGACACTCTGGTTACACCTACACTGACAAATAGCAGGCAGGCACATTCACTGGCCTTGAGGCTACGCAGTATGGCTACATCCCTGCTCTTGGCCTTTCTCACCCATCAGAAGAGAATGGTGGGAGAAACAAGCATCTATCTATATCAGCTTTATCAGCTGGCAAGTAAAATACATGATTTGTTTACATTTCAGATCAAACCACAGTGGGTAGACATTACTCTTCATGCACTTTTTCAAAGTCCCTGATTATCAAGTTAAAAGCAGGGGGCTAAAATTGTGTCCATTCACCACAGGCTACCAGAGAGTTTGAAGCCAGTGGTTATCTATCTCAGATAGGTTTACTCACATAATTTTCTTGTCCGTGCCCCCAGTTTGTTTTCTGTTCAGCCAGCCTGCAGCAACAGCCCTGAGAAGCAGAGATTCTTCCTTCCATCCCTTTTTCATCCTCAGTTCTTTAGATTTAGCTCATATCAAACACCAACATCTGAACAAATAAGCTTATCTTACAGTCACAAACTCTTCAAATTCAAGAAGCATCACCTGCTCTCAGTAAAACTATAAACAGTCTAGCTCCTCCACTGACAAATTCTTCCAGTGCTGCTACATACCATAGGTATGGTCATACTCAGACCAAAGGTCTACCTGGCCCAGAAGCCTGTCTCTAACAGTAATCAACAGCAGATGTCTAGGAAAGAGTATGAAAACACACAGTGATGGTTTTCCCAGAGCATGTGTTTGGGATCTCCTGTGCCAGCAGTAATGTCTTTGTATTTAGTTTTCCACAGTGGAATCTTCTTCCATGGATTTTTTTGGTGTTGTTTTTTAGCCTGTGTTAACTCTCAGAATTAATAACATGCACCAAGAAGTTCCACACCTAAATACACACTGCATAAGGAAAAACATAAAGTAGTTCTGAACTGCTTAAGTGCTGGGCTCATAGACACCTAGATCTTGTTGGAAAGAGGTAAGGAACAATCAGCCTTTCTACTTTTTTCTCAAAACCGAAGAGTCTTACAAGTCACTCTTCGTGTGAAGGCATTTCCATACTTTTCTTATTTCCTTTCTCTGAACTTTCTCCAGTTCTCCACTATCCTTTTTCAGAAGAGGGGACATGAACTCTAGGGATTTATGCAGTCTCTTTTGTTCTCTATTTCTTTTCTAATAATTCCTAACATTCAATTTACATTTTTATTGCTAGTGAGCATTAAACTGATGCTTTCATAAAAACTATTCATTATAATTCCAAGATCTCATTCCTAAGTGGTAACGTTCAATTCAGAGCCTATCACTACACATGGAGAGTTAAAATTGCTTTCTTCCAGGGTATCACTTATTTTTATCCACATTGAACTGGTGATATGAAAATTTGCAATACAGTGAAACCTTCAAGTTCTGCAATAAAATAAATATTTTTTAAAATCAAAATTGTGTTTTATTAAGAAATACTCATTTGAATCTATTTCACTTAATAATTTCCCACCAATGACACCATGATAGTGTAGCATCAGAAGACCTCTATGCATCATTTGGTACCACTTTCTTTTGAGCAGTATCACTATCTCTCTTAATATTCTAATGAGTCATCATGCTATCTTAGAGCCACAATTCCTAGAGACAAGGGAATAGAAGAAAGGCCCACCTTTCATTAACAAAAATCAAGTACATTTCAAGCTATCATGGGTGTAAAAGTTAAAGCTTAAAAACGTGATACAATTGCAAGGTCAAGGAGAACAGTAAACAGATGAAAAAGACTTAACTTTCTCAATTTTTATATCTATTTTAAGTCTATTTCATGCTTTTTGAAGCATAGTTTTTAACTGGATAACAGAATTATGATGGTGAGCATGGGACATATATACGTACAGTCTATCAAATTTATTTAGAATGGCAATGTGTGATACATTACTGAAAGAGCCTAGAGTTAATTGGGTTTTTCTTTTTTTTTTTTTCCTTAAAATCTGGAAATACTGTCAAATGAATCATATCATCAAGACCATACTAGTTCTTGAGAACATTTTAGTGAGAAAAGATTTAATACATTCAGGAAAACACCAAACAGACCTCAAAGATTTAATAGCAAGTTATGTGGTGTAGACTCTGATGTTGGAGAGTCCTATTTAAGACCTGATGGTGATATTTTATCATTACCCAAATGAGTGTTCTGCTCCACAGGCTCTTGACTAGTCTAGGAAGAATTGCTTACAATCTCTCTTCATGGAGCTGTTCCACCATCAGATACTAAGAACCTGATCTGAAGCACTGACTTAGAAAAGCAAAGCATGAAAAATACAAGCATTAGTGAAAAAACCCCACTCATTTCATATAAAACGTTTATGGCATAAATCTACAGATATGGATAATTCTTTGCCTGTGTGACTCCTTTGTTTTATTTTGTGGTTTTTGTTTTTAATATAATCAGACATGTGAGCAAATATATATGGATCAGGAATGTAAATACTATGGTTTATAGATGCTGTTAGAAATTATTTATCATCCAAAACATCTATAGTTTTAACAGTTCTGAGGGCAAGTGCTACTCTCATCTAAGTACACATACCTAGATAAAAAAGAAGCCCAAAAAGAATTGGTGGTTGTTTTAGAAAACTCTTAACTTTCTAAGTTAAATTCTTTGGAAGTACCATTTTTAATAAAGAGCATACAAAAAAACCACTTTAGAGTCATCTTGAGAATCAATAGCTCCTCTTCTGCATCTTCATAAGCTGTAATATATATGCACACACCCACTGTTCACAAAATCTGTTATTTCCCTATTTTTCCTGGCATGATATGATCTACTTTTAAATCACGACAAAGGGAAGATTTTTTAGATGATCATTACATTAAGTGGCATGCAATAAACGTAAATCATCTTATTTCCATCCAACATTCACATATTACATCATAAGCATTGGATAGGATCTTATCCAGTAAAAACACAAGAATTCATGTTTCAAGTCTTTTATTTCTAGTAAAAGGCAGATTACCCCTTACCACACTGTAGTCATCATTTTCATTTTATAAAAACAACCCTTCTTCAATCGCTCTGTCAATTTAATTATGAAGTGTGAATTGTCACATTTCTAGTACATGTTATAGTCCCTGCTCTGATAGCTTTACGATTTGCACTTTTAATAGTGCATCACTGGAGAAAGGTTGGCACGAAGACCAGTAAATCCCCGCAAAGCATTCACTCCTTGCTCTGGGACCCAGTGGTGGGTAATAACTGAGCTTGATAACCAGACATATTAGTGAAGGCAAACACCTCCCATCTTTTTCACGCAGTGCGATCTGCCTGCTAGACACCTGTCTGTCACCTGAAAGAGGAGACACATGGCTTGCTGCATTGGGATAAGGAATAAAGATGACACTCCTGTCCATATTGTCAGGCTAAAATCTTTTTTTGGTGAGACTCTTTGCAGGGGAACAATCTATCGTAACTGCCCCACCCCAAGAGTCCTGTCCCCTTCTGTTCAAACACCAATGTGTGGAGATACGTTAAATGATTTCTGCAACTACCTTGTTTACCAGAAATATCTTTAGCAAGTCAACCTGAAACTCGCTGCTGTAGTATTTTCATTGATTGTTTTGTTGCTGGGAGTTTTAGTGGGTAAATGTGAGAAACTTCTTGACTCTAATTTGCCCCAGCTACCTTCTTTGTTCTTAGGTAGCTCCTGGTCCACCCAGCTAACACCTGCTGGTGTGGTGGACTCATAAAACACTATCACCACTCAGGCACGTATAACACGCATTATTTATACAACTATTCTCTGATCAGTCAGTGCCTCCTGTTCTCCTGTATCACTTTGGCCATCCTCCAGACTACAACACCGTCACTAAAGCATATATAAACTCATACAAAGTTCTCAGTCATTTCCTCTCAGGTTGAGAGGTTGTTTTGAGATCAACTGAGGTTGTTTTGAGACTTCCACTGTTGGGCAGATGATTATTGAAACTGAAATAGCCCCATGGATTTTAGTTTTTGTACCTTCTGACCCTCCCAAGAGCCGCCAAGTACACTAAGGACCAAAAACTGAGAAACAGGGGAAGTTTGAATGTGTAAAACCTCAAATATTCATTTCCACTTTGGATTTTGACAGAAGCTTCAGTCGTTTTGTATTTTGCCTGAATCACTTCAGTGTGTATACATTACAGATGGTCAACAAGTAAAATAAAGCCCTACCTTTATTTGTAAGTCAGCCTTGTACTGAAGGTGCAAAAGCATGACTAGCAAGAAAGCTGGGATGATAATGCTTCAGATAGGGAGATAACATTCTAGAGCTCTGTAGATCTAAAAACTTCTACATCATAGATACATCATCAGTATGTGGTAGTAAATATGAACAGCGCTGCTAGCTGGTGAGATGGGTGGGAAGGGTCACGAAGATACTACCATTGCCTATTCCTTGCATTTCAAGAATCCTAAGGACTGTCACAGTGGCACAGGCCAAGTGGCAGAATGAAAAGATTCCACTGAAACTGTACAACCAGCTCCTACAAAATAAAAGCATGTTCATCTTCAGATTTTAGAGAGAGCCTTCACAGAGCGACACAGCTCCAGCAGCTAAGTGATACAAGTGCTAGTCTGTTCAAAAAGCAAGCTAGAACACTCTTCCCTCCCTTCCAAAGATACTGACCTTACTTGTGGAGGTAAACTTTGTGTTGCCATGAAGTGAAAGTTTACTGGATTACTTATTAGCTTGAAGTGACCTGCCATACAGCTGTTAGGAGTTTTTCATGAGTGAATTCCTCATGTGGCTGTGGGAAGGTTTTACACAAGATAGGAAACAACTTGTAAAGTATTTTGACTGAGATTCCAGATTTGTGAGTGTGTCTTATGTTCTGCATGATATGACATAGAATAGGCAGAAAAGTACAGTACTTCTTTCTATTATTATGTATGCAAATGTACAATTAAGGAATGACAAAACCCACCTTTGCCTTTTGGGATGAAATAAGAGAATTAATCATCTACTTCCCATGAGACAGTGTTAAAGAGTTGAAGGGCACAGAAGTATTAAATGTTAGGCAATAATTACAAACTAAAAATTATATTGTAGAATATGCATCCAGACATGACTTTCTGTTTTAAAACTTACCTTGGTGCAAGTTACATCTAACTAATACCAACACATAAGATCTTTAAAACCACACATAATAAATAGAACACTTAGGTTTTATCTGTTTGGATTTATACACAACCCAGGTGCGCCAATCTGGTGCTCTCAGCACCTGTCCCATAAAAATACAGTTCTTGGAACAATTCATTGTTTCCATATCGCATGGCAAAGTTGATACTAATGAAGCAAAACCACCCCATTTTCAGACGGAATACACATCACAGCTCACCTCCTAAAACTCATTATAACAGACAACGATCTAACTTTGTCCTGGCAATCAACTAACTCAAATTATTTTAGGCTTGGTGAAGGAAACTAAAGCTTCCAAACTGCGGCGTTTCTACTTATCAAATTAAAAGACCTGTGGTTGAACATACTTTACATAGGGAGGGAAAAACAGCTTCTGCAGTCAGCTGCCAGCAAGCGAGGGCTATAGAGGTCAAACCGACCAGTAATCAGTGCCAAAATGTAGAGCCAGTTTCTACCAAACAGCAGCAGGGTAGGAGGCTGCATCTTGAGAAGCAGTGAGGTCAAAACCAAACCTGCCACAAGCACCATGATGCCTGGAGCTTGTCCTCGCTGTTCAACCACATCAGCTGTACTCAGAGTGGGGAGGGAAAGAGGGCGGCATCTGTGCAATGAAATCGCTGCAGCACTTCCTTCCCTGATTTTGATCCCATTTGCACTTGGTTAAGAGGACAGCCAAGTTGCAATCTCATAGCACTCTATATGTATCACCCAAAAGGAGAAAAAAAAAAAATTGTCCAAAACTAATTCTGAAAATAATTCTGCAAGAATACAAAGGCTGTGTAGATGAGGCTTAACGGCAAAAGTTTGTGTTTTTAAAGGCTTCGTTTAGAGTTCACAATTTTGGTACTGTTAAACAGAATGCACTCTTGCTTCTTTCCAGTCAATGCAATTCCTACATGAGATGAAGCATAAGCAAACAGAAAGTCTATGGTGGAGCAATTTGCCAGCTCAGTCCATGCTCCAGGAGCACTCCTGCAGCCCGAGCTAGGAAGCTCTCACACAGCAACATCCATGGGCAAAGCTCTCTCCCGGCTCCAGCAGTGCACAAGCCTCCCTGCCAGGCCAACAGATGATGACCAACCATGGTTATTCATGTCAGTGCTCACCTTGAGCCCAGCTACAGGACATACCCTGGGCAAGAGACCTTGCGGCCCCTCGGCAAGTCCTGCGAGCCAGGGGCACAGCAGATCACTTCCTCCACAAGAGAAGCTATTGCAAGCACAGCCCATTGGTTTTTGGATTTCTACCCCAGCTCCCCACAGAATGATGAATGAACCAAGTCTCACTCTGTAAGGCATTTCATGGCCTGGGACCAAGATTAATAAATTTCCAGAGGAAGGACCATGGTCAACAGTCACAATGAAGGCTACACAGTAAAATTAAAACTCATTGTGGGGAGAAGACTTTTAGGGCTTTCCTGAGGACCAGTCATGAAGATCTAATAAAAATATGAAAAGTGCTGCACCTCCTTTCATTCCAAATGCAAAGCATATTTCTTCATTTACATAGACATTTGCATATCACAATATATGTTATTGGAAATAACTCATCAAAACAAACCCACATGATTCTAATATGCACATTTCTTCCTCTGTCAAGTGGATGAAAAAAAAAAAAAGACAGATGAGTAGTCATGCTTTGCTTATTACCCTCACGATAAGGTTTTCAGATACTGTGGTGGTAAACCTATTTTGAATAGCAAGCATTTGCTTGATTCTATTATTCTACAGTTTCTGTAGGAGATTTCTTGTCACCTTGGAAATTATACGCTTGGTTCTAGGAAGAAAAATTAGCTTTACTCAGAGGTCTAAGTAATTTGGATATATGGCATGCAGCATCTAAAGCAAAAGTCTAATATCAACAAAGTCAGAAGTAGATTTTATGACTGTTAAATATACATGTTGCAAAAGATTAGATTTACTGTTTTGCTCATATTGTGTTAGTCATTTATAACATTTGGGCACTGAGCAACATAAACTTATTTTATGGTTCTTTCATCCTTTCTCAAAAGGATTCCAGGCTCCTAGATAGGCAAATTCAACACAAGGTTTTCTGGGATATAGGCACTGCACATACAAAGGTATTATTTCTGATGGATAACACTCTTTCAAGGTCTTTTCATGATCCATTAATTTATGAATTACATAGCAGAGTAGGGATTGTGAAGGGCTTAATTTCAGTTATATGTTGATCTTTTTCCCTTGAAACAGCTTTTATCCAAAAAGTAAGTAGGACTAAAAATAACATGTTCTTTTAGATTGACTCTGACAGGTCTGATGATAGAATTTAACTGGTTTATTCTTTACTTATCAAAAGGTGGGCAGTTGGGCCCATCCCTATACATAAATAGGAATATGCACAGAAAAAAAGCAAAATAGCAAAGAATAATTCTTAGGCTTGCTTCATTCACAGCACAGTTACAAAAAGCAATGCAGTTGCTGTGGAATAAAATTTACAGAAAGGAATGAATTATGCAAAGAAATGACACATAAAGATTAAGATAAAAAACAGCTCAGTAAAACTTTTTGACAATGTACTGGCAAATTGACTTCATGGGACTCAGATTTCCAGCAAAGTGTCCTACCTCCACCTTGTCAGTCCTAATCCAATTCAGGTAAACCAGAAGTAAGTTACTACTGACAGGTTATTTAGAGGTTGATGAGAAATTAGTCTCAAGGTCTGTCTTATTTGAAAAGAGCGTCGGTGCTTTTGCTCATGGCCCAAAGAAGTGACCAAACAGTGATGAGCATAATTATGAAAGTATTCTTACTCCCTAAATGCTGCTTTCCCCAAGGACTGAAGTATAGGGAAATTTCCACTGCCATTATACATCAGCTTTATAGACAATACCTCAATGTTTAGAGCTGTTATTTATTTCTCTTTTCTCTCCTCTCTCATTTTCTTACAGCAAGAAAAAACCCAACAGCCCTCAAAACTGAGAGGGAGACTGCTAGTAAGCTAAAGAAGTGATGATAAAATTCTGACCTCAGTAGTTTTTGGATCCAAGCAGCAACTGTGAACATTGCTGCTAAACAGAATTTGGCCAGGTGTCTGCAGTACAATATTTCAGGAAATCCAGATTAGCTGCAATTAAGAGGTCTGTTTATTGCTGACAGGTTGTGGCAATATGTAAGAAACTCATGGTATCTTGAGAGGGAGTTTCTCATTACATTCAATGGTATCTGTTTCACAATGAAAAAGTGTGGAAAAGTGCTGACAATATTTACATTCAAATTTCTCTTGCAAATTATACTGGTCTTCAGTATCAGCTAAGACAAAGCTAACGTAAACTTTAATATGACCACAATCTTTCTTAATTCCGAAACAGCAGAACCCTCTTTTTCTTCCGCATGTTACCCCAAAGGCATTACCTGGTGATGTGTGGTCAGATCTTGGTTTCTTGAAGTTCCCACAACATTTTCAGGCATTGTAATTGACGGTAATGTTCTTGCCATAAGCATAATTGTCATCAAGAGATGAGATATTCATTTAGCATTTGTATAATAATTCTTTTATCTCTTCTAATAAAACTTAGGAAACAAAGAGCGAGGTTTTGTTCAGAATCAAACCCAAACACAGCTGTCTGTTCCATAGTGTTGTGGTTTGGCTCTCCAAAGGGGCTTCTTTACATGTCAGTAAATCTGTGACAGTTTGAGAAAAATAAAAAAGAAGATTCATTATGAAGGTAAAATTGTCTGAAGTCCAAAAAATCATGTAATTTTCTTGAAACAAGCACATACATGAAATTCTAAGCACACCTGAGAACATTTCAAATGGCAATCACGGATTCTAAACTACCTCAGAAAATATCCAGTCCTCAGTATACAAGCAAGACAGATGCAGTCACTAAAGGTCTTATCAGCATATAGGACAGACTTGTTTCTTATATACATGTTTTCAGTCTCCAGTCAACTACTTAAAACTGATCTGGTTAAATTATTTCAAAATTGTCATTTGGAGATCAGTCACAAGATCAACTTACCACTACTTAATAACTTCTTAGTCTTCAGCTGAGCATAGTAACAGACTGCGTGTGCATTCTTAGACTGCAAGCAAACATGAGGGAAAACAATTATCTTTTAAACCTCTGAAATGGCGTTGTTTGATCTAACGATTTCTGCCTTGTGTTGGTGATGGGCTACTGGATTGCACACAGACTCGTCTCCACTGACATGCTGTAACCCATTAAGTCACCGTAACTCAATTTCCTGTCTGAGTCCATAGACAGAAATGAACTGATAGAGTTTGAACAAAGTTTCACATCGTCAAGGTGGCTACGGTCTTCCTAAACTAACAGACACTTTTCCAAACATTTCTCTGCTCTAAGACTTTATATACACACAAACGTTACACTGCCCATTTTAACAATACTGAGATAGTTAAAATGGTACATCTGGTTTTGAGTATTGTAGTTATGTTGGTATCAGCATAGCTGTACTTCTATACAGAAGAAGGACTACTTCTTCATTATTAGGGATCTTCAGACCTGTGTAATTATATCCACATTTATAAGCTGTAGCAGTTGTCAAATAGTTGGACCAGCACAAAAAACCCCACCCTTATTTGTTAATTAAGCAAGGTAATTTTGGAAGAATCAGTGACAGTTTTCAGGTAGCATGTAATCTAGCTTTCTCAGCCATAGCCTGATACACTTATAAGCCTCTTTATGTTTAAGGAAGATGTAGATGAGAAGCTGTTTCACTTGCAGACAGCAGGCAGAATCATGCCATTATGAATGCAGGAAAAACATGTGGAAGGTAACACAGAAAAGACAACTAGCAGACTTTGTCTGAACTCCAAAATGCACAAATGAGTCACCTCCACAGAGTGCATCATGATGATATGAACTATCTCTACAAGAAAGTGCTGACCTAGCATGGGAAACATCTCATACTTGATTGCTGAAATTTTAGTTGTTTCATGAATTACATATTGACATCTTAAGTTTTTGACTGCATTGAAGGAGCCAGCAGGTTTTTGCTGTTCTAAAACTAAGTCCAAATAGTTGGTTTGATTAAAGATCTAAAATAGTCAATAACTTGTTGAAAATCTGGAGAAAGCAGATTCACAAAGCTTCTCTTTACTTCCAGAATAACACCTTGTGTTTATGGTATTTGAAGGCATGCATCTGTATTTGAAGACTGAAGACCTGCACGCTGCTGGCATAACATGTAGGATTTTTAAAGCGGCGCAGTAGTCCATCACATGTCATTGGCTCTAGTGCCAACGTTAATCACTTTTGAAATAATCCAATGCAAGAGACATCGAGGCCATCAATATTTTTTCCATTACCACAGTGTAGAGGCCATTTGGATAATGACCACCACCCCAGAAAAGCAATGACAGATTCCTGTGCCATCACACTTTGACCAGAGGCTTTGTGTGCACTATACATTGTCTTGTGCTCTGAATTGCAGCAGGATCAGGCTTACCACCCCACTGCAGTCTCTGTTGACCTGGAAACCACTTGCAATCAGTGTGGCTGAAGGACTGGACCTTTTCCAGCTGCCAAGCCTCCCTCTTCTCTACAAGGAGCAGAAGAAAATTTCAGATGGAAGCAATGACAGAAAATCCAGTAGATGCTTTGGGGAAAAGAGAAGAACCAGCTGGGGTTTCAGAATCAAGCAAAGAGAAAGGGGTAGTGTTGTCACCACCACCCATAGACTGCACATGTGCCAATGCTAAGCTGCATCCAATGTTTCTCCAAGAAAGTTCACTTTCCTTTCCCCTCCCAGGACATCTATTAGTGCATGATGACTTATATAAGTGAGGGAAGACCAGGAGCAACGACTTGGTAGTACCGACAGGTCTGAAGATATTCTGGCAGCAAGACAGTGTAACAGGCAGCAGCATCAGAGTTGTGATAAGCAAGGGCCAACCTAGATTAAATATATTCTCTTGAGAGGGAGTAGTGTGAAGTTTAGACTGGGGGTTGAAGAAGTAGGAGCAACTCTCTGAACATCTACTGATGAGGAATTCCTCTGAAGTTCTTCACATCTCCAAAGAGGCCAGGAAGGAAGTGTCCAATAGCAACTAAGACTGATACCAGAATAAAACACAGTTTCATTCGACTCACACTCAGGAACTGACCTTCAACAGGATTTCACAGTTTAAATTTCAAATAGGACACAACATGGGAGCTGGACATACCAGCCACTTAAAACCTATCCATAACTTCTGTCAAATGGTGGAAAAGATGAGGGCTGGGGGGAGCAGGCTGTTCATCTAGTCCAAGTGGATCATCTAAGTAGATAATTTAGTCTCTGTGATATCTAAATCATGGCCTATTTATTTTAAATTCCAATAAAGGACTAATTAGTGTTAATTACAGTAGCAGGGATAGTGATGTGGCCATTCACACACAAAGAACTTGGCAGAGACCAAACTCCAGTTACACATAGGTCAGCAAAAAGAAAAGAGCACGCTGCACTTTGTCACATCTCATTTGGGTTTCCTTCAAAATGATGAGCTAGAGGCAAAAGATACCACGGTTCATTTCCAATTCCCCGTCTAATCCTCTCACCCTTAATTTATTTTAAAAGTTTAATCAGAAGTTCATAAAGCTCAGATATAAATTTTTAAATAAAAAAAATTAAGCACCTGCAGGTAAGCTTTTTAGGAACTCATGGCTGGCCCAGGTTTCATTATGAATAGGGACTTTAGCAGTTCACTTTTCTGCAAATGCTACTGTGATAAAATGTAACTTTCATTCCCTCGCTGTTGCTTCAGGGATGTGTCATTTACAAAAAATAAATAGAAGACTTCTATCGCAGAGAAACCATGCTCCATTCAGGGTCAATGAAAATCTGCACCTTGCTCTGGAGTTTCTTGCAGCATAGTAATAACTTTTCTGCAGAAATTGTCACTAACTGCTAGAAGCCTTGGTACTAATCATGAAAGTACTTGTAGATAATTCTTAGTATACAAATAATGTAATATTTGCAGAAGGAAAAACCTGACTAAATTTGGGCTTTTCAATTTACTGTCAGTTGATGAAATTGATGATATTAATAGTTCTTTAAAGAAGTCAGCCAGCTTGGGAATGCAGACTGCTATAATGTTCTTGGATTTCCAGAAGTCAAAGTGTTTTGACAAGATCTCTCTCTAAAGGCTCTTAAAGAAACTAAGTTATCAGAAGGATGAAAATTCTTTAGTAGATTAATGATGTGTTGGAGCGTAGTAATAAATTGTTTTCACCATGGGAGAGAAGCGATCAGATATCTGCACTTGAACTTGTTCTCTTCAGTATATTCATAAATGATCTGGAAAGGGGAATTAATAATGAGATGGCAAAGTTCGCTGATGATACAAATTACTCAGAACAGTCAATACTTCAAAAGGTGTCATTATACTGAATACTGAGTGATTCAGCAAGAAAAATGTAGACATTATTTAATATTGATAGATGCAAAATAATACACATGGGGGAAAAAAATAACTGCACATACACAGTGATAAACAATAAATAAATTATTTATTATCACTTCAGGAAGAATCTCAGACTCCCTTTTGAGACTTCTCTGAAAAAATCTGTCCAGTGCTCGCTGTCAGACAGAAAATGCAAACTAAATGTTACAAATCATTATGTAAGGATGAAAAGTCAAAAGACAAAATATTACACCACTGTATAAATCCAGACTGCATCCACATCAGCAATACCTCACCTAGGTCTGATTGATCCATGTCCAAAGGTTTATTAGAAGCAGGAATGACGTATGCTGGATAACATAGAGGAATAGCAGTATACCACTTTAACTGTATGAGGATGGATAAAAGCACTTTTCAACTTGGAAAAGAGACAACTAAGAGGAAATAAATGTATATAAAAGTGAGAATAGCATAGCCAGTAAGTAAGGAACAATTGTCCACTATTCCTCACATCATAAGACTTAGCAGGCACCAAATATCGCAGTTTAAATCAAACAAATATTTTTTACATACAATTCATAGCTACACTGGATAGTTTATTGCTACAAGAGTGCTGTGACTAACAAAAATATAAATGGGTTAAATAATTAGAACAATCTATAAAGAAAGGATTCAGCAAGGGCTAATATATAATGCACTTAAATCTACAGTTTAAGTAGTATGTGCATTGTGCACAGCTGGAAATTGGGGAAAGTATCACTCCGTGCTTGTCCTATTCTCACCCCTAAGAAACAGTTAAGAGACCGTACCCTGTTCTGATTTAGTGTGGCCATTCTTATCCTATTATTTAGACCCAAAAGCCAGAAGTTTCATGATCTAATTATATCTGCCTTCAAGAAACAACTTAAATTTGGCTTCTATTTTCAGCACCAGGCAGGAAAGCCATTAATTCTGTCTTGCAATAAATAGGGGCTGAACATTGCTGGCACAATTAACTCCTTCCTCCAGCAAGCATATTCTGCACTGCTGCAGCAATCCCTTCTGACTTCAGAACAAACTCCACTCCTACTTACTCTTCTTCATCTGACTGTGTCCCCAATTGATCTCTCATCTTGTTCTTCATTATATTTATTATATTGTACTTTACTGATTCTTGCATATAGAGGAAGCTTTTGTGTTGTTAGACATCTGACTGTATATTACATGTAACCTTTTGTCACACTGCATTGTATTTAAATGCAACATATCCAATTCTTTTACATTCTGCAGTACAATTTTAATTTCTGAACTGACTTTTATTCATCTTTGTCTCCCTGAACATTTCAGAGTGTGAAAAGGTACTAATCATCCCCAGAATATCATATATATATGGATAATATATGTTCAACATTATATTCACCAAACTATTTGTATCGTTTTACTGATCAGATACTTACATTCATTTCTATGGTTATAAAAATAAGGCTTTAATTATAAAATTAGTAGTTAGATGGGTTCATGAAGCTGCAGTTAAAAACGGAAGAGGTGAGAGAGCCACAGCATGCTCAAGCTCTATGGCAGGGTTGCGCCTCAACACTAAGAAGAAGGCAAGGTGTGCAAAACCAGCCCCGTCCACTTCTCTCCCCTAAACAAGCTTACGCAAATTAAACTGGAGAAAAAACAAGAGTTATAGATAATGACTGAGCTTTTTAATAGAGTTTGTATGCTTCCCTTCCACAGCATTTTAATGAAATTTGAATGCCTAATTCTTCTGGGTTCTTTTAAAAACCCCAGTCTGCATCACCAGATGCATAAACTATGACTGAATGCTTTCTTTTAACATTTCCTAGTCACAGGGCAGATGAACCACATTCTGTATAAATTATAAACTGCATTTACAACAACCAAGTAGAGTGCAGGAAGGCCTGGATTAACCCAAAATACAAGGGATGATTTGTAAAAGCTGTAGTTCCCGACTGGCCTTCAGAAGGTAGACAGCAAGTGAATAAACACCAGAAGGCTGATTCTCATAATAAATCAAAAATCCATTTCCAGTGACTTTGGAGCCTTTAAAATACTGACTTTACAGCAATAGAAACAGTGATACAAGAAACACATATTTTACTTCTTCATCTTTTTGCATCAATGAATCCAAAACTGCTCTGCAAAGCATGTGTATATACGTCTCTCACAGGGCAGGAGCTCTATGAGCAACAAAGGCTGAGAGGAAAGGTTGGCAGGAGACCTTGCAGAGTAGCAGTCCTCCAGAGATACTGAGCCCCATGAGCACCAGGAACACGAGAACTCTGAAGAACATCACCCTAATTCAGGCTGACCTAGTTCGATTTACTCGCTCTGAAAAAACAACCTTAAAGACAGAGGTTGTCTGACACTTTAGGAATAAAACACTCCTTCTAAATTTTGTGTATCCTGTAGAGTTTGGGTAAAGGAGGGTGATTTTTAGGATTGGAGGCTCTTATGACAAGGCCAGACACAGAAGCTAAAAAGGAACAGCACACAAGTCTGACGTGTTTTACATATTTTTTTCAGCAGGTCTATTTATTGAGAGATTGATTCTGATGGTTTGAATCAACACCATGTTAGCACACTCTGCTTCTTCATTTTGATAATTAACGGCAAGCTTCTCAAATGCTGGCTGAAAATTTTCCTAGGCAGATATTTTTTTTTAGCTTGGCTTCCTGAGGAAATGAAGCTTGCGTGCATCACGCTGTCTCTCTGTCATGTCTGTTCAGCTTCAACCAAACTGAAAAGCATAGTCGTTTTTAAGATAGTAAGATCTTAAAACAGCCCTCTAGTACATTCAGCACATCATGGAAGGCAGCTCCCAAAGTCATTAATTTTGTTGCCAGCAGAGGAGAAGGGCAGTCGATTAGGTTCAGCTGGTAGCAGCTGCTGACCATGCTGGACACGTACAGGTTGGCCACCTTACACGCATGCATGCATCTCCAAAACAGCATCTGCTGGGTCACTCCCAGTCATGAGGCCAAGCAACGGTAGCTAAAAGCCATGGAAAAAACTAAGAGCTACTCCATGGCAGAGAAGCTGAAGGGAAGTGAGGCATCTCACTATGAGGACACAGAGAGACTGGAAGGTATCATGGTAGAAGGCACTTCTGTGCGACAAACATAAGTCTATCACACCTCAAGAGATATAAAGCCAGAGCAAACCAGTCCTCATTAATTCTGCTATTCAAGAAATGATCTGGATCTGTTGGGTTTTTCCCTTCATATCTCTCAATCCATCTATCTCCAATTTTCCAGCCGGACTTACCTTTGCTTGCAGCTCCTGTGTACAAACCGCTGTACAAGCACAAAGAGCTACAGATAACAGGTGACTGTATTCAGTCACCTGTTAGATGATGGGATAAGTCCATGATTAAACATATATATACCATAAGCCAATGTTATATGTGATGCAAAGCAACGACATATGATAAACCATATGACAGATGTTACGTAAGGTGATTTATGCAATAAGCCAGTATGTTTATTTACACGAGCAAGTGCCAGTTCCACTTGCAGACAAGAAGTAACAACTGAAAACGTGTCCCTCCGTTGGACCCACAAAAAGAATAATAAGGGCTCACATAAGATGGAGGCTGCCGTTTATTCATATGCTTAAGAAGAAAACATGCTGATGTAGATGCAACAACAGGTCTCTTCACAACTTCACAGGATGATAATAGGTGTCGGTTGACAGCCTCAGCTTTCTGTACAGAAAGGAGGTTCATAGTTGTGATGGTTTAGCCCCTGCAATAGTGAAGCATGCAAGTACTTTCCCATGTGTGCAACAGAAAGTAGTGTAAGACCAGAGCCACCTCCCAGCATGGCCACCAGGCAGAACCCTGGCAGACTCGTTTGCCTCTTAGGAGATGATAATACACAGCCTGGCTTCCAGTAACTCCCGACATCACTCCTTCCGCTCACTGCCATTTGCAATTCAACAGAACCAAAACAATAAGAAAAACTATAAAACTATTGCATCCTCCCTCTCTGGTACTGCAACATTAGCAAGGTTTCTTATTTTTGCTTTAGGGGCAGGTTTTTTAAACAAAAGTCAGGGAGGGTTGCAGAAGGAAAGCTGGACTTGGAGGCAACGCTGCTGCAAGCACAAGAAACCCTTTGTTAGCTGCTGCACGCAGCCAGCAAAGCAGCACTCGAGCAGCCTGTGTGGCAGCTCTGCAACTCCATCAAGCATCACGACTGGCATCAGCCCCTTTTGAAAAAAGAAATAGTTTTTGTCACCTGTAACTCTTACTGCAGCAAAATTAAGCCAGCAAGATCTTTATAAATCAGTAGAATTTAAACCAGAACAGGCAACCTGCTGTCTTGTATGTGACGTTAACACTTCACCCGTTTACCACTGCTTTCCTCAGTGAGTTGGGTTATGCAAAAAAAATAATAAAATTCAGTCTTGAAGAAATTAAGCTAATATGAATGCCAAAAAAGACTGTGATGCCTCTGGCCCAGGCTCCAGTAATAACAGTGAGTTGATTATATGAGATATGCCCAAATGATCATAATTACGATCTCAGATATGCCTAGATGTCATAATGAAGAGGAAAGCAAAAAGACCTCAAAGTCCTTGCTACCCTGACTTAGGGAGGAAACTGTCTGATTCCCCAGCCAGCTGGAAGATAGCAGCTATCTAAAAGAGAGAACTCCTTTTCACTGCAGAGAACTGACCCTGTCTCCAAGGTTTTATAACCAGCCATGCCTGGTCCTAAGACTTCAGAGAAAAATGAAATTAAAAAATCCAGAATTAATCTAGGGAATCAGCCTCTCGCCTTCTGCAGGCAGCCAGCTGTAGCCCTGAAGCATGAGACTTTTTTTTTCAGTCATTGTCTTAACGCAGAGCTCAGCGTGTGGAACATGTTGAGGGCAATGAGAGCTCTGTTCTTCTCAACAGTTTATAAAAGAAGGGAGTGACAAAGAACAAATATAAATTCACAGATGTACAGCTTGCACAGAAGAAATGACCTCTGCAGCCATCCACAGAGATGCTCACAATCCTGTTCCCAGAGTCAGATTAAAGTGTATCCAATTGGATTAAAGTCCTAGCAATGGCAAGTTTACCACCTACCTACACTGCGAAATTATTCCTATGTGTAATCACCCTTACTGCATCTTTATAATGATTGAATTTTTCAAGCTTTGATTTCTAGCCATTGGATCTGTTCTGTTTTCTTCTGCAAGACTGAAATCTATACTTGATTCATTGTTCTTTTGTTCCTAATACATTGGTAATGCCTTCTTATTGTCTTAAATTCTACTGGCCACTAATAATTCCTTATTATCTTGATCTTCTCTGAAAGTCATTTACATTTTGTAGATTGAATTTTCATTCCCAGTTATGCCCCCCTCTTCCATATTTAACATTGATTTCTTGTTTAATTATCACCTTTGTGGCTTCTTTACTAGCCTAGCTTTCCTCTCCAAGGTAACTTACTTGTGTGCTCATTAAAGTGTAGCCTTTAGAATACCCAGCAGGATTTCCTTGAGAAGTCCCATTTTCCATTAAAACTCACCCTTTTAGCACTCAGTTAGGGAAACAAGTTGTTCTGATGAACTGGTTGATTTTATGTTTCACATAATGCTGCCTGGTGCCAAAGTTTATTTCCACAAAGTAGAAGGTACCGTGGTATCCGTGAGTTTTTGGAGATCAGTGGCTAACACTGCTTGGTGCATCAGAAAGTCCAACACTGATTTATCTCATGCTTAATGCAGACATTTCCATCTTACAATATCCCTGAGATCTTCCTGAAATTAGATCCTTAGAAAATTGAAGGCATTCTTCTTCTTAATGATGTTCAGAAGAAGTCCTCATTCTGGATTTACTGATGGCAATCCATCTTTTCCTCACACATTGTGGACAAGTCCTAGAAAGCGGTGCTCTTCATTGTGACAGAATTTGTCTTCTGCATGCTTGTAACAAACGCCCACCAGTTTCATGTCGTGCTTTGCTGTTAGTAAAATGGATGGAAATTTGTGCCGATTTCATGCTACACTAGAAATACCAAATTAATTAACTTAAAATTTTGCAATTATTTTTTTTAAATTACCTTTAAAAAGTACTATGGAAATATTTTTTCCTTTTAAGATAGTAATTAAATTCAAATTATCATTGTTTTTCATACTTTATCTGCAAGTGCAATATAATGCAGAGAAGTCAACTGCACCATTTTTATTGTGCAAGTAAACTGCCAGTGTTAATGGTGGTGGTTTTGTTTGGGGTTTTTTTTCATTCTGGCACTTGGATTCTAAAATAAAACAAGAGTAGCAATGAATATCGATCAAGTTTTTATTAGCCAGTACATCAAACATTACACCCAGCTTTCTTTCATTAAAAAAATAGAGTACTTGAAAATATTTTTAGATATTTCCTGCCTCCTCTAAAACAAAACAAATAGATTTCTTATCCCACCACAAGTTACTATATTGTATAGATGAAGCTGTATGAGGTACAAAAATAATAAAAAGGCCAAAGTGCCACCATGTTCAAAGCAAAAAGTATTACAATAAGTACCTTTTTTAAAAAATTTAATTCAGGTAGCCCCACTTACTCACCTGCACTACCAAGATGGAGCCATTATGACTAATCACTTAACTCCAGGCAAGTTCATTCACATCAAAGGAAAAAAAACAAACACAAAGACGTAGTATGTCGTAAGGATCACACCAGAGCTGGGCAAACACAGTTTCTTCTCAAAAGTTTTGGGGAATTTCTCCGGACTTTTGCATTTCTGAAACAAAGCAAGAAGAGAAGAGAGTGCACAAATGACAAATAATCCCTGAGGAGGTATGACACATTTAGTTCCTAGTCTAAGAAACAGCAAAAGTCTATTAAACAAAAATATCACTGTGGCAACATGGGAGTTTGAAGGAACCCCAGAATATGTTGTGGCTTGTTACAGCCTCCTCCTGAGGGCACTGCTCAGGGTTGTGAGCAACATGGGGCCAACTCTTCAAAAGAAGGAAAGAACTGAACCCAGGTCTCCCATACTGTGGAAGAAGGCTGAAATCATTGAGCTTTAGGGTAAAATAAGGAAAGCACCTCCCTTTTCTTCCAGAAGCTTTGTAAACTTCTATGCTTTGCTTTCATTATATGTCAGTCAAAAATGAAGTAGTATTATTGGGGGTAAAAGGACTCGTGAATGCCGGTAGATTGCAAGCTGAACACGAGCCAGCCTCGTGCTCTTGCAGCAATAAAGGCAGATGGTGTTGCGGACTAACCTCAGTAAATCTGCAGCCAGCAAATCAAAGGACATGGTAATTCCACTCTCCTCAGCACTTATTAGGCCACATCTGGAATACTGTGTCCAGTCTTGGTCCTTGTAGCTCAAAAGAGACATTTAAAAATTGGAGAAGGTCTAGCAGAGGGCCATCAAGATGATTAGAGTACTGGAGAACTTGACAGATGAAGAAAGGTTTGAAAGAATTGGGTTTGTTCAGCATGGAGAAGAGGCAGCTGGGGGTTGAACACAGTCTTTCAACACTTAAATGGTTGTTATAGACATGATGGAAAGTCTCTTCAGAGAACTGTCCAGTGACAAGGCTATAGGCAAAAGCTGCTTCAGGGGAAACCCATCGGGATATAAGAAGAAATTCTTCATCATGAGAGCAACCAAACTTTGAACAGGTTGCCCAGAGAAGTGAGGAAACTCCCTGGAAATCACCAGGCTTGACAGGCCCCTGATCATCACATCTAAGGTCCTGCTTTCAACAGGAGCTTGGGGCAGGTATCTCCAGAGCTCCCTTTCAACCTAGGCTTTTTTATATGATTCCGTAACTATCAAGGTTTTGTTCTGACTAGAAAACACAAAACAAACAAAAATACTCAATGCTACTAGAAATACATAACTTTCACTTAGGACTCCAGACTGAAAAGCAGACTTGCCATGTAGTTTTAGTTCAGTTTCATCAATATGCTCTCTCTCCATTCACTTCACTGAGGAGTTTCTAAGACACTACTGTAAACTTTGTCAGTAAACACAGATAGAAACAATTAGCTGATTTTTGATGTCTTGTATGCTATGCCTTGAATTGTTGACAGGCACTTATTCAGTGCAATCCTATTTATTTACAAACCACATATACTGTATGCTGTTTCCCCAGCCACAGAAGGAAGCAAACAGCAGGAGATAGTTTCTTTACTCATAGTTTCAAGCACCTCTTTCTCAGGGTCACGTTGCAAGTGGTCCTCAGGCTGATGGGCTTCCTTGCTCCCTTTTCAGTGCATTTCTGTAGTGCTCCTGCCCCTTGCACACATCCACACAACCACAATAAAATCGATCCCATTATTTTCAGGACATCAAAAAAAATTCTCAGATGGTCTAGCTAAGGCCGTACCATGACTAGCACACAGCCTGCTCTGGAAAGAACAGTTGAAGACTGGAAATTATTTCTAAGTAAAATGAAATTTAAATATTTTGTTTCAGTTAGCTTGCACAGCAGGCCTGAAACAGCTTCAGAGTGACGGGGTACAACTGTAAAACCACATACTAATATGCCTGTAAAACACTGACCTAACCATTGCATTGCAGTGATTACCATGTCAGCACTATACAAAAACCTCTGTATTCCACATTCATTACAAAATAGTTAATTTAGAGTTCTACTGGTAGCCAAAACCAGACTCATCTTCCATTTGCAAGGTTTCAAGACTGAGCTCACAGGAAACACTTTTTGGGCTAATTCTACTCACTCTCTTGGGTGAATATATAGGGTGAATATACAGGGCCATGCCTTGATGAAAACAAAAAATCAGTACCAGGAGATTTTACAGGTGAAAAATTGGCAAAGTAGGAAATAAAGAAAACGGCACAGTCACGCTACCTTGTAACCCACTTCACTTTAATTCATGCCCACATGACAAATGTATGCTTTATTAATCATAAAAAAATCGGTTCTACGTGTTGGAACAAAAAATAAACAATATTTACAAAATTCAAGACTGTCTTTTCAACTCTAAAAGATACAAAGAATATGAATATTAATATGAATATGAGTATTAATATGAATATGAAGCAGGAGAAACATTACCATTGTAGCAACATTACCCAAGGCAAAACCAAATATTCTGGCTATCACAGCAAGGTATCACCTTGCTGTATCCCTTTAACAAGCCTGACTTGGAAAAGCGTAATATCCAGTGGAAGCCCTTACAAGGCATCTCTCCTAAGAGGCTTGTGACAAGAAATATGAAAAATTAAAATTTGGTAGAAGCAATATATTTGCCCTTATGTCTTCCTCCATGTTTCAAAAACAGAAAGGGGAGAGCACGCTTTTGTTCAGCTTGTGCTGTAATTCTCTCATTAATAATACCATTGCTGACAGCCCTGACGTCCATACTTAAGAAGGATGTTTGAAAACTTGAAAGCAACTACAGGAAAAACTGGTGATACAGAAATCTTGCCTTACGGTTAGAAACTAAAGCACCTCAATGAGATTTGCTTAACAACAAAAGAGGACTGAGATGCCTTGATCTCAGCCTTCAAGTATTTTCATTGAATAATGTCCAGTGCTAAAGGCTTTTTTAATCCAGCAAAGATTCAACAAGTTAAGTCAAAGCTAAATTCAGACCACAAATAAAACACTTCACCCGAACAGTGAGTGTTGGTATAGATGTGGCAGACTCTTTGTTCTCTGAACTCTTTACGTATGAACCAGACATCTTTCTAAGTTCACCTTGAAATAATGGTCTTCAAGCAAGACTTACAGAGCAATGCTCTGTGGTCAGTGCTAAGGTTGGACTGCATTACATCACCAAAATGATTGGGCTCTTCTTGTCTTAAAGTCTATGCAGCAATTTCATCGAGACATGCTTGTTACTCTAAGCACATTTTGTAAATAACTATTAAAGTGTTACTACACCCTTACTGAAAGTTATTTTCATGTAAATGGCCTACTTCTGTAGAGAACATTTTGACTACTGTCCTAGGAATTACAATTTAACTGGGATACAGGAAAATTCACATATAGAAATTCAATGGCTGATCTGCTCAGTGCTAGCTGCAGAGGTCCTACAGAGACTAAAAGGTATTCAAGTAATTCTCCAGTGTCATATCTTCCTGAAACCCCGGCTGCTTTTTATGACGGCTAAGAATCTCTAATATTCTACCAGTGTTTAGCTATTGGATATACTAGTTTATGAGGCTCAGCAAAGAACAGACATTGTTTATTAACCTTTCACTAAACCCCTCACAAACTCAAACACTGGCAAGAGAATAAGAACAAAAGCTCACATTAATGTTATCAGGAAACATATACATTTATTACTTTCCAATTTCCCCAGCACTTGACAGTCTACTTGATAACCATTGAATTTTCATTACTTTCATTGATTTGATCAACTCCTTTTAGTTCAGAACATGAATAAGCTGAAAAGTGAAGAGCCAAAATAAAATTCCCTTTCATAAAGCATTTGTCTGCATACAGAATTCACCAGCATAATTACGCCCCTATGCTTCTGATGGGTCTAACTCCCCATATGGACGCTTGAATTCTACGGCATTCATGCAAGATTAAAAAGCATCCACAAGGCATAATTACACTACTATAGTCTCTGGTAAATTTCCTCATATAAAGAAGACCTTTCAACATTGAAAAGAGAGGTTATTTGAGTGGAAAAAAAAAAAAAAAAAGGCGGGGGGGGAAGCCCTTTGATTTCCTAATGTAGAAATTTTATGAGGTTTTCTGCTCTTCAGTTACAACATACTATATAAGCATGCACCAAAAAAAAGATTACAAATATGAAAACAAAGGTTCCTCAGATGATTCATTTTGATTGACCTCTGGTCAAAGCACAGTGACCCAAAATGATATCACAGTTACTCAAGGATATTTACCAAGGTTTGGGAATTTTTAAAGATCTAGGTAATTTTCCCTTTTAATATCATGGGTACAATTGATTTGTGGCATATGTGATCATCAATTCCGCAAAGTAGCTTCTGTAAGCTATACTTAAGCAGTAAACTGTTTTAAGCCCTGCATAAAAATGGATTTGAGCTCTCAATACCATAATGAGAGAAGAAATGACAGAATTACAGTAGGTTTTGTATACTCTGTATAAAAGATGAACATAATAGGGTTGATCTTACCCTAGTTCCTTCACCTTCTAGCTATGTGGTTAGAAAGCACAACTTCCAGTGCTCAGAGTTAGATTAAACTTACAAAAAAGTTAAACTTATGAAGGTAGAGGAGTTAACGATTAAGGCATCCAAGTAATCATAATTCTTTTAAGTAGACCTGTGCATAAAGGGTTAAAAATTTAGAGTCTGCAGAAAGAAACTAAATTTAACTCCACATTTCCCTCAGGTTCTCATTATAGAAGAAAATTAAAGTTTTCTGGATGACTTTAACTGTGTGTTTTCTTTTTTAGTATATTTCTTTTCATTGAAGAGTTATATTTTCACTACATTTCCTATGTTTCAATTATTTTTTTGTATAGCTAATGCACTTCTAAAATATTTTAACACGAATATTCTAATACATTCAGCTTTTATGTAGTTTCTTGGCAGGGATTTTTCTTAGACTTCTTTTCTTTACCATTATTAAAAATGTTACACATGAACACTAAGAAAGACCCACACAAATAATATGGTTTTAGTAATCAAAATATACAGGGTGAAACCAGCATATTGCTTTTCAATGTCTTCATATCATCATAATAGCATGAATAGTCAAAAGTGATGAAGCTTAACATTGATTTACAATTGATCATTAGATCAGAGATGTAAATTATTATGAGAGGACTCAAGATTTGTTGTTTCTGAGTCCCTACTAGAGCTAAGCGTATTTAGAAGGAAGAGGGAGACCAGCAGGAAAATAAGACTGATTCGGTATCAGTCACCCTGAACTGTTCAGAAATGCAATTTAACAACTTTAAAAAAAAAAAAAAAAAAAAAAAGCCAGGGCTGGGGAAGGTAGAAGGTAGCTGGGACATGACTAAGAGAGAGCCAAATGTTGAGACAGCATTCATTTGCTGTATGGCAAAGCTGAGTTCAACTCTGCGTTGCGTCCAGGCCTGCCTCTTCTACCTCCCGGAGGCACTGCCTCATCACCGGGCCAGTCTCATCATTACTGCCACGGATGCTGGCGTATTTCATAAAAGATGCTGTGCGCCCTCAGCTACTGGGAAGGAGAGCATCCTACCCTCAAGCAACCTAACTGCTCCTGACTAGCTGAGCTCTGATATCACAATGGCCAGCCTTATTTTGACCCCACCTTGGTTACTGGATATATAGCCATAATTAGTCACAATGATATGGCTAATGGTTTTCTTAATTTTAATCTGTATTTCTTCAATTCTAGCCTGTATATAAGATTGATTGACTTTAGATCTATGGTAAATCTGAAGGGTCTGTACTGCTAATTTCTGAGATAATTCCATATTAATTAAAGCAGCAAATTTCTTACAGAATCTGTTGAAAATAATTTTATTGAAACAGTGGGTGGTGGTGTAAAATTAGTGAACATCCATCTTACACTCAAAGAGAAAATAGGTCAAGTACAAGAGAATACATTTTCACATATAAATCAGGTTGCCTTTGCTTTTAGTACAACACAGATGCTATGGCTCGGAAGGGGAACCTGATCCTCTATCACCTTTCAGAGGTTTAATAAGTAAACTTTAATACATCTTCTTGTAGCAATTTAAAGCACTTACTTTAACAGCCTGCTGAGTTGCAAACATATACTCCTCCTGTTTAACTTGCTATGTGGTCTGTACACTCCCACAGAGGGGCAGACCTAGCTACAGACACATGCTTGCTTCCTCCTGCTGCATCTGTGGTAAGGGCTACCTACAGGATTCAATGAACTCTACCTCAAAGCCTCCTTGCTCAAAAATTTCTAGTCTCCTTGGGTGTCCTACCTCATCTAAATACGGTGAGACTACAGTACTCAACCCTTCAGAACAGATTATTCCAACACTGGAAGCATCATGCAGTTATTCTTAGCACAAGTCAGTTACACGAGTTTCTGGAGACCTAGCCAATGATCACTGACATCATTTCTTAAAATTTCTGGGAGCCTCCTACACAATATTCAGGTACATAAATATACACTGAACATTCCTGCAATTAGTAGAGATGTCTCATGCATTCTTTAAAGCAGAACCCAGACTTACCCCCAGAGCTGTGAACACCACCTTCATGTTTGGTAAACAGTGGCAGCTGCACCTGTGCTGTACACAGAAAAGAAGATGAGAAAATACTGTGTTCTGACTATAGAGGCACACACTGCTGAACAAACTTTTCTTCTGCACACAGCACACAGGAAAAAATCAGCAGTAAAACCTTAGTATTCTCTATCCTCTGAATAATTTTGGTTTATGTCCTAGTAATATAACCAAATTAACCAGCCATATTATAAGGACTGTTAAAAATGCTGATACGTGAGTGCACCAGCAGCAACACAAGCTTTAAAATCCTACAAGTCATTTTGAGAATTAAACAGAGATTGACAGTATCTCTATTTTGTAGTGCCAACTTTTCGAACACTTCGCATTTGTCATGAAACATATGATGGTGTTGGCAGCAGTTCCCAGTTAGCACTGGTCCCCTTTGTGAAAGCCACTGCCTAAACAAAGAACCAGATATGGTCTCATCCTCAAAAAATTTGAAGTGTATTTGCTCCACTGGTGAATTATTGCTATCCTGGGCAGGAGGTGGAAAGTGTGCAGGATTCTACGGCACACAGAAAATAAGCTCTTCACAGTTTTGTAGGCTGTACACACAGAGCCATTCTATCACTTTTCAGCAACTCCAGCTTACGTTATATCTACAGACTTACTGTAAGATGAGATAGTCACAGTATTTAAACCTTCAAACAATCTATGCTGCAAATCTGCCAGCCTCCTGTTCCTCAGAATGTTTCATCTCAGCTAAAAATTATCAGTTCAGAGGGATAAGAGCACAGAGGTATACAGCTGACTGTAATGCATTCCACCAGACAGCCTTTATGAATTTTTTAGCTGAACTTTCTTCTGTCCTTGTTGTTCTTGCCAACCACATGCAGAACATTTTAGAGACAATAGCAATTCCCCAGAGGTTTACATGCACTATTCAATTTCCAACAATAAAAAAAAAATATCCTTTTTCTAAAGTGAGTTTCATCTTGTATTTTCCTTCATCTTAAATTACAACTAACATCCAGAACTTGCACTGCATAGCTGAGAAACTAACAGAAATTGCCACATTCAATTAGCACAGCAGAAGCAGCAAACTAGAAATAGGATTTCATTCACTTTAATTCACTAGTTGGTTGCCATAAATACTTGTCTGTAAAACATGGAATTCTGAATACTCCACAGACATTATTTTCCTTTCATGAAGATATTTGTTTACTTTGGCACTGATTCTCTTGGGAGAAACTCTAATGACTTCCACTACCAAAAAAAAACCAAAACAAAAAAGAAACAGAAACTGCCACTAGCAAGCAAGAAAATATTAGTCTAATGTGCTGGTTAAACTCCAGGGCAAAAATGATAAAAACCAGAGTAGATCACTGCTTTGCATTCTTGTGACCAGAACCCATATCCTTCAACTCCAGCAGACAGCATAGCTCTCATGATGGAAGTCAGGCTTTGAGTAAAGGAAGAAAGCTGCCCATCTCCTGTGAATGTTAAGATTTTATCTTTAAAAACAAACAAACAAATAAAACCATAACATGGGCATGGGAAGAACAGGATAAAGCAAACTATCTCAGTCCCTGTTGTTAAATTTTGTCACTACTTTTAATTCAACACATTGATCTAACAAAGGGGTTTTTTTCCCATTTTTTTAATATCTAGGCAATTCATATTTTTTTCTTTTCATGAGAAAAACTACCAGGAAAAAAGGTAAACTACTGAGACTCAACAGACTGCTCACTGCTGAAAAAGACTTGCCTACCTCCTTCCTAAGAATGATTATTATTTTCAGAGTTTAAAGAAATCAAGAACAGAAAAACAGTAAATGAAACACACTGATAAAAATCTTCAGATCTCTTTTGCCTGTGAAATGTCAAACTTCATCATCTTCTTTTCTATATGAATAACATGCAGTCCCAGACTGTTTTCCATGTTTCCATGGGAGGAAAAAGTCATTAACAAAAATCAGCTTTAAGGTTAAGAGGAAGCAGCTCTAGCAAAACTACATGAATCATATATTTTTGTTACCAGTTAGAACAATGGGCTGTTCCTGGAATGCATATGCAAACCCGTTTCAAAGCTTAAACTAGGGAACGAAGCAGACACATGTCACAGACCACAGGACAGCAGACTGTGTACTTCTCTAAACAGCCTGATCATAGGAAAGATCGAGGTAGATCTCTTTGCAAAGCCCTTGCGACCAGTGCAGGACAGACAGAGCTACGTAAAGAGCCCAGGAAGAGAAGATGATGTGGAAAGAGAGAAGGAAAAGTAAAATGGTAAAGAGAAAACAAGCAACTGATATCAAAACCCCTGGGGTTTTTTTCAGCTGTAGATCCTTGGAAGTGGGGTTAAATGGAGTAGTAAATCACTCTAAATGGTAAAAGGCCTATAAATATTGTGGGCTGTGGAAAGAACAATTTGTTGCATTACAAGCAGCCGATGAGTCTCTATGCTGAGCCACTCCACAGGAAAAAGGTTTTCTGAAGTCAGTACTATCTGTAGCCACATTTACTTTTAACTATAACATGCAAAAATTCTCTAGAAAAGCTGCTTTTAGTATTGAAATGAAAGCAAAGATAATGTTCATGTGTACATGTTATTTGCAGCCCATATCAAGAATTGCAGCCACGGTGATTTTCCAACTAGCTAATAGGAGGGAAATAGCAGATTCTAACATCAGTCAGAGTTATTTTCTTTTTTATACATTAAGCTCCTGATATTCTGGTGTTCATCTTAATCTACAAAATGAGGAAGCACTGAAGTAAGTCTGCATGCACATAAAAGTCTACATACTATATGTAAATTTCTACCAGTTTCATGATTTATTATATGTTCCCCAAAACTGTAACACTAGTGGTATCTGATTAGGAAAAAGTATGGACCCTACCCCCAAGAACATACACTTTTTAAAAGAAGCTAAACCCACAGATGGCTCTGAAGCAGGCAGCCTCAGCACAATCCCTTTCAGTTCTTAGAACTGATGATTGAAGTTTTTCTGTTCAAGCAGAAAAATACAACGGTGGGTCAAAATCCTTTCTCATATAATAATATCCTGTCACTAACACTGGCCAATAGCAGGTGTTATTCTCCTGGGTTTATAAAAAGAAAGGAACTTAACCTGTGCATAGTAATTTCTAGAAAAGATGATAACCACTCAGGGGCAAAATTCAGAAGCCACTGCCTTGATGATAGCTTTCATGTCATTCAAATGGCAACCAGAAGAGCTACTTTGTAATACTTACAGTTTATTTGATTTGTCTTTATATAGTGTTAAATAGTTTATTGTGATTTGTCTTTGTGTTTTCTCTTCCATAGCATTGCTGGTTCAATTTGCCACACAAAATTTAGCACGCAGTGGATGATGCAGAACACCAGACAAATAAGATGATCATTGTCTTTCAGGCACTGACAAACCCAGGAGAGTTGTCAGCTCCAGCTCCGCCACAGGCCTCCTAGGTGAAGTTGATGCCTGGCACGTTTGTTGCAATGAATACACAGCAGCAGGTTGATTAATGGCTGCAAGAACAACTATAACTTAGGTATATTTGGTTTTACTGTACTGACAGCTTATTTTGTAACATGTTTTTTTCAATTTACATATTATGTACAGTGATATTGCATATGGCTTGGCATTCGCTTCTTGTAATGCTTGTTGTCAAGTCTAAGCAACTCATCCCAGCTCCCTGACCTCCCCAAGTCATTCAGATGGGGGGGGGGAGGGGGGGGGGGCTCTGCCAGCGTACTCTCTTCTTCAGGCCCAAGCACACGGTCGCTTTCTGGTAATAATCGGGGAACGTGGAGTCCAAGCATCCCAATATCCCCTAAGGTCTGGAAAGGCAAATCTAGGAAGTGCTGAGTTGCAAATGGTTGAGGTAACTGAAGGAAACATTATAGATGCTTAGCCTGTTTTTACACATTTGTTTAGGCATCTGTTTTCAGACACTATTACCTTCCTACTAGCCCAATCCAAAAAAGCTCTCAAACCTTCCCTGGAAAGGAGCAGCTAAGATAAAAGAAAGCAGGAAGGAATCAAGGGATTACAAGGGAGAAAAAAAAACATTAAAGCAAGAGGGTGCGAAGGCCAAATGGTCAGAAATCAATAAACTGGGAACTAGAAAGAGAAAACAAACAGCGCCAAGGACAGGACTCAGCACTTCTTGACGGCACCAAGGTGCCAGATAAGAGACTTGATTTGGTGGTGGAGAAGCCAAAATTTGTGGCCCCAGCACACACCACGGGGTTCTTGTATCAGAGGGAGAAGAGACAGGATATACAGCCTGAAGGAGTCTTGGTTTGACTTGGTACAGCTGTATCAGAGTCAGGAAGCATATGCCGCAAGACCAAGGAGAACCAAAGACCTCCTGGATTCTGCAGCAAAATATAGCCAGAAGCTTTCCTCATTATCAGCAGAGAAAGAGAGATCAGATTTCTCTCTCTAAAGGTGCCTGCATTAGGGTAGAATGAATCATACTTTGGTAGCACCTGTCTTGTTTGTAGAAGATCAGACAGCTAATGCAGAGCTGATGCTTACTTCTTACATGGTTAAAAATAGATGAGATTCACTCCATGAAAGTTGTTTTAATAAACATACACAATTGGGATAGAGATACATGCACCATATCAGAGATAAGCTGTCACAGAGGATGTGAATACTCTTGTCTTTCAGATGATTTAAAAAGACTAATCACAGATACTATTTGAAGACACTATCTAGCTATTTTGAAGGAAGACTCGCTAGAATTTGGTCTTGATTTAAAAGTGTGGGACAGAGAAGCTGACCGCTTACCAAAAAAACCCGAGTTCCTACACACTTTGTAGAAATAGGCAGCTGGTTACAGGAGAGAAACAGCACAGCATTGTTTCCACCCTTGCTAGATGCCCAAGAACGCCCCAGGTAGAGGACAGCTTCTGTTCAGGCTTGCACATAACTGAATGTCAGGCGTACGACGTGAACGCAAAGGGAAGCCAGATGCTACCAGTTCTGCAGCTCACAAAACTAATGTCTATGAGGACTGTGCCATGAAGCAACTCACTATTCAGAGAGGAACTGTGACTCGGCCAGCAACATTTACTCAGCGTGTGATCATCTGTGGCGCCTTGGTCTGAACTCTTATTTTTTACCACTTGTAAGACAGACGGTTGCAGAGTTCTTGAAACAGATGTCAATACAGTGAATAATTCTGAAGTACTAAGCCATAACACAGCAAAGATAAGTATGTATCGATGATTCTTCAATGCTGCGAATGTATTTTCATCTTAACCCTGCAAGCTGGCACAGATACCCAAATACACACACCCACATAGGTTCACGATCACATCAGAGATGACTGCAGATGCCGAACCATTTTTTTTTCCTCTATATTTTATATGCATATAACAAACACATACAGATTTAACAAATAAGAATTGTTACACTGGGTCAGACCAAAGGTCCATCGGCCAAATGGAAAGCAGCCATCCAGTCTTTGACAGTGGCCACTAATGGATGCCTAGAGAAAAGTACAATAGGTCAAGCATATAATGACACTTCCCCGATGTACTCTCACATTCAATAGCTGTGTATTAATTCTCTCACTGAACTACAGCTTTCCCAGAGCACAACAGGAGCTCACTTATTTTAGTCTTTTCAGGGATATCTACAACAGCATTACATCTATAGTTGCCAAACTATTTATTTGTTTGCATTGAACAGTTGCCAAGAGCTGTGCTTCCACGAGATGGAAAGGGTAAAACCCCACCTTTTAATATTGCTGGGAAATACCTCAAAAGGCACCACCAAGTGCTGCCACACCTCAGCATGGGCTCGATCTGAGCACTTAATGCGTCTCTGAGGAGTCCAACAAATGAGTGACCTGGTTTGATGGCAGGATACGGGTGGAGAGGAAGGGGCGACTGACCCAGCTTCACCCGGGAGCTGACACTCTCCACTGCACTACAGGGCCAGGCGCGCCCAAGTCGGGCAGAGCGCCCCGGCCCTGCATCCCTGCCACAGAGGGCACAGGAGGCCACAGCTGTGCCGGCCAGGGCCTGCCCCTCCCGCCCCACACGGGCCGAGCAGCTGTGAGGAGACAGCGAGCCCCCGGCCGCTGCCGGCCAGCCCCGCCGGTGGGCGAGGGCGGGCGCTGCCGGGCGCTGCCAGGCAGGCTGCCTGCTGAGGAAGCGGCGCGAGGGGGCGGGGCCGGGGCGGGCACGGGGCGGGGCCGGGGCTCCCGCGGCCGGGCCTCGGCACCCGCCCGCCTCGTGCCGCCGGGCTCGCGCCCCACCCCTCCGCCCGCCCGTGGCGCGCGGCCCTGCGTCAATGCAAATGAGGGGCGCGGGGCGGGGCGCCCCTCCCCGAGCGGGTGCTGACGGGAGCGCAGACCGCGGGAGAAACCACCGCCCGCCCGCCCCCCGCCTGCGGAGGTCACCGCCGGTCGCACCCGCTGCCGCAAAACGAAACAGAATCACTTTATGGCAGGTGTTTGCCGCTTGAGGGTAGACACGTCGCCGAAGCCCCGTGAGTGCCTTCCTCACCCTAACGGCCGGCAGAGCGTCAGCGCGTCCCTGCAGGGCCGCCACTTCCCCCCGCTTAAGTGGTAGCGCTCACCCGGCTCGTCGGCACCGGCTGCGTTGGCGTTGGTCAGCGCGAGCGCCCCCGCCCCCGGAGCAGCGCCAGGGGCGGGCTCCGAGGCAATGCATTATTCATGAGGGGGCGGGGCCGGCGGGGCGGGCAAGGGGTGGGGGCCCTGACGTCACTATGACGGATGTTCCGGCATTCTTAAGGGCGTTGAAGCCGGCTCAGAGCCGGCAGTGGGGGCGGGGGAGGCGGTTGCGGGTGAGCGGAGCCCCGGAGCGGAACCGGTGGCCGCCCGCCTGCCGTGTGGGGGTACCGGCGGCCTCCGCCCTCCCTTCCCTCCGGTGCCAAGGCAGGGGACGCCCCGCTTCCCCCCCGCGTTGCGGTGTAGCGGCCGGGGCGGGAGTCGGACGGAGGAGTTACCGGGGAGCGGGGGGGCTGTCAGAGGGGGAACGACCTGTCCGGGGGTATTTCTGATTATCCGGCGGATTACTGTGGGTGCGAGTGTAGGCGGGAAGGGCCGCCCTGCCGGGGGTCCCGATAGGTTCGAAGGGGAAAAATAAGAAAAGCCCTGATAAGAGTAGGATTATTTATTATCAAAAGGCTCCCATATTTTTAAAACCAGTGTAGTGAAGATTATGGCAAGGAAGAGGGCTTTATTCTAGAAAGTGGCGATTTTTTTTGGCTTATAGTGGTTTCTGATAGGCGTGTGTTTAACCCCCCGCCCCCCCGGAGATTATTAATTATCTTTGTCTCTTCAGGCTCCCGGGGAGGGAGTTCGCCCCTTCGCTGAGCCGCTGGCGGGGGGGGCTCACAGCCTCGGGCTCCCGCAGACGGCGGCCTCCAGCCCCAGCCCGCCGCTGGGTGTAGGAGGCGCTGGCTCCGCCGGGTTCTTCCCCTCCCTGGCAGCCGCCTCTCATTCCTCCTCCTCCTCCTGCCCCTTCTCACCCGCTGTAACCGGTTCCTCCGGCAGCGGCGGCGTGTCCGGTGGGTCGCCGCCGCCGCCCTCTCTGTTCCCCTCGGCGGCCGCTGCTGCGCATCATCAAAACATGCAGGATGAGCTGCTCCTGGGGGTGACACAGCAGCAGCAGCCAGGCAGCGAGAGGCTGGGCAGCAGCCCCGCATCAGGACACCCCCCTCTCGGCCACCCCTCCTCTGACTTTAAACCCAGTCTCAGCCCCCACCAGGATTTAAACAAGCAGCCACCGCAGCAGGAACAGCCGCCGCCTCCTCAACTGAGCCAGAAGAGGAAAGAGTTTAAGCAGCAGCAGCTCAGCAGCCCAGCCCAGCTCGGCAGCAGCCACCCCCTGAATAACCACCACCCCCCAGACTATCATCACCACCCCCCTCAGCAGCAGCAGCAGCAGTTCAGCCACCCCACTGACAAGTACCAGCAGCAGGAGCACAAGCAACAGCAGCAGCTCCAGCTCCTCAGCGCTCGCCCCCCGGAGCCGCCGCGGACGGGGGACTACCCGCACCACCGGCCCCTCAGCCCCGCCGAGCACAAGGGCGGCGCGGACAGGGGGGGTTCAGAGCGGCTCGCCCCTTCCTGCCCGGGGGGATCCGTGTCCGCGGACCCCAATGTGGGGGTGGCCGCCGCCTCCTGCGTGAATCCGCCTCCGTCTCCTCCTCATCTGCAGGCGAGAGCCAAGCTGCCCCCCATGGAGTCCCCCCCGAACAGCCACTTGCTGGGCAGCCCCGGGAACCTCCTGCCCGGCGGGCTCGGCTCTGGCTTCAGCAGCCTGCAGAGCCCGGAGATCCCCAGCCCCCATCACCAGAGCGGGGGCGGCTCCTCCTCGGCGGCTTCCCCTCCTCCTCCGCCGCTGCCCGGCTTCGGCACCCCCTGGTCGGTGCAGACCTCGTCGCCGCCTCCGCAGCAGACGCAGCAGCCTCCGGTCTCCAGCGGCGGCGGCGGGCAGATCAGCGCGATGCCGCCCCCCAGCCCGGAATCCGAGACCAGCTTCTACCCGGGGATCCCGTCATCGATCAACCCCGCTTTCTTCCAGAGCTTCTCGCCGGTGTCTCCTCACAACCCCTGCGCCGGGCCCTTCAGCAGCCCCTTCTCGGCCGCCGCCCCCCCGCCGCCGCCGCAGATGAATTTACCTCAGCAGCAGCAGCAGCAGCAACAGCAGAACCGGAGATCCCCTGTGAGCCCCCAGCTCCAGCACCAACACCAGGCGGCGGCCGCCGCCGCCGCCTTCCTGCAGCAGAGAAACTCCTACAACCACCACCAGGTACCGGGCGGCGGCGGGAGGGCCGGGCAGCCGCGGCGGGGCGGCAGGGAGCCCGGGCGAGCCGGCTCCGGAAGGGAGCCCGGGGCGGAAAGGGGGAGCCCCGGCGGAAAGGGGGAGCCCGGGGCGAGCCCCGGCGAGGGGAGGGGGACGGAAGGAGGACGCGGGGGCGGGGACGGGGGGGGGTCGGCTCCCCTCCTTTCGGCAGTCGGGGAGCCGCGGGGCTTCTCTCTCCCCGCTGCCGGCGCCGGGCGAGGCTGCGCGGCGGTGACAGCCCGGCGCGAGCGCGGCGGCGGAGGCAGGGCGGGGCCCGGCCCGGCCCGGCCGCTGTCGCCCCGCCGTGCTCGGCGGGCTGAGGGCCGCCGGTGGCCGGCGGGAAGGCACCTGCGCCGCCCGCCCGCTGCGGGGCCAGCCAGGCAGGCGGCGGTGGCGCCGGGAGGCGGTTGGCAGCGGCCCGGCCCGCCCCGCGCACGGCCGCTGCTCCCCGCCCGTTCCGGGTGGCAGGTGGCGGGACGGCCTTTTCGGCCGCGTCCCCTGGGCTGTGACCGGCTCTCCTCGGTGCGCCGTCGGCTACCCAGGGACGTCGTTTCCTTTGGGGATGAGAGGAGGGGGTTTCCTGTTCTAAAAGAGGGTGAACGCTCCTTTTCGTGTCAAGAAGGAGTTTCACCGTGAAAATGTTCCCCTCGCCCCCCCGCAGCCGCCCGTAGCGAGCGCGGTGTCCCCGGAACAATGAGGCTGACAGCTCCGGCCGGCGCCGCCGGTGCCTCGTCCCCGGGAAGCCCCAGCCTCCAGCTTGCCCTCGCACCCCTGGGCGTGCTCGGCCGGACGGGCACAGGCCACCGAAAGTAGATTCAGATGGGAAAGCTGTCGAGGTTGTTGCCTTCTCAGGGGTTTTGCCCGAAATTACTTGAATTTGTATCCAAAGACAGCACTGTGTTTCGGGTTACCACAGTTCTGCTACCGGTTTTAATCAAGCAGCATAATGATCCCATGTTAAAATGGAAGTTTACCTTTCTTCCTAGAACAAAATATTAATTATAAGAAACGGGATAAAAGCATATCCACCTTAACCTGCTAGTGCATTATAGCCACATCTTGCTCTGATCATCTGCTTGGTTATGAAAGACCAAAGTTATATAGGCCTCATCTTATTTTTTCTTTCATTCTAGTATTAAATCCTGTCAGTTTTAATTGGTAGAGCTGGATTTGTGAAGCATTTCTATCGGAACTGGAATCTCACGTTAAGTGTGCATGTCCAAGAACTGATTTGGATGCATTGTGATTAGGTGCTAGTTGCCCTTAACATCTATAATAACCCTCTTCAAACTAATTCCAAAACAATTCTCCAACACTAAGGTGAACAGGAATTTTCTCTCAGTTACAAGTTGTAGGTAAACTTAAAACAGTGCCGTGACTGCATAGCTAGCAATATTAGAGGCTTGTTAACATTTGGCATTATCTCTTAAGGTTTGTTTCACAATAGAGTGCCTGCCTCTCCCAAAATTCCAATCAAAGCATTCAAGTTCTACAACATAATTATCTATAATTATATAGAATAGGATGTTTTCCTGATTACTTGACCAAAAATGGCTTTAGTGGCGTTTTTGTTTTTGGGGAGGGGGGGAGACGTTATAATTTTTTCTGTCTTCAGAAAGTTCTGTTTTATCTGATACATAACATATTGACATGCTTTAAATTTTTAAGTTATTAGAAATACAAGCTGAGGGTTGCTTGCAGCTAAGCTTAGAGATAGAAGTACTGCATTTTGACTTCACAAAAGAACTGAGTTTAGAATACACACACACATTTTTATGTTTGAGAAAAATCCTTTCCAAGAACAGTCAGATTTGAGAATGCTAAAGATAAATATTGTTCTTCACTGTCGGTCAGGCTCAGTGGGTCCACCTCTTGGTAGTATGACAACCACTATAGGTCACTTTTTAACAAAAGTTGTGGCTTAGGAATAAAAACTTGACATGCTGTAAAAATCCTCCCTCTAAAAACTGCTCACATTTTCATATTGAGGAATATAGTGCACTGTTAGATACAGAAGTACTTTATACCTTGTCTAAATAGGAAAAAAAATCCTAAAAAACCCCTCCAGATTCCACCCTGCAGAATTCTACAGATAGTCCTGTTCATTACTCCAGAAATACTTGAGCAGTGTCTTCAGAACGATGCATTTTAATGTGGAAATGTTAAGATACCTCCTTCAAACAGATTCCCTGTACAGTAATCAGTGCTTTTTGCTCTTATATGGTAATACTGAGACAGTGATACTCAAAATACTGGGGGGGGGGGAAATCAATCTGCCATCTGAATTTTAATTTTTAAATTTCTACTCACTGTAGTGAAATACTATTACTGAGTAGAAATAGTTGTTATTATTATTAGAATAAGAATAATTATTTTAATAATAATTTTGAAAATTGATCTCTTTGAAATTCTTGTGTTATTTTTGCAAGGATCTCACTATATAATATCAAGTAATGTATGGTAAAATGGTCTTAGGGTCTTTTGTAATGTGGTTTTACACCCAGGTATTGTTTTACTGCATAGCTTTAAAGAATGCTGCCAATTACTAAAATTATAATCTAAAATGCTTGTACAAGTACTGTGGGTTTTTCTGGGGGATGCATGGGGGAATGGGGATTACAATTTTTATTTTATGATGCTGTGTTTTCTTCCTTGTCTCCGTAATTAATTTACATGTTTTCAAGAAAGAGTGATTTATAGAAATCTCTGGGCGTTGATTACTTGGTGGTTGGTTGTTTTGGGTTTTGTTGGTTTTTAAGAAGAAAAATATTTCAGGTATTTTCAAAATAATATAAATCAATCTTTCTTTTTAGCCTCTTCTGAAGCAGTCGCCCTGGAGCAATCAGAGTAGTGGCTGGAGCACAGGAAATATATCCTGGGGAGGAATGCATGGCAGAGACCATCGTAGAACTGGAAACATGGGAATTCCAGGAACTATGAACCAGATCTCTCCTTTGAAGAAGCCCTTTTCTGGTAATGTCATAGCTCCTCCTAAATTTACTCGCTCCACTCCGTCACTGACACCAAAATCGTGGATTGAAGATAATGTTTTCCGAACTGACAACAACAGTAATACTCTCCTTCCTTTGCAGGTAAGGATAGTGTGTAGCTGGTGTGTTCATAGTCTTGTATAGCATTTTGGCTTCATTCCTTTTAAAGGAGAATTAAACAGGGGTTACAGCCCTAATACAGGGTTTGAAAATTGCATATTTCTATATTGCAACTAACCGCGACGTTTTCAGTGTATTCAGCAATATATAATTCTCACAGTTAAGAATATTGACTGTCAAGAAAGATGGAAACTGTAGCCAGTGACAGCAATAGAGCGAAATAGGGTTAATCCAGCAAGCGTTTTCTGCCTATAGTAATGCTCATGTTCTTATATATCCCTTTAAAACTAAGGATTTTTTTGTTCGCTTGTCGTTGTACATAGGTCTTCTTACTTTTGTAGATGGCTCTGAGTCTTTGTCATGTTCGTCTTTTTACTGGTATTCTAGGCTGACACTTGCATGTTAGTGAGATTTTTTTTTTTCCTTCACATTCTAGCAACTTTTATGTTATGTTTTGGCTGGAAGCCCTGTGATTTAGAACTGTTAAACAGGAGAATGTGTCTTAGAACTAAAGATCTGGGTTCACCTCCTGAATTTTGTGAGTGATGTCTTATGTGACTTTAGGTAAGTCACTTAACTCCAGCCTCAGTTACCTGTTGGTAAAATGTTATTTTTCCCATTCCTGCCTATATTCATTTAGTCATAACACCTTGTTAGCACAGACCTTTATTTTGGATCCCAATCTCAGTTGCCATTCTAACAATTTGTAGTTTTTGCATGGGGTTTTTGTGACAAAAAAAAAGTTTGGGTAACTTATTTTAGAAATGATATGTTTTAAAATAGAAAGCAGATTATTCCATTAATTCTGTACATTCTTTAATTTTGGGTACACCTGTGTCAGCTTTGTTTTTTGTCTCACACTGAGCTACTATATTTCAGCAAAAGTAAAAAAGATAATATGCAGAGAAAATAATTTGCATCTTTATGTGGAGCATAAAGCCATTATAGTTGGGATTTCTAGGTTTCACACAGAGTAATCTAGAGTTTCATTTGTCATAATTGTGATCGTGTTTGAGTTTGCACAGCTGTATTTGCATCAGTTAGCAAGCTAATCCTTATGTAGCTGCAATAATGGCAAAAGGGTGCTCCCTGGGACCAGATTTCCCACTAGAGTCCCTATTTTTCTTACCATTTTGCTGGTGGAGTTCCATTTGGCACAAGCGGCCATCTCCTGACTATCCAGGTGAGCTCTGATACTTGCAGTATTCTTGAGGCTAATGGTGACTTTTGGACATAACCTAAATTCTGCTCCAAGTGTATGCATTGGACCTGAAAACTTAAGAGTATTTGCCTATACAGTGAAGACCTGTTCAATTAAGTAGCCTTACTAGCTGGAATATCATGGTTGAATAATTTTCATGTGGGTGGAAAGGTGGGGAAAAAAAAGTGCCATTCTCTGTGTATTCAACCTGATCTGTTAAGGAAAACAGATTATAGATAATGCTTTGTGGTGGAGGGCTCCAGGAATAGTTGAAAGTAAACACTGAGATGTCTCCCGAAGATGTTAGCCCAAGGAACAGGGTTAAAAATATTAATGCCGTCATATGTTGAAACTGCAGTGACGTATACTTTGGAATTCATATGCAGCTAAGCACAAGTTATGAATATATTTACTCAGTCAACACACCTTACAAGTCAGTATGACTATTACTTTGAACTTTCAGAAGCTTCTACAGCAGTCATCTAATGTAGATGAACTCGTGTCTAAACAAAAGTCTTGTGCATTCAAACTATAATCTAAATAATTTCTAGAAGATTAGAAAAAAAATCCTTGCAATTTAACTTTATAATAAATCACATTAATGTTTCCATTTTGGGGGTCTTGTTGTTTGGTGTTTTTTTTTCTGAAGAGATAGTATCAAAGGGAGAACGTGGGCACATTTAATTGTTGTTGGTCTTACCCGTGAGCACCAGACCCACCAAGAAAATAGACCTGTCTGGCTATATTTATGCTATAGATCTATCTGTGCTTAAATCTCCCTTACATGTATGAAGTGATAGTTGCAGAACACAGTAAAAATAATCCTCTTTGAAGGATTGCAGTGTTATCTGCTGCTATTGTGGAAATACTAGATGTTTCCATAAATTACCTTCCTACACTGAAATCGTGTTCTTATTTTTCAGTTGTTCTACTATTGTTATATGGTTAATTCTTTGTGATGACTGTTACACTTTGCAAGTCATAATGAGAAAGTTAAATAGAGCTTGGAGCTTGTGCTTCTTTTCATCAGGACTTGTGTTGGCAATTGCGATGCTGTCAAACACCCATCTTGTTAATTTGTACTGTGCTTGTCTCCTTCCATAAAAGGCTGAGGTATTTAGATTGAGGATTCTTAAAGATACAGTAGCAATTTCAGAAGATACTCAAAAATAGCAGTAATTAACTTTTGTGTCATTTGGAAAGCCTTGCACGAAAGTGTTTATGTGTACGTAGAAGTTGCCTGTTCCCAGCTTTTATTCAAGCTTCCACAGAGCGAACACATTTTAGCATGCGTTGAATGCATACAGCATCATTCACAGTCTTGCAGAATACTTTTCTGCATGATCACGCATCTTTGTTTTTAACTGCAGTAATCATTTTGCATGGCAGGTGACAAAGCACCTCTCCTCTGAACTTCAGCGAGCTCAAGCTTAGCAAATGAAAATGGCCTAGAAAAGCCAGTGTCCTCGCTGACTAACTTTTGGTAGATTATTAATGTTCTGATACCATTTTTCAAATACTGTATATGTTTTGCTAAGTCTGAATGGCGTTCAAGTGTCAGCTGCTCATCCAGTTTGTGAAACACGTACCTGATGCAAACAAAATAAGCCACACAGAAATTGTATACAAATTCAAAGCTTTTCTCTTCCATGAAACCTCTTTATTCTCTGGTGTTTGCATTGAATGATGGTCCCAGTATAGAACTGTCATGAGTTCTGATGAAAATAACGTTTCTTGCCTGTAAACTAACATACCAGTGACAATGAATGTCATTACTGATAACTAAGTACTTAGGTGTATTACTTTAAAGGAATGAAAGCAGATTTTCTGTACTTACAGTTAAAATTGAAACGTATCCCATGTGAAGTTGAATTTACAGTGGCCACATCAGTTACAGCAAAGCTGCTTTTACTTACAGCAGTTATGAAGGGCATCTCTCAGGGAATTTTCCAAAGTTGAAGAGTTTTTGTTTTGTTTTTCAATAAAAGTAGTTAAACATCATGGCAACACTGATTTAAACATGAGCAAATTAAGCCAATAGCCAAGTTTTTCTTACGTGACTCACTGTAAGATGCTTTTTTTTCCTCCCTCAGGTTTTTAAGATAACACAAACTTCATCAATTAAAGTTCTTTCACAGACAAAATTATGTTTCCAAGCTTAAGTTCTGCCGCACTGCTTGCACCATTATAGGTACTTCATGTAGGGAAGGGATTGTTGCCTTGTACTGGAATCATTAAGAAACAATTAGAAATCTTGTCAGGTATTCACACTATATAACTTAAGCATTTAATTGAGGAGCCTATTTCTCTCTCCTTAGAGACAATCTAGGCTCCTTATTTAGATAATCTAATTCTCTAGAAGAACCTATTTGGTACCACTGACCTTACAACAGCCCCTGGGATTCCAGTTTATGCACTTAAGTTGCATGTTAAGAAGTTAGACAATGTGAATATTCTCTACTATTCCCTGATCTAAAGTACCAAAAAAAATTAATATAGGATGCAAAGCTAAAAATATATTTCTAACCAGAGATACTGTTTTTTTCCCAAAAACACATGCTTCAGGCATTTCTGTGGCCAAAGTGCAAGCACAAAAATCAGTGGTTTTTAGATTCATTTTTTATGCTCCTTGGATGAGGAAAATAATTAACTATTTCTAAAATTTTTTCAAAGAATTGCAGTGTCTGCTAACCCTGTTTTGATTGCAAGCTTAATGTTTCTTAATATCTCGCAAATAAGCTTACTAAAACCTATCATATAGAGTTTAGTAATACACCTCACTGTTACACACTTCAGTGTGTTAACTATTTTAATTCTAGTAAAAACACTGCATTCTATAAATATGAATTTAGTTGCTGTGTCTCTTTTGAGTTAAGAAATACACTGTATGTATGGGTGTTTTTCACCTTGATTTGTCCTTCCTGTTTGTTCAAACAAACAGTACGTGCAATATTCATGGTCCTGGAAGCTGAGCTTTATTAATCTACGTTTGAATATAGCTCTCCAGCTGGGGATTTGTATGGTAAGGTAGCATCTCTCACAAATGCAGATTTTTCTTTTTCTATTTATTTTTGAAATGTGCTAAAGCTTTCAAAGAAAACAAAACACTTGCAAAGTAAAATGAGTTTTAAGATTGTATGTCACAACAGGTGTTAGTTTTAGACATTGTCATATTGCTTCTGTCTTATGATCACTTCCATTCGGAGGATTTCAGATTTTCAATATGACAGTTTTAATACAGTTTAATAAATGTACTTTAACAGTTTAAATGGCTAATCTAGATGATACACATAACAGTCAATATTAGATGAAGAGCAAGTTGCTAAAATTGGGTTCTTAATGCCATGGATAGACTCCTAAATAGGTGGCCTGTTGCTTCAGAAGTGCTGAGTGTTTGGCAGTCATGTTAAACTTGAAGGCATTTGGAGTATCTAGCTGCTGAATTGCCTTAGTCTTCAGACTAGTGTAATTGTCCAAGCACCGATTTATAAACCAGGCTTTACCAGTTTATTTTTACTAAGGCAATACTTGTAACAGAACAGTGTCTCCAGGGTAGGTTGATTACCGGGGGCTGATTAAATAACATACAAAACCAGGTATTTGTGTCTGAGGACCAGACTGGGGATATCTCTAGCTGGAGAAAATAATCCATTGCCATACTTCTAATTTCAGGATCAAAACCTTTGAATAAATGGTATTGGGAGCTGCACAGATAAACGATTCAAAGGAATCAATTAGCAGAGAGTTTGTGGGGCTTTCCATGCAATGTTTTTATGACTTCTTGTGAACTAATAATTCTCTTCTACTGTTAAAATTTGCTTCAGTTACACAGCTCATTCTCTTAATGCAAGTCAAAATCGGAGTTAGGGAAATTCAACAAAACATTTAGCAGCCATGATAAGGTAGCAATGATATATATGCTAAGTATCATATCTCACCTCATTCTGTCTGCCAAAGCATGATTGTTCTCTAAGTTAAAATTAATACGTTCTCAGCTAAGACCTATCCCACAGTACATTTACTGTATGGTCTGATGTATTTGCATTTAAGTACTCAAGGCTGTATAGATATTTCTAGATGGGGGGGTGGAGAGGGTTAAAAAAAAAAAAACACAAAGCAAAAACAAACAAAAAAAACTCAAACAGAAAACCCAAACAAAACCCCAAAAAGAACCCAAATCTTGAATAACAACTTCCCCTTCAAATGTCTAATTGTTCCTTTAGTTATTTTGTTGAAGCTATTAATATACAAATCTTCTAGATTTGCCTCACAAGTCTAATCTTGCCAAGCCTTTAATCATCTCCATAATGTGTCTGGTTTGTTTCCAGTTTATGAATGTATATTCTTGAGCTGAAGTACTGCACTCTGGATACACAGTACATGCTGTTGAGATTTTTTTGTTTGTTTTTAAATGCTTATGTAGTTGGGAAGTAGATGTGTCTTTGCCACAAGACCTGTTCTTGGTGCATTTTAGGCTCAATTTAGTTAGCTTACATAGCTGATTGTGTCATTTTAACTTTAAAACACTTTTGTCGTCAGGTTGACCATTCACAGATGTCTACCAGATACTATAGTGCATCTTTACTACTAATGGCACCATGGAAAGTAACAGAGCAATTTCATACGTCTGCTTTAAGCTGTCCTCCTTGCTTTTTTATAGAGCTAAAATGGTAGTTGTCATAGGCTTTCATATTAAGTTTCTCATTTACACTACTTATGGTTTCAACAAGGGGCTTATGATTACAGTATGTTTTCACCAAAATGAGAATGACTTGAAGTTTAGATGCTACCAAAGATATTTTAGAATATATAATGTACTTAATTGTTAGGTTTTTACTGCAAACATCAACACTGAATACTATATTCAGGTACTTTTTAAAGTCTGAATACTTTATTATGAAATCAGCTGTCACTTTCTAGTCTTAGAACACATTTGTATTTAGTGGTCAGTTTTAAAGTGAAAAAATTGAACTTGTTAACATTTTAGTTTGTGAAATGATTTTTAAAAGTTTCATTAATTGAGCTTTTTAAAAATTCAGTTAATTCAGCAAGATCAAAGCTACAGAGTCTTTTTTACAGCCAGCTACAACTGTACTTGAAACTGACTGGAAGTTTTATGACTTTTGTTTCCAGCCCCACTGGATGGTGCTACATTTCTGTAGAATATGAAGGGACATGTAAAGGGGCGTATTTTAAAGATTGAATTTAATACCTATGTTGGAAGTGTACAGATCAGTAGTTTAAAGCATGTGTCCAAAATTCAAAGTTGTTAAACTTCTTAACTATGAACATCTATTTTTAGTGTATGTGGTTAAAGATTAGCAAAATTGTATTCACTGTTTAATAGTTTTTCTCTTTGTATTTGCTTTATGCATAAATGACAGTATATAAGCTTTGAGATGTGACTGCACTGTTTCTGCAAATGCTCAAACAGGATAAGCTTTGCATAAATTGCATGGATATATTTAGAAATCCTAAATTGTGTCTAGAAAAATGGTTTGTCCGACAACTTAGTGTTGAGACTTGCTCTTCAGAGAAAGCTGCCCTCCTCCCATTCAATTCCACATTTAGACGTATGGGGGGAGGACTTCTGAAATATGCACTCGGTAGATGTATTTTGCATTACAGTGTCAAAAGTCCTTCTAGCACTAACTGTATTCTGTGAGTAGAATACTTCATGCTTCTCCTATATTGTGTAAATTTGTAAAAATTCATAAATAATTACCACTTTTCTATAAACTTCACATAATCTTAACTTTTAAGTTGAGATGACAGTTTGTCACTTAGCTGTATACCTCTGAATCTGTAGGCAGTTATACCAAAACCAATTCTGCTGTGTATGAATGCAGTTGTGATTCTGGTAGTGCGGAGGTAGATCAAACAGGATTCAAATGTTTATACAGTTAAAAAGAAATAAAAAACTAGTGTGAGAATTTGTGGTGCTTAGAAGTTAACTATTGGCTCTGGGAAAAAAACTAGCATTATGTTGTGACATTCCACTGAGATAGAGACCTTCTGATACAGCAAGAGTTCACTTGCTTCTTAGCACAGGACTGATGAGCCAGAGACAGAGGTGAGGGAAATGCAAAATATTTTGCAGGAATTCAGCCTTGATAAAAGGGGCTTTTGGAGTCAGGATGATACAAAACTTGTATTAACATACACGCTTATGTATCAATGCCTTTGTACTACTGATTATCTTCAGTTTCATTATTTCAACACGGATGACAAGCAGTTATCTTCTAAACCAACCTCAAACTACCTTTAAAACAACATGGAAATAGTTCTAATTCTTGGGACTATTTCCATGTTGTTTTAAAAGTAGTTCCAGGTTGTTTTAGAAGATAACTGCTTATCAACCGTGTTGAAATAATGAAACTGAAGATAGTCCCAAGAATTAGGACTATTTCCACATGTATGGAGAACTATCTAAAACAATCATGTTCACCGCTGGTACTTGCTGTGCTTGTCCCAAAGATCAACGAAAATCACAGTGGAAGTTTTCCGATTGAGTAGAGCATGCTGTAGTAGAACTGTCCCCTTTTGAAACTGTTGTGGATTTTTTTTTCTCTACAGCTGAACTTTCTAGAAGATCTTTGCTGATGTGACCTACATTATTGAAATACTCTTAAGTTCTGCTTTGAAATGAAAGCTTCATATTTGCATAGATGGTAACTGTGCTCTTTAAAGATATGATGTACGTATTTGGGGAGAACAAAGCAGTGTTTTAGCATTATGAAGTGTAGTTGCACAAAGGTTTACAATGAACCTTGTACCCAAAGCACGACTTACTCCTTTTGAGATAGTTACATGTCAGATAATGTTGCTTATAGTACCTAGTTCATCAGTATTAACTGGAATAGATGTTAAAAGTTTGAAGCACTGGTTACCAGGATACTACCTAAACTCACAAGTGGCTGGTATGGTGTGGGTAGTGAAATAGCAGAATACGGTTCCCATATTTCATTCTCATTTTCATATTGTATGGTGCATGCCTGTTACACGTTTCCACTGCCAGAAATTAAGTAATAAAATTCAAAGAAACAAACCTCTTTTTTTAGCTTTATAGATATGAACTTTCTAAGGTGTAAAGAGAATGGGAAAAGTGTTTTCTTGTGCTTCCAGCAGTGCAAGACCTTTCACTTTGGATACACAGAACTTGCAAAACAGAAGGATGCAGGGGTGAAGTTACAATCATTGCACAATGTCAGCCAGTGGAGCAGTTTACAAATGAATCACAAATGCATGTTATGTTTTACTTTTCCATTTCTCTGTAAGATCCCTGACCAAGTGGGCCAGTTTTAGGAATTAACAACGATGGAGCCCTTTCTTACAGGCTTCTGCTCTCCAGAGCAAAGTAATGACCATTTGCCAGATAGTTATGTCTTATCTCAACATATATGTATATAGCAATGATAAAAAATAAATAGGATTTTACTTAGTGAGCCTGTAACAAAGATAAAGTGTCATATATACAGTTCACTCCAGTTTTTACCAATGCTAGTTCTTTTCACCTATCAGCTACAGAGGTAGCAAAGCACGTTTTCAGTTTATTCAGCATTGGTTTTTGCAAGAGCACTTACTACCTACCAAGTACTGACTTCAGCTGAATTTAAGGCTTCATTAAAAATCCTGATGAGATACCTTCTCAATTCTAGGGGACAGTAGGGAACAGATCCGGCATTGTCACTGCTCACACCTTCTATATAAAGCAAGTTTGCTATGGTAAGCAGGTTCTTTTCATTGTACTATTGAGAAACAAACCTGCAAGGGCATGGAAGCAGATTAGTCACTTCAGTTTCATTCATTCTGCTGCTTCTCAGGACAGCTAGAAAACTGAATAAAAGCCAACCAGTCCCAAAATAAGACTGTGGTGAACTAAAAGAGTACTGGTGACTTGTTGGCACTCAAACCAGGTTGAAGATCACCTCACAAAGTGTCAGTGGTAGGAGACAAGAGCAACCTACTTCTTAAATTTGTCATTAAAATTATCTAAGGGCTTCTAAAAGAAAATAAAGGATCCAATCAAATGAACATAGCAGATTCCTTATCTAACAGGAAGCCATTACTCTTCACAGTTGTTTGAGAAAAAGAGAGCTGGAAAAAAAAGGCTTCTTCCTCTTCATCCCAATGTTGTATTAAGTTGACTGAACTTCCTAAGAAGGACAAAAATAAAATCTTAGCTTCATCATGGCTTATTTTGTAAAGCTGTTGATAAGTCACGGTCTCTGACTCATAGAAAACCTCTATTTCAAAAGCCTGCTTTTTCACTCCTCAACCATGAAGCATATCTGCTTGCTGAGGGATGTAGTTTGAAATTAATCTATGTTCTGTTGAACTGTCATGGAAAGTCACAGTGGGTGTGTGGGTCAGATACCTTCTGTCCCCATTATATATGTACTACGTGGATGACTGCATCCTTAGTGAATTTTAATGGTCATGGGATGTGTGTGGTGTATTTCATCCTACTCCGTTGAGTTACTACAGTGCAACCAGAAAGAAGACAACAGTAAAATTAGGGCATGATTACAGGATTCCTTTAAGTGCAATACAGTCCAGCCAGAAGCCTTGCAAGTAGAACAGATTAAGGTTTTACGCAAACTATTTTGTCTCTGAAGGTATCTCAGAAAGACCAGAGGTGTTAGAAGTCATCTTTTTTCTGCCTCTGTAACTTGGGTGTATTAGAAAACATGGGAGAAAATGTCTTAGTTGAGCATAAAATCAGTGAAAACATTTATGATTTATTACAATGACTTTTATTACCTTCAGTGAAAATATTTGTAAGACATTATGGTAACTCTTCTTAATCTTCATGTGCAAAAAATTGTTCTCTGGAAGGCTTTGTGACATTTTCTTTTCATAGTTTAGCTTTAATTTTCCAACCTTGTGTTTTCAACACATTTAGTGCTGACCATTTGTAACTTAAGTCTTTGTATGCAGAGGGTCTCCTTTATCACCCAGAAGCCAGGAAGTGCAGTCCTAGCAGAGGGCTGAGGGCCCATGTGAGGTACTTAGTCAAGCACCAAGAAAATGCTTTCTTTCATATGAGGCCACAACAACCCCAGCAGTGCTACAGGCTTGGGGAGGAGTGGCTGGAGAGCTGCCAGTCAGAGAGGGACCTGGGGGTGTTGATTGACAGCCGGCTGAACATGAGCCAGCAGTGTGCCCAGGTGGCCAAGAAGGCCAATGGCATCCTGGCCTGTATCAGAAATAGCGTGGCCAGCAGGGACAGGGAAGTGATCTTACCCCTGTACTCGGCACTGGTGAGGCCGCACCTCGATTCCTGTGTTCAGTTTTGGGCCCCTCACTACAAAAAGGACATTGAATTACTCGAGCGTGTCCAGAGAAGGGCAACGAAGCTGGTGAAGGGTCTGGAGCACATGTTGTATGAGGAGCGGCTGAGGGAACTGGGGTTGTTTAGTCTGGAGAAGAGGAGGCTGAGGGGAGACCTCATCGCCCTCTACAACTCCCTGAAAGGAGGGTGCAGAGAGCTGGGGATGAGTCTCTTTAACCAAGTAATAAGTGATAGGACAAGAGGTAATGGCCTCAAATTGTGCCAGGGAAGGTTTAGACTAGATATTAGGAAGCATTTCTTTACAGAACAGGTTGTTAGGTGTTGGAATGGGCTGCCCAGGGAGGTGGTGGAGTCCCCATCCCTGGAGGTGTTCAAGAGGTGGGTTGACATAGCACTTAGGGATATGGTGTAGTTGGGAACTGTCAGTGCTAGGTTAACAGTTGGACTAGATGATCTTCAAGGTCCTTTCCAACCTAGATGATTCTGTGAGGTGACTGTCCTTGTCCTGTAGTTCGCCATCTTACTCACTATTTAACTTCTGCATGAAATGAAATTGAGGTCTTACAGACAGTAGTCTCCTTCATTAAGCAGTCTAATGCCTAACTGCTGAGGATCACTAGAACTGATTCAAGCAGTTCTTCTGAAGGAAACAGGCAATCACAGGCTATTAAAGTGCAAACACAAAAGAGTTCTTCACAGTGCATCTCTAGTTTAATAGTTGAATGCAATTAAACATACTGTTAATAAAATCAGGTCTTACTGTTAATAAATTCAGGTATCTTAAGCTTTTGTATCATTGTTCATCTCCAGTGTCTAAGCGTACAGCCTTTAGAAGGCACCTTTGTCTTCCTTTCAAGTTTCCTGTTAAAAAGTACAGAATTTGTATTCCAATACTAAGGATTTTGTTCTCTTTTAGGATCGAAATAGAATGTATGACAGTCTGAATATGCACTCTTTGGAAAACTCCCTTATTGACATTATGAGAGCAGAGCATGATCCACTTAAAGGTATGTTATTATGCTAAATAAAGAAAAAAGGGTCATCCATTCTGCATATTTGAATTAATACTGATTGCTAATTTAGATTCTAGGTTCATATTAAAATAGCAAATCAATTATTTTCTCAACTCACATGAAGGGTCAATCTCAAGCTGTATTTTATTGAAAACATTGGTTTACAGTTGTTTAAAACTTAAGCTTTAGTGTCTTCATAGATTTTTCTCTCTCTCCCTTCCATACTTCCCTCCTTTCCCCCAAGAAATTCATAGTTAGTTTTATTTGAAATTTACTTGTCTGCTGTAGGAAATTCTACCTCAGTTTGTGAAGACACACTGTTCTGTTAGAGGTAGCCAAAAGAAGGTGGGATGGGAGTCAAACTGCTACCAGTGTTAGCCAGCTAATTTTCCCCTTCTTTGCAGTGAAAGCTGAAAATAAAATTAAGTCCACTCATAAATTCAGGTTTTGTCTTTTAAAATATTTTTTCTAAGCTTCTGGAGGATAATAATGCATCTAATTCTCCAGTTTCTGTTTGTCTGAAGAAGTCCAGAAATACACTTGGCTTTAGAATGCTGGTTCCTCTTACCCTTCTGGGCTCTGTTCAAACTGTTTGGCCACAGCAATAAGCATATAGCTAATATTTGTGGGCTTCAATTTTAACTCCTCTATTCACTGTACATTAACTAGCTCTTTTGAATTCTGTTTTTCTATACTTAACCTCAGGTGGCGTTTATTGTTGAACTTTGGGGCAGGGAGTCCAAGCCATTTTATTTGGCCTGATCAAATGTTACTTCATTTGTGGTGTTGTAATTAGACTAACACAATCTAACTTTAAAATTATCCAAGACTTCAGGCTTGCTTTGCAGAAATTAAGTATCAGTATTGAAGCAATTGGAAAAAATAAAAAAAAAAATTAAAAATATTTCTTTCTTTTTAATATCGTTATTTTATCCCATCCATTCTCAATTTCTAGAGGCTGCTAGACTTAATAGATATTACATTAGCACATAAGAGCCTGTGTTCTCCTAATTTGAAAGACACTTTGCTAGAGTCTGCTCATGGTTCTCTTAAGAGCTGTAATCAATTGGAAGACCTGTAGTATTCAGATAGCATTCAATAGTTTTGTAAGATTTACAATGTAAAGCCAAAAGCTCAGGGTTTTTTTCAAGCTGAAAATCTCTACAAAGCATCACTAAGTAGGTAGCATTTAGTTAGCCAGTTAATTTTCTTCCTGTTTACAGTGAAAGATGAAATTAAATTTTCTTAGATGTTCTTAAATCTGATCTCTTGTTTCTTATTGCCTACAGAGAATTCATTCCAGTTTTCACAATTTTATCATTTAAGTCCATTATTAAATTCAGTTTCTGTCTATTCTGCATGTTTACAAAATACTACTAAGTAACACAAAGGGGTTGAAACCTGTGAGCAGTTAGCCCAGTGGTAACTGCTGTGGACTAAAAGAATGCGTATGTCATCAAAGACAAGGTAACTAATTAGATCATCCCTGTTTCAAAGCATTGTTGCTTCAATTTGCCACACTCAGGTGGTGACTAATATTTCCTTGGTTATCTGAACCCAAATTAACCATCAGGAAGGATATTAAAACGTAAAGCTACTGTTAGGCATAAAATTAGAGAATGCAGATCTTCTGTTGCAGTATACTGTCATTGGCACTTCTCACATTCCTGAAAGCCAGTTGGTTTCATCACTTTTTTTGTGCACACTGACATGACAAATGGAAGTGGTTGCTCTGTTCCCTCTGCCATCTTGCTGTTTTCATTTTGGCTTTCTAATGCAGAAGAGTTTTCAGAGGCACAGCAAGCACAGAAAAGACCCATTTTTATTCGTCTCTTCATATTTCATTATGATACAATAGATGAAAATGATGTATTTCTAATAATAATTTTTCATCGAGAATTAAGACAAGACAAAGCTTTAAGATTTTAAAGTGAATTGGGTTCATACATAAGACACTTCTGAAAAACTCAGTAAATTTCCATAGTTACTCTGTGCTTTCTAGGGACATGAGTATATGGTTTCAGTCTACAGTTAAGAAATTTTTCTGTTTTTTAACAGTTTCACCATCATACTCTTGCAGTGAAAATTCTGCTAAGTTTTATGTTTGAACTAAAACAGAGGGAAGCCATAGATAGTGATGAATTCAAAGGAAATCCATTTTTTGTTCAAGTGCCAGAGAACAATGCACATGCCAACTGAATTTAAATAGAGTAATTGTGTGCTATTATTTAAATGGGTTAAGATACTTTTTTTCTCTTTGGAAGTTATTATTTCACATCTGAATCAGCTACACTATTAACAGTAAGACACAAGAAATGTTCCTTACTGACTGAAAATGGGAAGAAGAGATCACATCCTAAAATAGCCTTTTAGTTCCTCTCTACCCCTCTTCTACTCAGTCACCATTAGTTGGCATTTCTGTAATTTCCTAGCAACTTTAACTTTTTTTTTTTTTTCTGCAAACCATAAAACACTGATTTTGTTATTTCGGTCTCTGTGGCTTTTCACCACAGAAAATCTGACATTTACTTAAGAACCCATTATATTTGCTTGCAAAATGCACAGGATTAAGAATATTATTGTTGTTTAGTAGTTCTTTTTAATATATAACATACTTTGTTGTAACTAAAGAATATTTTGTAACTAGAGAATATATTTGTGACAAGTTTTTAAGTAGATCTAAGCACATTAAAACAATGCATCTTTTATATCTGACTACAGCAGTAAAATGAAAGTCCCTGGAATTTTAAGCACGTGTTTCAGATTTAGCTGCTTACAATATCTGGACTATGACTAAGCATCTTGTCTCAGATTTTGCACAATGCAGAACAGACACTGTGTGTACTAGCTCACAGCTTCAAGTTTTGCATTTCAAGATCCATTTTAGAAGGAAGTCAAATTTCACCACTTTTGCTTTCATGAACTTGAAAAAACTTTGTTTCCAATATTGATTCCCTGAAAGCTAAGTTTATGCCTGCTAAAAAATTTTTTATAGATGCATAGTTTCGGCTTCCCTTAGACAAAGTTTAGTCATTACTACAGACATGATCAAAAGGAAGAAGTAATTTTTAGCTTTCAATAAGACATTTTTTCAAGGTAGGTTAATAGGGAGTAGATGCTTGTCTTCACTAGTCATTGCAGCAGAAATACTGATCATATTAAAACTAATCTTTCCCATGCAGCTTTCTTGAAATGTATTTTATAATAAGACATAACGTAATGTTTAAGATTACCCCATCTAATCAGTGGAATATAAACTGAAGTTAATAAAAGTTAAAATAAATTAATTCACTTTTACATAACTTTTCTTAAATAGCCTTTTATTGTTCTAGTAACCCTTAGAACTATTTGGGGAGAATTACAATACTGATAGCCTGAAATACATAGGGTATTGGTAGCATAACTCTTCCTCAGACATACTTCTTTTGCACTTGAATTTTTTTTACCTTCTCCTTCCCCAAATACTAATGCTTCTTGATGTCAAGGTGTAGAAAACTTGGATTCTAGACATTTCAGAAACAGGAAAGCAAATACATTTGGGCTAAACCAGATTATGGAAAAAACTTAGAACAAATGGTTATATTTTGTGTGGAATACTTATTAGAATTGAGGAGCAGGTGATTTAATGGAATTTATTATCTACTGTTTTAAGGACGTTTCTAGTAAAACTGTGGTATTTTCCATGTAATTTAAGGGCTTGTCTTTTGTAGGGCAAGACTATTGATACTGAACTCAATTTACAATTAATTTCTGCTTCATGACCAACTCTCTTATAGCTCTGCAAGCTAGATGTGAGGTAGTACTGAACTTGAATTAGTCATAACTGTATTAGCATCAGTAACAAGAAGGAATATTAACTTTATGTTGAATTTTTCATGTTTCTTTGTGGGGGGCAAAACAAATTTTTTAGGGAAGTTACATAACTGTATTTTTTGTATAGGTAGTAATAAATAATAAAAGTAAAAAACTTATTTGGCTTATCTGTGGGGAAAAATAACTTGATGCATTTAGAAGTCTGTCTTGCTTTTTCTTGATTTTATTTTCCCTTTAAATTGGTTTAGTTGAGCTTTTCAGCTGTTAGACCTCTTTTAAAAGCAACCTGCTGGAGCATGCTCAGTGAAGTAAAAAGAAAAGCATTAGTGACTCAGCAACGCAGTAGAGAACATTTTCTTTCTTTGCATATGGTAACTTTCGTTTTCAAAGAAATTTGTTCTATATTTTGTGTTATGAAGCTCTAAGGTTTAAAGTTATGCATTTGCTTCCTAGAGTAATTCAAATTGCACTCAGAAAAGAGTTTCTGAGGCTGAACAAAAAAAGTACGTAAGGAAAAGCTTTGCTCTTAGTCATATAAAAGGCTTTGAAATTGTACATACAGGTCGTTTCCACTTTCTGTCATAGAAACTTTTTATGATAAAAGAATAGACTAATTTGCCTAAATAGATCAACTATCAGAGATGGCACATTTAGCCACATTATGACTTACACAGTTCTTACACAAGCATTTCAAAGTGCAGTATGTAGGCTTTCTGTAACTAGGTGTTGTCCAAACGTGGTTTTGTGCTGTTGCTTTAACTACACTGATTCAAAAACTGAGCTTTCTGAAACTGCTGCAATCCTCAGCCATTCACTGGTCTGTTAAAGTAGTTTGGGAAAAGCTTAACTTGGCAGCTTTTTCTCTTCTAGTCAGGAGATGTCTTGAAAAAACGGAGATGGGAATTTGTGATTCTCAGTCTCTTCATTCAACCGTTTAAGAAAAAAAAAAGGGAGGTGTGGAGTAGACATGAAACAGAAAAACTTGTGAAACTGTGAGTCAGCAATGTTTAAAGCGGTCATTATATCTATCCCAAATGTTTTAATATATGGGGATTCCTCCAACAGTTTAGTTAAATAGGAATAGAAAGTATGCATTTCCAAAAGTAGATATGAATTTGCCTTGAAATAAAAAGTGGGTAAGCACAACTACATCTGTATGCTCAGAAGAAGCTTCAAAAAAATTTAAATTTCCATTGCCCATATTAGTAACATGAGATTACAGAAATGTAGCTAGAACTAAGCTTGCTACTCTTCCCTCATGGTTTGGATTAGCAAGACTTCTAACTGGATTTAGCAGATAAACTGGCCCACTAAAATTTATTTGCAAGCTTTTTATTTTTTTCTGTCCTTACGGAAGAATACATTATCAGAAAGACACACCAGGCAGTTAACATTACTTACATTTAGATATGGAAGAGGGGGCTAAATTTAATAGAACTCTCGTTGCATAAGAAATGTCAAACATACCCACTTCTCCTTAGCAATACTATTTTGAATTTAGCCATGAGACATGAGAATTATTAATTAGCGGTAACATTACGAAGTTGCAAGTTCAGGTTTGTACAGACAAATTTTCTATAACATGATACTTCATGATACAATACTGTAATATTAGGCATTGTATTTGTTCCAGATAGCAGCACATTGCTGATTTTGGATGCTCTACAGCTAAATTCTGTAGACAGCCAGTGAAGTGATTACTTTTAATTTCTCAGGAATGGAATACATCTATTATTTAAATATTAGAAAATTTCTAATTTGTAGTTGATTTTGAACTAGTGAAGCATCTTTATATATTATAATTTTTAAGCAGACAGAGGCCACTGAAGTTGCTAGAATATCTACTGAACAATTTATATGATTCTAGATTACTGACATTGAAGCAGGATGGGATTAGATAGGATTTGTGGTGAGAGCAGTTCTTAAAATGGTACTTTTCTTTTGAACGCATTGAACAACGTGCAGTGAAAATAGCTTACAAGAAATATGTGATAGAAGCAAAGTAAATTGTTGTAAAATGGTGCTTCCATCTTCTGTATTTTATATACTGATATTTTAAGTGAGGTTTAATATTGTATATGTCCATTTAACTAGAATTGTCTGTTTAAAAATAGTGTAATCTGCACTCTATTTAAGACTGATCTTGCACCCAGTTCCGTGCACAAAGCGTTCTGAATTTATGTGTATCATTCAATTCAGGTGGACTCCCTAGAAACACTTCATTTTGCTTCAACAGATTAATCTGAGGGATAAGAACCTAAGTTAACATATCAAATAGCAGTGATTGTATTTTGAAGAAGTAAGCAAACCTATATCACCAATTTTTTAAGGTTGTAAGTCCAAGTACTAGACAAGATAGTAAACACAAGTATTAAGTTCACCAGAATGCAGTAACACCAAGTATGATTTCATTGAAATAACCGTGTAAATAAGAGTTAAAAGAAGTATCAGTATAGCTGTACATGTACTGAATACTGTGTTAGTCATTTTCCTTTCGAACCCTCAAATCATTCATTACCTGAGCTAGCAAATTCATCTCCGTAACACAGCAAGATTGGGTTTCCTTGCATTTGTGTGATTCATAGGTTTTATGCTGCAGTAGTGGGCCCAGCTCCCTCGTGCACACTCTCACTCTCCCAGCTACTTAATGAGGAGTGCTTTATTATTTCAACTTTTTCAGTTTAGTACCTGTTTCAGATGCTGCTTATTTGTGAAGCTGTAGGGAAAAAAAAAAAAAACAAAAACAAAAGAATGCAAAACTAGAGTTGTAAACCCAGAATTTACTATCTTCTAAAACAGTTTTCCTCTCCAGGTGTTGACACTGGTTGGCTTCTCTCTCTTGTTGGGCCTTAAATCCGATATCTTTTTTGGTAGTAATTACAGAAAAAAAATGTATCTTTTGTCTCCTTTGCTGAATAAGAAAAGAAGATAATTGGATACAGACAGGGAGAAAGACTGTCACCACAGACTCGAGGAGATTCAAGATGAGATAATTTCTTCCAATTTCTATTGTTATTCTAGATAGATACAGCATGCTGATTTGCAAGAAACACCTCATACTGTTACAAGTATTTCTGTAGCAACATACATAAACATGACAGTGACAGTAAATAATCTTGTAAAATCCTTGCTGTTAGGCAAATGTGTATTACCTTTATAGACCAAAGAACTAAGAAATAAAGCAAAGTGACTTGTCATACACGAGGCTGAGCAAACCAGTGGCAGCTCCCAGATTGCAATTTAAGGATCCCTTGTTCCTAATTCTTTTCCTGTTATACCAGCATGCGTTACTAGAAGGGCAGAATATTTATAGTTCCATGAAGCATTAGGTATAGCTATAAATGTTTAGCATGACACAAAAAATGGCTTCTATTTTAAAACTGGACATCTTGATGATAAGGAACATGAAGACAGAGGCTCCTACAAAGATTTTTGTTTGGTATCTTGCCTAAGCCTGCTTAAAAAATCTGTAGAGGTTAGAGAAGACAGCAGAGTCCTTTTGGTGGCATTCATCTGCCCTTTTCCAGGAGGCGTCCCTTGCCCTTCATCGCTTTCTCCACACTTTCAAATTCCAAAGCAAATAGTTCCTATGTAATCTGCATGTGTTCTGATATCATCCATTCTTATAATAGTTAAATCTGTGGGAAGAGAAATAGTATGTGGCTGTTTAAAAATCTTTTTGCCACAATACCTGTAAATAATAATGCTGAATAAAATATTCTAAATGATCTTAATCTTGCTATTCTGAAGTTTTGACTGTAAGAGTTTATAATGTATATTTTTTCTGTATTTTTGGTAGAAAATTACCGTGTTGGTTTCCTAAAGGGGAAGAGCAAAATCTGAACCCTGTTACTTACAGATTTTCAGCATAAACGTTTTTTATTTAACCCCAAAGGTGTCCATTGGGACACAGAACTCCTGTTTTGAGAAATTTCCAGTCTTGCTGCTAATCACATGGGTTTACCAAGGGGGAGCAGGGATGGGGAAGGGGGGGAAGAATCAGTGTATCATAGGAATTGTTAGACAGTCTTACTTAATATATGGATTGCTGGTTTGTTTTTCTTCCTTTTTTTTCTTCTGTGTTTCTTTTTAGAAAGAGTGAGCCTTATTAGGGTATGACAGTGTCTTACTAATACTTACTCTTGCAAGTCATCTGCATACATATTCCCCTTTAAACCTTGTGTGAGTTCTAAATACCTATTGCTTCCAGACTGGATTCTTCTTTATGCCTCTACAAACATTCTCGTTTCCTCCAAAAGATTTAAATGTTTAAGTTACGGTATTTTTTTATATATGCTTACAGATTACAAGCAAGCAAGTATGTTTGAATAGCAAGATAGATGGAAGTGCAGTTTTTTGCACATTAAAGCACACTCCTTCCAAACACAGCAGCTATTGTAAATGTCTCTCTAGGTCAGTGTGCACTACTGGTATGTTTGCAGCTTCCTGTAAACAGAAAACGTCTCCTTTAATAAAAAGGAATTTGTAGTGAACAGACACTTCAGCTGTGCATTTTGAACCATTCATTTAACTAGTAAAGTATAACATTCCACCAGTGTAGTAAAATGCAATACTTGAAAAATTCTAATGTCAGGATAGGAGGTTTTAATGTCATTTTTATTCAATATAAAATGTTGAAAATGTTATCTATCATATTCTTTAATTTTGTTAACTCTGTAGATAAACCAGTACTCTAGTTTTGCCAGACTTACTGAAAAGTATTGCATGCAATGGTTATATGTAATACACCAAGATACAGTCATAAATTGGTTAATAAAATTTTAATGCCTTAATTCCTATTGACGTGATTTTTCTTAAATTGATTTAGTAGAGAAGCACTAAACTGTAGAAATGCCACTCTGTTAAGCAGTGTGCATAGTACAGTTATTCACAGCCACTGTGAAAGAGAAGACTAAAGCAGTCAGCACTATTTCTGGGTGTCATGAAACAAAAAGTGGCTTTATCCTATTGGAGCTGATCCCAAAGCACATTGCAGATCTTATGACCAGAGAATTAAGGTTAAGAAGTCTGTTCTTGTCAGCTTTAACTTGGGTCAAGGGTATTGTTGGTTAATGTGCTTGGAGTTAAATATTAGCTCTTTATTTCCCTTAGGCAAACTGGAAATATAGTTTATATTTAAATTCTAAGCAGTGATTTTTTTCATTATTTTTTGTAGCATAATAGCTAAAACCTCTTCTGCATTTGTTTTGTTCTTTGGTTTTTGTTTTCTGTTAAGGTCGCTTGAGTTATCCACATCCAGGGACTGACAATCTTCTGATGTTAAATGGTAAGTGCTAATCTTGTAACAGTTTCTAATTATCTCTAGCTTAGCTTAAATCTGACATGTTGGTATAAAATTATACTATTATATTCTGTTATTGAATTACTTGCCTCTAGTCTTCAACACTGATGGGACTGTTGCCATTTTTCAGAGTTGAATGGCAGGAGCTAATCTTACAACAGCCTTTCATTATATCTAGCTTATTTGAAATCTGAAATGCTCGTAACGATGCACTGTTCTTTTTGTTCTCAAGCAAACCAGTGTTATGTTCTTCAAAGATCTGCTAGAAATCTATTGTACAGAAACAGGAATTAGAAAAATAAGGTGGCCAGAAAGGCATGTTTTTCTGTCTTGTGTAAGTAAAGGGTGAACTAGATACTTTCTATTACACTTACGTGAAAAAACATTTTACTTTTGTTGGGTTTTTTGGAACTGGCTTTGTCAAATATGTTTCTAACTGCGAAATATGCTGAAGTTAGAGTTCACATTCACGTTCCTCTCCCAGTAGGTCAAACTTCATGAACATCTGCTACTTAGTGAAGGCATGAACTTTAGCCTTTGTTCAAGGCTAAAGAAGGAAGCAGAGCTTGGTAATCCATCTAAGTCAATAATAAATCAGAGGTTTTGCACACAAATGTTTTCTACATTGGGAAAAATTAGAGCTATAATGCCACAGGTTCTCTAGATTAGAAAATGTGGAGGCTGTTGTACACGAAGCAAGTACACTTCTGTCATTGACTTGATGGGTCTAAATGTTACCAGTAAAGACCTAATTATTAAAAAATACATTCAGAATAGTTATTTCAGATTTGTGGTTCTGTGGAGCTCTTTTATTTTTTAATTGCCTTACCCTTCTGCACGGTGATTAACACTGGTGCAAATGGATCTAAAATGTAAAAAATACCTAATTTCCCTTGTGTAACACTGAGTAAAAGTTTAAAATCTTAAGAATTCTTAATTCTGGTTTCGTTTTATACCCAGTAAAAGAAGATACTTCACAACAGACACTTGAAGAATTGGGTTCTTTGGTGTTGAATAGTTCTTTAAGATAATGGGGTGTCTTGAAAAGTGAAAATAGCTACTTAACTATTGAAATAGAATTAGTATTTAGCCCACACAGGTCATAATCCTGATTCCTGTACATTGAGTATCAATATGCTTGATGTTACAACATTTACAACAGTTAACTCTACATTTCACTGCAACTGTGAGATCTATTCTTCAAGCTGGTTTGTTCAGGTCGTATATGTGCAATTGTCATTATCTGCTGATTTACAATGAAGTTTTAGATGGGAAGGTATTAAAAACCAATCTTAGGAGCAACTGTCAAATATTTCAATGCAATCAGTGTAAGAAATCCATATAATTTTAATTAGTTTGTTTCAATAATTGGAGTGGTGAGTTTCTCTATAGTTTTGCATGCTGAAAGAGCATGTGGGAAGCATTGTTACTCTATGGAATATCTAGGAAAAAGGGGTTTTGCTATTATCACAGACATTGGAAAATGCATCTCAGTGGTACCAGTCTGTCCTGAAAAACCTTACCAAAGAGCTACAATATGCACTGAAGAGTGTCTTGGTTGTTATTAATGCTGGTGGGATTTCTGCTGTAGTTTGGAAGTTAGCGCTTAATGTGACTGCTGTCCTCTTTAAAAGCTGCAATATTATTTCCAACCTACAATAGGTAAGATAAAAATAACAGCTTGAGTATTGAAAGGACATGTGCTGCAACACCTAATTTTTAGGTGTGCCCTTTAGAATTTAATTCAGAGCCTTGGTTTAGACACTTAAGCTCTCTGCCATGTACCTGGAGAGTCTGATGTACATGTCAGTGTGGTCTACTGCAATCGCTTATACCGTTCAGAGCCCCCTCAGATCAGGAGTGTCCGAACCACAGCTCCTTACAACTCGAGAACAGAAGCACTGGGAACAGTTTATGGGAAGCTCCAACTCCTCAGACCCTGCACAACCTTTCTTTCTTAGCAAAAATTGAGAAGCTTCCTCCAAATGTGAGATAATGAGAATTAGAGCTTGAACACTTGCCGATAAAGTTGTAGACCAGTTTCCTTCTCTGCTTAAGTGGATTCAAGCTAACATTTCCCTGTAATTGGTGCCTTGGAGGGAGGAGTACAGGGGAGGAGAGTTGGTAATCCACAGACTCCCATTTATCCCTTTCTTTCTCAGTAAGTGTTGTAGTCGCTATGAGGAGGAGCAGGAAAACCAGACCTTCATGAAGGAAAAGCAGCAACATTTTTAAGGATCCTGGGCCCATCTGAGTGCACTAATACTTAACGCTAGATTATGACCCTCACTGGATTTTAGTTGACAATTTTAGTGGACTGATATCTCTGGATCCCAGTAAGGTTCTGACATGAGCCATGCTAGAATTCCTCAATGCTTTTAAGACTCAGCACTTCTAGATAAAACTTACTTTTAGCTAGTTTTTCCTCTTCTTAAGTGATAGATCTTTTCCAGCTCATTTAAAGTGTACTTACTGAACTGTACCTAATATTAATATCTACAGTTTTCATTATTTAAATTAATGAAATGAACCAAAGGAAAGCTGATTTATGTGTTTTAATAAATTATATATCTAATAATTATATATCTGCTTCAGCTCAAGCTGTAAAAAAAGCAATGCATTTTTAATTACTGTTATCTCAAAAGTCAAAAAGAAAGATACTTTGGATTTACTTGAGTACGTCTTTAATTGTCGACTTAGAACCTTTCTGTAGCATGTAATAATGCAAGAGTCCAATTTGTTGGAGTGTAAGGGTGTTTTTGTTCCCCCCCTTTTCTAGTTTTAATGCATTGAATTTTTTTAGTGGGTATTGAAATTCACCATTTGATTAGTTTAGGAAGGGAGGGTTAGGCTTTCCATCTTAAAGATACTATAGCTGATTGTGCTTCTAAAAAAGGGTGTTTTACTTCAAACAGAAGTTATTAAACTTCCTATACAGGAATTGTTAAATGAGTTTCTGTAGTCTGTTAGGCATGCCAGACTTGAATGTCATAATGATCTCTTTCAATCTTAAAATCTATAAAGATGTGATTTCTAAAGAAATCTTAATAGAATTTAGGCACCCAAATCAAATAGAATAAAATGGGAGTTAGGCAGCTATCTCCTTTAATCTAGATTCTTGGGAAATTTTTGCCATAATTGTTTATGGATTTCTTCAAATGACAAATTAATGAAAAGATTACTTCACTGTCACCATTTGATCATTAAATCAGGAAAGTTAGTGACAAATAGTATTTTATCTTACTTTCTATCATAAATGTCGTAGTTACCTTTAAATATAGGAAGCTTGCCTAGTAGTTCTTCCTGTTATACAACACAGTATTATGAATTCAGCTTAGTCGTTCAGTTGAGTTATTTAAATAGGTACATATTTGATCGCTGGTATATATTTGAAATACGTGTCTGAATAAAATAGAAATTATGCATTTACTATCTGTGTGATAACATTGCTCACATAATGTACAAAGTTATATTGTCTTGATGTTAGATAAACACGCACAAGAAGTGTTTTTACTTCTGTCTCATTTCTATCTCTGAGATTATTTAAGTTGCAGAAGGGACAGGTATTAATTTTTTGACAGGTTTAAGCCTTATTAGTATGAAATTTCAGGGATATAGAAACAGAAGGGTTTTAACTGTAAGGGAATGTCTTTGTTGTACATTACAGCACTCTTAATTGTTGGAAGGTTCCAGTGTTGTTGGACTCCATTTTTATTGGGCATCATACTTCTTGCACGTGTTGCCCAATTTATATTTTCTAGCATAAAAGGTATCTCTTGTCCTTTCTCACTCATTTGAAATCTTTTAGAGTTTTTGGCTAATTAAGATATTCAGCTTTAAAAGGTACAAAAAATAATTCTGTATGACTTATTCTTTGAACAAGTTCAAGAATTAAGGAAGAAGTTTAATGTCTCTTTTTTTTGGTTGTTCTAAATCAATTATTTGCCTACAGTGTCTTCTGGCCTTTCCCAAAGGGTTGTCTCCCCTTATTACTTATCTAAATTATTTATGTAAACATACATACTAATTATTTAGATGTATGTATTAAATATATATATAAAATATAGCTAAATTATAATTAAATATCTATGTGTATATTTATACAGACCACATGCTCTGTAAGCATATGTGCTCTGAAAGGTATAAAACATGATGTGCATGATATTTCTGATTGAATCTAATATCTTCAGAAAGAATAATCTCATTGCTTACAATGTACTAAAAGTGACTCAGTGGAACTTTTCACAAGTAGTGTCTGGCCTTTGAAAGAAAGTTTATATATATATATATGTAATGTGGAGAGATTAAAATATTGAAGTTTCATGAAGATACGATATGTTTGCTTTAACATCATATTTTTAGTAACAGTAAGACACTGTACTTACTGTTATTAAAACAACTTACCTATAATGTAACCACTGTGGTCTTAAAGTCTGGACAAAAATACTAAAAAATTAGTATTGCAAAACCATACATTTTGATGTTAATGATCACATTTATTGCATCAGTGCCTACAGATTGTCTAAGAGTGGGACTGCATTTGTCTGGATGCAAAGTGGCAGAAAATCCCTGCACAAACCAGTTTTCAATCTAAATGGACAAGACAGATAAAGATCAGGGAAGGGGGGGTTGCCATACAAGTGAAGTAAATAATGTGACAATATCAAGTACAGTTATTTTCCCATTTTCTCTGATTTCATTGTTTTACTGAAGAAGAGAATACACACGTAACTTTGGTACATCATTGTAATTTCCATATATATAAAATACTGCAGCAGCTCCCCTTTTAAGTTGAATTGCATTGGGGGTTTTATAGCATTTTAATAACACTTTTGTGTTCCTCCTTTAAATTATTGTTTATTTTTAAATGCACAGAGAAAAACAGTTCAGGTGTTCTATTACAAAATATTTTTATGCATATCAGCTTGTCTTAACTATGAAAATATAAGAAAATAGCAGAGATGTTTTGGTGGGCAGAAAGCAGCAGAAGTGGCAGAAGAGAAATTACTAAGGGTTGTACCAAAAGATGCTTATTAATATTCATTTGTATATTATTCTTTGACAGAGAACATGGCACTGCAGTCATTGCTATTGCTATTACTCTAGTTTTGTTTGTGTAAGAAAAATGAAAAGGACATACAGGGAGATAGAGGAGGGCTTAGTGACGCTAGTGCTAATGCTACGTGGGAGTCACTTTGGCCAAGAGTCAGAAAAGATTCGTACATGCTGCTGCACTGACATACAACTGTGTCTTGTAAGTGCCTGACTTCAGGGGAAAACAAGTCTGAATTTCAGCATCAGTCTCCCCGTGCAGCAGCAGCTAATGAGAGAACTAATCACATAGAAGAATACATTATGTTTTGTGGATTCTATTTTGATGTGGGAAATCTGGATTTAGGTGTTTCCACTTCCTTAGACACTCAGGTCTCATTCAGAAAGTGGGCTTTTCTGTTTTGGCTTACTAGTAGAAAGTTGGAGGATCTGAAAAACTTTAAGCAAAAGACTTCTCATCAATAGTAATTCTTTCAGAGGAGAGAAAATAAATTTGCAAGTGAGTTCAATGCAAGTTGGATGGGAATATGACGACTGTTGTTTAAAAAAATTAACAGTTTTAAGGGAGAAAAAGCAAGGAGAGAGATTTTCAGAATTCCATAAGCAATCCACTGCATTCCTGGTAGGAAGGGATCAGGATAACAAAGAAAAAAAATATTATGCTTACTAAAAATTTTGAAAAACCCTGTGCAAATGGGAGGTACCATAATATAGGTATTTCATAATATGAGAACAGAGCAGGGAGTGATGTTTACAAATCACTGAGTTTATGAGACTGCGTATGTTTCAATGTCCCAGAACCGCAGTTGCTTTTTAGGAGAGATGTATGTATGGAGTCCTAGTAAAATCAAAATGATAATGCCAAGACACAGCAGTCTTTGTTCATAAATGATGCCATAACATTATGGTTTATAGTAACATTTTCCATTTGGATATTTAACTACAATGCTGTAATGATTAAAGTAATCTTTCTCAGATACAGAGTCTGTGAAACAGGAATAGAAAATACTTTGTGGAAACGTAACTAAGAAATTACACACAGCTTAATAGTTTTTGTATTAGTAATCTGTCTATTTTTGGTTTCCTAGCTTTCAGACAGAGAAGCAATCAGTATGTTGTTCTGAACTAGCTATAAGCATGATCTCTTTAAGAATCTTGTGAAACTCAAAAGTTAGGAAAATCTTGGGTTTGCTTGTAGTCTGTCAGAAATTGTTGCTTTGCCTTTGTGCAGTGTTTTTGATACAATGCTATTTCTTGTGACTTGTGCCCTGATTTTGTTTGCTACCACAAGGAGTCTTTTGTTTCAAACAAAACCTTGCGGTTAATTTTCTGCTAGGTCTTTTCATGAAAAAGGAAGGTCACGGCTTATAGCATTTGTATTGTCACTGCAAAGGACTGTACAAACTGTTCCATGGACCAGGATGTTTCTGTGATTAATTTAATGCTTTCTATATGCTTTTTAAAGTAATATTTTCCTTTTTATAATTTCAGTACCCTGTTTAGCAACTTATATAAGATACAAATCACATTTATGAGGATGAATTACAAAGTTACCATAATTTATGCATCCATAATTAACATGAAGATCAAGTATAAAGACAATTTGAAATATTTTAAAGTATGTTCTTTACAGCTGGTGCTAACATCAATTTAGTAGTAAAATAGTATAGTATTTAAGTGAGACTTTTGTTTAATGCATTCTCATCTACAATTATCAGTAGCAAGTACCAATGTAGATTTTTACTTATTGCTTACCCACATAGTTCTTTGTATCTTAAATATTTTCATATGTGGGCATGATACAGTTATTTGACATTTTACAATTTGTCCTTTGTTTGCATGCAGCGAGGAGTTATGGGCGAAGACGAGGTAATTCACTTCTGTTTGTTACAGTACAATTAATTCTGATTGAGCTGTTACTGATCATTACAATTAATCCAGATCATTGATTATAAACGCTTATCTGCATGTTGTCTTAGTTTGGGGAAGATGGAGGGTGTGCGGGAAGGAGAGGTACAGTCTGGATTGTTACGATCATTGGTCTCTTTTTAGAGTTTGAATTACAAATCCTTTAATCAGTTAAAACACTAGTTCTAATCATAATTTAGTTTGTGCTAATGACTACTGCTTGCAGTCATTGCCCCCTTCAAAAGTATGCAGTTTGCTAATTGTTCTTCCTTTTCTTCTGTAGAAGTGATAGTGTACAGAGTGAAAACTAAAAGCCTTTCATAGACTTAGCAAGAAATCTAGTAGACAACTCTTAGAAATAGTAAACAGATTTTCGTAATATAAGCCAATATATGCTCACTGACCTTGGAAAATCTATACTGATTTAACTATATGATGATTTGACCTGTGGTTGTTATAAAGGCCATGTAAAGTGTGCAACAAAACCATCAAGATCTTTGATAGCTTCAGTATTCACAACATACACATAAGTTCATTTGTCTCTCTCCTGATCTCTGCATTGGTTCATAACAGTTTGGTAGCCCTAATGTAGAGAGGAATGATGATCTAGATCATGGTCAGTGTATTTAACAGTGCAATCATGTTTTGATGATTCTTAGCAGATTGTGCTTAATGCTTTTCACTGTCATAAAACAAACAAGTGTTTAAAAGGGCTTATCCTTTTAATTCAGTCATCAGGAGAAATGTGAAAGCCTAGCAAATTAACTTCTGCTCCCTTCATCTGAGAGACATTTAAAAGGGAAGAGGAGGGAAAATAAAGTATTAGGAGTCATATAATGCATGTTACTCTTAAATGTGTGAATCCATTGTCCTCTATGTCATCTTAGCTGAGGAACTACAGTGCTTTTGTCAAAGCTTTACCCAGATTAAAGTAAACCTGATCTCTCTGGTATCACTTCAGAACATGTTCTGATGGTTTAATTTGTACTGGGAAGAGAGACTTAGATTCTCATTGTTCTTAGATTTTAATACTGGTCTGTGGGTAAAAAATAAATTATTCTGAGCATTATTCTTTGATTATTTTTTCCCCTGTATACTTCTGTATATTGTAAGTTGGAATTGTCTGAGAAGTACTTTTAGAGAAACACAAACCCATAATTTTCACAGTCTGAAGAGAGACCTTCCTTAAGTCTAAACTGTGTGTCATTTTTTAAAAAAAAACAGAACAAAAACTGACACACACACACCCCCCACACACACACTTAAATGCTTCTGTGGCAATTTTCTAATGCCAATAAGTTTATTAAAATTGGCATGTTTTTAAATCACTTTTTTCCTGTGGTATAGAGACTTGCAGAGGTAAAGAGCAAAACTATGTGTTTTTTATAAAGATAACCCAGCTAATTACAGTCACTTTAGATTTCAGATGTTAAGAATAACTTTCATGTATTAGTGAAAATTCTTAAAATTTCCACTTTGGCAGTTTCCCGTGAGTTCCTCCAATTTGAGTCTTGTTTCTTCATTTAGCCACTTTTTCCTTTCGTTGTTGCTGTAACAGCTCCATCTTCTCCATCATTCACACCAGTAATTCAGAAATCCGTTGTTATATCCCCTTTTCTTAATTGTGTAATCAAATCTTACCACTTCTTTGTATACATCTTTAAGATCTGATCACTTTTATTCATCTCATATCCACATTAATCAGCCGCTGCAGTCTTCGTAGCATGATTTTGCTCTTCTTATGTCTAAACAGATGATTTACAAGAAGAATCTGCCTGTCTGCTTCTTCCAACTGTGTTAACTTTCTGTTTCTCCCTTGCTTCCTCACTTTTCTGCCCCATTGAGCACCAGCTACATGCTTCCACTTTTAAAGGCACTCTACTGATCTGTTGAATGCATCCTTGTGTTAGCAAGCAAGGATGCCATCACTTGCTCCCCACTAGTCATGTCCTCAGACACACACATACCAAGGAGCTTGCTACAGCTTTCTGCATTTGCTGTACTCCTCTCCATCGGATGCCTACTTAAGACATAAATGTGAAATGCCACCATAAAGATGTTGTAGTTAGAGTCTTTGCTACTTAGTACAGTCCTGTGGTCCTGCTTTTATTTTGTAATCCTCATGACATTTTATTACGCTTGGTTGTTTTCTGTCATCTTGTGTCTTCATTCGCTATTTTTGATCTACTATATTTTTATTAAGGATTTAAATACCAAATCAGGGTCATTAGGCATTACCACAACATAGGTCATGATGTTTGCTGTCCTCCAGCATTCTCTTTAAGCACTTGATTCTTGGGTGGTCTTCTGGAAGTGAATGGCTTTCATACTGCTCTCACCACTAGCTGATCAGCACAATGTCTGCAGGTGTCCTACAGGGCTTTCCTGGTAGTATTCCCCTGAGAGGAGATAAAAGTTACAGACTGCCGTATGGCTCACAGTTAAAGTACTGCAGACTCAGCTGCCGGCGACTTACTACTCCTGGGTATGAAGTTGCAGTGGGTGAATCTGAAAGAAGTTGGCTATTTGAGATGGAAAATTAACTTGCTTCCCAAAATCGTGCTAGGTTGTTTTTTGGTTTTGTTTGCTTGGTTGTTTTTGAAAGCAGTTGAATTAATGAATAATTATTTTAAAAATATGTGAGAGGGAAACAGGAAAAATTGCACTTCAGAAGAAATGGTGATGTGGGGTATTTATTTTGCCTCACAAAAGTGTTTCTTTTGGGGCTTTTTGCAGTTTAAAAACTGACTTCTGAATTTGAAATTGTCATTAATCTTTATGTTGCTAATCTAAAGCAGTGAAAGTTTGAACATGCTAAAATGCATATCCTGGCCTTCCGAGTCTTTTCATTGTGGAGTTCTCTAAAATTTGTAAATATGAAATAGGGGGGAAATAAATGGGACAATTACCATGTTTTCACTCCCCCCTGCCATCTATACATCTGTTTTGATCAGTTTGCATATGCAAAGCCATCCTGTGAACTTCTCAGATTCTACAGTTGCTTTTCAGGGTAACTGTAATCTTACTGCAGATTGCTACATGTTAGGAACCACCACAAGGCTTCCCTCCAAAACTGTGGAAGATTTGAGAGTGAGAAGAATAAATCAGCACTGTGACTCATTTTTCAAGTGTTACATTTTGTACATTTATTAAAATTCTCTTTTGCTTTCTTAGAAATTAAATCTGGTCTTGCATTATGAGCATCAGATACCTTTAAAACAGAAGAGAAGACATACCTGTTTGAAACTTCTTACCGTGTATTTTTCTGTTTCCCTCTGTTCAATTAAAGATTTTTAGACATGCAGTACTCATTCAGGTGATAGAAGTTACCAATTTAACTTGAAGCTAAACCAAAGGCAGATTAATGAAACTCGCTTAAGCAGCCCTTAATATGATCTCTTCATAAATAAGACCCTTTATTTAAAAACAAATCACTACTTTCCTAGTGGATGCCACAGAGTAATTACAATATAACATGGTATGTAGTATTGTGCTTACAGTGTTGTCAGCTTGCAATCTTGAATTTCCTTTTTGAAGTTTAATATATTTTTCATTTTCTTGATTTTTCTTTAAACTAATGTGTACTTTTCTAATATCTTGGTATTTTCATTTTTACTTTCCAGACTGCTATTCCCCCATTCCCTAAAATTACATAGCCAGGTACCGCCACAAAATTATTTTAATGTATATTATCTTTTCTTTTTAAGGTCGTTCTTCCCTCTTCCCAATAGATGATGGTTTGCTGGACGATGGTCATAGTGATCAAGTTGGAGTCTTGAATTCACCTACCTGCTATTCAGCTCATCAGAATGGAGAACGAATTGAGCGTTTTTCTCGGAAAGTGTTTGTTGGAGGTCTTCCACCAGATATTGATGAAGGTGAGCTGCCTGAAAACTAAGCTAAGTTTGGAGAGAGAGAGAAAAAGAGATTTTGAAAGACGTAAATGAAGTAGTAGAAATAGTCCACCCAGCAAAATAATGTTGTGGTGTAAAAGGCTACAACTATATATTTTTTTAATGAGAATTAATGGATATGTTGAGCTTAGTATCATTTGATGTCATCCATCTCTTTTGGTTTTGAGATGGTTGTCTCTGATTCTGCACTTGCAGATTGTAGAATTGCATGTGATGCCTGGAATTTGTGCTCCTGCTTACCTTGCATATTCTTTTCAAATACGTCTTAGCCCTTCATAGTGTCCTCTGTGCCTGCTTTACTCTCTATTCATAGAAAACTTCTATTAGTAATTGAATTTCAAATTCTATTTTACCATTGCCTGAAGATTGTAGAAGTGGTGTATAAAGGTTAATATTATTCCTGTTCATAAATAGAGAAACTAAGCAGAGGAAGGTCAAGTGGCAGAGCACTCTGTGATGCACTGAGCATAGAATGTACCACAGAAGCTCGGATTGTTATGTCATGCAGTTGGAATTGCTTTGTACAATAGTGCTGATTTGAAGTAATCGTGCTGTTTAATATTAGGTTTCTCCTGTGCAAATAAATGTAAATTGCATGCTAGCTTTGTAATGTAAACAGAAGTCCCTTTACAAGGTACATTGTAATCCTAGAGTAACTTGCAAACTAACAAAGCTGACTGTGGTTAATTAACTTTCAGATATGGAAAGACCATATTTTGGTTTCATCTTCATTGTGATGCTCTCCTGCGATGTACTAAGGGAATAATTGTAATATACTTCAGCTTTTTTTGATGCACTTTAGCTTCTAACGCAAATGTGCACTCTTGCCTTTAAACAAAGACGCATGGAAATACACTTACTTTCTTTCCTGCCTGTTTATATGCTGACAGCAGGATGCGAGTGAAAGAAATGGAGCATACTTCTGTATGATGAGCTATTGCTCTTGTAGAGGTTAGGGTGCTTTAATTTTTTCTTCATGGCCAAGGTTCTTACAGACAATGACAGGAAGGAGTGGCTGGAATAGAAAGACATCACAAAGTTGTGCAGGGGACGTAGTACATCTTGCAACAGGACTATTCATGGTTATGTTAGAAGCACCTCTAAATAGGCAATTTTAAGTTTCTGTGCCTGATTTGTGCATGGTATCTGCTGGAAACTGCTAGCATGCTAATTGTGATGGTACTTAATATATGAGTATCTACCTACAAAGCTCTGAACTGTACATCACTAAACAGTAAGTTGTTTTGATTGCATTCAAACCAGATTCTGAATTTGAAGAAGTACCACACCAGTTTTCACCACTGCCTTGGGTTGTTCATATGCTTCTGAAATGTTTCTGTTATTAAGCAATAAAAAACAAATGTAAGCTTAAAATCACCAGAAATATATTGTGTCAATATTAGCTCTTTGGAAGATGTGTCTGTTTAGTTCTCTGTTCATGAAAGTTGGAAATTTTGGTCCTTTTTTCCATGAAAGGTCAACCTTTGCTAGAAACATAGATCTTTGCTTGATAGTACTTTTTCATTGAGTTATGTCATCTATTTTAATTACAACTATTATACCTGTTTTTAGATGAAATTACTGCTAGCTTCAGACGATTTGGGCCTTTGGTAGTAGACTGGCCTCACAAAGCAGAAAGCAAGTCCTATTTTCCACCAAAAGGTAAGAGACTTGGAAGGTTTTGGCTTGTCAGTGAGTGCAAATCTTACTCTGGGAAACAGTCTCATCTTTTTCCAAAGGGTATTATTTACAAGCCTTGTGAACAGTTAATTCTGTAGTTTCAGTGCAGGTTCAAACATGGTTCCTTTACATACCAAGTCTAAAACCTGAGAGTGTTGTTTTAGTGTTGTGCCTGGTTCAGTGCTGGACTCCTGAAGGATCTTCCATATTCTCATTTCCCATATATCACGTCAGCATTATATAGTTGTATGTGTCATTAATCCTAAATTCTGTATTTGCATTTCTATCCAGTTTCCAAAACTGAAATTTGGTCAAATTTTTAACACTAAATCTTAGATAAAAATTTTCATAGGAAGTTACAGGCAGGATTCAGAAGGATGCATTTGGGTACCTGATCAAGATAATCAAAGATACATTTATTTCAGTTTTAGGATGTGAACTTCTTATTGAAGCACTAGGAATTTCCTATTTTGATAAATTATTAAATATTGATTTTTAACTACTTCTAGTGTTGCTGTTAGACAAAGTGTTGGAAAAAACATTCTGTACGTTAGCTAAATTATGTAGCATATCTCTGTACACGTACAATCACATATTGGTACTTATAAAATAAACGTAAAAATTTGATCCAGGTATGAAAGCAATGCAAAGATATTCATTTTGTAGAGAATGCAGCAATTCATTCCTTCCCTGGAAGTGACAAAAGTAGGTATAGTGCCCTTATAAACCGATTCTTCATTTATTTATCTGACCATCTATGCTGGGGAAAAGACAGGATTATTATCCCAGATGGGTCCTCTAAAGAGTGGGAAATGGAATTGGAAGTATTTGAATAGTATTTATGAACACTACATGGAAATTCTAAGACAAACAAAGAGACTTCAGCTTTTTTGATTGTCAGCCCAATACACAAAGCTACTGTTAAGTTAAATTTATTATCCTAAGGAGTGCACCTTTCTTCATAAATTACCAAGAGAAATTCTTGAGGAACTCTTTGAGGAACATGCATCTCACAGAGTCCACAGTGAATATATAGAAGAGTGAAGATGTAATATATTCTTACCTGAAAGGAATGGATTCTAGCATTCATTTCCAAGACAATAGTCTTGTCTCAGCATCTAAACATCTTAATCACGTAATAAAGCTTTTTGATATAGTTGGAATGTTTATAATTACCACAGTAAAAAAAAAATAAATTAAAAATCTGTATTGTAAGCAGAGCTTCTTAAAAGCAGAGGGTACAAATAGAACTTCATTCTGTTGAACTAATTAATTCAGGAAACACTTGTGAACCAAGTGTTAGGTAGATTTCCCATGATTAACTGATCCTTATTTGAAATTTAATAGCACTTACTGTTCTTCAGTTTTAAAACTTTATTCTAGTTTTCATTTTACTACATTAGTCAATGTTGTTTTGTAATGTAACCTGACACATTTAAAACACAGTATAGGTTTCTCTTTGTAGATGCTCTGGAAATATAGCTTGCTGTTAACTGCTGAATATCACTGTGTTTATATCTGGTTTTTAAAGTGCAATAGATATGGCCCATGATTATTTTGTACAAGAATTTCTTAAAAATTTGTCTGTCTTAAGTATTACGTGTGCAGGCAAGAACCCTGTGTATGTATATTTAATAAGATACCTGAAAATGCAAAAGATAGGCTAAATACTAAGAAAGCGTTGAGATTGATCAGTAATTAGCAATTTAGAAATATATACTATATTAGCCCAAGGAGTTCTTTTTTTTTCTTAATCTCCAATTTCTAATTTGTTACTCTACATTGAGTCAATTCAGTGTATATATTTTTGTTTGTTCAGTCTCATTAGAGATTTGACACAGTATTACTTTCCAAAGACATTCAGAATTACTCAGTTCTGGACTGATTTATGAAATAGTCTTCTCCATGGTGAAGAGATCCAGCCTGCTTTTTTTTTTTTTTCTTGTTCAGTTTTCCAGGCTGTGGTTCCTTCCAGGCTCTCTGCTTACAGAAAGTCCTAAGGGAAGGCCAAGTTCATAATAAGTATTTCCTTGCTTGAAGAAATGCAAAAAGTGTCCTAGTCCATCAAGGCTAGCTGCCTCCTGAGAAACACCAACTGCTTCTTTTTGACTAATTATGTTTTGTATTGTTCACCACAAAATTAGGCCCAAAGAAAACAGGACTTTTTAAAACTTCACACTAATCTTACAAGGAAACTCTGTTCTGAAGCAGAAAAAAATTACTCTGTTGAGATCAAAGTACGAAGTCTGTAAGTGATCTGCTAACTGTAATGCAGATTTCCTTCCTTTCTGAATTGCCAGTTTATCATAACTCCCGTTATTACATAGTTGGCAAATAGACTTATTTATGAAACAATACACGTGTCTAAAGCAACTTGTTGAGGTGAGGACTCCTTCCTATGATAATGAAGCTCTCAAAGAAATGGTGCCGGGAGGATATGCAAATCCAAAGAAGGCCTTTCAAAATATGCCCTGTAGTTCGTGTGCTCTGTACTATTTATAGTCCGTATCAAACAGAGGATAATCTGATTTAAACAGGACAATATCCCCAGCCTTTTCTAATTGTCTGGGTTTTTCTATCACCTTCTATCATAGCAGTTGTGCAGTAGCTTCATTTATTCGAGGTTCTTAACTGCTAGCTTAGAACTAACTGAAAAATTAGGTTGAAAATGTTCTGTTTCTAGTTTAAGAAGCAAAACCCCAAGTTCATCCAAGTTCTGTTTAACTTGTTACCAGCTTATTTGATCACAGTGGGTAGGATTGAACTCTACATTCAGGCAAGTAACTGTAGGTGTCTTCATATGTGATTAGTGTCTAAGCTTCCTTTAATCAATGGGGATCTGGCCAATACAGTCAGTGGAGTATAGAGGGCTATTCAGGTCACTGTAACATAAGCACATTAAGCTTGAATCATTTACCCAAACAGAGGATACCTAAAAGATTTACACAGGCCTTGCAAATATGGCATGGCACCTATTGAAGCCCCACACCACCGTTCTGGAGCACCAGCTGAAAGTTAGGCAAAGTCCTGTAGAGGATAAATGGTGCTAGACACATCCGTGTCCCACTTGGTCAGCTGAGTAACCGTCCAGTCACCACTGACTACATTAACTGGATGTCTCTACTACAGTAGGAGCTTAATCACTGCAGAAATATGAAAGTAGATGTTTGGATCTTGAAGTAAATCCTGCTACCCCCTACTCAAAAGTGCCTCAGCTAATAGCTACATTATAGTTGTTTCAGCTGTAATTTTTTCACTTCAAGTGTATTTTGGAGTTAATTCTCCATCAAAGATGACTAAACTGAACAAGTGAAAGATCTATGTTTTAAAGATTAATTATATGGTGATGAGATCTCTTTAAAGGGAAACAGATTAAATGTTGAGTGTCCTTCCTAAATGTGAATTATTCCCATCATCAAATATAGATACATTGTCTGTATTAACCTGCAGATTACACTGATTCTTTCTGATTTAAGATAAGGCACAGCATTCTGTGGGCAAGAATTGCACTGCACTGAGGCCATTTAGTCTCCACTGGAGAGAATCTGTCAGGGCAGTAGAGGAACCAACTGCAAAGCAAAATACAGCTGCACTGACTGGCATGGACAGTGCCATGCTGGCTTGCACTAATTTTCTCGACTCCTTCTCTAAGCCACTAGCAGTAGGAGTTAACTGGAGTTTGATAGAACTTAAAGCTGCTCTCTGATTTCTACATAGAGTATGCATAGCAGAAGCAGCATCCTTTCTCCTTCTGGTAAACATCTATACTATGAAATAAAGAAATTATACCGTGCTCATGTTAACTACCAGTGTGAATCTAGTCTACAATGCTTTGCTTTTGATTTGCTCTTTATGTAATAAATAAAAAAAAAAAAAAAATGAAAAGGTTTAATTGGGTAATATAGCCAGGACTCTTCAGGCTTATCTGATGGGCTTTCTGTTTCCAGTGCTGATGCAATACATTAAAAAGAAAAAAAATATTTAATTTCTTGGTCTTGTTTCATTAAGAGAGATGTCAGCTCAGAGTATGGATGACTATAACTTGTGCGGTATCTTTAGATATCAAGGAATGTGGTTCTAAAACCAATTACCATCTCCAGAAACATTTATTTGTTATTTGAGGTAATTTTCTGAAAAGTCACCCACACTGGTTGCCTTTGAAAACAGGAGTATTAGTAATAGTCCCAGTGTTGTGCAGAGGATTTCAGTCAACTGATGAACACTAACAGGGATTACCTAAACTTTGTCTCCCACAGGAGGCATAAATTCTGGTAGAGGAACACACGAACAAGAAATTTTTATAAGACTGTGTTTAATCTAATACCTTTCACCTTGTGAAGTATGTACAAAAAACATACAGTCTTTCTTTGTTGGCAAGTAATAGCTGATCATGATCTGCTACTGTTGGTGTACATATGACCCAAAGGTATGAAGTGGCTTCCTTCAAAGAAAACTATTAGAGTAGCTTTGCTTCTCCATCGTAAACAGACTTGCATTGCTATTGGGTGTGAAGTTGTTAAATGACTGATGTGGTACACCAAAAAAACAAGAAACTAGGGAGTTAAGCTGTTCTGTAGTACAGTAAAACACCTCCTACTCCTCACCCTACTTCCACAGCATGTTTCACTGTGACATGTACTTCCTGTTACACGTGGTAATTGTAGTTCAGTAGTACTCCAAAAAGACTAGTTAGGCACTTGATTTTTTTCATCACACTTATGTAACGTGACTTACCACCACCAGACTAGCTTTGCAGACATGAAATATCTACAATAGTTCATGAGTTACAGATGTTGAGGTGAAAAATAATCCAATAAAAGCATATCTTGAGAAAGCAGACAGGGGTAAGAATAAAGTTTGTGCCGTACAGTTGTTGGCATGTAGTAGCTGTGGTGAAAAGAGGAGCCCTAATTTATGATGTCTAAATGAAATACCTAAGATAAGAGTGTAATTTCCCTTTGCAAGCACTTTCTAGCTAATGAATATAGGCTGGTTGCCTATGTAACTGGTGTTCTTTGGAGAAGTCTGTGGCTAGTGTATGACTGATTTGCCCCTGGTCCAGGGCAAGTGATGGAGAGTGGTTTGTATACAGACTGTGCAGGTCTAGCATTCTTTGGAAGGGACTGGCTGTCTCTCTGTATGGCTATAAAATGTGGCACCTGCACAAATTATCTTCTCTAGCCAGTTTTCTTCAAGAGAACTGCTTACTTTTCTCCAGGCTAGATTGGGGAGCAAACTAAAATGCATTGTAAATCATTGAATGGCGAGAGCTCTGTGGAGCAAAACTACAGCCAGGCCAATTTGATAGTACAGACTATACCCTAACTTTCTCTGTGTCTCCAGAGGGGCAGTAGTACAGCTAAGCTCATGACAGAAGCCTGTCTGAGGTGTAAAATTAAGTGGGATGAACCCAGACATGAGCTTTGCAGATAACATTGAGAAAGCAGTATCATTGTATGGTTTTGGTATGGCTTTTCTTTTATTTCAGGTGTGGTAGGATATAGTAATCCTAATTGTTCCCTCATCAAGTTCTTGTATTTGAATTTTCTATCTTTTTACAAGCTGCCACGGTTAAGCATATTAATAGCTGCAGACATACAGGTGGTAGATGATGTGGAGAAACTGATCATCTTTATGTATCAGGAGCTATATGGCAGTACCCTTGATTTGCTTTAGGATAAGAACTGGTAGAAAATCAGCATCTGGAAAAATATTTTACTTACTTGTGGCTGTGAGTCTTATGTCTGATCCCTGAGGTGTCATGTGCATTTAGCCCTCCCTTTGATTAATCAAGTTTTTGCACTCCCATCATTCTTGCACTGAGCTCTCTATTCAAACAGGAATGTGTGTGCCTGGCTTCTCCACAACTAAGGACAGTTATACAGGTCTGGTCTCACTTACCCATGCCAGTCTGCACATGCCCTCATTCAGTGAGTGAGTTTTGAATGGGTAATATGTGGATTTTAAATTCTAAGATAAATACTGAAAGATATTCCCATTAAAACAGATTTTGAATCGAAATTACTCATTAAGCTTTGGTTAAACAGGTTGTAACTAAAATATATTGTTTCAGCAATGAAAAATGGACTTCACAAGGAAGTGCTTCAGCCCAAGCCCAAAGAGTCGCTATGGCATATTTGTTAAGAAACTAAATAAGATTTACATAAAAATACAGAATAGATAAAACCTTGTCATGTATCCTTTGTAGGTAGCTGTGATAGGACCGTGATCTGAGGGGTAAGAAATGAAGTACAAGTTATTGGAAAGACCAGTATAGGCCTTACAGCTTTTTCTTTAAATCCTACTTTTGTTCCTATATATTTAAAATCAGTCATGCATTTGTTTCTTTTAATCTTATTTTCTTCGTAACACATTGATTCTTTAATTCTCTTCAAGATGCACCCTACCATCTTTGTCACGATGACCTACACTGTTTGCAGTAAGAAATTGCCAGTGGTTGACTAGCTTCTCTCAGAAATACAGTATCATTTCCAACAGGCTTGGTAAAGCAGCCATGCTTCCTCTTGCCAGGCTCACTCTGGAGCAGCTGCTTCAGCATTTACTTTTCCAACCAAGTAATAAAACATAACTTCGAGTGAAAATTCCACACTTGGTAGTAATCTCAGAAAGAAATGTGGATCTATGGTCCTTTTAAAGTTAGTTTTAGAATACAACCCTAATTGTGCTATTGGGCACCTGTAAAGTAACAAATTTTGTATATATCATTAGACTGTAACTGTTAAAGTATTCAAACATGTGATGTTCTTTGCTTGTCTGTTTGTTTTTACTGTAGCATTAAACAAGCATTTTAATTCCTATTTTTGTAGCATTTGGGAGGTTTGCTGGGTCACTTATATAACAAAATACTTTGATCTAATCTCTAGAATAGAGATTAGTCCTTTGTGCCAAGTCGGATTTTCATTGTATAATGTCCGTTGCTGCCAATGAATTACACTCAGCCTAGACTTCCAGTACATGATAGAACAGACATGTTTGCTTTTATTGGGTTATTAGTCTCTTTTGACAATTATTTTAAGCATAGAAATTCTGTTGATCATGGCAAGGTAGTACATAGTTAAAGAAGATAACTAATAACAAAGAATTGGTTTGACTTTCTTTTACTTTTGAAGTAAGCACATTTGTATGGAAAAGTCATTGGCAAAGATGATTAAGAAAAATAAAGATAAGAGAAAAAATATCAGTTGGTTTGGCTTTTTTTCCAGGTTATGCATTCCTCCTGTTCCAAGAAGAGAGTTCTGTTCAGGCCCTGATTGATGCCTGCATTGAAGAAGATGGAAAGCTCTATCTATGTGTTTCCAGTCCTACTATCAAGGACAAGCCAGTAAGTAAACAGTAGATGGCCTGCAGGCTATAGCTGCCATCTGTCTAAAGCTACATTTGAAATTATGACGATGAAAATAATCAAAAGCAAACTACCGTTGGCAGAGCTCAACATCTGGAATAGTTGGATGACTTTAAAATTGTAGTGTTCTGAATTAATAGGATTAAAACAGAGCACCTAGGCATGCTAAGCTAATGGGGTTATGACTTTCTGACAGTTTATAGGGCTGATGAACATATATCCAGGATGTAGTGAAACTTAAACTAGCATACTATTTCCTTTCCCAATTTAATAGGTTCAGATCCGTCCCTGGAATCTAAGTGATAGTGACTTTGTGATGGATGGTTCCCAGCCACTTGATCCTCGAAAAACAATTTTTGTTGGAGGAGTCCCTAGACCATTAAGAGCTGGTGAGTATAATCTGTGGCTATTTTTAAAAGTAGGAGATTATTGGAAAGAATTTGAACCATGCATGCTTTTGTATAGTTATGTATGGATACATATAAATATATATGTATAAAAACAAAGACTGTCGTGATAGTTATAACCACACTACAATATTCATGTAGTCTTACATTTCTCTAGTAACTGTTTTCATCTGGCTTTGGCCATAAATCACTGTTCAGCGTTGAGATTTACTGGAAACTGTTACATGTCTAAAGCTGTAGAAAAAATTTTGATCGTATTAGCAAAACTGTAGTGTAAACTGTCACGAAAGAATTTGTTTTTAAAATAATGCTATGAAAACCTCTCTGCCATGTTCTGTCAGTATGTGGAGCTCTATTTGTACTTGCTTGTCATTGTGCATTAGCTACTCTTCTACTGCTATCAGGTTGCAGTTACTCTTGCTAATACGGACAAAGCAGAAACACAGGTGATGAAAGAGTACTTGAAGGAGTAGGATAGAGGAAAAAGGAAGAAATTGAGAGAGCTAGCACAGTCTGTATGGCACAACACTGTATGAGATTACAGGACTCTCTCTAGACTCTTGCCAGAGTGCATGAAGGAAAAAATAAATGTTTCTGTAGCTGTGGAATGGTTGATCTACAACCTGGACAGTCTGCTTTGTGAGATTGACTGCAGTAGCCTTTTGCAATTATTTTATGGTGGCCTTCTAGTAAGTAGGTTGAAGTGAATGTTGGAAGTAAAACATAACATACAGTGGTTCAAATCCCATTTTCTATTGGAACTCCTGGACTTCATTAGTCTATCATAGTTTGTAATTAATTTTATTCTTACAGAAACATGAGCTTTCAGATGGAAGATACAGGAGAACCAAGAAGAGATAGTGCAAATTTGGGGTATAAAGAATGTTACATTTTTCTGTCTTGGACCTGCAATGCTCAAGCTTTTCTGTTATTTTACTTTTAAGACTGTACTTTTGACTGTAGTACAAGCTCTGTAAATGAGCATAAACACAGTATGTTCCAACTGCAGATTATTTTTTCTCTAAATTCAGTCCAAATACTCCAGATTACTGGAGTCTGTGATAAATTTAATGGATGCATTCTTATGCTTAGCTTTCAAACGCCCTGTATATGTGAAAATGAAACTTTTATGTCCTTGGAAATAAGAATCATGACTCCACAAAAGCAGTAAAACTTTAGGAGACTTTTCAAACTATTGTACATCAATGACTGCTGACACCTTTATACCCTAATACAGAGGATACTAATTCTGAAAAAGATACTTTCCACCTAAATGAACTGCAAAACTGAATTCAGTATAGTGCATACACCTAGGGTAGGTGTAGGTAAGGATAATTGAGCTCTGTGTGGCTGATGAAAAGGTGCTTAACTACATCTTTAAATTCAAGTAGGACATAGAGCATTAGGACAGCCAGAGAACCTGTACCAAGGAATTTGTGACATGTGGAACTATTTTATACAGCTTAAATTCCATGCCTGCCCAAGAAGTCTTTTGCAGTAATCCCCTGAAGAAAACTGCCCTGGAATTTCAGTTCCAGGTTATCAGGGACTTCAAGGACTTACAATTCCATTGTTCCTTGGATGTATGTACCCACAGTGTGAAAGATCTGTCTGCTGAGTATTTCATAGCTTATTTAATATGTTTGTATATTTGTTGTTGTTACCATTACATCAGCTGTTGCAAAATTAATTATTAAAATTAACTTTTCTAGTATTTTTAAATACAAGCATATTATATACAGTTTGTACTGTAACACTTTAAATTAACATTATTTTGTTTCTTAATAGTGGAATTGGCTATGATCATGGACCGTCTCTATGGTGGAGTTTGTTACGCAGGAATTGATACTGACCCTGAGCTGAAATACCCAAAAGGTGCTGGACGTGTTGCTTTTTCCAATCAGCAAAGTTACATTGCTGCCATCAGTGCTCGGTTTGTTCAACTTCAGCATGGCGATATTGATAAACGAGTAAGTTATATAGAAATTAACAAAAATAGATAAATATGAGAGTGATTACCTCTAAAGGAACATCTCAGGGTGTAACATTGCATTTGATTGGCTTCCAAGTGGGCTTCTACATTTCTTTTAGTATTCCTGTAACTCCACTAGTTCCAAGAGTTAAACTGTTAATGCCCCCAGACGAACAACATGCATTCCACAGAGCAGCAGTTTGTTCCTTGGACATATGTTAAACCATATGTTCTTTCCATTCTGGAGTTCCTGGTTTTGTTGTGTATGGGCAAAGGGCTTGAAAATCTTTTTCTCTCCCTTGTTGTAATGGAACCAAATACTGTGATAATTCCTCTGTTGTTCTTAGGAAATTCAGCTCACTAGGTTTTAGATTCATTGGTTTTAGATTAGCTTTGTCATTTGCAGCTGCCCTTAATTTCAGCCATAATTGTCAGTGCTCAGCACTTCAGAAAATCAATCAAGCTCAACACCTAAAATACAAAATGTCTTATCCTTTCTGTTTGAGAGAGTCTTCGTAGTATTTACCAGTGTACATTTCTGGTTGCTACAGATGCTTATTGCTACCTAAAGCAAAACTAACTTTTATTGAGAAGACTAGTCAATATAGAAGTATAAGAGTAGCAAAGAAAGCCAGCATCTAAATTATGTCAGTTTTAAGTGTCACTGGTTTTGATGTCAAGAGCTGCAGAGGTAGTCACTGGTATTAATAGATGTTCTTTTTTAAAAAAAAAAGGTCTTAAAGGAAGACGGGTTGAGTAAGTAAAGTAGTTCAAGGTCCAGTCTCCTCTACAGATCAAAGACATGGGAAAAAGAAAGTAGTACAGTTAACAAAACTCTGCTGTAGGGAGGTAACACGTGCTTCTCTCCTTTCAAATAAGAGTAATACAGCTTTACATCTGTCTCTCAGATACCACTTGCCTAGTGAGCTGAAATCCCAAAACATGGTCCTTTCCAGAGGATGATTGGGTCTGAATGTGGGTAATGAACTAGGCTTGACATTAAGATGTGACAGCTACATTTTGCTGGTGGGATTGCTGTCCTTGTGACTTGCAGCTGACTGACTAATAGCTCTAGCTCTTGGCTAATTGTGTAACAGGAAAAACGGCCTTGACGCTGTGACTGTGAGAGGGGAAATAAAGCTATTAATCATCTTGCATTTGAGTACAAGATGGGAGTAAGGACCAGAGTCCAGAATGTGTCCTAAAGAAATGCTAAATTGGTCATTTATCTTCAGAATCAGGTACAGCTTAGTGTTTCAGGAACCATCTATAGTGCATTTGGCTGTGAAGTGACCCACTTTAAAATTAGAGGTGGACAGTTGGGTCCCATACAAACTAGTTTTCCCTCAAAAGTGGGAGACATGAACTTGAACCCTTAAACTGGGGGACACTTTTATATTGGTCTTCCTCTTCCCATGGGAGGGTCCTTTGCAGTAGAGGAGTATATGGTAGACTGGCAGTGCCATCGCATAAAAGAAAGGGAGGCATGACCCTGCCTTTGAAGGCTGCACTTCCAGGTAGGTTGGTTTATGGGTTTGGTTTTTTTTATGATAGGTCACCAGACATTTTAAGGGCTCTTTGGATGCCGAGCAGGTATCTGAAATGGCAGTGCTTGCTGTTTGCAGAGAAACGGATATAACTTGGTAATGTGTGATATAGCACTGAAACACTTAAAGGGGGATGGGCAGTAAATCTCTGGTAAGCAGTGGGTATGTGCTGTGGGCTTCTTGGAGCTTGGACGGGGGAAAAACAAAAAAAATCTACCCCCAACTACTAGATTTGAGAAGCACAGCATTTGAGTTATATCCATGAGACTTAATTTTAAAAACAGCAGACAAACGATTTCTTCAATCACTATTAAAAAAAAGAGGAAGAAGTATAATTGACATCTGTAGATAGCTATTCATGGGCTGGAGAGGTTGGGGGAAGAGGGAAGGAAGATCTAGTCTTCTGCTTTAAATATCTGAATTCTCACAGTTTCTTTTTTGATTGTTATAACTTGTGTTCTTTCTTCAGTGTTGCTTTTCTAATTCTTGAAAATGAATTTTTTGACTCAACTATTCTCTTAAATCTCAAATTTTGGCTTTTTTATTAGCATCCTTGTTTTTTCTTATTTCTAAAAATGTGTGCTACTCCTGAGGCGTTTCACTCAGAGCAATACCAGATCTAAGTATTTTAATAAATTGGGGGAGGGTTTATGAATATCTTTGTTTATTTCAGAGGGTTTTTAATCTTTGTTTTTTAAATAATCTTCTCTAAATTATATGGGCAGTCCTTATTCTTTATATAATTATATATATATATTTATACAACCCAGCTATTTGCAGTACTGAGGAATAGCAGAGAACAGGCTCTTTTTAGGGAAAACCTTGACACTTGGCTGTTTCTAAAAGTATGAAAAAAGCTATTTTCAGAAATGGGTTTTTGTTTCGTGTTCCGTGCCTTTTCAGGCTCTGAAAATATTCTGAAATCAGTATTACTGCTGATTTATAGATGAGCATATATAAATCTGTAAACCACTGTTTTCGTAAATGGGGAAGATAGTCCTACTTCAGGTACTGCCTTCATCTGAGATGTGTATGTATGCTAGCCAGTAAAGCAATATTTTACATATTTCACTGAAATCTTAGATGCAGGCTGTTCTCCTACCCTTTACCTTAGCATAGCCTTTCTATACCAGTTATATCCAGTTTCTGTAGGTCTGCTGTCCTTTCACGTTCTTTTCATAACCAGTTTTGTCTGCGTAAAAGTCTTTTTTCATTGCTAAATTTTGCAGTTCACCTGTTCATCCTTCTGAACTTTAGTTCAAAGTGTTTAATAGCATTTTTTTTGCACATACCTTTTCCTACCTTACTTGGAAATCTTAGTGTCACAGTCACTTAACAAACACTGTCTGTGATCTTAACTTCTTCCTTACCTAAGTACTCTGCAGCTTCTCTCCAGTTCTTTTGATGTGTAGATATGTTTAGTTTCTCTAACAGATGTTTTTCTTCAGTAATGTGCTTCTTGTCCTGTTTTATCGTATATGAAAGCTCAGCTCCAAACATTTCCTTGAAACTGATTTGGAGTTACAGCTCAAAAAAAAATCCTTAAAATGTTAACTTTCATATGCCAGCAGTTTGCATCCACTTCATGTAATACTTCCATTCCCCAAAGTGTTTCTCTAATATATTTGAAATCATCTTCATACCGATCCTGGTACATTAATGCACCGAAGCTTGAAGTATATGCTGCTTCATGCTTTCAGTAATTTTGAACTACGAACACAGTTACTACATAAGGTACCTGTTTATTGGAAAGTTTGACTGTAATTTGTGATGAGGCAGGTCGTTGTAGTGAAATAAGTAGAGCTTGTACTGAATGTAGATCACTAGAAGCAGCATACTCTATTTCAAACATAGATGTGTTTGACATGTCAAGTGTGACCTCTACCTCTGAAGCTAAGAGCATGATTCTGCTGTAAAACTTTTGGGTGGGTAGCTGTATATGTGTAAATTTTTTCCTCTGGAGACGCAGTGGAAAAAATACCATATTAAAGTTCTCATTTCAAACATATTCTGTCTGAGTATAGTACATAATGTTGATGTCTATATGTAGCATTCTTCTCAGGTAATAGTATCTTAGAAAAAAATCTCTTACAGCAGTGAGTTTTAGTGTGAACTGAAATAACTCTTTTTACCAGCAAAAGGCAGAAAATACCGTCTTTAAAAGTGAGGAAAATGTGGAAGACAACAGTACATTCCTTAATGATAGAGTCAACTCATTTTGTGTTTTATTATGAAGTTGTTCTTCCTGTCTGATCACAGTCTGTAACAGTTCAGTTACGCAAAGACATAATGCGCAAATTTACCGCTGGACTCCTGCCACTTTTCCACTCCGGCAGTCAGATGAGTTTGGGAGAAGGAAGCTGTGTAAGACAGGTGTTTCTAGCAGTCTGTAGCCTGGCAAAATGGTCCTTTAAAAATATTTTCAGAAATACATTGAATACAAATTTCTGTACAGCTCAAAGTCACAAAATGGAAAGTAATAGATGACCAAAATCTGTCACCCCAAATTTGACCATATTTCAGAAATAGGGAGTGAGTTTACAGGGAACAGGAATGCTAGAATATTTGTATTCCAGCCTGCAGAAAGTACTTTTAATTTGCACACAAAAGTAGTACATGCAGGGACTTATTTTTTTAAAAGAAGTTAATGTATAAATGGTTACATTCTTGTATGTTCAATTATTTTTTGCTAAACAGTACAGAATTGGATGTCATCTGGGGTACATTCAGGAGCTGATGAGATTAGTTGGGAGACCTTTGGCCTTGTTTGCTTGTCTTCTACACATTCTTCAATATTATCATTTGCCAAGAACATCCTTCCAGAATAAATTAAGGGGAGCTTCTTATGTAGCTATTTATTACATATATAGTGTACTACTAAAGATCTGTCTTGAAGTGTTCTGCTTACTGTATGGATAGATCTGTAGCTGATAAATCATAAAGAGTAATAACTGATTGGTTAGATAAAGCCATTAATATGTCTGATTTCAGACTTCTGGTTTGAGTTTTTCTTTAAAGCAGAAAAAACTGAGTGCCCTCATATAAATTTACGTAGGAATTAGCTATTAACTAGAATTGTTCCTGTTTTACTCCAACAGGTGGAGGTAAAGCCATATGTGTTGGATGACCAGATGTGTGACGAATGCCAGGGTGCACGATGCGGTGGAAAGTTTGCTCCTTTCTTTTGTGCCAATGTCACTTGCCTGCAGTATTACTGTGAGTTTTGTTGGGCAAATATCCACTCTCGTGCAGGACGTGAATTCCATAAGCCATTGGTAAAGGAGGGGGCTGACCGCCCACGTCAGATCCACTTCCGCTGGAATTAAACATGGTGAACCAGCATCTACATAAGGAAAGAAGGGTGCATGTGGCTTACTGTGTTTGAAGATACTGACATGCAGAAGAAATAAGTGCATTCTTCTGCTTTTCACCCCAGCTATCAATACATGCATCTTTATCAGCAGCCAAAACACTACAAGCCTCTTGTTTTTCACCAAAACCCTACATCTCAGGCTTACTAATTTTTGTGATATTTTCATGTTAAAATAAAATGTTTTTTTGTATTTTCTCCAAGTTATTTTTATATGTAAAGTTAAAACTAGATATGAGAATGTTTTTGCGTAGGGGCACACAGTCTGCTGCTATATTTAGTGGGTGAAGCGTGCACTTATTTCTAAACATGGGTTTTTAACTTCAAGATCTGCCCCAGTAATTTACCAAAGGTAGCAAAATAGTGAAGATGGAATATGTCTGCTACAAAAAGCTTATTTTTATTGTTGTTGCTATTTTCAGTGTATACATAAACTAAAAATTAGGGTTGATTTTTTGCTCTCCATTTTGACTTGCAAGAAATAATACCTCAAGATAATCTGATTTATTAGCTATTTTTAAACATTTTTAATCACAAGCTGTATTAGCTTTGCTGCTATATAGGTGTTATGTGTAATGCCACCTATTAATACGGGATTGAAACGTTTAAGACACACTGCATTACAGATTAAATGCAGGCAGCACAATATGGCCTAAACTGCCATAGTTTTAGAATGTGAAAAAATTGCATGTTTACTTACCTGTATACACCATATGCATGCACTAGAACTATTAATTAACAAGAGGTGAGTTATTGCAGATGTTCAAAAAAGGCTCTCTTGAAACTAGGTAGCATGAGCAAATTTACAAAATTTGTTACAAAAAACAAACTTGCATGCATTATTGTGACTGAAGTAAAAAAATGTCCTACATGTGTACAATATGCAAATTAGTTTTAGACTAGAAAGTGCAGCCATTTTGTGACCTGGTCAGTAGTGGAATTCAATTTTATGCAGACTGGATGTAATATTGTAATCCCTGTGCAATTTTGTGATGTGTGCTTCTACTTAATGTGGCGTGATGTAGTATAGATACAAGTTTGAGTAAAAAGCTAGCATTTAAAAAATTCTTTTAAGCCCCCTTGATTGTTCATGGTTAAGATTTCCTCTACAAACCAAAGATGGCCAGCACACTGCTAACCAGTCACCAAATGTGAAACCCATGACAAATGCATACAAAAATAGACTTATATAAGAATGCATAATGCTTTAGAAATTAAATCTAAGTCAAAATGGAGAAGGTGTAATATACAGACGGCTAGTTGCATAACAAACTAAATTTTACCTTTAAGACAACAGTGAAATTTGGCTTAAAAAATCTTGCTTACATGTTCGACCTGTGTGCGTTGTGGTCTTCTGTCAAACTGGGGTCACTGTTGCATGAGAAGTAGCTACTTGACAGTCAAGGATAGTGTTTTTATTTTAATGAAGGAGTTCTAGTAATGACATTGCTTGCAGATTTTGAAAAAAAAACGCAGTTAAGACAGAGGCAATATTTAACTGAACACTAAAAGAAAATCAGCAGTGTTTTTGTCTATCTCAGAGCATTTTTAATGCAACTAGCCCCTACTTTTTAATGGAACAAACAGTTATTCTGCAGTCTAAGCAAGCACTCAACAGTAAATGTTGTAATGCAGAATTAAGAGCCTGATGCTAGAGTTGAAATTACAAGGGTGTTGTTCTTTGCAATCCCTTGGGACAATCCTTCATGTAAGCAAAGTGTTGATCTTATATTGGTTGTCTACGGTGTGCTTTTTTGTACTGTACAATATGTGGTTCATGTCTAACTCTGCTGTTTTATTGTGGTTGTGGTTCAAGTTTTTAATGTTTAAAGTTGATGCTGTTTTAAGAAGAGCTTTTTACTAATTTATTTGTCAATGTTCCCTATTTGTTACCTAACCATGATCCTCCAGATTTTTTGGAGTATTCTTTTCTAACCTTAACCCTGCCAAACCTTGATCCATTTTGACATTTGTTATGCACTATTTTTATATCTCTGTGAGAGATTTTTCCAACAGTCAGCTATTTTAAGGCACACTTTTTTTGACTGATGACATCTCCTTTGCTATACCTCAATTTTTGGAATTTAGAAAAGAAATCAGTAGTTTTGCAATGTTAATTATTTAGATATAATTTAATTCTGCAGATTTTTTTAAACTTTATTTTCATATTTTCTGCTTAATGTTTAAAATTGAAGAGCCTTTAAATATATTAAATAATGAACACTAATATGAAAATAGTAAAAAATTGAAATAATTGGAGATGTTGAAAATCGCTTTCCCTGTTTAAGTGGAACTACATAAGTAAGTCACGGGGGGACGAAACAGGGATGCCCTTTTTTGGCATGGGTAAAAATAACTGAAATGTCTGATTTTGTCACTTCATTTCTGGAGCAATTCAACTTATGGTTATTGTACCCTGCACCACCTCCTTTTTTTCTTTTCTTTTTTTTCTTTTTTTATCTACTAAGTTCTTATTTTCTAACTGTTGAACACTGTATTTGATTTTTTTTTTACAGATCATATTTATTTTACTATTTTTGTAGAAGATTGCTAGTTAGTTTGATTGTATTTTTGTATTTTTAAAGCTTCTTCACTTTTGTTCCCCAAATGTGCATATTGCTGCCCATGAGTATGACTGTGGAGGAAAAAAAAAATACTTTAAAAATCCACACTTTTTGTTAAGAAGGAAACATTTAGCATTTATATATTTGTGTATGGAAAACACTTGATATTTTAT